>NC_091148.1:33747661-35043153 GCF_041381155.1 Argopecten irradians
TCTTAGACACCGTAGTTAGCTGGTTCCCAGCAAAGCTAGTTGTGGCAACTGACGTTTTGTTCATTTACTAAATAGTTGTCCCGATTGTGCCATAATTATATAAATGCCATATAAAAACTGGGGGTAAAACTTGCATGGTACTGATATTCCACAGTGAGTGTTCATGTCGGTTTTTTTAACGGAGTTCATTTGAGTAGGGGGCTTCTACTAACGAAGTTGGGAAGGGGAGTTCCATGAATCCTACCACTCGCCGACTAAAAAATATACTTTGTGTGTGAATTTAGTCCTGCTCTGTTTCTTAAAGAGTTTTAAAACTATTACCTCTTAGTATTAGCTGACAGGACATTGTTAAAATAGCTTATCTTTATCTAGTTTATCCTATACCAATTCAGAATTTTTTATAGACTTCGCGATTCATTAACATCGTTCCATCTTTTACGTCTATATTCTAAGGTAAGGGGAAGTCCCAACATTTTTAAGTCTTGAATGGTATGGTAAATTTTTCAATAGAGTGAACTCTTTTAGTGGCTCTACGTTGGACGTTTTTCGAGAGCGATCTGATCTTGTTTTTTTAGCAGTGGAGACCAAAACCTGGGTTGCATATTCTAAGTTAGGTCTAATTAAGGCTTTTGTACAGGGTTAAGAACATAGTTATATATCTATATAGACAAAATGTCCTGAATATTAGACCCAGTATGCCGATTTCCTTTATTAAACTGCTTGAACTAACATCGCCTGACTAAATTTAAGTTTGTTGTCGAAAAGTACACCTAAAATCTTTTTCTCGTCACACACTGTACCTTCTCTATTTGTTCACTTTGTGGGAAGGAATAATGCGTGTCTTGTTCTAGATTGCCTATATTGACGGTGTTTGCATTTATTTTTTTTTTTTTAGTGTTTTTTTTTTTTTTTTTTTCTTCTTTTTTTTTTTTTCAAGGTCCATTTTCCAGTCTCTAGTCCAAATGACTACACTGTCTATGTCTGCCATGAAGTTCTTGAGACTTGAGACTTGGGGTTGTTATTGTTTCTAAAAATTTTAGAGTAGTCAGCAAATAATTTTTATGGTGCTATGTTGGACAACTTCTGGCAGGTCATTGATATAATATCAGAAAATAGAACAGGACCTAAGACAGTCCCCTACCTTGTGTGGTACACCACCTGGTCACATCTACTAGTCCAGAAGTTTCACCAGAATAACAACTCGTTGCTGTAGATTGGATAAGGAAGTCTTCTATCCACTTCAGTACTTTTCCAGTGATACCGTGTAACCCTTTAGTTTTTTTAAGTAGATGTTTGTGAGGGACTTTTTATCAAAAGCTTTACATGAATCAAGCACAATATAAATAACAATAGCGTCGACATTACTCCCTTTATCCTATGGCTTCTGCCCAATGTTTCAAAGGACCTCCAATAGGTTGGTAGTACACGATTTACCAGAATCAAAAGCCATGTTTGATTTTCTCGTGAAGAGATGGATCTCACGTTCCATATGAATTACGAGTTTTGTCCCTAATGATTCTTTTGGAGAATTTTGCCTGGGATTGAAGTCATGACTTATTGGACGGTAGTTCTCCACTTTGTTGTGGGCTTTCCACTCTTGTATAAAGGAGTCACATTTGCAATTCGCCATTCCGTCTGGGAATTTTCCCTTCGTCTAAAGATTTCCTGAATATGATTTCCAAGGGTTGTGATATTTCATTTGAAGTTTCAACAAGAAGTTTAGGATGAAAGACGGGTCAGGCCCTGGAGATTTATTAGGGTTCAATTTTCTTTATAGTTTTTTCAATTAAACTCCTGTACGAATTCGATATCCATGAAGTTCTGTTTGATATGGGTCCTCATTTTGGAAGTGTGTGAGGTGGATCTTCACTTTCTGGTGGGTTAAAGACTGATCCAAAGTATTATTCAGCTCATTTGGCGGTTTCCATAGTGGTTACATGGGTGTGTGTACCATCCCGCTTTTACAACGTTGGTTATAGACATTCCTGTTCGTGTTATTTTTTTTTTCTCACGACATATTTCCAAAGAGCTTTGCCTGTTATCTTTGATGTCTTGCACTAGTTTCTTTTCATAATGATAGTGTGAACGTCGGATCTGTCGTGTGTTGCGCAGTTGCAGTGTTCCTGGCTCTCTTGAATACAAACTTTAATTAAAGTTACTTTCTGTTTTACAATGAAGGTATCGGACCCACTTCCATTTTCCGGCCTTTTTTTGTCGGATGGACTGCTTGGCTTCGTTGTCAAGATGGGGCTTCCAACGCTTCCTAACTGGGTATGTCGTCTTGTTCACAGGGTATTTTATCTTCAATAAGTTTTAGTTATGGTTTTTTTCAACAAGAACATTCCATGCTTGGGGTCGTTGACATGTCCTCAACTTGAATGTATGTTTAGCCAGTTTGACAGAGGTTAGTTCTTCGCGTATAGCGTCGTAATGCCCTTTGTGATAATTCCTCCTCTCCTGTTTAGTATGATTATCACTATGTGATACACTCAGTTTAAAAGACAATAAAATATGGTCACTCCTTCCGATACTTGGAAGATAGTTAACATCGTTGACAATCTGTTCATCGTTGCTAAAAACTAGATCCAGTATAGATGGGATTTTGACCTTCCCTATAATCTGGTAGGCTTATGGATATGTTGGTCTAAAAAAAGTGTCTCGAACACACTCCAAGAAACGAGTAGATATATGGTTTTTCTGACGTACATGTTGTCCAGTCAGTCCAATTTATTTCAGGAAAGTTGAAATCTCCAGTGATCAGAATGTGTTTTGCTGTTTTCTAGTTTGACAATTTCTCTCATTAAGTTTGTTAGGTAGCTGAAATTCTCAGCTGTGCTGTTGGGGCTACGGTAGATATTCACAATAAGTAGCTTGTCCACCATTACTCAACTTGAAGTTCAACAGCTAGGTACTCTTCAAAGGTTGTTGTAAATTTAACTTGCTGGACAGTCTTTTGGTATCCGGAGATATTAATTGTGCTACTCCACGTCCTTCGCTGTTGTTGGTGCAGCAGCAACATCCATTGTAATTTATAAATAATAACTGTTGTCCACGAGGTAATATCTAAATTTATTATGGTTGGATTTTCTAGTGAGTAGGTTTTTATTGGGTAATGATTTTACTACAAGTATCACTGAAGTTCATTCATCTTGATAGTAGATAAAATGTACCTCAATTGAATATATTAATTTGGAGAAGGTCGTTAAAAGAATCACTATGTTACCAGTGGTAAAACATATTTTCTCCTATTCTGCACTGCCTAGCGTTGCCCTGATGTAGTCGATCAATTGCATGTTTGGGATGCATTTCCCAAGGATAGTCCTGATCAGGGTCGATGTCATGACAGGTGGTCAAGATTCTCAAAGTGCGACCCGTAATTATAGATTGTTAATCCTGTATAATGGTCCGATATTATCACGAGAGGAAAAAAAACTGAAAATAATCGGAGACTGAGCCTTGTTGAGGACAATTCTGTTGTGCTTACTGTGTCCAATTCTAAGTGGGTGTGAATGAAGCAACCTTTGTGTATTGTTTGGATAGTGTTTAGGGAGAGTGAGAGGTCTCATCTTATCCTTTTTTTCTTTGAATTGTCCTCTCTGTTGTTGCCTAGTATAGTGGTATCGATTAAATTAGGCAGACTTTTTTAAGGAGTGATGGCCAGATCTTTGAGATGGTACATATCGTTTTTCTAGTATCTTTTTTCCTATGTTGCATGTCCACCTAGAATTAACTTATCAGCTTGGTCTGGTATTTAGCTGTGTTCATCATATTTTACCCAGAGTCGAAAGAGTTGTTAAATAACTCTAAAAAACTGCTAATACCTATTTGTCGTCGAATGTCAAGACGGATGTCATCTCATCTTCTTTTTTCTTCTGTTGACCATCTCCGACTGGTTTTCTCCTCTATGTTGGAATAATGAATTAATTTGTGTGGAGAGGTCGCTTATCACCTGTCGGAGGGTGCATCGATGAAGGTAGGGTCGGTCGGTGCGACTTCGATGCCGATCAGGGAGGAGGGGGGATTACTAATTATTATTACGACGCGTTCAGTATCTGTCAATTAGAAAATTAATTATCAATGACCACGCGGGGGAGATTTTAATTTAGAGCTATATAGGATTTTTTGGGTGAGGAAGACATATTATCACAGCTATCTAGGCATATTTGAGAACAAGGAGTACGCCTAACAGCTGTATGAATAGATCATCAGATATTGAAAATGTAAATTGATGGATAGAGTGAGTGTTTGTAGTTGGTATGTAGAGAGATAGATTTACAGGATATAATAATATTCAAAATCCCTGATAAAAAAGAGGTGATGGTCAACAGAAGAAAAAAGAAGATGAAGATGACATCCAACTTCTGATCTGTTTCGAAAAAATAAAAATAAAAGAATAGCATGGTATATATCATTTGATAGCTGTGTATCATTTTGTCCGTCATTGCGTCCATTTTTAAGTGTGTACTTTGGTATTGAGGCAAAGCGGTTTTTGTTTTCTCTAAATTTTGGACAAGCGGCTGTTGTTTTGTAATCCTTGATACAAATCTGCTGATGTTTGTTCAAGTTAAGTGTGTAAAAATCCAACCGCTGATATATATTAAAACAAACTTAAACAAACAAAAAACAGAAAAAAGCACCAGACAAGAAAAAATTGAATTCAAAGAATTTTGACAGGATGGCTGCCATGAATGATAAACTTTACTTGGTGTTGTGTAGAGAAAAAAAAAAAACTCTACATTCTAAACGGTAAATCGTGGTTTACAGAAATAGATCAGCTTTAACATTTTAGGACTATTGCAAATCAGAATTGTTTCAGCATCCTTGTTTAGTGTACAGCAGGAAAATGTGGTATTAAAAATTTGGTGTATTTATATTGCTGTGGTTGAATTAGACATAGGAATCAGAAGTGTGAAACAGTTAGCATCCACACAGATCTGTTTGTAAAATAAGATGCAGGCTGTAGTGTTATGTTAACTGATTTGTGTTTTAACAGACTGTTATTTCTGAAATGTGTGTGAAAATATGTTTATATTTCGAGTGTTAAGAACAAATCTTTGAAACTAGATAGAAAAAGATCTATTTATCTAGATATTTGCCAGATGTTACCTGTGCTGAAGTGTGAGCTAAGTTAATAGCTGGTGTTTTCTGAAACAGACTATAGGACATAATTACCTTCAGCATATTATCCTGTCAATGGAAGATGTATGGTGTTGTTAAAACATTATCTCCTTCAGACATGCTCAGTTGTCTATCAACAACACGTTGATGAGGCTGACAAGGGGAAATATCTTCTCAGATATGTTCAGTTGTATTATAACAACAACAGGTTGATGAGGCTGGAGAGGGGGGAGGGAGGGATATCTCCTTCAGACATGCTCAGATGTCTATCAACAACAGGTTGATGAGGCTGGAGAGGGGGAGAGGGAAATCTCCTTCAGATATGCTCAGTTGTCTATCAACAACACGTTGATGAAGCTGACAATGGGAGAGGGGAAATATCTCCTCAGACATGTTCAGTTAGCTATCAACAACAGGTTGATGAGGCTGGAGAGGGGGGAGGGACATCTCCTTCAAACATGCTCAGTGTATTATAACAACAGGTTGATGAGGCTGGAGAGGGGAGAGGGATATCTCCTTAGACATTTTCAGTTGTTTTATAACAACAACAGGTTGATGAGGCTGGAGAGGGGAGAGGGACATCTCCTTCTGACATGCTCAGTGTATTATAACAACAGGTGATGAGGCTGGAGAGGGGGGAGGGAAATATCTCCTCAGACATGTTCAGATGACTATCAACAACAGGTTGATGAGGCTGGAGAGGGGGGGAGGGATATCTCCTTCAGACATGCTCAGTGTATTATAACAACAGGGTTGATGATGGCTGGAGAGGGGGGGAGGGATATCTCCTTCTGACATGCTCAGATGTCTATCAACAACAGGTTGATGAGGCTGGAGAGGGAGGAGGGAGGATATCTCCTTCAGACATGTTCAGATGTCTATCAACAACAGGTTGATGAGGCTGGAGAGGGGGGAGGGATATCTCCTTCTGACATGCTCAGATGTCTATCAACAACAGGTTGATGAGGCTGGAGAGGGGGGGAGGGATATCTCCTTCTGACATGCTCAGTGTATTATAACAACAGGTTGATGAGGCTGGAGAGGGGGGGAGGGATATCTCCTTAGACATTTTCAGTTGTTTTATAACAACAACAGGTTGATAAGGCTGGAGAGGGGGGAGGGATATCTCCTTAGACATTTTCAGTTGTTTTATAACAACAACAGGTTGATAAGGCTGGAGAGGGGGGAGGGATATCTCCTTAGACATTTTCAGTTGTTTTTTATAACAACAACAGGTTGATGAGGCTGGAGAGGGGGGAGGGATATCTCCTCAGACATTTTCAGTTGTTTTATAACAACAACAGGTTGATAAGGCTGGAGAGGGGGTAGGGATGGGGAGAGATCTCCTTAGATGTACTTAAATATCTGTTTACAACAGATACTGATGGGGAAGTTTGGGTCAGTGTTTGGAATAAAAGTATGAACAGAAGAATATTGTAAATATTTTTGACAGTGTGAAGAATTTTAAATGAAAGTTTTTATTGATTTATTGACAATTTTGTCTAATTTTCAATAAATTATAGTTGAATATATTTGAAGGGTTAGCAGTGACCTATAAAGTGATATTTTTAGCCCACCATCAACAGATGGTGGGCTATTCAAATCGCTTTTTGTCCGTGGGCCGTCCATCCGTCCGTCCGTCCGTCCATCCGTCCGTCCGTCCTTCCGTCTGTTAACAATTCTTGTTACCGCTATTTTTCAGAAAGTACTGAAGGGATGTTTCTCAAATTTCATACGTAGGTTCCCCTAGGGGCCTAGTTGTGCATATTGCATTTTGGGACCGATCGATGAACAAGATGGCCGACAGGCTGCCATCTTGGATTTTGACAATTGAACTTTTGTTACAGCTATTTCTCAGAAAGTACGAAAGGGATCTGTCTCAAATTGCATGTGCAGATTCCCCTAGGGGCCTAGTTGTGCATATTGCATTTTGTGACTGATTGAATAACAAGATGGCCGACAGGCCGCCATCTTGGATTTTGATAGTTAAAGCTTGTAACCACTATTTCTCAGAAAGTACTCAAGGGATCTGTATCAAATTGCATGTGCAGGTTCCCCTAGGGGTCTAGTTGTGCATATTGCATTTTCAGACCCATCGGTGAACAAGATGGCCGACAGGACGCCAACTTGGATTTTGATAGTTGAAGCTTGTTACCACTATTTCTTAGAAAGTACTGAAGGGATCTCTCTCAAATTTCATGTGCAGGTTCCCCTAGGTCCCTGGTTATGCATATTGCATTTTGGTACCGATCAGTGAACAAGATGGCAGACAGGACGCCATCTTTGATTTTGACAATTGAAGTTTTTTTCCGCTATGTCTAAGAATGTACTGAGTGATCTTTCTCCAATTGTATATGCAGGTTCTTCTAGGGGTCTAGTTGTGCATATTGCATTTTAGGAGGACCGATTGGTGAACAAGATGGCTGACAGGTAGCCATCTAGGATTTTGATAATTGAAGTTTGTTACTGTTATATATCTCAGAAAGCAGTCAAAGGATCTTTCTGAAATTTTCATGTGTAGCAATATGTAGTTAAAGCTTGAAAAGCAGAGAAAAGATCCCTCTTTCCTTTGTCAGACAAAGATCGTTCGTAGGTGGGTGCCAAGATCCCTCTGGGATCTCTTATAAGGTCATCTGACCCAAAGGGTCAGGATGACCTTTTATCATCATGCACATTAGAACTTTTCATTCTAATGACTTCTTCTCAATAACAGAAAGGCCCAGGGTACTGATATTTGGCCTGTAGCATGCTGGGAGTGAAGGGCTACCAAGTTTGTTCAAATGAATGACCTTAACCTTCATTCAAGGTCACATGGGTCAAAAAAGTTAAAATCTTCAAACGACTTCTTCTCAAGAACTAGAAGGCCAAGGGTATTGATATTGGGCCTCTAGCATGCTGGGATGAAGGTTTGTTCAAATGAATGACCTTGACCTTCATTGACAGGGATCAGATAGGCTAAAATCTTTTAAACAACTTCTTGTGAATAACTAAGAGGCCTAGAGACCTGATATTGGGCCTCTCACATGCTAGGATGAAGGGCTATCAAGTTTGTTCAAATCAATGACCTTGATCTTCATTCAAGGTCACAGGGGTTAAAAATGCTAAAATCTTTAAAACAAAATCTTCTCAATAACCAGAAGGTCAAGGGTACTGATTTTGGGCATGTAGCATGCTGGGATGAAGGGCTACCAAGTTTCTTCAAATGAATGACCTTGATCTTCATTCAAGGTTACGGGTCAAATAGGATAAGATCTTCAAACGACTTCTTCTCAAGAACCAGAAGGCCCTGGGTATTGATATTAGGCCTGTAGTATGCTGGTATGAAGGACTACCAAGTTTGTTCAAATGAATGATCTTGACCTTCATTTAAGGTCACAGGGGTCAAATAGACTAAAATCCTTTAAACAACTTCTTGTGAATAACTAAGAGGCCTACAGACCTGATATTGGCCCCCTGACATGGTGGGATGAAGGGCTATTAAGTTTGTTCAAATCAATGACCTTGATCTTCATTCAAGGTCACAGGGGTCAAAATGCTAAAAATTTTTTAACGACTTCTCAATAATCAGAAGGCCCAGAGTACTGATATTGAGCATGTAGCATGCTGGGATGAAGGGCTACCAAGTTTCTTCAAATGAATGACCCTGACTTTCATTCAAGGTCACAGGGATCAAAAAGGTTAAAATCTTTAAACGACTTCTTCTCAAGAACCGGAAGGCCCAGGGTACTGATATTGGGCCAGTATAATGCTGGGATGAAGGGCTACCAAATTTGTTCAAATGGATGATCTTGACCTTCATTCAAGGTCACAGGGGTCAAATAGGCTAAAATCCTTTAAACAAACTTCTGTTCAAGAACAGAAAGGCTCAGGGTTCATATATTTGGCTTGCAACATGCTTGGATGAAGGGCTACCAAGTTTGTTCAAATGAATGACCTTGACCTTCATTCAAGGTCACATGGGTCAAATAGGCTAAAATCTTTAAACAATTTCTTATCAATAACCAGAAGGCCCAGGGTACTGATATTGGGCATGTATCATGCTGGGATGAAGGGCTACCAAATTTGTTCAAAAGGATGATCTTGACCTTCATTTAAGGTCACAGGGGTCAAATAGGCTAAAATAACTAAGAGCCCTAGAGACCTTATATTGAGCCTGTGACATGCTGGGATGAAGGGATACCACATTTGTTTTAAAATAAATGACCTTGATCTTCATTCAAGATCACAGGGGTCAAAATGGCTTAAATGCTTAAATGACTATATTGTATTGTGCCAATAGTCAGATGACTGTTAAGGCCCATGGGCCTCTTGTCTATATCAGTATTCAAAAAATGTGTAAAACGATACTGTCAAACTGTATAGTTGTTACGCCACTTTAATTTACCTTTTCATCAAATTACAGTATATGTGCACAGGTAGTTAACTTTGTAGATTGAACCTGTTCTGTGGTTTCATTTATGGCTATTATGTGATGTAACCACTGGAAAAGTATATCACTGAGGAGAAATAACTGTCCTGTATATTGAGTGATGTAACCACTGGAAAAGTATATCACTGAGGAGAAATAACTGTCCTGTATATTGAGTGCTGTCAGTGTGAATCTCAGAGTTACTAAGTGCTTGTTGTAGACATTTAAGTGAAGAAGTTGTATGTCACCAATGCAGGGGTTTAAATATCAGGCGGTACATGGTACATTTTGCCAGTTGAACTTGACTGTGTAATTTTGGCTAATTACATTATATAGCATACAGATAGTATAGAAAAGTACCTCCTGAAATTGCAATTGTACCGCCTCACCTGAAAGATAATGGAACCCCTGCCAATGTGTAAAAAACTTTGATCTTTCTTATCAGGTCTAGCCATGCCATATGGCCATGTCATAAATATCATAAGACACATGTGTAATAACACTATTGTGACGTCACAGGTAGTTTTGACGTCATAGGTAGTTTTGACGTCATAATATTTATATGATTTCGCATGATTGTCTCAGTAGACGGAAACATCACATTCGAGCTGGATCTCTACTGTTTTATATAGAGACAAAATTAAAAGTTTTGCTTATATTTCTATTGATAAAAGTTATGTAATAAATAGAATCTTACACTCGTGACTATTTGACATGAAATTTGGCAAACTCATTCAATAATTTGATATGCCACTCACCCAAAGGCTTGTGGCATATCAAATTTTTGTACTCGTTTGATAAATTTCATATTACATAGTCACTCATGTAAGATCCTCTCTATCAAAGACGCCCTGTCCTGTATGATGAGGCTCCACTACCCTTTACTATCGAGACAGCATGCTACCATAATAAAGCATGAATAAGAAAAATTCACACAAGGCCAGTTTATGCCTCCACATTTATATTTATACTGCCATCAGCCTAAAGGGGTTTCCCAATGTTGCCTTGTATTTTTTATTACCAATTATTGAAATCAGAGTGTCAGTTGTGATGATTTTAACTTATTTTGTTTCTTGTCTTTTTAGGCCATGTGGACAATGAGGGAACACTAGCAGAAAACCTTGATAATCTGGGGAGGGGAAGAGTCGATCAAGAGGTTCAAATAAGTAAGTTTAATAAACATAAAAAAGAACAGGCATACGAGGATCGATTACTGTAATCAAATGTTTGGACGGTTACTACAAATGAAAGTTCTTATAATGCTTATAAAGTTTTTTGTGTTGGTTGCATTGACGAACTATATCCGATGATACACTGTATTATTGCGCAGTAAAAGTTAATAGTTTTAACCTATGTGTCTGTCACTGGGAGTTGTGTCTTTTGTTTATCAACAACTACGTTATATTGAAAGGGGAAAGGTACAAAAGTTATCAACATAAACTTACAAAATATAATGATGATATAGATCTATATATGTACGAGCATTTTAAAGTGACAAATAAACTTATATTGCCGTGTAATGTACGGTAGCCTTATGAAGACTTGCTAAAGTCTGATGTATCGTATGAAGTTTTTTTGATGTTAGCGTTCTTATGAATTCAAAAGAAATTTGAGTGTTATAAGTAACCAAAAATTGAACCTTTTACTTGGCAAAAGTATATGGCTAGGTTTTATTATGAGTCAAAGTCGGCAAAGCACAACTCACAGTATAATGTTCTGCACGATAATATCTCGCCAACCAGTTACTCTTAGGCTTACGAAGACTTGCTAAAGTCCGGTACATTACATGAAGCTTTCTTGATGTTAACGGCTAGCGATCTTGTGAATTTAAAAGAAATCCGAGTGATATATGTAGTGAAATAATGTACCTTTTATTCGGCAAAAGTATCTGGCCATGATTTATTAGTCAAAAGTCGTTAAAGCAACCCATTTAAGTTTTCTAAAAAGGAAACCAAAACATATCCAGAAATGGTAATATTTCTAATGTTATACTTTTCCGAAATATTCTTCAATGTTAAGTGGATATTAAGATACGGATATGTTTACTTATTATTTTTTGTCTTTGAAGAGACATCGATGAAATTAATAATTTAGTAATTAAAAAAGAATTATAAAAAATGATACTCAGATTCTGAACGGTTTCATTGGTGTCGAAATTGTTATTTCAGAAATTATTTAGAAAAAATTTATTACAGTTATTTCAGGAAAATGAGTTATTCAACTTATTAATCTTGAAAAACTTAAAATATCATAAAACAAATACGGTATACTGTAGATATATTTTGTTAAACTCCGAAATTCAACACTGCACACTAAAAGTATACTAAATTCAATACAGAGGATTCCGCTTATTTGCATAGGTCATTTTCCAGAAGAAAATATGCAAATAACCGGAGTATTCAAATAGGCGGAGATGACATTTTGCACCTCCGTTTGACCCCACACAGTTGTATGTGAATAGGCAAATAGATATTGTTTCGTTTACTTGATAAATACGTAAATTATTTACACTTAAAACGAACCACAAGTAATTATTTTCGAAGTTGTAAATCGATTTTAATTGTTTAATAACACAAAATATTCCAATATTAGATTCTTGTTTACGTTAGATCGACACGTGAATATTTGAGAAACAGCTAAACGATCGATATCAAATGCAATAAGATTCTACTAAACAGGATTGGATTTGTGTCTACAATTCTAAACATAAATAATAAACAAATTTACGTACATTTGCCTGGCAAAATGAACTTACGATCGTGATTAAACTTCAGTGCCGATCAACTAGTAGTGTTGCTTTTACACATGTGCATATGAATTCGAAAATGGCGGCAGGTGATGAAGCCATGCGTTCACTCGACCTAAATGTCTTTTGAGAATTCTCCCTGTATTGTTGATCTATGCGGCGAATAGCTTGATAAGATTTCAGAAATTAATGCATATTCAAGTAGCAATGAAACAATTAACGTAGCAAGTATCTTTTGTATCCTAAGCTTACATACTGTACGAAACTTGCGGTAGTCATTGCACGCCGACTTTGCATGCTTTTATGTCTCGTTCAACGAGACGCTTGATACGCACATGTCTGTCGTAGTCAACAAGACTCTGGTTGAACGAGACTACTCATGAATGGCGATTGTTGTAAGGAAGGGATTCGGTAAGGAAGCATGGTTTCTCCAACCGATCGCGAACTAAGGTACGTTACGTTAATGAATAAACATATTTGAATGTGCAAATGCTTTAATTAGATGTTTGAGTCAGTGAATATACTAAAGTTATGATCAACCGCTGCTGATGTAAATCGTAACAGCGTCGAATACCTTTGCAGATTCATGCATAAAATAACAAGCTATACTATAACGTTAATCTGTTACCAGGATGATTTCTAGTAAAAGCGAAGTATCTTGAAACATATATCGGCGAATTTCGTTAAAAATATATTGCAAAATTGAAAAATATTCGATTTTATTTTTAGAATTTCCCAAATATTTTATTCAAATAACCGGAGGTCATGTAAAAGTCTATGCAAATACACGGAGTTGAAAAACAAAGATAAAGAAGGAAAAAATCGGGACCGCAGAATTTTAAGCAAATAACCGAAATATTCGAATAACCGTTATTCGATTATGTGGAGTCCTCTGTATTTAAAAGAAAAACCTATTTCTTTATTATTTGGTTTGGATCCATCACTCACAGCATCTATGAGTGGCCTTGGCACTTTGATCTCCCTTCCCTGCCCTTTTTAACCATAACTTCAAGGAACTATCAATCTGGTACTAGATATTGAAAGTGTACTGGTATTGCTGCTGGTATATGTACAGAGAGTTATCTCCCTTTCTTGTTCTATTTAGCTCCAGCTGTGATCTACAGATATTTGACCTTAAGGATGATCTATTGATATTTCTCTATGCATAGGGAAGCATACTTTCAAGAGTTATCTCCCCATTCTTGTCCTACGTAGCTCCAAGGATCTATAGATATTTCACACTATATAGGGAAGCATACTTCCAAGAGTTATCTCCCTTTCTTGTCCTACATAGCTCCAAGGATCTATAGATATATTTCACTCTATATAGGGAAGCATACTTCCAAGAGTTATCTCCCTTTCTTGTCCTACGTAGCTCCAAGGGTCTATAGTTATTTCACTCTATATAGGGAAGCATACTTCCAAGAGTTATCTCCCTTTCTTGTCCTACGTAGCTCCAAGGGTCTATAGTTATTTCACTCTATATAGGGAAGCATACTTCCAAGAGTTATCTCCCTTTCTTGTCCTACATAGCTCCAAGGATCTATAGATATTTCACTCTGTATAGGGAAGTGTACTTGCAAGAGTAATCTCCCCTTTCATGTCCTATGTAGCCCCATTGAACTATACATATTTCGTTATATATAGGTAAGTGTACTGGTAAGAGTTTTCTCTCCTTTCTTGTCCTACGTAGCTCCAAGGATCTTTAGATATTTCACATAGGGAAGTGTTCCTGCAAGAGTTATCTCCCTTCGTTATCTTTTTATCTAAAGACATTGGATTACAGGGAAGTGTACTGATAAGAGGTGATTGTGATTTGTGTATTGTGATCAGGAAGTTATAGATTTCGTATAGACACTTCCTGTCCGCTGTTAGCAGGCTTATTAGAATTTGAATGTTGATTAATGTTTAAAGTTATCTGTGCCATAATTTTGTAAACTCCTGAATCAAAAAGAAAGATATTGATATCTTATTTACCACCAAAAGTAATCAATATATTTGAGAATTGTATTAGACTGACAATGCAAAGGTTTTAATTTTATGAAGTCAAATAAAAATTGAAAATGAATTGTGGCAGTGACTGCTAAAAATCATGCTCTTGACACCTATAGTACGGTAAAATGTGTACCAATAGTCAAACCAAGAATTGTGGTTTACAATATCAGTTCACATTTTTACAATGACCATGATATTAGGAATTATAAAGTGACTTCATATGTGTTTTCCTATAAACATACATAAAGCATAAAAATAAGATTAGAATTATTATATTACATAAAATCTGTATTGTTGCAAATGTTTATAAATTAAAGCATCATACATTTCCTTTGAATGATTTTCACAGCTTACTTCATCAATTTTTTTTGGATTTTAATAAATTCCAGAAGAGAAAACAGGATGTCAAAATTTTTGCCAAATTATGGCACATATATCTTTAACATCTTGAACTATAGGCGTCTTAGAGGTGGGCTATCATAATAGGTAAAATGCAGCCAAATTTGCTGGAAAGATATTTTCAGGATGAGAAATGAGTTTGGGAAGAGGAAAGAAAGTAGGGGTCAGGGCTTAGGCTTAATTGTCCCAGACAACATTCTACCACTAGCCTTCTACTTCAGGGTTATTAGTCTCAAACCCTTAAAAACCCTAAAACAAGGTCATCGCAGAAATAGGTCATGCTCAGTTTCATGTGTTTGAAATGCCAGGGGTACGGAAATATTTCATGAATGGATTCTTATGTGGATACCTGTACAATCTTCCCTGTTTGTTCTATTGAATTTGAACATAATTGTAATCACCGTCAAAACGGGACATGGTCACGTCAAAACGGGACATGGTCACGTCAAAACGGGACATAGTCAGCGTTCTTCTTCCTCCTACCTGATTACCTGATACTATTTGTATTGTTAATAATGCAGAGGTGGATTCGTTGAAAGTACTTTGAATATTAACTTAGATTATGAATTAATTATTTCCTGTTCATTAATGAAGTTTCGAAGTGCAAGTTATTATTAATACTGGTTTTCATAAAAGCCAAAACTTTGAATACAGTTATAAGGAAATGTTTTAGATAATATTTACATATATGAATTGACTTTCGTCACTAACTGCATATTTTGACAACCATCAAATTAAACACTTTAACATCCTGAAAATAATGTCCATGATGAAAGCATTAGTTATTCTAAACCATTTTGTAATTTCTTCTCATGGAACTGAAAATATTTTGTGACTGACAAGCCTGTGGAAAACATTGATCATACCTTGTTAACAAAATCAAATGAGTTACAAACATGTTGAAAACACTGATGGTAAGTTTTACGTTTTTTGGATTTTCTATTTTTCCTAGATGAAGCCTTCTTCAAATTCTCCACTGTTACCAAAGAATTAGCTGGTAGTATGAATGAATTGGTAAGTTTTGTTGGTAATTATCCCCCGCCCAACGAAGTTGGCTAGGGATATACAAATGGGTTCCGTCGGTCCGTCCGTCCGTCTGTCCGTCTGTCTGTCTGTCCATCCGTCCGTACAAATGGTTTCTGGAGGATTTTTAGGTTTACATTTTTTGCATTTTTTCCGTAACCATGGAAACATTGCTGAAAATATCATATTTTTGTACCAGGTTAGTTTCTGGAGCATAACTCTAAAACCATAAGAGATATTTCCACGAAACTTCATAGACACATTGGTCTTATGGTCTAGTAGTGCCTTTTGCTATTTTAAGGTTTTCACTTTTCGTACTTTTTTCTGTAACCATGGAAACATTGCTGAAAATGGCAGATTTTTGTGTAAGAATCGTTTCCGGAGCACAACTCTAAAACCAGCAGAGATATTTCCATGAAACTTCATAGACACATTGTTCTTATGGTCTAGTAGTGCCTTTTGCTATTTTTAGGTTTTCATTTTTTGCATTTTTTCCGTAACCATGGAAACATTGCTGAAAATATCATATTTTTGTACAAGGTTCGTTTCCGCAGCATAACTGGAAAACCGGTTGAGATATATGCACGGAACTCCATAGGCACATTAGTCTTATGGTCTAGTAGTGCCTTTTGCTATTTTAAGGTTTTCACTTTTTGTACTTTTTTCTGTAACCATGGAAACATTGCTGAAAATGGCAGATTTTTGTGTAAGAATCGTTTCCGGAGCACAACTCTAAAACCAGCAGAGATATTTCCATGAAATTTCATAGACACATTGTTCTTATGCCAGTTATGGTCTTGTAGTTTTCACTTTTTGTGCTTTTTTCTGTAACCATAGAAACATTGCTGAAAATATCATATTTTTGTAGCATGTTCATTTCCGGAGCATAACTCTAAAACCAGCAGAGATATTTCCACTTCATAGACACATTCATTTTATGGTCTAGTAGTACCTTTTGCTATTTTTAGGTTTTCATTTTTTGCACTTTTTCCTGTTTTTTTTCCATACACATATGTCTCCAAAATCAAACTTACTTCAGCTTTGATATCTCCATTGGCGGGAGATCTGAATGACTATGTCCTTGTTCAAATTTATTGTTAGAACAATGGAGGTTTATGAATTAGCTGATTTCTGATTGGCTAAAATCAAAATCTTGAGATGGGAGTTTTATGAATGAGCTGATTTCTGATTGGCTGAAATCAAAATCTTGAGATGGGAGTTTTATGAATG
Source organism: Argopecten irradians (assembly GCF_041381155.1). Classification (NCBI taxonomy): domain Eukaryota; kingdom Metazoa; phylum Mollusca; class Bivalvia; order Pectinida; family Pectinidae; genus Argopecten; species Argopecten irradians. Next base: position 33,764,581 of record NC_091148.1, read on the forward strand.
AGCTGATTTCTGATTGGCTAAAATAAAAATCTTGAGATGGGAGTTTTATGAATGAGCTGATTTCTGATTGGTTGAAATCAAAATCTTGAGATGGGAGTTTTATGAATGAGCTGATTTCTGATTGGCTGAAATCAGAACCTTAAGATGGTCTTGGTTAACCAAATGAACCTTATTGTTTTATGACAAAAGCTAAGCAAACAAAAAATGCAGATAAGATTATATATAGAAATAGGTACATTTGGGCAAACTTACATCCCTGTTATCAAAAGTGATTTGTTGAACTTGTTTTCACAATGGATGTCAAATACATGGTATGAATGAAAAAAAGATGATTCGGATAATTTGATAAACCTTCAGATATAAATTATTCATGAATCAATTATTTGATGAAATCAGAACTGATGACTTCAGTGATAAGTTAAGATTATGTTATCTTTGTTACCAGGTAACAAAATTATATGTAATAACTCTCTGTTGCCAGGTAACCAAATTACATATAATTACTCTCTGTTACCAGGTAACCAAATTACATATAATTACTCTTTGTTGCCAGGTAACCAAATAACATATAATTACTCTTTGTTGCCAGGTTATCAAATTACATATAATTACTCTTTGTTGCCAGGTAACCAAATTACATGTAATTACTCTCTGTTGCCAGGTAACCAAATTATATGTAATTACTCTCTGTTGTCAGGTAACCAAATTATGTATATTTACTCTAATTCTGTTGCCAGGTAACCAAATTACATGTAATTACTCTCTGTTGTCAGGTAACCAAATTACATATAATTACTCTCTGTTGCCTGGTAACCAAATTACATGTAATTACACTCTGTTGCCAGGTAACCAAATTATATGTAATTACTCTCTGTTGTCAGGTTACCAAATTATGTATATTTACTCTCTGTTGCCAGTTAACCAAATTACATGTAATTACTTTCTGTTGTCAGGTAACCAAATTACATGTAATTACCCTCTGTTGTCAGGTTACCAAATTACATGTCATAACTCTCTGTTACCAGGTAACCAAATTACATATAATTACTATCTGTTACAAGGTAACCAAATTACATATAATTACTCTCTGTTGCCAGGTTACCAAATTACATGTAATTACCCTCTATTGTCAGGTTACCAAATTACATGTAATAACTCCCTGTTACCAGGTAACCAAATTACATATAATTACTATCTGTTACCAGGTAACCAAATTACATATAATTACTCTCTGTTGCCAGGTAACCAAATTACATATAATTACTCTCTGTTGCCAGGTAACCAAATTACATATAATTACTCTCTGTTACCAGGTTACCAAATTATATATAATTACTCTCTGTTGCCAGGTAACCAAATTAAACAGCATGCTGCTATACCCGCTGGATGCCTTCCTCAAAGGAGACCTAAAGGGGGTTAAAGGCGACATGAAGAAACCTTTCGACAAGGCATGGAAAGAATATGAAACCAAATTGTAAGTTATATTAAGGTGCAGTCAGGGGATACAAGATATATAATACTTATCTCCCTTTGTTTATTTGTTATGATATGAAACTCTCCTTTGTTACGTAAATGATAAAAATGGTTATCTCCCTTTGTCAGTTTGTAATGGTAAATATGGTTATCTCCCCATTGTAATCGTATAAAATTCATTTAATCTCCTCTTTGTAATGGTATTGATGATTATCTCCCTTTTTCACAGTGCCAAAATTGAGAAGGAGAAGAAACAGCAGGCTAAAGAAGCACACATGCATCGTGTGGAAGTATGTGGGTCTGAGGTATGTGTATAACATTGCAAATAATATTGAAAATGAAATCAGAATTAAAAATAAACATAATTCTTATAACTCCTAGATTACATTTAATTCAACTTCAAGGACTAGAATATATACAGTGTTAAATATCTTTGTTTCATTCTATATCAGAACTCCGGTGACTGTTAAGGCCCATGGGCCTCTTGTTAATAGTCTTACTAACTTGAAAAAAATTGAAATTATTATTCAGTGACAAAGTTTTGAAATCAAATGCTTTAAATGAAAAATTATAGAAATGTAGAAATACAATGGATATGTAGAAGTAATCAATAAAAACAGACAGTGGGACAAAGAAAGATTGTTTATATTTAGAGAGATTGAGTGTAATCTCTACTGTAGGCCTAAACGGTTTTGAAGGCCCTGGTATCAGTTCCATTTTTAATCTTCCATAGCCAGGTGAGCAATACAGGCCCTCTGGGCCTCTTGTTAATCTTCCATAGCTGCTGTTTGGCCATAAAGCACAATTAACAAAGACATTCATCACTATAAAGCTAGTCAATTTCAGGCCTTGTCGATTAAAACAGTGTTAATTTCCTGTAATTAAATGCATTTGCATCTGATGAGCTTAACGAGCTGTTACATCAGCACACCTGCCCCAGGTGTGCACTGTATGGCCAATCCATGATGTTGAGTCCGTTCTTTGTCCTCTTAACTAAAATCAATATTGAAGCATCGTTACATCATAACGACCCAGCGTGTGAAAATACAAAGGAAATGAAACAGATTCATCAAAATAGCACAACAACCTCCTAAAACACTTAATTGATTTCAGGTTTTGCAGTTTCAAATATCATGTATTTTATTTTGATTAAAAAAATTACGTAAAAATCCGTGTGAAAATTCAGTGACATTATAACCGATTATTCTGAAAGGAAAATCTGAATAGCAGAACTCTTTAGTCCGTTTATGGTATCACTGTCTCAAATTTGAAGCGTTTTCAATCAAGATAATTAATGATTAATCAATAGGACTTTGTTTTCTCCATTAATTGAGTTTCTGTTACATGACCATCGCTCCATTGTGTTGTTAACAAGAAGACTAAATCTAAGGTGTTGCTGATGTTGTCTTATATAATTGTAACCAGCTGTGTTTAGTTGAAGGCTAGAAATCTTGAAACTTTAAACTTTGTTTAAGCTACGTCGTATGTAGAAACTTTAAACTTTGTTTAAGCTACGTCGTATGTAGAAACTTTAAACTTTGTTTAAGCTACGTCGTATGTAGGACTTGTGAGACTGAAAATTATTTGGAGTTTATTATTATCTATTTCTTTGGAGTCATAAATTAGTAGTAGAAAAATGTTTCTTAGTCATCAACAATCATTGATAAAGTTGTTACTAGATTGTGATACAAAATGAAAACGGTAAAGGACTATGAATGGTTTTGGTCCATTTTTGCCCCTGAATGCGTCAAATTTTCAAAACGGTTATATAGTATTTATATTGTGGGATTTGACATATATAGTATGATCCCTGATTGAATCAGGGATGTACTAAATATTTAAAATACAACAAATTAATCACTAAATAACAGTTTTTAAAATTTCATGGATTTGGGGGCCAAAAAGGGCCGAAACCATACATAGTCCTTTGCTAAACATATACAAATTCACAATGAAAAGAAAACAAGATGTTTTTAATGATGAAAAATGAAAAAATAAAAAGTGAACAGAGAAAAGTTTCAGATAAGATGTCAAGATGCTGAATGATATTCACTACTTATTGCTGTTTGCAGTCCTTGAAAATTTAATGAGATGGGATCTAGAAAATAAAATGAAGAGGTTTCCATCAACCTAACTATCTGTTGTATTGTTGTGTCATTTAGCTCAGGAGTAAGATGATAATGTCCTTTGTTCCTTATGATTGACAGATTGCTGAGGAGATGGAGAAAGAGAGAAAAGTTTTCCAATTACAGCTCTGTGAGGTATGTCTGGTATTAGATTTTTTTGTTACTGTTACAAACTCGTGAGGTGTAGGTCTAGTATTATTATATCAGATGTTATATTGGTGATTTAGTTATCAACAAGATAGAAAAACATACAGAGTCTACAGATAGTCTTTATGAAATTGATGTTCTTAGTTATATGTAGAGGATCTTACATGAGTGGCTGTGTGATATGAAATTTATCAAACGCGTTCAATAATTTGATATGCCACGAGCCTTTAATTTGATAAGCCACGAGCCTTTAGGCGAGTGGCATATCAGATTATTTAACGCGTTTGATAAATTTCATATCACATAGTCATGAGTGTAAGATTCTATTTATCACAAAACTTTTGATAACATAAATATATATATTAAGTAAAATTTTAGATTTTGTCTCTATATAAAAACATTAGAAAATCTAGCTTGTATGTGATGTTTCCATCTACTGAGACAATCATGCAATGTCATGTAAAGATTATGATGTCAAAACTATCAGTTACGATATCTATGACATGACTGGACGGGCTAGTTATGTGATAAAAAGTTGGTATAGGGAAATAGATTGTTAACCCATGATAAATAATTGGAAGGGAGGTAACTCTTTCAAAAATATAGTAGAGGACTGTGATGAGAAAAATGCAATTTCATTGGACTAATTTGAGTAATAGCTGTGATTATTTTGTCGACAGTATTTCCTGAAGGTGAACGAGATAAAGACAAAGAAAGGGGTGGACCTACTGCTCCACCTGGTGGATTATTACCGCGCATTAACTACGTACGTACGCCCCGTAATTCCTCTGTCACATCCCTTAATGACTTTGGCTGTTGATATAGGATACTTAGAAAATACACCAAAGGTCAATTTCCTTTAGTTTAGAATGTTCCTTTAATGTTTTAGGTTTTAAATTTTGAATTTTTTATAAATTGCTGGTGGCATCCATGTGATTAAGATTTTCTTAATCACTTCAGTAATGGTTACCTGGCAGTGACCATTATAGAATGATATATAATATTAAACCTCAGATAAACCAAAACCCTGAACCTAAACCAGGTCTATTTTATCATTGGTAAAGCATACTGAAATACTATGGTACTAAAGCTATTTTATCATTGGTAAAGCATACTGAAATACTATGGTACTAAAGCTATTTTATCATTGGTAAAGCATACTGAAATACTATGGTACTAAAGCTATTTTATCATTGGTAAAGCATACTGAAATACTATGGTACTAAAGCTATTTTATCATTGGTAAAGCATACTGAAATACTATGGTACTAAAGCTATTTTATCATTGGTAAAGCATACTGAAATACTATGGTACTAAAGCTATTTTATCATTGGTAAAGCATACTGAAATACTATGGTACTAAAGCTATTTTATCATTGGTAAAGCATACTGAAATACTATGGTACTAAAGCTATTTTATCATTGGTAAAGCATACTGAAATACTATGGTACTAAAGCTATTTTATCATTGGTAAAGCATACTGAAATACTATGGTACTAAAGCTATTTTATCATTGGTAAAGCATACTGAAATACTATGGTACTAAAGCTATTTTATCATTGGTAAAGCATACTGAAATACTATGGTACTAAAGCTATTTTATCATTGGTAAAGCATACTGAAATACTATGGTACTAAAGCTATTTTATCATTGGTAAAGCATACTGAAATACTATGGTACTAAAGCTATTTTATCATTGGTAAAGCATACTGAAATACTATGGTACTAAAGCTATTTTATCATTGGTAAAGCATACTGAAATACTATGGTACTAAAGCTATTTTATCATTGGTAAAGCATACTGAAATACTATGGTACTAAAGCTATTTTATCATTGGTAAAGCATACTGAAATACTATGGTACTAAAGCTATTTTATCATTGGTAAAGCATACTGAAATACTATGGTACTTAAGCTATTTTATCATTGGTAAAGCATACTGAAATACTATGGTACTAAAGCTATTTTATCATTGGTAAAGCATACTGAAATACTAGGGTACTAAAGCTATTTTATCATTGGTAAAGCATACTGAAATACTATGGTACTAAAGCTATTTTATCATTGGTAAAGCATACTGAAATACTATGGTACTAAAGCTATTTTATCATTGGTAAAGCATACTGAAATACTATGGTACTAAAGCTATTTTATCATTGGTAAAGCCATACTGAAATACTATGGTACTAAAGCTATTTTATCATTGGTAAAGCATACTGAAATACTAGGGTACTAAAGCTATTTTATCATTGGTAAAGCATACTGAAATACTAGGGTACTAAAGCTATTTTATCATTGGTAAAGCATACTGAAATACTATGGTACTAAAGCTATTTTATCATTGGTAAAGCATACTGAAATACTAGGGTACTAAAGCTATTTTATCATTGGTAAAGCATACTGATATACTATGGTACTAAAGCTATTTTATCATTGGTAAAGCATACTGAAATACTATGGTACTAAAGCTATTTTATCATTGGTAAAGCATACTGAAATACTATGGTACTAAAGCTATTTTATCATTGGTAAAGCATACTGAAATACTATGGTACTAAAGCTATTTTATCATTGGTAAAGCATACTGAAATACTATGGTACTAAAGCTATTTTATCATTGGTAAAGCATACTGAAATACTATGGTACTAAAGCTATTTTATCATTGGTAAAGCATACTGAAATACTATGGTACTAAAGCTATTTTATCATTGGTAAAGCATACTGAAATACTATGGTACTAAAGCTATTTTATCATTGGTAAAGCATACTGAAATACTATGGTACTAAAGCTATTTTATCATTGGTAAAGCATACTGAAATACTATGGTACTAAAGCTATTTTATCATTGGTAAAGCATACTGAAATACTATGGTACTAAAGCTATTTTATCATTGGTAAAGCATACTGATATACTATGGTACTAAAGCTGTTTTATCAAGCGGTATAAGTATGATTTCTATATCTATATATCTTAATTTGTTTTCAGATTTTATCAAGAAGGCCTGAAGACAATCAACCATTTCCAGTCGTTTATAGAGAATCTAGTGATCCAGCTGAACCAGATAAAACAACAACAGAACAAGGAAAGACAACAGCTGATCGATCTCCGCGACTCTCTCAAGGAAACCATGACTACTTATAAAGAGGTAGTCACACTCCAATGTCGATATCATTAATGTATTAATGTGGCCAGTATATCCTGTTTGATATTCCACTATGTATACAAATGTTAACCAATTAAAATGGTTTTTTACTGAGACTTGCAACTAATACAAGCATTCTATAAGCCATAGAAATCTGAGTATGATTTAAGTAAGAAAGAATGCGAAGAATGTTGGGTTTCATGGTTGCGATGCATAAACAACGTAATTTGTTCATGCATGTTTAAGACATTGTGTCATTAGATTCACAAATATTTATGATTGCAAAATAATTTGAAACCTCCGAACCATGACAGAATTAAAATATCATATTATATTTGTAAATCCCAGGACTTTGTAGAAAATAGCTGGCTCTCTGTTCATCATTTACACTAACTGGTATTCCCTCTGATAAATCAACTAACCACCTTTTCACCTGTATAATTCTTACCTTAATGACGTATCTATTAACATACCCGTATAGGTGTTCTATTATCTTATACTTACCTATACACTAATATTATGATGTTTATTCCCTACAAACATTCACATAACCAGATATCCCTGGCTGTTACCATGATCTGATATTTACCTGTACTAATATTTATAACGTTTGTACCCTACAAACATTCACATAACCAGATATCCCTGGCTGTTACCATGATCTGATATTTACCTGTACTAATATTTATGACATTTGTACCCTACAAACATTCACATAACCTGATATCCCTGGCTGTTACCATGATCTGATATTTACCTGTACTAATATTTATAACGTTTGTACCCTACAAGCATTCACATAACCGGATATCCCTGGCTGTTACCATGATCTGATATGTACCTGTACTAATATTTATAACGTTTGTACCCTACAAGCATTCACATAACCGGATATCCCTGGCTGTTACCATGATCTGATATTTACCTGTACTAATATTTATAACGTTTGTACCCTACAAGCATTCACATAACCGGATATCCCTGGCTGTTACCATGATCTGATATTTACCTGTACTAATATTTATAACGTTTGTACCCTACAAACATTCACATAACCAGATATCCCTGGCTGTTACCATGATCTGATATTTACCTGTACTAATATTTATAAGGTTTGTACCCTACAAGCATTCACATAACCAGATATCCCTGGCTGTTACCATGATCTGATATTTACCTGTACTAATATTTATAACGTTTGTACCCTACAAGCATTCACATAACCAGATATCCCTGGCTGTTACCATGATCTGATATTTACCTGTACTAATATTTATGACATTTGTACCCTACAAGCATTCACATAACCGGATATCCCTGGCTGGCTGGGTAATAGTTCACTACATATTGTAATGTTTTATTGTTGTCTAGCTTACTTACATCAAACATGGACACTAGTACTGAACCAATTAGGGTCTATTACATAAATCATGATGAAAGTTTGTCTGGTAAGATATTTCTGTTGAATTGCCTGGTAAGATAATATTTCTGTTGAATTGCCTGGTAAGATAATATTTCTGTTGAATTGCCTGGCCTGGGTTGTGAATTGCCTTGCCTGGGTTGTGAATTGCCTGACCTGGGTTGTGAATTGCCTGGCCTGTTAAATTGCCTGGCCTGGGTTGTGAATTGCCTGGCCTGGGTTGTGAATTGCCTGGCCTGGGTTGTGAATTGCCTGGCCTGGGTTGTGAATTGCCTGGCCTGGGTTGTGAATTGCCTGGCCTGGGTTGTGAATTGCCTGGCCTGGGTTGTGAATTGCCTGGCCTGGTGAATTGCCAGGCCTGGGTTGTTATATAACATTGTAAAAGATGCTGTAAATGGTTATATATTATCAAGTGTTCAATTTTGCAATTTCCAAACATTTCATAATGTTGTTATTTTCACGATTTTTACACCTCTTTTCTTTTTGCAACAAAATTTCATATGTATAAAAAATATCAAAAATACAAAAATTTTGTGCTTAAAAGATCTTCGCATAATTTGCAGACATATAGTTCCATGTTTACAGCATTACAGACCTATTAAGAGCTTCCTATGCTCCATAACAATACTAATTGGTTCATAATACTTACTGTCCGTGTTTGATGTATGAAGGATATTAGTTAGAGTCTTCATTTGAGATTTCTATTATAGAAAATTGAATATGGGGGACTGTGATATACAATATTTAGCCTTTTCATCTACCTTGACAAAAGGAGCTTTTATTTACTGAGAACGGAATATCTGATTTATTCCAGTACTAGTGGGATTTCTATTTCAATTTGGTATTGAGGGGGAGGCATTTTACGTCTCAAAGGCCTTTTTAGATTGTGTGAATGTAACTCAGGAAACTGACACAAGTATACGAATCTGCTGGAGAGTAATCAGTATCAAATTAAAGTAGAAAGCCAGAGGACCTGGGTTGGCTGCCTAGAGGAGGTTGTAGTTTAAATTCTATCGATGTGTGCACTGGGATATTCTAGATGTAGAAAAATAAAAGCAGGTTTCCGGTATTGCATGATTGGTGATAAAGTCTTCAGAAAGGAATTTTTATTTGGTGTTTTGCTTGAAAGCTTCCAGTCAATGTTTGTTGTACATTTGCTTTCTTACCAGTCGTTGCATGTGAAAACATTATTATAAACTTTGGAATTGGTGCTGCCATGTTAAAAAAATTTGACAAGAAAAAAGAGAGAGAAAAAAAGGAAAATTTTGATGAATCAATATACAAATGTTTGCTTTGCTGCTTTCATTGAGTTTTCCCATCAATTACATTGTCAGAGAGATTAACCTTAACATATTACCGTGAAACATGTTCGTAGCGAACACGCCTACAACACAAATTTTTGGTTATAACATAGTACTTTTCATTCCCCATCAAGGTTCCTATAAGATGTTTCTAGTATATGTATACTAGACTATGCATATAATAAAAAACTTTAAAAAAAAGTTAGTCTCAATTGGTTCACTATAACCATGTTTTACTGTATAATATTTTGTGTCAACCTCTTCATGTCTCTGTAACCTGGAGATATTAATTATACTATTTATTCGGACAGCCGTCGTCCACCAGTAAACCCCAGACAGGCTACAGTCTACATCAGCTACAAGGGAACAAGGCCCATGGCTGTGTACGCGACGGTTACCTACTCAAGAAAAGTGAAGGACGGATCAAAAAAGTCTGGCAGAAACGTAAATGTACCATTAAAGACGGACTCATGTTCATCAGCCACTCAGATGTAAGTATACAAGTCACATGACTGTGGAAGAAACAAATCTTATTAGATTATGTTGGTTACAAGACTTTAATGAATCAGATGTCTGTATGCTGGTCACATGACTTTAATGAATCAGATGTCTGTATGCTGGTCACATGACTTTAATGAATCAGATGTCTGTATGCTGGTCACATGACTTTAATGAATCAGATGTCTGTATGCTGGTCACATGACTTTAATGAATCAGATGTATGTATGCTGGTCACATGACTTTAATGAATCAGATGTCTGTATGCTGGTCACATGAATTCATAAGTTCATCAATGATATAAAACAGTTCACTTTGTACAAGTGGCAATCTTCCACATGTCCATAATATATGAGTCACAAAATAGAGCAATCCAGGTCTTTTTTATTGTTTTGTTTGATTATGTGATAAAGGTTATTATTGAAACTATTTATCTTAAATCAATTGATATTTCTCCTTTCAGGAAAGTAAAGACCCGGTGAAATTAAACCTACTTACCTGCCAAGTAAAATTAGTCCCAGATGACTCAGGAAAAAGGTGTTTTGATCTAGTCTCAAGCTCAAGTAAGTACCAGGGATAGAAATAAGGAACTCTTTGAAACTATAGATAGCAATTATATAAAAATTAAATATATCTTAGAAACTATAGATAACATTTATATATAAATTAGATATATCTTAGAAACTATAGATAACAATTATATAAAAATTAAATATATCTTAGAAACTATAGATAACAATTATATATAAATTAAATATATCTTAGAAACTATAGATAAGAATTATATAAAAAATTAAATATCTCTTAGAAACTATAGATAACAATTATATAAAAATTAAATATCTCTTAGAAACTATAGATAGCAATTATATAAAAATTAAATATCTCTTAGAAACTATAGATAGCAATTATATAAAAATTAAATATGTCTTAGAAACTATAGATAACAATTATATAAAAATTAAATATCTCTTAGAAACTATAGATAACAATTATATATAAATTAAATATATCTTAGAAACTATAGATAACAATTATATAAAAATTAAATATCTCTTAGAAACTATAGATAGCAATTCTATGAAATTAAATATCTCTTAGAAACTATAGATTACAATTATATATAAATTAATTATATCTTAGAAACTATAGATAACATTTATATAAAAATTAAATATATCTTAGAAACTAAAGATATCAACTATATAAAAATTAAATATCTCTTAGAAACTATAGATAACAGTTATATAAGAATTAAATATCTCTTAGAAACTATAGATAACAATTATATAAAAATTAAATATATCTTAGAAACTATAGATAACATTTATATGAAAATTAAATATCTCTTAGAAACTATAGATATCAATTATATAAAAATGAAAATCTCTTAGAAACTATAGATAGCAATTATATAAAAAATTAAATATCTCTTAGAAACTATAGATAGCAATTATATAAAAATTAAATATCTCTTAGAAACTATAGATAGCAATTATATAAAAATTAAATATATCTTAGAAACTATAGATAACAATTATATAAAAATTAATTATCTCTTAGAAACTATAGATAACAATTATATAAAAATTAAATATATCTTAGAAACTATAGATAACATTTATATGAAAATTAAATATCTCTTAGAAACTATAGATATCAATTATATAAAAATTAAATATCTCTTAGAAACTATAGATAACAATTATATAAAAATTAAATATATCTTAGAAACTATAGATAACAATTCTATAAAAATTAAATATATAATACAAAAACATTTAGCTTCTATAATGATGAATTCAGAATTTTTCTTTTCCATTGGTTTTGAATATCAAACTATTGTTAGAACACTGCATGTTAGATCAAACTGTCAGATTTCTGGTGTACAATTACCAAGTGCGGTCCATTTTCAAATATTTATTATGTATCTGTCTCAAATTCAGTCTATTTCATATTTCTTTGTGTAACTGATTTCAAAATTACAGAGTAGCTTTTAAGTATGTTTTTCTGTGACGGAGGAGAAATTTACGAGATTCTCTGTGTTACAGATAACAGAACCTATCACTTCCAGGCTGACGATGATAAGAACATGGAAGAGTAAGTTTTGATTTAAAGAAGAAACAAATAAACAAGTTGTTTCATTGTCAGGAGCTGTCTGAACTCTCTGTTGTCAATTCAGTGGCGTGAGGGTTTCCTTTTAAAATCACATGTTTTCACCATTTTCCTCAATTATTATGCTCATGGAAAATTCTTTACGAAATTTGGACTCCTTCTCCTTCAAGTTATTTATCTTGATCTGTCATTTTCTATCTTTTATCTTGGCATAAGATGATTGCATGAATGTCATAGTCAATTTAATTTGTAGAAATTAGGCTTCAGGAAGGTGTCATTTTATGGTCACATTTATAATGCGAAATAACTATTTGTGATATTTTTATGTTTTTATCAAGGGAAGATCATTCTGTATTGATTTTTCCAGGTGGATTTCTGTGTTAAACAATGCAAAGGAGGAAGTGTTGATGAAAGCGTTCCAAAACAATAGTAATACACCTGCACTCAACCAGAGTGTTCGGGAATTAACGGCCAGTATTATAGACCGAGTACGTCGGTTACAGGGCAACAATGTCTGCTGTGATTGTAACGCACCAGGTAAAGTCGTACCGCAATATTCTCAATTTTATTGAAAACAAAGATATTTCTTTGCTGATGATTACCTTTATATTATTGCCTCCTTTTGAGGGCACTATGGTCTCATAGTGTTGTCGAGGGATGGCATAGTGCCCTAGCCGGAGGCGAGGGTACTTTGCCCTCACAAGACAACACTATAAGACCATAGTGCCCTCAAAAGGAGGCAATAATGTTTTTAGTGCATAACTAATTGAAAAAATGATAGGATAAACAATTATATATGATCAATAATAGCAATTTATTTAAACGAGTGCGGCCACGTCTAACATTATGGTAGAAATATCATGGTCGGTGGCGTCTAGATACATTTTCCAGGCAGAAATCTTTGAAAATTCTCACTACATATTTCAATGCATGCTGAGTTCTTTTGCTATTTTGTTCTTTTGTAAATTCGTTAGCATTCAAGTTTCCAACCATGAATTTGTGTTTTGCAAAACGTCGTCCACACATAGCTTGTTTGCCAGTGAACAGAGCAAATAGCAACAGTGACGTCATTATCGTTAATATGACGTACGTAACAAAAAGCATGACAAACCATAGTCCCGCGGGAAACTATAGTCCCGGGACTATGGCTAAATAGTGCCTGGGGGCTGAGCCAATGAAAAAGCGAGAAAAAGTCACGTATGTAATAATACATTTTGAAGCACAACAACTACATGAAAAATAAATTGTTAAATTGAGATAAATTTAATGGGCCAGGGAAAATAGTTACATTAAAATTCAATTCAGCTCAAGCAAATTTAGAAATTTTATTCTCTGCGTAAAATGGTTAAGCCTTTATACATTAATTTGATAAGATATGGGAGGGGGACATATAGTCTTGATAATGTGGCGAGGCGGTCCAGCTTGCTTTCATATATGGAACCAGGGCAGTTATCTCTTTCATACATTTATCCTAATTTCAATAACAAAATGCTTTTGTTTTGTAGAACCAGAATGGCTATCAACAAACCTAGGTGTCCTCATTTGTCTGGAATGCTGTGGAATTCATAGACAGCTAGGAGTACATATATCTCGGACACAGAGTTTGGTTATAGACGAACTAGGAACTTCACAGTTACTGGTACGTACTGAAATCTATGTATTGTAGCCAAAAACTGTGGGTAGATGCCTTCTAAGATAGTGTCAGGCACCCGCCACAATACCCGAGTTTTATTAAAGTAGAGTGGGTCGTCGAGTAAATTCAAAGCCATCATAAAGTTCCATGTGTATTCAGCAACAATAGCATTTTAGGATAGAGTTACAGTTCACAGGATAACCACTCTGTTCTCTCTAGCATAGAAACGTGCACTTAAACAATAATCCAACAAACATCTGTACTCTGTAATTCAAACCAGCTAACTAACACCTGAACTCCGTCATTCAAACCAGCTAACACCTGAACTCCGTCATTCAAACCAGCTAACACCTGAACTCCGTTATTCAAACCAGCTAACACATGAACTCCGTTATTCAAACCAGCTAACACCTGAACTCCGTCATTCAAACCAGCTAACACCTGAACTCCGTCATTCAAACCAGCTAACACATGAACTCCGTCATTCAAACCAGCTAACACCTGAACTCCGTCATTCAAACCAGCTAATGCCTGAACTCCGTCATTCAAACCAGCTAACACATGAACTCCGTCATTCAAACCAGCTAACACCTGAACTCTGTCATTCAAACCAGCAAACACCTGAACTTTGTCATTCAAACGTCATTCAAACCAGCTAGCAAGCAAACTTCATTATGCAAACCAGCTAACACCTGAACTCCCCGAAGTTTGGTTTTGTGCCCTTTTATACCAAAACATGCAGGAGCCCTGCAGGAGCACCCCATATCTTTTCATGAACGATGGACTCCGGTTACCAAAATTGACAATAACACTAAAACATAACACTTAGAAAAACGATTAGCCACAAGTAAATGTTAACCGTGTGTAATATAGATGTGGACACTGGCAAATCTTCTAGACTTATGTAGGTCAATATTTCCACAATGTGAACCTAGTTGATGCATGGTTATAATATTTTTCAAATCAAAACTTTGTGATTTGTCCACATAAGTGTATAAAACTTAACTATTTCTCAATTTTTCAATTATTTCCCATGGAATAACACTATAAATCCTCTAAATATAACTGACTGATTTTCACAGTGTGTGCTAGATCAGGTCAAGATTTGTGTTGCATTGTTCAACAATCTCAAATTCAACACAAATTTTAGTTGATTTGGTGTCAGTATAGATTAAAAAAAAGAGTTTGTTAAAGAGAAGGAATATAAACAGAATGCTGTAGCAGTTATATTTAAATACTACTCTCAATCATCTGAATGTTTGTTTTACAGATAGTCTGAATGCTGTTGCTGTTGTATTTAAATATTTCTCTCAATCATCTGAATGTTTGTTTTACAGATAGTCTGAATGCTGTTGCTGTTGTATTTAAATATTACTCTCAATCATCTGAATGTTTGTTTTACAGATAGTCTGAATGCTGTTGCTGTTGTATTTAAATATTACTCTCAATCATCTGAATGTTTGTTTTACAGATAGCCAGAGTGGTAGGGAACGGGTATTTTAATGACATTCTGGAGGCCAAATTAGACCCTGCAACCAAACCTACGGTATCTAGTCCAATGTAAGTATATAGATACTATGTAAAGTTATGTGTAAAATTTTCCAGGGCTTGATGGAGTGTCACAAAGTCTTCCTGACCTTCATTTTGACCTATATAAGAGCTCCAATGGCTATATTTGAACTTAAATCAAATTGTTTTGTGTCATGAACTTCATTTGATTTAATCTTATATTGGTAGATTTGCTTCTTATATATGGTATTCACATATTTTCCCTATAACATTAGATGAAATTGAGAAATCTGAAGTGCTATGTAGCGTTCTATGTCATTTAATATCTATCAATAATTCTTTTACCCAAAGTTTTCATTGATTTATTTTTCAGGGAGGAGAGGTTAAATTTTATCAAAGCTAAATATGCAGAACATAAATACGCAATAATTACCTGTACGTACCAGGACGACCTCAAACAGGACTTAAAACAAGCAATACTGACGCACGATATTAACGCCCTGCTACAGGTGTACGCAGAGGGCTTGGATCTAATGACAGACCTCCCGGACTGTGTAAGTTATTTTCTCGGATTTGAAATTGAATAGAAATACATTTGAATTTTATTGTGAAAGAATTAACTGTGGAAGATTTCAGTTTGCGGATATAAACTTTCGGGAATTAGTTATTTTAATTTGGTATTTGCCTATATGTTACACATGAATTAGGGATTTGAAATATTTAAATTTCTTTTTCTTTCTTTTGTTGTTGTAAAGTTAAAAGAGGTAACCTTACACTGGCTTACCGTGATAAACTCCAACTATTGTTATTAATGTTTCAGGAGAATGGTGAAAGAGCTTTACATCTGGCTATAGAGGAGGAACAGGGATACCCTCCCCATATCGTCGACTTTATCATACAGAACTCATCACAGTAAGTCTCGGGGTTTTACTTTCATTTTAATTAAAAGATTTACTAGATGTGTAAAATGATAAAATATAGATTTACTTGATGTGTAAAATGATAAAATATAGATTTAATAGATGTGTAAAATGATAAAATAAAGATTTACTAGATCTGTAAAATGATAAAATAAAGATTTACTATATGTGTAAAATGATCAAAAAAAGATTTACTAGATGTGTAAGAGATTTAAGATGTAAATTTATAATGTAAACATACATTAGCCCAATCAAATTTTAGTGTAAAAGCAGCCTTGAACAGGTTAGAGCAATGATGAATATGCACAAATATCATAAATATTATATAAAAGATGCACAGAAAATGCAATTTGCGGAATCATAATTTAGCCCAGTACAACTCGTACAAAAAGCCTCTACAGTAACTCAAATTTTCACAATGAACCGGTCAACTTTTATCACACTTACAGGGACAGTCTAGCCCTGAAGACTTTAGATGGTAATACTGCGTTACATATCTGTGCCCTGGATAATAAAGCGGAGTGTATGAAGTTACTACTGAGAACTAAGCCTGAACTGGCTAACATAGAAAATGCTGACGGTAAAACAGCGCTGGACATCGCCCGTGACAACGGTTTCCAACTGTGTTCCGATCTGGTAGGTTGACATGTTGGTCCAGGAGTCTATTCCAGAATAGTCTTTGTGCAAAGGGCAGCAGCTGCATTCAAAATTGATAAATGATTTGTTTCTTTCCCGTATTTCTTGTACAAGATACATTAAGTTTGTGAAGAATGATGATATTCCTGAAATATTGACTGATTTTGATTTTGTTATGCCCCACAATAAATTAGAGGGGGAAGTTCATAAAGTGTTGCCTACACATGTCCGATCCCATCACTTACTGGTTTAGAAATGGTTGAATAATATCTACCTTTAAAATCCGTATTGCAAAAATTTTGGTTTAGTATGTATGCCCTACAAACATTTCTATATCAGGTTTTGTTGTTACAGAGTTTTGTCTGGAATAACTGTGTGTATGATTGGTATATTTATTATTACATTGCTTTGGCATAGAAGTGAACAGGAATTATTTCATTGACAAATAACAAGTATTGTTGAAATGAATATGTCAAGAGTGAGAGAAGGTAATGTAAGGCTACTGAGAAAAGTTGTTGTTGCAATCATTTATTGATGTCTTTTCCAGTTACAAGCTTCAATTCAAGGAAGAAAAGATGTGTTTGAGAATGTCAACATCGACTGGGACTTAATGTCTGTAAGTACAGATTAAAATGATCTGACCAATCAGATAGAAGCATACAATCAGGATTTAGTACAGATTAAAATGATCTGACCAATCAGATAGAAGCATACAATCAGGATTTAGTACAGATTAAAATGATCTGACCAATCAGATAGAAGCATACAATCAGGATTTAGATAAAAGAAATGTTAGTTGATCCAACCAAACCGAATTTTCATAGCATAAACATACGCTGACTTGAACAATTAAAATTTAGATAAAAGACACATCTGCAGTTGCTTAGACCAATCAAAATTTAGATAACAGAGAAAATAGCTGATTGGACATATCTGGAACAGAAGCGTTAATGTTTGTTTAGGAAATATATCAATTTGTTTGTTCATGTTTTTGATAGCGAAAAATACAATTTGTCAGCAGTGGAGCATCTTTAAGATTTCACAGTCAACATAACATTAGGTCACCACAAGTTGTTTGTTTGCACTATAATCAGGCAGTGTGTGATTTAGTAGTTATTTTTGTCTGATGTCCAGTCTGAACATGCCTCATTACTTATAATCACTTATTATAGACATTTGTGCATTGATTATTATTTTTTTGTAATTCTGCAGGAGGAACCGTATTATCCTGAACACTTTGACAGTGATGATGAACTAGAGGTGAGCATAGGGGTCAGGGGTCATGTAGAGTTAAATGGTAATAAAAGGTTAAAGCTACATCAGTTGTAGCAAGCATATTTGCATCTTAGGAAAATCAAATTAGAAAATTATTTGAAATGAAGTATAATTGATGAATTTGATACATCGTCAGGAAAAAATCTATTTTTGTTTTTAAAAAAATGTGAAAGTTAAAATTTCTATAAATGCTAAACATGTTGTAGCTGATCAATGAAAGGGATATTTATCAGTGAATTAGCTATAAATGTTGAAATACTTAAAATGTTATTTGATCACTGACAAAATATTTTGTAGAATACTCCTGAGAGAAAACAGAGGTCAAGGCCACCCAGCCTAATCACAGGAGTGTCTGACCCCCAGGGGAGCCAAAATGACCTATCGATCAGCCGAGGTCCTGGGTCTGCCCCCTACACTTACAGTAAACCAAAGAGTAAGTGTTGTCAGTGTTACTGTCTCCGCAGTATCAGACTTAACCTAGGATCAACGGATGTACAAACCCAGGAACCCAAAAATTATATACTGGCTAGTTTGTCTGAAACCGTTCAATCACTGATTTAGTATGTCTCTACCATTAGAAAATATCTTAAGGAAATGAAAAAAACCCAGAAGGAGTCATAGTTGAAAGCAGATACTAATTTTGGTATGGAAAAAAAATCTTCAGCATTTATGATAATTTGTAAGCTTTGAAACCGATTAAAATGATTACATTAATACAAATATGCATGTTCTATGATAAGTATTATGAATTAAAAAAGTTTTTAGAGCTGAAGATTGGTGATTTTGTTCAAGCCTGATTTTCCTACTTCTAGAGTTTGTAAATCAGACAGGCGGTAAACTCCGTAACAGTGTTCGTGGTTGTAAGTAATTCCTCTCCAGATCGTAGGCATGCCTGTGTTGTCTTAATTATCTCCCCTGAATGTTTTATAGTCGTAATTATATCAATGGAATGATTTTAGGTTAAATTACCTTACTCTAATGTTTTGTAGACATCTTTAATATTCGTAATTTTGTTAACATGATTTATTATCTCCCCTTAATAACATTAGGTATAAACATCATTGTCTCCCTGAACTGTTTCTGTATCTGCATGTAAATATAATTATTTCTTCTGAATAGTTTAAGCCATTAGCATAATTGTCTCCCTTGAATGTTTTCATATCTGTAAGCACGATTATCTCCTCTGAATTTTTTTTTTCAATATTCAAACAAGATGATCTGCCCGGAATGTTTCTTTAACTGAAGATGATATAGACGTGGTTATCTCCATTTAATTTTAGACCTGAGAGAGAATACAGTATAGAGAAACATGAGTAATTCCTCCTGAAATCACAATGCTAACTAGATGACATCTTTCAGAAGAAAACATTTCTACATTATTGATTACAATATTATAATAAACAGATTTATCCAAATTAAACGTGCCTGTGATTAACAGAGATTGTGCATGACTACTATAATACAATGTTTATTGATTTCTTTGTCTACAAAATCACACTGTATCATATTGTACAGTCTCTTATATGTGCAAAAATATTGTTTCTGTAAATTTGGTATTATCTGCTCTGTCATTTCTTTGAAAGCATTTCTTAAATTATAAATTATGACATTTTATATCTGGGTAGAGTAGGTAACTCTGCCTTTTTGATTTGACTACTGTGCTTTGAGTACTTTCAGTACTTTGATTGATTTGACTACTGTGCTTGACCATTTTGGTTATGAGATAGGTTTGTTTTGTGGCTATGCATCCCATGTAGATATACTGTCCCAGAATGCTATTTTGTTTCCCACTGTGATTACAAGCATGGTTATTCAGAATTATTGCCCTTTTTGTGTATTTCATATTTCCTCACCATGGTAAGATGTTAACTTATATCCCTGATATTTATGATCAATTTCTTCCTCTAGTTTTAACCTCATCCTGTAACCTATAATCTAGCAGTATTAAATAGGTATATTTTGTCAGCATCTTCATTTATTTTCATGATTTGTGTAGTTAATCTTTTTTTAGCTTTATGTGTGTAAAATATGAGGCAATGGCCTAATTAGAAATATTGTTTAATGTTGAAATTGTAAAAAGTTTAATCCTGTTTTAACCTAAAACTAGAGGTCTGATCAGTTAACATGTCCATAATCTTTGTATGATCATCAAGTTTAAAACATCCCAGTGAATAATTTAGATGTATACTTTGTAGACACTCACAGTTTCCATAACAACACGGGGACCTCCAACGGCAGTGGAGCACAGACATCACCTCCGGTAACTGAAACTCAGGATCAGTCTTACTCTAACGCCCCACCCTATGTCCCGCCCCTTCCCCCGAGGAATAAGAAACAGCCGCCCTTACCAACAGCTATAGGTCCCGGTCACAGTCGGAACTCTTCGGAGCCGTTTCAACAACGAATGACTCACAAAAGGACTCCATCCGATCCTCCGCCTAGACCTGCACCACCGGAAATAAGAGCTATCGGCATCGGACCTGCAAGACCCTCAAGTAATCGGATACGGACACATTCAACAGACGAAGGTAAAGTTTTTGTTTGAAATTCCAAAAATTTCTTCAAATTTGAAGCTCCAAAAATTTCTTCAAATTTCATATCGTGTCTTGTCATGTTCACACAAGTCTGTTTCTTGGTATTTTAGTATATGTTTGATATGGTGCCATCATGGGAAGTTTGACAGTGGATGCAAATAATTCATTAAGTCAAAGTACTGGAAGTACTGATAAGATAAATTGATAAAATCAAAATACTGAAACTACTGTAAAAATAATTTGATAATTTGTTACATCAAAGTACTGGAAGTACTACAGATAATTTTGTGAAATCAAAGTACAAAAAGTACTGATGAAATATTTGATAAAATCAAAGTACTGTCAATAATTTTTATGAAATAAAAGTATTGGAAGCACTGTAAATAATTCAAAGTGCTGAAAGAACTCAAAAATAATTGATCAAATAAAAATACCAGAAGTACTGGTAAAACAAATTTCTTCTACATAGTTGTGTGTTTTCAGATGTTATAATTCTATATATTTGAGATTTAACTATCTCTTCATCAATAACACTTCTAGATATTTGTTACATGCCTTAAACAAAAGGAATCTGTAATTCGATTGTAATATTTATGAGATTATTGCTAAAATGAATTTTCTTTTAAACATTCATTTTCTGTATTGACAGATACAAGGGCGCCAATCACTCCTCCTGTGTTGCCATCCAGACAGCCTTTACCAGAGAAGGAAGCACCACCTATACCACTACCTCGTCAGAAGGTAACGGTAAGTACCCCTATCCCTCCAGTAATTCTACTAAACCTTTTCTGTGTCTCTGAATTAAACAGCAACATTATTGATCATTAAAATGATATAAATTGATAAATAATTTTTTAGATTGATTTTGAAATATTTCACTTTGATTATCAAACTTTGTCTTTGTAACATGAATGCTTTTTACAGAAAAAGGTGCCGATTGGGTTCCGGTGTCGAGCTCTGTTTGACTGCGAGGCGGATAATGATGATGAGTTAACCTTCACTGAAGGGGAGATAATTATAGTTTTGAGGGAAGAGGAGGAAGATTGGTGGGTAAGTACGTTGCTAATAGATTCATCATTCATATTCCTGAGTGTGAAATTATATTCCAATTTTATAGTCTTAAATCTTTTTTTCTTGTAATTTTCTTGGGTTGTATAAGTCATGCGATTTGCATTGACATACAAATTTATTAAATATAACTTGAAGTACAAGTTATCAAAAGATATATACCTTTCTTATTGTGATTTCAAACCCATAATACTTATACAATAATTGATTGAACATTGTTTGAGAAATATACTTGCGGAATAATTATTAAGCATTGCTTGAGAAACTCCTTTTGTATTTACAGGAGGGTGAGATCGAGGGTAACTCACAGAGGCGTGGTCTATTCCCAAAGACGTTTGTAGAACAACTCCCGGACCAAGGATAACGACGACTAATTACTAGTGTTTAATTAATACTCTTTAACTGTATATGTCACTCAGTTTTGAGTTTACACTCATTGTTTCAATTAATCGAGACCTGGAGTCCTTTGTACTTACATTTATACCTCTGCAGGATAAACGAGTGCAATTAACATTCTGATATATACATATATAGAGCCGTATAGCCAAAATATACAAATATTGTAACATGAGATTATTGAAAACTCTACAGCAAGATGAATCCTTTCCGAAATATGCAGTGATTCACAACCTTAGATACTGGGAAATTCTGATGCAATAGCTTGCCAGTAGACGTCATAAAATATAGAAGTTTAAATGTGTGCTGGTTCTCTGAATAAGATAACTGCTTAGTCTTTTTTAGCCCACCATCATCAGATGGTGGGCTATTCAAATCGCCTTTCGTCCGTGGTCCGTCGTCCGTCCGTCCTTCCGTCCGTCCGTCCGTCCGTCCGTCCTTCCGTCCGTCCGTCCGTCCGTCCGTTAACAATTCTTGTTACCGCTATTTCTCTAAAAGTACTGAAGGGATCTTTCTCAAATTTCATATGTAGGTTCCCCTAGGACCCTAGTTGTGCATATTGTATTTTGGGACTGATCGGTCAACAAGATGGCCGCCAGGCAGCCATCTTGGATTTTGATAGTTAAAGTTTGTTACCGCTATTTCTCATAAAGTACTGAAGGGATCTTTCTCAAATTTCATATGTAGGTTCCCCTAGAACCCTAGTTGTGCATATTGCATTTTGGGACTGATCGGTCAACAAGATGGCCGACCAGCCGCCATCTTGGATTTTGATAGTTAAAGTTTGTTACGGCTAATTCTCAGAAAGTACTGAAGGGATCTTTCTCAAATTTCATATGTAGGTTCCCCTAGGACCCTAGAAGTGCATATTGCATTTTGGGACTGATCGGTCAACAAGATGGCCGCCAGGTAGCCATCTTGGATTTTGATAGTTAAAGTTTGTTACCGCTATTTCTCAGAAAGCACTGAAGGGATCTTTCTCAAATTTCATATGTAGGTTCCCCTAGGACCCTAGTTGTGCATATTGCATTTTGGGACTGATCGGTCAACAAGATGGCCGACCAGCCGCCATCTTGGATTTTGATAGTTAAAGTTTGTTACGGCTAATTCTCAGAAAGTACTGAAGGGATCTTTCTCAAATTTCATATGTAGGTTCCCCTAGGACCCTAGTAGTGCATATTGCATTTTGGGACTGATCGGTCAACAAGATGGCCGCCAGGTAGCCATCTTGGATTTTGATAGTTAAAGTTTGTTACCGCTATTTCTCAGAAAGCACTGAAGGGATCTTTCTCAAATTTCATATGTAGGTTCCCCTAGGACCCTAGTTGTGCATATTGTATTTTGGGACTGATCGGTCAACAAGATGGCCACCAGGCAGCCATCTTGGATTTTGATAGTTAAAGTTTGTTACCGCTATTTCTCATAAAGTATTGAAGGGATCTTTCTCAAATTTCATATGTAGGTTCCCGTAGGACCCTAGTTGTGCATATTGCATTTTGGGACTGATCGGTCAACAAGATGGCCGACCAGCCGCCATCTTGGATTTTGATAGTTAAAGTTTGTTACCGCTATTTCTCAGAAAGTATTGAAGGGATTGTTCTCAAATTTCATATGTAGGTTCCTCTTGGACCCTAGTTCTGCATATTACATTTTGGGACTGATCGGTCAACAAGATGGCCGACAAGCAGCCATCTTGGATTTTGATAGTTAAAGTTTGTTACGGCTATTTCTCAGAAAGCACTGAAGGGATCTTTCTCAAATTTCATATGTAGGTTCCCCTAGGACCCTAGTTGTGCATATTGCATTTTGGGACTGATCAGTCAACAAGATGGCCGCCAGGTAGCCATCTTGGATTTTGATAGTTAAAGTTTGTTACCGCTATTTCTCAAAAAGCACTAAAGGGATCTTTCTCAAATTTCATATGTAGGTTCCCCTAGGACCCCAGTTGTGCATATTGCAATTTTGGGACTGATCGGTCAACAAGATGGCCGCCAGGTAGCCATCTTGGATTTTGATAGTTAAAGTTTGTTACCGCTATTTCTCAGAAAGCACTGAAGGGATCTTTCTCAAATTTTCATATGTAGGTTCCCCTAGGACCCCAGTTGTGCATATTGCATTTTGGGACTGATCGGTCAACAAGATGGCCGACCGGTGGCCATCTTGGATTTTGATAGTTAAAGTTTGTTACCGCTATTTCTCAGAAAGTATTGAAGGGATTGTTCTCAAATATCATATGTAGGTTCCTCTAGGACCCTAGTTCTGCTTATTGCATTTTGCGACCACCAACTTGGATTTTGATAGTTTAAAGTTTGAAAAGCAGAAAAAAGAATTGTAAGTTTGAAAAGCAGAGAAAAGATCCCTCTTTCATTTGTCAGACATAGATCAAATTTTGGTGGGCGCCAAGATCCCTCTGGGATCTCTTGTCATATCTTTACATTTAAAAATGCATCGGTGTATAAGTAAGGTGTGCTCTTATGACCCTGGGAGTACAATTTAACATCTGCTACAATGAATTTTAAGCCAGCTTAGCTTCCACATTTCCATGCCTAAAAACCTTTGATCGGAAATTGAATTCTTGAATTTAACTCATATGGTTATTTATTTTGTTGGGATGATATTTTCAGATAATCAAGACCTGGTTATGATGTTTGATTGGTGATGACAAAAATGTGTGTGTGTGTGCAGAATTATTAGTAGAGATTTATGTTTTATAAAAATTCCACAAATGTCAAAACAGAAATAGCTTTATTTTGACAAATGGTCTTCTATAACATCAGAATGTGGAGCAAGTTATAAAATGATAAAAAGATTTTTGGTTATAATTATTCTTTTTAGATTGATTTATTTATTGCCAAAAACTAAAAATAATTGAATCTTTATTTATTGCCAAAAACTAAAAATAATTGAATATGCAAATGAAGAGTTTTTATTATAATATTGTGTCCTCTATATTTAAAAAGATGGGTGATATATATCATTTTTGCATTAATATTAACAAAGCAAAAATGTTGAGATACATGCACTTTACAAATAGAATGTTTAGACTTCATTCAACGGAGTAAGATAAGTTTAAAAAATCAGAAAATGTTTTTTGGGTAAAGAAGTATTGAATATAATGTGACCATGCCAATGTCAATCAATTATATCGCCCTCCTATAAGTAACTCTATAATAGAAATCTATACAATATTTACTTTTGATAGTGAGGTTTGCATGTACTTTAAATAACATTTCTTTTATCATCATATATATATACAATAGCACATCATATATATATACAATAGCAGATAATGAGCAAAACCTGTTGCACTAGAAATCATATTTATATAGCAACACAGGCTGGCTTATATTTATATAGTTAACTATTGTTGAAGTACTGCTATTGATTTCTTTATTAATTTTTATCAAAGTTTATCTCAGAATAATTGGTTACAAGTTCAAATGTTTACTCGGCCAAACATATTCTTGGTGTTACTATATGAATGCTCTTACTTGGGCAGATCATTATGAAAATAGTTGATGTGCAAGTTACAAATGCAAAAGGTGATTATATAAATAAGTGCTACTTCATGAATGATTATTTATGTGTTTTATACATGTATGTTGACTAGTCCCAACACAAATATCCTCAATTAAGTCCCCCAACCGCTTACCCACTCTGTATTTATAGGGACATTTCTACAAATGTATAGGTAGAATAAAGTGTTATCACAGATCAAGAATACTATTCTGGGCAGGGGCAGCATAATGAATAAAACAGAAATACCTATAGATGGAAAGAGATTTTAATTGTCTATAGGATACATATGACTTGTTGATGTATCAAAAAAGTTTATATTCCTCAAAGCATTTCATCAAAACGAAGCTGTCTCGTGATCATTGTGTCCATTTATACCAATTTTACTGGTAACTTTTAGCTGATGTTAAAATTATTTCAGATGTTAAAATCATACATGGTAATTGTAATCTTTCAATATTTCTGACAGAGTTATCGGCTCGTGTCAGTAGTTGCATAATTTGTTTATTATAGTTATGTCAGAAACTGAGAACGCAACATACCATTTAAATGTCTGACAAGGGGAGGTCACTCTTCATAAAAAAACCTCCATATTATATACACACTATGTATACTCTCTTCTGTATTTTAAAACCTTTTAGGTTTGAATTATAATGTTTAATGTATATAGATATATATGAATTTAACTTTGATTGCACTATTACATTTATAAAATGTTATATACAATTATATATTATATATATATGTTTTATGTAACTCACTGAGGCGTTGGTGTTATGTATATATCATATATATATATAAATGTTGACGATGAGTTGAATCAGAGGACGTAATTATGATATTGATATGTTTGTACATATTTGTTGATAGTTTGTCCTGGATATTTTAAAGGATATAGGGCTCAGTGGTTGATCCGGCCTCCGTGGTTGATCTGGCCATGGTGGTTGATCAACAGACCGATTATTAATGACATTATTTGTGGTTGATTTTTTCCGCGGTGAGAGTTGGAGCTTAGTGTGAAGTTGGAGTGGGATTTTATTCAATGTCTGGGAATGTGTTAACATGCTCTTTATTTACTATACATGTTTATAGTAATTCTGTTGATGTATATAAATAGAAACAACTGCTTATCACCAAGTCATGCTGATAAAATGTGCAATAATGGGAGATTAATGGAATCACATTTATAAGTATAATAATGTTATTGTTGAATGTCAAATATCACATCTATACAGCTAAAAGTCAGTGGCCTATATACTCTGTGTAAAGGTCTTACTGGACACTTTGGTGGATAACTGTGGTATTACTTGTTATGTACATAAATATAGATAATAAAATTTACATTATAAACATTTGTATCATACTACTACCATGATTGCAATGTACATTAATATTGGATATTATGTTTTACTCATATACCCCTTAAGACGCATTCAGACTCGTCTAAAACAAAGACTAGACCAGTCCATTATGTAATTTTTGTGGTGAATGAGTTAATGCTGATTTACGAGTTTATAAACAATGTGTGGTTTGGATGTAGACTTTTTACTATCTACTTGGATAATCCTTACGCTCTTGATTTTATCTTTGTAAGATAAAAAACATTGATATTTGTAAACATAGAAAACAAAAGTTTGATTTGTTTTAATTCTACATGCAGAATCATTTTATGATATATCGATTGAATACTGCTAAGAGATATATTAATAACAAAGGTTCCATCATGTCATAAATGTATTGTAGATCCTAGAAGCTAATCTGGTATGTTTTGATATATAATTCCAATAACCAATCTTGAACAAAACTTGTATGTCTAATTTAATTCTCCGACTGAAAATTAAATTTGTGTGTCCTAACTTTAACTGTGGTGCCTAACTTTCTATTCTAAATATAACTATTGATGTACTAAATTCACCTGTCATAACACATTAATGGTGTCCTCTGAAAGTTAACTGATCAGGTCTGAATTTGACCTTGTTATCCTAAATTACCAGCAGTATCCCCAATGTTCCAATGCCCTTAATAAAACTGGTCCTAACACATGTACGCTGTAAATCACTATATGTTGGAGTATAGGATATTTCTCGGTTACATTATTTTTTTATACTTAAATTCGCGATCAAGGGCTCTAACTAACATTCTTGCATTCATATATGCTTTTATACAAATATTTGTCTAACATTTGAACTTGACCTCTTTTGCGAAATTACTCGGAAATTTGTATCACGAAAGTGGTTTACAGTAGTTATGTCTCGCAACAGTACAAGTGTTTTATTGTACATAAGGTGACGCACTGTAATCCTAAGGGACCAAATGTTAATGGAAGGAGAAAGTGGACTAATATGTATTGTTTTTGATGTTTACTTGGCAATGTATGATATTACAATATCTGTGCAATGCTTCTGATGTAGAACAAAGATTCCTAGATCCGGGCAACCTGTCTATAACTAGAAGTAACTGATCACTTATAAGATAACAAATGAAGGTTTTTCATCATTAAAAAAAAGTTGTAAAGAAATACGCCATTCAAAATAACTAACAATGCTTTTCCAAAATATTCAGTATATTCATATAAATACATGTATTTTGATTTTGATTCTAACTTGACAGGGTTATACCAGGGCCGTTTTCATTTATTCGGAACAACCGGAACGACCATTGGTTAAAGTCATTATTTCACGTATAAATCCTGACGGACCTGCAATTTTTGATACAGGTCTGTGACGGATTTGTCAAAGCTCGTCTGAAAACAATATAAAATCACCAGGTCCGTCTTTAATTAATAAACAAACAAGTAGGTTCAACCAGTCAAACCATATAATCGAAAACGGCCCTGTATTTAAAGGTATGTTACTCTAGTCAGGGGAGATTACCCTAACCAGGGGATGTAAATATAGTAACTCTGGTATGGGGAAGACACTCTACCCAGGGGATATAACTCTAGTCAGATAAAATTACTGTACGTATGGACGTAACTCTGAAACGCTGCTCCTATGATAGTTTGTGTAGATTGGTTATAGACAGGTTTCCCGATCTAGGTGATGATCTTGTGACTCTTCAGATGTAGAGTAGATGCCACTGTACGATTTGTGATATGAGATTTTAACTTCAAACCAACATATTGATGTTATCTTTGATAACCTAGTAAACTGTACTTCTACACTATCATCTTGTTTCTTGTTTCTTATACAGACTAATCTGACAAATCCTGCTAGGATTTCTTTAGCTGCAATATTGTAGCTCAAAAGACAATTAGACAGATAATGGTGTCATCTTTAGAGCTACAACTGATGCCTAATTAGGCCAAAAAAATAATATGTCTGTTTAGGGTTACCCGACCGACCCTAGTTTTTCACCCCCGAGCCTGATTTTTTTCTCTCCACTTTTCTACCAAAAAAAATATTAAAAGTCGGGATTTCGATCTCAGACTCCGGTTCTGGCCATTATTTTAGAGTGAAAGACGCAAAACAAAAAACCTCCCAACCTACTGACCCTATTTTTTTTGCCAATGTAACCCTAAACAGACTTTTTTTTTTGGCCTTACTCCTAATGGAGCAAAGTAATTATTATGAAAACCGTCATTTATACGTTTGTAAGCATGTTCTCGTACTTGTTTTACATCTCTTACCTACAAGGCAATAAAACTGAACAGTATGAAATATCAAATTCACAGCGAGACATTATTTTTTCCACATATAAATATGAAAGTCTTTACGAAGGAACGTTATACGGCAAGTCTACATATTGTGAATTTGATTTCTTGTGATGGGTATTGTAGATATAAAGAATTGTCATTATGTTTGTTTTGGACAAATATAATATCTAAGGGCATGTATGGTACCCGTAAAATAATTGGAAGCCTACAACAAAGTATAGAAAATTATGCCTGAGTGATTTTCCGAGGCAGTGCTCCACTAAGACATATAGGGATCATTTCATACCTGGCAGGAAGGTATGGTAAGCGGGGTACATATATTCATTCTAGGATTTCTTGTCTTCTTTTAAAGTGATGTTCACAGATATTGCAATCTTGATCTGGTTTTATTGAAGTTTTATTTAATCAGAGACATAAAAACAGAAAACCAAGACAAGATCTACTTCATAGCTTTATTGAGAAATGTTTAACCTACAATAATCTTGGCATGATCTCATCTAACTGTTAGATCACACAAAAACATCACAATTGGAGTTACCCTTAACCTCTCCATAGTCACTTATACGTCATGTAGCAATCACGAGAAACTTTTACAAAATATTCACAGATTACAAACTGTTTTTACAAGCTCTGAAAATCAATTGATGTTATTAAAGCAGTTGTCTGATATGTAAGTAAATTCATACAAAAATGTACATATCTATGACTTGGAGTAACACTTCACAATGTGAACCTTCCAGTATCACAGATATCTTTATAAGTGTTCAATTAAAACTTTCTACTGAGAAAAAAATTTGATATGTTTACTTTCTCTACAACAGAAATACAGTTTTTTTTACTTAATTTACTAAGTATGAACGCTAAATAAAAAAAAAAGTGTTCAATTAAAACTTTCTACTGAGAAAAAAAAAATCTGATATGTTTACTTTCTCTAAAACAGAAATAAAGTTTTTCTTACTTAAATTACTAAGTATGATCGCCAAATCAAAGTTACTGATGTTTCATTGAAGCGATCCGCTAATATGACAAAAGTCAAATGGTTTTTACAAATATATAATATTCTCTCTTGATTATATTAATTTCCAAAGAGATTTTATTCTACAGTATGGTTAATATGATATGAGCAATTCCATTCAATATCACAGAGGTTTGGTATAAAGCTGAATATCGGTTGTGTTTGACTCCTCACCAGCTTCATTCAGACATTTTTTCTTGTAAAATAGTAAAATGGTTTATGGTATAAAAAGTGCTCTAATAAGAAAATATACAAATTAATGATAAAATGACTAAACAACATTTTGAATAATTATAAATCAAATATTAAATATTATAGTTTTTTCATTAGATGTGTTTTTAGTCCATCATTGAATTAAAAGTAAGAAAATGATGACAAAATTGGTTATCACATCTTCAATTGATCAGCAGTAGAGAATTTCCCTGTAAATTAAGATACAAATGATGACATAAAATGGTAAGCAGTACTATATATCACACTTAAAGCTCCTGGCTCTACCTAAGTTATCAACTGATGTATGGTAAATAGGATTAAGTGTATAATATCAAAACCTTTATCATGCAAGAAAAAGCTGTACAGTTCTAATACATATATCAAGCCTTATTAATGTACTTTACCAAAGCATACATCACTACATCATTCTTATCATCTAGGGTACAAATAAAATTTATCGTAAACACAAATCTATCAATCTCTGACAACTCGCAGCACTTGTTCATAGAAACGACAAAACGGGGTTAAAACTAAAAACTATTAAACATATTAAAAACAAACTTGTTCAAGCAGCGCTCTACAGTCTTAAACAAACAATAAACATGATATACTATCATAATACAAGGCTACTTTGACTTGTCCCTCGTGGATTTCCCAAACTTTATTACATAATTGATGGGGTTATTTACATAGCATCAAATTAGAAAAAAACAAGTACTAAATGACGTTTCTGTCTTCAAAGTAAGATTTATATATACACATAAGGAAAAGTTTTGTCCGAGGGACGTTCTCAAATTAAGGTACTGGACGGATAAGTGAAAATACACATTCTGAACTAAATCACTGGATCAGAAGATGCATAGTTTGTGTGTATGTATATAAAATTCATGTATATATAAATAAGATTTAAGGAATATCACAGATTGATAGTAAGTAAAATGACTACAAAATACACCTCCTCTATAGCCTACCAGTCGGAGTCGTCTGTTCTCCGATAAGAATAAACAACTTTATTCGGAGACATGAATGAACCGTTTACCATACATATCTATTCCTCTTCCCTGACAGATTAATGGCACAAAAGGAAAATAAAACTATAAAGATACAGATTGTTAGAATTCAAAAGGCCATGATAAGGAGGCAACAAAAATTTAAACTCAGTGTCACAGTTATGTACAAATAGACTCTCCTAAGAGTAAGCTCTTTTTTAAATACAAGTTCTGACTAACATTGGCCACTGTTGTGTGTTTTCTAGGACTTCAATTATTCAAAGGTGAAAGGAATTCAAGTTCTTGTTGCGGAAAAATTAACATTTAAGCAAGGAACTATGTGCAATTCATTCCAACACACCAACACTAAACTTTAACATTATGGGAGGGCGCTCACACATTTTTACTCTAGCAAAATTGTTTTGATAATGTTGATGTCACCACAGAAATATATTATTCTAAGAGGTTGGTTGCTGCCTCTTTTTATAAGCCTCGTTACTCAGACCAAGAAATGTTTTAATATCATCACGGATGTCGTCAGGAACGTCGTTCCCCGGATATATGGTCACCTCCAATATTGTCGGGTTATCTTTCACCAGATCTCTTAGCAGTTTCCCGCCCTTTTTTGTGATCCCTACATCCTCAAGCTCTAGTGTGTGTAGTGTTTGATTGGTCCGTAGTCCCTCGACAATAGCAGCGATACCATCGTCACCCACATTGTTAAAATCTAAAGATAACGTCTGCAAGGTTTTATTTTCCTTGAGGGCTTTTCCAAGCTTCTGCCATCCCTCTACACTGACCGCCTTGTTCCCATTAAGATTAAGCGTTTTCAAGGTTGTGTTTTTTTCCAGGAAGGTTGCGACCTTGCTCATGCCGCTGTCGCCCATATTGGTATCACCAAGGTCAAGTTCACGTAGATTGACCTTGCCATTGTCGTCAGCTTCTTCCTCTATTTCCTGGATACCCGCTAGTAAACTCTTCACTCCCTTGTCACCAAGTGGGTTACCATGGACACTGTAATATCAAAGTCAAAGAATTTTCTAGAAACGGTTTTGGTTATTTGACATAAAATTCAAAATGCGTTTTTAGAACTTTTCTTTTTAATCACTTGCATACTGACTGAAAAGACTACATAAATTGTATTAAAATAATTGGGGATGATTTTGATGTAAATGTAAAATGGTCAGGATAACTGTTTTTAGAATTTACAGATTGGATCATTTATCCTTCAGGATTCAGAAATAGTTTGAATAACTATTTCAGCGAGAGATGAAGATATGATTAGGATAACTTTTAGAGCTTAGTCACTTACAGTAGTATTTCTATAGAGGATTTCTCTCCCAGCATGTCAGCAATGTCAGAAGCAGCCGAGTCTCCAAGCTTGTTTAAGTTCAAGTTCAGCATCTGATGGGAACAATGCCAACAAAGATCAATAATGTATCATTCCAATTGTGTATCGTTATCTCATTTTGACAACTCTTTATCTATTTCTTTACATAGATAATTGATATCTGTTGGAGAGTGTTCTCTTAACATTATTTCATGTCGAACAATTTACTGGTAAAATTTATAGGCTCAATATCCGTATCTTTCTTATCTTTTTTCATGATTTAGAAGAATGTTGAAAAAAAATCCTGTTGTAAATCATGCAGAGACAGGACTAAATCGAAGTCAAGATGAGCGATTATGATTTGGTACATTTTGATAAAAATCAAATAAAATTTAAACATCGCTAGGTGGGTCCCACTTTGTCAAACAAGCCGAAGCTAACCGACATTTTAACGTCGTTACTGAGAAAGTCAAGTGACTACCGTAACTACGTAACGTCTGTCCGAATTCTTCCGAAAACGGGTCATGAAATTTCCGACTTCCGTTCGGCAATAATCGTAACTTCTATGGTGACCAGTTTAAAATGAAGGCATGCTTACATGTATCGACTTTCAACAAGTGTTATACCAAAGTTATTAAGAAATCATTATAAATATTCTTTAATATATCTTAATTTCAACTACATCTACAAATACTAAAAATCTCGGAGTCGAATTTAACTTGAATTTTTGTTGATAGTTACGTATAGTGTGGCTTTAATATCATAGTTTTTTTTTTTAATTTGTTGTTAAGGTACTGGTGTGGTACATAAAGACAAACCTTGATATCAGATTTCGTGTTTTCAATGCTGTCCACCATCTTGTCGAACTTGTCATCATCAATCCCACAATTCCTCAGACAAACTGAGGTGATGATGTCTGACTTCTCTATGTAGGTGCCCAACTCTTTCACCTGTGGAGAGATGTAGGGGTTGAATATGAAACAGAAATATTAACAAGTTCATAACATATACTTGTTTTTGGAGTCTATAGATCACATTTTAAAAGGTGATTTCCACCTCCGTAACTCAAAACCTTGAGATCTGCTGCATGTTATCCACTTGTGTGTTGGGTGTAAACACTCTTATAGAACTACTGTTACATGTAAACTAGTACTGTAAACTAGTACTGTTTCTATATACCTATGTACCTACCTGTTCTGTAGTCAGGGCTACAGCACTCAGCTCTATATCGGCCTCGCCTACAACCTTCGGGAGAATGCTGCCCTCTACCGGCAGTCCTGGTTTTACGCCAATCTTTGACAGGTACGCAGACTTTATTGGACCAGCATCTGTTACACTATCTGGATCGTGTCCTAAGAAATAAATTTAAAACGTCTATAAAACTAGCACAATATTGTTTTATTATTACATAAAAATTTAAAATCTTTACAGAGCGAAAAACTGAAAAGTGTCTTATCCATAAAGGCTGACTGGGTTTGTGTTAAAATGTGAGCAAAATATATGTATTTATATTATAGGATATAGAAAGCAGAATTATACCAAAATGAAGCTAAATTGAGTTAACAAAATGATAAGCTTGTTTTAAGCTTGTTTTGGTTCTTATACATCTGTACATGTATTATATAGAAGAAAGAATTGATAAATGAAATGTTATGAAGTAAGATTACGTTAACAGTACCTACCACCATGCATGTTGTCTGTCTCGGTGCCGCTACCAAACACGTTGAACTTCGTGCCATCACTCTCACTTACAACATGTGGGGCATCACTGTCTGTCAGGGCAAAGTTGGTTTGGGGGGCTAACTTTTCTGGATCTGACCGTAAAAAAAAATATCTAAAGACAAATGACAATTACCAAAAGCCTACTGATGAGGCAAGTTAATTAAGGTTTATGTTGCAATTTAGATATTTCAAGTTACAAACACCAAACAATGCACTGTTCCTTTCAACACATACAATTCTATCTCTTAAAACTACATGACCTATTTATTAAGTCCTGTTTATTTTTTCTGTTCTTTTGTGCAATGGATTCACACTTTAAATGGGGGTAGAATGTAAGAATGTATATTTCATATGAAAGAGACTATATTATGAATGGGAATGTTTGTTGTATTATTCTTTATAATCAATCTTAAACCACAAGTACCTTCAATATTCTATTCTGTAAATCATCCGCGGAGTGACTTCCCTTGATCCGATTTTGAGGCTTTCTTACTATTTGTGACATTTTTATTGAGATTTGCACAGTTTTTAACAGAACCAAGATTGTGAAGCTTCTTTTGTGCAGTTAGTGCAAGAGTGCTAGGCTAGGTAACAGTTAGTGAAAATGGGACAAAGGAAAGACAAAGTTAAGAGTTAGTGCAAGTGAAATTTAAGTTAGAGAGAACAAAGTTATTGGCATAGGTCAGAAGCATGAACTCTGTTAGTTTTCTCTGTAAAGAATTTGATACAATGTATTTCCCTGTAGAGAGTATTGCATGCATAAGCTTTCTTAACGTGAACTCTGTTAGTTTACCCTTTAAAGAATTTGATATAATGTATTTCCCTGTAGAGAGTATTGCATGTGTAAGCTTTCTTCACAGCACCTTGACTTTCTGACAGGTTGGTGGGCTCCTTTAAGGCATTCAAGGAGAACATTAGAAAGGCTTAGAAGTCAAGGATCATTGCTTAAATGAGCTTTTTAAATGTTGATATAATTTTGACAGAATTAATGGGGAAATGCAGACTTCTAAGTCAATGTTATAACAAAAAAAAACCAAAACAACCCCATACACTCAGGTACTAAAACAAACAATCCAGTTATACAGAATATACATATGTGATTATTTATGGTTCTAGTTGTGTTTGGAATGCCGTTTCACTTGGATTATTTTCAACACTTTTATGCAGTTGTCATGACTTCATTCGTATGATATTACCTAAAGTAAAATTAGAATACATGACAGCAATAAATTACTGATTACAACATTATCCTGTTACCTAATATGATAAATATTGATGCATAAATATCTATCTATGTAGAATGTCATATAGAAGCTAATAATAAAATCCAAATATAATAATGCCCTATAATATTTTCTACACCATCAATATTCCCATGCATCTTGTGCTTGGAAAGGTGTAACTAAAAAAAATAGACCTTTACACATGCATGTTAATGAAGTGAATCCGCATATTATTCGAAAAAGTAATACCAGTTGCAGTTGGCTAAACCTAAAATAATAATCGTTAAAGCTAAAAAGTGCCGATAGTTTTACGATCTAGTTGAAGAAATTGGGGCTTCGTTTGTAAACTGCAGTGTCAACTTTGCCTGTGGAGGAAATAGCAATAAGTATTAGGAATATATAGGTCAATTTACTTTTTAAGTGTACAATGTATTCAGATTTGACTTAACAGCAGCAAAAATAGTAACAGGTGGAAAATATTAATGATACAAAACAAAAACATATGTTAACATGGTTCAATACCTAAAGCTATGCAACTCCATGTTATTTTGGTTTTAAGACACCCGTAAGCATGTTAGTACTTCATTTGAAATACAAAATCTGATATTTATGAATGACTTCAGAAGAAATCATTTAGATGTTATTAAAGCTGTAGAGAGGGAAAAAAATGAAGCAGTAGATGAACAGAATTTTCATCAATATTACAGCAAACGTGTTTAAAAAAAATCTAAATTAGATATAATATTATGTAGAATAGTCCAATATATTAGTCTGATTCCAGACGAACACTGCTTTAATTTTTCTGAATGAAATATATGCATAATGAGACAAAAAAGAACTTTCACATGAAACTCCTTTAACACTCAAAATCAGTTATCCAGAATTTTACATCCAAAATGATTGGAAGGTTACTTTTTAACATCAAAATCATTCAACCTCAACACATACAACATCAGTGTATCATAAATACTCATTGCATTGTATATCTACAGGTTAACGTTTTGATTTTTCTCTAGTTCTTCCAATACTTTCATTTGTTTGTACAACACAGTACTTTTAGTACTTTCAGTACTTTGATTTTTCGTTTTATACTTGAAGTAGTTTCAGTACTTTGATTTTTCGTTTATACTTGAAGAAGTTTCAGTACTTTGATTTTTTCTTTATGTTCAAAGTACTACTATTTTAATTTGTCAAAAATGTTTGAATCATGATATAATATGGATTTGATAATATGATATAATTTTCAAGCATAAACATTCTACATCAATGAAGAAATGCTGATTCTTTAAAAGTTGAGAGAATTATCTAGAGTGACATGAAACATCAGAAATAAAAAAAAAAGTGAAATCAAAAGAAAAACAAATTTAGTCTCATTGATGAACAGAAAAATTCTGTCAATACGTGTAGCAGCAGATCCTATTTACAGAACATGAAAGCCTAACTATATGAATTTTCTGCTTCCTAATCTTACAATAGAAGGACACAAGACAACACATTTTTATATCTAAGGTTAGGTTAGTTATAGAACACAGGACTTGATAAACTGTGCAAATTAATTTTCTAAACAAAATTTAACTTATGAAGGCCCCGATGTGGCGTTGGAACCTGAGAATAAAAAACAACAAATTAAGTCAGCCGGAATTTCTAGAAAAATCCTAAAGCATATGTGTATATTGGATTTCTTTTCAATGGAAATTTCTATAGTATGTTGGTTTTTTTGTGGACAAAATCCTAAACAGATTCTAACTAACAGCCAACTACATTGTCATGGTTAGTTTGGTTTATTTCACATCATGTCATTTTTTTTTTACTAATCAGCTTTGAATTATTAAAACAAACAAAAAATTGTTAATAAAATGTCAAGAATTATGCAATTTTTCACTTTTAGGATTTTACCTTTTAAACTAATGTAGCTCACATTTGCATAGAACATGTTTCTTTTGTACAGGATTTCCTTTTTAGAAATTTTATTATATAATGTCCTATTAACAGCCAGGGTCATGTAAGGACGAGCCAGGTTTGTTGGTAGAGGATAGCCGGAGTACCCAGAGAAAAATCCACCGGAATACTTGGAAACTGCCCCTTATGAGATTAGAACTCGGGACTCACAGGTGGTAATATGTCGAGATATCTTAACCACTTGGCAACCACGGTCCATTATTTTTTTTCTTCAGAAATTATTGATATGAAGTATAAGGATTTGCCTATATGTATATAATGTCATGTTTTGGTTAGAGCTGAAAATACTTGAAAAAAAAGTAAAAATAATATAAGGAAGAGAAGGACAACATTTGTGATACTTTTGATAAAATGGAAATTTCTTATAGACATAAAATATTTTGGGCTATTTCAGAAGTTCACAGGTTGCATTAAGTGTAAAATTAAGAGCTTTGGAAAAGTGCATTGAAGGGATCTTGTATTGATTATTATATATATAAAGTGCGATTATAGAAATTCTTTAAGTGCTAGTTGCAAATTTATTTTTTGGTAAGGACTATGTCTGAATAGTGCTGGTTTAAATGGTACAAACTCGAAAAAAAAAATTTGTTATTTTAATATTATTTACAAACTGGAGTGTATCATGACATTAGCTTTGTATTTAAAACGATGACCTACAAGTAAATCTATATCAAAATTACTAACTCTACATTTAATTCACCTGAAAGTAGTCTTAGATCAAGGGAGACCACTCTGAATGGATGAATTCTCTCTCAATTTCTACATACTTGTTACACGGTGACCGACTTCTAAACTGATGTGTTAACATGTAATTATAGGTATCTATACATAGCAGTGAATTGCTTTTTAACATCACATATTACTCTGATGGTCATTTTAAGGAAGATCAAAGTTCTGTATTAGTGACAGTTCTGAGAATGTATGATGAATCTCTATTTAGAAATGTCTTTCGAGAAATCTTACCTTGTTTTAATTTTTTCTTGTCGTCCTCAGTCAATTCTGACTCGCTATCACTACTTGAGTCACTATCGCTGTCGCTGCTGGAGTCACTGTCGGAGTCTGCAAACATTATACAAATAACACTAGGCAAAAAATTCATAAAAAATCCATCTAAATCACAAATAGAGTAAATCAGGAATAAATGATATTTCTGAGATATCACGTCTTTTTTTCTTGGCTTCTACTGAAAATTAAGGAAGCAGAAAGATGCTGTTGCTTTATAGAACAAAAATAAACATTGTTGGTAAGCTGAGAGATGGGGGATGCCAAGCAGACTGTTGAGGGGCACACAAAGTATGGGAAATGGAGATGGGGACGATGGGGACGATGGAGAGGGGTGGGGGGGGGGGGGTATCTCAAAATCTCAAAAAGGAAAAATGAACATACAGAAACGGGAAAAAAAGAGAGAAGAAATCTATAATAGCAGAATCTAATTTGAAATCCTTGTTTTACTAAATGGGCTGACCATAAAGCCAGTCATTTTACATTTTTTTTGACTTCCATTACGCAAATTCAATTTTAATTCCAAACTTTTCTCAAAATTTCACAAATCAAGTTTTTTGAGCCAATACAATAATATCCTGCCAAATGTGAAAATAAAATTTCCCGTCAAAAAAACCCCCAAAAAAACCATGCTGTGTATATATGTATGACACGTCTCAGAAAAAAATAAAGATAGGGTAGTTAGGATTATTGAAAAATGTGATTGTTGTAAAACAATACTCTACAATGTCTTTCCTTTGTTTTGTTTCTGTTTATAATCTTTTTTGGGATGTAAAGCAGGGAGAAGAGGAGGAGCCATACTTTTTCAGATTTTGTTCTAGGAGGGGGAGGAGGGGAATGAGGGGAGAAGGGGAGTGAGGGAAGAAGGGAAGTGAGGGGAGTAGGGGAGCGAGGGAAGAAGGGAAGGAAGGGAGTGAGGGGAATGAGGGGAGGAGGGGAGAAGGGGAGTGAAGGGCAATGTTAAAACAGTTTATCAAAATTAACCTGTCTATAGCAACCAAACTTGCATACTGTTGTTTAAAATTAAACAATTTTTGTTAAGGAGATGTGAGTGACACAAACAAAAATAAAGCGATTACAGTATATTTTACGGGTTACCATGTATTCAATGACCACACAACACTTGGTATTATGTGATACTTATTCAAATTAAGGGACTGACCTACAAATAGCAGCTGATATACAGATTTAGTTTTTTCTGATAAAGGGATAAAATCATTTTTTTGTAATGTACTAAGGGACTTACTTTAGATAATAGATAAGGTAACAACTCACTATAATGTTTCCGTCTCAGATTGATAACATTTCATAAAGGGAGATAAGTTAAACAAAATCTAAAGATTATATTAATGTCATTCTCACCAAAGGGAAGCAGCTCTTTACAAACGAGTCTTACCATAATCACTGGGGATAATTTTCTGTACAGATCTCTGTTCACTGACCACAAGGCTGGGGTCATTTTGTGGGAGTAATTTATACACAGGGAATGTTTGCTGTATGCCCGTACGTGGGCAGTAAACTTGAACTTCCTGTACGTGCCACGTAGGCTTCTCCCCACTACCGTCGTGTCCAATTTCTATATCCTTTATCGGACTTCCGATGCCGTAAAGTTTCTTAGAAAATTTGTGCTTCTGACCCCGTCCAAATTTTCCATTTTTAAGCCAGATTTTATCACTGGACGTATTTGTGCCATTTATAATGATATAAACGTTGGCGTCTGTCCCTGCTAACGGCTTGTCAGATGTGACCGTCGTTATTATAAAAGTCTCATCTAGAAATAAAGAAATGGTTTGGAAAATTATCTTAAAAAGGTTTAAATACTGTTTTGTTTTATATAATAAATCACTTGCATATATAGAGATCTATATTGGGCACAAGAAGAGAAAGAGACATTACCCTTCCACCAGTACACCAGTACCAAAAGATACCGTAAATGACAATGTTAATCACATGATACAATCTATATTTTGTGATCATGCACAGGAATTCATATCTAGAAATATTTTGATAGAGAAAGATATTTGATATATGTATTAGTCTAGCAGAGAGAGAGAGTGAGTTAAGATGTTTATTAGGAAACCTGACTTAACTGACACCTACAGGGAATTCATGTAAGTCTTTACGACAGAGTCAGTTAACTCAGGTTCCACTATACACTAGACTTATGTCAGTTCTATGTTACAGGAAACTACCATCTATAGAATGCCATTCCCATATATTAGCAGTGTTTTACGGAGGTGGTCACTATAGACAGGTTTTTGATAAAAGGTGTAGAAGTGGCCACTATAGATAGGTTTTTGATAGAAGGCGTAGAGGTGGCCACTATAGACAGGTTTTTGATAAGAGGCGTAGGTTTGTATATACCTGGTACATGTGTTTGGAGGTAAAGCAGAGACACTATCATAAGTATATAAAGAGGTCATCTGATAGGCAGGTGTTGATGTTATACAGGAGTAAATATTTACTAGACAGAATACTTAAATTTCTACTGTTTTGTAGAAATGTTTAAGCTAACTATTAATTTGTAAAATTGGTTATGTTTAAAAGATGCATTTATATTGGACTTACTACTGGGTTGAAGGTTAGTAACTATAGACAGTAGTTTCTGGCAGTGGTTACTATAGACAAGTTAGATTAGATTTTTAACAATGTCCCCATATCAACAGATTGTGAAGATTAATCAGTACAACTAGTTGGGAGATCTATAAAGAGAGATAGCTGTTTAGTGAATAACTTTAAGGACATCTCTGAGACAGCATAGAGGTCTGTGTAAAAATACTACATATCTTATCTATGGAGAAATGAGTAAAACAACACAATACGTGAAGCATCTACTGCTAACATCACAAGCTGACATCATGCTGGAATCAATAAAACTAGCGGCTAACACAACACATACAGTATTCGACCCAATAACTGCCGTCATCCCTATAAGCGCCCCTCCCCTTTTTAAGGCTTCAATTTCACTTACTTTGAATTAAAAGCAAACTGAAAATATGAAAATTTTTCTTACCAATTTCTTTGGGAAGTTGATTTATGGCTTACTTTGTAGAATATTT
Organism: Argopecten irradians; assembly: GCF_041381155.1. Lineage (NCBI taxonomy): Eukaryota > Metazoa > Mollusca > Bivalvia > Pectinida > Pectinidae > Argopecten > Argopecten irradians. Next base: position 33,806,463 of record NC_091148.1, read on the forward strand.
TCATGAAAGGCAAGTCCAGAATTGTTTCTATGAAGCGCCCCCTGAGTTGCTTTAATTTTTTAAGCGCCCTTGGCGCTTATTGGCTCGAATACAGTATTTAAATTAATGAATCCACTGAATGTTTTCTAATTTACAACTTCACAGTAATGTATAACTATTATGAAATAAAATCCTTGAAAAATTGAAAACTTAAAAAAAATATAAAGAAATTAATAACAGAATTATTGTCACTGTATGTTTAATTAACAAGGGTGTTTATTGAGTTACCCATGGGTAAAAAGATATTTTTAAAAGATCTGTTTGGTAAGAAAAAATCTAATAGTATTTTTTTCCTGAACGGATCATTTTTAGCCCATTTATAAAGACAACAAACCATCAATATGACTCCTCTACACTATCAACATAAAATTCCCATAATTTTTTAGTTGAGCGTTGACTATACACACATTGTACAGACAAAGTCCAAATATGGTGACAGTTACTGATCTAAATCTATCACATACAGATCCTTACCTGAGCTCTTTTTCGTCTCCTCCTTTTTCTCCTCTGACACAGTCACGGGGGCGGGAGGGGGTGTAGGTGCCTTCTTCTCCGTCTCTGTTTCCGTCTCGCTGTGCGACGAGCTACTGCTGCTAGACTCCGTGGCAGACTTGACCTTCTCTGATTTGACCTCGGCCACTGGAGGGGGACTCTTACGAGCAGGCTCTCTCTCTGTTTCCGTCTCCGTTTGTGTCTCTGTTTCTGTTTCAGACTCAGAGCTGCTACTGCTACTAGAGTCTGCTTTCTTTTTCTCCTGTGCTACAGCGGGTGGGGAGGAAGGTTTAGGCGGCGGTACATTTTGCTTTCTGTCCATTTCTGTCTCTGTCTCACTGTCAGATGACGAAGAATCGCTGGAGCTTGACCTTGCAGAGTCCTTGGGTGTGGGTGATGGTGGTTTGACAACACTGGGTTTATCAGCAGATTGTTCAGTTTCTGTCTCGGTCTCAGTCTCAGTCTGAGTTTCCGTCTCACTTTCAGATTTAACCTGTGATGTTTTTTCAACTGCTGGAGCCGCCTTCTCTACGACAGGTACTTCTGTTGTTGCCTTGGCTACGACTGCTGGAGCAGGTCTAGAAACTGTTGTGTCTGTCTCAGTCTCACTATCACTTGAATCACTGCTGGAGTCTGCACTAGAACCACTTGTAGCAGACCGAGGTGTCTCCTGAATACCCTGTATAACTTGTTGGCTCGCACTGCGTGAGAAAGGTCGTTCATACTCAAACACAGCAGGGATCGGTTCAGCCTCCTTCTGAGTCTCATCTTTAAACTTCCTGTCTTCTTTTTGAGGCATTTCTGATGTAGTTTCAGTTTCAGAGTCACTTGACGAAAAACTTGAGGAAGAGCTTCTACGTTTCTCTACAATTAACTGTGCTTTCTCAGGTTCAGCCTCAGCACGCACTACGCTTGACGGTACAGGGGAAGGGGACTCCTCTCGACGTGGGGGTGTCGGCGATCGCTCCGGTGACCTGGGGGGAGAGGCTCGACGTGGTGATGGTGGGGATGGTGATCGTCTTTTCGGTGAAGGAGAACGAGATGTACTTCTTGACGATGGAGGGGAGGGTGACCTCCGCTTGGGTGACGGTGGTGATGGAGATCGTTGCCTAGGTGAAGGTGGAGATGGTGACCTTGAACGCGGTGGTGACCTTCTGGAAGGTGTTTCAGGTCGCTGAGCAGCTGCTTCAGCGGTCTCTTTAGAGTAAGCTGTTTCCTTGACTGTGACAGAAGCTGTCAGCGTTGGGTACTTCTTAGCTTCTCGTGGGGAATCTACATCAACAGAATGAGAGGAAGATGAGGAATGTCGTCTCTCTGTCGACTCGGTCATCTCAGTCCTGGTATCCACGGAGACGGAGGGAGCTATCTCTTTCTTTGTTTCACGACGAGATTCTGATGAAGATGATGAGGAACTTTTTGAGCTGCTACTACTGAAAACAAAAAGGACCATTTACAATAAATTATATCAGATAATTGAGCACCAGGTATATGAAAATTCCAAAACCTTTTTCAAATGCAATGTTGTTTCCATCAATCAAAAGTCATATGACAAGAAGCGAGTTATGTATAACCAATGTTTGGAACTTGGAATGATAAGTTACTTTACACAAGTAAACAAGTAAAATCACCACGGTAAATTCAGCCAATGAAAATCTGCTATTTTGTCATGTGACTTACCTGCTGGTACTGCTGCTGCGTGTTCGGTAATCTGTAGAAACAAGATCAGTATTAGAGACCAAATTAGATGTGGTAAAACTTTTATCATCAACTGAAACACATTTAAGACATTTTTAAGTCCTCTCAATTTAACTGGGACAACAAGATGCAGTGTGACACAAAACACGAGTGATGATAGGACGGTGTGTAGTAACACTTTTAACATTTCATGGAAGAGGAATAGAATATATATTTTATGTCTTTATGTATTGAAAATTTCCCACAATTTCAAATTGTCGGGTGAACATTTTATAATAATAGTTTAACGTATTAAAAAATGGCCATAAATCAGATTATCAAGTCAGAAAATAATGGAAAAATAGAGTTAAACCATTACAGAAATGTGCTAAGATAACCAGATATCAAATACAACACATAAATAGTTTTAAATCAAAAACAGATACTAACAGATGAAGAAGGAATGCATTCAGACAGATCATATGGCTTCAAATATATATAAAAAAATGGTTTCTAGATTATTTTCATTAGTTAAATTGATTTTCAAAGAATTAAGCTGTGCAGTTTTGAGTCTTTCCTAAAAGTATGAGATTAATTTGAAGTGAAACAGAATTCTATTTGAACTCTGATACATGAAACAGTTTTGATAATATCTGTTGACCAAAACAGTTAAAAAATTCTAGTTCATGAGATTGGTGCAAGAATGTAAATATGCAGAAAAAAGTCTTCACTTCAGCAAATAAAACAAAGTGTAAAAAGGTTTTTGAGTCATTACTTGAAATACAAACAATTTTATGCTGATGCAATAAAAGTAGCCATGTGTTGTGCAAAAATGTGTGGATCAGAACCATGAGTGCAAAAATATGTGGATCACAGTCATCCATGCAAACATGCTTAGAACAGAAAAATTCAAGCTGAACACAAATGTCTGATATCTATGACAAGATTATAAGACACCACTATCATTGAACACAACGAGGGGACACAACTCCATTAAGTCTTAAGAAGCCATGAATTCTTATAAAGGGAAGTAAATCTGTAAATTAAAAGAGAGTGGTGCATTGGTCATATCTTACATATCGGGACAAAGTTTGATAAGGGGATAGGGATGAAGTTTTTTTTATATTTTCTAATAAAGGGAGATAATTCATATTTTCTTAAAAAGGGAGATTACTATGTCCTCACCGTCTTCCTTCACATTCTTTCTAACAGATCTCTGCTCAGATACGGTAACACTTGGGTTTTCTGGCGTCAGTAGTTTATAGACAGGGAATGTCTGCTGTATGCCAGTTCTAGAGCAGTACACATAGACGTCCTGTAGGTTCCATGTCTGTTTAGGCCCTCCACTACAGTCATGGCCGATCTCAATGTCCTTCACAGGACTCTCAAGGCCTGTAACCTTCTCTGTGAATATATCTGTCCTTCCACGGTGGAATTTGCCCTTTAGCCAGATCTTGCCAGATGAGACGTCATTGGTTCCGTTGAGGATGATGAAGACCTTGGCATCAGTACCAGCCGATGGCTTATCAGCTGTTTTTGTAGTGATGACAAATGTCTCAGCTGATGAGAAACAGAAAATTCAACTTCTGTGACATAAGTACTTATAGTAATGGGATGACTCTTATTTTTACTTCCTATATCTTGGGAAGTTTTGGTGAGACTTAGACGGAATGATAAATCATTACTGTATTACGGATTTTATGTGTAACATACATCATGCAGTTTATACACTTTCCTACATCTAGTGCCAATAAACACGGCAGCTGTGCAATGATTTCTTTAAAGGACAGTGCATATACAAGTAATATCTCAAAATACTATCATTTAGCTGTTGTCATGGTAACACAATCAGTTGTTGTCATATTAACACAATCCTGTAGATATGTCTGTCACTAATCGTGATCAAGAATTAGGAGAATGTGCTTCATCAGCTTGGTCATGATTTACAGATCTACAAACATCAAAGGTTACACAATACAGGTCAGTTATTACAAAAAGGTAAAAGGTTACTCATTAGGTCAATCTTAACAAGTAATAATCCAATGGTCAAAGGTTGTGCAAAGGTCAAAGGAGACAAAAAAGATCACAGGTCATATAAAAGGTCACAGTATCGGTCACCAAACATTAAACAGAGTGTACAATATCAAAATGGCTGAAGCTTGATAGTTAGGTAGCAAAGAAGAAAAATAAATCTAAAAGTATTAAGTGACCATGGCAACATGTTTGGTTACCATGGTAACACACCTACCTGCACCAGTGGTTTCTTCCTTAGTCTGGTTATATGGAGTTTTCTTAACAACAGTTTCTTCTTCATCTGAGGAAAAGGCCTCGATCTGAAAAGTAGAGAAATTATGAACAATGCGATGAATTACATGTAATACACATTGGATACAAATAAAAGATAACTCCTAAAATACCACAGGTGTACCCCTTTAATGAAGTGCATTTACCTTGCGTTTATGATCCAGTCCAGTTTTTGGGCGAGATTTTTGTGCTGGGGGAGCTTCTTCTACTTCATCCACATAACCTGTTATCGTAGTTGATTTCATCTTTGGAGGAGGAGCCTCATCTTCAGATGAAGATGATGATGAGGAGGAAGAAGATTCAAAACGGTCTTCTTCATATTTCGCTGTAATTTCAACAGAAATAAGTTACAGAGAAATAAATTAAAACCATGCATCTATGATTACAGTATAAATTTCTTATCGTTCAATATAAGATGTTAGAGAATACTGTCTTTTTGTTCATTTTATCCAATATAATTATAAAAAGATCTATTTATCAGATTTTGTTTGGAACAATAATAATAGCAATTGTTTAAAATTCTTAAATTCTTTTAATTAGGAATTTATTTCAACAACGCTGTCCCAATATCTGAGGAGTATACATGGATTTGGATTAAGAACTGTGGCTGTTCCATCTATATGTACAGCTGTTACATTTACAGTACTTACCCCCCGAATGTCATGAAGGCTTTGTCTTTACTAGAATAACTCCCTTTTATATTAACAGTGAACAGTGGCTTTTCTTCCATACCTCTCTCTCTTTCTCTCGCTCTGTCTTATTTATCGAAATGAATATACAGTTAAACCAAAGTTCACTTAATGTAATGAATAACAGGCAGTCGCCAGGATCATAGTATCACTTTAGAGTATCCCAGAATTCAAATTAAATGTGCTTAAATAAATATTGACAAGTTTGCTCAAGACTAACAAAACACTGTAGATTCTAAAATGGAGTCTTCAAGTTATATGAGGCCAAGTTAACAAGGTTTAACTATATTTCCTTGTTTTCCTTCGCTTATCTTAATATTGAACCCATTATTTTGTTATTTGTTAATGTATACACAGCCTTTGGATAAATTCTCAAAGCTATTTCGTTCACATATTTGAAGAATTAGAAATTCACATGATCTAATCAATATTAAAATCATCAATCAAAATTATTGAAAATTGTTCAATGTCTGTCAACAGTTGATAAAGATTATTAAAACATGATTCTAATTTTCTAATGAAATGAATCCGTTTTGAGATATTTATTGAAGACAGCTACAGCTGTGGACATGTTCTCTGATAGCAAGGGCAGATAATCCATTCCATTCAGGAAAAAATAACTCTTAAACTTAATCATTATAAGCTTATCAAATTTTAATGAATTTCAAGTCGGCAAGCACAAAATTACAATGCTTAATTATATTGGTTAAATATAGCTTTGGAATGAATAAAATACTGATACAGTATAACCTGTTCAAACTGGCCCTTGCCTAATCTGGAACCCTGTCTACCCTGGTATAATTGTACAGGTTTTTCCTTCTTATTTCACAGTAGTTTAAACCTGTTGTATAATCTGGAAACATGGTCGACCAAATACCAAAGGATTTCAATATTACGCATCATTTAAGATAGGGTGACTTAATATACAGGGCCACATATAGACAGGTTAGACTACATGTAAGTCCAGTGACATCGGTTTAGACAAGGTACACTGTATACAGGTAAAGTTGATGATTCTAACACCAAGAAGTTAATAATAGGTTTTGTTTCTTAACTAAAAAATATACAACAATAGTATATAATACATATAAATAAATAGACACATTAAAGCATTTCAAGCACTGCTAAATAATTATAAAAATTTACCATAGCATTTACTCATTCACCCCTGAAGACACATTTAGATTCTTCTAAGTCAAAGACTAGACCAGTCTATTATGAAATTTCAGGGGTGAATTAGTTAAACAACTACACAATAAAATATCAACATTCATATTTTGGTACACTCTTTATAATGAACATTTTGGATTATAAAAACTTAATGAAAACAAAAATATGAAAAGTCAAAAACAGCTTGTGGTTCAACAATATAGAAAAATTTGAATATTCAAGAAAAAAATCAACTTTCTTTCATGGAAAAAATTGAAAGAATTATTAAGCAAGCGATTTACAAGTATATTGGCAAAGAAAACGGACGCTTTATCAGCTGTATTCTTAATGTTTTTATATCTGACAATGAAAAAATATAAAAATATATAAAAATAATACATTAATGTAATTAAATCTTTTCATGTGCAGCACCATCACTCTGGTTTTTACAAAATTACAATCAATTACATACGTACTCATGTACTTTAATTGTTTTTATTTTATACAAGAAGTCAAGTTTACGATGGCTAAAACTGTCCAAAGCAGTATGATAAAAGACTTGACATAATTTTTCTTTAAAAATGGACTTAATATGAACACTGATATACCGTATGGCCAGGTATTTAGTCAAAATATTTGCAATTTCAACCAAAAGTGAGAAAATTCAATTGAGGAGATTATAAATTTGTGCGACTTGGCATTCATGGTCTATATAACATGATAGTTTCTAAATATTTCGCTGATCATCACTTTCGCAATCATGGCAATGCCCCATGAATTCACAAAAATATTATCCCTGCCAAAATAATAAGCAATACAGTAGATTTTTCCGATTATTAGTAAATATACCAGAGTTATATCTTCAAAGAAGCGCCATTGTTTAGGTAAAACATAAAGCTCTAAAATCTTGATATAATAAAGAACAATATCAGAACAACAGCACATTAAAGTATAAATATTGGCAAAAGTATGGCAAAGACGGTAGTTATAGGTATCTAACGGCTAATGTATGGCAAAGACGGTAGTTATAGGTATCGTAACAGGTTATAAAGTGTGTACCAGTAAGTTGTAACAATATAAAATGTTATAAATTGGTTAATATAACCATGGTTAAACGGTTATATCAAATATAGATCAAGGTTACGGTATGCAACTACTGGTCAAGATCCTTAAATTATTGGTATTTACAGGTCAACATGTGACAAATTCATTTTTTATAAAATGTCTCTATAGAAGGTTAATAAATTGAAAAGATTTTTCCAAAGAAAATTCTAAAAAGGAATTTCAATTTGAATATGGTTTTTTTTAAGGTGGTTTTCTTGATGGACATGCAGTTTGAAATTTGTGGGTTTTTTCTGACCAAACATAGGCAAATAATAATACATATGACTTCAAGAATATATCAGTCAGTTATATAATTTACATGTAAATTTAAAATTCATGTTTAAGTAGGTCACTTTAACCTACTTTCTTGTTTACATGGTTATAGTATAGCCTTATAACAATAGAAATACATATCAAAAACAACAAAGCATAACAAAAATACATGTGTTCAGTTCTTTCCACATTGTAAAAAATTATATTTAAATAATAAGGAAGCTGGATTAATTACCATTTGACATGCGGTACTTAAAGTTTTACCACCTTGGTGTAAAGACATATATAAAAGTGTAAATTGAGCCAACTTTATATAACTGAGCAAGAATTGGAGCAAATTTCTACAAATAGAAAATTCACCTTGTCGTATACAAATTATCTTCGTTTCACTTTAGGATAGTTTTAAAAAGATTTGAATTCAAGGTTAATGAGGAGTGCATACAGGGATGGGCGCTTATTCTGTCTATGTACGTTACAGAGTTACCTACCTTGTGGGTCCATTGTTACATCATTGTTTTGTGAGCCAAATTTAAAATTTCTCATAAAGGTATGATGTTACCTCACAAACAATTGATGTCACAATTAATACCTTTCTGCAAGGGCAGATAACTCTGCTTTATGCAAATACAGAATTATATTGATACAATAGAATCTTTTGGTAGAACATTACATAAACTGTGAACAGACAAAAAACACTTTAGGAAATATTTTACCAATAAAATGCCATTGTAGCCAACAATATTTCATTTTCATTGAGTAAATAACAACATTATCAGAAAGATACTGGCATCATAATAAAAAATCTGGAAAAATAGAAAAAAAAAGAACTATGATGGGAAGAAGAGACAATAAGATGAGACACAAAAGATGAGATTTGGACTTTTCTAGAGTTGTCCGTGATAGGTGATGTAGAATTGTTTCCGCGGCTGGAAGGTTACAGCTGAAAATATAAATAGTTAGCATGAAAACTACAGCGAATAGACTTAGATCATGAAAGGAAGAAAATGAAAGGAAGTTATGAAACCACAATCATAGAAAAATGGTTGAATTAAATGAATTTTACTGTAATAAGTAAAAAAATCAACTGGTCACTTGTACTTAAATATCAAATGCTTCAAAAATTTATAATAATAATTACAAAAATACAGAAAGATTTGATAACATAAAACAATGACTTAAATACTTTTCAAAATAAAGTTACTGTATCATCAAAGGCAAAATATTACAGAACATGGGAGATAAGTACACAATAGGGGAGATAACTCTGAGAATGGGAGACAATTATTGCTTTACAATTTTCCATATTTATGATAATATTTTAAGAGTTCTCCCAGATATGATATTTTATTTACAAAGTGTGATATCAATAAATAAATTGGCTACTTACAAGTGCTTTACCCATGCATTACTTAGTGCAGAACATGTGCATTTATCCGAGCTTGCACATGCTGTGGATAATATATATACATTCATTTTGTGAAAAAATACACATCAGCATTACAAAAATATAATGTGCTAAATTAACCATGAAGAGCAGCATAACATCACATATTAAATATTCCAGGAATTATTTACACAAATTTCCATTTCATGCATTATTTACAAATAAAACAGATTCATGAATAACAAAACACAAACTGCAACCATTGTTGATCACCAATTTCCCTAAATCCCATAAGGATACCAGTAAAAAATTAATATGACGGTCTGATAGCAGATAAAAATCTCTTACAAAACTTTACATATCCTAGTTTAACCTATATTACTTAAGTCATGTAACTGAATTAGGAAACTGAATTTATGATTGATGATATGACATTAATCAATATAGATTCAATATTCTCCTTCCCATTTTAAATGCTTCTTATTGGGCTAGAAGATTTTATTTGTAAGAATCTGGTAAAGGAGTGAGTTATATATAAATTTAAACTTGGTTGCTAAGAAGCTCTAGTATTAAACTCAAGGGAGATAACTGCTGTTTAAAACCTGATTCCCACCAGTTATATTCCACTGCTGACTAGGGAAGGATAACACTAATTAGAACATAGATTTTTGTTTGTAAATCATGTCTGCTGCTGGGGCTCAGACGTCGTGGCCAGACTGACCGTGTGGTCATCTGTATGTTCTGATATCGTTGACATGATGTCTATATCGTAAGCCGCTGACATTATCTCTTTGTATGTTTCTTTGTCAAGTTCATTTAAATCCAAATTGTTGGGGTCGATAAGAATGTCACCTTTCCGCGTCGGGATCGAGAGTATAGTGTTCTCTGTGGTAAGGTCTCCATTGGTTCTACCTAACATTGTCTGAGGCACCCTAGGGGGCTGTACTGCACCAGACTGACCAGCGAGGTTTCTAGGGGGCGATGACAATGGCTGTGTTTGTTTATGGATCTCAAGAGATGCTGCTAGGGGATTTGTTAGAGAACTGTGGACAACTCCTGTAGGATGCTGTTGAGTTTGAACAACCGATGCTGGTTGTTGTTGAGTTTGAACAACTGGTGTTGGTTGTTGTGGAGTTTGAACAACTGGTGATGGTTGTTGTGGAGTTTGAACTACTAGTGATGGCTGTTGTGAAGTTTGAACAACTGGTGTTGGTTGTTGTGGAGTTTGAACAACTGGTGTTGGTTGTTGTGGAGTTTGAACAACTGGTGATGGTTGTTGTGGAGTTTGAACAACTGGTGTTGGTTGTTTTGGAGTTTGAACAACTGGTGATGGTTGTTGTGGAGTTTGAACAACTGGTGTTGGTTGTTGTGGAGTTTGAACAACTGGTGTTGGTTGTTGTGGAGTTTGAACAACTGGTGTTGGTTGTTGTGGATTTTGAACAACTGGTGTTGGTTGTTGTTGAGTTTGAACAACTGGTGTTGGTTGTTGTGGAGTTTGAACAACTGGTGTTGATTGTTGAGGAGATTGAACAACAGGTGCTGGTTGTGCAGTTTGAACAACTAGTGTTGGTTGTTGTGGAGTTTGAACAACTAGTGTTGGTTGTTGTGGAGTTTGAACAACAGGTGCTGGTTGTTGTGAAGATGGAACAACTGGTGTTGGTTGTTGTGGAGTTTGTACAACAGGTGTTGGTTGTTGATGAGTTTGAACAACTGGTGTTGGTTGCTGTGGTGTTTGAACAACTGGTGTTGGTTGTTGTGTGGTTTGAACAACTGGTGTTAGTTGTTGTTGTGTTTGAATAACTGGTGTTGGTTGTTGTGGAGTTTGAACAACTGGTGTTGGTTGTTTTTGAGTTTGAACAACAGGTGCTGGTTGTTGTGAAGTTGGAACAACTGGTGTTGGTTGTTGTGGAGTTTGTACAACAGGTGTTGGTTGTTCAAGAGTTTGAACAACTGGTGTTGGTTGCTGTGGTGTTTGAACAACTGGTGTTGGTTGTTGTGGAGTTTGAACAACTGGTGTTGGTTGTTGTTGTGTTTGAACAACTGGTGTTGGTTGTTGTGGAGTTTGAACAACTGGTGTTGGTTGTTGTTGTGTTTGAACAACTGGTGTTGGTTGTTGTTGTGTTTGAACAACTGGTGTTGGTTGTTGTTGTGTTTGAACAACTGGTGCTGGTTGTTTTGGAGTTTGAACAACTGGTGCTGAATGTTGTTGAGTTTGAACAACTGGTGCTGGTTGTTGTGGAGTTTGAACAACTGGTGCTGATTGTTGAGGAGTTTGAACCACAGGTGCTAGTTGTGCAGTTTGAACAACTGGTGTTGGTTGTTGTGGAGTTTGAACAATTGGTGTTGGTTGTTGTGGATTTTGAACAACTACTGTTAGTTGTTGTGGAGTTTGAACAACTGGTGCTGGTTGTTGTGTAGTTTGAACAATAGGTGCTGGTTGTTGTTGATTTTGAACAACTGGTGTTGGTTGTTGTGGAGTTTGAACAACTGGTATTGGTTGTTGTTGTGTTGGAACAACTGGTGCTGAATGTTGAGGAGTTTGAACAACTGGTGCTGGTTGTTGTGGAGTTTGAACAACTGGTGCTGATTGTTGAGGAGTTTGAACAACAGGTGCTGGCTGTGCAGTTTGAACAACTGGTGTTGGTTGTTGTGGAGTTTGAACAACTGGTGTAAATTGTTGTGGCGTTTGAACAGCTGGTGCTGAATGTTGTGGACTTTGAACAACTGGTGCTGATTTTGCAGTTTGAACAACTGGTGTTGGTTGTTGTTGATTTTGAACAATTTGTGTTGGTTGTTGTGGAGTTTGAACAACTGGTGTTGGTTGTTGTGGAGTTTGAACAACAGGTGCAGGTTGTTGTAGAGTTTGAACAACAGATGCTGGTTGTTGTGAAGTTGGAACAACTGGTGTTGGTTGTTGATGAGTTTGAACAACTGATGATGGTTGTTGTGGAGTTTGAACAACTGGTGTTAGTTGTTGTGGAGTTGAAACAACTGGTGCTGATTGTTGTGGAGTTTGAACAACTGGTGTTGGTTGTTGTGGAGTTTGAACAACTGGTGTTGGTTGTTGATGAGTTTGAACAACTGGTGATGGTTGTTGTGGAGTTTGAACAACTGGTGATGGTTGTTGTGGAGTTTGAACAACTGGTGTTAGTTGTGGAGTTTGAACAACAGGTGCTGGTTGTTGTGATGTTTGAACAACTGGTGTTGGTTGTGGAGTTTGAACAACTGGTGTTCGTTGTTGTAGAGTTTGAACTACTAGTGATGGTTGTTGTGGAGTTGAAACAACTGTGGTTGTTGGTAGTTTGGATTCAACAACTGATGTTTGTGGTTTTGGAGTTTGATAAATTACTGGAGTTGGTTTTGGAGTTGAATCAGTTGTGGTAGTTGATTGTTGAAGGGTCTCAACAACAGATGGAGATGGTTCAACTGTTTTAATATCCAAAGAAGCTAATTGAGTTGCTTCAAATACAATAGCTACAGGATCAGGTTGATGTGTGTGTACTATGGAAGGAGATGGTTGAATTGTTTCAACTACAGTAGGAGCAGGCTGTGTTGTCTCAACAACTGTAGGAGTGGGTTGTTGTGTTTCAACTACGTTAGGAGTAGGTTGTGGTGTCTCAAACACAGTAGGAGTGGGCTGTGGTGCCTCAACTACAGTAGGAGTGGGCTGTGGTGCCTCAACAACTGTAGGAGTAGGTTGTGGTGTCTCAACTACAGTAGGAACAGACTGTGGTGTTTCAACAACTGTAGGAGTAGGTTGTGGTGTCTCAACTACAGTAGAAGCAGGCTGTGGTGCCTCAACTACTGAAGGAGTTGGCTGTGGTGCCTCAACTACAGTAGGAGTGGGCTGTGGTGCCTCAACTACAGTAGGAGTGGGCTGTGGTGCCTCAACAACAGTAGGAGTGGGCTGTGGTGCCTCAACTACATTAGGAGTGGGCTGTGGTGCCTCAACTACAGTAGGAAAGGGCTGTGGTGCCTCAACTACAGTAGGAGTGGGCTGTGGTGCCTCAACAACAGTAGGAGTGGGCTGTGGTGCCTCAACTACATTAGGAGTGGGCTGTGGTGCCTCAACTACAGTAGGAGTGGGCTGTGGTGCCTCAACAACAGTAGGAGTAGGTTGTGGTGTCTCAACTACAGTAGGAGTGGGCTGTGGTGCCTCAACTACAGTAGGAGTAGGTTGTGGTGTCTCAACTACAGTAGGAGTGGGCTGTGGTGCCTCAACTACAGTAGGAGTGGGCTGTGGTGCCTCAACTACAGTAGGAGTAGGTTGTGGTGTTTCAACTACTGTAGGAGTGGGCTGTGGTGCCTCAACAACAGTAGGAGTAGGCTGTGGTGCCTCAACTACAGTAGGAGTGGGCTGTGGTGCCTCAACTACAGTAGGAGTAGGTTGTGTTGTCTCAACTACAGTAGGAGTGGGTTGTTGTGTTTCAACTACAGTAGGAGTAGGTTGTGGTGTTTGAACTACTGTAGGAGTGGGCTGTGGTGCCTCAACTACAGTAGGAGTAGGTTGTGGTGTTTCAACTACTGTAGGAGTGGGCTGTGGTGCCTCAACTACAGTAGGAGTAGGTTGTGGTGTTTCAACTACAGTAGGAGTGGGCTGTGGTGCCTCAACAACAGTAGGAGTGGGCTGTGGTGCCTCAACTACATTAGGAGTGGGCTGTGGTGCCTCAACTACAGTAGGAGTGGGCTGTGGTGCCTCAACTACAGTAGGAGTGGGCTGTGGTGCCTCAACAACAGTAGGAGTAGGTTGTGGTGCCTCAACTACAGTAGGAGTGGGCTGTGGTGCCTCAACTACATTAGGAGTGGGCTGTGGTGCCTCAACTACAGTAGGAGTGGGCTGTGGTGCCTCAACAACAGTAGGAGTAGGTTGTGGTGTCTCAACTACAGTAGGAGTGGGCTGTGGTGCCTCAACTACAGTAGGAGTAGGTTGTGGTGTCTCAACTACAGTAGGAGTGGGCTGTGGTGCCTCAACTACAGTAGGAGTGGGCTGTGGTGCCTCAACTACAGTAGGAGTAGGTTGTGGTGTTTCAACTACTGTAGGAGTGGGCTGTGGTGCCTCAACAACAGTAGGAGTAGGCTGTGGTGCCTCAACTACAGTAGGAGTGGGCTGTGGTGCCTCAACTACAGTAGGAGTAGGTTGTGTTGTCTCAACTACAGTAGGAGTGGGTTGTTGTGTTTCAACTACAGAAGGAGTAGGTTGTGGTGTTTCAACTACTGTAGGAGTGGGCTGTGGTGCCTCAACTACAGTAGGAGTAGGTTGTGGTGTTTCAACTACTGTAGGAGTGGGCTGTGGTGCCTCAACTACAGTAGGAGTAGGTTGTGGTGTTTCAACTACTGTAGGAGTGGGCTGTGGTGCCTCAACTACAGTAGGAGTAGGTTGTGGTGTTTCAACTACAGTAGGAGTGGGCTGTGGTGCCTCAACTACAGTAGGAGTAGGTTGTGGTGCTTCAACTACGGTAGGAGTAGGTTGTGGTGCCTCACCAAATGTAGGAGTAAGCTGTGGTATTTCAACTACTCTAGGAGTAGGCTGTGGTGCCTCAACAACAGTAGGAGTAGGCTGTGGTGTTTCAACTACTGTAGGAAAAGGCTGTGGTGTCTCAACTACTGTAGAAGTAGGTTGTGGTGTCTCAACTACTGAAGGAGTGGACTGTGGTGCCTCAACTACTGTAGGAGGAGGCTGTGGTGTCTCAACTACAGTAGGAGTAGGCTGTGGTGCCTCAACTACTGTAGGAGTGGGCTGTGGTGCCTCAACTACTGTAGAAATGGGCTGTGGTGTTTCAACTACTGTAGGAGTGGGCTGTGGTGTTTCAACTACTGTAGGAGTGGGCTGTGGTGTTTCAACTACTGTAGGAGTGGGCTGTGGTGTTTCAACTACTGTAGGAGCAGGCTGTGGTGCCTCAACTACAGTAGGAGTAGGCTGTGGTGCCTCAACTACTGAAGGAGTGGACTGTGGTGCCTCAACTACTGTAGGAGGAGGCTGTGGTGTCTCAACTACAGTAGGAGTAGGCTGTGGTGCCTCAACTACTGTAGGAGTGGGCTGTGGTGCCTCAACTACTGTAGAAATGGGCTGTGGTGTTTCAACTACTGTAGGAGTAGGCTGTGGTATTTCAACTACCGTAGAAGCAGACTGTTTTGTCTCAACTATGGTAGGAGTAGGTTGTGGTGTTTCAACTACTGTAGGAGTAGGTTGTAATGTTTCAACTACTGTAGGAGTAGGTTTTGGTGCTTCAACTACTGTAGGAGCAGGTTGTGCTGCATCAACTACAATAGGAGTAGGTTGTGGTGCCTCAACTATGGTAGGAGTAGGTTGTGGTGTTTCAACTACTGTAGGAGTAGGTTGTTGTGTTTCAACTACTGTAGGAGTAGGTTGTTGTGTTTCAACTACTGTAGGAGTAGGTTTTGGTGTTTCAACTACTGTAGGAGCAGGTTGTGCTGCATCAACTACAATAGGAGTAGGTTGTGGTGCCTCAACTATGGTAGGAGTAGGTTGTGGTGTTTCAACTACTGTAGGAGTAGGTTGTTGTGTTTCAACTACTGTAGGAGTAGGTTGTTGTGTTTCAACTACTGTAGGAGTAGGTTTTGGTGTTTCAACTACTGTAGGAGCAGGTTGTGCTGCATCAACTACAATAGGAGTAGATTGTGGTGCCTTAACTACAATAGGAGTAGGTTGAGATGCCTGAATTACAATAGGAGTAGGCTGTGGTGCCTCAACTACAGTAGGAGCAGGCTGTGTTGTTTCAACAACTGGAGTAGATTGTGGTGCTTCAACTACTGTAGGAGTAGGTTTTGGTGTTTCAACTACTAAAGGAGTAGGCTGTGATGCATCAACTACAGTAGGAGTGGGCTGTGGTGCCTCAACTACTGTAGGAGCAGGCTGTGGTGTTTCAACAACAGACGGAGTAGGCTGTGGTGTTTCAACAACAGAAGGAGTAGGTTGTGGTGTCTCAACTACAGAAAGAGTATGTTGTGATGTTTCAACTACTGCAGGAGTAGGTTGTTGTGTTTCAACTACTGTAGGAGTAGGTTTTGGTGTTTCAACTGATGTAAGAGCTGGTTGTGCTGCATAAAATACTGTAGGAGTAGGTTGTGGTGTCTCAACTACAGAAGGAGTAGGTTTTGATGTTTCAACTACTGTAGGAGCAGGCTGTGGTGTTTCAACTACTGTAGAAGCAGGCTGTTGTGCCTCAACTACAGTAGGAGTGGGCTGTGTTGTCTCAAATACAAATGGAGTAGGTTGTGGTGCCTCAACTACAATAGGAGTAGGTTGTGGTGCCTCAACTACAATAGGAGCAGGCTGTGGTGCCTCAACTACTGTAGGAACAGGCTGTGGTGCCTCAACTACTGTAGGAGTAGGTTGTGGTGTCTCAAGTACTTTAGGAGTAGGTTGTGGTGCCTTAACTAAAGTAGGAGCAGGCTGTGGTACATCAACTACAGTTGGAGCAGGCTGTTGTGTTTCAACTACTTTAGGAGTAGGCTGTGCTGCATAAAATACTGTAGGAGTAGGCTGTGGTGTTTCAACACCTGTAGTAGGAGGCTGTGGTGCCTCAACTACAGTAGCAGCAGGCTGTGGTGTTTCAACAACTGTAGGAGTAGGTTGAGGTGCCTGAACTAAAGTAGGAGCATGCTGTGGGGCCTCAACTACAGTAGGAGCAGGCTGTTGTGTTTCAACTACTGTAGTAGTAGGCTGTGCTGCATCAAATACTGTAGGAGTAGGCTGTGGTGTTTTAACAACTGTAGGAGGTGGATGTGGTGTTTCAACTACTGCAGGAGCAGGTTGTGGTGCCTCAACAATTGTAGGAGTAGGCTGTGGTGTTTCAACAACTGTAGGATTGGGCTGTGGTGCCTCAACAATTGTAGGAGTGGGCTGTGGTGCCTCAACTACTGCAGGAGCAGGTTGTGCCTCAACTACTGCAGGAGCAGGTTGTGGTGCCTCAACAATTGTAGGAGTGGGCTGTGGTGTTTCAACAACTGTAGGAGCATGTGGTGCTGCATTAACTACAGTAGTAGGAGGCTGTGAAGTTTCAACTACTGTAGCAGCAGGCTGTGGTGTTTCAACAACTGTAGGAGTAGGTTGAGGTGCCTGAACTAAAGTAGGAGCATGATGTGGGGCCTCAACTACAGTAGGAGCAGGCTGTTGTGTTTCAACTACTGTAGTAGTAGGCTGTGCTGCATCAAATACTGTAGGAGTAGGCTGTGGTGTTTTAACAACTGTAGGAGGAGGCTGTGGTGTTTCAACAATTGTAGGAGTGGGCTGTGGTGCCTCAACTACTGCAGGAGCAGGTTGTGGTGCCTCAACAATTGTAGGAGTGGGCTGTGGTGTTTCAACTACTGTAGGAGGAGGCTGTGGTGTTTCAACAATTGTAGGAGTGGGCTGTGGTGCCTCAACTACTGTAGGAGCAGGTTGTGGTGCCTCAACAATTGTAGGAGTGGGCTGTGGTGACTCAACAATTGTAGGAGTGGGCTGTGGTGTTTCAACTACTGTAGGAGGAGGCTGTGGTGTTTCAACAATTGTAGGAGTGGGCTGTGGTGCCTCAACTACTGCAGGAGCAGGTTGTGGTGCCTCAACAATTGTAGGAGTGGGCTGTGGTGCCTCAACTACTGCAGGAGCAGGTTGTGGTGCCTCAACAATTGTAGGAGTGGGCTGTGGTGACTCAACAATTGTAGGAGTGGGCTTTGGTGTTTCAACTACTGTAGAAGTAGGCTGTGTTGTTTCAACAACTACAGTAGGAGCAGGCTGTGGTGTTTCAACTACTGTAGGAGTAGGTTGTGGTGCATGAACTAAAGTAGGAGTAGGATGTGGTGCCTCAACTACTTTGGGAGCGGGCTGTGGTGCCTCAACTACTGTAGGAACAGGCTTTGGTGTTTCAACTACTGTAGAAGCAGGCTGTGGTGTTTCAACAACTGTAGGAGTAGGATTTGGTGTTTCAACTACTGTAGAAGCAGGCTGTGGTGTTTCAATAACTGTAGGAGCAGGCAGTTGTGTTGCAACAACTGTAGGAGTGGGCTGTGGTGTTTCAACAACGGTAGGAATAGGTTGTGGTGCCTTAACTACCGTAGGAACAGACTGTGGTGTTTCAACAACTGTAGGAGTAGGTTGTGGTGTCTCAACTACAGTAGGAACAGACTGTGGTGTTTCAACAACTGTAGGAGTAGGTTGTGGTGTCTCAACTACAGTAGGAGTAGGTTGTGGTGTCTCAACTACTGTAGGAACAGACTGTGGTGTTTCAACAACTGTAGGAGTAGGTTGTGGTGTCTCAACTACAGTAGGAACAGACTGTGGTGTTTCAACAACTGTAGGAGTGGGCTGTGGTGTTTCAACTACTGTAGGAGTAAGTTGTGGTTCGTGAACTAAAGTAGGAGTAGGCTGTGGTGCCTCAACAACAGTAGGAGTGGGCTGTGGTGTTTCAACTACTGTAGGATTGGGCTGTGGTGTTTCAACTACTGTAGGAGCAGGCTGTGGTGTTTCAACTACAGTAGGAGTAGGTTGTGGTGCCTCAACTACTCTAGGAACAGGCTTTGGTGTTTCAACTACTGTAGAAGTAGGCTGTGTTGTTTCAACAACTACAGTAGGAGCAGGCTGTGGTGTTTCAACTACTGTAGGAGTAGGTTGTGGTGCATGAACTAAAGTAGGAGTAGGATGTGGTGCCTCAACTACTTTGGGAGCGGGCTGTGGTGCCTCAACTACTGTAGGAAGAGGCTTTGGTGTTTCAACTACTGTAGAAGCAGGCTGTGGTGTTTCAACAACTGTAGGAGTAGGATTTGGTGTTTCAACTACAGTAGGAGTGGGCTGTGGTGCCTCAACTACAGTAGGAGTAGGTTGTGGTGTCTCAACTACTGTAGGAACAGACTGTGGTGTTTCAACAACTGTAGGAGTAGGTTGTGGTGTCTCAACTACAGTAGGAACAGACTGTGTGTGTGTTTCAACAACTGTAGGAGTAGGTTGTGGTGTCTCAACTACAGTAGGAGTAGGTTGTGGTGCCTTAACTACAGTAGAAGCAGGCTGTGGTGCCTCAACTACTGTAGGAAAAGGCTTTGGTGTTTCAACTACTGTAGTAGTAGGCTGTGTTGTTTCAACAACTACAGTAGGAGCAGGCTGTGGTGTTTCAACTACTGTAGGACAGACTGTGGTGTTTCAACAACTGTAGAAGTAGGCTGTGTGTTTGTTTCAACTATGTAGGAGCAGGCTGTGGTGTTTCAACAACTGTAGAAGTAGGCTGTGTTGTTTCAACAACTACTGTAGGAGCAGGCTGTGGTGTTTCAACTACTGTAGGAGTGGGCTGTGGTGTTTCAACTACTGTAGGAACAGGCTGTGGTGTTTCAACTACTGTAGGAGTGGGCTGTGTTGTTTCAACAACTACAGTAGGAGCAGGCTGTGGTGTTTCAACTACTGTAGGAGTAGGTTGTGGTGCATGAACTAAAGTAGGAGCAGGCTTGTGGTGTTTCAACTACTGTAGGAGTAGGCTGTGGTGTTTCAACAACTGTAGGAGCAGGTTGTGGTGTTTCAACTACTGTAGGAGCTGGTTGTGGTGTTTCAACTACAATAGGAGCTGGTTGTGGGTGTATCAACTACAACTGGAGCTGGTTGTGGTGTATCAACTACAACAGGAGCTGGTTGTGGTGTATCAACTACAACTGGAGCTGGTTGTGGTGTATCAACTACAACAGGAGCTGGTTGTGGTGTATCAACTACAACTGGAGCTGGTTGTGGTGTATCAACTACAACTGGAGCTGGTTGTGGTGTATCAACTACAACTGGAGCTGGTTGTGGTGTATCAACTACAACTGAGCTGGTTGTGGTGTATCAACTACAACAGGAGCTGGTTGTGGTGTATCAACTACAACTGGAGCTGGTTGTGGTGTATCAACTACAACTGGAGCTGGTTGTGGTGTATCAACTACAACAGGAGCTGGTTGTGGTGTATCAACTACAACTGGAGCTGGTTGTGGTGTATCAACTACAACTGGAGCTGGTTGTGGTGTATCAACTACAACTGGAGCTGGTTGTGGTGTATCAACTACAACTGGAGCTGGTTGTGGTGTATCAACTACAACTGGAGCTGGTTGTGGTGTATCAACTACAACTGGAGCTGTTTGTGGTGTATCAACTACAACTGGAGCTGGTTGTGGTGTATCAACTACAACTGGAGCTGGTTGTGGTGTATCAACTACAACTGGAGCTGGTTGTGGTGTATCAACTACAACTGGAGCTGGTTGTGGTGTATCAACTACAACTGGAGCTGGTTGTGGTGTATCAACTACAACTGGAGCTGGTTGTGGTGTATCAACTACAACTGGAGCTGGTTGTGGTGTATCAACTACAACTGGAGCTGGTTGTGGTGTATCAACTACAACTGGAGCTGGTTGTGGTGTATCAACTACAACAGGAGCTGGTTGTGGTGTATCAACTACAACTGGAGCTGGTTGTGGTGTATCAACTACAACTGGAGCTGGTTGTGGTGTATCAACTACAACTGGAGCTGGTTGTGGTGTATCAACTACAACTGGAGCTGGTTGTGGTGTATCAACTACAACAGGAGCGGGTTGTGGTGTATCAACTACAACTGGAGCTGGTTGTGGTGTATCAACTACAACAGGAGCTGGTTGTGGTGTATCAACTACAACTGGAGCGGGTTGTGGTGTATCAACTACAACTGGAGCTGGTCGTGGTGTATCATCTACAACAGGAGCTGGTTGTGGTGTATCAACTACAACTAGAGCTGGTTGTGGTGTATCAACTACAACTGGAGCTGGTTGTGGTGTATCATCTACAACAGGAGCTGGTTGTGGTGTATCAACTACAACTGGAGCTGGTTGTGGTGTATCATCTACAACAGGAGCTGGTTGTGGTGTATCAACTACAACTAGAGCTGGTTGTGGTGTATCAACTACAACTGGAGCTGGTTGTGGTGTATCAACTACAACTGGAGCTAGTGGTGTATCAACTACAACTGGAGCTGGTTGTGGTGTATCAACTACAACTGGAGCTGGTTGTGGTGTATCAACTACAACAGGAGCTGGTTGTGGTGTATCAACTACAACTGGAGCTGGTTGTGGTGTATCAACTACAACAGGAGCTGGTTGTGGTGTATCAACTACAACTGGAGCTGGTTGTGGTGTATCAACTACAACTGGAGCTGGTTGTGGTGTATCAACTACAACTGGAGCTGGTTGTGGTGTATCAACTACAACTGGAGCTGGTTGTGGTGTATCAACTACAACTGGAGCTGGTTGTGGTGTATCAACTACAACTGGAGCTGGTTGTGGTGTATCAACTACAACTGGAGCTGGTTGTGGTGTATCAACTACAACTGGAGCTGGTTGTGGTGTATCAACTACAACTGGAGCTGGTTGTGGTGTATCAACTACAACTGGAGCTGGTTGTGGTGTATCAACTACAACTGGAGCTAGTGGTGTATCAACTACAACTGGAGCTGGTTGTGGTGTACCAACTACAACTGGAACTGGTTGTGGTGTATCAACTATAACAGGAGCTGGTTGTGGTGTATCAACTACAACAGGAGCTGGTTGTGGTGTATCAATACAACAGGAGCTGGTTGTGGTGTATCAACTACAACTGGAGCTGGGTTGTGGTGTATCATCTACAACAGGAGCTGGCTGTGGTGGTGTATCAACTACAACAGGAGCTGGTTGTGGTGTATCAACTACAACTGGAGCTGGTTGTGGTGTATCAACTACAACAGGAGCTGGTTGTGGTGTATCAACTACAACTGGAGCTGGTTGTGGTGTATCAACTACAACTGGAGCTGGTTGTGGTGTATCAACTACAACTGGAGCTGGTTGTGGTGTATCAACTACAACTGGAGCTGGTTGTGGTGTATCAACTACAACAGGAGCTGGTTGTGGTGTATCAACTACAACTGGAGCTGGTTGTGGTGTATCAACTACAACTGGAGCTGGTTGTGGTGTATCAACTACAACTGGAGCTGGTTGTGGTGTATCAACTACAACTGGAGCTGGTTGTGGTGTATCAACTACAACTGGAGCTAGTGTGTGTATCAACTACAACTGGAGCTGGTTGTGGTGTTTCAACTACAACTGGAGCTGTTTGTGGTGTATCAACTACAACTGGAGCTGGTTGTGGTGTATCAACTACAACTGGAGCTGGTTGTGGTGTTTCAACTACAACTGGAACTGGTTGTGGTGTATCAACTACAACAGGAGCTGGTTGTGGTGTATCAACTACAACAGGAGCTGGTTGTGGTGTTTCAACTACAACTGGAGCTGGTTGTGGTGTATCAACTACAACAGAAGCTGGTTGTGGTGTATCAACTACAACTGGAGCTGGTTGTGGTGTATCAACTACAACTGGAGCTGGTTGTGGTGTATCAACTACAACAGGAGCTGGTTGTGGTGTATCAACTACAACAGGAGCTGGTTGTGGTGTATCAACTACAACTGGAGCTGGTTGTGGTGTATCAACTACAACTGGAGCTGGTTGTGGTGTATCAACTACAACTGGAGCTGGTTGTGGTGTATCAACTACAACTGGAGCTGGTTGTGGTGTATCAACTACAACTGGAACTGGTTGTGGTGTATCAACTACAACTGGAGCTGGTTGTGGAGTATCAACCACAACTGGAGCTGGTTGTGGTGTATCAACTACAACTGGAGCTGGTTGTGGTGTATCAACTACAACTAGAGCTGGTTGTGGTGTATCAACTACAACAGGAGCTGGTTGTGGTGTATCAACTACAACAGGAGCTGGTTGTGGTGTATTAACTACAAATAGAGCTGGTTGTGGTGTATCAACTACAACTAAGGCTGGTTGTGGTGTATTAACTACACATGGAGCTGGTTGTGGTGTATCAACTACAACTAGAGCTGGGTGTGATGTTTCAACTACAACAGGAGCTGGTTGTGGTGTATCAACTACAACTGAAGCTGGTTGTGGTGTATCAACTACAACTGGAGCTGGTTGTGGTGAATCAACTACAACAGGAGCTGGTTGTGGTGTATCAACTACAACTGGAGCTGGTTGTGGTGTATCAACTACAACTGGAGCTGGTTGTGGTGTATCAACTACAACTGGAGCTGGTTGTGGTGTACCAACTACAACTGGAACTGGTTGTGGTGTATCAACTACAACAGGAGCTGGTTGTGGTGTATCAACTACAACTGAAGCTGGTTGTGGTGTATCAACTACAACTGGAACTGGTTGTGATGTTTCAACTACAACAGGAGCTGGTTGTGGTGTATCAACTACAACAGGAGCTGGTTGTGGTGTATCAACTACAACTAGAACTGGTTGTGATGTTTCAACTACAACAGGAGCTGGTTGTGGTGTATCAACTACAACTGAAGCTGGTTGTGGTGTATCAACTACAACTGGAGCGGGTTGTGGTGTATTAACTACAACAGGAGCTGGTTGTGGTGTACCAACTACAACTGGAACTGGTTGTGGTGTATCAACTACAACTGGAGCTGGTTGTGGTGTATCAACTACAACAGGAGCTGGTTGTGGTGTATCAACTACAACTAGAACTGGTTGTGATGTTTCAACTACAACAGGAGCTGGTTGTGGTGTATCAACTACAACTGAAGCTGGTTGTGGTGTATCAACTACAACTGGAGCTGGTTGTGGTGTATCAACTACAACAGGAGCTGGTTGTGGTGTATCAACTACAACTGGAGCTGGTTGTGGTGTATCAACTACAACTGGAGCTGGTTGTGGTGTATCAACTACAACAGGAGCTGGTTTTGATGTAACAACTACAACTGGAGCTGGTTGTGTTGTATCAACTACAACTGGAGCTGGTTTTGGTGTAACAACTGGAGCTGGTTTTGGTGTAACAACTACAATTTGAGCTGGTTTTGGTGTAACAACTACAACAGTAGATGAGTTTTGTGTCCCGAAATCTGTTTGTGTTGAATTTATATTTCCTTCCCTCCCTATGCTTTCTTGATTCCTAGTATCTGATTTAGTATTTTCTTGTGGTTCAGACATTGGAGGTTGTGGTTGTTCAACGTCAACAAGGTCATGAACTATTGCTGTTTTACATGTATCTATTGGCTTTTCTTCTTGTTTTATAACAACTGAACCATTAACAACAGATTGATCTAACGGTGTTGGTTCAGACGACTTTGTCCAGTTAGTTTGTTGATTTTCAAGTACTCCAAAATCGATTTCTGCAGTCAGTTCTTCTGACAAGTTCTTTAATTTAGGGGTAAAATCTATTTGGACCAATGGCTGTGTTGCACCTGTTTCAGCTGAGCCGATATTTGGTTGTTCTGTGTTCCCGCCTGTTAATCCATCCGTAGCTTCGTTTGCTACCTCTAGAGGTTGGAGTTGTGTGTTTTTGATTTGATTGTCCAATGTAAGATCCATCCTGACTGTTGGTTTATCAAAGACATTCACCAGGGATTCCCTATTGATATCAGTTCCTTGACTTGAGGGAGTCTCTACAACTATTTCGTCTTTCTGCAACATCTCCGTTGTAGCCACATGATGTGGATCTTTGACATTACTGAGAATGGGTTCACTTAATTCTTTGATGGCTGGTTCAGTAACAATATTGCTGTAAGATTCAATTTTTCCTTCAACATCGTTGTTTACTGGCCTAGTCATAGGTTGGTCGAATGGTCCAGCCACTTCTGTTGATTCTGGAATGTTGTCCACGTCTGGTTCAGTAACATTTTTGCTGTTTTCAGGTATGCCATGAACAACTGGTTCATTGTCATGTTTGGTAACATCCTTGACTACTGGTTGAATCACATCAGTCTTTTTTGTTTTCTGACGTTCAATTTCATCATCATTTTTCATACTTTGAAGATGCTCAAATGAAAACGGATCAGCAATTTCTTGTGTATTTTCACACTCAATGACATCTTCACATCTTGCGATATCACGAGGCTCAACAAGTGGTCTAGAAAACTGAAGAGGTTTTTGTTGTGGTTTGGGAACAATGACTTCAGGTCTAGGCTGTTCAGATATTGGCACATCCTCGCATTCATTCTCCTTGAGAGTAACAATAGACTGGGGTAAGAATCCTGCCACATTAGTCTCCGTTGGCTTGATAGGTTCAGAGTGCAGTCTGACCGGTGTGAGCTGTGCCATGGAACTTTCAGGTGTCTGAGGAGAACTTTCAAAGAAGCTGATAAGATCTGATATTTCTCTTGAGACAGGTTCTGGATCACCAATCTGCCCTTGCCTTTCTGACAAACTCATCGAATCAGGGTCATTCTTTTCCAGCTGTTTGGAAAGTGCAGCGTTTTGTATAAGCTGTTCTGAATGAGTGTAAGATGTGAGAGACCCTTCTGGATCTGTTCGCAGACTTGTGTCCTGACCAAAACCCCTTGTGAGGTTTAATGTCAAGTTTGGTGCTTGGGAAGTGTTTGAAGTTTCAGAATGAACCTTAACAGGCTGGAGAATCTGTTGTTCTGTTTCAGCATCCCTAGAGGATGATGAGTCAGAAGGTAAAATTTCTTCTGATTTGTGTGAAGTCTCCAGTGATGGTTCCTCCTGATCTGCACCGTTGTCGGTGACATCTGGACCACGCCTCCAGGTAAACACCGGTCCGCTACTCCTCGTGATAATCGGCTGATTACTCTGCGTAATCACTTTTTCTGCACTTCTTAGGATAACTGGAGAATATGTTCGCTCGACAACTGGCTTGTCAACTCGACCTATGATTGGCTGATCACTGCGGCTGATCACCTGTGAGTCACTTCGCTGAATCATAGGACGAGGACTCCTCTTTATAACTGGCTGCTCACTTTGAGTTATGATTGGCTCAGGATTTCGTACAATGACAGGTTCTCGCCGTATCTCTGGTTGATCAATTTGCCTATCTGACAGATTCCCTTGTTCAATCTCAGATAAAGCCAGTTTTTTACTTACTTGATCTGTGTCAATTTTTGTATTGGTATCAATGGCAAGATCATCCTGCCCAGAAGTTTGTACAACTGCAGATGACTGTTTCCTTGGCCGCACAGAAGATTTCCTTCTCACCGTTTTCCGATCATCGTGATCAGAATCGGAATCATCCCATGAGTTATACTCCTCAAATGTCATTGAATATCTATCCTCATCTATCAAATCATCCAGTTCTGCTTCCATAGTTTCTCCCCTTGGTTTTACTACTATAGGAGTTTCTGCCGCAGCAGCTGTTTCGTGGTCAATTGTTTTCCATGACTGGTCATTTGCATCCACAGGGTGTTGTTGTGTCAGGTCTGTTTGCTGGTTTTCTTTCTCATCAACATCATCTGCCGGTTCCTGTTCTAGCACCACTTTAGAATCTAGGAAAATATCATCACTGACATTTCTTGTTTCAATTACAGTAGATTCAAATTTGAGTATTTCCTCAAATAATTGATCGTAATCTTCAGTTTTTCCTTCAACTTCTTTTTCCTGTGCTTTTAAATTCCTTTCCTCATCCTCAAAATCATCATCATCCTCCTCTCCTTGTATGTCGTCATTTTGAATGAGATCATCTATTAAGTTGTCTATTTCTGCCTCCCATTGATCAGCTCCCATCGTTTCACCATGATCTTCTTCCTGTGTCGTTTGACCTATGTTCTCAAGCCCTTGACCCTGTGTCGTTTGACCTACATTATCAAGCCCTTGACCTTGTGGTGTTTGACCTTCGTTCTCTGGACCTTGACCCTGTGACATTTGACCTTTGTTCTCCTGTCCTTGATTCTGCACATTTAGGACAAACTCCTCAGGAACTTTATGCACTATAATACCAGATTCCATGTTCGTTTCCACAGCTCCATCCGATTCCCCTGTAGACTCGTGAACAACAGGAAATGTGTGCATGACCTGAATGTCAGAATCTGAAGAATCCGTTGGCAATCTCTCCCGGAGTCTGTCAGTCCAAATGTCACTTACAAGGGTTGATCTTTGTTCTGTATCCTCAGGTATAACATGTTCAGCCTCAGTGGCTTCCTCAGGATCTAAATCTAATTTCAGTTCTAAAGCCAGATCTGTCGGTATGGGTGTAATACTCCTATCTGGAATAGAGTCCATTTGATCAACCTCAGCCTCCAGTAATGGTTCTGGTATATTTTGTTGATCTTTTTCTCGCTTACGTTCAGTAGCAAACCCACTATCTTCAGACCGATTGCCTCCTGCAAGTGTTGATGTGTCATCGCCTGAGACCACATCCGATCTGGGAGTTGTATTTACTGGGTGTGAATGGCACTTTGCTGCCACATTGTCTCTCCATGTATCAATGTAGGACTTGTATTTGAATTCTGGTGGCACATTCAGACATGCATCTTCTAGATTTGAAGTAGTAGCATTGTCTGTCGTAGTCTCTTTCAAGTCCTCAGTCCTTCTATGAAGTGTTGATGTGTTGTCGCCCGAGACCACATCCGATCTTGAAGTTGTATCTACTGGGTGTGAATGGCACTTTGCTGCCACATTGTCTCTCCATGTATCAATGTAGGACTTGTATTTGAATTCTGGTGGCACATCGAGACATGCATCTTCTAGATTTGAAGTAGTAGCATTGTCTGTCGTAGTCTCCTTCAAGTCTTCAGTCTTATTGTCAACATCTTGAGTTTGGTTTTTGGATGCTACCTTTTCCCTCCAGGTGTCCATATAAGATTTATACTTGAATTCGGGTGGTATGTCTTCATATTTATATTTTACCTTAACACCTTCATCGTCACCATCTCCTTCATCTCCTATCACTGTTTCCTTCTTTACAACTTCAGTTGCAGTCAGCTTTTCATGTTCCTTAGCAATTTGGTTTTCTACATCAACAGCTCCCTTTAATTCCTTTGGTTTGACATTTGTTTCTTCCATGATTTGGTCGATTGTACTATCAGTAACATTAGCAACGACGGCAACTTTATCCTGGTCATCTGAGGGCTTTTTGCTTAGTAATTTATCAAGCTCTTCGGCTATTTTGTCATCAACACCAACAAGTTCTTTTGGTGCTGTTCTCGCCTCCTTTTCCTTTCCAATACTAGGAAGTGTAACATTTTCAATGTCTTCCTCTTTTGTCTCATCTTGTGATTCTTTTGCTTCCTTTGTCTCTAACCCTGGCAGTTTAACCGTTTCCATGCTAACAGCTTGTTTTTCATCGTCTGTCAGTTGTTCCACTGCCCATTGTTTGCGATATTTTGGATACACAAAGTCCCTTGGTGTCCTGTCCTCCGTCTTGTGATCAGCCTGAGAATCTGGTCCTAGTTGATTGCCTTCATTATTTTCTGTCGCCCATCCACCTCTAACAGTTGGTTTGTTTTCCTCAAACTCAACAACCTCTGTATTGGAATGAACATCAGGATCATCTTCATCTACCATCTCATCCTTCTTTTCATCAATATTTTTGTCTTCCTCTTGATGTTTGGGTGTGACTTCGTCACTGATATCAATGTCCTCCACTGATCCCTCGTCAGCAGATCCGTCGATATCCTCTGCTGTTTTAGCCAATTCTAGTCGTTGCTCTTCTCCATATCTCCTAGGAGATGTCTTCTGTCTGCTTTGATTTGATTTGATATCAAATACTTCCTCCTTTTCTTGGGGCTTATCTTTGGATGTTTCCTTGTCTACTTCTTGTATTACCTTTTTGATATCAAATGGAATATCTTCTTTATCTTTATCCAAATCAACATTGACCTTCACCTCAGATGTGACTTTTTCGTTAATTTTACTAGTATCTTTCTTCAAGCTACCTTCCAAAATTTCTTTATCTGCATCCTTATTTTCCTCATCAGGTTTCAGCGCTTTCTCTTCCTGTTTTTCAGTTTCCTCAGTATCCTTTATCAACTGTTCTGTTGTTGGAGATTTGGTGTTTGAATCCTCCTCTACCTCGAACGCCTCGTCTGCTATGACAGATTTGAGGAGATCCATTCGTCCTGTCCGTATTGGTGCCAGATCTTTTGCTTTAGTTTTCTTCCTCCTAGCTTTTCTGAAGTCCTGCCATCTCCTTTCTAAATCTTCAGGAGATCCAATTTTGATGATCGGCTGATGTTTTACTTTTGTTGTTTTCGTTTCTTTTTGTGATTTTTTCCTCACAACCTTCTGATTCTCCTTTTCATGAGCCTTTCTTCCTGTATTATCATCAGGACTTTCATCCGTCAGTTTTAGCTGCAGCGATTCATTTTCACTCTCTGAGAAGAACATCCGACGATCTTTCTCTAAGACTCCTTCACGTTCTTTCTTGCTGCGGAGTTTCTTTTTCCGTGCTTTTGCCAACAAAGCAGGTAACGGACCACTTATTGCCATGTCATGATATGTCACACTTAGTGGATTTCTACGACTGACCGACACGTCACCTTCACTCTCAGAGAACTCAAACTGATCGGGAGGAACGACGGCATTTTCCACAGTATTATTCCTTGCAGCTGCTTCAAATTCATCTGGAAGATTTTGGAATGACTGTACCTTGTTGAGTTTGGAAACTCTTAGTTTCTCATCGTCAGTTAGAACACCAACAGCGCTGTGTTCAGGACTATCATGCAGTGTGGGTGTGGTATTGTCGAAGTGTTTATTGCATGCAGACGACATTTTCTCATACTTACGTCCGTCACCGGTCAGCCTTACTATCCCTTCGAAGAAATGACTAGTTTGTTCAGAGTTACCTTTGACCTCTGACCTTTCGTCCTTGATGTCTGGTTCTTTGACCTTGACCTTTGACATTACAGATTCTGTGTCCTGTGAACCACTGTCCTGCACTGCCTGGTCTGAACCTACAGACCAAGTTTCTGTCTTTTTGTTTTTCCTTGCATTATCACTTTCTGAATTATCAAAATCATCTGAATAATTATTTTCTGATTCCTCCTTAATATCAGGTAGACTCCCTCTGTGTTCTAAATGACTGTCTTTAGGGAAAGCACCATCCTGATAAACATCATCAGAGGATTCGAACTCATCCTCTTCGACACTTATCTGAAGTATTTTCCCTGACTCTGAATTTTTTAAATCTTTAAGTTTCGCCGTGATTCTTGGCGATTCCTGCTTTCTTGGTGAATCAACATCAGTTTCTATTTCTGACACTTCATCACATGTGTCCAAAGCTACATCCTCTAGAAACTTTGTTAACAGTTCCTCAGCTCCGTTACCTCCTGTGGCCAATTTCTGTGCGAGAACAAATTCTGATTTCCTTGCCTCAGGTTTCTTTAGTACATGTTTGTTTGAATTTGAAGTTTCAGTGCTGCCTGGAATCTTTTCTACAGTAGAGTCAAACCTAACGTGTCTATCTGGTTTTAATGTCCTATTCTGATTGGCTTCTTCACCATGACCTTCACCTTGACTGACCCTATGACCTCCACCCTCTTTCCCATGTGACTTGCTTTTTTGTCCCTTGAGCTCAACATCTACAAAGATAGAGGAAAAAGACTTTAGTTCCAATGCAAAATGCATTAAAAAAATTTACTTTAATCTAAGCAATGAAATACAATCTATCAAAAAAATAAAAATTCACATAAAAATATCGAAATTGATATTTGGAAATTGTTTTCTTTCTATTTTTTCTCTTTTGTCTTCTCAAGAGTGTAAAACATGTTCTTTTAGACTTGATATGACAGTAACTATTCTACATTGTTGCATTTGGTAACATTAGCCTTTAACTAACCTGTTGAGTTCTCGGGTCACAGCAAGTTATGCAAGGTCAAGAGGTGAAAGGTGAAACTTGGTCACATGTCAGTCAGGTGATTGGGATGGTGACAAACAGCAATCAATTATGTGACATGGTCACATGCGAGTCGTGTGGTGTAACCCCAGTTAATCCATGTGATGGTAGTCCAGCAGTGAAAAACAAAAGGGAGATCACAACAAAGGGAGACAATTCACAATCAAAATGTAAGGAAAAGTGACAGTGAGCTTAAAACATTAAAAAAGGATTTGAAAGACTTGAAATGATCTAGCAAAAAAAATTATAGAATTTTGACATCAAAGAAAGTTTTGAGATGTTAAAAGCTTAGATGTATATGCCTAGTCAATATAACCAATCCATATTTTTCATATATTTTTTAGAATTAACTGTGCTTCATATTAGCTTTTTTGCTATCGTGCTTATTTTTCAATTGACTTTTAAAAGGAAGGGATTTCTAGAAAATGGAAAAAAAGAAATGTTACCATTATCAAGACCAAAAAAAAAAAAATTAAATCATTGATTTTGTATCAATCATGCTTTCAAACTATGTTCCTATAAAACTACACATGAATATCAATCAAATACATTTTCAGCATTCTCTTCATTAAAATATGAACTCTAAATTCATTTCAATTCTAAGTGACATTTAATTAAAATAACTGAAAATATTGAAAAATAGGAATCAAAAGTGAACCATGTTTTCATAAATTACAATGATTCAGTGCAACATACAATTCATATCTGCAGAGAAATTATTGAAAAAATATTGAATACTTTTAATTTACCTTTTGTACAAAATACACTATTATGAAGTATAAATTGATTCACTTTTTGTTATTTTTATATCAATTTTTAAATACATGTGTTTTTCTGAAATGGTTTTTCTAAAATGTTAATTAATTTTGAAGTTAAGTGCAGCAGATATGAGTTTGTGTGTGACACTCGTACAAAACAATACCTTACAGTGAAATATCATTAAACATGCTACAGACTACCATTATGGTCAAGGGAGATAATCATATATATCCAAGGGAGATAATTACCGTATCTTTATCAAATGAATAGAAGAGAAAATTGTTTAGTGAAATGCGTTTTTCCAAATTTAATTGATTTCTTTTTTCATTGTTCAGGATATTCTAAAAGTTGAACATATTCTATTTTTAAGCTTTTGTTTAAAAGACTCTTAACAAATATCAGAACAAAAATATTTTTTTTTGAAAAATCACTGAGTGAAATTTTTTTTTTTTTTTTTTATACAACTGCAAATATCCTAAAATAACATTAATGGTCACTTTATCCATCAATAATATATGACTAAAAGTGTCATGATATTTTATAAAGTTTTATATAGTGCTCAAGCATGAATTTAGTAAAAATTAAAAAAAAATAAAGGCCACATAACATTGAAAGCAAGGCACTTTGAAATCACAATATCAACATGCAACATTTGTTGTAGAGAAACTGATTGGTGAAACATTTAGAGTGAAATTTTGTGCTTATCAGAAATAGTCTATAGAATGAAGCTGAAATCTAGATAATTCAACAAATCTACAAAATTATAAAAGCTCACTTTTCTAGAATGGACTATAGTGTGATCTCAAAGTCAGCTACTTTTAATGTGTTTTCTTCAGAGTTCTCTTAAGTTACATGTACATCACTAGTTATTGTGATTCACTTAAAACTGATGACATCATTCACAAAAACAAATGATGTAACAAGCAGGTAACTATGAACTATAAAAAAGGGTAAAAGCACTGAGGGATATTCTGTGTCAATGATATTGGAATATTTTTTGTATTTTATATACAAAACACTCACACACTGAATAAAAGTATAAATATTTATTGATAAAAATACACAAATCATAAAACACTAATCTATCTGTTCTAATGTCTAAAGGCTTTCCTGGCACCTATAAAAATTAAGAATTTATATATACGGTATATAACTAAAATGAAAAAAATGAATTCACATTCAGCATATAAAATAAAAAATAGAAAATAATATTGATATATGTATATATTGAAGGTTTAAAGCTATATGATAAGATCTTAAAGTCATCAAAAAATGAAGTAAAAATTTCTAAAAAAGAATTTTTAAAGCTTCATGCATGTTATAGTTGCTGAGCATACAAAAATAATTTAATAATAATAATATTTATCTTTTAAGATGCTTTTAATCATAGAAATTTATGATTTTTTAATGTAAACGTTTTGATATAAACTTTACAGATCATGTTTAACATACAATAATATAGACCTCCTGCTGACTAATACTAATATTATATATATATTTATTTTTATTTTTTTTATAATTTATATAGATCTATTTATCTATCCTCTTTTTTTAATTTTGTAATCCTCAGTTAGGAATAATTCCTATCCATTTTGATAATATTATTTTAGTAATGTTCCTGTCCATTTTGATGCAGTAATTTTTGTAATAACATTTCTCATTTTTTTTTTTTTTGGTACAATAATTTTTATAAAAATGGTCATGTTTATTTCTACACAATAAATTTTATGATAATATTCCTGTCTATTCCTTTACAATAATCTTTATAATAATATTCCTGTCAAATTGAGTACGGTACTATTTGAAATACTTTAGTCTATTTTGATATAGTAACGTTTCTATTAATATTTTTTTTTTTTTTTGTATAATATTTTCTGTAATATTATCCCCTCTGTAGCTCCTGGACCATAATGTTAGCCCACTGACTGGTGTATATACACAACATACAGGATGAGACAATGGTATTAATCACCCCTGTCTGTTGACGAGCCCGCTCCAGTCTCTTTTCCTGTCCAACATGTAACGAATATATGTACATCTCCGATGATGGATAACCACGACGATGATATTTTATCACACAAATAATGTACAGTTAGACATAACATATACACATATTAAAGCTAAAAGCAGTAAATGTAATAGGCTAAAGCCAAAAATTTTTTGTTTGTTTGTTTTTGTTTCACCTCTTATATCACCTCCAGATTTGGATTTAACTAATGACGATTAAACTGTAAAATATGAAAATAATATCAAATGGTTTTATAACTTTAATAATTTCTCATTGTTACAGTAATGCTCTAATCATCAAAAGTGGGCAGAATTACACTGAGCCAGGATATAGTAATAAATAAATTGTAAACAATGTATTCTGTATTTGCATATGACAGAGTTATCTGCTCTTGTGGGTAGGTATTGATTGGGGCGTTTTATGTTTACGAGTGTGACGTCATACGTTTTAGAGAAAAAGATGTAAATTTCCCTCACAAAATCATGACATCACAATGGATACCTACCCCAAAGGGAGGTAACTGTGTAATATGCAAAGACGGAATAAGCTTACATTGTATATTTACAATTCTATGAAAATTACTATGTTTGTTATTAGTAAGATAAAGTTTATATAAATGTTCATTCACGGCTGTTTTATGGAATCAACACCATTTTACAGAGGATACAGAACCTATGAAGGCAAACGCTCTATATGAAGGCCAAAAAATAATGTGCACTTTGCTCTTAAACTAATGAAAAAAATATTTATGATCTATAAAACCATACAACCAGTTTGTCACTCTGAAACAAACAATGATAGTACTACAGTACTGATATCCTATAGTCTAAAGCTTATATTTACGTTAAAAATCACATTGAGAAAGCAACAACTAATATACAAAATAAATGCAAAAGATACTAATTTTATTGCCAAAGACAATTTTTATTTATCTTCATCTGCTTAACTATTTAAAATATAAATCTGTGACCATAATAAGCCCACCTAGCTTCCCCATGTGATATTGACTAATCTGTCAATTAAAAAATAAACCTTCCCAAAATCAAATTGGAGCAGGTATTAAAACCTGCGAGAGGAAGGGGAGGGGGACTGTATTTGTTGGATTGTTCTCTATACAATCCTTCTCACATACACACACCATACTTCACAGTTCTTTGTCCAAATCCATGTATGTATCCTCAAATCAATCAACCAATCAGAATCACATTGTTCAAAAGGTCAAAGTTCACATCTATATAAAATCACTTACCATTGCTTGCTTTCTTTTCACCTTCGTCTTCTTCAAAGTCATCATCATAAGCATCGGATTCTGAAAAAAAAACATGAGAAAAATAAATCACTTTTCAAAAATAAAGTATTTTTCAAAAATAAATAACTTTTCAAAGACAGATAAAGATGTAGCATCAAATATCTACAATTTCTACAGAGATTCCAATTCCACCATTTATAATAAAAGAGTTCAGTAAAAAGAGACAGATGCTAAATTATTTCTAGAACAGTTAGTGAAATATCTACTTTAAGATAAAATTTTATTCTCCTTATAATGTACCAATGGAGAATTTTACTTGCTCAACAATTAATTAAATTAAATTTATATTCAGTTATCTGTTGTGAAATGATATTTTCATTACACTATTATCACAATTGCCAATGGAGTGCATAAACAACAGTATATAAATCATGCAAAAGTATAAACAATACTAATATGAAACTGGCAATTGTGTATGGAAGACAATTCTAGTTGGATTACGTACTAGCCCTAGTTTGTAACTCAGACATCAATAGTACCCTAGCTTATTATGTTTTTCATAAGAAATGTTCTACATTAGCATGGTACTAGATTATCTCCCCTGAACTAAACATTTATCTGCTGAATTTATTATAAAATTCTCCCACCCTTGTTTATCTAAGATTTAGATAATTAAAACTGACAAGATACATTTTTTTCATGATAATTTCTAAGCTAAATTCTCTAAATGGATTATCTCCCCCTAGTTTGAATCTGGCTGTCAAACAGCAAGTTTCTATATGTACTTGATGATCTTAAGCATTTGATCCAGTTTTTGACAATCATTTATATTCCTAGACCAGAATTATAAACAAAACTTTATTATGAAACACAATTTTATCCATGGTTTTAAAATTCTTGTTTTCTTGTTGAAGTTCAGTATGTGATGACGAGATATTGGCTAATGTATACCAAAGACTAGCATGCATCATCAATATAGCATCTACTCATCAACAAGTTTCTAAATTACAACTTTCATTTACTCATTCACCCCTGAAGACACATTTAGACTCTTCTAATCTAAAGACTAGATCAGTCCATTGTAAAATTTCAGGAGTGAGTTTTTAAAAACATTTGAAAGGAAATAGTAATAATATTTCAACCACCAAATTTCAATGCTATCTATGTAAGTTTCATACAATGGTGAACAACATCTCTCTGATTTTTATGACAAAATGGTGAAAATAAATTACGGGTGATATCAATACATGCAGGGATCGTGTCTTTGTTAGTATGTGATAAGCTCTCCATTTAAAAGGCAGAAATATGTACATATTTGTGTATTTCAGCAGATAGTAAATATCCAATTTTTGCCATGGTAATTATACAAGAGTATATATTGATTGAATCACTTGATCACAAATGAGACTTTACTTTTCCAATTTTGAATTGAGATGGACCTAATAATATAAATTTCTCACAGACTCACTTAAAAACCAAATTAATGTTTTTTGCTTGTGAATTACTAGCTTTGCTGACAAGGGAATTCGAATAAGCCTTTACTGCAAATTAAAACACTCACTGCTTTGATACAAATAACCTGGTAACCATGCATATATAAATACTGCATATAAAACAAGTGCTGCCCCCTGGTGATAACGACAAACAACAGTGCCACCTGGTGACAACAACAAGCATTCTGGCTGGCTGACACACATTTACACAGACAGTGGGTGATAAGTTTTTATATACCATCTTTTTTATCGTTTTTGCCCTCATTCTGATGTAAATCATCATATATAGTATCTTTCTGAGGAGTGGCCTCCTCACCTTCCACGTGTATTTCCAGATTTTTTTTATCTTCATCATCTGAAAACATTTCACATTCATCTAGAAATGGACCTGTCATCTTTTAAAAAAGATAAACATAGGCTAGATCTCAAATTTTGGGTATGCATAGTTTTCATGAAAAAAATTACAAGTATGGAGAATGTTTTTCAACATTTGAATTTTCATCGTTTTTTTTTCAAATTACATATGGCTTATCTTTCATTTATGCTTATGAATTAATCAAGTATTTATCAGTATCAAAATCAGTGATGAATAGAAATTAAATAATTTCAAAGTCTTTTTCGCTGATTTCACCAACAAACATTCTCCATACAGGGTTAGAACAGCATGAAAAGGTTAGAGATGCTTCGACCTTGGACCTGGAGTAAAAAGCCATTTACACCTGGCTCCAAGGTGAAAACTAGTAAGCTATTGAATAATGAATTAAAATGATGACTTGTTTAAAACCAAAGAAAAATTCTGGTTAAGACAAGAAGAAAAGAAAATTCTATAAAAATTAATCACACATTATACATCAAGGTATTCTAAATCAGAAACCACATCTATTAATAAACATTATTACTGAGAGAAAAGCTAAAAAAAACCAAAACATCTACATCAGAATTAAACATGGTTGTCGTATGATAGCTTACCTTCCTTCTTCTCTTCCTTCCTTTTTGAGATCGGTTTGGGAACGATAACTTCCTCACGGATCTCCTCCGCTTTGTTGGATTTCTGTTTGACAGGAACGGGACGCTTGAGGCTCCTGGGGGTGGCCTGGGTGTTCAGAGCACACCTGTGTACAGGTGAAAATTGTATCAATATGTTATAAAAGTAGGGTCTAGGGCACACCTATGTACAGGTGAAATATACACCTCTTATTATTTTACAATGTGTCAGAATTGTCTACTAAATATTTTTTATAATAAACTTAGCTAAAAACTTTTCAAATTGTACATGTAAAAGTCTTTCTTCCCATTTGAAAAACACATAACAGTAATAATGAAAGATAAATTCAGACTGCTGGATGTGATCATTACTCCATCTGTTTCCTTCTATGCCAAAACATTACACCTATTCACCCTAGAAGATACAGTTAAACTCTTCCAATTACAAAGACTGGAATAATTCACAATTAACTTTGAGGGGTGAAAAGCTAAAACAAATAATTGTTATTCAAATTATACCTGAAACAGGGGGTGGCTCCCTCTACCCCCAGCAGACTGAAATGTCCAAGCTTCCCACCGAGTCGGACTCCTTTGAAATGTTTGTATTCACAGCACCTGCTGATCCTGAAGTCCATGCGGCCTTCGATGTACACCGACAGACTGAACGGGTAACCACGGTGACGGCGAGATATAAATGTAAATTTGTCTGAAATGTAAAAATGCTCATAATATCATAATCAAATACATTATGTTTTTAATCGGAAACTCTGAAAACTGCTAAATTTCATAGTAATTAAGCTTTAAAGAATTTTTTTGTGGTTCTGACTGATCAAATGTTGGATATTAAACGTAAGACATACAAATATTTTATTTCAACACTGTAATTATGTTATGGATCTGAGGTATCCAGTGATGCTGATCATGCCTAGTTCTACTAAAATTTCTAATTGTTTTTAAGAAGAATCCTAATTTTACCTCCTGCCTTGAGCCCCTCTTTGAAGACGGTCAGTGTATTTCCCCCACAATGCTGTTGGTCAATGGACACTTCCTGTTTTGGTTCGTACTGATCGCGTGGCAGTGTGAGGTTCGGTCCGTGATATTTCATCGTTATCTCACAAAGAGTCTGAACCTCGCCTTGGTGCATCACGGCTGGTTCCTGTCGATGTAGCATCAGCGCCCCCTGGAAAAGAAACCAGAACTTTGGTTTACCATTGGTCCTGTTCTAATTAATACGCCCATTGTTATGTTAAAATAATCAGTAGATTGCAAGACTTGTAGACTCAATGTTTAAAGATACTTTCTAAAATAGTAAGCAATATTTAAGAAACTTGCTGTGTTGTCTTTGAGAGATCCCCATTTATAGATATTTGTAATAATAATTTGAAGGAGATAATTTCAAATGTTAATTTGATCTTTGCTTCCTTGTCTGGTACACTTACATCTCAGCATACCAGAGAAATAACATCATATAGAAAACAGGTAT
This sequence comes from Argopecten irradians, assembly GCF_041381155.1. Taxonomy (NCBI): domain Eukaryota; kingdom Metazoa; phylum Mollusca; class Bivalvia; order Pectinida; family Pectinidae; genus Argopecten; species Argopecten irradians. Next base: position 33,845,149 of record NC_091148.1, read on the forward strand.
AGAATAGACACAAAATCTATTGACGTTGTCCCTTGAGTTTTGATTTAGTGTCTATTCAATCTATTTACTCACAATTGTAATAGCTAATTGACTGAACTGCAGTAGAACATGTGTCTTTTCTAGTAATTGGTATGTTACAAGATATGTGTAAACCAGACATGGGCTTATTACTGGACATGGTCTTATAACCAGCCATACACATACACCAGACATAGCTTACTACCAGTCACAAGCTTATTGAAGACTTAAGCGTTTATTACCAAGTACTAGGTAATTACAAGAATGAAATTAAGACTTCAACTAATTGTTGAATGTACATGAAGCGTTTTGATGCTGGTACAAAATATTTTTCAATATCATTTTATGTCAGATTTTTTTATCTTTTTATTTCAGGTCAATTGTAAAGTGAAACAACAATGATACATGAATTGTTCTCCATGTTTACAACTGAAAGAAAAATTCACTCCATGCAGTTAGGGTCAAGGTCAAAACTAGAGGTCACTATAGAAAGGAAGAGAGATGGTTAATATTGATGGCAAGAACAAAATGGCCAGGAATGGGAAGGTTAATGATAATATGGTATACAGCTTATCATTTTATACAATGTTTACAATTGTATAATTGTTGAATCTTTACCATCTTTGTATATCAAAGAACAGAGTTATCTCCCCTTCTTGGTAGGTATCAATTGCGATGTTATTAAATTTTGAGTGAAAATTACATTATTTTCTCTTGAGGCTTAAATGATGTTATGGTCCCAAACACTTAATTAGGGCATAAGGGCAGATAACTCTATGATACACATAGTTGTTATTTGTTTTTTTTAATATAAATATCATTATGAAAGAGAGATATTCATTTTTTTATGCAAAAGCAAACCTTTACGAATTTCAGAAAAAAGTTAGGCATTATCCTCCTGTAACAATCAATATTCGGTAAAAAAAATATGAGTCTAAATAAAATATCAGTCTGCATATGGAGCAAGTTCCTGGCCATTTTTTCTTTACATTACTATACAACATGCTGATGTATGTAAGACGTCCTATCACACAAACAAATAATCAAAACATGTAAACATTTCACACGTATATAAAGGGGACAGAAAAATGGATATTATTGATATAACAATATTTACAATATGTTCAGATATACTGTCAATACATTTGATAACGTTTGTATAACTCGAGAAATTCAATACAGATGAAGACATGGCAATAATGATGTCAGTCAAACCTCTTAACTCAGTCATTGTAGAACTTATCTGTGTACATTATTTGAGTTACATGAATTTAAATATTCAGTGTAAAATTTGGTCAGACCGACCAAATTCTTTGGAATTATACGGAGTTAATGAGGTTTATCTGTATGACACATTAAATGTTGGTGAAATAACAAAGGGATACAATAACGTGATACATAAACAACATGATCCATTTATAGGATGCAGGGACCAAATATAACTTGTTATTATAAACAACAATTGGGAGGGATGTTGATTAGATCAGGAGTTCTGCAAACCAACTCATTTCCATGGCAACTAAATAATGCAATCTAAAATAACTTTTTCACAACGATTTAATTTCACAGTCATGGCATATATCATTCCACTTAGGTTTTAACATTTTCGAACCAATTTATTTTCGTGATTCTTTTTTATCGTCTGCAATATACACAAGCTTTAATTGCACATGGAGTTGGTTGACAGTAATTAATGAATTTGTCTCACACCTGTGTGACCCATACTAGCCCTTAATACGCCTTGAGGACCAATGTATCAACATCAATTGGTGATAAAATTCTCATCAAATTCAAACTCCTTTGATTCTTTACTGAATTTAAATACAGAATTATCTCCCTTTGATTTGAAATTGAAATTATATAAGAATATATACAAACTCATCCCTTTGTTTGAAATTCTAAAATTAATACATTAAATCACATAATTTTTTTAGTTTAAAATTAGGGGCGATAATTGAGTATTAATATTCAGCAAGGTCTATCAACATCTAGGATAGATACCAAAACGTTTTGAGTAAAGATTATTGATACAGGTTGGCTAGTCTAAACTTCAGGATAAGTTCGTTAACAGATATTGATTTTACTAATTTTCCTCCTAATTAAGATTACTATTATTTCACACAGGAGAGACCGATTGTTTCCCCAACACTTTACTTCCATATTGACCAGAAAAAAATACAAATTTCAAAGTTTGCAAGTTACACAATGTAAATATGCAATTCTGTCAAACTTTTATTAAAGAATGAAAGAGATAATTGTAATTAAAGCTTAAGATCAAAAAAGCATTTTTCTTAACTGAATTGCTTTAATAGACTTAAGAGGAAAGACAGATTTTTAACACAAAACTTATTTTTAAAGATTTTGATATATTTCCTGTGTATGGATATAAAGTGTGGGAGATAAATGGTGAGACACAAACAAGTCGTATAAGACACGTGAGTGACTAGACACAACATAAGACATGTCGACTAAGACACGTGATGTGACATACTTCCACGACAGACAATTGTGATGGTGAACGTGTCCCTTCATCTGGTTCTGAGCTTCTCTGAAAGTCAAAGTTTTATTCCAAAGTAAAAATATCGGTAATGCTACTCTGAATAAGGAGATGAAGGTTAGTGGTCATGAGAGATAGATATGTAAGAGGTTCTAATTCAAACACTAAAGAATTTAATACACGTTAAATTGATATTCAGAGTAGGTAGATGGAAGATCTACAAGTGGGTAAGACAATCAGAATCTATTTTTCTTCTGCTTAAAAAATGAGATCACATTATTTAGAACTGTAGAAGTCTTTGTATAATTTAAAAGCTAGAGCAGGACTAATAATTTCTAAATCTAATCTTCTAAAATTGGCAAAATATCATTCAAATTAAGCTTAACAAAAATTTATTGATAGAATCTTTCATTTTGAAAAATGAGACATGTGATACATGTGGGCAAATCTAATTAGATGTAAGTCATGTGACAATGAGGACAAATCTGATTGGATGCGACTCATGTGACAATGACAACAAATCTGATTGGATAGGAGTGATAATGTGGACAAATCTGATTGGATGTGAGTCATAATGATATGAAATAAGGCAAACTTGATTGGATGTGAGTCATGTGACACACACTGATAAATCTCAATCACACATGACAAAGCTCAGCAAAGAACCAATATCACACAAAACAAAAACATCTCAAAACTTTCTCTTTAAAATCTGTAATTAGATACATAATCCCCTGGTCTTTTATGTTTATGATGGTATGTATGGGTTTATTAATAGTTCTCATGTGGAACTTTCATCAGTAATATCTCATTTCTGTTGTAAATATTGTATATTTTTATGTCGACCTTAGAAGACGAGTCTCTGACTCAAAATGTTATCGACTCTAAATAAAGTCTATTATCATTATTATAATATCTGACCACATCTACAATTTAAAGGTAAATTTAAAGGAAATGAACTTTAGTTTTGCAAACATTTAACTATTTTAATCCAGTGTTTATACAGTCCTGTGTTATATAATAATAGTACATGTTGTAGAGATATCATACTTCAAATGTTTTGTGTCGATGTGGTAACCCCCGTGTCACACCTCAATTTAAAACTCAAAATATTAAGTATGGTTTCCTATTGGTGTTCTGTCCTTACCATGGTTGGTGACCTCTTCACTGGAGTGTCCCGCTGTTGCATACGAGCATCGGCTGTTCGTGGTCTCGGGCCACGGGCTCGTGTAGAGTGGCCTCCCTTGCTGCTACGAGCACTGCGGGGAGGGGTCGGTATTTGATTCATGCTGTAAGGAGAAACTAATCCCTCCCCTTGTTCCATCTTTGACAGTGTTAGGGCATACTTCCTAAGGGCAGTCGAGTCAAGCTGTAATCAAAGTTCATTATCTTAAAATTCAAATAAATCAGAACAAAAAAAAGATTAAAAAAAATAATGTTGCCCTAGCTGCTTTAGAGAATTCTAAAAAAAGAAATAAATTGAGTTCTATTCTGCAAAATATTTTGAGATTATATGTGCTAGACCTAATGTTGGATTTTTCAGATCCTGAGATTTATCAAATGGACAATACAGTAAAATCAAGGTCAAAGGGGTCAAATAAAGGTAAAAAGTCAATAAAAGAATATAGGTGGGATGACACAGGCTTATGTTTGATATCTATATTTGGAAACCGTTTAACAGATCCACCCGTGGTCCTTACCGCATACAGATGCCTGGTGTCTATTTCATCTTGAGTTCCCTTGGAGCGGGAAGGGGAGTGGCTCTCCTCTCCCATCTCTGAGGTTGGTGTCAAAGGTCGTCCATTCTCATCTACATATATCACCTAGGAAACAAGGGCAGACAATCAGAATTATGTGCTGGATAATGTGTCTTATCTTGATAGCTTTATTTACCCTAAGATAATAACATCTTAAAATTATTATTCCTATATAAACTAAATTATGACTAAAAATGAATTTAGAAATATTTTCATTTTTTTTTTTTTTTTTTTGCAATATCCTGTTTTGTAAATTTTCTTAAAAAAACTTTTTCATAATTTTCAAACTGATATGTATTTCTATTTTAATGGACCTCATAGATATTATAAATACACCTCATAGATATTATAAATACAATTTTTTTTCAATACTGCATATCTTTTATTAACTATTAACCACACTGATTATAAATAAAAAATTTAACAAATTACAGCCAATGAAAACTGGTATTAGCAAGCATTGAATCATGCGTGACTTAGTGTTAGAGTCAGTCAAGCGAAGCCATGCATCAAACCCAAAATACTTCTCATTGGTCGTGTTTGATGAGTTAGAAAATAGTAAAGTGAGAATTTTGACTTGCTAGTAGGAAAAGGTGACTTATAATAGAGATTTAGAGAGATATCTTAGCTTTTTAGAACTGGAAATATCTGAACAACACAAATTTCCTTATTTTCATACCATAGGAAATGGGAAAGAAAGTACAGATATAGGAAACACTATAACATTCCCGTTTTTGGCACTGGGGTTCAAAATGTATTTCAAAGGTCAAATGGTAGAACAGAGGTCAACAGACTGAAATTTAACTACAATATATGTAAATCAAAATTGTAAAAACAAGGTCAAAAGGGTAGATCTTTATTAAAAAAAAACTAAGTCTAATAATTTTTGATATCAAAACCTTTTTTTAAAAACTTTTCAAAGCCACATCATACTTTAATTTAATGCTAATTCAATGGAAGTATAAAGGATCAATTTCAATGATATAAAAAAGGAAGGCAGTAAAATTTAGTTTCAAAGCTGCAATGAAAAGAATTAATGAATTTAAGATAGTTGGATGGATGAAAAGCAAATGTTGATGACGTAAAAGGTCTTATTGGTAATGTTTATGACAGGAAATATTGATGGAAGTACATAGATTTATAAGAACGTAGCTTTCAGTAGAGACGTAGAGTAAAGAAGTCTTGTTTTATATTAGACCTAAAGAGAGACTGACCACTCCGTGGCCTTGACCTTGGTCTATAACTTACTTCCTGGTATTGATTAGGGGCACTGACTGGACGTCTACGGCCACTCGATGACCTACTTCCTGTCCGTGGGGACAGATATGGTAAAATTTCCTCATCACCACGGCGACCACGAGAAGCCTGGTAACAACACAGATTTTAGTGATTAGTTAAAAACTCAAACAATAAATAAAGTTAAAAACATCCCATCTCCTGGTACTTGGTCACAGACAAACAAAGCTACATGTATCCATGCCATTTCTGTGTACAAACTAAAACAGCCAGTAAACAAAGCTACATGTACCCATGCCATTCCTGTGTATAAATTTTAACAGTCAAACTGTAAACAAAATTAAGGTAATACTATATAAACATCAAACCAAACATATAATTTATTGGCTAATGCATCAGTATATCATACTATACTATAATTTGTTAGTGCCGACCTATTCATGACTATAGTTCGTTTGCTACGTCTCATATATATTTCTGGTACAATCAATATGATATTGCACCTGTTGCTAATTTTTGTTGAGCCACTCGGTCTTCAGTTATTTATTATGGTAATGATTCCCCGAATAACAGATAATTCAGAAGCAGAAATTTTGTTTGTTGTAGCTATTAGCTACCAAAACCAGCTACTAAACTGAATAATGATTTAGGGCCATACGACATGTATAACAGTTTCAGCAATTAAATCAAATTTCATAGATGCAGTCATATTCTCTAAACTGGTGCTCGAGATCTATTTTTAAACAATTCTGCTAAGAGTCTGTAGGTACCAGCAGTCTCTCTCCCAACCAAATGGTGGTCCGGTACCTTACCCATGTTCCCATTTAACAATAAACAACAAACTCCCTTATATGGTAAAAGGCTGTCTTCATAATACTAACCAAGAGCAATTAAATAATGGTGAATTTCTAAGTACTCTTGGTCAATTAACAATTCAGACATTAAATATGATCATATGTCTGTTATTTTTATTAAATGTCTGAGCGTTTGCCTGTGTAAGTAATTTGTCCACCAGTTCACCGGTGCTGGGAGTTAAACACATTATACTGAAGTGAATAAGCGATATAGCTTCAGCCCGAGACGCTTGACCCACCGAGTTAAAATCTCCCAGGGTGTTCAATGGTAAATTCATATGAATGGATTAAATCGGATACAAGTGTAATCAAAATCTGAGAATTAATCCATTCTGTAAGGCAGAACGGTCGTATATATGATATGGGTTATCAACAGTACATATTACAAATAGAAACATAACTACAATTTTAATATGGAAGTCTTTGACTAACTGGATAATTCTAATAAATACATATATATCTATGGTATACATTAGTACATCAGAGCGACATTAATTATTTAACAGACATCCTAAGCGACCGCCATTGTCATTGTGACCCTACCTGGTACAGGTAAGATAATTCTACTCTACTGGGAAATAAACAAACTATTTAAATCACAAGTTTAAATGTGTACATGATTACATTTTATTCTTAGGACAGAAGACCTTTGTTGTTTTTTGCATTACCAGGTAGATACTCAAAACATATCAACCAATGTATATACAGAACCAAACTTCAAAGGAAGATCTGACTTCATCATAAATAATTCTATCCCTTTTACATAGTCTTTCCTGCATTAATGATTTGTTTGTCATTGTTTATCAATGTTTACCAACAGCACAGGTACTTGTAAATCTAAGTCATAGCTAGGATACAAGAGTTAATCTGTCTAATGTTTGTGGATATTTTGGTTTAAAGGTATTGTTAAATTTGTTCATTTATAAAAATGTCAGCGCAGATTTTACAGGTGGCTTTCTGAACCCCAGACCTAGTAGCTGAATCGTATTAGAAAATGATACAATTGTTCAGTTACAGCAATGATAAAATGCAAGTGTATCTTACAATTTTTTATTCTACCATGCTGTTAAAATCAGTATAGTTATGAAACAACACCCAATTGCAAATCATGTTGCCAGAAACATTTCATAATCAATTTATAAATAAAAGTCTACCTGAACAGTAAATTAGTTTAACTGGGTGTTTTCATTTCATTCCTGATTTTATCATCTTTGTCAACTGAAACAATTGTTAGGAGAAAAAAAAAGCATTAATTTCAAAAATCAAAAACCATGCAGTCAAATGTGACAGCAGTAACGTTGCCATGGTAACAGCAGTGACGTTGCCATGGTAACAGCAGTGACGTTGTCGTGGTAAGCACTAACCACATGCTTTGGTGGACATGTAAGTGCATTCTGAAATTCATCGACCACCTCTTCCACCACCGATGGGGTTGGCCTCCTCCTCATTTTTGGAGTCAGAAGTGGTAAAAGATCAGCACCTTGAGATTTTTTATTGGCAGCCTAGGAATCAATGACAGAGTAAAGAAGATGTGAAAAATGTTTTAGAGGAATCGCATTGTCATCTCTAGGAGTTTCAGAAATATAAGCAAACTTATTAACGTAATTTTTAAGTGTCAACACAGTTCAGGAACCTCAGATGGAAAGTTATCTAAAATGGGGTACCCAAAAATTGGCCCTGTTGTTCAATATAACTCTCATACATAAATTTTTTTTTTATAGCCAAATATGAAAATAATGTCTAAAATTCACTTTCATTTCTTTGCTTGTTAGAGCATTATTGTCAAAGTTAACTACGAAGCATTGGTAACTTAGGGCAGTTTCAAGGGAGATAACTCACTTATTCCATCAGAGATATACAATTACATTGTAGGTCAGATAAACTATAAGGAGTTTCCTATTAGTTATATATTACTCCCATTAAAAAGTGGTTATCAAACCAGGTGTTTTACATACAAGGGCCAAGTTTTCAAGGGAGGTAACTCAATAAGTTCATTAATGATATACACATATATGCCAAATTAACAATAAACTTCCTCCATCAAGTGTGATGCATCAAGTTGAGCCAGTTTGTTATATAACTCTAGAATAGCTGTCTCTGCCTGTCGTACAATAAAGCCACCATTAACACTCAGTCATGCTATATTTTATTAATCCTGATTGATTTTCTTCCTCTCCGCCAAACACAATAGTTTTACCTACCTGTGTCCCTTTACAGGTATCCTACAGGTAACCTATACAGGTATGTACCGTATTTGACCTAAATCAGACTGATAGGTGGTCTAATTAGTAATTATCGGTCCATTGTGAGGTAGTTTGACTGGGGAATAGCTACTAGTATCCGATAGTCATTAGAAATACAGAATGTACATTGATCTGTGTGGAGTTAATACAATGAACAAAACTCATACCTCTATGTATACTTAATCAAAATACTAGCACTAGAGTTTTATTTTGAAGGTCAGGTCAAGCATAACCTTTGACCTCCAACTTATATGAAATGAAACAGAGATTATTAAACATCACGCAGAAATAGAGCAATTAAGAGTGTTATGTAGATGTAGGGTATTACTGTGTATATCTTTTTCAGTAACTCTTGTACCTAAGTGTGAAATGTTTGATCTATTGATGGAACATTAAACAATAATTGTTTAAAATCTAGAAATGTGAATATTTTTTTCACACGTTACACAAGATACCTGACTACTGTTTAATTCCACTGCCTACATAAAACAACTCTATTTGTGAATATCAAAACCATTTAATTAATTTATACAATAAAACCTGTCCTTATATTATATCACCACCTCTGAATAAAGACCACCTGCTAAATAAGAACTTTCCTAGGTCCTAAATGATCAATTTTGATACAATATGACCTTGGTATAAAGACCACTAGATTACATGCCCCTTGTGTGGTCTTTATAGACAGGTTTCCCTGAAAGGAACCTAAATACATACATATTCCCCTTCCCTGCCCCTAAAACAATATATGGTATAGCAGGTAAAGAGAGCACCTATTGATGGGAGTAATCAATGATACATGGTATAGCAGGTAAAGAGAGCACCTGTTGATGGGAGTAATCAATGATATATGGTATACCAGGTAAAGAGAGCACCTGTTGATGGGAGTAATCAATGATATATGGTATACCAGGTAAAGAGAGCACCTGTTGATGGGAGTAATCAATGATATATGGTATACCAGGTAAAGAGAGCACCTGTTGATGAGAGTAATCAATGATATATGGTTTACCAGGTATAGCGAGCACCTGTTGATGGGAGTAATCAATGATATATGGTATACCAGGTATAGCGAGCACCTGTTGATGGGAGTAATCAATGATATATGGTATACCAGGTAAAGAGAGCACCTGTTGATGGGAGTAATCAATGATATATGGTTTACCAGGTATAGCGAGCACCTGTTGATGGGAGTAATCAATGATATATGGTATACCAGGTATAGCGAGCACCTGTTGATGGGAGTAATCAATGATATATGGTATACCAGGTATAGCGAGCACCTGTTGATGGGAGTAATCAATGATATATGGTATACCAGGTAAAGAGAGCACCTGTTGATGGGAGTAATCAATGATATATGGTATACCAGGTATAGCGAGCACCTGTTGATGGGAGTAATCAATGATATATGGTATACCAGGTAAAGAGAGCACCTGTTGATGGGAGTAATCAATGATATATGGTTTACAAGGTATAGCGAGCACCTGTTGATGGAAGTAATCAATGATATATGGTATACCAGGTATAGCGAGCACCTGTTGATGGGAGTAATCAATGATATATGGTATACCAGGTATAGCGAGCACCTGTTGATGGGAGTAATCAATGATATATGGTATACCAGGTAAAGAGAGCACCTGTTGATGGGAGTAATCAATGATATATGGTATACCAGGTATAGCGAGCACCTGTTGATGGGAGTAATCAATGATATATGGTATACCAGGTATAGCGAGCACCTGTTGATGGGAGTAATCAATGATATATGGTATACCAGGTATAGCGAGCACCTGTTGATGGGAGTAATCAATGATATATGGTATACCAGGTATAGCGAGCACCTGTTGATGGGAGTAATCAATGATATATGGTATACCAGGTAAAGAGAGCACCTGTTGATGGGAGTAATCAATGCCTACTGATGCTTTTAAGGATATTAAAACTATTGATTATAACATCAGAATCTGACACTATAGAACCATTGTCAGGAGTAGTGTGTACAATAAAACTTTCCTATAGCTGTCCTTACACAGAATCTATATTCTTGTTACTTGGTCTTCTATATATACTGTCAATACTGTATAAAGGACCGTTTCAACCTCTGACAGCTAAAGTTCAGATCCTTCAAATTTTTTCTTTGATCATAGCTAGATGATTGTTTCCTTGATTAGGATCTTTTTATTGCATTGTCTAAGTCAATCTCTCTGTATTTGACGAGAAATTACAGAATGATACTGGGTTTTTTTTATTTTAGAAGTCAAAACATGAATTATGATATAATGCTTTCTTAATTTTAGATTAGACTTTAAAAGTCCATGAGGGGTCTCAATGGAGGAATAGTTATGATGTCTCGACACAGCTAGTGCTTCTGTCCTACCACCCCTGGATCATATTAACTTGAAATCTAAGTGGGGCAGCAGCTAGACATCATTAACTGTAGGTTGGTAGCTTTTCTTCAGGTACTCAGACTTTCTTCCACCTTGTTAACCTGGCACATCGTTAATGGCCATTGATATAACATAAAAGACTTACACTCCCCTATTGTGACAATAAAGCTGTGATCATGTGGATATCATCGATCTGGCGAGGATATCATTGATCTGGCGAGGAAATCATCGCCGGGAACCATGTCAACAGCAGACAATCAGAGAAACTCTAAGATAAAAACGTTTTGATAATACTGTTGTATATCTATATCTACCTCGTCACCGTGTCTGTACCTATAAATAATAGATCTGCTGCCATACCTACGGGGAATACCCACATCAATACGCGTGTAGTTATCACAAATTAATGGGATTCATCACAACATATTTATATACTCTCCATAATTCCTAATACTCCATTAAACATCTGTTCAGAACTTAATCTACATTTTTGTATTACAGATACCAGTAGGACATCTAAAAAAACCAAACAAACAAAAAACTAAAGCTCAAATATAAAATGCAAGCAGAATAAACACATACCCTCACTCTGCGAACCAGTTCAATTTTGCCGATTTCCTCCAGTTTTCGTTTGATTTCGACCTGTCGCGTACGTTCCAGGTCGAGTGTTTTGTGTACAATGGCCTGTGACAGAAGGTCCTTTACGTGTTTTTTGTGTTCTTTACGCGCCATATTAATCCTGTACTGGTTCTCCGAGATGATCTTCCCTCGGGAATTTATCTGCACAAAATGAAATTATAATAATTAGGCAAAACTAAGGTATGAAAATTTAGTAAGACTTTGAATTAGAACCATGTAAAATATTACATCATCACTTATGTTTTTCAGTGTAAACTCCAACATGTGATAGTGGAAGATCCACAGAACTGTTTTTGGAAGTTTCTATGAGTGCAAAAATTGAGGAAAATGGTCAATACAAGATAAAAATTGTCATTATTCTCTTTGCATTGTTTTGGATTTGAAAATGATAAAGGCCACCAAATTCAAATTGCTACTTGTAATGACATTGGAACTTACCAGGCCAGACTTTCGTAGATGGCGCCGCATGCGGACATTGGAGAAATATCCGGCAAGATTTTTGTCTGTCAGACTGTTGTAGTCGGCCAAAGGGCTGTAAAACGACAGAGTATATAACACACATCATAACACTAAAAGTAAACAAATAAACATTAACATCTCCAATACTGACCACCTCTGTATACAGACCACCTACATAATAAGACCGGTTACCACCCTCTTGAAGACCCCTTGTCATTAGATTTAATTTTTCTTTGTCCCTGAAATGTTCTTTATAGACAAACTAAATTTTAATGTAGTTTTGATTTAAAATTAAATAAAATTAACTTCATATTTTCTAATTTTCTTACTTATTTTTTCTCTTCTCTTTCTTGAGTAGTTTATGATTTTATTTTAATTAAGCATTGGCATGAGTCCTTTTCACCTCATTACTGAATGAAAATTGGAAAAGGTTTTCTAGCAGTATACTACACTATTTTGGAAGTTAAACTGATGTTTGAAATAATTATAACAGAAATATAGTAGAAAAAACCTACATCAATTTCATTCTTTTTTCATTAGCTTTATATATATATAAGCTAACAGTTCAAATTGAAATGTACCTATTGATTTCAGGTACTGCAGGTCTCATCAATAAAAATCAAGACAATTTATCAACATCAGAAATTCTAAGACATTTATAGGAAGATTTTCAACGCAGGGGATAGGCTCATTGGATCTTTATTTCGCATAAGAAATGGTACTCGAGTCTTACAAACCTTCATGTTTACCTATCACTCATAAAAATGAAACATTTATAATAGTATAAGTTTGGTCGTTAACTTTATTATCTCATAGAATGGTTGACAGTGTGCCTTTAATGTCTTATATAAGACTGTAAGTTATAACCTGGAGCCGAAGTGCAGACTTAGACTGAAATACATGCTCAAACAATTCCTTTTTTAATACTCTTATAGTTTTACATTCACTCTTTTCATTGATCATTGATTTACTTGAACAAGTTTATAATTTATTATTTGCATTCATGTCACTTTCAATAATAAATCTGTTACCGCCCTTCTCTACCGTCAGACATGTTACGTGTCGCTGTTTAATTAATCACGACGTGTTCTATACTTTTCATCACCTGTATATTACACCCAGTTTTTCTCTCTGCAGTAGGATTAAGTTATTTATCTAAGTTAAAGGTAAGTTATGAAAAACATTGAAGTGTTGTGTTGTGTCTGACTACCCAGCCTCGCTGGAGATGGTATCGCATGTTTAATACATCTCCCTAACAGGTAACCCTTTGTCGTACAAACATAAAATGTCTGGATTGAAATTAAATGTACACAAAAGTTTTCAAAGTCATAATATGAAACCTATGAAAAGGACACAATATAAACAAAAAGGAAGACTGCAGTTTAAAAAATCCATTTTTTTATATTTTTTATGGAAATTTTTAAAAAAAATTTTTATCCAATTTAATGTTTTAACCAGTTAGGAAGAAGTTGAAAAATGAACTTTAGCCAACACATCAAGAGACTTTTGAAACTGGGCCCCAGTGTCCTGGAACTCGTTAACATCAGTGGTATGTTTCAGTAAGATAGCACTATAGGTGTAGTTCATCACTTTTTCACTATCACAATGAGACAAAAAAAACTAAAAACAAAGCCTTCTAAGATACACATTCAGCAGGTGACAATGAAAGTGAGGAAAAAACTAGTAGATGTTATACAATCTATGGGACATGGCCCAAACAATTAATACTTTTGAAAATTACTTTAATTAAAAAAGTTATTCGAGGGGCATTTTGTGTCCAATAATAGACACTCTCCAAATATTCTAATTTTACCAAGTTCTTTAAGACACATGTTACTCTCAAAATCCCTTTTCCATTTTACCAGTACTCTTCTCAAAATGATGTAAAAATGCCCCTTCCCAGTTCATGAGATAAAGCCTTGCCAAGGCAGTAGTGTCAGACCCAGCCCAAGGACGGCTCAGATAATACATAACCCAGGATAACTGATACCCGGGGACTTATCCATTCTTACAGTGCCTGTCATATCTACACAACTGTTCATAGTAACAAAGACAAGCACTCGACATCACCGCAGATTTATAAATAATCAGACAAAAACCCTCTAAACAAAGTCAATTTCCACTTGTAATAATTTATGTGTTCTCATAAGGTGTTGACTGAATACTTAATAGAGAAGGCAGATAGCACACCAGTCCAGGTAGGTACAGGTAAACAAGACTACCTGTATCACAAACAGATCAATAAAATCAATAAAGTCTATTCCTAGTTAAGGTATCTCAGACTTCTCAAAGTCGACAGGGAAATTGGACACCTGGTTAGGGGATCGGTAACCTCTCAAGGTCGATGGTGAAAGTCTATTCCAAGTAAAGGTATCTCAGACTTCTCAAGGTTGACAGGGAAAAACGTGACCTGGTTAGGGCATCGTTAACCTCTCAAGGTCGATGGAGAAAGTCTACTCCTTAAGTTTCGGTAAGGTATCCAAAGGTCAACAGGGAAAATCAACATCTGGTTAGGGTATCAGCAACTTCTCCAGGTCGATGGATAAAGTCCCCCAAAATCAATGTCAAGGTCAATTGGGAGAATCAACACTTAGCTAGGGTTGACAGCAAGCTCTCAAGGGTAATGGAAAAATTCTTCTTCTAATTAAGGTATCTTCCAATATCAGTGATTTCTCAAGGTCATAAGAGAAAATTTACTGCACCTTAGATTTTAAAAGGTCACAGAATTCACAAGGTCGTCAAAGAATGTACAATTTGTTCAATAATTGTGGAAAAGTTTTAAAACCGACGATTATGTGTCACATGTTTACTACAAACTTCCTGAAAGGAGTTTGAACAATTTCGATCATGATGACTGACAATTACTATTTCCTGAAAGACTAGTTTGAACAATTTCGATCATGATGACTGACAATTACTATTTCCTGAAAGACTAACAGAATTTTGAAATATCAATCAAGTCTATAACGTTCATTCTCCACTAATTTGCATGTTTTCAGAAATGAAAACATAAAATATGAAAATTGAAAACAAAGTTCGTATGTATTGTCATTTGTTTGGCAAATATCTCTAATTTTTAAATCCAAAAGGGCTGGCTCCTATCTTTACTCAAAGAAAAGTTATAATTGTTACAGTCAACCATCATATTTTGGTAAAGAACATATACGTGACTTTGTTAAAATGAACTAAATTGAGGTTTGTCATTAGAAATGCCACAAAATATACACTTTATCTGAATTTTTGCTTTGGTTTTAGACTTTTCTCTCCATTCAAAGCCATTTGTCCGTCTCGAAAGCAACTTGTCTTTATCAATTGCAGTTATGAAAAGTTCATTTGTGAATATTGGTTTGTATGATTCATAAGTGTGTTCGAATAGTTTCATATAAAAATAGTACCAAAGTATTTTGTTTCTATATTTTTCCTTATTATCAAACTGTACCTTTATCTGCATCAGTACATGTCAGTAATCTGTATTTGTATAAATCACAAATTACTGTATAGGGCATTAAAATCCTGCTTTAAACAGTAACGTATATGTTACAACATACTTAATATATGACTGTAGAAATCTGACAGGATTATTATGTTTTTGTGTTTCATAAATTTGTCAAAATGCATCAAAGAAAACTTTTCAGCGGTTTCACTTGTCTGCAATACTTTAGATGATTTTTGCCTAAATTAGCAGCGATAACGTATCTGTTCTCTTGGTATATGTCTTTATGAATTATTAGAAAATAAACTAATTCAATAACACGAATCTGCTTCAAAACTTGTAGTCAAAACTACAACATCGAAATTATCAAACGATAGATCAAAACTATTGAAAGCGGCGTCGATGAAGAGATGATTATGTGTGAACCATATTGGTAACGTATCTGTCTACACCGATTCCCATTGACTGCGGATGGTTTCGGCGTTCTTGTCATTTAATTGGGGGAAAAAACGACGCGCACGGCTGACAGGTACAATGTATATGTGATAACTCAGAATAAACAGTTCGTCCGATATTATTGGCCAACGAAACCTCACATGTCCTTTGTTGATGTTTTTTGACATGAAGAAAAGGAATAATTCATTCTCATTGTCCTCGCCTTCCTTCACCTGAGAAACGTATCAGTCTCCGTCATACTTGATTGCCACAAACCCTAAACTTACATTTTCTGACCATATCTAGTCTGAAACAAATTGCTACAAATGAAACCAAGTTCACTCAAATTAAAGTTTACGTACAAAAGTACAGATCCGTTACCAAATATGACAGGTACGTTACCAAATAAACAGATACGTTATTTCATGTTTATATATCACATTACCGTATCATTAGTATAACAAACATTCTAACAATATCTGGCTATAAAATGTATTTGAATTAGTCGATGTAACAGTATTTTTATTAGTTTTACACTAAATATTAGAGTTAACGGTACATCTTTCATCAAACAGATACGTGATCTTTTATACCAGATACGTTACTATTTTGATATGTGATTTATACATTTAACAATTAATTATATACCTAATAGCTTAATCAATACAGCTAACTAGTGTTAGAAATCACGTGATTATTATCAGAAATGTATATATATGTTACTATGTACAGGTATATACTAAAGGAAAGTAAAGGTTTTTCTTATTTCGAGTTTCCCAACACTGGCAACACAACGAATCTTCCCGCTTGTAAACTATTGACAAACTCTCGGACACTTGCCACGTGGTTAAGCTAATTTCGAATGTTTTATGACAAGCGTGAGAATTTCTGTCGATATGGGTATTTTTCCATAACGTATCTGTCGGTAACGTACTGACCGACACTAACCCCTCTCATCATTTAAATGACACCGTGTGACTTGTCGACCAAACCACAAACATTGTAACACTTAGTATTATATACTTTTCAAACTGTGATGTGAATTTATCTCTGTGGGAAAGTGGCATCTTAGGTAATCAAGTACATAGTAGTAACGTATCTGTTGATGTCGTTGCGTAACATGTATATTTTCAAGATTAGATCGCACCTGTCCATTTAATTGTTAATGGATGTGTCCTTGTCATAAAGGTAAAAGTTAGTATACATATTAAAGTTCATTATCACGAAAAAAACGTGGACATTTGATAATACATTAATTGTGTACATGATTTTATTTGTTTGTAACGTATCTGCCAGCATAGTTTGTGACAATGATAAAATGAGTTATATAAAAAATATCTAAGCATTTTGTGTGCCAATACTTGTCTATTCTCATTGCGTATGCTAATATCTATGATATGATAGAAAAAAATGTAACATTTACCCATTTCCTTAGTCACAGTTGATTTGTGAAATACATTAAAGCTTAAGAGGACAGTCGAAATTCGTTACGAGAGCCATATTTAATGTGATAATGAGAAAAATCTTAATTGGTCAAAGGAACAACACTTGATTATTTTCGAAGATCAATCAATATAGTTTACGTGTGAAACAAACATTATATACAAACATGGTTTTTAAGTCCCGATATTGATAGAGGACACTTAATAATGGAATTTGTACATTTAGTGGAGAATGAACGATAAATAAATCTTAGACTCATATCAGTATGTGGAACAGAAGTAAAAATAATTAAATAAGTGTTTGGTGTCTAGTAGTAGCTGGTGGCTACACATTATACCCACCCTAACACATATGGTAAAGTTACTTTACTGAGTATGCCACTCCAACTATAGCACTTAAAATAACAAATACTGACTTTATAAAAGACCTGTTAATCCAAACTTTAAATACAAACACTGCCCGACAACTGGTAATTCAGTCAAAATCAATCCAAAATAAATAAATGCATAACATCAACACATATCAATATCAAAACTCCTGAATATTCATGAAACAGAGAAATATTCTTTGATCTACTGTACAGACAACACACACTTTAAAATTTTTTATCAAAACATGATCAAGTATCTAATGTAAAATGTGAATTTGACTGCCAATATTGAACCATTAAGATGCCTTGTAAAGTTGCCTGCAGGAACAACTGAATACATAACGGCAAAGAAACGTAGAGCAAAAGCTATGTCAGGGTCTTATATCACACACACAAGGTGTAGTATACAGTGGAAATAGTATCAAAAATCATGTAAGTCTAAAATTATTATTAAAATTGAATCTAATTAAACCAAAATAAACAAAAATGTTTTTAAATAACCCATTACACTTACTGTGTCATTGGAACAAGACTCATGGTGTTGATTTTGTCCTCCAGATAAAATCTAACTACACTAACAATATAAACGTAGTCCTGTCTGGTATATATATTACAGTACTTGTTACCCACTACATCCCTGAAGTCCAGACCAACAACTGTCTCAGAATTGAAATAGAAAGCAGACTGCACCAAGGTCTTTTCTATCAAGCATGTGATGTAGGCAATAAATTATTTACATAAACAAAACATTATTGGATGTAAACAGGCCAAACAGATAAAATATATGTATTTCTACACCTAAAATTATAGTGATACTATCAAACATTAAAGCTATTTCCGTAGTCCAACAACTATGTCATTTTTGATAATTATCTAGCCTAACAACGATGTCATTTTTGACATGATAGATCTGTATCATGGGAATTACTGATACTTTTTTTTTTTTTTGTTCCAGTGTAGATTTCTATATTTACAGGTAATGTGATATACACTCGATTTCGTGATAGTGTTTGTGATATGATCGATATTGATTTATTGATATCAATTAGCACTATTATTTATACCTATGTCATGTGCATGTCAGATAGATACCAATAAACAATATAGGGACAAGATTACACTGTATGTCGCCCTAGAACTATCCAGGCAGTTAAGTAATATTGATTTTACTCGCCACAATGTTTAATTAACCATAATTTTAGCATGAAAGCTTGTTTGCTGGATTCTAAAATAAATAGATGGATGTCACAGTGCATAAGTTAGGTCAGACTATGAGTGAAATATAAATTACATTTAGTTAATAAAAATACGAAATATGAAAATTGATTGTGTGTTTTGATATTGATGAAATAACATAATTCACTCTGGGCTCACACTAACTTTCCAGTTTGCTTAGCAAAAGTTGCGAAAGTTTTTTTTTTTTTTTTCTTTAGCAAATAAGAATTTCATTTAGCAAATTGTACATTCACAGCATTCCATAATGAAAAACATTAAATTACTAAGGAGCATCAAATAATGTTTTTTAATGCATCAAGTGAAAAATAACTGGTACACATACAAAAGATCCTGATTATTCATTAATCATACTCCTTTGTGCGTATTGTAATTGACATCCCTTCAACATTAAAATATATATGGCACAGTAACTGATTAATTCATCAACTGTTTTAGACTTGCTATGAAAGTTATGAGACTGAAAAAATTATGTTTGAAGCTTGTGTCTGCGTGATTGGATATCGGGTGTGTGAAGAAAAACTTTAGCATTTTTGGAAATTAGGATGAATTTATTTTAGCAATTAGCCAGATCGATTCGTTATAAACGAAAATATGAATGGGTAGCGTGAGCCCAGTCACTATTTCCTTTTTGAACATGCAGTCACTATAAAATCACATACAGTCAAACCTGTCTTAGTGACCACCTCTGTTTAAAAACCAGCTGCTTAATAAGACCATTTCTTTGGGACCCAAATGGTCAATTCCAACACATTTGATTCTGGTGGTTTTTTAACTCCTGACTTAGAGGTGGAGAGTTACTGGTAATGTTGGAATACCTAAAGTACTCTGCCATCTCAAAAATGAACAGGAAAATAGAGACTAGCATGATGTTATTGAACAGTATTGATACCAATAAGAAAATACAGAGCATTTTAAATGTTCCTGTTTTACTGATAACAGCTGTAACAAAGATTATGAATAACGTCAGCTCTTTATGAATAATGATCTACGTCTGGTGAAGCAAAAATGCATACACTTTGGTCAAGTAAGTTTAATACAGGACTTGAGAAACTTTTAAACTACTGGATCAAACACATTTATGAGCTTAGTTTTTCATATATTCCAATGTACAGTGTACATGTACAAGATGTAATTCTGAATATATGTTATTCTATCAAATCTTGAAATCATATCAATATTAGATTTATTGGAATCATAAATTAGGTATAAATGACATCACCCATGTGATAATATTAATGCGAATATTATTATTGTATTATTTGTGTATATAGCGCTAATGATAAATAATACAAATGTACATATACCAGTCATGCAGTTAATAATTGCAAAAATGCATTTTATTAAGGTTATGTCATATGGAAATAATGGTTTACACGTATGATCATAAAAACAAAAACTTTCCATTCAATGTGAATGGGGTTTAAACAGTGTTTAATCGATTTTTAAAACTGTCAAGATATGTTATGTATTCCATTTCAAATCATTTAAGTAGATTAATCTCTGGATGTTCGAGTCTAAATGAAAACTTGAGACGTTATCACAGCGCCATATGTGTGTATTGAGTTGTTCTATAGCTTACAATACATATCTACTCAGACAGCAGCCTGAAGCAAATTTAATTAACAAATTGTATTGTTGCTAGATCGTGTTTAGTCAACAACCACAATCGTCAAAAAGCACCATTTCACTTCACAAAAAATGGATACCAAGGTTACAGTACAGTTTCTCTACCTTTATCATCTCAAATGAACCACAAGTGAAGATGGATCTAATTTATATAGCACTAGGTACCATACTCTCACAACAGATCGGATCAAAGAAAATGTCGGACATCAACAGATTTGATCTTACCCTGTGTGAACGTGACTCATGTTGCTGTGTTATTCCGAGTCAACCGACGTCTTTCAGAAGAATGGACAGTCCCTTAGTTGGTAAACTCCTCCTGGTATGCGTTTTTTCAGTCCGCCATCACTGCAGAATTCTGTACTATATTTAAATATGTATGTAACAGGAGCAACCAAAACAACATTTATTCAACAATCTCGTCGCCGGGGAAGGTCACGTGATCAAACACACGAACCTATCGTTCGGAAGTGGGGGACGTTTAGTATGATTACCCATGATAAATCTAGAGAGTAATTGTTCGGGGTCGTCGAGCAAGTGCGCGCTGTATTAATTTTAAAGCCGAAGACGGAGATAGCGTCAATTATTCCGGAAAATTGTCAGAAATAATGGTTTATTAGGAAAGCAGAAACACATATATATATTTAACCATATATACGCTGCATGAGGAAAGTGACAGTGAATTTACTTGCAAAATTTCCTTTTGACTTTTAATTACGAGGATAATTAAAAGATATATTGCTAACACATTCAATCTTCATAAAATCATAAACATATTATATATACTGCAGTATATATAAAGATGAATGTTCAAATCAGAAACAAATTATTATTTTTGGAACGTTGGGAAAATTGGGAGAAAAAAACCTCGTTATTGCTTTAGTCTATTACAGTGTTATACTATCTAAATCTCTGCCTAATACATTTGTAACTAATGTCATAACTTTTGTTATACTCCTTATCGATATTCATATCAAATATTTTACATTCCCAGAAATTCGGCACTTGTACCTACATCGGAAATAGTGATATATTGAGATTTAACAAAAATAGAGTGTGTTATTGACTTAAACATGTGGGTTTTTTTCAGTAACATATTAAAGGATTTGTGCAGGCAAATTTTATTATTTTTTTTTTGATAATACGTCAGGATATTGCTTTAGATGAATGAAAAATCAAGTCCCAAACAACGAATCGTCTAGCTTTTAGCGCTATCGGTAAGCATAGTAATATATATGTATACAGCATATATACGTATACGTTAGATCTACAATATGAGTTTTTCGAATAAATGGTTATTCAAGCTTTATGATGTAGATATTTTCTGTTTCAAAACATTCCATTTACACCATTTCAAACATTCAAACAAGTATATATCTAACTTTAGATTAGATAATCAGCCCACTTTGATAACGATATCAAAATGATGTTCGGATCAGTCTGGACTGAGATTTAGATAGAATATTAATATAATGTAAATTTCTGTGTAATAGAAAACAGTATAATGTAACACTATCTTTTTACGAGTAAAATCACAAAAATAAGCATGAATATACATATAATGCGTGTTTTTATTTCAAACTTCTGCTATAACGATGCAAACACGGCATAGTTTTTGAGTAAATATAAAATGTGGACGGTTGTCAGTTATGTGATATTGGAGTAGCAGTACAGGCCCCGGCACCATCAAACTATTCTCAGACAGATTTTTTACTCAAGTATATGATTTAACATAGACTTGAGTAAAAAATCTGTCTGAGAAAGTTTTATGGTGCCGAGCCCCGATCTTATACCGAAAATAATATGTATATCTACATTGTTGCCTTTGAAACTTTATCCATAACGTTTACTAAAAAGCAGACATACAACAATGATATTTCTGATATATGATTTTAGATACAGTATAAGTGTAGATTTAAAAAAAAATCATTATTTTAAAATTATACTAATCCTTAAAATAGCCTATTCATTGTCGATTCTTTTGTATATCATACCGAGATTTAAATAGTGTGATATATACATGCTTAGTGATATTTAAATAAGTATATTTAGTGTGGTAATACTGTAACACTTCTTGTATGACTATACATGTAGATTCAAAACAGTGAAAATACATGCTTAGAATTCTTACTAATACCTTAGAAATTACGGAAGATTGCTATACGCTACGATTCCGTTATTACAGTACTTGACAGGAATATTTTTTAAGGTTAAATCTTTAGTTGAAATAGTTCTTAGAACCATTTTCGTTTCTGAATAAGTCAACTTCCATTATTGTTTTACCTGTGTACGACATATGTGTGTGTGTGTGTGTGTGTGTGTGTGTGTGTGTGTGTGTGTGTGTGTGTGTGTGTGTGTGTGTGTGTGTGTGTGTGTGTGTGTGTGTGTGTGTGTGTGTTTGTTTCTGTGCGGATTTTCTTTCATATTTACACGAAGATACCTGCTATTAGAGCATAAATTAGAGTGTTTGAAACATCGAATTTCACTCTTTTAGTTATTTACATTCGAGCCAAAGTTATTGTACGATTAACTTCACTCAAAAGTAATCATAAAAAATCATTGATCGCATTTTCCTGTGACCGTCGATGTAAGTGATAGCACATCAGTTATAGTGCAGCTATAAGCCACGGACTATTATGACGTCACACGGTTTAGAGCTAGAAAATATGCATAATCGGGCCCGGGTGGTCAGAAAATTTGACCTCGATATCGACGGCTTACAGGTTATTCCGGTCGCGCGCGACACGGAGAGGTTTCTACACGTGCTAATAAAGCCATTTCCAGCATCAAGGACGTATATGAATATAAATCCTTATAAATCCCAGAGATTTAAATATAGATATACTATATAAATCTCTGTAAATCCTTGCCAGCATAAACTGAAATTATCATTTTTGACTGCACAAATCCTTTAATATATACATATGATAAATATCTTATAGACCATTCTTTGCATAGCACATCAAATGCATCGGAAACAACGAGTAAAAGGCAACCAATATCACAGGGATCTGAAGGTCCATAATTATATAAAATGTAACTAATTCTCAGATCCCTGTGAGTCTGTGACCAATATTGCTGCAAATACGGTTACTTTCGTGAGATTATATTTTCGCTGCATGTGCTGCCAGATTTCGATATTTCCGGCGTAATGTAACTTGACGCGACGACCGCTATCTTTTTACCATTATTGAGTTATAAAAACATCATTATCGTAACAAAAAATAAATTCTTGAGTATTTCAGTGTATGTATGGGTATATTACTTCACCTCATAAAACATTGCAAATCCTGAATGTTAAAAGATGTTAAATTAAACAAACTGAATAATAACATACACATGTAGCAAGTGAATAAGGTCAACAGGCTGAGCAACCAGGTTCTCTGGAGCAAGCAAAATAGTTGTAAAAAGAAGTTTTTTGTGAAAATGGACAAACAACTTGAAAATTCAATAGGTTATAACAGAAACATACACATATGCATATACATATATGTTTGTAGTTATGCAAATAATGTACAAAAAAAAAAAAAAAAAAAAAAAAAAAAACAGTATCAAAGGTAATGTTGATAATTACAATTATCTACAACTTTTAAGTATATCAATTAGAGGAAATATTTTTTATTTTCATATTTTTTGTCGCCAAAAAACATTTCCTCAAAATTTTTGTTACTTGTGACTTTTTTCTGTAAAAAAATCCCCAAAAACACCACATACTCCTTATATGGGAACCAAGACAATCTATGTTGGAATAACTTTAGGTAAAACAATAACAATAACTCAAAATGTTGATTGATGAATTAGAAACTGTTTTTTTTTTGTTTTTTTTTTTCTTCGTTTTATCCGTTATCCCAGAATGTTTCTGGTTATCCGGAATCGATTCCCCTCTCTCCGAATCACAATTTACAATCTCCTCCCGATTAGAAACATGGCGTCTACCGGTGTGCCGAAGTCCTCTCCCGAGCGATCAAATCAGGACGATAGCTTGTCGAAGATTTACCTGGTGGCTTATAATGTTACTCAAATTTTGGGGTTTGTTGCTTTGTTTTAATATGTTTGTTAACTATGCTATTTAGTGTCATGCTGGTATCTTCATCTATATTTGAGCAGATAATTTTGCAAAATATGAATTAAATTGTTTGTCAAGTTACAGCCTGCTAATAAACTGAGCAAGCACAGAGAAAACTACTTAACTAGCAAGCACAGAGAAATGCTGATGTGTGACAATGTCTAATGCTAAAATAGGAATTGTAAACACGTGATCATAAATACATTATAAAATATACATTTAAGATTCAAATGTGATAGAACGGGTTTCTATCATTGTTGCATTTATTTTTACAGTATGTATATTTGTTATTGCACTCTTCTAAGTCTTCACTTCAGTGATCTGTTTATGTATCTTTGACCCAAATTCAGGGGAATACCGTGAGAACAGGTCTTATCTATGGTGTGTTTGCTGTTTAGCAGTCACATTCATCAACCTAGTTGTCCTCATGATCACCCCGATGCTGACCGCTGGCCGGAGTACACGTGTGGTACACGTGGGAGGTGTTTATCAGTCAGTTGAGCCTTGTCTGTATTTAAGCGGAAGTTATATTTAGTGTGTAGGTGGGTTGTTGTAGCAACGGTTTAACCTAAATATGGTGCTCTGTCCGGACTTTGACCAATCATTGGTCACTTTGGGGTACTGGGTTGATGTGTCGTTATAAAAGGGGCTGCTTCTAAGGAAGCTTTGGTCTTGACTAGGGAGAATGGGTTAGGGAGCAGAGCCACGGTCGTGCACTGTCAACAGTGCAACACATGCAGGGTCTTTGAACTACCGTTTGGGTTTATACTTAGAGCAATGGCTAACAAGGGTTTGTGAGAACTAGGGGATTGTCAGGGGCTTAGGGCTTAGACATCCATTGGATACCTAGCTCACACAGTGTAGTAGGGGATTGTCAGGGGTTTAGGACTTAGACATCCATAGAAAACCTATTTACACAATTAGTTATGTCTCTTAGAATTGGGAACATTTGGTAGGTCGGTTGTCTCCCGTTAGGTGTTGTTGTACTGTGTGTGGGATAGGGCTGCCGCGGTTCACCGGTATATTGGGGTATTGCAATACACCACCAAAAAATATTGTACCGCGATACAGTTTACCTGTACCGGTTTTTTACGATTTATTTTCTTAGTATCATAATTTCATTAATTTGATATAATTAAAACGTCCTGTCATTAAAACAAAACCAGCAAGTTGTATTTGTTTTCCTTTCCGATAATATGAAGCCATGTGGGTATCCCTTTCGTTTTCATTCGATTCAGATGTTGGTCAAATGTTTGTAACTAACGTGTATAATGTTCAAATGATTCAAACATTTGCATGACTTTGAATATAAACAATATGACATTAGGCTAGTTTCTGAAATATTATCAAGCTGATTCGCTCCATCAATCAACAATACCGGAATATCTAATTCTCTAAACACATTTAAGGCCCGGTGAATACATGGCTGCAGGGATTTTGCCAGCTTTTTCAGGCTTCATCGTCCGCCGCCATTTTCGATTTCCTACACGTGTCAAAACAACACTGCAAGCCGGTCAGCCCTTTGAAGTTTAATCACGATCGTAAGCTTATTTTGCCAGGACAATTGTACGTAAATTTGTTCATCATTTAGTGTTCAAAAGTGTAAATATTTGCAGACACTATCATGTTTAGTTATTGCATTATTAGGTTACGATCGTCTGTAACAGTTAGCCTAGCGTTTTCACAAACAGACTCGTATTTTTTTAAAACAAGAACACATTTGAACATTTTTGTTACTCAACAACATGGTTCAAATCGATGTAAAACTACATAACATAGCACTGTATGTTTGTATAATGTAATGGGTGTTTTTATTATGGAATATATACAAAATAGACAACACATATGTTAAGGTCAAAATATTGCAATACATATCACAATACAGTTGTTGTGTATCGCAATATATCGTGGTACGCTTCTGCCGTATCGCGGCAGCCCTAGTGTGGGAACACGTGGCCATGGTCTTGTTGTATTAGGGTTTCACTACATATACGATGACTGTATGCTTATTTCTCTTACTGTAAGTTGTCTACATCAGGCACTATTGTAAATATATTCTTTATCAATTCTGTATTACTTGTCTTAATATAATAAATAGTTATTTGTACCTGTATTAACCTAGTTGAGTTATTGGATTAGTGTCAGTGCTTCCGCTACATCCTAGAGATCGAACCTGTCGTGAAACAGGCCTGTAACCTGTGGAGGAAACGGGATCCGAAGAGGATTTGTGACAACTGTGGACTCTGTTGTATACTAAAAATACTATATGATCACTTTTTGGGACTTACACATACAACGGGAGCTACAGTCAGATCGCCCCTCTGGGTCTCTTGGGAAACCCTCCCTATTACAAATAATTAGTATCAAAGTTATTTTCTCAAGTTTCAATTTTTTTCTTCCTATATGACAGATGGAGTGCTATCCTGTTGGCGTTGGGTAACCACTGGGTGACAAACCAGAGTATAACAGGAGTTTACCAGGACGTGGCACCCCTGCTCAACATCTTCCAGACAGCAGCTATTCTCGAGGTTCACATCACTGTCTATTGAGTACTCGTGTTGTTAAAATGTGGTATTTGTGACAAGCCTGTCCCATTAGTAAAAACTGTGCATGCAATATGGTGAACTTTGATAGATATATAAGATAACTTTTTCACCGCAGTGGATAATTAATTAATTGTACATGGTGATACAGTCACCTTCTAGCTTCGGGCTAGGAATTTCCCTTTAGCTCAGTTGGAAGAACGATGGACCAGTAAGTTTTGGGTTGCGGGTTTGAACCCAGCTGTGGCACACTTCTCTCACCCTGTTACATTTGGTGCCTTAGACTACTCCAAGCGAAAGCTATACAAGATTGAGAGGCTTCGTTGGAGATAGAACCTGGGTTTGTGTGTGTTCGGGGACGAACACAGTTGAAAGGGGAGAGTAGTGGAGCAGGTTTTAATTGTACTCAGTGATACGCTCACCTTCTAGCTTCACGCTAGGGGAAATTTCTCTTTAGCTCAGTCCGTAGAGCGGTGTACCAGTAAGTCCAGGGTCGCGGGGTCGTGCCCGGCTGGCGGCACATTTCTCATGCCCTGTTACAATAGAATAAAGACAAAATTTCTTAATGAAATCCTCTGAACTATTAATTGGAAAATACCAGACATCGATAAATGACATGAAAATATTGGAGAAATAACTTTAAAGATCTGGCATGCATTTTTAGCCCACCACCTGATTCAAATTGCCCTGCGTCCGTGGTCCGGCGTCCGTCCGTAAACAATGCTTGTAATCACTATTTCTTAAAAACTGCTGCAGGGATTTTGTTCAAACTTCACATGGAGGGTCCCCTTGGTCCATATTTGTGCCATACAGATTTTGAGGCTGATCGGAAAAACAAGATGGCCGCCAGGCAACCATCTTTGATTTGGGCAGTTGAAGTTTGTTATCGATATTTCTTGAGAACTACTGAAGGGATTTTGTTCAAACTTCACATGGAGATTACCCTTGGTTCCTAGTTGTGCCATACAGATTTTGAGGCTGATCGGAAAAACAAGATGGCCGCCAGGCAGCCATCTTTGATTTTGGCAGTTGAAGTTTGTTATCAATATTTCTAGAGAACTACTGAAGGAATTTTGTTCAAACTTCACATGGAGGGTGTCCTTGGTCCCTAGTTGTGCCATACAGATTTTGCGGCTGATCGGAAAAACAAGATGGCCACCAGGCAGCCATCCTTGATTTTGGCAGTTGAAGTTTGTTATCGATATTTCTAGAGAACTACTGAAGGAATTTTGTTCAAACTTCACATGGAGGTTACCCTTGTCCCTATTTGTGCCATACAGATTTTGAGGCTGATAGGAAAAACAAGATGGCCGCCAGGCGGCCATTTTGGATTTTGATAGTTAAGGTTTGATATCCCCATTTCTCAAAAAGTGCTGAAGGGATCTTTCTCAAATTTGATATGTAGGTACCCCTAGGGCCCTTGATGTGCAAATTGCATTTTTGGACCAATCGGTGAACAAGATGGCCACCAGGCCACCATCTTGGATTTCGATAGCTAAAGTTTGTTATCGCTATTTCTCAGAAAGTACTGAAGGGATCTGTCTCAAAATTCAAATGTAGGTTCCCCTAGAGGCTGAGCCCTAGTTGTGCATATTGTGATTTGGGACCGATCGGTCAACAAAATTGCTGCCAGGCAGCCATCTTGGATTTTTATATTCACAGTTTGTTATCGCTATTTCTCAGAAAGTATTGAATGGATCTTTCTCAAATTTCACATGTAGGTTCCCCTAGGACCCTAGTTGTGCATATTGTGATTTGGGACCGATTGATCAACAAGATGGCCGCCAAGGAGTCATCTTGGATTTTAATAGTGCTATTTCTCAAAAGGTACTGAAGCGATCTGTCTTAAATTTTATATGTAGTATGTTTGAAAAAGTTTAAAAAGTAGAGAAAAGATCCATCTTTCCTTTGTCAGATATAGATCATTCTTTGGTGGGCGCCAAGATCCCTCTGGGATCTCTTGTTCTTAATGTGGAATACAGTTGTCTTATCTATATTTTTGTAGATATTCCATTGTGCTTTTGGCCTTGTACGTTCAAATGTCATCTTGACAGCATTCCAAGTGTTTTCACGTGTTTTCCTCACATGGGGAATAGCCTACAGTGTTCCAGAGGTAAGTAACTAAATTAACTGTTTACTAATTAATGCATTATGTGTAATACACTTAAAATTGGTTTGATTTTACCTTGCCTAACATCCTATCAACATCGAGTTTGACTGTAGTGAACTGTGGGATATTTGTCTTTTGTCTCCTTGAGAGATTGGAACTCTGGTCAAACCAAACAAAACAAACAGCAGGATTGGTTGGCAAATCCTCACACTGATTAGGTGGTGTACGTACATAATGTCGTTATTGTGCCTTTATATAGACCTTTCATGACATTCAGCTATTCATGTCATTCTTACTTTTAATAAATTATATAGTTGTAATAGCTCTAACAGCATAACTTTGATTATTGCACAGATGAATACATATATGGCAGATGTACTTCACACCAACATGGCAGACTTACACAACGCATAGCAAACTTCACACACAACACATGGAAGACTTCGCACAACACATGGCAGACTTCACATACAACACATGGCAGAATTCACACAACACATGGCAGACTTCACACAACACATGGCAGACTTCACACAACACATGGCAGACTTCACACAACACATGGCAGACTTCACACAACACATGGCAGATTTACACAACACATGGCAGAATTTATACAACACACAGCAGACTTCACACAACACATGGCAAACTTCACACAACACACAGCAGACTTCCCACAATATATGGCAGAATTTATACAACACACAGCAGACTTCACACAACACATGGTAGACTTCACACACAACTCATGGCAAACTTCATACAAAGCATGACAGACTTCACTCAACACATGGATACTGTGGAGTGCATGATATACACATATAGATACACCACCATAAACATCAAAATATTGTAAATACAGCCACTGTAATAAACACCTACACTGTTGAGCTGGTAAGGGTGTATATTATGATATTAACTAAAATTCTGTTATCTTTCAAGTCTTATTAAGGATTATTTAGACCATCAGTTTATTGCTCTAGAGAGAACTTTCAAATTACCTATTCTAGTATGCGAAAAAAACACCAAAAAACAGATGAGCTCTCTCATACAAGTACACGTTACAAGAAGTGTGTCAAAGATTTCATATTTTAGACATAGAGAAAATTGTATTGAAGGGAACATTAATTTATTTATTATTATAAGTTCATATATCTTCATATTTGTCATTTCCCAAATCTTAACTTCATATTGCACTTTTGTCATATACCAAGAGTACCTCCATGACATGTCTGGCCTTGACCTGTAAGTGACAATTGTTTCGTATTTCTAGGTACAGACGACTATTGGCGTGTTCATGTTTATCTTGGCGTGGACCATCACAGAAATTGTACGATATTCGTTCTACTTCTCGGGACTAGTGGGGATGGTCCCTTATCCTTTACAATGGTGCAGGTAAGACCAGGTTTCCTTTTAGTCTCTATGATCATATAGGATTTATTTTGATAGTATCTTTTACAATGGTGCAGGTAAGACCAGGTTTCCTTTTAGTCTCTATGATCAGATAGGATTTATTTTGATAGTATCTTTTACAATGGTGCAGGTAAGAACAGGTTTCCTTTTAGTCTCTATGATCATATAGGATTTATTTTGATAGTATCCTTTACAATGGTGCAGGTAAGAACAGGTTTCCTTTTAGTCTCTATGATCATATAGGATTTATTTTGATAGTATCCTATACAATGGTGCAGGTAAGAACAGGTTTCCTTTTAGTCTCTATGATCATATAGGATTTATTTTGATAGTATCCTTTACAATGGTGCAGGTAAGAACAGGTTTCCTTTTAGTCTCTATGATCATATAGGATTTATTTTGATAGTATGTAGTGAATTGTGTCTTTCGATAGTTGTAGACCTTAATGAACGAGTTTAAATCTCCATAGGCTATCCACCGGACCTCATTGATATATATAGCAGGCAAGGGGAAAAATCAGCTCTCCTGCATGAGAGGGTGAAAACAAAGTCTTGTTGACGCTTCCTTTGTCTTTTAATTACGTTTTCAAAACTAAATTACAAAACAAACTTCGGGTTTATATATTCGGATTACAGGATATATTTGTAAGGGAGGTGACAACCTTATTACTTAATCATTACTCTGACCATACTGTTTATCTCAAAAGATCCTTTTTAATTTTAATCTTTATTTCTCTACAACATAAGGACCTTGTTTAATTTGAGGTACGGAATTCTGGTGGTCATGAACTTTTCACTATCATTCTAGCTTAGGCCATACCAATTTGATTTCTCGTTCGTCGGATTTCCCGCTCCTATTTTGAACAAATACAAAAAAAATAAAAACAAAATTTTACCGCTCCTCTTTTCTCGCCGACGGAGTCTGACAAACTCGTGAAAAAAAAAATCTGGATTTTTTCCGGACTCTAATTTTAGTGTACCCGTTTCTTGGTCGAACAGATGTTTGAATCGAAGGAATCAAAATTCATTCTGACGTGAAAGCGCCGATCAGACCCATAAAACGTGTTTTGAAATCGCCGGACTGTATAATGATTAATCATGGGCGTGCTTGTAGTGTCGGTAACAACAGAATCCGGATGCTCGAATGTTCTGCAAAATACAGCAATTAACATTGAAGGTGATGTAACTTTCTATCAGTTGTATGAACGCTTAGAACAAGAAAACAACATACATGAAATTAGAATATTTACTACTCGCCCTCCCTCCCAAAACAACATTGTCATTTCATCGCCGTCAATGTCCGTTGACGTATGCAATGAACTTGGAATGCGTTTTGTTGAATTTTTAGTACTTAAGAATGACTCTCCACTTAATGAAACAACAACCAAACAATCGTCATTTTCTGTGTTGATGGAAAGATTTTAACTTCAATAAAAGAAAGTCTAGTGCTAACAAATAGGGTATATTTATACCTGTATTATGTATCCCTCGTTGTTTTGTTGATTTTTGTTTGAATTTCATTTTTATGAGACTTATCATATTTTTTGTCATTAAGTAATAGGGGGAAGTATGTATGTAGATGATGGTTACTTTTGTGCCAATCTAGAAGACATTGTAATTTTTAGTAGGAGTAGAAAGTCTTGTGAAGAATAGTCAAGTGATAGAAGATTTGTTATAAATTACCTCCCCTTACTTTTTATCTTTATTCCATTGTTTTTATAAATCATTATGTTGTGATCCTTGTCATATTTTGTGCAGGAAATGTGTCGGAAGAGATTTTACTCCAATTAAAGAAAGTCTTGTGTCTAATGGCATAAAGAAATAAATCAAGTGTTTGAAGATATATTACATTCCCTTGTGTTTTTTTTAGGGGGGTTGGTTATTTTTTCATAACTGTTTTGAATCTTGTAAACATCTAGAATTGATATTTTGTATCAATTTAGAAGATATTTAAACTAGAACAGAATCAAGTGATAGAATATATATTACCTCCCCCTTATTGTTTTGTTTAATATCTTTCATATATATATTGTTGTTTTAAATTATTATTTTGTGCCAATGAGTGAATCCAGGAAGGATTAAAGATTGATATTTTTTGTACCAATCTAAAAGAGATTTTTAGATTTATAATTTTAATATTTTGTTGTTGTTGACATTCAATCTTTTTATTAAACCTTTTTGTTTATTTTATATGAGTTTTCTGTTGTAGTTTTTCTTTCTATTTTCATAAATTGTTTTAAGTCCATCCAATACTACAGGTTTTCTAGGCCGATTTCACCTAGTTGGTATGCTGGCAATTGTAAGATATTTATCCTTGTATTTTAATTATATCCATCTGATCATGCACGCTTTGAGTAGAAAATATGCGCTCGCTCCAATATTTTGGCTATTTGAAAAAAAAAAAATGTAAAAAAATTTCGCTCGCTCGCTCCAATTTTGAAATTCCAAAATCCGAAGAACAAGAAATCAAATTGGTATGGCCTTACATACATGTTGAAAACCCAGATAACTTGAAGCTAAACATTGTCCAGCCAACATCAGTTTGTTATGTAACAAGGTTGTTTGCCTTTCTTTACCTATCATAAAGTATATCAAAGAAAAGTTTTCTGATAAATATCCAGATTAAACCTGTATTTTATACACTTATACTGGTTATGAAATCCTATCATCGACATGATTGAACTTTAACATTGTTCCTTCTGATTTACAGGTACACATTCTTCCTAGTGCTATACCCAATAGGTGTATCGGTAAGTGATGTCTCAATTATGATATCAGTGTAGCAAAGACAATAAATAGGTGTCAAAATACTGTTGTGAAAGGATTTATCCTAGATTTCCTCATCTTGGACAACATTTTTTATAAGATTTAAATGTAAATAAACTATCAACAGATTTCCATCTGAAAACATTAATATTCACAGATTTAGAAATTATAATTCATGTCGAATATGAATTATGTTGATATCATTTTGCGAAAATAAAGGTTCGAAAATTTACTTGGATTGTGAAATTCGCAAAAGCGAATTGCACGCAGAAGAAAGTTGGTTTACAGTAAGGCAATACCAGATTAACTTCAAATGAATATATAAATGTAGCTGTAAACTGTATATGATGTCAAGCAGGCAGTGAAATGATTACAAGCAAAGTAAGTTGTAACGACTATTGATACACAGGTAGAGTAATGACCTATGCTTTACTTACAGGGAGAATTACTCACGATCTACGCCAGTCTGCCGTACGTCAAGGAGAGACAACTCTACTCTATACCACTACCTAACGTGGCCAACATGTCCTTTAACTACTATTACTTCCTCCTGGGTGCTATGTTAACCTATATTCCAGGTAAGTACTAGTTTTCTCACCTTAATGAGGTGTAGTAGGAGCAGAGAAATAAAAGCTTTGAACCCAATACCCCTTCTTACACTAGTGGGAGAGCTCTACCAATACGGGGGTTTTGAGATCCCAAAACGACGTGGGTTAAGTATGATTTACCGTCAATTAGTCCCACCTTCGGGTGCTTATGACGTTACAAAAATCATGTCAAATGATGACGATAATCACCGGATGATGGGACAAATCGACGATAAATTGTACTTTACCCATGTCGTTTTGGGATCTGGAAACCCTCGTATTGAGCTATCTGGTTTTCCCACTTTAACTCATACACCCCTGAAGACACATCTGGACTGATCGATAACTAGAACAGTCCATAATGAAATTACAGGGGTGAAGAGGTTAACGAGGTGTAGTAGTAGTAGAAAATGCACGACCAGACCGAGATTTGTACTTGGAACCCTTCTGAAACTAGCCGGAGAGTTTTACCAATTTAGCTACCTAGTCGCTGGCGATAGACCCAATCCAGAACCATTACGGAGGTGAAACAGAATGAGAACACTAAGATAGGTTTTGCCTGATATCTAATCCTATTGATACTTAACATCTTTTTGTCAGTAAAATATTTGGAAATTGAAACAGTAGTAAAATTGGAGGCAACAGAACAGAACAGGTAATTTAGTCCTTTGATGTACATCAAAAGAGCCTTATAACAGTCCACTGTGGTTGACTGTAGTTTTAAAGTTCCCCTGAGCTGCCTTCAGTTCAACTATGAGATAGTCCAGGGGTGTAGAGATTGTAAGTGATCGGAACCCCTGGAGTATCGAGGATGGAGACTTGGATGGTGATTATTGGCAACCAAGTAGTGGTTTTTCTCAGGGTACTCTGACTTTCTCCCGCTTATAAGTCTGACACATCTTTAAATTATCCTGTTTTTAATAGAAGGTTAAACGAAAAAAATCAAAGGTTAGTTGAGAGATGTATACAAATGTAAGCGTTTTGGCTTGCCTTGGGTTTAGACATCAGTCTATGGAACCCACCTTTGTGGCATCGTGGTATTGTTTTCGCAGTCTCATGCAATATTTTAGGCATAAATGTCATGTCATGTATCTTGTGTTGTGAAATAGTGTGTTGTTTTCTATTTCAGTATTTCCACAACTTTTCATGCACATGGTGAACCAGCGGAAAAAAGTCATCGGAGGGGCCAGTAAAAAGAAAGAATAAATTGAATGGAGACTCCAGTACCAGGGATACCTGGTGTGGAAAACAATCATTGTTATAATTATACAGGCCGTACATGACATGCGAATGACTTTATCATCAGTGTGAAATCTGTAGTGCTTGTTAATCAGATAAGAATGTTGTCATTGTGTTGTAATGTTGATGATGACCCTTATCATTAATGTGTGATGTAAATGTGTACATGCTCAATATCTTTCTTTGTTACACACTTGTAATACATGTAGTACCATGTTAACACAAGTGATGCTGTTAACATACAAGTTGTCACTCAATCTAGTTTCTATGCTTATCTGATTTTGAGAAGGTTAGTAAAGTGATTAATTCTCTAATAATTATTTTATAATATAAACGATATACTGGTACAGAAATGGATTTAGTGAAGTCATATTAAGCATAAAATGTTTGGTAAAAAAAAGACGTACACACACATGTATATACAGCCCCAGTATACATATAATGTGTGATGTTCCTGTACAAAAGGCCCACTACTTTGTCAGACTTGTAAAACATTTTATCACCTAATGAAAGGTTTACATTGTAATGAAACTATTACAAAGGCTTTCATACACTAGCAAAATCTGTAATGTCATTTTATGGAAACCTTTTGATGATTAATGTCACTATCAGATTTAGCCGTGTGCCGATAGCGTCTTTGTCCACCTTTATAAGTCTATATATAGATTTAACCAGAACACTCAACAGCCAGTGTCTAATAAAATAATGTTCTAATTTAACACCATATTTATATGTCATTAATTTTTTTATGGAAATCATGTATCCTTTGAATTCCTGTCATACATTTTTCTATTATGATTTAAGTTCTTTTGAAGATGTGATATTGACATGTTAAAATAATATCACCTGATTTGAGAGAACAACTTTACGTTTTCTTAATGAAATACTTAAAGTTAAATATAAATTATTCTTTGTTATTTTTAACCAATCATCTGTCTGCTTTAAAACCTTCCGTCTGTACCCCTGGTAGCCATCTGCTTTAAAACCTTCTGTCTGTAACCCTGGTAACCACAATGTGGTGCTTGGCTTAAGATCTATTTAGCTGATTCTATGTTCAGCCTTTAGGAGGCAGTGATTGAAATTCATATC
Organism: Argopecten irradians; assembly: GCF_041381155.1. NCBI lineage: Eukaryota > Metazoa > Mollusca > Bivalvia > Pectinida > Pectinidae > Argopecten > Argopecten irradians. The sequence continues at coordinate 33,881,597 of NC_091148.1, forward strand.
AAGACTCGGTCACATTGATGTTCATGTAGATTCAGGAAAATAGCCATGGATAATTACAAAGGAATCAATGTAACACCTGGAATTGGAAGACGATATTTGTTCTTAGCAAGCAAGTAATTCTGGAAATCATCAGTAAAATATATGTTGAACAGCTGTTTATTTACGCAAGGTCAAAATTTTTAACTAATTGTAGTAATAATGTAAAATTTTGGCGCTTTTTAATTTCTGCATTGGCTTTCAGGTTTATATCATAACAATTTGCCAATATTTTGCAGATTAAAATTTTGCCATAATAGCAATATCCCTCAAAATCAAGGAAAATTTCATCCCCATGTAAACAACCGACTATGGTATATATACCAATCAAGAGTTAGAATAACAGAAAAGTCAACACACATGTAAAGAAATCGCCCAATGTATTATTCTGTTTTATTAGCATTTACATAGATAAGATGGGTGTACTGCAGTATTTCTACTGTATAACAATCAACAGTCTACCACTCGTTATATCACACCAGACTGGGACGACGGCCGACTACATCAGGCTGGGGCGACGCCCAACTACACCAGGCTAGGACGACGGCCGACTACACCAGACTGGGGCGACGCCCAACTACACCAAGCTGGGGCGACGCCAAACTACATCAGGCTGTGACGACGCCAAGCTGCACACTGATCACTGAAAATGTGTTGTTAATGTGAGGGGCTTTGTTTGCAAGGATTGTCATTTCAAAATTATTTTCTTTTAAAATACAGTTTTAATCTTGAAATTGGAATGTTTAATATACTAAGTTTGTGCCTCACAGAGCTTTATTACATGTTCAAAAGCAATTTTAGCAAATTTTCAACTGTGTCAAGACCGATATCTACAAAAATAAATGTATAATAATATCAATATGTAGAATAAAACCAACAGTATGATAAACAATACCACTATATCTTTAGTGAAAATTTACATTAAAATTAAATTCTTGAATCTCTGACCCAGGTTTATATATCATCTGAAATCTGCCCAGCTCTTCAACCAAAACGATTTTCATCCCAGTTTCATCTGTCTATTTTTCAACATTTGAACCGTTGTTATTTTCATTTATCTGAATGTTTCTCATACAAAATCTAATACCAGCTCAGATTCTGAGACTTGGTCATCTGACACTATATATTATATACACAATTTGTAAGTAGTTCGCTCTATATATAGACTTGAACAGTTCTCTCTACAACGGATCCAGAACATTATGAAACATATACACCATATCACTCTATGTACATCTAATGAAAGACCTCTGCATGAAAAACTATTCTGTATTTGATCTAATCAGCATCCATGTCCCTCTGACTTAATCCAATAATATTAGACGGAGATATTGAGAAACAATATCGACATTGTTAGACACGACGAAATGATCAAAATTAGTGTCTTGTCGTGCTATACCTCTAACATTGTTGGAGTACCTATAACTGAGCCTCACTTTCATTTGTTGTAATTAGTTTTTAGCTAGAGACGAAAACCTCACTAAAAAACGAAACATACCGAAGTCATAACACGTAAAATATTTAAACTGACTCAAGTTTGATGTGTATCAGAATGTCATGTCCAAACGTCACAACTTTTATAGAGAATGGGGTCTGTATACTGTCAAATACGTAAAATATGACTGATTTGTATGGTATCTATAGCAACAGAAAGTAGTTCCAAACATGGCACCTCCTACCACACACATTCTCTATTGGATGATAATGGCCTCCAGTGTGGCCATACATTAAAAAAAAATATTCACCGACTATACTAGCATCACTTACTGGAAACAAGCTAATTTTCATGGCGACTTCATTTAGTGTTTTTACTATTCCTTATGGTGATCAATTTTCGTGATATACATGTATTATCACCTGTGAAATACAAATACGTGAATTATAATCGCACACCAAAATAAGTTTGTTTACAGAACCAAGCACTAATAACACAACAAACACCAACATAAACAGTTACCATGGTAACATTTTATCATCCCTCTCAAAATATGGAACTCTTGATGTGCCAAAACCATTTAAAATTAATTTCTCTTGTGGAGAGCAACCAACTTTGTACTTTACACATTAACTATCATGTGACATGTGAATAGGGTAAAGTGAATCTTCATACAAAACAAAACTATCTTAACAAACTTCAACAATTGTAATCATATATCCAATTTGATTATAAAATAATGGATACCCATATAGACGATTTCCGTCAGGAAATATGTATATTTGTGGTTTTCCTGCAAGAGCAAAATAAATACAGCGTATACATGTAGCTGATGATATAAAGTGCTTGGTCTATGGCAAAGCATTATGCAAAATAGAAACAGATAAATAAATCTCGATTATTGTATATTGTAGTATACTCAACCCTCTCTATGTACACAAAGTAGATATAAACTAGGAATTTATTTCCCTTTTCTATCATCGGCCCCCTATATCTTGTACGCCTGAATGAAATGTTCAATAATTGAGCCATGTTATCTGGTCAAAGTCTTAATATTTCACTCTGTTCCGTCAGAATGTGAAAAAAAAAAAAAAATAATTACAATAAAAGTAATAAATATGAAACTTGCTCCAAGATATCCAAGTGGACACTCACAAATACCTGTACACAAAGTACTCCTGATCTAGATATACAGAGTTATCTGCCCTTAAATTAGGTATCGCTTGTTACGCATTAGTTCATATCTAAAATATGTTACACCCACAAAGACATAAGATTGGAATCAATACCTACCAGCAAGAAAGATGCAAACTGTAAACAACTTATTTTCGTTGAGATTTCATTTCATATTTTTATACCCGGGGACGTTTTCATTGAGATTTGATTTTGCGATCTAGACTTCTGGAGTACTACTTTATCTGTACTTGAAACAGTTTTGCGTGATTTCATATCACCCAAAAAATTGGAGAAATTTAATCAGGCAGGTAAATAAGTCGGTTCACAGTAGGAATTTGTTTACAATGATATTAGATGTACGGTTCACAGTAGGTATTTGTTAACAATGATATTAGATGTACGGTTCACAGTAGGTATTTGTTAACAATGATATTAGATATACAGGTATCCAATAATGATTATTGCTGAAACAAATTGGTTATACATCAAAAACACTCTCAATCTAATCATACTAGTCATGTCTTTTTAATGATGATATTAATATGTTTCTGAATATGTGTAGAACTGATGATCTTCACTCACATATATAAACTGTAAGATAACAGCTGGGATCCAGCCATTTATCTATATCTGTTACACCTCATTTACACACACATTATACACATTCATGTCCACATTTATAATACACACTCACTTAACACACACACACGTCACTCCCACACACACCTCAGGCTCTAAACCATACATTTATCTATTTATATTGTACATGAATAATTCATGTGAATATTGTACATGAATAATTCATGTGAATAATGTACATGAGTAATTCATGTGAATATTGTACATGAATAATTCATGTGAATATTGTACATGACTAATTCATGTGAATATTGTACATGAATAATTCATGTGAATATTGTACATGAGTAATTCATGTGAATATTGTACATGAATAATTCATGTGAATATTGTACATAAATAATTCATGTGAATATTGTACATGAATAATTCAGGAATATGTATATTGTACATGAATAATTCATGTGTATATCGTACATGAATAATTCAGGAATATGTATATTTTACATGAATAAAACACGTGTATATCGTACATAAATAATTCATGTGTATATATATATTGAACCTGGATAATTTATGTGTATATATTGTACATGAATAATTCATGTGTATATATATATTGAACCTGGATAATTTATGTGTATATATTGTACATGAATAATTCATGTGTATATATATATTGAACCTGGATAATTTATGTGTATATATTGTACATGAATAATTCATGTGTATATATATTGTACATAAATAATTAATGTGTATATTATACATGAATAATTCATGTGTATATTGTACTTGAATAATTCATGAAGAATAGAATTTCACAAAATGTTCCCACATGGTGTCATGAAAATGTGTATATTCTGTCTTCGCATATTACAGAGTAAACTCCCTTGCAAGTAGTCATCCATTTTGACGTTATTATTTTGTGAGTCTTTTTCTCCAAAAAGTATGACGTTACGTTCGCAAACATGTGACATCCCAATCAATATCTACCTGCAAGGGCAGATAACTCTGTAATATGCTTATACAGAATAGTAGCAAGCGTGATATTAAACTCCAGCAAATAGGTAGTTGATAACTCTGCATGAATATAAGACATTACACTTAGAACAGGTAGAAAGGACAGTTATATATATATATACAAGATTATATATAAAATACAGGTATTGTGTATGTCTGAAACTGACAGGTGGTCGGAAAAGTTTATTCATGAAAGTCTTGTATAGTTAGGATGTAACAATGTAACTATGGCCACAGGAACCAAATATTCTGGTAATAATGTTAGTATACAATGTTGACTGACAAGATTTGCATTTTTTTGTGATTGATGTCTGGCATTACCACAGGTTATATGTTGTAATTACAAATAAGTCTACTATTTATAACAGAGCTATTGAGCTCCCAGTTTCTCTATTAGAACTAAACCAGACCATTCACTACTGAATTTAACAATTCTATATGTAACTTTAATTGATCTATGTTATCTGTACACAGTCTGACATGTGTATAGGCGTTATAAATATTCATATTAGAAAATATTGGATGATGAAATCGTCCCTCCCCAATTAGGAATGCAGAATTTATGCAAAGCAGGATGAATTTTCTTAAAGATCAAATCCTTCATTATTAATATCACATATTGAGTGTGGGGAACGCTAGGACTAAATTTAAGTCATTCCTTCAGACCACGAGACACTAACCATCACAGAATTCTGGAATTACATCTAATTATATCAATTTATTTATAAGTTAACAAGCTTGCGATTATGTTTAAAAATTTTTTTACTGTGATAAATACAAAATACTATCGTATCGTTGTGAGCTTGTAAAAAACTTAAAACCACAAGAAATTCACAAACTGTCTCAAAATACCAGCATTGAAACTGAGAAGTGTACAGGCAGTCACATGTTAAGTATGTTTGCCTACAACAATGGATGAAAAAATATATTTCATGGCTAATAATCAAATCTTCAACAAAACTCTAAAGATACACAATATTGATAAGGGACATAAGACTACTATCACTTAAAACTCTAAATGTACCCATACTCAAACTAAACCAAATCTATTTTCACTTCTGAGCACAGTACTGTTAACATACTCTACTTATTTTAGCATACTGTACACCAACTTTCTATTGCGGCTACCAAATTTCCAGATTTCCATTTAAAAACAAGTTTGTAAAGATTCACATTTGCAGATTTAAAAAAAAAAGAATTTAAAATACCTTTCAATTCATATTGTGCAAATATTAATGTGCGGAAATAAACTTTCATGAATTTCTGATCGCGAAATTTGCGAAAGTAAAATGCGAAATCCATTCAGAATAAGTTTGATGAATTTGTGTAATTGAAGAAATTATTGTATCATATAGTGTAATACAGTACACAGAAAATGTAATTAGCGTAATCATATATTTTAACACAAGTGTTCCACAAAGTATTTCGTAACAGAAACTCCTAAAATATGATCAGTACTAACATATGTCCATTCACAGCAAATAAAACAAATAGATATACGATATTAATATTAACAAAAAAATATGACTTTATGTTAAAATATGACACCAAAAATGTAATAGCCAAGGTTGAAAAAAATCTAGATTTATTACATTTACATGTTAAGAAATAATATTTTTGTCAAAAATTCTACAACAAATAACAAATTTTTAGTCCATTTTCAAATTGACATAAATATATCTGACAAAGTTTAGAGAAGCGAAGAATGATACTGTTCCGAGCATGAGAAAGAAAACGTAACAGCTGAGTGCGGTGTAGCCGAAGAATTCCAGAGTCTGCAAGGCACCAGACATGTTGGAGCGTTTGAAGTAGTAGAAGGTGGCGTAGAGGAACACAAAGATACCAGTGGATCTGTACAGATAAAACATATATCACATTTAATTACATTATATTATATATACACAAAGATACCAGTGGATCTGTACAGATAAAACATATATCACATTTAATTACATTATATCATATATACACAAAGATACCAGTGGATCTGTACAGATAAAACATATATCACATTTAATTACATTATATCATATATACACAAAGATACCAGTGGATCTGTACAGATAAAACATATATCACATTTAATTACATTATATTATATATACACAAAGATACCAGTGGATCTGTACAGATAAAACATATATCACATTTAATTACATTATATCATATATTGATGAAGCTCATTAATCACACAGAACCTAAGGGGAGATAAAAAGTGACAGTGGATAGGAGTTGACCTCTAGTTACAACGCAACAACATATAAAATTCATCAAATTGTTACAGAACTTTATGATAAAATTCTACATTTTCTATTCCATCTTCGCATATTACAGATTTAGCTCCCTTGCAAGATTGTTACGTCATTATTTTGTCAACACATTTCACATTGTTTTCTCCGATAAGCATGACATTACGCTCGTAAACACATGACATTACAATCAATACCTATCCGCAAGGGCAGATAACTCTGTAATATGCAAATACAGAATAGAAAATAAGCATAAATCTACTGTGTTTTGCAAAAATATGTGTAACTGGTAAACACTTTGAATTGATAAATGAGATATGTTGTATCTACGGAGACATTTCATTAAAGAATCAAACTTAGTATACAGCCAACATCTATCTTTAAATTTTGTAATTTAATTTGCAGACTACCGTATTTTTGCGCGTATAGTGCGCACCCGCGTATAGTGCGCAGGTACGTTTTTGAGTTTCATTTTGGAAAAAAAAAAATATTTACAAAAAAAAATCTCAGTTTTTGTATCTTCGTTCACAACATTTTGCATTGCCTCCAAACACTTTTGAAGAACAAAATCAAACGGTTCTTATTGTTTATCAGTGCTTAAAACAACCTTCTGTTCATTAAAATTAACTGGCGAGAGGAGTTTGACACGATGATTGACACTTTGTTTACACAACGGCAGGCCTAAGCCTAGTTAGCTTGTGAATTGCCGGTGACACTATAATGAGGATATCAACAACGATGGTTCTACAATCAAATAATTAACCATACCTTGTGTAATTCCAAGTGGTATCAATCAAGTCTATTGTGTATCTGTTCGGCATTTAGATTTAATCATTGTCCAAGATATTAGCTGGAAAGCCGACTGAGTAGGCCAATCAACCACAGGTGGCCGCCATATTTGATTACTGACTGCACGCTTCCGTATTCTCAATTATTTCAATTAGTATTGAAATCAGGACAAGATCTTACAGAACCATTTCAAAAGATAGTAATAAGAGTAAATTTTACAGTCATATCATCATTTATAGTGCCGATTGGTCAGTGTTAATGTAGGAAGGTTTTAGTTTCGTATTTAATTTGCTGGCTCTGCATGTGGGATTACACTCACTTCCGTAAACATTTGCAAGTTCAAAAGTTTTCACATGCTGGAGAAACTTATTTATAAGGTAATCTGTCTAATGTGACGAATTAATTACACACACTTATACATCGTTTCAAGCTCCAGGCTATATTCATTTAGCCATTTAGATTTGGAGATACCTTACTGAAGATTCACGATCGTAACATGAATCCGGTCATGAACACACGTGCTCTCAAAACGGACTTTCAAGGAATTAAAGATAAAAATTTCAAGAGATGTTTTCCTTTTATATTGAATATATGCATTGACCATTGACTTAAAGATCCAAGTATTTAATCATAATTATTTCACGACAACGTGTACAAAATGTTACTGCATAGCTCGGACCTGCCGGTCGGTGATCATAACCCAGGACCTGGCCATGCCTTGTACCTGCGTATAGTGCGCACCCCCAACTTTTCACTTGATAGATTATGAAAAAAAGTGTGCACTATACGCGCAAAAATACGGTAATCAAATACTGTGTTAGATCTATGATGAATGAGAGGTTTTGTAACCATTACATAGCTGTATTTACTGATGAATGATATGTATTAGGTATAAATCTGACTATTTACCCAGCACTGAATATGGATCTCCACCACCATCTGTAGTCCTCGGCAGACAGCTGGAAATAGGTTAGAGCGACGGAGATACAGGCTGTCACGCTCAGCAGTATCCCATACACTATAAATAGGATACCATACAGCGTGTACTGCTCCCGGCCCCACAGGGTGGCAAAGATATAGTATAGCTCCACGGAGATTGCACTGAAAAACGACACATACATCAATATAAATTTAACAATACATCAACATCAATATGATATCTTTGTATTAGTTAGAATGATCAGGATTCCTTTAAAATATTTCTTTCAACTTTGGGCTCAAAAACAAATTATATAATGTCTTCCTATTACATTTATGTCATTCATTAAAAAAACGACTACTGATTACCACCTAAAAACTACATCAGGTAAAAATCAGGTGATTTTCAGTAAATTTAAAGATGGAACTTTTTTCTCCACTCCCCCTCCCTTCCTACAAGCCATGTGGTCAAAAGCCAAGATGGCTACCTGTTCACGATCTTGTTGTTTGAAAATTCAACATTCATATAAAATTTAAACAGAGGACAAAAAGTTACTGTTACTTACCTGAATGGCAAGAATCCGCCCACAACACAGTGAGCGAACGATGATCTATACCATGGGACGGGTGGGATCTCTCGCGATATGTTTTTTGTTCTGCAAGGGGCGTCAAATCCATTGGCCCAATTTTTACCAAATATCCCTCCTAGCACAGTCAGAGGGTAACCAACTACAACACAGCAAACATATGTCTCATATTTATCAACAGGCTTACCATCAATTATCATAACTATCAACAATTTCCTATAACTTTATAAAATACAGGATTCATATTTGTTGTATGTTCAGATTATTCACATTATTAAACTCTTTCCTTACTAATTCTAATTTCAGACTGAGACAGATCCATATATATATATACATATACTTCAGAGTTGGAGATATTCAGCATTAAATACTTACCAAACAACCATAAACACATAAGTAAGACAATCGTTGTCCACGGTAATGCCTGAGTGGTACCGTATCCCCAGGCGACAGAGTTGACAATGGCCCACACGAGGAAGAAAGGTGCTGGAACAGAAAAGATCTCACTTAAAACCAACAACCTTTTTAATGTGTGAATAGCTTTATTTTTATCAAATTTGAAATCAGATTGTTACCTGGAAATAGCTAGATATAAGTAATGTATTCATTTAAGCATTGAATGTCTTTCAGTTGGCATTCATAGCCAATATAAATGCAAACTGAACAGAGGCAAATTCCATGAAGCGCCTAGCACGCTTCATGTTGAATTTACCTCTGTTCAGCAGAGCACTTCATGTTGAATTTACCTCTGTTCAGCAGAGCACTTCATGTTGAATTTACCTCTGTTCAGCAGAGCACTTCATGTTGAATTTACCTCTGTTCAGCAGAGCACTTCATGTTGAATTTACCTCTGTTCAGTTGGCATTCACTATGGCTATGAATGCCAACTTAAAGACCTTCAATGCTTATATTTACACTTGGTTACAATTTTATGATGAAATCCCAAGGGATTTTCGCATCTATAATGAAATAATCATTCGTTATCGTCATGGATGGAAAAGCCATTTGAACAGCGTTTAACGTGATCGCTGGCACGACAATTGTGACGTCACAATGATAATGACATCATAATAAGCGCTTGAAGTTCATAGACTATATGACTACCAACTGCGTTTGGTAAGGTTACATAGTGGGACTGCAGTGAAAATGTTAATATTTTGGAAGAATTATCTCACTGCCAAAATGAAAGCTAACAATAAACAATGTTTGTTCAGAGTGACCACCAGATACTTGACTACTTTTACTAGATTATCTCCCCCTATCTTAGACGTATACAAAAGACAAGATTCATCAGCTTTATATATATATAAGCTAACAGTTCAAATTGCAATGTACCTATTGATTTCAGGTACTGCAGGTCTCATCAATAAAAATCAAGACAATTTATCAACATCAGAAATTCTAAGACATTTATAGGAAGATTTTCAATGCAGGGGATAGCTTCATCGGATCTTTTTTTTCACATAAGAAATGGTACTCGAGTCTTATAAACCTTCATGTTTACCTATCACTCATAAAAATAAATCATTGATAATAGTATAAGTTTGGTCGTTAACTTTATTATCTCATAGAATGGTTGACAGTGTGCCTTTAATGTCTTATATAAGACTGTAAGTTATAACCTGGAGCTGAAGTGCAGACTTAGACTGAAATACATGCTCAAACAATTCCTTTTTTAATACTCTTATAGTTTTACATTCACTCTTTTCATTGATCAGTGATTTACTTGAAGAAGTTTATAATTTATTATTTACATTCATGTCACTTTCAATAATAAATCTGTTACCGCCCTTCTCTACCGTCAGACATGTTACGTGTCGCTGTTTAATTAATCATGACGTGTTCTATACTTTTCATCACCTGTATATTACACCCAGTTTTTCTCTCTGCAGTAGGATTAAGTTATTTATCTAAGTTAAAGGTAAGTTATGAAAAACACTGAAGTGTTGTGTTGTGTCTGACTACCCAGCCACCCTGGAGATGGTATCGCATGTTTAATACATCTCCCTAACAGGTAACCCTTTGTCATACAAACATAAAATGTCTGGATTGAAATTAAATGTACACAAAAGTTTTCAAAGTCATAATATGAAACCTATGAAAAGGACACAACATAAACAAAAAGGAAGACTGCAGTTTAAAAAATCCATTTTTTTATATTTTTTATGGTAATTTTTTTAAATTTTTTTTATCAAATTTAATGTTTTAACCAGTTAGGAAGAAGTTGAAAAATGAACTCTTGCCAACACATCAAGAGACTTTTGAAACTGGACCCCAGTATCCTGGAACTCGTTAACATCAGTGGTATGTTTCAGTAAGATAGCACTATAGGTGTAGTTCATCACTTTTTCACTATCACAATGAGACAAAAAAAACTAAAAACAAAGCCTTCCAAGATACACATTCAGCAGATGACAATGAAAGTGAGGAAAAAACCTAGTAGATGTTATACAATCTATGGGACATAGCCCAAACAATTAATACTTTTGAAAATTACTTTAATTAAAAAAGTTATTCGAGGGGCATTTTGTGTCCAATAATAGACACTCTCCAAATATTCTAATTTTACCAAGTTCTTTAAGACACATATTATTCTCAAAATCCCTTTTCCATTTTACTAGTACTCTTCTCAAAATGATGTAAAAATGCCCCTTCCCAGTTCATGAGATAAAGCCTTGCCAAGGCAGTAGTGTCAGACCCAGCCCAAGGACGGCTCAGATAATACATTACCCAGGATAACTGATACCCGGCGAGGGGACTTATCCATTCTTACAGTGCCTGTCATATCTACACAACTGTTCATAGTAACAAAGACAAGCACTCCACATCACCGCAGATTTATAAATAATCAGACAAAAACCCTCTAAACAAAGTCAATTTCCACTTGTAATAATTTATGTGTTCTCATAAGGTGTTTACTGAATACTTAATAGAGAAGGCAGATAGCACACCAGTCCAGGTAGGTACAGGTAAACAAGACTACCTGTATCACAAACAGATCAATAAAATCAATAAAGGAGAAAGTCTATTCCTAGTTAAGGTATCTCAGACTTCTCAAAGTCGACAGCGAAAATGGACACCTGGTTAGGGAATCGGTAACCTCTCAAGGTCGATGGAGAAAGTCTATTCCAAGTAAAGGTATCTCAGACTTCTCAAGGTCGACAGGGAAAAACGTGACCTGGTTAGGACATCGGTAACCTCTCAAGGTCGATGGTGAAAGTCTATTCCAAGTAAAGGTATCTCAGACTTCTCAAAGTCGACAGGGAAATTGGACACCTGGTTAGGGGATCGGTAACCTCTCAAGGTCGATGGTGAAAGTCTATTCCAAGTAAAGGTATCTCAGACTTCTCAAAGTCGACAGCGAAAATGGACACCTGGTTAGGACATCGGTAACCTCTCAAGGTCGATGGTGAAAGTCTATTCCAAGTAAAGGTATCTCAGACTTCTCAAGGTCGACAGGGAAAAACGTGACCTGGTTAGGGCATCGGTAAACCTCTCAAGGTCGATGGAGAAAGTCTACTCCTTAAGTTTCGGTAAGGTATCCCAAGGTCAACAGGGAAAATCAACATCTGGTTAGGGTATCAGCAACTTCTCAAGGTCGATGGGTAAAGTCCCCCCAAAATCAGTGTCAAGGTCAAATGGGAGAATCAACACTTAGCTAGGGTTGACAGCAAGCTCTCAAGGGTAATGGAAAAACTCTTCTTCTAATTAAGGTATCTTCCAATATCAGTGATTTCTCAAGGTCATAAGAGAAAATTAACTGCACCTTAGATTTTAAAAGGTCACAGAATTCACAAGGTCGTCAAAGAATGTACAATTTGTTCAATAATTGTGGAAAAGTTTTAAAACCGACGATTATGTGTCACATGTTTACTACAAACTTCCTGAAAGACTAGTTTGAACAATTTCGATCATGATGACTGACAATTACTATTTCCTGAAAGACTAATAGAATTTTGAAATATCAATCAAGTCTATAAATCTTAGACTCATATCAGTATGTGGAACAGAAGTAAAAAAGTAAATAATTAATTAAATGATTGGTGTCTAGTAGTAGCTGGTGGCTACACATTATACCCACCCTAACACATATGGTAAAGTTACTTTACTGAGTATGCCACTCCAACTATAGCACTTAAAATAACAAATACTGACTTTATAAAAGACCTGTTAATCCAAACTTTAAATACAAACACTGCCAGACAACTGGTAATTTAGTCAAAATCAATCCAAAATAAATAAATACATATACATAACATCAACACATATCAATATCAGAACTCCTGAATATTCATGAAACAGAGAAATATTATTTGATCTACTGTACAGACAACACACACTTTAAAATTTTTTATCAAAACATGATCAAGTATCTAATGTCAAATGTGAATTTGACTGCCAATATTGAACCATTAAGATGCCTTGTAAAGTTGCCTGCAGGAACAACTGAATACATAACGGCAAAGAAATGTAGAGCAAAAGCTATGTCAGGGTCTTATATCACACACACAAGGTGTAGTATACAGTGGAAATAGTATCAAAAATCATGTAAGTCTAAAATTATTATTAAAATTGAATCTAATTAAACCAAAATAAACAAAAATGTTTTTAAATAACCCATTACACTTACTGTGTCATCGGAACAAGACTCATGGTGTTGATTTTGTCCTCCAGATAAAATCTAACTACACTACCACTATAAACGTAGTCCTGTCTGGTTTATATATTACAGTACTTGTTACCCACTACATCCCTGAAGTCCAGACGAACAACTGTCTCAGAAATGAAATAGAAAGCAGACTGCACCAAAAAAAAGGTCTTTTCTATCAAGCATGTGATGCAGGCAATAAATTATTTACATAAACAAAACATTATTGGATGTAAACAGGCCAAACAGATAAAATATATGTATTTCTACACCAAAAATTATTGTTATACTATAATATATTATAGCTATTTCCGTAGTCCAACAACTATGTCATTTTTGACAATTACCTAGCCCAACAACGATGTCATTTTTGACATGATAGATCTGTATCATGGGAATTACTGATACTTCTGCTTTTATTTATTCCAGTGTAGACTTCTGTATTTACAGGTAATGTGATATACACTCGATTTCGTGATAATGTTTGTGATATGATCGATATTAATTTATTGATATCAATTACTGAATTAGCACAATAATTTATACCTTTGTCATGTACATGTCAGATAGATATCAATAAACAATATATCCCATCCTGATGTCTATTGCTGTGGTGACAAGATTACACTGTACGTCGCCCTAGAACTATTCAGGCAGTTAAGTAATATTGATTTTACTCGCCACAATGTTTGATTAACCGTAATTTTAGCATGAAAGCTTGTTTGCTGGATTCTAAAATAAATAGATGGATGTCACAGTGCATAAGTTAGGTCAAACTATGATGAAATATAAATCTTACATTTAGTTCATAAAAATATGAAAATTAATTGTGTGTTTTGATATTGATGAAATAATATAATTCACTCTTGGCTCACACTAACTTTCCAGTTTGCATAGCAAAAGTTGCGAAAGTTATTTTTTTCTCTTTAGCAAATAAGAATTTCATTTAGCAAATGGTGCATTCACAGCATTCCATAATGAATAAACATTAAATTACTTAGGAACATCAAATAATGGTTTTTTTATGCATCAAGTGAAAAGTACACACATACAAAAGATCCTGACCATTCATTAAACCATACTCCTTTGTGCGTATTGTTACTTTACATCCCTCCAACATTAAAATATATATGGCAGAGTAACTGATTAATTTATCAACTGTTTTAGACTTGCTATGAAAGTTATGAGACTGAAAAAAACTGTTTGAAGCTTGTGTCCGCGTAATTGGATATCAGGTGTGTGAAGAAATACTTAAGCATTTTTTGCGAATTAGGATGAATTTATTTTAGCAATTAGCTAGATTGATTCATTAATAACGAAAATATGAATGGGTAGCGTGAGCCCAGTCACTATTTCCTTTTTGAACATGCAGTCACTATAAAGTCACATACAGTCAAACCTGTCTTAGTGACCACCTCTGTTTAAAGACCAGCTGCTTAATAAGACCATTTCTTTGGGACCCAAATGGTCAATTCCAACACATTTGATTCTGGTGGTTTTAACCTCCTGACTTAGAGGTGGAGAGCTATACTGGTAATATATGTTGGAATACCTAAATCACTCTGCCATCTCAAAAATGAACAGGAAAATAAAAACTAGCATGATGTTATTGAACAGTATTGATACCAATAAGAAAATACAGAGCATTTTAAATGTTCCTGTTTTACTGATAACAGCGGTAACAAAGATTATGAATAACGTCAGCTCTTTATGAATAATGATCTACGTCTGGTGAAGCAAAAATGCATACACTTTGGTCAAGCAAGTTTAATACAGGACTTGAGAAACATTTTAAACTACTGGATCAAACACATTTATGAGCTTAGTTTTTCATATATTCCAATGTACAGTGTACATGTACAAGATGTAATTCTGAATATATGTTATTCTATCAAATCTTGAAATCATATCAATATTAGATTTATTGGAATCATAAATTAGGTGATAAATGACATCACCCATGTGATAATATTAATGTGAATATTATTATTGTATTATTTGTGTATAGTCTATAGCGCTAATGATAAATAATACAAATGTACATATACCAGTCATGCAGTTAATAATTGCAAAAATGCATTTTATTAAGGTTATGTCATATGGAAATAATGGTTTACACGTATGATCATAAAAACAAAAACTTTCCATTCAATGTGAATGGGGTTTAAACAGTGTTTAATCGATTTTTAAAACTGTCAAGATATGTTATGTATTCCATTTCAAATCATTTAAGTAGATTAATCTCTGGATGTTCGAGTCTAAATGAAAACTTGAGACGTTATCACAGCGCCATATGTGTGTATTGAGTTGTTCTATAGCTTACAATACACATCTACTCAGACAGCAGCCTGAAGCAAATTTAATTAACAAATTGTATTGTTGCTAGATCGTGTTTAGTCAACAACCACAATCGTCAAAAAGCACCGATTCACTTCACAAAAAATGGATACCAAGGTTACAGTACAGTTTCTCTACCTTTATAATCTCAAATGAACCACAAGTGAAGATGGATCTAATTTATATAGCACTAGGTACCATACTCTCACAACAGATCGGATCAAAGAAAATGTCGGACACCAACAGATTTGATCTTACCCTGTGTGAACGTGACTCATGTTGCTGTGTTATTCCGAGTCAACCGACGTCTTTCAGAAGAATGGACAGTCCTTAGTTTGGTAAACTCCTTGGTATGTGTTCTTTCAGTCCGCCATCACTGCAGAATTCAGCACTAATATTTAAATATGTATGTAACAGGAGCAACCAAAACAACATTTATTCAACAATCTCGTCGCCGGGGAAGGTCAACGTGATCAAACACACGAACCTATCGTTCGGAAGTGGGGGCACGTTTAGTATGATTACCCAACATTAAATCTAGAGAGTAATTGTTCGGGGTCGTCGAGCAAGTGCGCGCTGTATTTTAATTTTAAAGCCGAAGACGGAGACAGCGTCAATTATTCCGGAAAATTGTCAGAAATAAATGGTTTATTAGGAAAGCAGAAACACATAATTAAAATTATCTTTAACCAAAGAAAACCGGCCCTTAGCATGAGGAAAGTGACCAGGTTGAATGTACTGCGCAAAAAATTTTTCCTTTTTTATTGACTTATTTAAATTAACGAGGATTCATTAAAAAGAAAAAAAATTATTGCCTAAAAACCATTTTTCCCCAATTCTTCAAATATAAAAACAAAAATAAACATAATGTATTATAATACCCTGCAAAGTACATATATAAAAAAGATGAAATGTTTCCCAAAATCAAGAAACAAAAATTAATTAATTTATTTAGAAAGTTTGGGAAAATTTGGGAGGGGAAAAATACCTCGGTTTTTATTTCTTTTAGTTATTTACAGTGTTATACTATCTAACTTCGGCTAATACCTTTGTAAACTAAAATGTTATAATTTTGTTATAGTCCCTTATCGAAAATTTCATATCATAAAATTTGTTAATTACCAAGAAATTCGGCAACTTGTATCTACATCGGAAATAGTGAAATATTGAGATTTAACAAAAATAGAGTGTGTTATTGACTTAAACATGTGGGGGTTTTTCAGTAACATATTAAAGGATTTGTGCAGCCAAATATTTTTTTTATATAATACGTCAGGATATTGCTTTAGATGAATGAAAAATCAAGTCCCAACCAAGGATTTGTCTCATATACGTCCTTGTCCCAACCAACGAATCGTCTAGCTTTTAGCGCTATCGGTAAGCATAGTAATATATATGTATACAGCATATATACGTATACGTTAGATCTACAATATGAGTTTTTCGAATAAATGGTTATTCAAGCTTTATGATGTAGATATTTTCAGTTTCAAAACATTCCATCTACACCATTTCAAATATTAAAACAAGCATTTATCGAACTTTAGATTAGATAATCAGTCCAATTTGATAGCGATATCAAAATGATAATCGGCTCGGTCTGGACTGAGATTTAGATAGCATACATAGTATAAAAATCTGTGTAATAAAAACAGTATAATGTAACACTATATTTTTAAGAGTAAAATTACAAAAAATAAGCATGAATATATCTAGAATGCGTGTTTTTATTTCAAACTTCTGTCATAACGATGCAAACACGGCACAGTTTTTTTAATTGAAATAAAATGTGAACGGTTGTCAGTTATGCTATATTGTAGTAACGGTACCGAACTTAAACCGAAAAATAATATATATATCTATATCGTTGCCTTTGAAACTTTATTCATAACGTTAACTAAAAAGCAGAAATACATTAATGATATTTCTGATACATGTTTTTAAATTACAGTATAAGTGTAAAAATCGTTATTTCAAAATTGTACTAAATCCTTAAAATAGCCTATTCATTGTCGATCCTTTTGTATATCATACCGAGATTTAAATGGTGTGATATATACATGCTTAGTGTGATATTTAAATAAGTATATTTAGTGTGGTAATACTGTAACACTTCTTGTATGACTATACATGTAGATTCAAAACAGTGAAAATACATGCTTAGAATTCTTACTAATACCTTAGAAATTACGGAAGATTGCTATACGCTACGATTCCGTTATTACAGTACTTGACAGGAATATTTTTTAAGGTTAAATCTTTAGTTGAAATAGTTCTTAGAACCATTTTCGTTTCTGAATAAGTCAACTTCCATTATTGTTTTACCTGTGTACGACATATATATATATATGTGTGTGTGTGTGTGTGTGTGTGTGTGTGTGTGTGTGTGTGTGTGTGTGTGTGTGTGTGTGTGTGTGTGTGTGTGTGTGTGTGTGTGTGTGTGTGTGTAATATATATTCATAAATCTTCATTTTAAAAATGAATGTGACAATAAAAAAACCTAGAGCACAGATGTACGGGATTTCCCTAATTCAAATCACGATCCAATTAACGGATGTCCTAACCTGATTGACAGTAAGACAATACCCAATACCAAATACCCGATATAGTCCACCGAATAGCAAATTGCCCGCGGCCAGGTACATGTAATTACAGGTGAGTTTGATGAATATCTCAATTTGAATTTATTCGGTTAGCAACACAAAACACAATGTTTGTAATGATCAATTATCGGTGTGAACGTACGTCAAGCATCATAGCCTCGATGCTTTAATCAAGCATTTCTTTACTTGTTACGTAAAAAATAATTTTACAGTTAACTTTGCT
The DNA here is from genome assembly GCF_041381155.1 of Argopecten irradians. Lineage (NCBI taxonomy): Eukaryota > Metazoa > Mollusca > Bivalvia > Pectinida > Pectinidae > Argopecten > Argopecten irradians. The sequence continues at coordinate 33,900,200 of NC_091148.1, forward strand.
ACACAATGTATCAAAGCAGGATTTATAATGAGTTTTATTCTCATATACGTCACTTCGATCAAAGATACGGACAAAGGAAAATATCAAATTAAAGTTCATTCGTTGCTGATAACTTCTCGACAAAAAAAATCCAAAAACTTTTGTTTCTGTGCGATTTTTCCTTTCATACATTCATCACGAAGATACCTGCATTAAGAGCATTAATTAACGAGTGTTTGAAACATCGAATTTCACTCTTTTAGTTATTACAGTCTCGAGCCAAAGTTATTGTCGATTACATTCACTCAAAGTAATCATTAAAAAACTCATGATCGCCTTTTTTCTGTGACGTCCGAATGTTAAGTGATAGCACATCAACCTCTTGTCTCGCATAGGTTTGAATTATCTAGATACAAATGGTCATTTCTGCTTCAGGATTGGAGTCAGCGGCTGCTGGTGTTCTAAGACCAAACGTGATTCAAACCTTGAGGTCGTAGTGGTCTTATTGATTGTTTTACTAGCATAATATCAATCATACTGAACCTAAATACCATTCATTACGGCACAATTATACATTGTCCCGTTAAATCTAACTATAATATATATATATCTTTCGCAATATACTTTTAGTTATTTGGTGGCATCTCAACTAGCAACAATCTATACTCTTTACCTTTTTGGCTTTTGACTTCATAGGTGGAATTATTCCCACAATAGTATTTATAATTCTTCTCTATTAAATACATTGTTTATAGGATTTTATACTGAAAAACAATTTTTAGTATGTTTTGTATCTATATATGTATAGGCTTTATAAGAGGTGAACACTATCATTTGCATCAATTCAATGCGCTTCTCATGAGTGACTGTCATTTTAACTCAGAGTCAAGGGCTTTCTTTAGCTGCTTTTGGGAGTCAAGTTTGTCCTGGTCAAACTTCTTCATGTTGAGTCAAGTCGCTTCATCATGATTCGCTTCGATTCAGAGTCCAAGGGTCTTCTCAGCAACTTACAGAAGTCAAGTTTGCTCCGAAATTTAGCCACCAGGCTTGTCTGCTTCTCTTTCCTACTGAGATCAAGCAGTTCTTGTATGTCGTTCTGCTTCTCTTTTCCTACAGAGTCAAGCAGTATTTTGTATATTGTTAGTTGTGAGTGAGTAGCCCCTGTTACGCCAAAGATTTGTTTTATGGTTTACTGATAACCATTTCAATCCATCAATAAACAGTCAACATCCTTTCCTGTTTTGAGTTATGTATAAAATGATAATTTAATGTGTAAGATTAAATTTTGGTTTATACATAACGTTTGTTTAGCTCTTTCATCTACAATATACAATCTTTTAAGTTTGTGTGCATGTATCAATGCATGTATTTCTTTTTATATTTAGTTTTTGTACGTTCGGTATGAAGAGCGATCAGTTTTTGTTTTGATTTTTTTTATATGCTAATGAGTCTAGAGTATTTCATCCTCGATATTCCAGGCTTCCGATCACTTACGATCTCTACACCCCTGGACTATCTCATAGTAAAACTGGAGGCAACAGAATAGAACAGGTAATTTAGTCATTTGATGTACATCAAAAAGAGCGTATAACGGTACACTGTGGTTGACTATGTGGCTTTGATATTAGTCATCGCTCTCTCTGTAGTCTTCAAAGGAAATCTTTGCTGGCCTGTGATTGGTCAAATGTTTTCGGCTGAACTGCTTCAATTTCACTATGAGATAGTCCAGGGGTGTAGAGATCGCTAGTGATCGGAAGCCCTGGAGTATCGAGGATGAGAGTATTTATGTTGACCAATCAGCAGTAGGCTCTAGAGGGGGATGTGAGTATTGGATGACGTCATTCAGATTTTTGCCTCCAGCTCTTGTGGTCAGTCTGATCTATCGTCGTTACCCACACTCCGTCCCCAGCTACACCTGTTGTTTATATTTGTTCTAGTATATTATTTTGTTTGTCTTACGTTAATCTGTATATATGTTGCTTTTAATCTTGTGTTAATTGCTATAATTGTTCTTTTCAGTTTAATTGGGCTACTCACTTACTGATTAGGTATACTCATTACTAGGCTTAAGGCTTTAAATTCTCGGGGAATTTTCCCTCAATAGAATTTTTATTTTCTTATATATACTTGTTTATATGATTTATACTGAAAAACAAATTTTAGTTTGTTTTGTATATATATGTAGCTTTATAAGGGGTCAAACTACTCCTGCACAAGTCAAAGCGCTTCTCATGAGTGACTGTCATTTTAACTCAGAGTCAAGGGCTTTCTTTAGCTGCTTTTGGGAGTCAAGTTTGTCCTGGTCAAACTTCTTCATGTTGAGTCAAGTCGACTTCTCATGATTCGCTTCGATTCAGAGTCAAGGGTCTTCTCAGCAACTTACAGAAGTCAAGTTTGCTCCGAAATTTAGCCACCAGCTACTAAATTCTTTAGGCTTGTCTGCTTCTCTTTCCTACTGAGTCAAGCAGTTCTTGTATGTCGTTCTACTTCTCTTTTCCTACAGAGTCAAGCAGTATTTTGTATATTGTTAGTTGTGAGTGAGTAGCCCCATCCTCGATACTCCAGGGCTTCCGATCACTTACGATCTCTACACCCCTGGACTATATCTCATAGTAAAACTTGAACAGGTATTTAGTCATTTGATGCACATCAAAAGAGCGTATAACGGTACACTGTGGTCGACTGTGTGGCTTTGATATTAGTCATCGCTCTCTCTGTAGTCTTCAAAGGAAATCTTTGCTGGCCTGTGATTGGTCAAATGTTTTTGGCTGAACTGCCTTCAATTTCACTATGAGATAGTCCAGGGGTGTAGAGATCGCTAGTGATCGGAAGCCCTGGAGTATCGAGGATGGAGTAGCCCCTGTAACGCCAAAGATTTGTTTTATGGTTTCTGATAACCATTCAATCCATCAATAAACAGTCAACATCCTTTCCTGTTTTGAGTTATGTATAAAACATCAGTTATAGTACAGCTATAAGCCACGGACTATTATGACGTCACACGGTTTAGAGCTAGAAAATATGCATAATCGGGCCCGGGTGGTCAGAAAAATTTGACCTCGATATCGACGGCTTACAGGTTATTCCGGTTCGCGCGCGACACGGAGAGGTTTCTACACGTGCTAATAAAGCCATTTCCAGCATAAACTGAAATTATCATTTTTGTCTGCACAAATCCTTTAATATTATACATATGATAAATATCTTATAGACCATTCTTTGCATAGCACATCAAATGCATTGGAAACAACGAGTAAAAGGCAACCAATATCACATGGGATCTGAAGGTCCATAATTATATAAAATGTAACTAATTCTCAGATCCCTGTGAGTCTGTGACCAATATTGCTGCAAACTTTCGTGAGATTTATATATTTTCGCTGCATGTGCTGCAGATTTCGATATTTCCGGCGTAATGTAACTTGACGCGACGACCGCTATCTTTTTACCATTATTGAGTTATAAAAATATATCATTATCGTAACAAAAAATAAATTCTTGAGTATTTCAGTGTATGTATGGGTATATTACTTCACCTCATAAAACATAGCAAATCCTGAATGTTTAAAAGATGTTAAATCAAACAAACTGAATAATAACATACACATGTAGCAAGTGAATAAGGTCAACAGGCTGAGCAACCAGGTTCTCTGGAGCAAGCAAAATAGTTGTAAAAAAGAAGTTTTTTTTGTGAAAATGGACAAACAACTTGAAAATTCAATAGGTTATAACAGAAACATACACATATGCATATACATATATGTTTGTAGTTATGCAAATAATGTAGACACAAAAAAAAACAGTATCAAATGTAATGTTGATATTTACAATTATCTACAACTTTTCAGTATACTAATCAGAGGAAAAAAAAATATTTTCATATTTTTTTGTCGTCAAAAAACATTTCCTCAAAATTTTTGTTACTTGCGACTTTTTTCTGTAAATAAATCCCCAAAAACACCACATACTCCTTTATATGGGAACCAAGACAATCTATGTTGGAATAACTTTAGGTAAAAACAATAACAATAACTCAAAATGTTGATTGATGAATTAGAAACTGTGTTTTTTTTTTCTTCTTCATTTTATCCGTTATCCCAGAATGTTTCTGGTTATCCGGAATCGATTCCCCTCTCTCCGAGTCACAATTTACAATCTTCTCCCGATTAGAAACATGGCGTCTACCGGTGTGCCGAAGTCCTCTCCCGAGCGATCAAATCAGGACGATAGCTTGTCGAAGATTTACCTGGGTGGCTTATAATGTTACTCAAATTTTGGGGTTTGTTGCTTTGTTTTAATATGTTTGTTAACTATGCTATTTAGTGTCATGCTGGTATCATTCAACCATATTTGAGCAGATAATTTTGCAAAATAAGAATTAGTTGTTTGTCAAGTTACAGCCTGCTAATAAACTGAACAAGCACAGAGAAAACTACTTAATAGCAAGCACAGAGAAATGTTGATGTGTGACAATGTCTAATGCTAAAATAGGAAGTGCAAACACGTGATCATTAATACATTATAAAATATATAATTAAGATTCAAATAATTAGTATCAAAGTTATTTTCTTTAAGTTTCAATTATTTACTTTCTTCCTATATATTACAGATGGAGTGCTATCCTGTTGGCGTTGGGTAACCACTGGGTGACGAACCAGAGTATAACAGGAGTTTACCAGGACGTGGCACCCCTGCTCAACATCTTCCAGACAGCAGCTATTCTCGAGGTTCACATCATTGTCTATATTGTGTACTCGCGTTGTTAAAAACGTGGTATTTGTAACAAGGCCTGTCCCAATAGTAAAAACTCTGCATGCAATATGGTGAACTTTGGTATATAAGGAAGATATAAGATAGCTTTCTCACCTCAGTAGATGATTAATTAATTGTACATCGTGATACAGTCGCCTTCTAGCTTCGCGCTAGGAGGGAATTTCCTTTAGCTCAGGTTGGAAGAACGATGGACCAGTAAGTCCGGGGTTGCCGGTTTGAATCCCAGCTGGTGGCACACTACTCTCACCTGTTACATTTGGTGCCTTAGGCCACTCCGAGCGAAAGCTGTATGAGATGAGTGAGAGGCTTCGTTGGAGATAGAACCTGGGTTTGTGTGTGTTCGGGGAGAACACATTTGAAAGGGGAGAGCAGTAGAGCAGGTTTTAATTGTACTCAGCGATACGGTCGCCTCCTAGCTTCACGCTAGGGGGAATTTCCCTTTTGCTCTGTCGGTAGAGTGGTGTACCCGTTAGTTCAGGGTTGCGGGGTCATGCCCGGCTGGCGGCACACTTCTCTAGCCCTGTTACAAAAGAATAAAGACAAAATTTCTTAATGAAATCCACTGAACTATTAATTGGAAAATACTAAACACCAAATAAATGACATGGAAATATTGGAGATTTAACTTTAAAGATCTGGCATGCATTATTTTTATTGTGGAATACAGTTGTCTTATCTTTATTTTTGTAGATATTCCATTGTGCTTTTGGCCTTGTACGTTCAAATGTTGTCTTGACAGCATTCCAAGTGTTTTCACGTGTTTTCCTCACATGGGGAATAGCCTACAGTGTTCCAGAGGTAAGTACCTAAATTAACTGTTAACTCATTAAGGCATTATGTGTAATTATGTAATAAATAAACTATAAACTTGGTTTGATTTTACCTTGCCTAACATCCTATAAACACCTAAGATTATGATTAAGGATAGTCTCGATATGGAGTTTGACTGTAGGGAACTGTGGGATATTTGTGTTGTGTCTCCTTGAGATATTGGAACTCTGGTCAAACCAAACACAATAAACAGCAGCATTGGTTGGCTAATCCTCACACTGATCTGGTGGTGTACATGTCTTTATTGTACCTTTATATGGATCTTTCATGACATGCAGCTATTCATGTCATTCTTACTTTTAATAAATTATATAGTTGTAATAGCTCTAACAGCATAACTTTAATTATTGCACAGATGAATACATATATGGCAGACGTATAATTCATACAAACATGGCAGAGTTACACAACGCATGGCAAACGTCATACACAACACATGAGACTTCACACCACACATGGCAGACTTCACACACAACACATGACTCACACAACACATGGCAGACTTCACACAACACATGGCAGACTTCACACAACACACATGACAGACTTCCAACAACACATGGCAGACTTCACAAACACATGGAGACTTAAAAACATGGCAGACTTCACAAAAACACAGCTCAGACTTCACACAACACATGGCAGACTTCACACACACATGGCAGACTTCTACAACACACATGACTTCACACAACGACATGGGAGTCAGCGACAACACATGGCAGACTACACACAACACAAGGCAAGATTTCACAACATCACTTCACACAACACATGACTACACCAACACATCAGACACACAACACATGGCAGACTTCACACAACACATGGCAGACATCACACAACACATGGCAGACTTCACACAACACATGGCAGACTTCACACAACACATGGCAGACTTCACACAACACATGGAGACTCCACACAACACATGGCAGATTCACACAACACAATGGCATGACTTCACACAACACATGTCAGACTTCACACAACACATGGCAGACTTACACAACACATGGCAGACTTCACACAACACATGGCAGACTTCACACACAACACTAGGCAGACTTCACACACAACACACTTCACAAACAACAGACAGACTTCACACAACACATGGCAGACTTCACACACAACACATGAGACTTCACACAAAACATGGCAGACTTCACACAACACATGGCAGACTTCACAAAACACATGGCAGACTACACACAACACGATCACAAACGGACTTCAGACAATGGCACACTTCAACAACACATGGGAGACTTCACACAAACACATGGCAAGACACACACAACACATGGCAGACTTCACACAACACACACTTCACGGCACACATTGCATACTACAACAACACATGGCAGACTTCACAATAACACAATGGCAGATTAACACAACACATGGCAGACTTACACACAACACATGACTTACATCAACACACAACACACATGGCAGACTTCACACAACACATGGCAGACTTCACACAACACATGTCAGACTTCACACAACACATGGCAATGACATACACAACAATGGCAGACTTCACACAACACATAGACTTACACACAACACATGGCAAGACTCCACACACAACATACAGACTACAACACAATGGCAGACTTCACCACAACACATTCACACAACACTTCACAGCAACAAACATGGCAGACTTCACATAACACATGGCAGACTTCACACACAACACATGGCAGACTTCACACAACACATGGCAGACTTCACACAACACAACGGCAGACATCACACACAACACATGCAGACTTCACACAAACACATGTCAGGACTTCACACAACACCTGTCAGGACGTTCACACAACACACATGGCAGGACTTCACACAACACATGGCAGACTTCAATGGGCATTGACAACACACATGGCAGACTCACACAACACACACAAACACATGGCAGACTTCACACAACACATTGCAGACTTCACACAACACATGACCTACACACAACACATTGCAAGACTTACACACAATGGCACATGCATGCAGACTTCACACAACACATGGCCAGACTTCACACACAACACATGGCAGACTTTCACACAACACCACAAAACTTCACACACAACACATGGCAGACTTCACACATGCACACACATAACACAACAGCAGACTTCACAACAACACCAGACTTTCGACACAACACATGGCAGACTTCACACACAACACATGGCAGACTTCCACACAACACATGACTACAACAACAACACATGGCAGACTACAGAGTACACACAACACATGGCAGACTTACACATCACACAACACATGGCAGACTTCACACAACACATGGCAGACTTCACACTACGAACACATGGCAGACTTGGCACACAACACATGAACATCACACTGGCATACTTCACACAACACATGGCAGACTTACCCAACACATGGCAGACTTCACACAACACATGGCAGACTTCACACAACACATGCGAGACTTCCACACACAACACATGGCAGACTTCACACACACAACACATGGCAGACTTCACACAGACATCACACAAACACATGGCAGACTTCACACAACACATCAGCAGACTTCACACAACACACGGCAGACTTCACACACAACACATGTCAGACCTTCAAACAACACACATGCAGACTTCACACACAACACATGGCAGACTTACACAACACATGGCCACTTACACACACTTCACACACATGGCAGACTTCACACAACACATGTCCACACACAACACATGGGCAGACTTCACACAACACATGGCAAGACTTCACACAACACATCAGGACTTCACACAACACCACGGCAGACTTCACACACAACACATGGCAAGACTTCCACACAACACACAGACTTCACACAACACATGGCAGACTTCACACACAACACATGGCAGACTTACAACACACACATGGCAGACTTCACACACAACACATGGCAGACTTCACACAACACATGGCAGACTTCACACAACACATGACAGACTTCACACAACACACGACAGACTTCACACAACACATGGATACTGTGGAGTGCATGATATACACATAGAGATACACCACCATAAACATCAAAATATTGTAAATACAGCCACTGTAATAATCACCTACACTGTTGAGCTGGTAAGGGTGTATATTATGATATTAACTAAAATTTCTGTTATCTTTCTAGTCTTATAAAGGATTATTTAGATCATCAGTTATTGCTCTAGAATAGAACTCTACACGAAATGTTCTTCAAATTACCTATTCTAGTATGCGGGAAAAAAAACCCCAAAAACAGATGAGCTCTCTCATACAAGTCACGTTACAAGAAGTGTGTCAAAGATTTCATATTTTAGACATAGAGAAAATTGTATTGAAGGGAACATTAATTTTATTCATTATTATAAGTTCATATATCTCCATATTTGTCATTTCCCAAATCTTAACTTCATATTGCACTTTTGTCATATACCAGGAGTACCTCCATGACACGTCCTGGCCTTGACCTGTAAGTGACAATTGTTTCGTATTTCTAGGTACAGACGACTATTGGCGTGTTCATGTTTATCTTGGCGTGGGACCATCACAGAAATTGTACGATATTCGTTCTACTTCTCGTGCCTAGTAGGGGGATGGTCCCTTATCCTTTACAATGGTGCAGGTAAGAACAGGTTTCCTTTTAGTCTCTAGGATCATATAGGATTTTATTTTTGATAGATGTAAGTGAATTGTGTCTTTCGATAGTGTGTAGACCTTAAGTTAATGAGTTTAAATCTCCATTAGGCTGATCCACCCCACGGACCTCAATTGATATATATAGCAGGCAAGGTAAGGGGAAAAATCAGCTCATCCTGCAATGAGAAGGTGAAAACAAAGTCCTGTTGAACCGTCCTTTGTACTTTTAATTACGTTTTCAAAACTAAATAACAAAACAAACTTTCGGTTTATTAAATCTATTCGGGATTAACATGATATATTTTGTAAAGGGATGATAACAACCTTAATTACTTAATCATCCACTCCTGACTCTTACTGAATAAATCAACTGATAACATGATATTTTGTAAGGGAGGTAACAATCCGTTTCATACTTAATCAATCAGCCCTAACCTTACTATAACTATAACATATATTTGGTCAAGGGAGAGTACCAATCCTTAAATTACTTAATCATTACTCTGGACCAAACTAATAACTATAACATCATATTAGTAAGGAGGTAATAACCTTATTACTAATCATTACTCTGACCACACTATAAACTCATAACATATAATATGTAAGGGGAGGTAACAACCTTAATACTTAATCATTACGTCTGACCCTACACAATAACTATAAACATATATTTGGTAAGGAGAGGTAACAACCTTATTACTTAATCATTACTCTGACCTACATATAAACTATACACAGATATTTGTAAGGGAGGTAACAACCTTATACTTAATCAACACTCTGACCATACGTAACCATAACATATATTTTGTAAGGAGGTAACAACTTTAATTACTTAATCAATACCCTCTGACCAAACACTATAACTATAACAGGAAATATGTTAAGGGAGGTAACAATCTTAATACTAAGCCAGTTATTCTGAACCAATTACTAAATACTATAAACATATAATTTGGTAAGGGAGGTAAACAAACCTTTATTACTTTAATCCATCACTCTGACCATAACTATAACATAATAAACATAATATTTGGTAAGGGAGGTAACAAGTAACTTAATAACTTTATCATCACTCTGACCATAACTGTAAACTATAAAACATAGATTTGTAAGTGGAGGTAACAACTTTATGACATAATCATGCACACTCTGACCTACACTATAACTATAAACTATATATTTGTAAGGAGGTTAACAAACCTTATTACTTTAATCATCACTCTGACATTACTATAACTAACACATAATTTTGTAAAGGGAGGTTAACAACCTTAATACTTAATCATTACTCTGACCAACACATACTATCAACATATATTTGGTGTAAGCGAGGTAACAATCTTATTACTTAATCATTATCTGACCATACTAGTAACCAAAACATATAATTTGTAAGGTAGGTAAAAATCCTTATTACATAATCATTATTCCTGACCATACTATATACCTATAACATATATTTGTTTGTAAAGGAGTTAACAACCTTATTACTTAATCATCATTCTGACCTTACTATAACTATAACATATAATTGTAAGGGAAAAAAAAGGGGGTAACAACCTTATCTACTTAATCATTCACTCAGACCTTACTATAGACCAAAACATATATTTGTAAGGGAGGTAACAACCTCTTTACTACTTAATCATTACTCTGAACCTTCACTATATACCATAACATATATTTAGTAAGGAGGTACAACTTATTTACAATCTTGCAGACCTGTACTAAACTTTAACATATATTTCTAAGGGAGGTAACAACCTATTACTTAATCAAGTCACTCTGACCATACTATAACTATAACAATATTTGTAAGAGGAGGTAACAACCTTATTACTTAATCATCACTCCTGACCATAACTATATACCATATCAATATTTGTAAGGGAGGTAACAAATCTTATTACTTAATCATTACTCTGACCATACTATAACCATAACATATATTTGTAAGGGAGGTAACAACCTTATTACTTAATCATCACTCTGGACCATACTATAACCATAACATATATTTTTGTAAGGGAGGTAACAATCGTATTACTTAATCCATCACTCTGAACCTTGACTAAAACTATAACATTATAATTTGTAAGGGAGGTAACGAATCTTATAACTTAATCATTACTCTGACCGTATACATAACCATAAACATAAATTTTGTAAGGGAGGTAACAACTTATTTACTTAATCATCAGCTCTGACCATACTATAACTATAACATAATAATTGTAAGGGAGGTAACAATCTTTATGACATAATCATTACTCTGACCTTACTATAACAATAACATAACTATAACATATATTTGTAAAGGAGAGGTAACATACATATATTTGTAAAGGGAGGAAACATTAAATTACTTAATCATCACTCTGACCATACTATAACTAATAACATAATATTTGTAAGGGAGGTAACAACGTTAATTACTTAATCATCACTCTGACCATACTATAACCATAACATATATTTGTAAGGGAGGTAACAACCTTATTACTTAATCATTACTCTGACCATACTATAACTATAACATATATTTGTAAGGGAGGTAACAACCTTATTACTTAATCATCACTCTGACCATACTATAACAATAACATATTATTTGTAAGGGAGGTAACAACTTTATTACTTAATCATCACTCTGACCACTAAAACCATAAACATTATGTTTGTAATGGGAGGTAACAACTTATTACGTAATCATCACTCTGACCACACCTATAACTATAACATATATTTTGTAGAGGGAGGTAACAACTTTATTACTTTAATCCTCACTCTGACCATCACTATAACCAATAACATATATTTGTAAGGGAGGTAACAACTTTATTACATATTTGGTAGAGGGATCATCACTCTGGACCACACTGATAACTATATAACAGATATTTGTAAGGGAGGTAACAACTTTATTACTTAATCATCACACCTGACCACACTATAACTATAACTTTATTACTTGATCATTTACCAGCACTATAAGTAACAAGGGAGGGAACAACATTCTTATTACTAATCATAATTCTGAACAACTATAACTATAACATATATTTGGAAAGGTAACAACCTTATACTTGTAACTCTGTCCTTACTATACACTATAACATATACTTTATTACATATTACGATACTCATCACTCTGACCATACTGTAACCGATAACATATATTTGTAAGGGAGGTAACAACCCTTATTACTTAATCATCACTCTGACCATACTATAACCATAACATATATTTGTAAGGGAGGTAACAACCTTATTACTTAATCATTACTCTGACCTTACTATAACTAATAACATATATTTGTAAGGGAGTAACAATCTTTTTTTTAAAAAACTTAACATCACCTAAACCTATTAAACTTAATCAATAACAATCTATACTTAACCATACTCGACCGTTACTATAACTTATAACATATATTTGTAAGGGAGTAACAACCCTTATTACTTAATCATTATATTGTGTAAGATGAGGTAACAACCTTATTACTATTCATCAAAACCATACTAAAAACATATATTTGTCTAAGGGAGGTAAACAACCCTATTACTTAATTCATCAACTCTGACCTTACAATAACTATAACATATATTTGTGAAGTTGGAGGTAACAATCCTTAAATTAATGCATCACTCTGACCCATGACTATAACTAAAAACATATATTTTGTAAGGGAGGTATCGAACTATAACTATAATCAATGTACTCTGACCTAACTATAAACTATAAATAACCATAATGTGTAATGGAGAGTAACAACCTTATTACTTAATCATCACTCTGACCATCACTATAACTATAACAGTATATTTGTAAGGGAGGTAAACGATTACTTAATTACTTAATCATTACTCTAAGGGAGGTAACAACCTTATTACTTAAATCATCATACAGACCTTACAATAACAAATATATATTTGTAAGGGAGGTAACAACCTTATTACTTAATCATCAACTCTGAACCTTACTATAACATTAACATAATATTTGATAAAGTAGGTAACAACTTTATTACTTAAGCATTAACTCTTACCATAACTATAACCATAACATATGATATGGGAGGTGAACAACCCTTATTACTTAATCCATCACTCAGACCATCAACTATAACTATAACATATATTTGAAAGGGATAACAACTGTATTACTTAATATACACTGTAAGGGAGGTAACAAATATATTTGTTATTACTTAAATTAAACGATCAATCTAGACCAGTACTATAAAACTATAACATATATTTGTAATGGAGGTACCGAACTTATTACTTAATCATTACTCTAACCACACTATAACTATAACATATATTTGTAAGGGAGGTAACAACCTTATTACTTAATCATTACTCTGACCATACTATAACCATAACATATATTTGTAAGGGAGGTAACAACCTTATTACTTAATCATTACTCTGACCATACTATAACCATAACATATATTTGTAAGGGAGGTAACAACCTTATTATTATTACTTAATCATCACTCTGTACCACTACTATAACAAATAACATATTATTTGTAAGAGGAGGTAACAACCTTATTACTTAATCATCACTCTGACCATACTGATAACCATAACATATATTTGTAAGGGAGGAACAACCTTATTACTTAATCATCACTCTGACCATAACTATATAACCAATAACATGATATTTGTAAGGGAGGTAACAACCTTAATTACTTAATCATTACACTCTAAACCATACTATAACTGATAACATATATTTGTAAGGAGGTAACAACCTTATTTACTTAATCATCACTCAGACCATACTATAACCAGTAATTATAAATTTGTAAAGGGAGTTAACTAACCTTATTACTTACTCATTCACTCTGACCATACTATAACTATAACATATATTTGTAAAGGAGGTAACAACCTTATTACTTAAATCAGTTCACTCTATAACCTTACTATAACCGATAGACATAAATTTGTTAAGTGAGGTAACCAACTTTATTACTTAATCATCACTCCCGTGACCCATGACTAGTAACCATCAACATATAATTGTTAAGGGGAGGTAACAATCTTATTACTTAATCAACACTCACTCAACCATACTATAACTATAACATAATAATTGTAAGGGAGGTAACAACCCCTTAAAACATTTTACTTAATCATCACCTCTGACCTTAACAAGAACCATAACATATAGTTGTGAAGGGATAGTAACAGACTTTAATTACTTAAATCATTACACACTGACTACATACTATAACATAACATTATATTTGTAAGGTAGGTAACAACTTCATTACTTAAGTCATCACTCTGACCATACTGTAACCATAACATAATATTGTATAAGGGAGGTAACAACCTATATTACTTAATCATTACTCTGACCTTACTATAACTATAACATCATATTTGTAAGGGAGGTAACAATGCTTATTACTTTTAATCATCACTCTAACCACACTATAACTATAACCAACTAATTGTAGGGGGGGTAACCAACTTTATTACTTAATCATCACACTGACCATTACTGAAACCATTAACATATCATTTGTAAAGGGAGGTAACAAACCTTATTACTTAATCATTTACTCTATACCTACACAAGTAACCATAACATATATTTGTAAGGGAAGGTAACAACCTTATTACTTAATCATAACTCTAAAACCTTACTAGTAACTAACATATATTTGTAAGGGTAGGTACAACCTTATTACTTAATCATCACTCTAAACCTACTATAACATATATTTGTAAGGGAGGTAACAACATTATTACTTAATCTGGACCATCACTATAACAAATATGTAAGGGAGTTAACAACCTTACTATAACTCACCTTAACATATATAAATTTGTAAGGGAGGTAACAACCTTAATACATAATCATCACTCTAACCATACTATAACATAACATATATTTGTAAGGGAGGTAACAACTTTATTACATAAATCATCACGTCCTAACCATACTATAGACCATAACATATAAATTTGGGTTTAAGGGATGGTAACAACTTATTACTTAATCAAATCACTCCTGACCATACTATAACCATAACAACTTATATACTCAAAGATCCTTTGTAATTTTAATCTTTATTTCTCTACAACATTTAAGGACCTTGTTTAATTTGATGGTACAGAATACTGGTGGTCATGAACTTTTCACTATCTATTCAAGCTTACATACATGTTTGAAAACCCAGATAACTTGAAGCTAAACATTGTCCAGCCAAACATCAGTTTTGTTATATGTAAACAATGTTATTAACAAGGTTGTTTAAACCTTTCATAAAGTATATCAAAGAAAAGTTTCTGATAAATATCCAGATTAAACCTGTATTTTATACACTTATACTGTTATGAAAATCCTATCATCGACATGGTTGAACTTTAACATTGTTCCTTCTGATTTACAGGTACACATTCTTCCTAGTGCTATACCCAATAGGTGTATCGGTAAGTGATGTCTCAATTATGATATCAGTGTAGCAAAGACTATAAATAGGTGTCAAAATACTGTTGTGAAAGGATTTATCCTAGATTTCCCCTCATCTTGGACAACATTTTTTATAAGATTTAAATGTAAATCAACTATCAACAGATTTCCATCTGAAAACATTAATATTCACAGATTTAGAAATTATAATTCATGTCGAATATGAATTATGTTGATATCATTTTGCGAAAATAAATTTTATTTTGAAAATTTTACTTGGATTGTGAAATTCGCCAAAGCGAATTGCACGCAAAAGAAAGTTGGTTTACAGTAAGGCAATACCAGGATTAACTTCAAATGAATATATAAATGTAGCTGTAAACTGTATATGATGTCAAGCAGCAGTGAAATGATTACAAGCAAAGTAAGTTGTAACGACTATTGATACACAGGTAGAGTAATGACCTATGCTTTACTTACAGGGAGAATTACTCACGATCTACGCCAGTCTGCCCGTACGTCAAGGAGAGACAACTCTACTCTATACCGCTACCTAACGTGGCCAAAATGTCCTTTAACTACTATTACTTCCTCCTGGGTGCTATGTTAACCTATATTCCAGGTAAGTACTAGTTTTCCTCACCTTAATGAGGTGTAGTAGGAGCTGAGAAATAAAAGCTTCGAACCCAATACCCCTTCTTACACTAGTCGGAGAGCTCTACCAATACGGGGGTTTTGAGATCCCAAAACGACGTGGGTTAAGTACTATTTACCGTCGATTAGTCCCACCTTCGGGTGCTTATGACGTCACAAAAATCATGTCAAATGATGACGATAATCACCGGATGATGGCACAAATCGACGATAAATTGTACTTACCCATGTGTTTTGGGATCTGGAAACCCTCGTATTGAGCTATCTGGTTTTCCCACTTAAACTCATACACCCCTGAAGACACATCTGGACTGATCTTCTTGGATAACTAGAACAGTCCATAATGAAATTACAGGGGTGAAGAGGTTAACGAGGTGTAGTAGGAGCAGAAAAATGCACGACCAGACCGAGATTTGTACTTGGAACCCTTCTGAAACTAGCCGGAGAGTTTTACCAATTTAGCTACCTAGTCGCTGGCGATAGACCCAATCCAGAACCATTACGGAGGTGAAACAGAATGAGAAACACTAAGATAGGTTTTGCCTGATATCTAATCCCTATTGATACTTAACATCTTTTTTGTCAGTAAAATATTTGGAAATTGAAACAGTAGTAAAATTGGAGGCAACAGAACAGAACAGGTAATTTAGTCCTTTGATGTACACCAAAAGAGCCTTATAACAGTCCCACTGTGGTTGACTGTAGTTTTAAAGTTCCCTTGAGCTGCCTTCAGTTCAACTATGAGATAGTCCCAGGGGTGTAGAGATTGTAAGTGATCGGAACCCCTGGAGTATCGAGGATGGAGACCTTTGATGGTGATTCATTGGCAACCAAGTAGTGGTTTTTCTCAGGGTACTCTGACTTTCTCCCGCTTAATAAGTCTGACACATCTTTAAATTATCCTGTTTTTAATAGAAGTTAAACGAAAAAGCCAAAGGTTAGTTGAGAGATGTATTACAAATGTAAGCGTTTTGGCTTGCCTTGGGTTTTAGAAATCAGTCTATGGAACCCACCTTTGTGGCATCGTGGTATTGTTTTCACAGCGTCATGCAATATTTTAGGCATAAAACTCATGCCATGTCATGTGTCTTGTACTTTGTGAAATAGTGTGTTTTGTTTTCTGTTTCAGTATTTCCACAACTTTTCATGCACATGGTGAACCAGCGAAAAAAAAGTCATCGGAGGGGCCAGTAAAAAGAAAGAATAAATTGAATGGAGATCTCCAGTACCAGGGATACCTGGTGTGGAAAACAATCATTGTATAATATACGGGCCGTACATGACATGCGAATGACTTTATCATCAGTGTGAAATCTGTAGTGCTTGTTAATCAGATAAGAATGTTGTCATTGTGTTGTAATGTTGATGATGACCCTTATCATTAATTGTGTGATGTAAATGAAGTACATGCTCAATATCTTTTCTTTGTTACACACTTGTAAATACATGTAGTGCCATGTCCAACACAGTGATGCTGTTAATATACTAGTTTTCACTCAATCTAGTTTCTATGGCTTATCTGATTTTGAGAAGGTTAGTAAAGTCGATTAATTCACTAATAAATCATTTTATAATATAAACGATATACTGGTACAGAAATGGATTTAGTGAAGTCAATATTAAGCATAAAATGTTTGGTAAAAAAAAGACGTACACACACATGTATATACAGCCCCAGTATACATATAATGTGTGATGTTCCTGTACAAAAGGCCCACTACTTTGTCAGAACTTGTAAAACATTTTTATCACCTAATGAAAGGGTTTACATTTGTAATGAAACTATTACAAAGGCTTTCATACACTAGCAAAATCTGTAAATGTCATTTTATGGAACACCTTTTGATGATTAATATCACTATCAGATTTAGTGCCGTGTGCCGATAGCGTCTTTATCCACCTTTATAAGTCTATATAATAGATTTACACCAGAACACTCAACAGCCAGTGTCTAATAAAATAATGTTCTAAATTAATCACCATATTTATATGTCATCAATTTTTTTATGGAAATCATGTATCCTTTGAATTCCTGTCATACATTTTTCTATTATGATTTAAGTTCTTTTGAAGATGTGATATTGACATGTTAAAATAATATCACCTGATTTGAGAGAACAACTTTACGTTTTCTTAATGAAATACATAAAGTTAAATATAAATTATTCTTTGTTATTTTTAACCAATCATCTGTCTGCTTTAAAACCTTCCGTCTGTACCCCTGGTAGCCATCTGCTTTTAAAACCTTCTGTCTGTAACCCTGGTAACCACAATGTGGTGCTTGGCTTAAGAATCTATTTAGCTGATTCTATGTTCAGCCTTTAGGAGGCAGTGATTGAAATTCATATCAAGACTCGGTCACATTGATGTTCATGTAGATTCAGGAAAATAGCAATGGATAATTACAAAGGAATCAATGTAACACCTGGAATTGGAAGACGATATTTGTTCTTAAAAGCAAGTAATTCTGAAAATCCATCAGTAAAATTATATTTGAACAGCTGTTTTATTTTACGCAAGGTCAAAATGTTTTTAACTAATTGTAGTAATAATGTAAAATTTGTGGCGCTATTTTAATTTCTGCATTGGCTTTCAGGTTTATATCATAACAATTTGCCAATATTTTTGCAGATTAAAATTTTGCCATAATAGCAATATCCCTCCAAATCAAGGAAAATTTCATCCCCATGTAAAACAACCGACTATGGTATTATATACCGATCAAGAGTTAGAATAACAGAAAAGTCAACACACTATGTAAAGAAATCGCCCAATATAGTTATTCTGTTTTATTAGCAATTTACATAGATAAGATGGGTGTACTGGCAGTATTTCTACTGTATAACAATCAACAGTCTACCACTCGTTATATCACACCGAGATACAACGCCCGACACATCAGTCCACGCCCACCCCAACTACACTGGGACGAGCGGCCGACTACACCGACTGGGCGACATCAGGCTGGGGCGACGGGACTACACCAGACTGGCGCCCAACTACACCAGGCTACGGGGACGACGAGACTGGGGCCGCCAACTACACGGGGAGACGACGGCCGACTACAGACCAACTGGGGCGACCGCCCAACTACACCAAGCTGGGGCGACGGCCAAACTACTTTCAGGCTGTGACAAGCCCCGCATCAGGCTGTGACACGCAAGCTGCACATACTGATCACTGAAAATGTGTTGTTAATGTGAGGCGGCTCTTTGTTTGCAAGGATTGTCATTTCAAATATTATTTTCTTTTAAAATACAGTTTTCTAATCTTGACAATGGACATGTTTAATATACTTAATTTTTGTGCCTCAACAGAGATTTATTACATGTTCAAAAAAAAAAAAAAAGAAGCCAGCATTTTTAAGCAAATTATTCAACTTGTGTCAAGAAGACCGATATCTACGATAAATTAAACGTAAAATAAATATCAATATGTAGAATAGAAACCATACAGTTTGGATAAACAATACCACTATATCTTTAGTGAAAATTTACATTAAAATTAAATTCTTCAATCTCTGACCCAGGTTTATATATCATCTGAAATCTGCCCCAGCCGGTCTTCAACCAAAACGATTTTCATCCCAGTTTCATCTGTCTATTTTTCATAAACATTGAACCGTTGTTATTTTCATTTAGTCTGAATGTTTCTCATTACAAAAATCTAAAAACCAGCTCAGATTCTGAGGACTTGGTCATCCGACCACTATATATTATATACACAATTGTAAGTAGTTCCGCTCTATATATAGACTTTAACAGTTCTCTTCTTACAACGGATCCAAGAAACATTATGAAATTTAATACATCCATACTCAACTCTGTGAAATGTACATCTAATGAAAGAACCTCTTGCAATGAAATAATCTAGAACAGTATTTGTTCAAATCTGCATCCATGTCCATCTAAATTAATCAAATAAGTAAGTTTGACACGGCGATATTGATAAAAACAATATCAGACATCTCGATAGACACGACGTAATGACCGAAAACTTAGTTTGGTGTGATCTTGTCGTGCTAAACCTCTAACATTGTTTGGATGTACCTATAACTGAGCCTCACTTTCATTTGTTGTATATATAGTTGTTTATCTAGAGACAGATAACCCCCACTAATAACGAAACACATACCGAAGTCATTAACCACGTAAAATATTTACAGATCTGACTCAAGTTTTGGAATGTGTAATCAGACTGAGTCATGTCCAAAAACGTCACTACTTTTATAGAGAATGGGTTGCTGTATATACTGTCAAAATACGTAAAAATCTTGACTGATTTATGTATATGGTATATAAAGCACAACAGAACAGTCGTTCCACACATGCCATATCCTACCACACACATACTCTATTGGATGATAATGGCCTCCAGGTGTGGCCATACATTAAAATAAAAATATTCACGGGATCTATACTAGCATCACTTACTGGATAACAAGCTAATTTTCATGGCGACTTCATTTAGTGTTTTTACTATTCCTTATGGTGATCAATTTTCGTGATATACATGTATTATCACCTGTGAAAATACAAATACGTGAATTATAATCGCACTCACCAAAATAAGTTTGTTTACAGAACCACAAGCACTAATAACACAACAGAACACACCAACATAAACAGTTAGCCATGGTAACATTTTATCATCCCTCTCAAAATATGGAACTCTTGATGTGCCAAAACCATTTAAAATTAATTTACTTGTGCGAGAGCAACCAACTTTGTACTTTACACACTTAAACTATCATGTGACATGTGTTATACGAGGTAAAGTGTATCTTCATAACAAAACAAAACTATCTTAAACGAAACTTCAAAAATTGTAATCATATATCCAAATTTGATTATAAAAATAATAGAGATACACATATAGACGCATTTTCCTTCAGGAAATAGGAAAAATGTATTATTTGTGGTTTTCCTGCACAGAGCAAAATAAATACAGCGTATTACATGTAGCTGATGTACCTATAAAGTGCTTGGGTCTATGGCTAAAGCCATTATGCACAAATAGAAAACAGATAAATAAATCTCGCGAATATTGTATATTGTAGTATACTCAAACCCCTCTCTATGAGTAACACAAAGTAGAATTTTAAAATAGAAATTATTTCTTCCACTTTTCTATCATCCCCGGCCCCCTATATCATTGTACGCCCTGATATGAAATGTTCAACTAAATTGAGCTATGTTATCTGGTCAAAGTCTTAATATTTCACTCTGTTCCGTCAGAATGTGAAAAAAAAAAAAAAAAAAAAAAAAAAAATAAATACAATAAAAGTAATAAATATGAAACTTGCTCCAAGATATCCAAGTGGACACTCACAAAATACATGTACACAAGGGAGTACTCCTGATCTTTTAGATAAACAGAGTTATCTGCCCTTAAATTAGGTATCGCTTGTTACGCATGTAGTTCATATCTAAAATATGTTACACCCACAAAGACATAACATTGGAATCAATACCTACCAGCAAGAAAGATGCAAACTGTAAACAACTTATTTTTCGTTGTGATTTCATTTCACATTTTTTACCTAGTGGGACGTTTTCCATTGAGATTTGACTTTGCGATCTAGACTTCTGGAGTACTACTTTATCTGTACTTGAAACAGTTTTTGCGTGATTTCATATCACCCCAAGAAAGAAGGAGAAATCTTTAATACAGGCAGGTAAATAAGTCGGTTCACAGTAGGTATTTGTTTTACAATGATATTAGTGTATCCACAGTAGTATTTGTTATCAATGATATTAGATATACAGGTATCCACGTAAGTATTGTTAACAATGTATCCACAGTAGGTATTTGTTAACAATTGAATTGATATATTATCCACAGTAGGTATTTGTTAACATGAGATTAGATAATCACAGTAGGTAATTTGTTTATGAAAGTAAATACAGTATCCACATAGAATTTTGTTTATAATGATATTAGAATATACAGGTATCCACAGTATGGTATTTGTTACAAATGTATTTGTTAACAAATGATATTAGATATACGGTTCACATAGGAATTTGTTTACAATGATATTATATATACGCTTCACAGTAGTAAGTTAACAATATATTCGATATACAGGTATCCACAGTAGGTATTTGTTAACAATGATATTAGATATACAGGTATCCCAATAATAAATTTATTGCTAGAACAAATTGGTTTATAACAATCAAAAACACTGCTCAATCTAATTCATACTAGTCATGTCTTTTTAATGATGATTATTAATATGTTTCTGAACTATGAGTAGAACTGATCGGATCTTCCACTCACATATATAAACTGTAATGGATTAACAGCTGGGATCCAGCCTTTTATCTATATATGTTACATACCTCATTTATCATACACATTATACACATTCATGGTTCCACATTTATTTAATACACACTCAACTTAACACACACACAACACATGACTTAACTTACACACACTCACACCGAGACTCCTAACACACTCAAGGCTCTAAAACCAATACATTTATCTATTTATATTGTACATGAATAATTCATGTGAATATTGTACATGAATAATTCATGTGAATAATGTACATGAGTAATTCATGTGAATATTGTACATGAATAATTCATGTGAATATTGTACATGACTAATTCATGTGAATATTGTACATGACTAATTCATTGTGAATATTGTACATGAGTAATTCATGTGAATATTGTACATGAATAATTCATGTGAATATTGTACATAAAATAATTCATGTGAATATTGTACATGAATAATTCAGGAATATGTATATTGTACATGAATAACTTCATGTGTATATCGTACATGAATAATTCATGTGAATATGTATATTTTGCATAAATCACGTGTAATATCGTACATGAATAATTCATGTGTATATAATGATATTGAACCTGGATATTTATGTGTATATATATTGTACATGAATATAATTCATGTGTAATATCGTATATTAACCTGAATAATTTATCATGTTATATATTGTACATGAATAAAACATGTTAATATATATATTGAACTGGCTAATTTATGTGTAATATGTGGTACATGAATTAATTCATGTGTATATATATTGTACATAAATAATAAATGTGTATATTATACATGAATAATTCCATGTGGTAATATTGTACTTGAATAAATTCATGAAGAATAGAATTTCACAAAATGTTCCCACATGGTGTCATGAACATGTGTTATATTTCTGTCTTCCGCATATTACAGAGTAAGCTCGCCTTGCAAGTAGTCACCTCATTTTGACGTTATTGACATTTGTGAGCTCTTTTTCTTCCAAACAGTAATGACGTTACGTTTCGCAAACATTTGAACATCCCAATCAATATCTACCTGCAAGGAGCAGGATAACTCTGTAATAATGCATATACAGAATAGTAGCAAGCGTGAAATTAAACTCCAGCAAATAGGTAGTTGATAACTCTGCATGAATATAAGACATTACACTTAGAACAGGTAGAAAGGACAGTGTATATATATATATATACAAGATTATATATAAAATACAGGTATTGTGGTATGTCTGAAACTGACAGGTGTTCGGAAATTTTATTCATGAAAGTCTTGTATAGTTAGGATGTAACAATGTAACTATGGCCACAGGAACCAAATATTCTGGTAATAATGTTAGTATACAATGTTGACTGACAAGATTTGCATTTTTTTGTGATTGATGTCCTGGCAATTACCACAGGTTATATGTTGTAATTAACAATAAGTCTACTATTTATAACAGAGCTATTGAGCTCCCAGTTTTCTCTATTAGAACTAAACCAGACCATTCACTACTGAATTTAGAACAATTCTATATGTAACTTTAATTGATCTATGTTTATCTGTACACAGTCCGGACATGTGTATAGGCGTTATAAATATTCATATTAGAAAATATTGGATGATGAAATCGTCCCTCCCCAATTAGGAATGCAGAATTTATGCAAAGCAGGATGAATTTTCTTAAAGATCAAATCCTTCATTATTAATATCACATATTGAGTGTGGGGAACGCTAGGACTAAATTTAAGTCATTCCTTCAGTCCACGAGACACTAACCATCACAGAATTCTGGAATTACATCTAATTTATATCAATTTATTTGTAAGTTAACAAGCTTGCGATTATGTTTAAAAAATTTTTTTACTGTGATAAATACAAAATACTATCGTAAATCGTTTGTGAGCTTGTAAAAAACATTAAAACCACAAGCAAATTCACAAACTGTCTCAAAATAACCAAGCATTGAAACTGATGGAAGTGTACAAGGCAGTCACATGTTAAGTATGTTTGCCTACAACAATGGATGAAAAAATATATTTCATGGCTAATAATCAAATCTTCAACAAAACTCTAAAGATACACAATATTGATAAGGGACATAAGACTACTATCACTTAAAACTCTAAATGTACCCATACTCAAACTAAACCAAATCTATTTTCACTTCTGAGCACAGTACTGTTAACATACTCTACTTATTTTAGCATACTGTACACCAACTTTCTTTCGCGGCTACCAAATTTCCAGATTTCCATTTAAAAACAAGTTTGTAAAGATTCACATTTGCAGATTTAAAAAATAGAATTTAAAATAGCTTTCAATTCATATTGTGCAAATATTAATGTGCGGAAATAAACTTTCATGAATTTCTGATCGCGAAATTTGCGAAAGTAAAATGCGAAATCCATTCAGAATAAGTTTGATGAATTTGTGTAATTGAAGAAATTATTGTATCATATAGTGTAATACAGTACACAGAAAATGTAATTAGCGTAATCATATATTTTAACACAAGTGTTCCACAAAGTATTTCGTAACAGAAACTCCTAAAATATGATCAGTACTAACATATGTCCATTCACAGCAAATAAAACAAATAGATATACGATATTAATATTAACAAAAAAAATATGACTTTATGTTAAAATATGACACCAAAAATGTAATAGCCAAGGTTGAAAAAAATCTAGATTTATTACATTTACATGTTAAGAAATAATATTTTTGTCAAAAATTCTACAACAAATAACAAATTTTTAGTCCATTTTCAAATTGACATAAATATATCTGACAAAATTTAGAGAAGCGAAGAATGATACTGTTCCGAGCATGAGAAAGAAAACGTAACAGCTGAGTGCGGTGTAGCCAAAGAATTCCAGAGTCTGCAAGGCACCAGACATGTTGGAGCGTTTGAAGTAGTAGAAGGTGGCGTAGAGGAACACAAAGATACCAGTGGATCTGTACAGATAAAACATATATCACATTTAATTACATTATATCATATATACACAAAGATACCAGTGGATCTGTACAGATAAAACATATATCACATTTAATTACATTATATCATATATACACAAAGATACCAGTGGATCTGTACAGATAAAACATATATCACATTTAATTACATTATATCATATATACACAAAGATACCAGTGGATCTGTACAGATAAAACATATATCACATTTAATTACATTATATTATATATACACAAAGATACCAGTGGATCTGTACAGATAAAACATATATCACATTTAATTACATTATATCATATATTGATGAAGCTCATTAATCACACAGAACCTAAGGGGAGATAAAAAGTGACAGTGGATAGGAGTTGACTGCTAGTTACAGCGCAACAACATATAAAATTCATCAAATTGTTACAGAACTTTATGATAAAATTCTACATTTTCTATTCCATCTTCGCATATTACAGATTTAGCTCCCTTGCAAGATTGTTACGTCATTATTTTGTCAACACATTTCACATTGTTTTCTCCGATAAGCATGACATTACGCTCGTAAACACATGACATTACAATCAATACCTATCCGCAAGGGCAGATAACTCTGTAATATGCAAATACAGAATAGAAAATAAGCATAAATCTACTGTGTTTTGCAAAAATATGTGTAACTGGTAAACACTTTGAATTGATAAATGAGATATGTTGTATCTACGGAGACATTTCATTAAATAATCAAACTTAGTATACAGCCAACATCTACCTTTAAAGTTTATAATTTAATTTGCAGACTACCGTATTTTTGCGCGTATAGTGCGCACCCGCGTATAGTGCGCAGGTACGTTTTTGAGTTTCATTTTGGAAAAAAAAAAATATTTACAAAAAAAAATCTCAGTTTTTGTATCTTCGTTCACAACTACATTTTGCATTTGATCCACCTCCAAACACTTTTGAAGAACAAAATCAAACGGTTCTTATTGTTTATCAGTGCTTAAAACAACCTTCTGTTCATTAAAATTAACTGGCGAGAGGAGTTTGACACGATGATTGACACTTTGTTTTACACAACGGCAGGCCTAAGCCTAGTTAGCTTGTGAATTGCCGGTGACACTATAATGAGGATATCAACAACGATGGTTCTACAATCAAATAATTAACCATACCTTGTGTAATTGCAAGTGGTATCAATCAAGTCTATTGTGTATCTGTTCGGCATTTAGATTTAATCATTGTCCAAGATATTAGCTGGAAAGCTGACTGAGTAGGCCAATCAACCACAGGTGGCCGCCATATTTGATTACTGACTGCACGCTTCCGTATTCTCAATTATTTCAATTAGTATTGAAATCAGGACAAGATCTTACAGAAAACCATTTCAAAAGATAGTAATAAGAGTAAATTTTTACAGTCATATCATCATTTATAGTTGCCGATTGGTCAGTGTTAATGTAGGAAGGTTTTTAGTTTCGTATTTAATTTGCTGGCTCTGCATGTGGGATTACACTCACTTCCGTAAACATTTGCAAGTTCAAAAGTTTTCACATGCTGGAGAAACTTATTTATAAGGTAATCTGTCTAATGTGACGAATTAATTACACACTTATACATCGTTTCAAGCTCCAGGCTATATTCATTTAGCCATTTAGATTTGGAGATACCTTACTGAAGATTCACGATCGTAACATGAATCCGGTCATGAACACACGTGCTCTCAAAACGGACTTTCAAGGAATTAAAGATAAAAATTTCAAGAGATGTTTTCCTTTTATATTGAATATATGCATTGACCATTGACTTAAAGATCCAAGTATTTAATCATAATTATTTCACGACAACGTGTACAAAATGTTACTGCATAGCTCGGACCTGCCGGTCGGTGATCATAACCCAGGACCTGGCCATGCCTTGTACCTGCGTATAGTGCGCACCCCCAACTTTTCACTTGATAGATTATGAAAAAAAGTGTGCACTATACGCGCAAAAATACGGTAATCAAATACTGTGTTAGATCTATGATGAATGAGAGGTTTTGTAACCATTACATAGCTGTATTTACTGATGAATGATATGTATTAGGTATAAATCTGACTATTTACCCAGCACTGAATATGGATCTCCACCACCATCTGTAGTCCTCGGCAGACAGCTGGAAATAGGTTAGAGCGACAGAGATACAGGCGGTCACGCTCAGCAGTATCCCATACACTATAAATAGGATACCATACAGCGTGTACTGCTCCCGGCCCCACAGGGTGGCAAAGATATAGTATAGCTCCACGGAGATTGCACTGAAAAACGACACATACATCAATATAAATTTAACAATACATCAACATCAATATGATATCTTTGTATTAGTTAGAATGATCAGGATTCCTTTAAAATATTTCTTTCAACTTTGGGCTCAAAAACAAATTATATAATGTCTTCCTATTACATGTATGTCATTCATTAAAAAACCGACTACTGATTACCACCTAAAAACTACATCAGGTAAAAATCAGGTGATTTTCAGTAAATTTAAAGATGGAACTTTTTTCTCCACTCCCCCTCCCTTCCTACAAGCCATGTGGTCAAAAGCCAAGATGGCTACCTGTTCACGATCTTGATATCTTGTTGTTACTTGAATGGCAATTCAACATTCATATGAAACGATTTAAACAGAGGGTGGGATCTCTCAATATTTTTTGTTCTGCAAGTTACCATGTTTTTACTTACCTCCTAGCACAGTCAAGGACAATCAGGCAATGTCACAGTTTATCAACAGGCGAATCATTATCTAACTATCCAATTTCCTATACGGTAAAATACAGATTCTTCATGTTGAATTTACCTTTTTTGTTCACAAGGGGCGTCAAATTTCAGACTGGCCCAATTTTTTACCAATATACCCTATAGCATCAGTTGGAGAATTCAGCATAAACTTTGTATAATATGAAATGTATTCAAATGCCTGAGGCTTATCCCCAGGCACAGATTATCATATATCAACAATTTTATAACTTTATAAACAAAAAGACTAACTTCCCAAGGAATTTTTAATGTGAATAGTATGTCAAATTATTCATTGTTATTAAAATCTTAGATATATACTATTCATTTCAAGCACTGAGAATGATCCATTTGGCATATAGCGTATAAATAAATTGAGTTGAAGATATAGCAGCATTAAATTACTTACCAAAGTCCATAAACACATAAGTAACTTCATGTTGTCCACGGTTAATGCCTCTGTTCAGCAGAGCACATGTTGAATTTACCTACTGTTCAGCAGCCACTCATGTTGACATCTGTTCAATTGGCTACACGCCAAGAAAGGTGCTGGAACATATTTAAGATTACAATTTTAAAATCAAGGGATTTTCGCATCTATAATGTGAATAATTTTTATCGTCAATGAAATCAGATTGTTACCTGCGTTTAGATATAAGTAATGATCCTGGCACGATTTAAGCATTGAATGACTTTCAATGATAATGACATTGGCATTGAATTCATGACTATATAAATGCAAACTGTGAACAGAGGCAAATAGTGAGGGACTGCATGAAAATGAGTTAATATTTTGGAAGAATTATCTCACTGCCAAAATGAAAGCTAACACTTCATGTGAATTTACCTCTGTCAGAGCAGAGCACTTTCAGATGTTGACAATTTACCTCTGTTCAGCAGGGCACTTCATGTAGAATTTACAAAAGGACTGTTTCAGCAGCAGCACTTCATGTTGAAATTTACGAACTCTGTTCAGTTGGCATTCACTATGGCTATGAAATGCCAACTTATAAGACTTCAATGCTTATATTTTACACTTGGTTACAATTTTATGATGAATCCAAGGGATTTTCGCATCTATAATGAAATAATCATTCGTTATCGTCATGGATGGAAAAGCCATTTGAACAGCGTTTAACGTGATCGCTGGCACGACAATTGTGACGTCACAATGATAATGACATCATAATAAGCGCTTGAAGTTCATAGACTATATGATACCAACTGCGTTTGGTAAGGTTACATAGTGGGGACTGCAGTGAAAATGTTAATATTTTGGAAGAATTATCTCACTGCCAAAATGAAAGCTAACAATAAACAATGTTTGTTCAGAGAGTGACCACCAGATACTTGACTACTTTTACTAGATTATCTCCCCCTATCTTAGACGTATACAAAAGACAAGATTCAAAAATTCCAGTGTTGTAGAGACTAGTGCTTGTCTAATACTGACTGAATGTAATAGCTAGAAACTGAATTGGTTCTTGTGTATGAACTTTGATTGTTTTTTTCAAGTAATTTAGAACAATGTACCATTGATTTGACGATATTGGATTTATGATAGAAACATACAGCAAATAAACAGGAGGTGAGATTGATGTTCCACACCCAGTTATCTCCCCCTAGTTTTCCTGTACATGTTGGCCGCTACGTATCCAGCAATACCTAGGGAAAGAGAAAACGTATCATAGTTAGTGTTTACTTAGTCTCACAACCTCAATATTCTTCAATTACTCTCATGCGTTTACTTCGTAAAAAACCACAAATTGGCACATCAACATATCTCATTAGAATTTTTCAACCCCATTTGCTTGACTCACAATATGTTTATGAATAATTTCAATTATTTTCATATGCTTTTATAAACCATCTTTCACATGCTATTTACTTTTGTATTTCGCTATGAATAGTAAGATTGTGAAAGTTTATCTCCAAAGATTAATAGTATATGTAAACTATATACATTAATAGGAATTTTCATTTAACTTTTAAATTTGCGAAAGCTAATCTTTCTGGACTTGTTTCTGAAAATTGAAATCACAATTTTAGTAGCCCCAGAAGAAAAGTTTTGGTTTACAGCTAAATAATACCTAGACTTTAGGTAATAATAATCTATAATATCCGTATCACTGATCCATATCTTACATGAAGTGAATGCGTAACAGGATGAACCCATCGGAGTTAATGGCGCCGTGTCTGTGGACGTTAGAACATGGCCCTCATCATTATTCTGTAGCCAGCGCTAAAAACTGTGCCATAGCAACACAGGTCATGATTCCTGTAGCCAGTGCGTGCTAAAAACTGTGTCCCCACACCTATCAACACATGTCATAGTAATTCCATAGTAAGCGCTAGAAAAAAATCCTGTGTCCCCACTCACTAGCAACACAGTGCTAACATAGTCATTTCCCCTAGTAGCCCGGTGCTAAAAACAGTGTCCCCCACACCTATCAACACAGTCAAACATAGTAATTCCTGTAGCCAGCGCTAAAAAGTCCCCACACCTTCAACCGTCAAACACATAGTAATTCCTGTAGCCAGCGCTAAAAAACTGTGTCCCCACACCTATCAACACAGTAACATAGTCCTTAGCCGCGCTAAAAACTGTGTCCCCACACCTATCAACACAGTCAAACATAGTAATTCCTGTAGCCAGCGCTAAAAACTGTGTCCCCACACCTATCAACACAGTCAACATAGTAATTCCTGTAAACATAGTGTAATTCCTGTAGTATTCCTGAGCCAGCGCTAAAACTGTGTCCCCACACCTATCAACACAGTCAAACATAGTAATTCCTGTAGCCAGCGCTAAAAACTGTGTCCCCACACCTATCAACACAGTCAAACATAGTAATTCCTGTAGCCAGTGCTAAAAACTGTGTCCCCACACCTATCAACACAGTCAAACATAGTAATTCCTGTAGCCAGCGCTAAAAACTGTTGTCCCCACACCTATCAACACAGTCAAACATAGTAATTCCTGTAGCCAGAGCTAAAAACTGTGTCCCCACACCTATCAACTCAGTCAAACATAGTAATTCCTGTAGCCAGCGCTAAAAACTGTGTCCCCCACACCTATCAACACAGTCAAACATATGTAATTCCTGTAGCCAGCGCTAAAAACTGTGTCCCCACACCTATCAACACAGTCAAACATAGTAATTCCTGTAGCCAGTGCTAAAAACTGTGTCCCCACACCTATCAACACAGTCAAACATAGTAATTCCTGTAGCCAGCGCTAAAAACTGTGTCCCCACACCTATCAACACAGTCAAACATAGTAATTCCTGTAGCTAAAACTGTGTCCCCCACCCTATCAACCAGCAAACTAGTATTCCTGTAGCAGCGCTAAAAACTGTGTCCCCACACCTATCAACACAGTCAAACATAGTAATTCCTGTAGCCAGCGCTAAAAACTGTGTCCCCACACCTATCAACACAGTCAAACATAGTAATTCCTGTAGCCAGAGCTAAAAACTGTGTCCCCACACCTATCAACACAGTCAAACATAGTAATTCCTGTAGCCAGCGCTAAAAACTGTGTCCCCACACCTATCAACACAGTCAAACATAGTAATTCCTGTAGCCAGCGCTAAAAAACTGTGTCCCCACACCTATCAACACAGTCAAACATAGTAATTCCTGTAGCCAGCGCTAAAAAACTGTGTCCCCACACCTATCAACACAGTCAAACATAGTAATTCCTGTAGCCAGCGCTAAAAAACTGTGTCCCCACACCTATCAACACAGTCAAACATAGTAATTCCTGTAGCCAGCGCTAAAAACTGTGTCCCCACACCTATCAACACAGTCAAACATAGTAATTCCTGTAGCCAGCGCTAAAAACTGTGTCCCCACACCTATCAACACAGTCAAACATAGTAATTCCTGTAGCCAGCGCTAAAAACTGTGTCCCCACACCTATCAACACAGTCAAACATAGTAATTCCTGTAGCCAGCGCTAAAAAACTGTGTCCCCACACCTATCAACACAGTCAAACATAGTAATTCCTGTAGCCAGCGCTAAAAACTGTGTCCCCACACCTATCAACACAGTCAAACATAGTAATTCCTGTAGCCAGCGCTAAAAACTGTGTCCCCACACCTATCAACACAGTCAAACATAGTAATTCCTGTAGCCAGCGCTAAAAACTGTGTCCCCACACCTATCAACACAGTCAAACATAGTAATTCCTGTAGCCAGCGCTAAAAACTGTGTCCCCACACCTATCAACACAGTCAAACATAGTAATTCCTGTAGCCAGCGCTAAAAACTGTGTCCCCACACCTATCAACACAGTCAAACATAGTAATTCCTGTAGCCAGCGCTAAAAACTGTGTCCCCACACCTATCAACACAGTCAAACATAGTAATTCCTGTAGCCAGCGCTAAAAACTGTGTCCCCACACCTATCAACACAGTCAAACATAGTAATTCCTGTAGCCAGCGCTAAAAACTGTGTCCCCACACCTATCAACACAGTCAAACATAGTAATTCCTGTAGCCAGCGCTAAAAACTGTGTCCCCACACCTATCAACACAGTCAAACATAGTAATTCCTGTAGCCAGCGCGCTCAACACGCAAAATAAATTCCTGTAGCCCCTAAAAACTGTGTCCCCACACCTATCAACACAGTCAAACATAGTAATTCCTGTAGCCAGCGCTAAAAACTGTGTCCCCACACCTATCAACACAGTCAAACATAGTAATTCCTGTAGCCAGTGCTAAAAACTGTGTCCCCACACCTATCAACACAGTCAAACATAGTAATTCCTGTAGCCAGCGCTAAAAACTGTGTCCCCACACCTATCAACACAGTCAAACATAGTAATTCCTGTAGCCAGCGCTAAAAACTGTGTCCCCACACCTATCAACACAGTCAAACATAGTAATTCCTGTAGCCAGCGCTAAAAACTGTGTCCCCACACCTATCAACACAGTCAAACATAGTAATTCCTGTAGCCAGCGCTAAAAACTGTGTCCCCACACCTATCAACACAGTCAAACATAGTAATTCCTGTAGCCAGCGCTAAAAACTGTGTCCCCACACCTATCAACACAGTCAAACATAGTAATTCCTGTAGCCAGAGCTAAAAACTGTGTCCCCACACCTATCAACACAGTCAAACATAGTAATTCCTGTAGCCAGAGCTAAAAACTGTGTCCCCACACCTATCAACACAGTCAAACATAGTAATTCCTGTAGCCAGAGCTAAAAACTGTGTCCCCACACCTATCAACACAGTCAAACATAGTAATTCCTGTAGCCAGAGCTAAAAACTGTGTCCCCACACCTATCAACACAGTCAAACATAGTAATTCCTGTAGCCAGAGCTAAAAACTGTATCCCCACACCTATCAACACAGTCAAACATAGTAATTCCTGTAGCCAGCGCTAAAAACTGTGTCCCCACACCTATCAACTCAGTCAAACATAGTAATTCCTGTAGCCAGAGCTAAAAACTGTGTCCCCACACCTATCAACACAGTCAAACATAGTAATTCCTGTAGCCAGAGCTAAAAAACTGTGTCCCCACACCTATCAACACAGTCAAACATAGTAATTCCTGTAGCCAGTGCTAAAAACTGTGTCCCCACACCTATCAACACAGTCAAACATAGTAATTCCTGTAGCCAGCGCTAAAAACTGTGTCCCCACACCTATCAACACAGTCAAACATAGTAATTCCTGTAGCCAGTGCTAAAAACTGTGTCCCCACACCTATCAACACAGTCAAACATAGTAATTCCTGTAGCCAGTGCTAAAAACTGTGTCCCCACACCTATCAACACAGTCAAACATAGTAATTCCTGTAGCCAGCGCTAAAAACTGTGTCCCCACACCTATCAACACAGTCAAACATAGTAATTCCCTGTAGCCAGCGCTAAAAACTGTGTCCCCACACCTATCAACACAGTCAAACATAGTAATTCCTGTAGCCAGCGCTAAAAACTGTGTCCCCACACCTATCAACACAGTCAAACATAGTAATTCCTGTAGCTAGCGCTAAAAACTGTGTCCCCACACCTATCAACACAGTCAAACATAGTAATTCCTGTAGCCAGCGCTAAAAACTGTGTCCCCACACCTATCAACACAGTCAAACATAGTAATTCCTGTAGCCAGCGCTAAAAACTGTGTCCCCACACCTATCAACACAGTCAAACATAGTAATTCCTGTAGCCAGTGCTAAAAAACTAAAAACTGTGTCCCCACACCTATCAACACAGTCAAACATAGTAATTCCTGTAGCCAGCGCTAAAAACTGTGTCCCCACACCTATCAACACAGTCAAACATAGTAATTCCTGTAGCCAGCGCTAAAAACTGTGTCCCCACACCTATCAACACAGTCAAACATAGTAATTCCTGTAGCTAGCGCTAAAAACTGTGTCCCCACACCTATCAACACAGTCAAACATAGTAATTCCTGTAGCCAGTGCTAAAAACTGTGTCCCCACACCTATCAACACAGTCAAACATAGTAATTCCTGTAGCCAGTGCTAAAAACTGTGTCCCCACACCTATCAACACAGTCAAACATAGTAATTCCTGTAGCCAGCGCTAAAAACTGTGTCCCCACACCTATCAACACAGTCAAACATAGTAATTCCTGTAGCCAGTGCTAAAAACTGTGTCCCCACACCTATCAACACAGTCAAACATAGTAATTCCTGTAGCTAGCACTAACAAGAGGCCCATGGGCCTTAACGGTCATCTGACTATTAGTACAATACAACATAATCGTTTAAAGATTTTAGCCTATTTAACCACTGTGACCTTGATTGAAGGTCAAGGTAATTCATTTGAACAAACTTGGTAGTCCTTCATCCCAGCATGCTACATGCCCAATATCAGTACCCTGGGCCTTCTGGTTCTTAAGAAGAATTCATTTAAAGATTTTAGCCTATTTGACCCCTGTGACCTTGAATGAAGATCAAGGTCATTCATTTGGACAAACTTGGTTGCCCTTCATCCCAGCATGCCACAGGCCTAATATCAGGTCTCTAGGCCTCATAGTTATTCACAAGAATTTGTTTAAATGATTTTAGCCTATTTGAACCCTGTGACCTTGAATGAAGGTCAAGGTCATTTATTTGAACTAACTTGGTAGCCCTTCATCCCAGCATCCTACAGGCCAAATATCAGTACCCTGGGCCTTCTGGTTCTTGAGCAGAAGTCGTTTAAAAATTTTAGCCTTTTTGACCCCCGTGACCTTGAATGAAGGTTAAGGTCATTCATTTGAACAAACTTGGTAGCCCTTCATCCAAGCATGTCACAGTCCCAATATCAGTACCCTGGGCCTTCTGGTTCTTGAGAAGAAGTCGTTTAAAGATTTTAGCCTATTTGACCCTCGTGACCTTGAATGAAGGTCAAGGTCATTTATTTGAACAAACTTGGTAGCCCTTCATCCCAGCATCCTACAGGGCAAATATCAGTACCCTGGGCCTTCTGGTTCTTGAGAAGAAGTTGTTTAAAGATTTTAGCCTTTTTGACCCTCGTGACCTTGAATGAAGGTCAAGGTCATTTATTTGAACAAACTTGGTAGCCCTTCATCCCAGCATCCTACAGGGCAAATATCAGTACCCTGGGCCTTCTGGTTCTTGAGAAGAAGTTGTTTAAAGATTTTAGCCTATTTGACCCTCGTGACCTTGAATGAAGGTCAATGTCATTTATTTGAACAAACTTGGTAGCCCTTCATTCCAGCATGCCACAGGCCTAATATCAGGTCTCTAGGCCTCTTAGTTATTCACAAGAAGTTGTTTAAAGATTTTAGCCTATTTGACCCTCGTGACCTTGAATGAAGGTCAATGTCATTTATTTGAACAAACTTGGTAGCCCTTCATCCCAGCATGCCACAGGCCTAATATCAGGTCTCTAGGCCTCTTAGTTATTCACAAGAAGTTATTTAAAGGATTTTAGCCTATTTGACCAGTGTGACCTTGAATGAAGGTCAAGGTCATTTATTTGAACAAACTTGGTAGCCCTTCATCCAAGCATCCTACAGGGCAAATATCAGTACCCTGGGCCTTCTGGTTCTTGAGAAGAAGTTGTTTAAAGATTTTGGCCTTTTTGACCCCTGTGATCTTGATTGAAGGTCAAGGTCATTCATTTGAACAAACTTGGTAGCCCTCCATCCAAGCATGTCACAGGCCCAATATCAGTACCCTGGGCCTTCTGGTTCTTGAGAAGAAGTTGTTTAAAGATTTTAGCCTATTTGACCCTCGTGACCTTGAATGAAGGTCAAGGTCATTTATTTGAACAAACTTGGTAGCCCTTCATCCCAGCATGCCACAGGCCTAATATCAGGTCTCTAGGCCTCTTAGTTATTCACAAGAAGTTGTTTAAAGGATTTTAGCCTATTTGACCCTCGTGACCTTGAATGAAGGTCAAGGTCATTTATTCGAACAAACTTGGTAGCCCTTCATCCCAGCATCCTACAGGGCAAATATCAGTACCCTGGGCCTTCTGGTTCTTGAGAAGAAGTTGTTTAAAATTTTTAGCCTTTTTGACCCCTGTGACCTTGAATGAAGGTCAAGGTCATTCATTTGAACAAACTTGGTAGCCCTCCATCCCAGCAACCTACACGCCAAATATGAGTACCCTGGGCCTTCTGGTTCTTGAGAAGAAGTCGTTTGAATAAAAAGTTTACGCACGCGCCACGGCGCACGGCGGACGGCGCACGGCGGACGGCGGACGGCGCACGGCGCACGGCGCACGACGACGGACGGTGCATGATGACAATAGGTCATCCTGACCCTTCGGGTCAGATGACCTAAAAACTGTGTCCCCACACCTATCAACACAGTCAAACATAGTAATTCCTGTAGCCAGCGCTAAAAACTGTGTCCCCACACCTATCAACACAGTCAAACATAGTAATTCCTGTAGCCAGCGCTAAAAACTGTGTCCCCACACCTATCAACACAGTCAAACATAGTAATTCCTGTAGCCAGCGCTAAAAACTGTGTCCCCACACCTATCAACACAGTCAAACATAGTAATTCCTGTAGCCAGCGCTAAAAACTGTGTCCCCACACCTATCAACACAGTCAAACATAGTAATTCCTGTAGCCAGCGCTAAAAACTGTGTCCCCACACCTATCAACACAGTCAAACATAGTAATTCCTGTAGCCAGCGCTAAAAACTGTGTCCCCACACCTATCAACACAGTCAAACATAGTAATTCCTGTAGCCAGGCTAAAAACTGTGTCCCCCACACCTATCACACAGTCAATAGTAATTCTGTAGCCACACGTGTCAAAACATAGTAATTCCTGTAGCCAGCGCTAAAAACTGTGTCCCCACACCTATCAACACAGTCAAACATAGTAATTCCTGTAGCCAGCGCTAAAAACTGTGTCCCCACACCTATCAACACAGTCAAACATAGTAATTCCTGTAGCCAGCGCTAAAAACTGTGTCCCCACACCTATCAACACAGTCAAACATAGTAATTCCTGTAGCCAGCGCTAAAAACTGTGTCCCCACACCTATCAACACAGTCAAACATAGTAATTCCTGTAGCCAGCGCTAAAAACTGTGTCCCCACACCTATCAACACAGTCAAACATAGTAATTCCTGTAGCCAGAGCTAAAAACTGTGTCCCCACACCTATCAACACAGTCAAACATAGTAATTCCTGTAGCCAGCGCTAAAAACTGTGTCCCCACACCTATCAACACAGTCAAACATAGTAATTCCTGTAGCCAGCGCTAAAAACTGTGTCCCCACACCTATCAACACAGTCAAACATAGTAATTCCTGTAGCCAGCGCTAAAAACTGTGTCCCCACACCTATCAACACAGTCAAACATAGTAATTCCTGTAGCCAGCGCTAAAAACTGTGTCCCCACACCTATCAACACAGTCAAACATAGTAATTCCTGTAGCCAGCGCTAAAAACTGTGTCCCCACACCTATCAACACAGTCAAACATAGTAATTCCTGTAGCCAGCGCTAAAAACTGTGTCCCCAACCTATCAACACAGTCAAACATAGTAATTCCTGTAGCCAGCGCTAAAAACTGTGTCCCCACACCTATCAACACAGTCAAACATAGTAATTCCTGTAGCCAGCGCTAAAAACTGTGTCCCCACACCTATCAACACAGTCAAACATAGTAATTCCTGTAGCCAGCGCTAAAAACTGTGTCCCCACACCTATCAACACAGTCAAACATAGTAATTCCTGTAGCCAGCGCTAAAAACTGTGTCCCCACACCTATCAACACAGTCAAACATAGTAATTCCTGTAGCCAGCAGTGCTAAAAACTGTGTCCCCACACCTATCAACCACAGTCAAACATAGTAATTCCACAGTGCTAAAAACTGTGTCCCCACACCTATCAAACAGTCAAACATAGTAATTCTGTAGTAGCGCTAAAAACTGTGCTATCAAAAAACTGTAATTCTGTAGCCCCCACTGTGTCCCACACCTATCAACACAGTCAAACATAGTAATTCCTGTAGCCAGCGCTAAAAACTGTGTCCCCACACCTATCAACACAGTCAAACATAGTAATTCCTGTAGCCAGCGCTAAAAACTGTGTCCCCACACCTATCAACACAGTCAAACATAGTAATTCCTGTAGCCAGCGCTAAAAACTGTGTCCCCACACCTATCAACACAGTCAAACATAGTAATTCCTGTAGCCAGCGCTAAAAACTGTGTCCCCACACCTATCAACACAGTCAAACATAGTAATTCCTGTAGCCAGCGCTAAAAACTGTGTCCCCCACACCTATCAACACAGTCAAACATAGTAATTCCTGTAGCCAGTGCTAAAAACTGTGTCCCCCACACCTATCAACACAGTCAAACATAGTAATTCCTGTAGCCAGCGCTAAAAACTGTGTCCCCACACCTATCAACACAGTCAAACATAGTAATTCCTGTAGCCAGCGCTAAAAACTGTGTCCCCCACACCTATCAACACAGTCAAACATAGTAATTCCTGTAGCCAACTGCTAAAAACTGTGTCCCCACACCTATCAACACAGTCAAACATAGTAATTCCTGTAGCCAGCGCTAAAAAACTGTGTCCCCACACCTATCAACACAGTCAAACATAGTAATTCCTGTAGCCAGCAAAAACTGTGTCCCCACACCTATCACACAGTCAAACATAGTAATTCCTGTAGCCAGCGCTAAAAACTGTGTCCCCACACCTATCAACACAGTCAAACATAGTAATTCCTGTAGCCAGCGCTAAAAACTGTGTCCCCACACCTATCAACACAGTCAAACATAGTAATTCCTGTAGCCAGCGCTAAAAACTGTGTCCCCACACCTATCAACACAGTCAAACATAGTAATTCCTGTAGCCAGCGCTAAAAACTGTGTCCCCACACCTATCAACACAGTCAAACATAGTAATTCCTGTAGCCAGCGCTAAAAACTGTGTCCCCACACCTATCAACACAGTCAAACAGTAATCTGTAAGGCTAACTGTAGCTAGTAGTAGCCAGCGCTAAAAACTGTGTCCCCACACCTATCAACACAGTCAAACATAGTAATTCCTGTAGCCAGCGCTAAAAACTGTGTCCCCACACCTATCAACACAGTCAAACATAGTAATTCCTGTAGCCAGCGCTAAAAACTGTGTCCCCACACCTATCAACACAGTCAAACATAGTAATTCCTGTAGCCAGCGCTAAAAACTGTGTCCCCACACCTATCAACACAGTCAAACATAGTAATTCCTGTAGCCAGCGCTAAAAACTGTGTCCCCACACCTATCAACACAGTCAAACATAGTAATTCCTGTAGCCAGCGCTAAAAACTGTGTCCCCACACCTATCAACACAGTCAAACATAGTAATTCCTGTAGCCAGCGCTAAAAACTGTGTCCCCACACCTATCAACACAGTCAAACATAGTAATTCCTGTAGCCAGCGCTAAAAACTGTGTCCCCACACCTATCAACACAGTCAAACATAGTAATTCCTGTAGCCAGCGCTAAAAACTGTGTCCCCACACCTATCAACACAGTCAAACATAGTAATTCCTGTAGCCAGCGCTAAAAACTGTGTCCCCACACCTATCAACACAGTCAAACATAGTAATTCCTGTAGCCAGCGCTAAAAACTGTGTCCCCACACCTATCAACACAGTCAAACATAGTAATTCCTGTAGCCAGCGCTAAAAACTGGTGTCCCCACACCTATCAACACAGTCAAACATAGTAATTCCTGTAGCCAGCGTTAAAAACTGTGTCCCCACACCTATCAACACAGTCAAACATAGTAAGGCCAAAAAAAAATTGTCATTCTACGGTTACCTGACCGACCCTATTTTTTTTACCCCCAACCCTAGCTTTTTTCCCCACTTTTCTACAAAAAAATATATTAAAAGTTGGGATTTTCGATCTCAGACTCCGGTTCCGACCATCATTTTCGAGTGAAAGACACTTAAATTTTTTTTATAAAAATCCTCCCAACCGACCAACCCTATGTTTTTTTGCCAATGTAACCCTAAATAGACATTTTTGTTTTTTGGCCTAAGTTTAATTATCAAAATATCTCATGTGTTGTTTCATACTTTCATGTTTTGATTCTTGATTAAGAAATTAATTATATAGAATTATTTTTTTTAAAGATTCATAGATCTATTTGTTTACAAAACAAAACAAGAAATTTAGAAATAACTTTGTAACCAATACATGTGATTATTAAATATTCAGCGGAGGTATTCCATCTTTGTATATTACAGAGTAACCTCCCTTGGAGGTAGGTATTGATCATGATGTCATACTTTTGTGAGGAAAACTTGCGTTTGTCTCTCTGAAAATTATTATATAACACTTGCAAACTATTGACGTCAAAATCAATGCCTACCAAGG
Organism: Argopecten irradians; assembly: GCF_041381155.1. NCBI lineage: Eukaryota > Metazoa > Mollusca > Bivalvia > Pectinida > Pectinidae > Argopecten > Argopecten irradians. The sequence continues at coordinate 33,941,433 of NC_091148.1, forward strand.
GGAAGGGCAGATAACTCTGTAATATGCAAAAATACAGAATGAACATTGATATGTCATGTATCAGTGCTTATGTACCTAGGATAGCGCAGAAGAGACTTTTTAAGTTAGGGAACCTGAACACATCACTATGGATGATTTTCCAACCATTATCATCGTTATCCAAATCATCACTTTCCTCGTCATCTACGTTGTATCTCGCAAAGTCACTCTTCAGCACTCTGGTCTGCAGGGCAAAAATAATTACAACATATCAAATAATGATATAGAGACGAAAGATAAATAGCGATTTGAGATATACATAGCCTTCTAAAAAATTAAACTGAACGGAAGTTGCACAAAAAATGGTTGTTGTATATAATATTTTTGAAAAAAAAACCACAAAAAAGAAGTTTCACTATTATACAGTTATTGACCTTTGTATTTTCAGTATAACTTGGAGGGAAGTCTTCAGAATTCTTTTCTGGATATACACCAGAAATGTCTAAATGATATTAATGTTACTGCCTACAAACAGAGCGGGGCAGGACTAGATGGGATGGGACAGTATGAGACTAAGGTCAGTAGGGAACAACCAAGTAAAGAAAAAAAGACCTTCGAAATGGCCACTGTGTATACAAGATTGAGCCCAGGATAGAACTTTAACCCGGCTGCTGATTGGCTGGCTTATTATGAATTTCAAAAGTAAAAATGTTTTCTGACAGGTAATTATTCCTAGATAACCATGATATGAATTTGGAAATTCATATTGAGATTTAGGTTCAAAATATCAATTTTGATAACAAATAGGTAAAAATATTAGAATTTCAGGATTTTTTAGTGCAAAATGCGCCTGATTTCAATGAAGCTACCCTGGTTGGAGTTTGAGTAGAAGGACCCAAACTTTTTTTTCTATCTAGTTTTATATGAGAACCTAGACTTTAATTATAGAACACAATAGCTAACTAATATCCCTTTGTTTTAATAATACAGGACAAAACTTTAACAAAGTTTAACACTGTGGTCTATGTAAAATTATTTAGTTGGTTAGTAACACTACAAAACCCTCATTTTATAGCAAGGGCATCATAAAATTATCAAACAAAACCCTATCTGTATGTTCAGCATAATGCTGTATAAGCATGTTACCTCATTTTGACCTTTTCAATTTTCAACATGTGTACTTACCAGGATAATGACAACAAAACCGATGAGGAGGAAAACCAGGACCATGGAGTTAATGATGGAAAGCCAGTGGATCTGTAAATATACGATAAGCAATCAGATAATGGTATACATATCAGCTGCCATTTCTATACAACTATGTACATATTATTAACTTTATTTATTCTACAAATCACTTTTGATGAATCTGATCAGGCGTTGTAAGTGTACATGTTGATTTAAATTGGAAGGAAACCTGAATGCCTGAAGAAAACCTACGTGACTGGGCTGGTAATCACTGATCACTGTTGATGATCAAGCCCCGACTATTAGATGAAAGGTGATCTCCCAAATCATGTCTACTTTGTGGAAACTATTTCCAGTTTTGACAACAGTATACAGAGATTACTAATTGTGTTCAGGGTTGAAACTGACATTGATCTGCAGAATAACACAGGGAGTAGTCAAACCAAATGGCAGAAAACCCCTGGTTATTTTGTAGCATTTTGGTAGTTCAAAAAATTCATTCCACAAGCTTGAAGAGTTCTACCATAGTTCTGTCGGATTTACTTGTATACTCAATTAGTTTTTCCTTACAAGTAGCTAGAGAAAGCTAAAAACTTGATTTGATTTCTGTCTTACCTCCAGTGTCTTGGGGAAGAAGCTGTTGTCTCGTACACGCTTTCCTCTTTCTTCATATTTCATTCTGGAATTTACAATTTCCTTGGTTACCTTTGTAACACCATGGTTACCTATATATCACTAATTGAGGGGCAATTTTATTGTCTTAACACCATGGTTACCTATATACCACTAATTGAGGGGCAATTTTATTGTCTTAACACCATGGTTACCTATATACCACTAATTGAGGGGCAATTTTATTGTCTTAACACCATGGTTACTTATATACCACTAATTGAGGGGCAATTTTATTGTCTTAACACCATGGTTACCTATATACCACTAATTGAGGGTTAATTTTATTGTCTTAACACCATGGTTACCTATATATCACTAATTGAGGGTCAATTTTATTGTCTAACACCATGGTTACCTACATACCACTAATTGAGGGGCAATTTTATTGTCTTAACACCATGGTTACCTATATACAATTTTATTGTCTTAACACCACCATGGTTACCTATATACCACTAATTGAGGGGCAATTTTATTGTCTTAACACCATGGTTACCTATATACCACTAATTGAGGGGCAATTTTATTGTCTTAACACCATGGTTACCTATATACCACTAATTGAGGGGCAATTTTATAGTCTTAATACCATGGTTACCTATATACCACTAATTGAGGGGCAATTTTATAGTCTTAATACCATGGTTACCTATATATCACTAATTGAGGGGCAATTGTATTGTCTTAACACCATGGTTACCTATATACCACTAATTGAGGGGCAATTTTATTGTCTTAACACCATGGTTACCTATATACCACTAATTGAGGGGCAATTTTATTGTCTTAACACCATGGTTACCTATATACCACTAATAAAGGGTCAATTTTATTGTCTTAACACCATAGTTACCTATATATCACTAATTGAGGGGCAATTTTAATTGTCTAAACACCATGGTTACCTATATACCACTAATTGAGGGGCAATGTTATTGTCTTAACACCATGGTTACCTATATACCACTAATTGAGGGACAATTTTATGGTCTTAACACCATGGTTACCTATATACCACTAATTGAGGGGCAATTTTATTGTCTTAACACCATGGTTACCTATATACCACTAATTGAGGGGCAATTTTATTGTCTTAACACCATGGTTACCTATATACCACTAATTGAGGGGCAATTTTATTGTCTTAACACCATGGTTACCTATATACCACTAATTGAGGGGCAATTTTATTGTCTTAACACCATGGTTACCTATATACCACTAATTGAGGGGCAATTTTATTGTCTTAACACCATGGTTACCTATATACCACTAATTGAGGGGCAATTTTATTGTCTTAACACCATGGTTACCTATATACCACTAATTGAGGGACAATTTTATCAAAGCTGAAAATAGCAGTACACTAACAACTGAGAAACTGAATCTGAAGCCTTATAACTTCACATTAGTTATCAGGAATATCTTTCAGAACATCTCAAAATTGTTCTTTTTCAAAAGAGCAAGATTTACAAGTAAGCGACAAATAGTTTCCTTTGCAACAGCAATTTTTCATTATAATTATTAGCATCTGCATCCTCAATATTCCAGGGGTTACTATCACTTATCTTATCCCCACCCCATGCGACTTTTTCATTGTATAACTGACAGTGATGATAGTGATGTCAGTGATAGTAACCCCTGGAGTATCAATAATGTTGTATCTGTAGCTGAACCTCATAACTGTGGACAAAGGGAAGTAACTAAGTCAGTGATAGTAACCCCTGGAGTATCGATAATGTTGTATCTGTAGCTTAACCTCATAACTGTGGACAAAGGGAAGTAACTAAGTCAGTGATAGTAACCCCTGGAGTATCGATAATGTTGTATCTATAGCTTAACCTCATAACTGTGGACAAAGGGAAGTAACTAAGTCAGTGATAGTAACCCCTGGAGTATCGATAATGTTGTATCTATAGCTTAACCTCATAACTGTGGACAAAGGGAAGTAACTAAGTCAGTGATAGTAACCCCTGGAGTATCGATAATGTTGTATCTGTAGCTTAACCTCATAACTGTGGGCAAAGGGAAGTAACTAAGTCAGTGATAGTAACCCCTGGAGTATTGATAATGTTGTATTTGTAGCTTTAACTCTCATAACTGCTTAACCTCATAACTGTGGACAAAGGGAAGTAACTAAGTCAGTGATAGTAACCCCTGGAGTATCGATAATGTTGTATCTGTAGCTTAACCTCATAACTGTGGACAAAGGGAAGTAACTAAGTCAGTGATAGTAACCCCTGGAGTATCGATAATGTTGTATCTGTAGCTTAACCTCATAACTGTGGACAAAGGGAAGTAACTAAGTCAGTGATAGTAACCCCTGGAGTATCGATAATGTTGTATCTGTAGCTTAACCTCATAACTGTGGGCAAAGGGAAGTAACTAAGTCAGTGATAGTAACCCCTGGAGTATCGATAATGTTGTATCTGTAGCTTAACCTCATAACTGTGGGCAAAGGGAAGTAACTAAGTCAGTGATAGTAACCCCTGGAGTATCGATAATGTTGTATCTGTAGCTTAACCTCATAACTGTGGGCAAAGGGAAGTAACTAAGTCAGTGATAGTAACCCCTGGAGTATCGATAATGTTGTATCTATAGCTTAACCTCATAACTGTGGACAAAGGGAAGTAACTAAGTCAGTGATAGTAACCCCTGGAGTATCGATAATGTTGTATCTGTAGCTTAACCTCATAACTGTGGACAAAGGGAAGTAACTAAGTCAGTAACCCCTGAGTAGTAATGTCTGGAGTATCGATATGATGTTGTATCTGTATCTTAGCTTAACCTCATAACTGTGGACAAAGGGAAGTAACTAAGTCAGTGATAGTAACCCCTGGAGTATTGATAATGTTGTATCTGTAGCTTAACCTCATAACTGTGGACAAAGGGAAGTAACTAAGTCAGTGATAGTAACCCTGGAGTATCGATAATGTTGTATCTTAGCTAACTCATAACTGTGGCAAAGGAAGTAACTAAGTCAGTGATAGTAACCCCTGGAGTATCGATAATGTTGTATCTGTAGCTTAACCTCATAACTGTGGACAAAGGGAAGTAACTAAGTCAGTGATAGTAACCCCTGGAGTATCGATAATGTTGTATCTATAGCTTAACCTCATAACTGTGGACAAAGGGAAGTAACTAAGTCAGTGATAGTAACCCCTGGAGTATCGATAATGTTGTATCTGTAGCTTAACCTCATAACTGTGGACAAAGGGAAGTAACTAAGTCAGTGATAGTAACCCCTGGAGTATCGATAATGTTGTATTTGTAGCTTAACCTCATAACTGTGGGCAAAGGGAAGTAACTAAGTCAGTGATAGTAACCCCTGGAGTATTGATAATGTTGTATCTATAGCTTAACCTCATAACTGTGGGCAAAGGGAAGTAACTAAGTCAGTGATAGTAACCCCTGGAGTATCGATAATGTTGTATCTGTAGCTTAACCTCATAACTGTGGACAAAGGGAAGTAACTAAGTCAGTGATAGTAACCCCTGGAGTATCGATAATGTTGTATCTGTAGCTTAACCTCATAACTGTGGGCAAAGGGAAGTAACTAAGTCAGTGATAGTAACCCCTGGAGTATTGATAATGTTGTATCTGTAGCTTAACCTCATAACTGTGGACAAAGGGAAGTAACTAAGTCAGTGATAGTAACCCCTGGAGTATCGATAATGTTGTATCTGTAGCTTAACCTCATAACTGTGGACAAAGGGAAGTAACTAAGTCAGTGATAGTAACCCCTGGAGTATCGATAATGTTGTATCTGTAGCTTAACCTCATAACTGTGGACAAAGGGAAGTAACTAAGTCAGTGATAGTAACCCCTGGAGTATCGATAATGTTGTATCTGTAGCTTAACCTCATAACTGTGGACAAAGGGAAGTAACTAAGTCAGTGATAGTAACCCCTGGAGTATCGATAATGTTGTATCTGTAGCTTAACCTCATAACTGTGGACAAAGGGAAGTAACTAAGTCAGTGATAGTAACCCCTGGAGTATCGATAATGTTGTATCTGTAGCTTAACCTCATAACTGTGGGCAAAGGGAAGTAACTAAGTCAGTGATAGTAACCCCTGGAGTATCGATAATGTTGTATCTGTAGCTTAACCTCATAACTGTGGGCAAAGGGAAGTAACTAAGTCAGTGATAGTAACCCCTGGAGTATTGATAATGTTGTATCTGTAGCTGAACCTCATAACTGTGGGCAAAGGGAAGTAACTAAGTCAGTGATAGTAACCCCTGGAGTATTGATAATGTTGTATCTGTAGCTTAACCTCATAACTGTGGGCAAAGGGAAGTAACTAAGTCAGTGATAGTAACCCCTGGAGTATCGATAATGTTGTATCTGTAGCTTAACCTCATAACTGTGGACAAAGGGAAGTAACTAAGTCAGTGATAGTAACCCCTGGAGTATCGATAATGTTGTATCTGTAGCTTAACCTCATAACTGTGGGCAAAGGGAAGTAACTAAGTCAGTGATAGTAACCCCTGGAGTATCGATAATGTTGTATCTGTAGCTTAACCTCATAACTGTGGACAAAGGGAAGTAACTAAGTCAGTGATAGTAACCCCTGGAGTATCGATAATGTTGTATCTGTAGCTTAACCTCATAACTGTGGGCAAAGGGAAGTAACTAAGTCAGTGATAGTAACCCCTGGAGTATTGATAATGTTGTATCTGTAGCTTAACCTCATAACTGTGGACAAAGGGAAGTAACTAAGTCAGTGATAGTAACCCCTGGAGTATCGATAATGTTGTATCTGTAGCTTAACCTCATAACTGTGGACAAAGGGAAGTAACTCTGTCTTTTATTATTATTATTCAGAGAAAAGATGATACTTTCTTTCTTATCAGCAAATTGAAATCAGACCCCCATTAGAACTACCTACTCTGATTTATGCCATTTGATACTGTAGGTAAATGCCACCTCGAATGGAGCTGTGACTGAATCCAGTCCCACAGGTGCTTGTTCTTTGGTCGTCACATTCGCATATATAATCTGAAAAACAAAAATATTATACTTTCATGTAATGTAAATAATATATGTTTTATTTACAATAACACAGTTATCTTCTCTTGTGGATAGGTATTGAGTATGATGTCACATGTCTGTAACTCAATTTTTTTAAAGAGAAGTAATCTTAACACACAAACTACAGATGAAACTATCAACTGCTACCCTCAAAAGCTGATAATATCTAGTACAAAATTGCAATATTCACAAGTTACAAATAGTATTACATATCAGAAAGTTGTGAACAGTCTGCGACTTTAAGCACTAGTCCGATGCCCATGACTAGTAATTTTACAGTAGGACTAGTGCCAATTGTAATGAACTAGTCCGATTGGACTAGTGGCTCCCCATTTGATTAATATCGTTAAATGCTTCATTTAAAAGAGCGGTGGTTAATTGCATTTTTCAACACATTTTGAGTGCATTCTTTATTCGATCATTTCAGTCTGGATGCATCATTTTGTGAAAATTTGTGTTCACGAAAGCATCCAAACTGCAATTTGGGTAAAAAATTGTTAACTGATAATGCCTGAATTTGAAGTGCTGAAGCAAAACCAATGTATATTTAATTTTAACTAGTGATTAAATTTTTGGACTAGTAAAATTTGGGTTTTTACTAGTCCAAATGACTAGCAGCGAAAAAAAATAGTGTCACAGACTGTGTGAAGAAATGATTCAAACTAATAAGTGGCTAGTCCCATTAAGTGTTCTTCTCCTTTTTGGAGCCTAAATTTCACTTTCTGAAATTACTGTATATATATAATTGCACACTAGAACAGTATGCTATATTTTCTGGAGTATAAACTGGTGCCAAATTTACAGGTAATAATGTTTCAGCTGATACAATAGTGTATTTATTTGATTTCTTCTGCAAATAGATTTATGGTTTACTTTTGTGAAAGTGTAATCCTAACCGCGCACTCAATTATTTTTTTTTATTGTTTATCTCACAAGAGTAAACAACTGATGACAGAATTTCTAAAATAACATTTATTGAACATAATTTAAGAAGGAATGACTTGTCACCTGGTCGCCGTTGTATTCGATGTTAAAGTTGAGATGTGCCCACAGGTAGATCTTGTGTGTGTGAGGTAGGTAGCCGCCCTCCTCTAGGTGACCTATGAACCCGCGTACAGGTATTTCATCTGTAACAGAGAACAAATCTGAAGTCAATCGGATGGTCCTTATTGTCATTGATTTAGGATCTAACAACATTCAATTACAGGTCACATTCTCTGCTGACATTTCGTGACCTTTCAAATTGCTGCAACCGGTATCCTGAAAGTGAATTTCAGGGGATCCGGAAGAAATAGTTAAAAAGAGTTGTCAGAATTATTTTTGTGTACATTTAAGCATTGAACGTTAGCGCTTCATGTTGAATTTGACTCTGTTCAGTTGGCATTCATTTTGGCTATGAATGCCAACTGAAAAACGATCAATGCTTATATTTACATTTGGTTACAACTTTATGATGAAATCCCCAGGGATTTTGCATCTATAATTAATTAATCATTCGTTAACATCATGGATGGAACTGCCATATATGCATTTAAACAGCCGTTTTCCGTGATCGCTGGCACGACAATTGTGATGTCATAATAAGCGGTTGAAGTTCATAGACTATAAGAATGCAAACTGTGCTTGGTAAGGTTTCATAGTGGGACAGCAGTGAAAATGTAAATATATGTATAGATATATAGTCATCTTGACCAAAAAGCAAAACAAAGCAAAATATATATGTATACTGGGACAAAATGTATATGTATGCTGGCCTGGGACAAAATGTTTTTTCAATGAAATATAGCTAGGTATAGAAAATGCATAAATCTGAAGTATTGGTAGCATAAAGATCACCTCGCCTTTCACCTAGCCGGCCGGGGTTTGATCCCCGGCACGGACGTGAAAAGGTTAGGGGTCAGAGCATAAACGATACTCTTCATTTGAACAATAACTGACGTTATTCGTGTAGATATGTGTGTAATTAACACAAGAATAATTTGTTTTGTCTTTGGTGCACTTCATTTCATAGTCATGGATTTATTTTTTCAGGATGCAATTAAATATTGAGATATTTTAAGTTCATATATATGTCTTTGCATTTTGTCACATATGATAATGGTATTATGATTATAGATCTATATACTGAGGGATCTATAGATTGAGAGAAATGGTTATTTGTCAGACAAAGTTATAAGTAACCCTGAATTTTGAACAAAAAATCTTTTTATTAAAATCAACAAAAATAGTTATCAATTTAAACTAATTTGTATAATATAAAGATGAAATACTACACTGTAGTTGACATTATATGCTTGAGTACACACAGTAGCTTTGTCCTTTGGACAAGTCTAGTATATGATAAACATTGTCAATGGTACGGATAACCTGTACATTAATTGACGAAGAAAAATATCTTAATGAAGGAACTGTCCTTAAAATCTGTCATTGCTATGGAGAATTTTAAGTTAAGGAATCCCTTAAAACTGAGGAATGTTTGAGTAACTGGCAAAGTAAACCCTAGCCAGTATTTGTTGATCCAAATTCTGATACTGATTCTTAGCATGTTGCTTTGAAGGGCTTTTACCTGTGTTAAATTTAACAAAATTGACATCTATTTAAAGGTCACAGGTGAAACATGCTGAAAATGTTAATTAAGAGTTTAACAGCTAATTAGGCTCAGTGATTGGATATTGGAGGTTGAACATGGTCGTTAATAATGTCTGTTGTAATAAAAAATGATCATATGAATTGTATTGATTTACATTGTTAGTTTGATTTATCCTGTTTAAGATATTAAACCGCTGATGAATGATTTTTTCCTCTATAAAAACAGGAACAGACAAATTTTTATTCAATTACAAAAATTACTTAGTTTACACCATTACCACCATTAAAAGATTTCAGCTTCTTATTTTACTTTAAGATAAAGATATTAAAAACAATTATATTACAGGAAACACCTGAAGCAAGTTTGAAATATCCAATGTACATTATTATGTATATTGTTTGCATAAATTTGATAAAATCACAATAATACTTGTTACCATATTGCAGATTTGTATGAATTTTAAGGCAAAGGTTACCGATGTATATTTTAATTGAAATTTTAATCTGGTACTTAAAATGAAACTTTATGCATGTCTTTGGATGTCCAAGAACATTCTATAAACGAGCTGTCAAAAATTTAGCATCTTTGTCCTGCTATTATAATTACTGTGTAGAGTTTTAATATACAAGATCACCTCCAAAGACAATACACTACAATAGCAACATTAATTATACTTTTTGTTAAATATAATCTCATTTTAAATTTTAATCTCTATTTAAAATTCGGGAAGAAAAGTTCCATGAATTTTAATAGCTTTGAATGTCTGACCATAAACATCATTAAATGTCAAAAATCTGCAGCATTGTTTTTATTGCTAGGCGAATGCATGAAAGTTCACTGGATCACAAATAAAGCAGGTCAACTTGTGTATATCTACTGTCTACAATTAATACACATTATTCATAATCTATAACAACGCTAATAAATAAAATTTACAGTAAGATGTATTCCTTTACTTAGTCTGAATACCAAACATTAAACTGATTATCAGAAGATATATGGTGAATTTCCATGCATATATTCTTTAATGAGTTAAGCCTACAAAAATTTTAACTTTTACATACATCCCATGGTATCATCTATCATTTATGATAATCAACAATCAATGAAATTTATGGACACTTTTATCTAATAACTAACTCAAATTTCAAATTGTAATCTCATTATTAGTAGATGAAGCAGAAATACTGGAGACTTCTGAAGAATTTGAATAGCTTCTGATGGCATTTTTTTAAGAATGTTCAATACACAAGACAAAAATTTGTATGTACCGCCCTACATTATCTGTATGATGTATCGGCGAATTACAGCGTTCTTTATGAACGCCGGTTGATCCGAGACCTTCGGTAATATATAAATGCACTTTTGTCTCTCACTCAGACCTAATGAATAATTTTAATGAATGACTTATAGAAAAATAAATATGCATTGGTATATATCTCAATCTGTCATACTTCTCAAAATTCTGATCCTAGTTATAATAGCTAGGTGATTGAACTAAAACGTCAAGGTCCTTCAACAGAGAGAGCAAAAATATATAGTCATTAATACAGTAAAGCTATAACACATCTCCGGTTACCAGAAGGTAAGATCACCTACGAACTCAACACCCCTGGGCTATGTCAGCAAAACTTAAGGCAGTTCAGGTAAAAAACACTGACCAATCACAGTCCTACAGCTAGAATATTTACAGACAGCAACTTCACTTCAAAGCCTTACACTGTACCATTATTAGATTTTTCTGATATACATTAAACGTCCAAACTAGCTACTCATCTAATGTCACACACAGAGCCTTTAGTTTTGCTATGACATTGTCCAGGGGTGTAGAGATCGTAAGTGATTGTAACCCCTGGAAATTGAGGATGGTTATAATTATATTATTGGTTCAAAGGTTTATCAGTAACTTTGGTTTGGTGTGATTCCTTTCACGTCCTAAAGGGTCACTTAAGGATGTGCCAGGTTTATTATAGAAGGAGCAAAGCCGTAGTATGAGGAGAAGAACCAACAACAAGCTGTCCGTACCTGCATGGCCACATAAAATTCAGACTTACAACCCAGTGGTAGAGGACTTGTAGTCATAAGTCTGGACATCTTAACCACTTGGCCAACTCGGCTCCAAGAAACTTTGAATAAAACAGCTCTGAAAACGAAATTTTCCAAGAATAAATAATACATACCAATGACGAATTCGAAGTAGTACATGTCTTCTATAGCGTCGCGGAGAAGCTGGAGCTCATCCTCTGAGTAGGCCACTTTACACAGCTCTTTTTTATCAGCATTCTCTGTAAACAACAATCAACATAAACTATTGTACAATATAATTCTGTAGGGTAGTCCTGTACATATGGACTTTCCTGGAAATCATTCAACTTTAACAATGATAAATAGAATGAAAATTGGTTATACAGTATATGAAATTCATAAAGATAAAACAAAGGGAAATAACCATGTTTCGACAAGTTGTATCAACTATTACTGAAATAAAGATAAAACAAAGGGAAATAACTATGTTTCGACAAGTTGTATCAACTATTACTGAAATAAAGATAAAACAAAGGGAAATAACCATGTTTCGACAAGTTGTATCAACTATTACTGAAATAAAGATAAAACAAAGGGAAATAACTATGTTTCGACAAGTTGTATCAACTATTACTGAAATAAAGATAAAACAAAGGGAAATAACCATGTTTCGACAAGTTGTATCAACTATTACTGAAATAAAGATACAACAAAGGGAAATAACTATGTTTCGATAAGTTGTATCAATTATTACTGAAATAAAGATACAACAAAGGGAAATAACCATGTTTCGATAAGTTGTATCAATTATTACTGAAATAAAGATACAACAAAGGGAAATAACCATGTTTCGATAAGTTGTATCAATTATTACTGAAATAAAGATACAACAAAGGGAAATAACTATGTTTCGATAAGTTGTATCAACTATTACTGAAATAAAGATACAACAAAGGGAAATAACTATGTTTCGATAAGTTGTATCAATTATTACTGAAATAAAGATACAACAAAGAGAAATAACCATGTTTCGATAAGTTGTATCAATTATTACTGAAATAAAGATACAACAAAGGGAAATAACCATGTTTCGATAAGTTGTATCAATTATTACTGAAATAAAGATACAACAAAGGGAAATAACCATGTTTCGATAAGTTGTATCAATTATTACTGAAATAAAGATATAACAAAGGGAAATAACTATGTTTCGACAAGTTGTATCAACTATTACTGAAATAAAGATACAACAAAGGGAAATAACTATGTTTCGACAAGTTGTATCAACTATTACTGAAATAAAGATACAACAAAGGGAAATAACTATGTTTCGACAAGTTGTATCAACTATTACTGAAATAAAGATACAACAAAGGGAAATAACCATGTTTCGACAAGTTGTATCAACTATTACTGAAATAAAGATATAACAAAGGGATGTAACTATGTCATGCCACTCAATAAATGACATAAGAAAGGGAAGTAACTCTATTTTTGTGTCTGACAAGTCTATGACCCACTGAATCAATGACACAATTAAGGGAAGTAACTCTATGCCATGCCATACAATAAATGACATAAGAAAGAGAAGTAACTCTATGCCATGACAATTCTATCACCTACTCTATAAGTGACACCACAAATAGAAATAACTATGTTTTGTGCCTGACAGGTCTATTACCTATTCAATAAGTGACACGAAAAAGGGGAGTAACTCTACTTTTGTGCCTGACAAATCTATCCCCATTCAGTATTATAAATTACACAACAAAGGTAAGTAACTCTATCTGTGTGCCTGACAGGTCTATCACCCATTCAGTAAGTTACACAACAAAGGGAAGTAACTCTATTTTTGTGCCTGACAAGTCTATCACCAATACAACCTTGATGTCATGGACATCTCTTATACTATAGAATATTGTTATATATAGGCTAGACATAAAGGAAGCTTATAGAAAGCCCTGATGACAAATTTAGTATGTCTAAGGTAGACCAAATGTAAAATTTGGCGACAAGAAGGCCATTTTGGTCTTCTCAATTCCCTGGTAATCATACGATACAGTGAATTACACTGTCGACAGTAGTAGAACTTTCACAGATATACAAAACACAGGTCATACAAAATTTTTTTAAAAATAAGATAATCAACTGAGTACAGCATTTCATTACTGTGCCGGCTTCAGATGGAAAGGGAAATGTTAGATTTCACACCCAAATTTAATTTTCTGCACAAGTATAAATTGGAATTTAAGCTTTAAAATTAGGTGGAATCTGGAGATTGTTCTGGTGATTATCCATGGGGCTTATACGTTAACAGGAAAAAACTACAGGATAAGTGAAATCTATAGCTGGCCCTGAAGCTATACAAACCCGTTCCCTCACAGAATTACCGATATTTTCTCCGTAATTTTAATCTACTTTGAAACAAAAAAAAATTTAGCCAATCATGTCTGGCAGTAGAATGATTTATGGACTTAGTTTAAGCACCTCTTCGCATTTTTTGGATAGATGTTGGATGAGCCAGATTGACGGACACCAGATGAAGCTAGCAGTTTATAATCAGCTTATGGACCCGGCTAATAACACACAAAAACAAATCTTATACTCTAAGATCAATAGTTCTTATAGCATTATCTCAATGCTTTCGAGCTCCCCATACAATCAGGTGCACCCAAACACTTCATTCTGATGTAACGTTTGAAAATAAAATTTAGTATGAAATAGAAATTGTCGCTATACAGTTTTGGTGTTGACAATTTAACCATTTAACCACTGTGATAGAGTGATATTTGATTACAATCAATTTAAACACTTGATTAATTTTCATGATCGTGAAAATATTGTCACAGCTACTTTTTTTTTTTTTTACATTTTTAAGTGCCTTTTTAAAATCAAACAATTGAATTTGAATTTGTCAGAAAACCAATGTGATCTGATATTCAATATGACTTAATAAAATGTAATAAAAAAAAATATGCTGAAAGTTTACATGAATCTTTTTTTTTTTAATTGAACAAATGCAAATGTGGAAATATTGGTCAATAAAATTCAGGACATTGTTAAAAATTTGGTTAGTTGATGTAATAGACAGCTGGTTGATAACAGTGTCTGGGTCAGATTCGGTTTTTAATGATTTATAACTCATACAGTTTATTAAAACACATCAACATCTTTGCATTATCTAAGACATGAATATAAAGGATTGGCTTATAAAAGGAATTTTACATCAACTTAAAAAAACATTAATTCAACCCTTGGTCTGAGAGTCTAACCAAATGAATGTCTACAGGTAAAACCCAATCTAATTATCTGATAAAGAAAGTTAATGAGTCTTCTAACAACTCGATGAATCATCCTAAATCACTTAAATCTATACCAATGTGAATACACAAATTCAGGGGAGATAATTACATAAAGCACGTTAACCCAGGGGGAGACAATTACACTAAATACTTTCTTTAATCCAGGAGACTTTTTTTTTAATTGAAAATCATCATGATCCAAGTGAAGACAATATACATAATATTATTTTTCATCTTGATATAATCTGAAATAATGATGTCTGTTAATATATGTTTTAACTTAATCTAATAAAAATACAAGTTAATGAAACTAAAAAGATAGAAGCTGCTGGATATTTGTGTGGTAGAAAAGGGAAAAGATTATTTTTCTTTATGACAGCTTTCTAACTTCATGTTTTCAATAACAAATTTTTAAGCCTGAAGTTATTGGATTTTATTTGTAATCTTATAAATAAACTCACATATGTTACCTATTTATTCTGGTGTAAAGAGTTTTAACAAATCTAGTAACATCTCGGATCATTATCTCGTTAAGTCTTGAATTAAAACATTGAAAATCCTATTCCACGGGAGATTTTAATTTGTAGACATCTAGAAACACAACGCTAATGAATTTACACTGAAGATGCTCAGAAAATGGAGCCTTACACATTAATCAGTTGAAAATGAAAACTCAAGTTAATCCTCACTCCCTTCCTTCTCAAATCCCCAATTCCCCTCTCTTTTTTTCTAATATAGCATTTTGACCTAGTTTCTGATCGGTAATCATCAACAATATCTGATTTTAAGATTTTACGTTTTTTTGCAACAATAGAAATGAAAACGATTTTCTTAAAATTTTTCGAATAATTTCCTTGACAGGGTTAAGGTATTGTTATTGAATTGGCCTTACGCTTTGCGGTATCAAGGCTATATATTATTGAGTAGTTATGACGAGGTATTAGGAAAAGTGTAGGAAGATTGAGTACTTTTAGTCCATTAAAATGCTATTGCATAGTGTTGTACACTCAGCAGTGCTGAAATCAACATTGAATGTTGAACTTTGACTTATTTAAAACACGACTAGCTATGACACATTTACACCTTTGTGTTAGATACTGCCTGGTCATTTATATGATGAAGGTTGATATTATATACATCATACTAGTCATCAAAACGTCATAACTACATAATCAGTAAAAATGTTGTTCAGCATGAAAATGTGAAATTGACACAAAAATAAGTTTGTTTATAGTCTTTACAGTAATTGTTTATAATATCTGATATATGCTAGCCACGCTAGTTTGTAATTGCATATCAATAATTAAAGATGCTCCATCGCAGACAAATTGTATTTTTTCACTATCAAAAACAGGAGCAGACGATTTTCGTATTTTTCTTCTGTTACAAAAGTTACTTACTTTACACCATTACCACCATTGAAAAGTTTGAGCTTCTAATTTTATTTCAAGTTAAAAATATGAAAAATAATTAATTGCATCCCGAAAAAAATCTGTGGCACTATATTCTATATCAAATGAAGTACTGATTGCGCATGCACCAAAGGCGAAATAAATTATTTTATATTATTTTTTGTTTTAATTAGGCATATATATACACGATTAAACACAAATTATTGTTCGAATGATGAATATCATTTATGCTCTGTCGGCGGTGGAGCATCTTTAAAAAGCCATGCTCATCCCCCCCCACCGCCCCCTCCCATTTCAAAACAGGCTGGAAGTATAAAGAGTTATAGTATATATAGAAAACTGTAACCCAGAAAAATCCCAACCAGAATACAGCCATTTTATACCTAAGAATACAGCCATGTTATACCTAAGAATACAGCCATGTTATACCTAAGAATACAGCCATGTTATACCTAAGAATACAGCCATGTTATACCTAAGAATACAGCCATGTTATACCTAAGAATACAGCCATGTTATACCTAAGAATACAGCCATGTTATACCTAAGAATACAGCCATGTTATACCTAAGAATACAGCCATGTTATACCTAAGAATACAGCCATGTTATACCTAAGAATACAGCCATGTTATACCTAAGAATACAGGCATTTCATGGTTGAGATAAAACATAGCTAGTTTAAGTTGTGATCCATATTGTGGTGTTGCGTGCATCCAATTAGATCAGTGGGTAATCGTAGTATAATACGACAAGGATTTAACGTAATCGTATTGGACATGTCATCGACACATGATCCTGTGTAAAGGATTAGGCTTAGTGTATGTCAGTGACATATGGATGTAGAGATCTGACAACTAAACCCTTCAGGGATAACTCCTCTTTAGCCCGATACATCACACCACTGTCACAATGCAGTCCTATATAAAATGTCTTAATATTTAAACAAACTGTCATATCTTGTCCAGAGAATTTACTGAATCTCATTGGCAGATTTTGTTGGTGTAATCGTGTATGGTGTCTATCTTGGTGTTCTCACCATAATCACAGTCAGGTGTGCAGATTTTTTATCATGCAAGCATCCCCACAGATTTACCTTGACTTTATAATTATGATAAATCTAGGAGCTTCATCACATATGCACACCGTATCAAAAATGAAATAAGCATACGTTTACAGCATTGTTACACTGAATTTATCATAATCTCATAACCAATTAAAGGGACAATTCAGTCTAAGGGTACATTAAAATTTGCACATATTTTAATTTGGAAACAAACCATTTCTAATAGAAATCAGATTAGTCGGTTTTACTGTAATATGCAAAAAACCTCATGGTGGTGAAATGTATGTGAAATGTTCAAACTCACTCCCTGTCTGCCATTACACAATGTGGTCGGATGTCTTGTTTGCCCAACCCTGGCCCATGTTAGTGAGGTACAGAAATTTCTGTCTAGAACTACTCAAATTGCTCTTGTATTAATGTGTTTACCTTATTAAATGAGTGATCTTGTCTAAAAATATTTTCATCAACTCCTCAGTGGTTATGTATTGCATTTGTTTAATGTGCCTGACTTTTGCTCGGGTATAGGTACAGTGTACATGTTGTACCTTCTTAATCGTATTGATCAACGATTTGGAATTTCAACGGTATCAATCAAAATATTTAACAATGTCGTGGAATTTGTCAATATTTCTTGTTATAGGTTTCCTAAGGAATGTAGAATAATACATTTATGTTACATGTTGCTTTGTGGTTATGTAACAGAATTAGCCTCACTGAATTGTCCCTTTAAAGAAGATCCTATATCCTAACACCTTTAATTTGTCTCCTTCAAAGATACACATTTTAGTCAACAAATCTTTATCTGAAACCCTTGCGATACCTTACATGAAATATGTACAGTCAAACTCTGTTAATACGAACTCGAAGGGACCACAAGAAAACTTCGAGTTATCCGAGTGTTCGAATTAATTTCTCAAGTTAACTGCCAATCTCTTCAATTAGTGTACATGCATGTACTATTTCCATGTTGTAAGCAAGGAAAGTGTCAAAATCATATATTAACTGTTGAAAACGCTTGCATGGTAGTCCTTGGGGTTTGGAAAATATTTTCAAAATTATTCAGATTTCAATACAAACCAAGGAAATAGACGATGGCATTGTGTGAACATGGATTAAGCAGTATTTCACAATTGAATATACCGGTAACCGATTTCAATTTATAAGTTATAACTATATAACTGAAATATATCCAAAATATTGATTTAATAAAATCGCAACAAATTTTTCACTGATGATTGTTGATACAATATAACTAAGGATAGCTGCTAAACATCTAACAGGTATCTCCATGTTTATGTAGTTGAAAGCAGCTTTTGAAGAACTGTTAAATGCAGCTTTTGTTGAAAATCAGCATTTTCGGTGATCTATTACTCACAGAAATCTCACTTTGTATTATACAAACATTTTATGTAGGATTTTTGTCATTCAGACCAAACATTTACTTCGTCTTAAACAAGTTTTTCGAGTTTTCCTAATTTTTTTCCACAAAGAGAAAGAAGGGAATTCAGTGGGGACCAGCAAAGTACTTCGTATTAAGCCAGGTTGTTGTATTATCCAAGTTCGTATCAACCAAATAATTAAGGTAACAAGTGGTTAGATCTACGACAGAAGAGGCATCACACTGTCTGTGCAAACAAGATCTACGACAAAAGAGGTATCAAACGGCCACGCCCACCAATCACTTGCTAAAATAAGGTAACTTCATGAGAAACTTTGCCGCTTGTCGTTTAATTGTGCTAATCAAGTGACAGGTACTCTTTCCTTTTGCCCTGTGACAGTTTACTGAATGACCTCTAACCTTGTCCTGACCGGAACTCGATGACCTCTAGTCTTCCCCTTTTTATCCTTAACCTTTACCCTATGGTCTGATGTATAACTTGATGACCTTAACCCTTGCGCTGTTTATCCTTGACCTTTACCCTATGGTCTGATGTATCACTTGATGACCTTAACACTTGTGCAGTTTATCCTTGACCTAATTACCCTATGGTCTGATGTATAACTTGATGACCTTAACCTTTGCGCTGACAAACATTTTGACTTTTGTCCTAGTCACAACATCCAACTTGATGACCTTTTCAATGACCTTGACAAGTGACTTGACCTTGCTCTGATAAGGATCTAGATGATATTTAACCTTTATTATTTATAACGACCTTTGCCCTCTGCCCCGACATGTGATTTGACCTTTGCTCTAACTAGAGACCTAACGGCAGACCTCTGACAGATGTACCTGATGACCACACCTCTGTGGTGTTTGAAGATGATTATAACGTGCGTGTAAAACACACAGGGCCGTGATACAGGAGATTATCTGCATTCACTGATTTTGATGAAGATGTGTTTTGTAATCAGCTTAGCCTTTTTTTTCTCGCCTCTAAAATCTCTCTAATCGTGTTGACGAGGTATGCCTTTGATTCGATGATGATGGTAAACCGTTACAAACACCCAGTCTTGGTGTCATCCACTTCTAACGAAAACCTGTGCTCATTTGGTTTAAATCCTATTGCCTTCCTAATCCTGGTTTTAAAAAGAATAAGGGAATCAATATCCTTTTGTCCATTTCAATTAAGTCTGTATGTAACTCACACGAACATACTACCTAACTCATTTACCATTATACAAGTTCCAACAATATTATTTCTTTCAACATGTTTTTAAAATGCTTCAGACTTTTTTAAGTCATAAAACCTATTACACTTTTAAGAAAGTGCTTTACCTAAGCCCAAATAAGTTTTGTTGCAAGCTAAATGCACAGGAATCACTAGTCACGCCAGAGTAATGCAGGTGTAATTCAATGAGCCAGACTTGAACAATTGTGGTTCAATTAAAATGGTAAATTGAATTTTGTTTAAATGGTCATTTATTAATTTCGATTTAGCATTAATTACAGTTACTGATAACATACCTTTCAAGTATATGCTTGGGTTAGGACTGGTCATCCAATGCTAATATCGATTGAATGCTCAGTCATTCAACAATTATCTGGTAGTAGTTTTCTTTGTTTTACTTTCTGTCATAGCGAGGGTCATTAATACTTGTTTTACTTTCTGTCATAGCGAGGGTCATTAATACACAATATGTACAAACCATACCCGCTCGCTCCTTTTACATGATTAATAAATTTTAATTGAATCAAAAAAATTGTATGTATTTGATTATTGCTAGCTATATAGGACAAGGCCTGGTAAAAACCAGGAGTCTCTGTAGTTTTACATCCAAATTGCATCATTACTTGGCTGAACTCAATGGTTTTTAACTGTCACATAAAAGCCCCACACCATACTCAAACTTAATTAATACAACAAGACTTGCATTGAAATTATGTATAGATCTCAATATCTGCCACAGAAATCAGACATTATTTCATAGGTAACATTTGTTGAAATGCAGTTCAAAACTAAATAATGTTTTGAAATAATTTCAAAGCACCTTTCTTACTAAAAACACATTTCTTGGACATTAATTGATACAAAACGTACTTTTTGAATGCACTTCCAAACTAATTAATAGTTTCACAGTATAATCACATTTCTCTCTGGAATAATATAAGGCAGCCATCTTTTGAAATATTGAAAACACAAAATGCAAAAAAAATAAACCTCAGACAATGAGACATTGTGTCCCTACGTCTGCTGACGTCGGGTTAACCAGTAGCAGACGGCCATTTTTTTTTTGATATTACATGCGATCTCCTTAATACATTACTTAGGTGTACTTGGGTAAAACAAAGTCATGCACAGTGGCGGCCGTATAGATTGTCCATCAAAGGACTAGGCTTCCATGCAGGTGAGAATTAGGCCGTTTTAACACTACAATGACTTTGTAAGACCTATTACATACGATATTACCTACATATAGTACCACATCCTTATCTGAGGAAATGAGTTCTGAAATAAGTCTCGTTTCGTATACTGTAAGTACTTTAGTTGCTATTTGATTACCTAACATTGAACAATACCAGGACTTAGTGGAGGTTTTCTCTTCACACCCATATTAAACCTAATGACCACTGGACTTTTCATCCGCTTATCCAAAATAATTCAATTTTCAAATTTTATATCCGATTGTTCATGATATTTAAGTTTTAATATCTTCTGCGTCATATGATATTAAATATGCAAGGCTGCCAGCATCAGTTAAATTCTTTGAAATTAGAAAGTGACTTAAGGTTTCATTTTCAAGATGGTTTGATAAAAGAATCTACGCAACCATGGTGGGCCGTTTTGCACGCATTTCGTAATTTCATTGACTTAATCATAAGTTTAATACAAACTAAGTTTACATTAGCATATATAGTAGCCAAGAGCATATTTATAAACAGATATAAGATTTGTATGTAGACCAGGTTTTTTTTCTTCACGTAATTGGGAAGGAGCCTTTTTACCTTATTTTGGGAAAGAAATTGGTCAATTGTAAAACTGTATTTTTTGGGAATTTGGTATAAATTTGAAATAATTTCCATTAGGAATGGGGCCCATTATCAGCCCCTAGAACAAGCCCTGAAGAGTCTAACAAGTATGAGAATATAGATCATGGTGTCTAGGGAGAACAAGCATTCTCTTTATCAAAGATAAAGAAATGTATCTAGGTCAAATGCAACAATTATCTAGGTCAAATAAAACAAATATATAGGTCAAATGAAATATGTATTTGGGTCAATTGAACCATGTATCTAGGCTGAAGAAGCTTTTTGATATGGAGGTCAGAGGTCAAAATAGATAGGTGAAAATAGCTTTTTGTACACGATACATTGCCTCACCTAGGACAAGGTAGACCAATATACTTAGATGTATGAAATTCCAGTGCCTTATAAAACAGCAGATAGAATTCAGATAAAAAGTTTTCTTATATGGAATTCAAATGTCAAAATACGTAGACTACACTGAGCTTTTACATCCATCTCATATATGAAACTTGTGGTAAGTGATCACTCATGGGTCCAGAAAAGCACTTCTCCGGTCATCGGGGGATGAGAGAAATTTTGTTCGGGTAAGTGGGTGTTTGTGTGCTAGTTGTCTGACGGACGAGTATTTTTAATCGTGGAGATCAGAATTTTGTTACATGAAATAAAATACCATAATAATTATGTTATATTTATCACAAAATTAACAAGATCTACTTGTGACGGGTGACATCACATAAAGTTCCTCCAATCTCCACAGAGCCTTATTTGACAATAGTGACCTCCTCTGAATGATGATGCGACATTGTTTTACCGGTAAATACATTTTATTTTGCTGAAGTAAAATGCTTTTTGAAAAGTCACACCATTTAAAGTTTATATATAAGTTAGAGCAATGCCTATAATTGTATTAGATTTGTGTTCTCAACCATGTCCCATTTTATTCAATTTTGACCAATTGCATGCCGTGGCAGCTATCTTGATTCCTGGTCTGCAAAAGTTCCCCCCCCCCCCCCAAAAAAAAGACCTCAATTAAATTAGTTTTATATCACTAGTAACAGTATGATCTATTACTTTGAAAATACAAAAATGAACATGGACTTAAAACGGATCCCTGCTGACCAGTGAAAAAAGGGTGATAAGTCTTACATGTTTTATAAAAATCAGAAACAGTCTCAATTTTTTTTACACACATAATTATGGTATTTTTCACTTTAAAAATTAAGAATCTGATTTAAACTACATATTGAAACTGATTCCAGGCAAATCGGACAAGTAGTTAAATATCTATAAGCAGTTCAATTTTGTACAATGAAAGGCTGTGACGGCCATCTTGGATGCTGAACGGGAAAAAAGAAAACTGTCGACACATCTGCAGGTTACCAGAAATGACGTCACAAAATTTCATGGCGATCCGACTTACAGTTTTCAAGAAAATGGTAAGATAAAGTCGCGGCGGAAAAAAAAGAACCAGAAGAAGAAGTATAAGAATAATAAGAAACGGAGCAAACACAATAAGTTCCCCACTCCATTAGGATAAAATTAAATTGATATCACTTGTAGCTCGAGTTCCGAATGAATATCCAAGTTAAAACAAACATTGCATTAAATTTGAAACAGATGTCACTGTTAAGCTTTGTAAGGGAAAACACGCTACTAGGAGTAGAGTCATGAAAATTACTGACACAGAGCCTAATGTACTAGCAACTAATATCATAGTAAACCTAATATGACTGATCAAGACAAGGCAGTTCTACTGGTACCAGTGATTTTCTTACTCAATAATTTCAGAGGCCTGTATCTTTCCACTTGGGAAAAATTTACATAGTATTTTTCTTGAAATATGTATATTTGGAGAGGTTTTTTTTTTATTTGGGAAAATATTTACATAAAATTGGGAAAATATGGCAAAATTTCTCTAGGGGAAGGGGCATTTATTTCAGTCTGCGACATTAACCACAGGCCCGAGACCCGGGGCCTTTGAAAATAAGGCCGGGCCTATGGTTTCCACCAACCCACAGGCCCGACGGACCTATGAAATTTATACAAAGAATTTATCCATCAGTTAATAATACATCTATTTTAAACACAAAACTGAACTCTTTCATTGAGGTAAAAATGGTTAAACTGGAATATGAAGTCATTGCATGTCGAAACATCGCGTTTAGTAATCGCGAAGGCATACAGTTCATTTTCCAGTTTAAGGGACGTAACTCTAATACACATTTCCGGTTTGCCTCTAATGGCCTGCATGCTTCGATATATTGATGGGGTAAAGCCTGAGAAGAATCAAAACGGAAAGCCAACCTACAGTTTCTTCAAACAAAAAATGCGAAAAAGGGTCCGCAAGTTTCTCGACGAATGGCATAAAGGTAGGCCTTGGTTAAAATATGCAAATGGTAACATGTTTTGTGAATGCTGTCGTGAAAATGAAACGACCGGCGCGTTTTGTGTCGGGACAAATAATTTTAAGCCGACTGCTATAAAGCATCATCAGAATACCAATATTCATAAGAAATACGCTTTGGAATAGCTGTGGCTAAAAACAGTGGAAAAAAAAACAACTAAAAAATGCCAGGCAGTGGACTGTCTTATGAAGTTTAAAAAAGCAGAATATGACAGACTTGTTATCAAGTTTAGGACAGCCCATGCACTAGCTAAATCCCACCAGAGTTTTCGTTTCTATACCACAATGTGCAAGAAAAATAATTAATCACTACAAGAACAGATATATTAAATAGGGATTTTAAAAATATATCAGAAATAGATTGTAAAAAAAATCATGACTGTAATAAATAACTTTGCTTTCAAACCAACAAAATATTCAAACTAATACAATATTTCATTTGTTTATTACTCTCTTTTTCAGCTCCTTCAAAATGTCCAGAAAAGCTACGATTCATCTTCTGATTCAGATTATGGGAGTGACGACGCTGAATCTGATAATGAAATGAGCGAGAGGGAGGTTGATAACATGCTCTTTTTCTTCCCCAGTGACTAAAACTATTAAAAACTGTAATATCTATACAGTGTTCAGCTTATTTTTTCTACTTTTATTTTATGGATTTTTTCTTAAAATTTTCGGACCTGTAAAATTTTGATCGGGCCTGTTGATTCTGGAGTTCATAGGCCCGAAGGGCCTATAGCATTAAAACTTTGTCTAGGGGAAGGGGCATTTATTTGGCCCCAAATGTACCTAAATAATCACTGTGTACACACTCGTACCCAGGGCAGACAAAACAAACGATAGATCAGCAAAAAAAGAACAAATATCTATTTAGCACTGCTTACTACATAGATGTAAATTTTAAGCTATTCCAAAAATTTGAGTGTTCCTGTGAATTACAGTACAAGTGGTAAGATATAATGAAACGGAAATAAATGTAAAAAATATGTTGGATGCACAGTGTACTACATATTTGGACGAGCGAAGTACTTATTCGGACGACCAGATTTTTTCATGTCACTTGCCCTGTGCCCAGTGGTTTGAAATATTTTCCAGACTCCTGTCACTGCACACCATCTCTACACATATGCAATGCGCAGTGTAAACATAGTGTGAAGCATGATTTTTCTAACTGATCATGACATTTAAAATAGATCTAATGTTTTTAAAACTGTTCCACCTGGGAAATGGGCATTGCGATACTTGTTTTCATACTTTTCATATTTCAATATATGACATTATCAGTATACCAATACTACTGTGCACCACATATAATTACATCTAAATATAAATGTAATATACCATATTTTCCCTAATGAGGGCGCCGGGCGCGGGTAAATGGCCGAGGGGGCGCCGTTATCTGAGACCATTTTTAGATATTTTTTTCTGAAACAGACTATAGTCATCTTCCTTTTAGTTTCGTATTTTTCTGAAACCTACTATAACCAACTTACATTTTGATGTCAAGTAAGTATATGAAATTACATAGCCTAATCATGAAGAAATGAATGCACCAGAAGTATTAAACATTGGTTAAATATGTCTGTTTCACGGAATTTTGGCATTTCATGCTAGTCTGTTTGTTTACCATGCGTACACAAAATACCGACAAGAGTACACAATAAAATGCCTAGAAATGATAACAGTTCTCTTATTGAGGAACCTTTATCATAGATATACAATAAGTATTCATAAAACCTGAATAGACATCGCTAAAATGTTGCTGCCAGTTAGTCTTCATCATGCTTATACAAGATAATCAGATATCTGTAAAGCATCAGATTGATGTGAAACAGTATTTTATTAGCGTCTGCAAGGACAAATTGTCACAATTTGGCACAAAAATTGTATGAAATTAGTTGATTTTTTTCAGCAAAAAACCAGGGGGCGCCCTTATTAGAGGAGGCGCTCTTAATAGGGAAAATGTTGTACGTTTATAAAATATACATACGTTTAAATGCCAAGTCGTACATAGACAAGGCCATACGGTCTCCATCTAAAACTTCACCAAGTGTCAGACTCTTGTGTTCAATCTGAAAAATAAAATAACAATGATAATGTTGTGATACCAGATATTACCAAAGATGTCTTATGGGAAACATACTTACCATATTCAGTGTCATTAGCAAAATCTTGATAACTCTCAAGTTTTACAATGTTTTGTGGCTAAGGTTGGGTAAAATATATCTATGACAGCTATGAGTAAGGCCAAGTCTTTTGCTGATGGTTTTGACATCCTATAAAAAAGACAGCCATGTTGTTACTGATGTGTTTTCGTACCTTTTTGGGTCTGCAATGACTGGTGTGAAACAGATAGGTTTTATTAGCGTCTGCAAAGACAAATTGTCATCAATTTGGCACAAAAATTGTATGAAATTAGTTGATTTTTTTCAGCAAAAAACAGTTTGTTTTTTTGTCCCCTTAATTTGGGAGGAGTTTTTACCTCTTAATAGGGAAAATGTTGTACGTTTATAAAATATACATACGTTTAAATGCCAAGTCGTACATAGACAAGGCCATACGGTCTCCATCTAAAACTTCACCAAGTGTCAGACTCTTGTGTTCAATCTGAAAAATAAAATAACAATGATAATGTTGTGATACCAGATATTACCAAAGATGTCTTATGGGAAACATACTTACCATATTCAGTGTCATTAGCAAAATCTTGATAACTCTCAAGTTTTACAATGTTTTGTGGCTAAGGTTGGGTAAAATATATCTATGACAGCTATGAGTAAGGCCAAGTCTTTTGCTGATGGTTTTGACATCCTATAAAAAAGACAGCCATGTTGTTACTGATGTGTTTTCGTACCTTTTTGGGTCTGCAGACTGGTAGCTGGTAGTAATGATAGGTCTCATGGGGATTGAAGTATGGCCCCACTTTATTAACATACATCAACACCTGGAATAAAAAAGGGAAATTATCAACAATATCATCAAATAACGCAAGATTTGACGTCTATGTAAAAATAAAACAGTTTGTTTTTTTTGTCCTAAACCTAATGTTGGGTACTCTGCCTGTTTTTACTGAGTACCAGTTTTTGTCCTATACTTGATGTCGAGTACTCTGTCTAAATTTAACACAGCTTCTACACCGAGCGCTGGTTTTAGTTTTCATTTGTAATGTTAATATTTTGTAGCAGGATTGGACTGGGTCCATCGTCTATGACTAGGTAGCTCAGCAATAGAGCATTTGGCTAGTGTTCGCAGGTCCCGGTATTGTCGCTTCATTTTCTCTTCTCCTGTTACATTTTAAAGTAAATTGCATTTTCAAATGCCAGGCCATAGACAAGGATTCTACTAATGGCAAGTAATTTCTAGTTTAGTATGATGCACGCCGGCCAATATTTAGTGACGCCTTGGTAGAATAGGAAGTCTTTTTAGGTAACAGTGAGGATGTGATGTCTCGGACAACTGTACAGTATACACGTACAATTGTTTCAACCTTGTTTTACATTGACCAATGCAACATGAAGATTATTTCCATGTTTAAAAAAATAATAAAAGAACGTGTATTTTACAAAAAAACATACCACTTATTGCACACATAAGCAAGGTAGGTATGTATTTTTACCTTTTCGACACCTGTCAAACCAATAGCAATTACAGTGCACAAGACACATTGGAATTATGATCATTTAAGAATTCTACGCTACAAAAAGTGAATTAGACACATCAGGACGCAGAACATACTCTAAAACATCGCATGCATGCTAAAATATCTACCTTTTCTCCATCCTTAAACTTAGCAGCATTCGCCAAATAGACGAATGCCAACGCAACAACCAGGACTGTGGTCGCCATGTTTGTTTGCTGGTACATTCACGTTGCATCGATATTTTTGTATCAAATGTTAAATTATTATTTTTGCTATTGTAATTTTCATTTTATAAAAAATATAAATCAAATTTTATCAACGAATTTAAAGTAAACGATAATAAAAAGAAATCGTTAAAATATTTTTAACTATATTTCTGTGTCGTGCAAACGCTTCGCCACCGGAATACACACGCGTGCTGTCTGCTACTGATTGAAAACGTTGCAATGACTAGGATTGCAATTTGATAATCTGTGTGTATTTCTTTTCCGGCTTAGTGAAAAGGCTATATTCATACGCGTTAAAATACAATAACAAACAAATGAAATGGTAATTTGTATTTAATATTTTTGGAATATTGGTTTTTGTAGATAATCTTATCAGTATGCAAATATTTTGCGCATGTCATTTACTTTATTTGCTGTTTCGGTGCGCGCACCTTGCAATGTAGTTCCGCGCATGTGTATCTATTTACATTTGCAGTGCGGTTCGCTAATCCTCTTAGGGATCTGTCGTTTCTTTATCTGGGCAGGGTAGGGACTCGCTGTTTAAAGCTATGGTCGACAAGCAGTGTCGCGGTCTGGCGAACAATCGAGTCCATTTAACGTCTCTTCACCGCAACACAACTTCAGGTCGCCAGTATTAGCAGCCGATTTTGATTAATCAAAACTTTGCAGACTCCCGTGTTTCCCCGTGATGATAATCTATCGCCTACTTGACTAACCATATTGCACATCAGCTGCAATATAGTGTATGCCGACTTGGAGTAACATCCAGTCAACTTTCTCAGACAAGATGGATTTTCATGCAGCAATGGAAACGTTTGCAGAAGCATGGGTTGCTGCCAATACCCCAACTGCCGTAAATTCAACCGAGTCCCAGCCACAGGTAAATTATCTTTTGTTTACTTCACTTATGTAGTAATTTCTCTGTTTGGGACTTTCATTTTTTTAAGTTAACTATTATCATATTCGGACTTAACGGTTCCATGTTTTCTGAAAAATAAATAGTTGTCAGCATGAAATGACAATTCGTGGAGATAGAATAGTTACTAGTAAAATGTTTCCCCATTTCATTTTATTTAAATTCCACCTAGAAAGTGAAAAAACATAAAATGGTAAATCCACCTAGAAGGTGAAAACACCAAAAAATGTTTTTCATCTAATGTGAAAAAAACATGACAGTCTCTAAAGCATAAATTATACTACAAAACAAAAATATTTAAATGACAAACTTAGCAAAAATGTTTTTGTTTCATTAACAAAAAGATATTAATTTAGAAGCGATTAGCTTTAAGATGGAACAAACTTTGTATTATATACATATAGCTAAAATGTTCTGTTTATCAATGTGACTTTCCTTAGATTGTTTAAAGAAAAAAAGTACACTGTGAATTATTTATCTTTATACTTTACACATGTTTGTGGTTAATGATAAAGGGAAAACTTGTAACTATTTTTTTTTAATTTATATGCAAACAACCTATTACCAATCATTCATTGGTTTTCCTAAATTGTCTTTGATACATACTTGACTTAAAAGTAACATTTTAACAAACTAGTACATAGTCAACACTTAGGAGATTCACATTGATGAAGCTGAAATTTCCAAAAAGTGAAAAGATATAGCTTCTAGAATGCTGTAGTTTAAAAATACAACTGACTCTAGGTTTCAAGGTTTTTTGATAAATCAAATATTAGGTCCTAATTGTCTGTGAAGTATAGTGACAATATATTTTATAATTTGTGTACATTTGTATTGAACTCCTAAAGAAATACTAAGTAAACAAATTGTAATGATTTGATATCTATATATCATGTAATGATAAATTATAAATCCAGTTGACAAAAATAGTTTTTGAAATTTCTTTTAAAACGATTAAAATAAAAATTTTCCATTTAAAATATGAACATCTACGTAGTTTGCTATTTTTATATACAAATTAATTATTGATAAGAAAATGTTTAGATTTATATAAACATTGACGCCTAAATGGAAAATATAATGTTGTTAGATAAATTAACTTCTGTTTAGTAACGTGCATGACGAAAAAATTAAAATTGAACTGACAGTTGTAGATTTTACAAAAATGCAAAGACATCATACTTCATTCATCTATTTGGTTATATGTAAAAAATTTAAACATGACCACTTAAGATCTAGAACTGATTATCTTATTATTTACTCATGAGACCGTTCCTAATACATTTCTACAACCCAATTCGCATAATGGTCAAAAAGGTATTGTGATATGTGCTTATCTGGGATAAGCCTTATTAACTTGTGAACACTTTAACAAAAAGTCAGCATTTAATCCAATCAGCAGGATCATACAATGGAAGGTCGGTGTTGTTTTTAGAGATTAAACAAACGCTTATCACTAATCCTGGTTAAATTTCTTTTCTTAAGTCTTTATTTTCTTTTATTACAAAACAATGTAAATTGCATAATCAAACATTTAAATAATTTTATCTCTAAATGGTTTATTGGTCGAAATTAAGCCAGGCAAAATGGAATTTATTTTTTTTTTTATTTCAAAATGATCAGAAAGAATCCTTTCAAGTATTAATGAATTTACCTTCTTTCACAAAGCATTTTATATCAATTAGTAACAATTAGATAAAAAAGGAATCATCATTTTTATTCAGAAAAAAATGTAAGACTAAACTTGTTTTGTTGAATCACGCTTTGTGTATGTCCATCAATTCCTGTCAATGATCCAGTCTTACTCAACAAATCTGTTCTCTGTGTTTTTTGCCACCTTAAAATGTTGCCTAGATTGTGGAAATGAGAGTCGGTAGAATAATGCTTATGGGTGATAAAGACGTTAGAAATGTATATGTTTTGTGAGCAGTTAAGTAGTGTAAAGTGTACATGGGTGTACTGTATGTATACAGAGACATGACAGCAGGACAACGCCACGCTACTTATTGACGGTCAATACAGACAGAGAAATAGATTAACATGCTGTATAGTTAACCTCCTTATAGTTATTACAATCAGCTGGTGCTGTTAATAATTCAATAACCAATTGATCAGTTATTAAATAGTTATATCTCCCTAATATTATTAAGTATTGATAACATGAATGATACACTTTAAATCAATAAGCTTGATGACACAAAAATCTTTTGATTGTTCTTATCTGATTTCTAAATTTTTCCTCAAAGTCACAATCATTTGATATCCTAATATATATATTATCATCAGAAAACAGATGAGTGATGGTTTGACATGTTAGACTCTATAAATATCTGTAAGAACCAACAAATTATATCCAACTCTGAACTCCAGTCTTTTGTTTTAGTGATGTCACTTAAGATGAAAACAAAAGACGTCACATCAGTAGTATGTAAATGTCCTACTTTTTTGACTACCTGTGTTTTGTGTGACTGAGGAACCTCACATCCTCCCTTAAATACCAGTGTGCTGTAAAGAACTTGTATCCCTTATTGTAATTGTTAGCTAAGAAAATCAGCCCATCTTTCTAAAAGAACTCTTTTTCTAGTGGGGTTATTCGCTTAAGGGTCCAGATTTATCAATTCTGTGAACTAAGGGGGTCAGTCCTTGACCTCCCTACCCCCACTTCACCCCTGTATTACAGGATCTTAGTACCAAACCCATCTCCCCATATAACCAAGGAACCCTTACTATTACCCATTGCACTTCATGGAACTAGACCCTCTCTTCTTGTATGGGTTGTATGGTTCTTTCTTTTTCAAATATTGTGCTCAGGAGACGGTTCTCCCATCCTGTACCCTCCCCAGCTTCTTTTCATGAAATATAAAAAATATGGGAGCAGCCCCTTCCTCCCATGTACCCCTGTAACGGATTTACATGACTTGATGGGACCCTGTGTTTGTATCAGAGTGTCACTGTTACAGGGTTATACCACTAACGCTATAAATACATATGTTCAGCATGGTAACATGTACGATATGGAGAACTGGAATGCTGAAATGCATCCATCATACACACATTGTGTAGACTATACCTCCCATTCTGATAACATGCCTCATTTTCATACAAGTACTTCCGATTCTACCCTGATTTTTCACTTATACTGGTGTGTTTGGCGCTATCTGCCGCCCGATCGTCCCAGACTTGTGTAGTGTTAGTATTCAATCCAACGATTTTCTCCTCACTGATCTTTAGTTGTGATTATAAATTCAGTGCCATGGAAATTAAGACGGGAATATTATCATTTGTGAGATTTTTGGTATTGCCCCAAACTAGGATTAATCCTGCAGCAATATTTCCTCTTCTATTACCATGGTATCATAGCCTATAAGTCTGATGGGTAACGCTTCTGAAAACCAAGTAATTCTTCCTGTTGGAGTTGATTTCTCTTCCGCCTTCTTACTTTAGAAAATTTGACTTCCTGTCAAAGGAAAAAATATTTTTTAACATATTTGTTCACTGTTATCATCTGTACACGTGTATCGGTACCTAATTACAGGGAAGCGTTTTCATAATTACATATACATACAAAATATTTGAAATTGATTGAGTGGAAGTAAATTAGAAAGTTGATAATTGATAAAAAATAACAAATACCAACAAAAGAATATTATCATAATCAAAACAAAAATGGGTTAAAAAAGGACCTGAAAATTAACCTGGAATGTATTGTATGGAGCTGATAAGTAAAAGGTACAAGATCTACAGACCAGGTGTTCCTGAAGTGTAAGCATTCTCTTATTTATTGGAATAGAAAGTAAGACATTTCACACTAGTACAGGATTTGATACCTACTTGCAAGGGGAGACAACTTTTTGATATGCAAAAAAGGAAATGTATAATTGCAATGATTTAATACTTTTTTCTCACAACTATTTAAAGATCTCGGAACTCTTGTAAACTTAGATTTCCTTTAAAATATTGAAAGCATAGAAACAAAATATGAATGTCGTGGACAGATCACTATAAGAGTGAGATAGATAATTACATTTTCTCATGATAAATTCTATGATTGATCACAGTGATAATGTAGTAGCTGGGTATTTCTCTTGCTTTGAATAGCAACATTTCTCCCTGTCAAATTGAGTCACTGTGAAAGTCTCTCGTTCCAATTGATCTGTTTAAAACAGGCCTGTAATCTTGACCACCCAGCGTGTACAGCTGGCCAACATTCTGTGTGATACTAATAGCTTTAAAGAGTTTTTTATCCAAATTCCTTTTTCTGCAGATGTGCATGTGCATTACCTGTGCACGTTGTTGTTGCACACACACACACTCTAAACCTGATGTAATCGCGACCTAATCCTTATCAGTGATAAAAAATCTCACAGATAAGCCCCAGTACAGTAGTTCAAAATCAAACAGAAAGTGTTACAGTTAAAAGTCACTTTCTAGAAATTAAACTCCAGGTTTTTTTGTTGCCATTTTGATTGTTCAAAGACTTAAATATCTGTTTGACATTTGTAGAGTTTTCAAAATCAAAGGATGGTTGAAAAGACTGGCTAAATAGCATCTTTCATTGCAATTAACACAGTCCTTTTTCAACTTGATAAATTAAGTTTGTATGACTTTAATTACTTTATAGAAAATGTAACAGATACTGGTTATAAAATGGCTATAGCATGATTGTAAAGATTTCCTTTTTGATTTTAAAGGAATTCAGTTTTTAACATGAAATTTTTAACTATAACATAATCAATGTTATTAGAGTAATTCAATATTTCACCAAATATTGATTTAAATTTAATCAAAATCTTTGAATTTCAAAATATTTTGTAAGTATAAAGTTTGACGTCACTTTAATGTTTAATATCATAACAGAGTATTTAGAATCAACAAGTTGCTTTGTGTTAAATTTAGTCGTCAGATTTTTGAATTCCGATAAAAAAAAAATGGTATTAAAGTTGTTTCAGTGATACATGAAGTTTAATGCTCCAGATAATTTTGGAAGGGTGGGTAATTGTACTCGCTCTTTTGTAGGATAGGGGTACGACTCTAATTTCTTAACAGAGATCTTTCAATAAAAGTTAAGTGGTTATATTATGAATAATCAATTTTAAAAAAGCAATTGTGGAAATATCTATCTGAAACAAAAGCACAGTTGATGCAGAATGACTGGAATTCATCTAATTTTAATGCATTTCATCTTATTTTACTTCTGGATGTAAGCACTCCTACTAATTTGGTTGGGTAATACAAATATTTTAGGGGTAACTTGTACACGTTCATACAATTTTTAATGTATTTGCCTTATTTTCATTGGGTATTTTACTCATTTACTCATTTTAACTGGAGCACTGAAGTTTTACCGTATCATACCATTATAATTACTAATGCTTTAATTGAAAATTAACTGTCTAAATAATTTAAACTGTTTTTATATTTGTTTTGCATTTACCATTATATTTAATGCCTAAACTTTGCATTAATTAAATCAATCGTGATATATTTAATTAAAGTTATTTAAAATTTTACATTTAAAAAAGAAAAAGTGATAATCTTTGACATTTCTGGTAATTAATTAGAATAAGAATTGGTTCCCCTTGATCATTAAAGCAGATGTAAATGAATAAACATTAAATTAATTTGTTATTTATATTGAGATTTAGACAACGAAATGATCTGATGTAGAGTAAATTATACAACCTACGGGCGACTTATCCCACATGCAGATACATGTTAACGTAAATTGAAATCTGACATTAATGCTAATGTTAATTTCATGGAAGTGTTTTCTTCTATATAAGAATTGACCCTATATACATTTTAAGTGTTTCAATCGTCTTAACTGACAAATGTAATCATAATTTGTCAACTCAATCCTTCCCAAAATTAACCATATCCTTTTAATTAGCTTTATCCGCGACGCTATTTTGTAATTTAACACTTTTTTTTTTTTTTGCATAATGTAATCTTCAGGAATGGGTGATGCTACAGTCTAGCTTAAGATTTTATAGTCACATATGTTACATAGCCTAATTAGATTAAAATTAAAATTTCAAATCTCGTAAACTCTAACATATATAATGCATATTATGGCAACAGTTCTGTGTCCTTCAAATGTTGGAAATTAATATATATTATAATATACAAGGAATTAAGGCAAATTATAATCATTTTATAAGAAATTATTCTTAATTATAATTATAATGATACAATATTAATTATTATAAATGACCAAAAAAACGGATTTCCTTGTTTCTTTTGTTTTGTAAAGCTAATAAAAGCATAAAAATGTTTTTTAATGAAGAGATGTAAATATGCAGGTGTAAGGAAAGGTCTTAAATAGATTTAGAGAGTAAATAGGAATGGGAGGCTAAGGGAATGGGCTTCAGCTGTCAAAGGTCAGAAAGGTGGGGAAATATCGGATGCAGAAATAATTAAGAAATAAAAACAATGATATCAAGCAAATCTTAGTTATAAAAGAAAGAAAAAAGACTGGATCTCGAGATGTGAAACCAGTATTTAACTCCCTTAGTGGCACAAATTCTGTTGTCTGGCATAGAGACTTAAAGGTCAGTCATTTTTTGGGACAGATGTGATATTACATCTGTGACAATCTCAGCTGGCTTATCCATAATCAGTGACGAAGATCACTAGTTACAGACGTCCGCTAAATCCTCCATAGATCAAATGGTTAATTAGTGACAAACGTAGCTAATCCTTTATCGGCCCAAACTGTGTCATTTATATTTGTGGTACATGACAGTCACAGAGGTGACAGACAATTCCTGATGGGATTTCTCTGTTATGTCGACAGAGATTTTTGTTTTTTACCTGGTGTAAATATAGGTGTCAATGTAGGTGACGACCACCTGTAGTGACCTAAATCTGTAAGGTATCAAAATTATTTACAGATGGGATGTTAGGGTTCCAGTTGTCACCTACCATATGGCCTTAAACACAAGTTTAGATCTATACAGGTAACTTAGTACCTGTGTTCTAATTAAATTACAGGTAAATCAGGTAGAAAAAAACATAGATAGTCTGGAGTGTTAATGGAGGATTTGTGTTATTTATAGTGTGTTAATCTGGGTTTATTGAGTTAGGGATCAGTGTTTGGTCCCGGAGTCCCTAAGGGTCTGTGACATATGGGTTAGGTGGTAATTTGCAATCAGGTGATTGCCGATCTTACATAGGTGTTGGTCCTCCCTGTATGTGTAGAATTTACAAATAAAAATTACAAAAGTCTTCTTCAGTAATTATTTAACCTCTTCACGTTTTAACTCCTCATTTAATTTGATTACAAACTGTATTTTGATAATTTCGTTGTGGACATTGTCAATCACCAACGACAAGGTTGTTGGTAAAGTCTGGAAATGTGAACTGAAGTCACTACAAAATGATTTATCATTCAAACTTTATGTTGCCATGATGCCCATGGTTTAATTCATGATGAATAATCAGGAGGGAACAACAATTCTTTAATTGATGCTTGAATAAATATAATTAATTGAGAAAAATTTGCTTAACCTTGAACACCCCACATATAGTGAAAGTCAGGCCCATTATAAAGAGGTTTGATGATGAAGTTTTACAGACAAAAATGTTTGATACAATGATACCATCTTTTATCGGTCTGTGTTTTGTTTTTATGTTCTGATTTTTTATTTTTTTATATATTTTTTTGTGAGTTGGTCAGCAGGACTTGATAGTCTTACAAAACAATGAAATAGATTTTAAGTTTGATAATAACACACATTGTCTAACATAGGCTAGGAAAGATGTTATTCCGACAAACAGATATATATATATTGGTTTATAAGTGTCCTTGGTTTGTAGGAACATTACCATTAGTTTTTAGCCCCATGAAGAAAAAAGCTTTGGCACATGCATGCATCAGGGAGATTTTTTCATAAACAATACATTGACAGATTCGAATGTCTTATTTGCACTGATAGTATATATGTGTGTGCATCATCGTACTGACCACTCAAAGATCACGGCCAAAAAAAGGTAAGAGTGGGAACTAAGACAGATAATCTGTCATATCGCGACATTAATGGTCGGCAGATATACACGGTAAAACAACCAGTAACAGTACATGTCAATCCCATCGCTAATCTTGTCAGGGAAACGGCCAGGTAAGAATTAGACAGGTAAGCACTTGGTAGATAATGAATTTGATGGTAAGGTAACACACCTGTTGAAAGCAATAAGCTGTTCGTCGATCTATGACAAGGGTGTTGATATGTCGCACTCATCACGTTTTAATTCAGCAATACACAGATTTCCACGTTTTTCTATCGTTATTCAGTAAATGTGTTGGTTTATGTCTATCCGGTCATGTTTTGGTTCAGAAAAATAAATAGACTTCCCCCTTTTTCCCCGCCAGAAATTAATTAATAGACATAAATATTATATTTGTGAGTTGATTTTTGACATCTTAAATTCTTCACTTTAAACAAAAAACAAGTGAATACAATTTCAGTTTGTATTTATTAATGCGTACAGATGTCGCTTCCGTAATGGAGGAGGAAGTTAATAAATACACGATAAAATCAACACACGATTTTATAATAAGAAACTGCCTCTGCACATGCACACATTCGCACAATTTAAGCACAATTAAAAAATCCTTCACATAGAAAAGCTGGAAAGGAGTTTTCTCAAGAACTGGTTACATGTCTCAAAGAATTGAGAAATGTTTCTTTCAAAGTGAAAGAATATATAGCTACATGGAGATAAAATTTAACTAAGAGTTAAAATTGTTTTTGAAATTAGGAATATTACCATTGATATTATGGAATTTGACATTACTACTAAAATCATCAATTGATATGAACACCTTGAAATAGTGGGTCCTTTTGAATTGGATAAATATCTATATTTACATTGGGTTGTAAATTATCTAAAGTTTTGTTTTTGTCATTTTGTACATCTGTGAAAGAACTACTGTAAACATTGTTTTCAAATGCAGAAATAAAAGAAAATTTAAATAATTTGTTTTAATGTCTTGATGTATATTTTATAAAATTATGATTTCTGTTGATTGGCTGCTTGATAAATAATTTATTTTCTGAAGATTCAATCTTCTTTCTACAAGATAACTTACATTTATTTTTGGAAGACAAGCTTTTCTTTTCTTGTGTGATGCATGTTCCAAAATTGTGTTTGTTTATTATATGAGGACCGATATCGTTTAACTTTCAGCTAATGATAGAGATATTTTTATGGTATTGAGTGATTGGAATTATGTTAATTAAGTTTATTTAAAACAATACTTTAAAATTTTACTGTAATGTTTCCATTCAATTTATAATTTTGTGATTTTGATTTTTTTATGTTTATCTAAAACAATACTGTAACATTTTACTGTAATGTTTCCATTCAAGTTTTTAATTATGTGATTTTGATTTTTTCATGTATATCTAAAACAATACTGTAACATTTTACTGTAATGTTTCCATTCAAGTTTATAATTATGTGATTTTGATTTTTTCATGTTTATCTAAAACAATACTGTAATATTTTACTGTAATGTTTCCATTCAAGTTTATAATTATGTGATTTTGATTTTTTCATGTATATCTAAAACAATACTGTAACATTTTACTGTAATGTTTCCATTCAAGTTTATAATTATGTGATTTTGATTTTTCCAAGCAACTTTAAAATTTTACTGTAATATTCCCACTAGTTTAGTAGATAGAATTAAAACCAGGTCAATTAGCGTTCCAGTGTACCATCAGACATATATACTTTAATCTTATACCTGTGTAACATTAAGCAGACTTGCTTTGAACAAGTTGTGGTTTATGATATGATGGATGCAGCCTTGTAAACGTTAATCTGTATGCATTTTACATTTCACACATCAATCAACTTCGTTAAATTTATGTCTGATTTATGGTAGATTTACTAATCACATTAACAATTAATCAATGCAGGATGAATGTTAAATTATACACTAGACTATCACGCCTTAATGAAAACAATAATTAGATCATCATGTCGTGTCAGAAACAAAAGCACCTTGTCAAATATGTATACAGTTAATTATAATCCTTCAATCTTGTCTCTTCATTATAATGTAATGTTATATTAAAGAGTCTGGCACTGTTCAAAGATATTTTTCAAATTCACAACATTCTAAACCGAGAAATTTTAATTTTATGATCATTCTTTGTTCTTATTTTTTGGTAATAAATTATTGATATGTATTGAAATTGAAGCTCAGCATTGAAAGTCAGACATAATGTCAAATCACTATTCAAACATAAAAAGGGAATGTAGTTAAAATTATCTAAATGCCAAAACAATTCACCACATATTCTTACTATATGTATCAGTGAATAAGCTTAACCTACTGAGAGAGATTTAATATTTAAGGAAAACAAAAGTAACTTTAAAATGAGTTGTACAGATTCAATACAGATAATTCTACCATAACCAGGCCTCGATTTCTCAAAACAAAAGTGAAATCTGACTAAAGTCAAATGTTTTCACGAACCTTACATAAGGGAAAAAAGTTTTGACTTAAGTCTGCACATTTGCTTTGAGAAATCGCAGCCTGATTTAGTTAACAGTAGTTTGTCATTGCATTTTTTACCTTTTTATTTTAACTTTTTTGAATAAATACGATGATTATACAAAGGTGGATATAACTTTATATTTCCAGGTTGGGAAACAGAACTCTGACGACTTGCCGACACTCTTAACCAAAGAGCAACTGGCATCAAAACAGTCCCCACCCACCTCTTCACCAGGTAGTCCCCCCTCCCCTGGGCAGCGTTCCTCCCCCAGCCACGCCCACCAGACAAGCCACGTCCACACGCCGAGAGGTCACACGCCCACAAGCCACACACATCCGACGACGGGTCATAATCAACAAACACCAAGTCATCCCACGAAAACTTACAGTCACCAGACGTCGAGTCCCGCACATCCGACGCCGGGACATTCAACATCAGGGTTCACTACACCGACTACAAGTCATTCGTATCCACCATCGACGACGACGGGCCACAGCCTCCAAAAACCTGATGTCACACCTGTAACAAGCCACATGCCACAAACACCAAACTCAACACCAGCCACGAATGTTACATCCGCAGGTAGGTCGGAATAATCATTACTAACATAAAAGAACGTGTAGAAAAATGAATGATCTAAATAAAAAGATTGTTATGGATACAGGTTAATTCATGCTTGAATAGCAGTATTGTAAACCGATTTTCTTTCATGGCTATTTTTAAAAAATTCACAATATCCAATACAAGTTCGCGAAGATTAACACTTGCAGATTTAAACATTTAATGGACATCCCTATCGATATATCAAGTGATGTTCATATTAATTAGTGAAGTTAATTAAGTATTTGCGAATTTACTTTTATCACAAAATTTATAAAAGTAAATCGCACACAAACAGAAGTTGGTTTACAGTATACTCGTGTCAGTCATCATAGAAATGAATGTCAGCTAGAATACAGAAGTTTCTCGATAGTTAATTGATGTCCTCAGAGTGTGATGTCACAGTTTTATGGGACTGTATAGCTTCACTAACATCACAGCTTGGAACTAATTGTTCCCAAAGGGCCTCATTTTACTGCCTCAAAAACTATGAGTGGAAACCAAGCAACAATTTTTTTTAACATCTTTTTCTAAAGTCGTACAAATCTTAATCAGGAAGAAAACCTGGCTCATTGCTTGGTTGTTTGAGTGATAAACGAAATATGCTGATTTATAACAAAAGAAACCTGTGCATAGAGTCCAACCAAGGGACAGAGAGAAAATGGTCTTTATAGCCAGGTGGTCTTTATACACAAGTTTAATTGTGTTGAAATCAATCATTTGGGAAACTAGAAAAGTGGTCTTATTAAGCAGATGGTTTTTATACAGAGGTGGTCACTAAGGCAGGTTTTACTGTATAATGATATCATATTTGATATTTTAAGACATGACATCGATTTACTGTTATAGGTAGCTAGAAACCCCCATTCCTTTGTCCTTTCTCTCATCATATTCACTGTGCACATATCCTACAGATATTGCAAACGGAAACGAGATCATTCAAAAGAAGCAGAATAAATTTGGGACTATCGTCAAAGCAATTAACTATATATAATACACCAATACAATGGACAATTATCACAAGCTGGTATCGGCCAAAATACTCGTGCAACAAAAATATTTGTACTACTAGTTTCTTTAGAAGATACAAATTGGTGGAAAGAGGAAATTATGGATGATGGGAAAAAATGAAAGCCTACATAATGAAAAGTTTGACAGAGGAAGATAACTGTTGTTTGTTCTAAAGATATCTGAGGAGATATTTGACAATTAGTAGAAACCGAGATATACAAAGCTTAAAGACGCTAGAAACTCGTACATTTGGTCTCCAGTAGTAAATTGCATGTAAGAACAATTTCTAGAAATGAGCCAGCGAGGGTGTTTTTATACAAGAGATAACAAAGTCGTCTTTGGGATGAAAGTGGACGTATACTCATCACCGGAGTCTCGCTAATCAAATCAATCAAAATTTGGCACAGATTAAAAACCGTGAATGTTTGGAAAAACAACTAATTTGGCATTATGATAGCGGTAGCCATTAGAAAGTTTGATTGATGAAGATTTGCTATTAACATATAGGCAAGTCTGCCGACACAAACGCTTTAATATGAAATACACTTAACGCTGTATTATGTAAGTCATGGTTCGGGCTAAGCTTCAAAGACTTGTACGATACGCGAGGATACAGGAGACGGACCTTTAGGTACAAACCAAAGTTGCATAGCGTCTCAATTTTGTGTCGGATCAGCGAGACCTTCATTGTAGATACCAGTCATCAATCATATTGAAGATGAAATTTATGATTCTGTCATTAAATTCCTCGAAATCTTCAATTATTAAAAAAAAAAATTAACTTCAGTCTTAAGATGAATGAATGTTTAGAATCTGAAGCTTATTATTACAATTTCAATGGTGGTCTTTATATAGTACAATGATAGGAATTCCTAATAATAAAAACAAAAGGCACAGCTTGTAAAATATTCTACTAGATAATTCAATAAAAATAAATAAATAAAAAATATATAAGACTTTTCCATTTTGTCAAAAACTTGCTTTCCTTACACTTAGCAGGTTGTGGAACATTATTATGATGTATGTTGTGTTTTTGTTCTCCATGAAAGATAGGCCACCTACATAAAATATGTGTGGATGTATTCAATGAATAGTCGAGAATCATACAATAATTGATAAACACAAGTAAAATTTGATTTGTATAACTTAATAGTTTATGGTGTGCAGATTGGTTTTTTTCTTGGTTACGTTGTTAAATCATTACAAATTCCACAGTATACTGATATTTTTGGCGTGTGGAGTTGAAATTCAATTTGTATTATGGGGCTCGCTATGCACTAAGACTGGCAGGTGTGGATTTGATATAGTGTATCATGATTAGAACTTAAACGAGAATAGGGGGTTCAAAGTAAGCTACATTCTCCCATCGAAAATATCGGAAGAGTTTCAGATTTTAG
The DNA here is from genome assembly GCF_041381155.1 of Argopecten irradians. Classification (NCBI taxonomy): domain Eukaryota; kingdom Metazoa; phylum Mollusca; class Bivalvia; order Pectinida; family Pectinidae; genus Argopecten; species Argopecten irradians. The sequence continues at coordinate 33,983,817 of NC_091148.1, forward strand.
AAAGCGGAAATTTTATCTCCTACGCTCAGTTAGATCCAAGCAGGTCTAATATAAAAATTCATCATAGTATACTCTCAAATATTCTCATTAAAAAATGAATGTCTGCCAAAGGAATGGTGCAAAAGAAAAAAATTTTAAAATAAATTTATATAACTAATATATATATATATAATATTTAATGTGATTTCGGTAGCGGGTGTATTATCAGGTGATCGCCTAATCGCGACTGAAATCCTGTACGGATTTGTGATGGCCGTTCTCTTCACACCAAGCCACTTGTTCGTAGACTATCATACACTGTTATCACACGTCTTGTGCAAGTCAATCACGGTATCCCAGCATCCCTCACCGAAAACTTCTCAAACCGAGCTCTTCATATTCATGTGCAGATTAAAAAAAATACGCCAAATTGCATCACTTATCTAGCGGATCAAATTCAACCCTGCCTTTGAAATTGGAACCTTCCATAAGATTTTGTATCCATATTTATTTAAATTTATATCAGATGTTCTCTCAGTCTTTAAGATATTTAATTAAAATGGTATTCTAGATGTAATTTGTCAATGCTGTAGTGGGCCCTGTGAGAATTAACGTGACTTTGAACAGTTGTAGCGGGAGATTTTTAGCTGTAGATCTGTTCTATAGTGTACATGTGTTTGTAATAAAGGCCAACCTCCAATGCCGGTGATATTACCGTTCCCTTCTAGACTTATCCCTACGGCACTCGTATTAACTCATTTTTTTAAATTTCTTCATCAACCGAAAGAAATTTTATGTTAAACAAACGACTTATGAAACATTCTGGTGCGATGCGTGAACAGTTTTGTGAGAATTATTAATATAGTAAAAGTGTTGTTATTTGTGGCAATGCTTCATTTTAGACAACTTCATAAAGTACATTGTTGTAATGAATTTCTATATTTATTTTACTGAGTACATATTATTATTTTTTTTTTTTTTCAAATGAAATGAGATTAATTTAAAGAAATCATCCTAATATTAATCTGATAAAAGATAATTTCAATTCATTGTTATGTTACATGTATATAATTAAAGTATTTTAGATATTTTCAAGGAAAAAATAAACAATTTTTAGAAGTGTGTAAACTATTTTAATGTACTTCCAGTAAGCTGTTATATTTTGTTAATATTGTAAACTTTTGAAACAATTCTCAGGAATTCAAATTAATTAAAATGTTATATTTATTTGAAAAGATAAAAGAACAGAAACAGAACAAGGTCTTCAATCTAGATCATCCATCTTTGTTTGATTAAAAAAGACTAAACAGTTTGAATACTTGGAGCACTTCTGTTACATATTGTCTGTCATTACTGTGGAATAAATTTCATTACGAAGATATGGAAATTCCCTGAAATCATTGACTTCCTCCACACATGTTTGCTTGGTAACCTCCTACAGAAGTCTGAAATTCATACCATGCAAGAGAAATATCATTCTGAAGTTGGATTACATGGGGGGTAGTAACAAGTATATGTATCGCAGTAGGTCTGCTGCCGGTTCTGATTGGAGTATAATTACAGTGTAATATTCTCCTTCAATAGAACTAGTATAGATACAGCCAAGTGAGGCAAATATATATTTATGTATCAGATATGGCGTGACCTTGAAATGTAGGTCAAGGTCATGTAACGTGATCTGGCCCTATCAGAGGAGCTGTAGAGACTGCACATGTACATACTAGCCCTGATTAAGGACCATGAGAGGTGAAAACTGCAATGGAAGTGTAAAGAGTTAGAAAATTATTTTTAATCTTTTGGACTAAAACTGCAAGGTCGTTTGTTTAGGGCTATGATAATGACTAATTATGGTGCCGATAATTGAGACAGATGCACCTGGGTTAAACATAGTTGATGATTACGTCGGCTCTTTCTACACCAAATTATGTCGGGTTTTCCATGAACTATGAGATAATAACTATCTCGTTGTATATAATGGTATGTATTTGGTTTGATGTTTCGGAAATCTATCCCTTTTGGAGATTTGATATGGGAAGAGACAAAAAATTCCTTCCATCCCGCAGGCTGTGCAGCAAGGCGGCCGAACGAAGCCGAAGCGTTTAAGCTAGAGAGTTAGATTGTTAGAGGAGAAAGTCTATTCCTGTAGTAAAGGCAATCTGAATCAAAAGAGTTTGATAAAGGTCCACGATTGGGTTTACTGATATTCTCTTCTTGTATATCAACACAAAAAAACACGAGGTTGTCTGACCATTCACCGTTATCATTGTCAGCAGTAGGTGGCCATTTCACGATTCTCATTTTTATGCAAATATTTGCCATTTGAAACGTCCCCTAAAGATCAACAAAGACAATTTCTGAAGGATATCGTGGATAAGAATGGTCTTTAGTAGGATGAAGCAAGATTTATCTTCAATTGTCCAATCAGATGTTATCGTAGACAGACACAGGATAATCTAAAGCTCGCTGTAATTTACCAGGATTTCGTAATTCTCCTACCGACATCGGACTGGCTCGTAATCCCTCTGCGTTCTGTACGCGATCTCCGGGCTAGGAGCAGGATAACGAATCTTTGGTCGAAGGTTGAACATTGGATAAAAAAGAAAGCCTGAAATAACAAAGACATAAGCCTTTTTGGAGATGTTTCTGATCGCCACGGAAACTTGACTGCACATATAATCTCCCTGGAAATATTCTGATGTCCAGTATAACATAAAACAAAGCAAGAGAAGCGGGGGAGGGGGGAGGGAAGGTGATCAAGGAATAATCTAAAACTTAATAGATATGGATAGGTTAAGTGTCTCCATCAGTTTAAAAATATTATTTGAATATTGAATACATAACTTTGCTTATTGCTGTTTCTAAAATAGTTTCTTCACTGATCAGGATGTTTTGGTTATAATCTGATTAATGTTTGGAATCAGTTTAGAGATAAACTGGAAGGTTACTGTGAAACAAGTGTCCTAGGCTCGGTTATAACCGGAACAAGGACGTTAAGCCCCATCAATCATACTGTGAAACTTAAACATTAAACTCATTCACACCAGAAATTTCACAATGGACTGCTCTAATGTTTGACTTAGAAGTGCCTAACTGTGTCTTCAGGGATGAATGAGTTAAGGTTAAAGATCTAAATGTAAATTTTTACTCATTCTCCTTCTCTTTTTCTCAATGATACACATACAAAACCAGAATTCAGGGCCTTTCCTAAACTAGCTCATGGAGATCGGGTTTAGTGGGGGAGATCCGGAGGACTCTAATCCTGTCTATTTCCTTAGGGTATTAACTAAAGCAAGCAAATATTTCTCTAATCCTATCTCAGAATATAGGTCAAATATGGCTTTAGAGGTCACAGAGTTGCTGTATCCGACAAGCTTTACTCATAGTGCTGGATTAGCAGGATGAATGGGGGATTTAGATAGCATTTGCTGCCAGATTAAGATAACATGAAATATTACAGTGATAAATTGAAGTCGTAGGAAACAAAAAAGGGCTTAAGCTGAAAGTTTTACATAATTGACAGATTTTTGATTTAATGCTGAATGTTATTGCTTTTGTCGACATCAGAGTTGAGGTATAATACATTTTTACTTTTTTTCTTTTTTTTTTCTATCAAATGATTTATTTAGCATAATTGCTATGGAGACTCGCATTTGAGATTATATTGTTACTGAAATGATGGAAAGTGATATTAGTTAATACTTTGAATAAAAAGTAGATTGAACATAGTTAAATACTTGTCATATTAGAACATAAATTATAGTGTACAAAATCGGTTTAAATGTTATAAAATGATCTTTGTGGCCACTGTCAATTTTTATTTTATTTAACTCATTCACCCCTGAACACACATTTAGACTCTCCTAATTCAAGGATTAGAACAGTCCATTGTGAAATTTCAGGGATGAATGAGTTAAATATTTTGCTACCAATTTTGAACTGAGATTTGCTTTTGCTAAAAACAACATTTAAATATGCAATGAAGAAGCCATTGAAACCAATCAAAAAGTCAATTGACTTTTCTTATACAGGTAAAATATTTTTTCTTATAATTAAGACATAACTCAACCTAAACTAAGCCATATCTTAGCTAATAAATAGAGTTACTGAAGAGAAATAATTCAATATTTACTATAAAATGAAAATAAGCTGACCGAAAACTAATCTAATTTTGATAGATATAAAATGTTTATTTTCTGTTGAATAAAGATATGTAACTTAAATGGAATACAATTTAAAATATATAAAACTGGACCTTGTGTTAACTTCTGTGCAATCTGGCATAATTATATCTATATCAGTATTTTCCTTCTTATTGATAGTAATTAAAACCTGTTTAATCCAGAAACTGACTATACTGTTCAAATCTGCTGAGGTCCTGGTGACATCTGGTTTACACAAGTTACTCTGCAATGACACAGACTTTTCTAGGCCAAAGTTTTACTGTTTTTGAGGTATGATATAGTAAATCCAAATGGTTTTGTAATTTCACTTAAGACCTGGCCCAAGTACTAAATGGGAGTTTCTGTTTGTCTTTGAAGCAGATTTCATGAGTTTGCGTCTGCTTGGCGTTAATAAGATAATGTTTACATGTAGGAATGTATTTTTTTTTCTTGTTAATTATGTGTACCTGATGTCACAGTTAGACGTTACAGATGGGCCGAGGATAGGAGATATTCCTGTGTGGGATTGGCAAGTCTTGGACGCTGTACTTACTTATATTTCTGAGGAAAAAACAGAAATGCTCATTAGCGTTAGCTTCATTATACATTTATATGATAAGGACTTGCTGCTGGGGTGCTGGGAATCACACAGTTTAATTTTCATCCCTGGTCTCTGATGAAACAATGTGGAATAAATGCCATGAAACATGCTTTGGCAGTTAATATAAATTTTTACTGGGTAACTCACAAAATTTGACAATTAAATATTTATAAATGAATGATGTCATCACAATATTTAATAATGAAAAGATTTTTTTTTAATAATTAAGAGACACATATGCAAAGACCTAACGGACATAATTCCATCTTTGTAGAGTTATCTCCCTTACATGTTGGTGTCAATTGTGACTTCACAACTTTGTAAGTTTTTTTTATGAAAAAATATGATGTTAGACTCATAAAAACATGATGTCACAACCAATACCAACCTGAAAGGATAGATAACTGTAATATTTTGGGAACTCCTGCAAGGGCAGATAAGTCTTTAATATTTTGGGAAATACAGAATGGGGTAAGCTTAGCGTTGTTTTGCTGTCTGTCATATTATCATTTGGCACCCAACCTCTGGATTTTAAGTTTGAAACCGTTGTGTGTGAAACAATGTGCCATGTATCATATATATAATGATTGTTGGTTAGTGGTTTTTTCCTGGGAACTTGGGCTTTGAACAACTATCCTTGAATGATCATGACCAGATAGGTTTATAGGACATAGATAAATAAAGATGTTTTCCTTTTTCTATAGAACTACTGTAAGGAAGAGTTTGAATGCAAAGATTCTACAATGATTTTTATGTGTTACTGTACCACTATGGCAAAGCCCTTCCCAATCACGGAGGGGAACAGACACCTTACTCAAGAAGATCCTATTGAGTCAGAAAGGAGTTCCCAAAACCTACACCAGACTACAATCACGGATTAGACACTATAATCTCAATCCCCTGTTTAAATAACTCGCCTTTCAAACAAAATTTTTCATACGAAAAACCATTTAATCTGCACCGTTATGTATGTTTGAGGTTAAGAAATTTCGTTATTGTTGTTGTGATGTTTACATAAGCCCGAACTTTTGATGTTTTTGTTATAAATATTGACTAGCTGTAAACGTGGTGGAGACAAGACGCTCCTGTGAAGTCTAGGTCTTACAAACTCTTGTTAATGCACTACAGATGATCCAATTGATGTAATAGCTCAGATGACTTAAATTTGCCTGCTAATCCCCACCTTGGGTTTTCTTTTATTTAATAATTACAGGGGAGATCGAAACTAGCGGCTTGACTTCTAGCTTAACTAACAGGTGCTTTATTGAAAAAATAAAGATAATTTTGTATCAGAAAGTTATGTAAATGGCGTGAAGATAAACATTGGGTGTGTTTAGCTCAGGAATAGTTGGGACCAAGGCGACAGATAGTAGAGGGCTTTGAGGAGCTCTTCTGAATGAAATGTACACACTTATACAACTGGAGATCAACCTACTGGATGGGCAAATAAAACGTTATCAAATGAGGAGTATACTCCAATTTATAATACTACTAGTATGACATTGAGGAGTATACTCCAATTTATAATACTACTAGTATGACATTGTATATAGGGAAGTTGTATACAGGGAACAAGATCTGATCGTAAAGATGGGATTAGGATAAAAAATCCAGGTGGGGGTAGGGGTGCTTCCAAAAGGTACGAAACAATACGAATATATTGAAAGTGGTAATCAAAGATGAAAAGAAAATATTTGAAACTACATGTCTTGAAAAATTTTATATATGTATAGCAGCATTCCTCGACAGATATAAAGCCGTCTCAGGTTTAATCGGAGAATCGAGGTTAGTGATCGGAATTGTGGCTATACAAACAAGTGATTAAGAGTATAGACTACTTATCTGATAAGCCTTAAAATCTACAAAAAATAAATTTTAACAAACAAACTTAAAAGCTTGTTCAGACCACGGTGGTAGGTAGATGTGTTTAATTTATTGATCGTAAACTCTGTGACAATGGCCGTTGGTTTTGTGTCGCTCTCCCTGATGGTGTGACATAAGATTGTTTCGGTGAGATTAAAGTTCGTCAAGTCCATGACATTTTCAGGATTTGTGTGTGCTTGGTGTTTGAGGGTGAGGATTAAATTGTGGATTACTGACTGGCCGACCAATCGATGTTTACTTATCTGTCCAGCAGGGACTCTAAGTAATCCCTTCCAACTCAAAACCTCCATTTACGCTAATACCATCTTAATGTCCACCACTATAAAACCCTAAACCTACTGAAAGACTCGCCCATTTTAGAAATTGCGAAGGGATTAATCTCCTTCTATCAGTCCCTGGTAAAACCCAATTTAAGATAAGTCGGCCAAAATGAATACGCGCATTGTTGAGGAGATAGAAATCCTATTTTGATCTTTGTGAGCTTTCGTGAGATTAGCCTGCGCGAGTGGTTAGGACTTCTCTCCGCACTTTCCTGTAATCCGATGTTTAACATTCAAATTAGGCCGCGAACGGATCGTCATTCAACAACAATGGCTGCCCAGTTTGGAGGGTACTAATCTCATATAATTGGATTTTCGACTGAAATGAATGTTTTCTCATCGCACCACTATTTCAATGGCTGACAGATAGAAGGATTTATTTTGTTATTCACATGGGGTCAATATCATAAGTGATCGGAGGTAATCTCTAGTATAGAGTCCCGACATCTCGGGGGGGAAAATCACGTAGATTCCAACGACATGGCTATTTTACAGTCAATGACTTAATCGTTGTTTGTCTAATATTATTCTTGAATGTCTCAGCCATGTAAAACAAATAAGCTGACCTGTGTTATTAAAGAAGTTAATTGCTCAATTGTTGTTTTGATCACCTTGCAATGTGCTGATGATTTGAAACAAATTTTTTAAAATTATAAATTTTCTACATTAAGAAAAATAGGCATTTTTAGAAAAAATAAAAATCACAAATTGAAGCAGAAAGAAAATATATATTTTCATTGAAAAAATCACAGATTCAAATTTAAAGAATACATTAGAAAATTAGAATTGCTGTAAATGTTTTTAAATCCAGATATTTCATATAGGATTTGGGTTTTAGTAATTGATGTTGATTTTTCAAAAGATAGAAATTTTTTTATGGTTTTTATAATACATTTTATGACTGAAACATTAAAAAGCAAATTCATTATATTCATTTATGAAGTAATCGGTATATTTTCTCATAAATAATTAGTACGACCCTGTTGGTTAGTGTTGAATTGTGGGAAGGTTATTGTCTCATGTTTGTATAGGGTAACAGATCTATACACGATTAGCGAGACTCTCCTAATCCGACATACTCGAGACATATCTAATTTAAATTTATGGAATCTTCTTATAGGAATACCAGGCAGTATTAATGGCACACATTTTCCACCTTCATCTATACTAAAAAGCTCCTTATGTTTTCTCATCAAAATCTATTTTTCATCTGACCCCAGACGAATCTGGATAAAGAGGTTTCTAAGATGTCTGAACCATCTTATTTTTAGTTATTGTTAGTTTTGTCTCATAAATAGTAATTCTTTTTTATAAAAGTTTGACGAATTTTAATTTTAACTGTACAAAAATATTCTAAGTTTTCAAATTTCCTTTTTCATTCATTAAAGATAGTTGTTGGAGGAAGTTTTGTGCCTCAATTGTTCAAATTTATCAATGAAGCTAACAAGGGCTTTGAAGCTACTGTTGCTGATTTGTTAATAATGAAGCCATGTAGGTGATGATGTCACCTCAGCACTAATTCACGGTCGTCACGTAATAACGCTGACGCTGATGAGTGTTATGGTAATCGACTCCTGTCACACTTTCAGACGTTTAAGTCGACCTTGACTTAACGAAATATAGATTTCAGATCATACCTGTATGACCTTCAGTGACAAGTATCAAGGTTGTCTTGTTCATGTTAAAGGATTTATCTAAACAAATAATTTGGTCAAGGCTCATATAGGCTGATATGTCTCAAGATGGGTATTTGTGCGATTAATTTTCACACAAGGATGGTCGGATGAATGTTTCACAGAATTGGAACCTGCTAAGCATATTGTATCAGCATTGTCCTGAAAGTGTCTTAATGGGTAATATGCTGACATGTGAGACAATCAAACTATCTGACATCTCTACACTATACCATAATCAGACATCCTTCAGCACCAACTGTATCAATTAGTAATTCTTCTTAAGATGATTTGTGAAATTACAATAGCTAATGTGTAGTAGACGATAATTAACCTACGAGTCCATATCAGAATGTTGATAGGCTTTCTCACAGAATTTCAGGGAATTACTAAAAGTAAAACCAGCCATGAAGTGGCTAATGATAACAGGTTGTTAGAGAGACAAAACAAACATACCTGGCATTAATCACAGGTAAATCGTAAGTTGACCAGATCTGGACAAGGGAAATAACTCTTCCAATCGGTTAGTGCCAGGACATGGGGTCCAGCGTTAAATAACCAATACTCTACCAACTGAGTCAAAGAAGAAAAACAGTTGAGGATTCCTCATGCATAAACAGGTTAATTAAGGTTTTTAAGTCTTCTATGAAACACTAATTCTAATAACATATCTGTTGGTTCCAAACAATAGGAGAAGAAAGACAATAAAGATGAGCTTTTCAAAAGAAATGAAGGTGGGTGGTTGTAAAGTTATCAGAGAGACATATGGCCAGAAGTCAAACAATTGTGTGGGGGTCCAAAGTTTTATCCCATGTAGGTACACAGAAACAAACAATTGTGTGGGGGTCCCAAGTTTTATCCCATGTAGGTACACAGAAACAAACAATTGTGTGGGGGTCCCAAGTTTTATCCCATGTAGGTACACAGAAACAAACAATTGTGTGTGGGTCCCAAGTTTTATCCCATGTAGGTACACAGAAACAAACAATTGTGGTGGGTCCCAAGTTTTATCCCATGTAGGTACACAGAAACAAACAATTGTGTGGGGTCCCAAGTTTTATCCCATGTAGGTACACAGAAACAAACAATTGTGTGGGGGTCCCAAGTTTTATCCCATGTAGGTACACAGAAACAAACAATTGTGTGTGGGTCCCAAGTTTTATCCCATGTAGGTACACAGAAACAAACAATTGTGTGTGGGTCCCAAGTTTTATCCCATGTAGGTACACAGAAACAAACAATTGTGTGTGGGTCCCAAGTTTTATCCCATGTAGGTACACAGAAACAAACAATTGTGTGTGGGTCCCAAGTTTTATCCCATGTAGGTATACAGAAACAAACAATTGTGTGTGGGTCCCAAGTTTTATCCCATGTAGGTACACAGAAACAAACAATTGTGTGTGGGTCCCAAGTTTTATCCCATGTAGGTACACAGAAACAAACAATTGTGTGTGGGTCCCAAGTTTTATCCATGTAGGTCACAGAAACAAAAAAACAATTGTGTGTGGGTCCCAAGTTTTATCCCTGTAGGTACACAGAAACAAACAATTGTGTGTGGGTCCCAAGTTTTATCCCATGTAGGTACACAGAAACAAACAATTGTGTGGGGGGTCCCAAGTTTTATCCCATGTAGGTACACAGAAACAAACAATTGTGTGTGGGTCCCAAGTTTTATCCCATGTAGGTACACAGAAACAAACAATTGTGTGTGGGGTCCCAAGTTTTATCCCATGTAGGTACACAGAAACAAACAATTGTGTGTGGGTCCCAAGTTTTATCCCATGTAGGTACACAGAAACAAACAATTGTGTGTGGGTCCCAAGTTTTATCCCATGTAGGTACACAGAAACAAACAATTGTGTGTGGGTCCCAAGTTTTATCCCATGTAGGTACACAGAAACAAACAATTGTGTGTGGGTCCCAAGTTTTATCCCATGTAGGTATACAGAAACAAACAATTGTGTGGGGGTCCCAAGTTTTATCCCATGTAGGTATACAGAAACAAACAATTGTGTGGGGGTCCCAAGTTTTATCCCATGTAGGTACACAGAAACAAACAATTGTGTGTGTGGGGGTCCCAAGTTTTATCCCATGTAGGTACACAGAAACAAACAATTGTGTGGGGGTCCCAAGTTTTATCCCATGTAGGTACACAGAAACAAACAATTGTGTGGGGGTCCCAAGTTTTATCCCATGTAGGTACACAGAAACAAACAATTGTGTGGGGGTCCCAAGTTTTATCCCATGTAGGTACACAGAAACAAACAATTGTGTGTGGGGGTCCCAAGTTTTATCCCATGTAGGTACACAGAAACAAACAATTGTGTGGGGTCCCAAGTTTTATCCCATGTAGGTACACAGAAACAAACAATTGTGTGTGGGTCCCAAGTTTTATCCCATGTAGGTACACAGAAACAAACAATTGTGTGTGGGTCCCAAGTTTTATCCCATGTAGGTACACAGAAACAAACAATTGTGTGGGGGTCCCAAGTTTTATCCCATGTAGGTACAGAAACAATTGTGTGGGGGTCCCAAGTTTTATCCCATGTAGGTACACAGAAACAAACAATTGTGTGTGGGTCCCAAGTTTTATCCCATGTAGGTACACAGAAACAAACAATTGTGTGTGGGTCCCAAGTTTTATCCCATGTAGGTACACAGAAACAAACAATTGTGTGTGGGTCCCAAGTTTTATCCCATGTAGGTACACAGAAACAAACAATTGTGTGTGGGTCCCAAGTTTTATCCCATGTAGGTACACAGAAACAAACAATTGTGTGTGGGTCCCAAGTTTTACCATGTAGGTACACAGAAACAAACAATTGTGTGTGGGGGTCCCAAGTTTTATCCCATGTAGGTACACAGAAACAAACAATTGTGTGTGGGTCCCAAGTTTTATCCCATGTAGGTACACAGAAACAAACAATTGTGTGTGTGGGTCCCAAGTTTTATCCCATGTAGGTACACAGAAACAAACAATTGTGTGTGGGTCCCAAGTTTTATCCCATGTAGGTACACAGAAACAAACAATTGTGTGGGGGTCCCAAGTTTTATCCCATGTAGGTACACAGAAACAAACAATTGTGTGTGGGTCCCAAGTTTTATCCCATGTAGGTACACAGAAACAAACAATTGTGTGGGGGTCCCAAGTTTTATCCCATGTAGGTACACAGAAACAAACAATTGTGTGGGGGTCCCAAGTTTTATCCCATGTAGGTATACAGAAACAAACAATTGTGTGGGGGTCCCAAGTTTTATCCCATGTAGGTATACAGAAACAAACAATTGTGTGTGGGTCCCAAGTTTTATCCCATGTAGGTACACAGAAACAAACAATTGTGTGGGGGTCCCAAGTTTTATCCCATGTAGGTACACAGAAACAAACAATTGTGTGTGGGTCCCAAGTTTTATCCCATGTAGGTACACAGAAACAAACAATTGTGTGTGGGGTCCCAAGTTTTATCCCATGTAGGTACACAGAAACAAACAATTGTGTGTGGGGTCCCAAGTTTTATCCCATGTAGGTACACAGAAACAAACAATTGTGTGTGGGTCCCAAGTTTTATCTCATGTAGGTATACAGAAACAAACAATTGTGTGGGGGTCCCAAGTTTTATCCCATGTAGGTACACAGAAACAAACAATTGTGTGTGGGTCCCAAGTTTTATCCCATGTAGGTACACAGAAACAAACAATTGTGTGTGGGTCCCAAGTTTTATCCCATGTAGGTACAACAGAAATAAAACAATTGTGTGTGGGTCCCAAGTTTTATCCCATGTAGGTACACAGAAACAAACAATTGTGTGTGGGTCCCAAGTTTTATCCCATGTAGGTACACAGAAACAAACAATTGTGTGGGGTCCCAAGTTTTTATCCCATGTAGGTACACAGAAACAAACAATTGTGTGTGGGTCCCAAGTTTTATCCCATGTAGGTACACAGAAACAAACAATTGTGTGTGGGTCCCAAGTTTTATCCCATGTAGGTACACAGAAACAAACAATTGTGTGTGGGTCCCAAGTTTTATCCCATGTAGGTACACAGAAACAAACAATTGTGTGGGGGTCCCAAGTTTTATCCCATGTAGGTACACAGAAACAAACAATTGTGTGTGGGTCCCAAGTTTTATCCCATGTAGGTACACAGAAACAAACAATTGTGTGTGGGTCCCAAGTTTTATCCCATGTAGGTACACAGAAACAAACAATTGTGTGTGGGTCCCAAGTTTTATCCCATGTAGGTACACAGAAACAAACAATTGTGTGTGGGTCCCAAGTTTTATCCCATGTAGGTACACAGAAACAAACAATTTGTGTGTTTCCTGGGTCCCAAGTTTTATCCCATGTAGGTACACAGAAACAAACAATTGTGTGGGGGTCCCAAGTTTTATCCCATGTAGGTACACAGAAACAAACAATTGTGTGTGGGTCCCAAGTTTTATCCCATGTAGGTACACAGAAACAAACAATTGTGTGGGTAGGTCCCTGTTTTATCCCATGTAGGTACACAGAAACAAACAATTGTGTGGGGGTCCCAAGTTTTATCCCATGTTGGTTTTATGTAGGTACACAGAAACAAACAATTGTGTGGGGTCCCAAGTTTTATCCCATGTAGGTACACAGAAACAAACAATTGTGTGTGGGTCCCAAGTTTTATCCCATGTAGGTACACAGAAACAAACAATTGTGTGTGGGTCCCAAGTTTTATCCCATGTAGGTACACAGAAACAAACAATTGTGTGTGGGTCCCAAGTTTTATCCCATGTAGGTACACAGAAACAAACAATTGTGTGTGGGGTCCCAAGTTTTATCCCATGTAGGTACACAGAAACAAACAATTGTGTGTGGGTCCCAAGTTTTATCCCATGTAGGTACACAGAAACAAACAATTGTGTGTGGGTCCCAAGTTTTATCTCATGTAGGTACACAGAAACAAACAATTGTGTGTGGGTCCCAAGTTTTATCCCATGTAGGTACACAGAAACAAACAATTGTGTGTGGGGGTCCCAAGTTTTATCCCATGTAGGTACACAGAAACAAACAATTGTGTGTGGGTCCCAAGTTTTATCCCATGTAGGTACACAGAAACAAACAATTGTGTGGGGGTCCCAAGTTTTATCCCATGTAGGTACACAGAAACAAACAATTGTGTGTGGGGTCCCAAGTTTTATCCCATGTAGGTACACAGAAACAAACAATTGTGTGTGGGTCCCAAGTTTTATCCCATGTAGGTACACAGAAACAAACAATTGTGTGGGGGTCCCAAGTTTTATCCCATGTAGGTACACAGAAACAAACAATTGTGTGGGGGTCCCAAGTTTTTATCCTATGTAGGTACACAGAAACAAACAATTGTGTGTGGGTCCCAAGTTTTATCCCATGTAGGTACACAGAAACAAACAATTGTGTGGGGGTCCCAAGTTTTATCCCATGTAGGTACACAGAAACAAACAATTGTGTGTGGGTCCCAAGTTTTATCCCATGTAGGTACACAGAAACAAACAATTGTGTGTGGGTCCCAAGTTTTATCCCATGTAGGTACACAGAAACAAACAATTGTGTGTTGGGTCCCAAGTTTTATCCCATGTAGGTACACAGAAACAAACAATTGTGTGTGGGTCCCAAGTTTTATCCCATGTAGGTACACAGAAACAAACAATTGTGTGTGGGTCCCAAGTTTTATCCCATGTAGGTACACAGAAACAAACAATTGTGTGGGGGTCCCAAGTTTTATCCCATGTAGGTACACAGAAACAAACAATTGTGTGTGGGTCCCAAGTTTTATATCCCATGTAGAGACATATGGCCAGGAGTCAAACAATTGTGTGTGGGTCCCAAGTTTTATCCCATGTAGGTACACAGAAACAAACAATTGTGTGTGGGTCCCAAGTTTTATCCCATGTAGGTACACAGAAACAAACAATTGTGTGTGGGTCCCAAGTTTTATCCTATGTAGGTACACAGAAACAAACAATTGTGTGGTGGGTCCCAAGTTTTATCCCATGTAGGTACACAGAAACAAACAATTGTGTGTGGGTCCCAAGTTTTATCCCATGTAGGTACACAGAAACAAACAATTGTGTGTGGGTCCCAAGTTTTATCCCATGTAGGTACACAGAAACAAACAATTGTGTGTGGGTCCCAAGTTTTATCCCATGTAGGTACACAGAAACAAACAATTGTGTGTGGGTCCCAAGTTTTATCCCATGTAGGTACACAGAAACAAACAATTTGTGTGGGGGTCCCAAGTTTTATCCCATGTAGGTACACAGAAACAAACAATTGTGTGTGGGTCCCAAGTTTTATCCCATGTAGGTACACAGAAACAAACAATTGTGTGTGGGGGTCCCAAGTTTTATCCCATGTAGGTACACAGAAACAAACAATTGTGTGTGGGTCCCAAGTTTTATCCCATGTAGGTACACAGAAACAAACAATTGTGTGTGGGGGTCCCAAGTTTTATCCCATGTAGGTACACAGAAACAAACAATTGTGTGTGGGGGTCCCAAGTTTTATCCCATGTAGGTACACAGAAACAAACAATTGTGTGTGGGTCCCAAGTTTTATCCCATGTAGGTACACAGAAACAAACAATTGGGGCCAAGTTTTATCCATGTAGGTAACAGAAACAACATTGTGTGGGGTCCCAAGTTTTATCCCATGTAGGTACACAGAAACAAACAATTGTGTGTGGTAGCCCGTAGTGAAAATTGTGTGGGGTCCCAAGTTTTATCCCATGTAGGTACACAGAAACAAACAATTGTGTGTGGGTCCCAAGTTTTATCCCATGTAGGTACACAGAAACAAACAATTGTGTGTGGGTCCCAAGTTTTATCCCATGTAGGTACACAGAAACAAACAATTGTGTGTGGGTCCCAAGTTTTATCCCATGTAGGTACACAGAAACAAACAATTGTGTGTGGGTCCCAAGTTTTATCCCATGTAGGTACACAGAAACAAACAATTGTGTGGTGGGTCCCAAGTTTTATCCCATGTAGGTACACAGAAACAAACAATTGTGTGTGGGTCCCAAGTTTTATCCCATGTAGGTACACAGAAACAAACAATTGTGTGGGGGTCCCAAGTTTTATCCCATGTAGGTACACAGAAACAAACAATTGTGTGTGGGTCCCAAGTTTTATCCCATGTAGGTACACAGAAACAAACAATTGTGTGTGGGGTCCCAAGTTTTATCCCATGTAGGTACACAGAAACAAACAATTGTGTGTGGGTCCCAAGTTTTATCCCATGTAGGTACACAGAAACAAACAATTGTGTGTGGGTCCCAAGTTTTATCCCATGTAGGTACACAGAAACAAACAATTGTGTGTGTGGGTCCCAAGTTTTATCCCATGTAGGTACACAGAAACAAACAATTGTGTGTGTGGGTCCCAAGTTTTATCCCATGTAGGTACACAGAAACAAACAATTGTGTGTGGGTCCCAAGTTTTATCCCATGTAGGTACACAGAAACAAACAATTGTGTGGGGGTCCCAAGTTTTATCCCATGTAGGTACACAGAAACAAACAATTGTGTGTGGGTCCCAAGTTTTATCCCATGTAGGTACACAGAAACAAACAATTGTGTGTGGGTCCCAAGTTTTATCCCATGTAGGTACACAGAAACAAACAATTGTGTGTGGGTCCCAAGTTTTATCCCATGTAGGTACACAGAAACAAACAATTGTGTGGGTGGTCCCAAGTTTTATCCCATGTAGGTACACAGAAACAAACAATTGTGTGTGGGTCCCAAGTTTTATCCCATGTAGGTACACAGAAACAAACAATTGTGTGTGGGTCCCAAGTTTTATCCCATGTAGGTACACAGAAACAAACAATTGTGTGTGGGTCCCAAGTTTTATCCCATGTAGGTACACAGAAACAAACAATTGTGTGTGGGTCCCAAGTTTTATACCATGTAGGTACACAGAAACAAACAATACATGCTGAAGATGATAAATATAACTAAATCGGCAAAGCATGAAAGACAAATTAGCCTCCGCTAATCAGACAAGAAAACCTGCCATTTAACGTCTCCATATCAAACGTTATTGTACAGCTGAACGGCATCCGCTCGGTAGTGTTTTATCATATGAAAATTGACATGAAGGAAAGATGCTGATTTCTCTACTGTGTACCCGTGGTGTTAGATAGCTTTTTGATTCTTCGACGGTGATAGAAGTAGGAATAAAGATCTTTCCTGTGTCTTTGAGAGACGATTTATTCCCGTCACAGAACCAGAAATTATCCACAGAATTACTTGAGGTAATTGATGTAGTGTATATATTGGTCAGCGTAATTCGTATTTGGATGTGAGATCATAGCAGAATGGGATATGAATGAATTATGTTTTGGAATCCTACAGCTTGGTATCAGTACTTGTTAGTTCGTTATGACAACACTAGAATGTACAAAGACAACTCTGCCTCTGTATCCGAGATCAATGCAGCAGTAATTATATGAGTCTGATAATAAACTCAGCGGAAACGCGACGTATCAGACATTGTGATGGACAAAATGGAGAAGGAAAAAAACGATAAATACCCTTCTTTTTTTTTTTTCATTAACATGTTAATTAGACCAGTATTTTCTCTTATACAATTAGCCAAGATGAGAAAGTGTTTAACGTGATGTAATAAAAGCCTTGGAATTAAACATAATGAGTTTTGTGATGTAACCTTGCCAGTGTTTTTCTGTGATGTGGTGTTTCGTTTCTAGTAAGTGAAGTGTAGACACTTTTGATGGGTGGGAGAGTCGGGGAGTGGGAGGTAGGGGAGGGGGGGAGTAGAAAGAAATGGTAGCTGGTTAGATGGAGAAGATTATTTATTACAGAAAAAAAGGAAAATGTTACGAGGACAACTCCTACATGACATTCATTCTTAAATTGACATGAGACATGTCTAGGAACCTGTAGTAAAATATAACCATATCAATATCTGAATTTACATCGTTGTCATTGTAAAATAGGAAATATATCACTTTAAGAAAGTTAATTGAAATCAGGAAAACCTCAATGTTTAAAGTTATATTCAAGCTGTGTTTTTGGGGTAGTTTTGCTTCATTTGTTCTAACTTATTTTGATTTGTTTTAAAAGTCAGAACTTCTGAAAAATATTTCAAACCCATTCTGTCGTGATATATGTAAATTATATTCTTTTAATTGTTATACTAATATGTTGTCCCATTGTCATTTTGTTTGTGACATAATGGGCAAGGAGACCATGATGACATATGTCATGCACCCTTGAAATCTAATAATGGACTGGTCTAGTCTTTGATTAAGAAGAATCTAAATGTGTTTTTAGGGGTGAATGAGTTAATTAACAACACCTGCCTGGTGTCTTGTTTGAGTGTGGTTCGGTGACATAACACTTTAATTCTTAACTCTTACAAGGAACACACGAGTCCACCAGGTCTACCAAACCACACACCCACCACAACATACAGCCGGCTCTCTGTGGGGAGAATACCCACCACAACATACAGCCGGCTCTCTGTGGGGAGAATACCCACCACAACATACAGCCGGCTCTCTGTGGGGAGAATGTCCTTAAAGAACCAAAGCATTTAATCAGACATTAAAAAAAATAAACAAACAAACAAGCTACCTCACAAGACTCCCAGCATCATATCAGCCTTCTTCCTTATCACATCGTCTTGCGGAACTCGTGGACGTTATGGTTTTACACCGCATGATATTACACCATCAGAAAAAGATTTCTGGAAATATAGCACAGTTTTAATTCCGTTTTCTGTGAAATAAATACCAGCTTTATCTACTATTCGCCGTACCTGCATGGAATCTGCCCACAATTTTACCCCCACCCAATACCATGTAATCCACGCATAATTCTCCCTAAGTTCAATCTATTGAGTTCAAAAATTTTATTAGGATTTCAAATTTGATATATTTACCTAGGGTTTAACAATAAGTGGAGATTGGTTTGTGTGAAGACAGGATAGGTTTATGTGATGTAAGAAAAGGGCTACAGATTGTTAAAAAAATCCTATCTTCTCAATATGACTTACTGGTCTTTATCGGCTGCTTAAATCAAAAACAGGTTTCTTTTGGATTTCAGTAACGCAGAGTTATAAAAATCTTCAACTCTTTTGTGGTCCTGCTGTTTTAATGAGTTTTTATAATATCGGTGACTTATAGGTGTAGGGAGCAGTTGGAGAGGTTACCTATGGTAACTACGGAGTTTACAGATGTAGAGTGCATGCTCGATTTTACAGGTAGTATCTCTCACTGTATCCAGAATTTATTTACTTCCATCAGCAGTTCTGCAAACAAAACAAAATTTTGGTCCGAGTATACTGTTAAAGGTCATTATTCTGTCTTTGTAACTGTTAATGTAAAAAAATAGTCTGAATGTCAATACCAAGAACTCATCAAGTCAGCAAATATTTTTTTTTTTTTTGGTTTAAATTACGAGTTTTAATATAAAGACTATGTAGTGATCCGCCTTGCTTTACAACAGTTACTACCAGACAGCTTTATTATTCTATACAGATCAATTTAAAGCTATTAGATTGGCATCTACAGACTTATTTCTTTTTAACACTTCCAGCAAAAAGATTTTTAACTTTAATAAGGTGTATGACAATCAGCGTTTGACCTTACTCCCAGCGGGATGCTACAAGTGTCTGGGAGATCTGATCACAGCTGGGTCAGGCAGAAGCTTGTAAACGGTAATGGATCATCAGATTTGAGGTCTAATATGATGTTTTACATGACAATTATAGACTCTTAGCCACGGGTATAAAGACCTCGTAAATTAACTTACAATTTTGTAAAATCTTACACTTTATACAGTCTGGCCTTGATATAAGATAGAGTTTAGTTGAGGTCATGGCCGTGTAACAGAGAGATTGGAGATAACTGAGGTGTGCCTTCGCTCTAGAACTAGATACCCCCTCCCCATACTGATAGGCCAGTCAGAATTAGGACCGAGTTAGGATGAAAGGCCTTTTAGATACTTAAATGTTTGAATTCAGATCAGGCCCTAAGATTATAGCCTCAAGTTGTTTCTCAAATCATAATTAATTTCTGTAAGTTAAAATGTTTCAAAACATTACCTGTCCTATATTTTGGTATGCAGTTTTTGTTCTTTTGATGTGATTTTGGAGCAATTTTTTTATAAATGTTATTGGTAGAAAAAAATGTAAGAATCAAGGGGATTCATCCAGACTCCATTCTATTGGCAGACTATTATTGTTGTCGTAGGTTACTTAGTTTTGGTTTAATTGGTTACCATGGTTACCGGTTACGCCTCGACTCTGCAGGTGGCCGACGATAACACCTTGCGTGCTTTGGACGTTAGATTTGAATAATAATCAGGATTGTTGTTACTTTGGCTAACTAACTTCTCTGTTATCAGGGCTTTCTCTCATCACTGCTCAATCATGCACTCATTGTGGCCACAATTTTTTCTACTGCCATTTTACTTTTTATCACTTTTTATCTTATTTTTCTGTCTATTGAAAATTTTCTTTGCTGATAAAATTCTTAGTCATGAAATATTGCTTAATTGTCATTATATTTGAATTCTTACATTTCCAACTTTATTACTCATTGTGAATTAAATTTTTTAAAAAAAGGTCTTAGTAAGGGGAGGTAATCCAAACAATAGAATCAACAATTAAAAGTTAATGACCTCACATTAAAATTTCAGCATGTCAAAATCTCAAAAATATTACAGATAACATCACTATATATTACATTCCTGTGGTAAGTTGGTAGTAAATGTAAATAGCTGAAATATCCTGTGGATTGGTAAACTTGTTAATTATGTATAATTAAGACATGTCAGGTAATGTGTTTGACATATTATATTCAGACAATAGTTTGAATAATCTGAGAAACCATTTTTGATTGGGTGATATCTGTATGTCATTGACCTCTGAAAAGTGAGAGTTAATCTCATTAAGGGATTATACGGTGTCATAAGGCCACTTTATCCTCTGATTTCTGGTTTAAAATAAAATTTCAACCTTTGTGTGTTGTGTTAAGAAACACATTCCTCCTCATCCAACTAGATTCAATTGAAAAATTCCAATTTAAAGTTAGAAAATTATGGAGCTGTGAAATCTAAGTTTTGAATTTGAATTTTTTTCCAACACCAAAAGAAGGTATTTAAATTGAAATTGGCGCTTGTGGGAGGGGGCAAGTCAATTGAATAGAATATCCAGGAATCCTGCAGATTCTTGACAGTTCCGCAATACATGTCACAATCTAGCCTGTGTGGCCACTATTGACAACCAGTGCATCAGGATTACCTCCGTGAATAAAAGAGTTCCTCGATCCTGTATAATCTGCTTTGTGTGGAAAATTAGTATCTGAGAGAGACAGATGGCTAGATTAAGGAAAGAGGATCAGAGTGGCAGCCTCACCGCTCGCTTAAATTTAATCCCTCTCTCAGGTCGGATCAGGATTGAGAAATAGCCGATGACAAGAGCTTGTGTGATCCTGATTCGTGCCTGTCGTCATCGGAGATAAGGCAGATGTTTAGTATTAATCGCGATTTTCGTTGATCCGATTATGGCTGCTGCTTTACTCCCGATTTTGATAGAATAAAAAACGTCGGATTTTCTTTGTGCTGCCTATCATCAGGTAGAGATTTACATTTGTAATGATGACAGCGAGAGAAAACGGGCACGGCCATTCAATGGTCCTCCGACAAGCTGCACAATTGATTTATTCTAGAGTGATGTGAGGACATGGACTTTCTCCAGACTCCTTCACCAGAAAATCTACAACAAAGCTGAGAAGACAATCTCAGTAGAGGCTTTAGAAAATCTCTTACAATATTAACTCAAATAAATCTCCCTATCTTTTCATGGAAAAGAAAGTTTTAATATTAGAGGATCATTCTATTTCTGTAGAAAGTTTCAATTAGAATAATAATCCCCTTGATTTAGGTGGCAGAATTTTCAATATGGAGTACAGATATTAGAAATAAAACTGTATCTAAAAATAGTCCAGTTTGGTATCCAGATGACCTTCTTTAACCTTCAGTCACTGGCTTTAAAGCTAAATATGCAGCTCATATCCCTGTAAACAGTAATAGTCATTTTAGGCTGAGTTCGGTGCAGTAGCTGGTGGCTGCCTAATTACTGGACATAGGGCACCTGTCTTACAGATCAAGTTACTGCAATGTGATTGGCTGTTAGTGTGATATAGTTTTCCTGATACAAACTACAGATATCTATTAGGATATATATGGTGTGATATAGTTTTCCTGATACAAACTACAGATATTATTAGGATATATATGGAGTGATATAGTTTTCCTGATACAAACTACAGATATCTATTAGGATATATATGGTGTGATATAGTTTTCCTGATACAAACTACAGATATTTATTAGGATATATATGGTGTGATATAGTTTTCCTGATACAAACTACAGATATCATTAAGATATATATGGTGTGTAGATATTATTAGGATATTTATGTTGTGTCCTGATTCAAGCTACAGATATTTATTAGGATATATATGGTGTGTCCTGATTCAAACTACAGATATTTATTAGGATATATATGGTGTGTCCTGATTCAAACTACAGATATTTATTAGGGTGTGTAGATATTATTAGGATATATATGGTGTGTAGATATTATTAGGATATATATGGTGTGTAGATATTATTAGGATATATATGGTGTGTAGATATTATTAGGATATATATGGTGTGTAGATATTATTAGGATATATATGGTGTGTAGATATTATTAGGATATATATGGTGTGTAGATATTATTAGGATATATGTGGTGTGTAGATATTATTAGGATATATATGGTGTGTAGATATTATTAGGATATATGTGGTGTGTAGATATTATTAGGATATATATGGTGTGTAGATATTATTAGGATATATGTGGTGTGTAGATATTATTAGGATATATATGGTGTGTAGATATTATTAGGATATATGTGGTGTGTAGATATTATTAGGATATATATGGTGTGTAGATATTATTAGGATATATATGGTGTGTAGATATTATTAGGATATATATGGTGTGTAGATATTATTAGGATAATATATGGTGTGTAGATATTATTAGGATATATATGGTGTGTAGATATTATTAGGATATATATGGTGTGTAGATATTATTAGGATATATATGGTGTGTAGATATTATTAGGATATATATGGTGTGTAGATATTATTATATATTGGTGTGTAGATATATATATATGGTGTGTAGATATTATTAGGATATATATGGTGTGTAGATATTATTAGGATATATATGGTGTGTAGATATTATTAGGATATATATGGTGTGTAGATATTATTAGGATATATATGTGTGTGTAGATATTATTAGGATATATATGGTGTGTAGATATTATTAGGATATATATGGTGTGTAGATATTATTAGGATATATATGGTGTGTAGATATTATTAGGATATATATGGTGTGTAGATATTATTAGGATATATATGGTGTGTAGATATTATTAGGATATATATGGTGTGTAGATATTATTAGGATATATGTGGTGTGTAGATATTATTAGGATATATGTGGTGTGTAGATATTATTAGGATATATATGGTGTGTAGATATTATTAGGATATATGTGGTGTGTAGATATTATTAGGATATATGTGGTGTGTAGATATTATTAGGATATATATGGTGTGTAGATATTATAAGGATATATATGGTGTGTAGATATCATTAAGATATATATGGTGTGTAGATATTATTAGGATATATATGGTGTGTAGATATTATTAGGATATATATGGTGTGTAGATATTATTAGGATATATATGGTGTGTAGATATTATTAGGATATATATGGTGTGTCCCATGAAATTGTTTACATTTGTAAACCTATCTGAGTAAGATGACAAAAATGTTTAAGTATTGTTGGTAGGAGTATATGGTAAGAACACCCTGCCCCCTCCCCCACTCCCCCACCCCTTTACCTCCTCCCTTCCCCCTCCTTTATCCCCTCCCCTCCCCCTACATCCCCCCCATCCGTAAGGGTACTTACATGTACAACATAACGTTCTCCTGACTTTATCCCTAAGAGTTTGCCTGTAGAGCTAAACTGTGATAAATATGCTCAAATATTTAATAGCCCGACATAGTTTAGCAACTTCACAGCATTATGGCAGAAAATTATGCTTTTTTGACACTTCAGTTTGGAAGATTAGTTACGAAAGTTCTACACGTTTTTTTAATTGTAAGTGCCGACATCTAAGGAAGCTGATCTATATATTAGTTTTATGTGTTAAGGATCTGGATATATCTCCTCCAACCTCTTATCAGTAGCACCGATAGATTTAAGAGTTTTCCGTGAACTTTGAGACATTTAGGACTACTTTTTGTACCTGGCGCTTTTTTCTTGTGATTTTAAACGCTTTTACTGTGCTGTAGGCTTT
The DNA here is from genome assembly GCF_041381155.1 of Argopecten irradians. NCBI lineage: Eukaryota > Metazoa > Mollusca > Bivalvia > Pectinida > Pectinidae > Argopecten > Argopecten irradians. The sequence continues at coordinate 34,007,856 of NC_091148.1, forward strand.
TATCAAGCTCTTCTTACAAAGATGACAAGGGGGATTGCAGAATTAGCAGCCATTACCGCAAATTTGTTAGATCGAGTTTTCTTTGACCCTTTTTCTCTAGATTAGTTTTCTGCATGTGGTGTGGTTTTATCTGAAGCTGACGTAACAGCGAGTTAAGTAAATCAGAAAATTAGCAGTGATTACCCTAAGTTTGCTAGATGTATTTTGATTATGGCATAGCTGCAATGTGTATCATCAATACACAAAGCACTGTCAGCTTTAATTTTAATAAAAAAAATTGTAACAAGTTTTCAATTTATTTATTTCAAATTAGATATTACCTTTTAATCTAAAGTAAACCTTAAAAGAAAAAATTAGTAAAATTTTACAACAGGTGTTTTTTTTTATCTTAAATGTCTTTGAGGTATGAAGTTTTTAAGTTAAGAAGCTGACAGTACATTATGAGGAACGGAAAAGTATTTACATACTCTTGATTTCATCTCAAGCTGACAAAGCATAGAAAAGAGTGTATAGAATGACATACCTTTTACCCAATCTTAAGCTAACCATACGTAATGAAGGTATATACTGCTTATTTAATCTTACATACCTGGCATCGGTAGGCAATGAAATATACAAAAATTAGTGTTACTTTTTCAGCTAGATTAAATATTCGTTTTTGGGGTCATTAACGAAAACATGTTGTCCTCACCTTTTTAATCATAATTCAAATAATTCTGATAAGACAAAAATAGCTCAAATGTTTCTTCCATAATTACAAATCCTCATCACACACTGCCTGTTACGTCTGGGATAAATTGATACTTAAATCCTTTCTTCATTGCTCAATGATTAAACAAATAAAAAAAAACTTTAATAAGTTTACATTTATTGTAAAATAAGTTATTCAACATTTGTAAAAATCTAAATCCTTAGTGAATAATGAAATTTTAGTAGCTAGACTGGGACCTGGACCCTCCGAACACTAAACTTAGGCCTCTTATCTAGGGTGAGATAATCTACTCTCTATCTAGGGGAGATAATCTACTCTCTATCTAGGGGCGATCGTCTACTCTAATCTAGGGGGAGATAATCTACTCTCTATCTAGGGGGCGATCGTCTACTCTAATCTTGGGGGAGATAATCTACTCTCTATCTAGGGGGCGATCGTCTACTCTAATCTTGGGGGAGATAATCTACTCTCTATTTAGGGGGCGATCGTCTACTCTAATCTAGGGTGAGATAATCTACTCTCTATTTAGGGGGAGATAATTTACTCTCTATCTAGGGGGCGATTGTCTACTCTAATCTAGGGGGAGATAATCTACTCTCTATCTAGGGGGAGATAATCTACTCTCTATCTAGGGGAGATAATCTACTCTCTATCTAGGGGAGATAATTACTCTTCGAAGGGGAGATAATCTAGTACATTTCATGTTTTAAATAGGGAGGGGGAATAATCTGGGGTGTTAAGGAACTCTTAATGAAAACAGGATATCTGGTGTGAAGTCTTACTGATATATCAATATTACAAATAATTATATAATAATTATTATATTGATTAATTGTGTTTATAATTGTTTTCCAATTTTGGTGATATTGAAAATGAGTTTCAGATCATGAATAATGTTTAGTGTTATTCCTATCTTTTGGATGGTGTTGCCAGAATGGCTACGGGTAGCAGTTAAGTTAGTCATTCGAAGACGTTGCCAAGATTAAGGTAATGATAGTTACTATTTTATTTATTTTAAAATTGACAACATAGCCAGATATGTAAACTGCCTAAGTCTATCTTTGTATCTGTATTGTATGGAATGAAGCAATGTGATCAAGTCAGGAGTTCAACATACAGAAAAATGCTAAATGAATTTGCCTGATAATGAAAAATTCAACTCGCCCCCCAACTTGTAAAGAAGATCAGAGAATCTTGCTACCATGGATAAATACTTGACATAAGAAATAAATAAATCTGGTATGGGCCTTAGTAATGTGAGGATTACATAGCCAAACATGAGAAGGAGTCCCATATCATCACCAGGGTCGGCTATTTAGCTCTACACGTAACAGACGGCTCTCACTTCAGATGTTAACGAGAGATTAATTAACTCTGTGATCAACAGTATTACGGCTAAATCGGGTGATTCTGTCGAGTGGGGTTCGGAGGATTTTAATATTTCTTATACCCTATAACTGTTTCTTTGGAGAGAGGGTTGGCAGTTAATTCGTAACATAACTCAGTGTACAAGTTTTACTTTTTTATATTATAAATATGTTTGTCATTTAAGTTTGTTATAGTACTAAGATTACTCAATGTAACTGGCCTTAAGAGCTGAGGTTTTATCCCCAGAATTTAATGTCTGGTCTTGAATCTATTCCAAATGTATTACACAAAAATAAACATAATCTGATTTAAGAAGCAATTTTCATGGGAAGGTAGGAAGAAGTATTACGGATGAAGCCAATTTGATCGTAAGTTTAAATCATGTTTACAATTACAAAGAGAAAGTTGACCAGGCTGACGATGCTTTAGTGATTGTCCAAGATCCTAACCTTATGGTCACTCAGCAGACATTACCTGTAATTTACACACCTGTACAATTATAAATTTAATTAGCAAGTTACAGTAAAACATGTTTATAACGAACACCCTCACAACAAATTGTGGTTATTACATGGTAATTATCATTCCTTGATCAATATCCCTAAAGATATCTGTAATATAAACTAAGATTTATCATTGGTCCCCAGCGATCCATTTTAACCGTGTTTTACTGTATATTATTAACTTGCATTAGATATATATTATTGTAGGTTTAAATTTGAGAACACCAGGATATATATCAATGTAGGAAGAAGATGAGTACCAGGGTACATTTCTCCATTATCATCAACTTTCCTAAACTTAAACAAATTCCTTGGCTTTAGATTCTCCAAAAAAAGGGGGAAAAAAGCAGATGATTTTTTTTAAAATATTTAAAACAAGGAATTTCCGTTGAAACTTAGGCCTTGGGAAAACCGTTGAGGTCAGAATGGGATTAGAAATAAGGTATATAAAGTATTTTAAGAGAGAAAAAAACTTTGATTTTTTGTCTAAATCTGTATGCAGGTGCAGAATATGTTCGTTTATATGTGTAGATATGGATTTGTGGAACACCTGGATGTTAGCATAGTGGACAATTGACCACATTTAATTAACATGAGATAGCACTCATAATGCAATGGTAGTATCGTTATAGGGTAGGGATTATAAATTGTACAAATGATGGGGCTGACCCCCCGGGGGCCTGAGGGGCGGGGTCAAAAGGGTTCAATTTGGCTATTTCCATATAAACGACTTCTTCTCTGAAACCAAGCATGGGATAGCACCCATAATGCAATGGTAGCATCCTTATAGGGTGGGGATTCAAAATTGTACAAATGATGGGGCAGACCCCCGGGGGCCTGAGGGGCGGGGTCAAATGGGGTCAATTTGGCTATTTCCATATAAACGACTTCTTCTTTGAAACTAAGCATGAGATAGCACTCATAATGCAATGGTAGTATCTTTATAGGTTGGGGATTCAAAATTGTACAAATGATGTGGCTGACCCCCGGGGGGCCTGAGGGGCGGGGTCAAAAGGGTTCAATTTGGCTATTTCCATATAAACGACTTCTTTTCTGAATCCAAGCATGGGATAGCACCCATAATGCAATGGTAGCATCCTTATAGGATGGGGATTCAAAATTGTACAAATGATGGGGCTGACCCCCAGGGGGCCTGAGGGGCGGGGTCAAAAGGGGCCAATTTGGCTATTTCCATATAAACGACTTCTTTTCTCTGAAACTAAGCACGTTATAGCACCCATAATACAATGGTAGTATCCTTATAGTGTGGGAATTCAAAATTGTGCAAATGATAGGGCTGACCCCCCGGGAGCCTGAGGGGCGGGGTCAAAAGTGGTCAATTTCCATATAAATAACTTTTTCTCTGCAACTTAACATGGGATTACGCTCATAATGCAATGGTTACATCCTTATAGGGTTTGAATTCAAAATTTTGCAAATGATGGGGCTGACCCCCCCCGGGGGCCTGAAGGGTGGGGTCAAAAGGGGTCAATTTAGCTATTTCCATATAAACGACTTCTTCTCTGCAACTAAGAATGGAAGAGCACTTATAATGCAATGGTAGCATCCTTTTAGGGTTGGGATTTGCAATTGTACAAATGATAGGGCTGACCCCCGGGGCCTTAGACGGCAATAGATGCGAGGTCAAAAGGTCAATTACGCTACTATTTTCATATAGATTACTTTGTCTCTGAACCTATGTATTGGATAGCATATTTGTATGGTTGTGATTCAAAATTAAACTTTGGGAGTCAATTTTGCTTATTTTTCTAATTGTCTGAGTCTTGTGATAATTACTAACAAAAAACCAGGTGAGCGATACAGGCCCTCTGGGCCTTTTGTTTAAAATACTTAAAACAAGGAATTTCCGTGAAACTTAGGCCTTGGGAAAACCGTTGAGGTCAGAATGGGATTAGAAATAAGGTATATAAAGTATTTTAAGAGAGAAAAAAACTTTGATTTTTTGTCTAAATCTGTATGCAGGTGCAGAATATGTTCGTTTATATGTGTAGATATGGATTTGTGGAACACCTGGATGTTAGCATAGTGGACAATTGACACCACGCCAACACGTTGTATGGGATCCCCGATAATGTATAGGATAATCGTAAATTAACAACTGTGTAAGGTGATGGACCTGGTAATTGTTTAAACATTTAATTAAAAAAAAATCATAACATTGTAATAGAAAGTTAATCAAATCTCTAGAAATTAGTTGGACTGTAAAATAAATCAGAGTGTACTAAAATATACCATGAATATCTGACGGCGGGGGAACAAGTTTTACAAGTAACCAAGGTACACTGCATTAAATATATGATAATAGCTGCAATTCAAACCAGTATTTCCACACTGAAAAATATTAGGATTTACTTTAAAACAATAAAAAAAAAAAAATAAAAAAATATGATTGACACTTGTAATTTTTTATATAAAAACAATTAGATTTTAAAATTTTATCTCCCTTTAAGCAGAGTAACTTTAAATCTGGACCAGACTAGCTCCCTATCGTTGGAGTAACTTTAAATCTGGGCAAGACTTAGCTCCCTATCGTCGGAGTAACTTTAAATCTGGGCAAGACTTAGCTCCCTATCGTCGGAGTAACTTTAAATCTGGGCCAGACTAGCTCCCTATCGTCGGAGTAACTTTAAATCTGGGCCAGACTAGCTCCTTATCGGCGGAGTAACTTTAAATCTGGGCCAGACTAGCTCCCTATCGGCGGAGTAACTTTAAATCTGGGCCAGACTAGCTCCCTATCGTCGGAGTAACTTTAAATCTGGGCAAGACTTAGCTCCCTATCGTCGGAGTAACTTTAAATCTGGGCCAGACTAGCTCCCTATCGGCGGAGTAACTTTAAACCGGGCCAGACTAGCTCCCTATCGGCGGAGTAACTTTAAATCTGGGCCAGACTAGCTCCCTATCGTCGGAGTAACTTTAAATCTGGGCAAGACTTAGCTTCCTATCGTCGGAGTAACTTTAAATCTGGGCCAGACTAGCTCCCTTACACCTGATGATTACACCTGTATAAGAATGTGACCAATGACTGTTTCTGAATAAGGAAGACTTTTTTCTGAATAAGAACGACCATTTCTGACTAAGGACTTATCCTAAATCCAATTGTCTGGTGAATGGAAGCACAGCTAAGGGGCGGACAGTTTGTAATTAAGTAGGTTGTTCCCTCACACATATGGTGTACAAAATCCTCTCTTCAGGCATTTGACTGTAAAGTCAATTCAATATCATCCTCGATTTTATTATTGGTACCTGCTGGCCCCACAGGGCAGTGTATGGTTGTTAGGATACAGTTTTGGTAGGAGGTAGTTTTCTTTGGGTTTTTTTCAACATTTTGGAAATAATTTTGTGTTTTGTCCTATTTGCAGTATAAGTGATCAAATGTTGTTGAAATTTTCTGTAATTTTTGTGAGTTTGAAATATATTCTGAGAACAAGTTCTACACTAAAATCACTTGATAAATATATTCTGAGAACAAGTTCTACACTAAAATCACTTGATAAATATATTCTGAGAACGAGTTCTACACTAAAATCACTTGATAAATATATTCTGAGAACGAGTTCTACACTAAAATCACTTGATAAATATATTCTGAAAACGAGGTCTACACTAAAATCACTTGATAAATATATTCTGAGAACAAGTTCTACACTAAAATCACTTGATAAATATATTCTGAGAACAAGTTCTACACTAAAATCACTTGATAAATATATTCTGAAAACGAGGTCTACACTAAAATCACTTGATAAACTTACACAATCCAGAAAATAAACTAATTTATATAAAGTGGATAATGAAAAATAAACCCCAAATGTGCTGGAAACCATCTTTAAACAAAATTATAAAGCAAACAATCTACCTCTAATTTCAGGCTGTTTTAGTATTTTTATTGTTACATATTTTCTAGCATTGTAGATCTGTGTTTCTGCCAGGAAATATGATGCCTGTGAATTCAGCATTTCTTCCAAACTAATTATGAAATTAAAATCTCTATACTTTGGCACAAGTAGAAAAGTTAAGCCTGGAGTGATGTATTTGTGATTTAAAGTATGAAATTTAATTATATCGTCTGAATTCTAAAAACCCTTTTTCTAAACCTCGTTAAATAGATTCCTCGTTATTGAACTCCTAACTTACAATTCACGATATTCTCCCATCCCGACTGTTTGATCACGGAATGATTTGATCATTTTACTGTATCCCAAGCTAATTACAGCTATATTCTACGTATTGCGTAAAATTTAATTTAAACATGTTTACTTTGGATCATGTAGCGGTGTATAACTGTGAACTTTGATGTAACTAAAACAGCAGATATTTTGAACAAATCAGGACAATTTTGCTTAAAATAACAATTGAATTTGACCCCTTTCACCTTAAAACGAATAATATGGTATATACACCTGTATCAACCACACAGCTTTGGTTTCGTTAAACCGTCGCAGGTAAAATTTGAAACAGAATGGGATAATGTAATTTATGAATTACCTAGGCAACAACAACAAAAATTAATGAATTATGTTTATTAATTAAGGATGCACTGCCCAATGATGTTGTTAATTATTGTTTTTTTTTGCAAACCTGTCAAATTTGATACTAATTACGCCGGTAAATGACTTTTCAAATAAGTTTTCTAAATGACTTTTCACATACAATACGTCTACCAGATGTTGATTCTCAGGTTCAGTCATTCATTATAACCAACAAATAAATGTTTATCATTTATCAAAATGTTGACCTGTTTTGTCTGAGATACATAAACCGCAACATTCTCTTTATTCTCTATATTTCACCGTTAATCCTTGTTCCTCATCTGTCAATGTTCAGAGCTTTGTTGAGACCATGATTGACATTATTCAAGCTTCATGTATAATGCAATGCAAACGTCTAAAAGACCATGATATTTCAAGATATGCATGGGGGAATAATTCTGTTAATTTTTTGTGACAATATAGCTGTGTTGTATATTTCCAACGTCTGTGCTGTTATGGTAATGGTAATTGTCGCCTCTACAAGGAAGTTGTTGTATTAATTAGCATTATGTATTAAAATGTATAATGCGGAGAGTAACAGGCACATCAGATATTCTTTAAATACAGGAAGTCCTCACTTTTATGTGGCCATCATGTTATGACAGTGAAAACTATCGAAATTCAGTCCTGTCCTAACCAAGGTGCTTTTGTGTTTAAAGCAAAGATTAGCAAACTCTTGTCGTGTATTAAAATTTGAACGTAACCTCATTTCCAAATGAAACAGTTCATGAAAAGATTGTTCAAAATAAAATGTAAACCATCAAAAGTCTTTATACTCTACCGTAATTTAAGATGAAAATGATATCGGGGACAGGAAGTTAAACTCTTGATTTGATGCAGTGTGGGATACATTGAGATGATATTCGCACTTTCATATATTCTCATTTCCAAAAAACATTTACAAGTACTTTAAACAGATCCCCTTACAGTACTATAATTTATAGTCGTCAATTTTATAGGTTTTTAAGTTTTTGGCAAACTTTGTAACATTTGAACGTTTTACTGCGAGTCGTAGTGATTTGGAGGCCGTCGTAACGAATGGGAGAAGATGAACTCTGAACGTATATCGCCTCACTCCCCTGGGAATAGTAATGACCTGATCTATATCCCAGATCGGTAACAGATCTTACAGATATCTGTCCAGTGGTGGCGAAAAAAACATTACTCGAAGAGATGTCAAATTAAAGTCTTACCGAGTCGCCATAATTTGCAAGATAACATTTCATCTTTTCAGGACTCAATTTGTTCCAAGATTTAGGCTTTAAACCTTCGTAAATATTGGCATTTTATTTCGCAATGTTAAACGCTGTGCTGACTTTGACTAAAGTAATCGTAAGGGATAGCATTTCAGCGGGAAAAAAAGATTAGCATACACATAGGAACGTGACAAGGATAAAGCGTGGATTACTTCTTATCGAAATCATTCCTAGGGGTTTATGAGGGGATTTGTAATCGCTTTTGCCGAAGAGTTCAGATGTAAAGGGGATTAAGCAGGAAGAAATGTGTAACAATCCATTTCTTTGTACGTTTTTTTCATGTGGAAAAGTGCATATTGTCGTGGAAATCTAGCTTTAAGTAAACACTGTGTGCTTAGGGATATGGGATTGGGGTTTCGTATAAGATCAAACTATAAAATGACAATAAACTCTAACAAAACTAGACAGATTCTGTCACAAGATTAATAATGGAAAGTTTTCCCTAAAATGGATGAATATAATATTACTATAGCTTTGATATGAAGTTTGATGTTGGGAGATCAGTTTAAGAAAAACCAATTCTATCTTATCGGTGTAGCCTGTTACAGAAAACATACAAGGCTTTATTTTTCACTGGATTTCCGTTTAGTTACACAACCCTCACCCTGGCCAATTCTTCAGCAGGATCACTGGTTGATATTATTTAATATTAATTAAGTTTTCTAAAACACTAATACTGTCTTCCTCTTTTACATTTCGGAATTTGATATAAAGTTCTCTTTATTGATTTAAGGTTTTGCCCTTCAACTAAACTTCAAAACTAAACACAAATACTGCCGATTTCCATGTAAAACAGTAATAAAACTGTTTGATCAGGTTTCATGGTAAACAGAATTTTGAAAGTTTGTTAGATCCTCATTAATTGGACATGACCTTATTTGGGAAGGTCACCTGACAGACTTACTCTCCATAATTATACGTACAGGATAAAGGTGTTAAGTTTTAGTTCGAACAAGGCCAGGCTTGTTCACATTCTCAGACCAAAATATGTTTTAATATAATTTATTTCATTTCTGATGCTCATAAGTGGCTCTGACATCCCAAATGATATAAATTTTAATTAACTTAATCAGCGTTGAACGGAAACATACAACCCAGACTCACTTCAGCGGATGCATTAAGAATTATGCACCGGGAAAAAATACGATAATTGGTGAAGGAGGAATCAAGGAATGATTCCGTAATATAAGTTTAAAGATGAAGAAACTAAGCACCCAGAATTAGAAATTATTCACTCAAATTATAGGAGAACGCATGAGAAACTTGGAATGACATATGGAAAATATAGAATTATGGGATTGAAGCACTTGAGTAATTACTAGCAAGATGTTTGTTACCGGGAGTTTGGGTATCGGGAAACATAGTTTAAGTCATACAGGACTTAAATTGTCACTTATATGAAGCGGTTTGTACCCCGTCCTGCTTCTCTATCTCAGCCATTGATCTGTTAATGAAACGAATCTATTGGACGGTTTGGTAACCGGTGGGAGGGGGAGGAGAGAAGGGAGACAGGGCAACATATGTCTGTGGGTGGTTTCCTATAGAAAGCTAGATTCTAGAAAAGATAGACATTTTTTTATTCATGATTTAAACTCGACCTGTTTGAAGAAGTTAATGAATAAGTTTATTAACGTTGATTTTAATTGTCGTTTTATCACCGTAAGAAGCGTGATTATTGCTGTAGGAAATAATTTTAATTATCAGAATATTAATGTGTTTTCATGGTATATTTCTTCATAGTGGTCGATCCTACATCAAATTTTATGCTTTTATCATTTATGGTTTTAGGAGAAACCATATTATTAGCAGGTGACCAAAATATTTTGAGGAAATTGTTAATGTTGCAAAATTAATTGATTGGTAAAATTCATGTCTTATTGCGAGATTAAATTTCGTCGTGCACCGTGTGTGACCTTTCAGGTGTAACTGGTAGAAGAAATTAAATCATTAAGTATATATTTGTTATTTTCATATATAATATAACAAAATGATATTAGTGGAAAATTTTGGACTCAAACTTGTGATTTTACTGTAAAGTAAGCAAACTGCAAAAGTTTTGTTTGTCTGATATGCAATGTTCACATATAAAGAATTTACTTGCATGCAGCTTTCTTAGAACGTATCACTGCAAATTCAAAATGGCAAGATATTTAAATTTTGAAATTGTAATAAAAACTTTAAAGTTTGAGAGAAAAATACTCTTTTACATGTGACTCTTGGATAGAATATCCCTATCCTTCATATCTACATATGAAAATGTCTTTTATATTGTTCTTAGGTGATAGTAGTGTCTTATTCAGTCAATCTAGAGGATTTTATTTTATGATTTCAGGTACCAAGTCTTTACCGGTACATTGTATTATAGAGCAGACGACCGGTGCCGTGAACTTTGACAGTCCCGAGTGTGGAGCCAATAGTTCAGTGGAGCTGGACTCGTACGCGATATTGCCCAGTACGACACTTTTCGGAGAGGTTGTAAGAACGGCTCTCATCAAACTGGGTTACAATGCTGCGGAGGCCATCACTGCTAAAGGTACGACAGACGGTATTAATAATTAATATGACAAATATGAAAATTTTCAAAAATAAATCATGATATAAAGAAATGCAAAGAGTACTCAGATATAGTAAAAATGTTAATTTCACAAACAGTTCAGATGTTGTGACTTTCCATCATGAGCTTAAGTTCAAATCCCACACTGTAGGTTTACCTCCTGGGTCCAGTTGTTCAAAATGTGATTATGCTAATCATAGTTTAAAAGCAATTTCTGCCAATACAAATTTTACAAAAGTAAAGATCCAATCATACAATTTGCAGCAATTGAAAAATGAAAATATCACTAATCATGTGAGTAAGCTGAACATCGTTTGAACAACCGGGCCCTGGTACTCCGGCCACACCATAGCTGTCAACATCTGTATAAAACCAAACCTCAATCATAGAAATATTTCAAAATGGAAAGAAACTATCAATGAATGAAATGCTAAATAAATAATCTCATGCCAAATCAAACTCTTCAGTGATCTTTAAAAACAAACTTCTAAGAAGTAAAAGTCGTGGAATTGAAGTTTTCAATATTGTTTACTTTGAATGAAATTGAAAGTAGATCTGACATCCTATTAACAGCCAGTCTGTAAATGAGTCGGAGATTTCTTACTTAAGTGGAATTCAATCATGTATTTAAATGACGGGAAAGGCAGCCCATACATAAGTGGTAGGGTTTACAAGGCAATGGCAAAAAGCTGCAGTCTTAGGCATTCAGACGAAATATTGGTAAATCGCAATTTTGATCGCTTTTAAATTGAAAAGACGAAATTATACATTAAATATTTATGAAAAATATTTGTAAATCAACGCTTTGATCATTTGCGTTATTTCTGACATTTACACATCAAGAAAAGCCCTCATAGTTAGACATTTCTCATCAATTTGGCTAAGTTCTCTTTTGATCTGTATATTTAGTTTTAGTAAAATTCATTAGGGTATTAAAACGCTGATGAGAAATATTGTAATCGCTGTTTTCATCAAGCTGAAATTTTGCAGTGGTTTTAACAGTATAGACGAGAATACTGGTAAATCGCGATATACATCAATGTTGTTTTCAACAGGTGCTGTACAAATAAAGAATTGGCGACCTTTGACCTTCGAAGTAATCACCAATGACGACAAGGCAACCTTAGAGGATATTTGGGGAGAACTGACACAGGTAGCGACTCTACGGATACGCCTAAGCAGGTAAGTTCAAAGGTCAAAGTTCAGGATTGAAGAGTCAAATAAATAAAAAATAAAAATTTGGAGGAATCCTAATTAGTTCATGCATTAAATTAGATGATATGAATTTATTGAAGACAAAACTTTAAGCTCTGAATTTCATGAGTTGATGTAATGATCAGTCAGCTTGGGTATTTGATATATATTTTTATTGACTCTTTGACAAAGAACGACGAACATATCTATTCTGCTTTTATTTATCATTAATATGGGTTCATTTGATTTCACTTTGTGGGAGTTTATCACCAATACCTAACAAAAGTGTGTACGATTCTTTCACCAAATGGTTTTAAGGGAGACAACCCTCACTAAATATCGCGAAAATATTTATTTGTTTCAATTAGTCAAAATCATTTCATTTATGATTTTTGTTTTATTATTTGGACGGAAATTAATGTCAACCATTTAAGAATAAAGTGTATTTTCCGGCAATTGTGTGGGTATTGTCTATTAATAGATAACAAGAACGTAGTTTTTAGTTCCGATTTTTAAACGATCTGCGCACATTTTGGTTTGAACTTTCCAGCCAATCAAAGTTGAGCTCGACTGATGAAGTGAAGAGTAAATTACTACAACTTCTCCTCACCCAATCGCACGGGCTTCTTCTCACTTCAGGGTGTCCAATTGAAAAGGTAAGTTACCTCCCTTACACTGTCTCTTTTGTCATTAATTCTGAATTATGTCCAAAAAATATATAATATTTATATCAATATGGTAATTCAAAATTATATTTATAAAAATAAAAATTTCTCTTTAACTCAAATTTATTGCTTAATATCTACTAAAAATAAGTATCAACTTTTATCAAATTTATTCAAACTGAAAATTTTACAGAAAATCAAAAAACATTGATAGTGTTTTGTTTGTTGACTCTGCCATGGTAGTATTGTTTGTGTTTTGTATTTTGCAGTCTCTACTCTCTTCCATCTCTAAGGGCGACACCCTGTCCAGTCTTCCTCACGACGTGCGCTGCGCATTCGATAAATGGTACGATGAACAAGTAGAGAAAGCCAAAAAGTCTCAGGAGCAGAACAGTACGCCGGAAGATCTCCGTACCTCAGAGAAGACACTTAATGGTACCATCAACGGTACGATAGCGCACGAAAATCACTACAATAACAGTCCAGCCAATCATAGTCCTCCTCTCACTTCTCTTTCGGGTCTCAATCACGGCAAAACTAGGATGCGCACATCTTTCGATCCGGAACATGAAATTCCTCGTCTTCAGAAATGGTTTGCAGAGTGCCAGCACCCCACACGGGAGCAAATGATAAGGTTCCTGGAGGAGTTAAATATGCTGGAATCTCGTAAAGGACGACGGCCATTAGATCTCACTAATATTATCTACTGGTTCAAAAACGCAAGGGCGGCTCACCGCAGGGCCTCTAGAAACTACGATGATAACTCTTTTGAAATGGAGGAGGGAATGGAGAACAGTCCAGTTGCTGTAGATCGTAACGTTCCCTACTTACCCAATAAAAACGCTGTGTATATTGTCCCCTACCCTTATCATGGTCCCTTCATGTCACATGACTCGTCACATGACCAGTCCAAAGAGCCATGTGACTTGTCCCAATCACGGCGGCCAGTGTCTAGTCCGGATATAAAGAAGGAGAAGGATGTTAGTGACAATAAGTCGGAGAGTGCTGAGGAGGACATGGAAGTGATGGAAACCATGGAAACGCACCTGGAGAAATCACCAATCAGTATAAAGGAAGAGAAACAAGAATTAGGTGAGGTTGAGTGTGTGACTGACCTTATAAAGGGGGTCAAGGACGATGTAGATCGAGTAAGTACAGGGGAACGTGAGGCTCCACAGTCCAACGGCATGCACATGTCAGATTCGGAAGATGAGGACGACATGGAATCAGATTATGATGAACAATCAAATGAGGATTCAGAATCTAGTCATAAACTTTCTTCTTTATCCTACAAAAAAGACTACTCCGAGGGCGACTACCTCAGTAATCATATCTCGCGGATGCCGTCGACACCGACCAGCGGACTCCATCAGCCTCTTCACATCCCCCATTTCCCTCACCCTCTAGCCATGCACTACTTTCCAATGAATACTCACTTCATGGCGCAGCAGTCGGCGGCAGCCCGACTCCATCAACATCAGCATCAGCAGCAACAGCATCCTCATCACAAAACAAGCCCAGGTAACGCTCATCGTAAACGACGCACACGTGTCTTCATTGATCCAATGACGGAGATCCCCAAACTGGAGAAGTGGTTTACAGAGGACACGCACCCGTCATCATACATGATTGATAAATACTGCGAAGACCTCAATCGGTCGGAATATCGGCAAAAGTTTCCCAAACTAGAACCAAAAAATGTACAGTTGTGGTTTAAAAACCACCGCGCTAAAGTCAAACGTATGAGAGTGTCTACTCATTTAGAATGATTCCCGTTACTAATTGTTATTTGTATTGACCTCTGACCCCTGTTTTGATTGGCCAGACAAATCCAGCTTGCTCGATTGTTTTCTGTTGGTTTGTATACTGTGCTGTCATCAGCTTACATGTCCCTGTTTACATTCAGACTGTGCTGCATTGTCACACTCTCTTCGTGTTCTACCAGAACTGAATTTATATGCTATATATTAAGTATATTCAGAATTTCTTCATTCCTTCTGCCTTTTTCTTTCTCTGAAATTATTCAAAGAAGTTTTTACTTTTGAATCATCTTATCCACAAGTGTTTTAATTTCAAAGGCCTTTTTCTGGAAAATGTATATTTATTGTAATGAAAGATTGAGAACTAATAGAACATTCATAGTAAATATGAACATAATAGAATATATTATATGGGTTAATGTTGAACACAGTGGACGCAGACAGGGATGTGACAGCTAAAGACAGCCATATGTATATATTGGATTCTCGTTGTTTTGTCTCATAATTTGACCAAAGGGAGAGAGTTATCTCCCTTTTTAATTGTTTATGTGTTTATTTGTCTGTTACCATAGCAACATTTGGAAAGTGTTCGTACTGTGATAATATTTTTGTATTTATATTTTCTGAATCCGAAATGGCAATATGATGCAACATATTCACAAGTTTGAAGTGATTTCAATCTGATTAGAATTGGTGGACTCAGATTGCATTAGGCTACTTTAATTACGACGTTCATATAAATATGTTTTAATTAAGGAATTTAAGTAGTTAAAACATAAGCAACCTTCTGGTTTGAGAAGCTGTAGAAATAGATATATGATCCATATTCTCCTAGCTTTACCTGTGGATATCAATAATTACATTGTTAATTTTGTATAAAGATTCATTCTGCATAACATAGATTAGTGATAGTCTACATGCTTTAATCAATATGAGGATTGCAATGTTACCAGGGAAACAGGGAACATAACCCAAGGCCCAATGGTAGTGTTGTATGTAACTCAAAATCAAGTGTCAGTAATAGCTTGTAATTCTAAAAATCTCTAGCATTATATGTCGCTGCAGTTGTCCACCATTGAAGGTAAATGTATCTATGTGTCCAGCATTACACTAAATATTACTCATTTTACAAATTACCTCTACATGTATAATCTATTTTAGCAAAAATAGCGTTTTGAATGATAGATGTTATAATTAATGAATATATCATGAGTCATCAGAAAGTCAGAAAATACCAAACTGTCTCCTTCACAAATTTTACCTGTATGTCTTCTGTTTGATATGGAATGTGTTTTGACACATTAGTAAAGAAATTGTCTTTTATTAATTCTTTTTAAATCCCATATGATTCAACTATGTCAGATTTTCATAATGTGTTCATTTTCATAAGGGGAGATAATGCCAGTTTTAAGGGGAGATAATCCGGTAGAGACTCTACCTTATGTTTAACTATTTCTAAGGAGATATGTAACCAAACAGCATTCCTACTATAATAGATTATTGATCTTTTTATACTTCAGATTTTTATTTTTTCTCTTTTTAATTTTGACGACCCTAAAAGTTTTAGTGGTATGATTCATTTTAATTTGTTATTGATAATTCTGAGTTAAAGAGAAGTATCTTTACATTGCATGCAGGATTTGTCTGGTTGTACTTGTTAGAATCTATAGCATTGACCACATTAGTTTATATAATTGTTACAACTTCAGAATTTGTTTTTATTGTCGACAAGCATTAGGAAAATTAAGAAAAAAACGGTGTCATAATTTTAATTTGATAATGATTTGGACATAATAACAGATAATGCTTTGAAAATTAGTGACATTTATTTTGCATTTTAAGGAAAATGGTTGTGTATGTGGATTACAAACATTATCATCATTATAAACTTTGTGCTTTTGGGTTGTTTCCATAAATAGATGACCTCTGATCTTGATGGAGGTGACCTTGACCCCTAATAATTATGCATTAACATTGTTAATCTCAGGTGTAGACAGGAATACATCTTTGTGAAATGGTTTGTATTCTGACACTTATGTATGTACATTTGATTAATATCGGCCGTACATACAAAGAACGTTAAGATTAATACCTCATTCTACTAGATTTAAAAATTACTTTAAATTTCTCCATATAATTCATGGTTGAGGTATTGTTTGCTTCACTTCGATTCATTTTTCAACAAAGTTTTAATTCTCATTTGAGCACTTGTTTGTGGGTTTTGAAATAAGTTTTTGTTTGAAACACTGCCACATTCTTATACAATTGTTGAATATATTTTGCAAATAATTAATTCGAACGCAATATATACTGATCTAAAATTATGAAAATTTAGATGTCTACCTTGTTAATGACCTTGAAATGACATTTTATGATCATCAACCTGGACTATGATTAATCAATTATGATAATTGTCCAGTCTTCAAAGAATTTTAAAATTTCATTCTTGAATTATCAAAATTTAAAACAAAGTTTCTGTGTTACATTTTAATGAAACCAAAAATAAAAGTATTAAAAGATTTTCCAAAGATTTGAAATTCTATTTACATGGAAAATTAACAAGTACGAATCAACAGTTACTGACACAGTGCAAACCCCGCTGATGGAAGGCATTGTACTGTAGCAATAAATCCTTTGTTGTGTAATTATATATAGACAATTATAGTGCTATTTAGTTTAGTTAAGACACTGTTTAACTCATCCACCCCTGAAGACACATTTAGACTCTTCTAAATCAAAGACTAGACCAGTCCATTATGGATTACAGGGGTGAATGAGTTTAGTATAAACTGAGTATGACCATATTTTGTACTGACTATGCAATTTTACTGCTGTTTGGTTTGTCAGTTATGTTATGTTATTTGCCGTTATCATTGACAATGACTATTTCTGCATCTTTTCCTTAGTTATTGACCTTTTTTTTTTTGTGAAATTACTTTTTGTTGTTGTATGATTTGTGTGGACAAAACAAAGTAGAACTCTTTGGTGCCATTGGTATACTGTGTCAATGTTCTTTGTAACAAGGTCTGTCATTGGACAATGTAAAAATATTTACGCAATTTTATTGTTGGATTATGATAAAATTCATCATCCTTGTAAAAGTGGCTACCATTGGTTAAACATGATTACACAATTTTATTGAATGTTCAGATTTTTTAAAAGATAATTGTTGAAATTGTTAAATGAAAAGTTTTGATATATTCATGGCTCTGATTTAGACATTCTGTTTATCTCTCCCGAATTTACATTTTGATTTTTTGTTTTCCTCAAATTTTGATCTTGGTGCTAGGTTTAATTTTGTCCCATTTTTGTTTTCTTACTTTTTATGTTAAAAATGATATTAGTTGATTTTAATTCAGTCAAAATATGTTCCTTCTTGTAAATTAAATCATTTTCATTTGATTTTACAAACAACTACACAAGTGTAGTCTTTATTTTCCCCTACTTCTAATCTAAGAGATATTTTTCACATCGTAACAGGCCTTCATTAATTTAGTCCTATAATTTCATATGGTCATCAGCATTGCAATTATCTCCATATTTAGCAGTCAGCATTAATGGAATGACCATATTTGGTCATCTGCTTCAGTAGTGTAACTCCATCAGGTATTTGACATTATAACCATACTTAGCAAGCAGCATTTGTTCAAGACTTGATTGTTTCCGCCAACAATTTATCCATATTCAATATTATAAGCAATATTATTTAATAACATCGACTCATTCAGAAATGCAAAGCTACGATACCAAATCTGAAATATGTATGCAAATGTATAAGTATGAATTGCTAGGTTCAGACAGACATGTTTGATATTTAGATATTCCTAGGTTGGTTTATAATGTTGTGGTGTGACCCAATATTGACAATGTGACACTCTTGTGTCTCGTTCTTTTGTTTTGTGGAAGTATTCCTATATTTATGACAATGTTTGTTTTTTTTTGGAAATGAAACATATATTATTGACAAAGGATGGTTATCAACCATCCGCCGTGGGCTTCAGCAATTAATTCCTTATTTGTATATATTGAAAGTATAAACGGCTAACGCAGGTGACCCCCTCCAATATTTTTTGGAATATAACAATGTGAGTATTCCCTATCTATGTCACATTTTATTATGCAGTCGTATATTTATATAATAGAGTTATCTCCCTTCCCCAATTTACATGACAAGATAGTTTAATTGCATGAAAACTTTTACTGACGAACTAATTAAAAATGATTTTGGTATAGAACCGAAAAAATTACTTGTGAAATTGGAAATTATTACTTATAGTCATATTATAGGGAAAAAGCAGTACAGTGTAGTTTTGTTTCAGTAGCATAACTTATACTAATAAGAAAATGTTGATACTTAATTTTAAGTAGTTAACAATGTTAGAAATAAACTCCATTTTAACTTACTATTTGTTGATAAGTGGAGGTAACTCTTGAAATTTATCGATACAAATGTTCATCAAAGTTGTGGACTGACAATTAAGGCGCATGTTCAGCAGAGTTGTGAATTCATGAATTCATTTTGTCATGCTGGAGAACAACTAGACCCTAAACTTTTAGCATTCCTCATGGGTTTTATTCTTGTCTCCATTCCATCTTAAGGTGATAGAAAATACAAAGAAACATCTGGTTATGGTTGAACTTTATAATTGATTAAACAGTCAATTTGAGATTTCTGTTTCCGTCGCATCTATTTTGGTTTACCATTGATAGCGTTGTCATTAAGTTAAAATTTTTGTTTTGAAGAAAAAATTAGTGAAGTTTATTGGTGCTAAAAATTTGCAGGCTACTGGGTTTTATTAATGTAAAAATCAAAAAATAAATATATTGATTAAACTAATGCAGGCATTATTAGATCTTTTAAAAAAAAATATTTGTTAAATATAGCATATTAACTTATTAATCGCTACAATTTCTTACTGGACTTTTCCAGTCATTGAACTGGAAGAGTCTAAATGTATTTACAGGGGTGAATGTGAGACACCAGACAAAAGTTCCATTATACTGTGTGATACCTGTAATAAGTTCATTGCTTTCTGAATTGTCTCCATTAAATTGTGCAATAATTTTGAAATTTTACTGTTTTTTGATGTTTTGGAATTTTGACTTAATTTCTTAAAAGTTAGTTAAATTTGTCAAAGCCGTTGTTCTGTATTGTTAGACATATTTTGGAAGCTCTTAATTTTTCTTTTTATTTAGAAAACTATATACACTAATATACTAGATTAAGCAAAATGTGCTTTGTTCTTCATAAGATCCAGAATTCTTAATATTCTAAAGTTACCCTTTACTGTAATAATTCGAAAATATTGCCAAATTATCAAGTGCTGGAATCACTTGGTTTTAACCTTTTTTATGTTTTTGAGTTATTAAAAAACATACAAAATGATTGTGAAATTATTTTATGTATATTTTAAGCAACTTTATCCTTTGACTTGAAATTCAATTAACCGCTAACACTTTTTAATAAACACTAGCCAAATTATGCAATAGAAGTTTTATTGATAATTCATTTTTGTTAATTATATGTAAAGTGATGAGGGAGGTAATTGTTATGATGTGTTAATTATACAAATTACTAATTTACATAAATTGTGTGGAATGATAGATTTTAGATACATGTATGTCATTTCAGAGTTATCTGCCCTTTAATAAGAGTAGATAACTCTGCCTGTTCGAGAATTATTAACTTCAAACGTCTTGGTGTACTGGTCTTAGTTTTAAATTTAGAAAATTCTTCATCATGGTTAATTTCATATAGATATTTTTTTTTAACAAACTAAAGATAGTTATTAGCATCCTGAGTTTTCATAGCTTAAAATCAAAAACATTTCATCGATATTACGATGTGTTCTTATATTTATGCCACTGTTGATAGTTGGTGGCCAAGTTGTAGAGTGCTTGAGACTTTGTAACTTTTTTTGTCTAGAAATTTACAAATACATGTAACGATTTGATGAATTTATTTTGTCAAAATAAAGATTTGAAAAAGGAAAATAATGATTTAGATCGTCATAAAAAAACTGATATAAATGTGATACGTACAAATCATCATTAGAAGTAGTGATATAGAAAATCTGGTAAATATTTTGTCTGTGCCGTAACACTATTATACAGACTCCCCCTACAGCACCAGCTACTACAATGTTGAACTACTCTTATATATGTACCGTAGATATTATAGCCTTCGATTTAACAATGTCTATTAGAGTCAGCCCAGCACACAAGTAGGATATATACAGTAAATCATTACCGCCCCGGGTCACTTATACAGATATTTACAGTAAATCATTACCGCCCCGGGTCACTTATACAGATATTTACAGTAGATAGAAATGTAAAATGTCATTCTCATCACTTTGTCAGAAATACTAGATTGTTTTTGTATGAATACTCCATACTTGAATTAGATTACTCATTGCTAGATTATTTAGTTTACCTATGTGACAAATGTGTAATCATGACGAAATTCTGGATATTTTGTGAAGTGTTGATAAACATCTTATTACAACAACAGGACCAATATATTTCACTACGTCTAGGATATTTACCATCAAGGAGTCTAACCCATTGTCTTTCAATAGAAAGTGTTATGCAAAAGTATACCCCTAACCCTGTATACTGCCTCCTGACCATCTCAATTACCCCCCCCCCTCCATACCTCCCCCTCCTCCTCCCTCTAGGTTTCCAATGTTACTTGCCTAGATATGATGATACTCTGTCTCCACAAACTCCGTATAAATATTTGGTAACCCTTTAGTTTACCTTCACAATCCCGACCCATAAGTTTAAAATAGGCTACCTCTAATTAGTATACCTTATCACTACCACATCAACCCAATCTAACACCCCTCACCCCCTTAACCCCCCCCCCCCCCCCCCCCCACACACCCCTATCCCTCTCCCACCCCCATTTTTCTATCCATCCATTCATTCCCTCCTCTAACCTACAGAATTGTGAATATACTCATACCTCATACCTTGCCAAACTGTACTTAGTTCCTCCCAACATTAGACAGCCTCAAGTCTTAGACTGTCTTCAATTTTGACCTTTTAGGTAATCACATCATATACTCAATTGTAAACTACTTTTGATTGACTAAGTAAAATCTGCAGTCCAGAATAGTTTCACGATTCTAGTGTCTTGAATAGAGGGTTCCCTGATTGCCCCTAAACCCTGTGTCCACTTCTACCCTTATTTGTACCCCCTGGGGTCAACACCGCCACCAAACCCTAAAGTTTACAGGGCAAATCACTGATAGTGCTGATAGAATGTATAAAATATATGGTTCTAAATTATTGGGTTGAAGCAATTTCAAAACGATTGCCGCCCTTGAATGATTGATTTAGTTAATGTACATATAGGATACAGTAATTATAACTTTAAAAGACATATTTATGACCTGTTTACAGACTTACCTCCCCTTAGTGTAAACAGCATTGGTCTTGATCACTGGTCACATTTGACCTTTGACTTATCTGTTGACCTGTGACCTATGAGCATTATTTGTATATGATATATATGACAATCTGTTAACACAGAGAATGTTTTAAGATATTTTTGTGTCAAATTGTTTGGGTATGAAAAAGGTCAAACCTTTCAATGTATGGGTGGGAAAAAATGTACATGTACATAATTTATGTAAGTATTTAGATTAAAGATAATTTAGAAAATAAGACTAATGGATATATTTATCCATATTGATATTGTGACCAGAAAATTTCCTCATTGGTTAACAGTTTGAATGAATAACCAATCACAGCTGGTGTTTTAAAAGCAAATACATCTTTTCCTAGCCAATCACAAGTTATCTCTTTCTTTTTGAAGAAAAAGATGAAATTGTATGGATTTTAATGTATTTTGACATTATAAATGGTTATGTTTTGAACTGCTCTGGAATGAGGATATTTATCTAGTAGACTGTAATGATAAATTGTATCTTTGCCCACCTCTGTAGGGTTACAAAATTATTTTCTTTAAAGACTTCAGCGAGTTTTACAGTATCAAACTCCTAGCAGAAACATATTGACATCATTGGTACAGGGGCTTGCACACATTCTCAACTCAATTTATACTGTAGTAAATATATTCTGTGAGGTTGCATGAGAAATGTGTTCAGTCCCTGTTGCCATAGTTACTATATTATAACCTGGTTGCTATGGTATTTGACTACGGTTGCCTTGGTGATGACAAGCAGTAGAACTGTTTTACTGTAACACTACTGACAATATGTGATATAAATGTGAAGATAATATATACCAGTGTGGAGTGTAGTTAATCATGGCTCGCTCTTTGTAAAATTGATATCACACAGGATGCATGCCGATCAGAATTTAATAACATCAAGGGTGGCCTTGAAAGTTTACCTCAAAAATCACTGATTCAACACAATATGTATACATTCATATATGGTAGAAGCAGTCTAATGGAAATTGCAGATACTGTTAGGTAGATAATTAATTTCCATTTTGTTGAAATGTTCTGGACCAGTAGGAACTGTTTAAATCAATGTATATGTAGTCAGTAAGTTTTGATTTTACCAGAATTGTCATTTGTTTAACATAAGTAGTATGTAGGTTGTAGTGAGATCACTATCTACCATTGTCATTAGGTTTTATTTCTCATCGAGCATGGATTAGTACAATCATACTGTGGTGTCATGGTAACTGATCGTTGTCATGGTAAACGATTGTTGTCGCGATGTTTATCAGTAGTTATTATAAAGCCATGCAATTCTAGCAATATTTGATTGTTTTAGATGCTGTTTAACTGTTTACTTTGTAGACGAATCCTGTGTAGGGTTCAGTACAGAAGAGATTATAAACGATATTTTACATGGTATTTATGTTATCATCGTTTAATGGTAAATTATTGGAAATCAGGTGTTTCATCTTTAATGCCAAAAGTTATTGTTCTGATATGCAATAAAATCTTGTCATGGTTAAGATAAATTTGTGTTGTGTGTTTTTTCTGCAGAGTTTTCCTCCCATAAATAATTAGCACACCTGAAATTATCTCTCTTACAACGAATAAGCCTTACCTGTATTAATTGATGGTTTGTCAGCTGTCAATCAAGCCACACATGACTTGGTGTATGCTCTGACATTTGCTCCGACACTGAAGGAATTCACAAGTGTGTGAGAATGAAGCATGGCTAGATACCGTCTGGTGATTGGTCTTGTACAGTGACGTGGAAGAATCTTTCCGTGGAGTGTGACAACAAAATCACAACCCGAGGGGTAAATCGTGAACGTCTAACTGGAGGTTCACTGAGGGTTGGACATTCCTGTATCTCCCCCAACAGTTGTGATTTCGTTGTTGTACACTTGAGGTAGAGAATGATTGTTTTCTCCCACATATTAAGAAAAGATCAACTTGAAGTCAAAGAAGAATATGACCATAACCACATGTCAAAATTGATGATGTTATTTACAATGTATGTCATGGTGACGTAGACTGAATTCATGACGTCGAAATATGCCCTTCCCTACGGGATAGACAGAAATCTAGCATCTTATACACGAAAGAGGGTTATCTCCCTTATAAACACCAGGCTCGCATACAAATGAGGATACCAGAGCATCCATTTTGAAACTAACAAACTATTTTCGTAACAACATGGATACCACTGATGGCACAACCACTCAAAAAATGTCATTCCATCAACTTAGTGTATTGTGCATTTGAAAGGAGAAAGGTTACATTTAATTTACTAAAAGAATTTAAATTGTGCACAAATGGCGTAATACAGTTTTCAGACAAAGAAAATGCTTGCTTTCCTAACATATAAATCTGAAGAGTTTCAATTTCTTCAGGCTTACATAGAAAATGAGGGTTGTCTCCCTTACAGATATCAGACTTACATACAAATGAGGGTTGTCTCCCTTACAGACATCATACTTACATACAAATGAGGGTTGTCTCCCTTACATGCATCAGGCTTACATACCCATGAGGATCGTCTCCCTTACAGACATCAGACTTAGATACCAATGAGGCTTGTCTCCCTTACAGACCTCAGACTTACATACAAATGGGGGTTGTCTCCCCTACATATATCAGACTTACATACAAATGAGGGTTGTCTCCCTTACAGACATCAGACTTACATACTAATGAGAGTCGTCTCCCTTACAGACACCAGACTTACATACAATGAGGGTTGTCTCCCTTACAGGCATCAAACTTATATACAAATGAGGGTTGTCTCCCTTACAGACATCAGAATTACATACAAATGAGAGTTGTCTCCCTTACATCAGACTTACAGACAAATGAGGGTTGTCTCCCTTACAGATATCAGACTTACATACTAATGAGAGTTGTCTCCCTTACAGACACCAGACTTACATAAAAAAGAGGGTTGTCTCCCTTACAGACATCAGACTTACATACAAATGAGAGTTGTCTCCCTTACATCAGATTCGCATACAAATGAGGGTTGTCTCTCTTACAGACATCTGACTTACATACAAATGAGAGTTGTCTCCCTTACAGACATCAGACTTACATACAAATGAGCGTTGTCTCCCTTACAGACATCAGACTTACATACAATGAGGGTTGTATTACATTCTACCTCTTTTTTATCATTTAGAATATGAAATAAAGGTTCCTTTTGACAGATCCTCTGGATTCACCGTGCCGGATACCTGGACTGACCACTCTGTACGCTGCGCTGTCCTTTCACTCCTAAAGGACACAAGTCAGTCAGCTCTGGCCAAGGAATGCCCTCTAACACAGGTACTGAAGATTTACGTTTGTTCAGCAACAAGTTCAAATCATGCCTTTTATTCTGTATTTGCATATTACAGTGTGCCCTACTTGATACCAGTACATGTAGGTATAGATTATGATGTCATGTGTTTGTGAGTGTAATGTCAAATAAAACTGTTTGATAAATAATGATGGCACATTTTAAACCTACTTGTTAGGGCAGATAACTCTGTGATATTATACATGTACACACAAAGACGGTATGTGTTTTATATAATGACCGACAGTCACCAGTGACTTGTAATGTACTTGTTTTATTCTCACAGTCAACTATCTCCTACATAGCTAACTGGAAGTATGGCAGTAAGCTAAGCTCGGAGAAATGTCGCGAGTTTGGTGATTGGTACAAACAACAACTCCAATGTAGCCAAGGTAACAACCAATCAGAGGTTCTTTTACATCTTTATATCATAGTCAGCCAAAGTAACAACCAATCAGAGGTTCTCTTACATCTTTATATCATAGTCAGCCAAGGTAACAACCAATTTGAGGCTCTTTTACATCTTATATCATAGTCAGCCAAGGTAACAACCAATCAGAGTCTCTTTTACATCTTTATATCATAGTCAGCCAAGGTAACAACCAATCAGAGGTTCTCTTACATCTTTATATCATAGTCAGCCAAGGTAACAACCAATCAGAGGCTCTTTTACATCTTTATATCATAGTCAGCCAAGGTAACAACCAATCAGAGTCTCTTTTACATCTTTATATCATAGTCAGCCAAGGTAACAACCAATCAGAGGTTCTCTTACATCTTTATATCATAGTCAGCCAAGGTAACAACCAATCAGAGGTTCTTTTACATCTTTATATCATAGTCAGCCAAGGTAACAACCAATCAGAGTCTCTTTTACATCTTTATATCATAGTCAGCCAAAGTAACAACCAATCAGAGGTTTTTTACATCTTTATATCATAGTCAGCCAAGGTAACAACCAATTTGAGGTTCTTTTACATCTTTATATCATAGTCAGCCAAGGTAACAACCAATCAGAGGTTCTCTTACATCTTTATATCATAGTCAGCCAAGGTAACAACCAATCAGAGGTTCTTTTACATCTTTATATCATAGTCAGCCAAGTTAACAACCAATCAGAGGTTCTTTTACATCTTTATATCATAGTCAGCCAAGGTAACAACCAATCAGAGGTTCTTTTACATCTTTATATCATAGTCAGCCAAGGTAACAACCAATCAGAGGTTCTTTTACATCTTTATATCATAGTCAGCCAAGGTAACAACCAATCAGAGGTTCTTTTACATCTTTATATCATAGTCATCCAAGTTAACAACCAATCAGAGGTTCTCTTACATCTTTATATCATAGTCAGCCAAAGTAACAACCAATCAGAGGTTCTCTTACATCTTTATATCATAGTCAGCCAAGGTAACAACCAATCAGAGGTTCTTTTACATCTTTATATCATAGTCAGCCAAGTTAACAACCAATCAGAGGTTCTTTTACATCTTTATATCATAGTCAGCCAAGGTAACAACCAATTTGAGGCTCTTTTACATCTTTATACATCATAGTCAGCCAAGGTAACAACCAATCAGAGGTTCTTTTACATCTTTATATCATAGTCATCCAAGTTAACAACCAATCAGAGGTTCTCTTACATCTTTATATCATAGTCAGCCAAAGTAACAACCAATCAGAGGTTCTCTTACATCTTTATATCATAGTCAGCCAAGGTAACAACCAATTTGAGGCTCTTTTACATCTTTATATCATAGTCAGCCAAGGTAACAACCAATCAGAGGTTCTTTTACATCTTTATATCATAGTCAGCCAAAGTAACAACCAATCAGAGGTTCTCTTACATCTTTATATCATAGTCAGCCAAGGTAACAACCAATTTGAGGCTCTTTTACATCTTTATATCATAGTCAGCCAAGGTAACAACCAATTTGAGGTTCTTTTACATCTTTATATCATAGTCAGCCAAGGTAACAACCAATCAGAGGTTCTCTTACATCTTTATATCATAGTCAGCCAAGGTAACAACCAATTTGAGGCTCTTTTACATCTTTATATCATAGTCAGCCAAGGTAACAACCAATCAGAGGTTCTTTTACATCTTTATATCATAGTCAGCCAAAGTAACAACCAATCAGAGGTTCTTTTACATCTTTATATCATAGTCAGCCAAGGTAACAACCAAAAGGTCTTTTACAAAACCAAGGTAACAACCAATTGAGGCTCTTTTACATCTTTATATCATAGTCAGCCAAGGTAACAACCAATCAGAGGTTCTTTTACATCTTTATATCATAGTCAGCCAAAGTAACAACCAATCAGAGGTTCTCTTACATCTTTATATCATAGTCAGCCAAGGTAACAACCAATCAGAGGTTCTTTTACATCTTTATATCATAGTCAGCCAAGGTAACAACCAATCAGAGGTTCTTTTTACATCTTTATATCATAGTCAGCCAAGTAACAACCAATCAGAGGTTCTTCTTACATCTTTATATCATAGTCAGCCAAGGTAACAACCAATTTGAGGTTCTTTTACATCTTTATATCATAGTCAGCCAAGGTAACAACCAATCAGAGGTTCTCTTACATCTTTATATCATAGTCAGCCAAGGTAACAACCAATTGAGGTTCTTTTACATCTTTATATCATAGTGCCAAGTAACAACCAATCAGAGGTTCTCTTACATCTTTATATCATAGTCAGCCAAGTTAACAACCAATCAGAGGTTCTTTTACATCTTTATATCATAGTCAGCCAAGGTAACAACCAATCAGAGGTTCTTTTACATCTTTATATCATAGTCAGCCAAGGTAACAACCAATCAGAGGTTCTTTTACATCTTTATATCATAGTCAGCCAAGGTAACAACCAATCAGAGGTTCTTTTACATCTTTATATCATAGTCAGCCAAGGTAACAACCAATCAGAGGTTCTTTTACATCTTTATATCATAGTCAGCCAAGGTAACAACCAATCAGAGGTTCTTTTACATCTTTATATCATAGTCAGCCAAGGTAACAACCAATTTGAGGTTCTTTTACATCTTTATATCATAGTCATCCAAGTTAACAACCAATCAGAGGTTCTTTTACATCTTTATATCATAGTCAGCCAAGGTAACAACCAATCAGAGGTTCTCTTTACATCTTTATATCATAGTCAGCCAAGGTAACAACCAATTTGAGGCTCTTTTACATCTTTATATCATAGTCATCCAAGGTAACAACCAATCAGAGGTTCTTTTACATCTTTATATCATAGTCAGCCAAAGTAACAACCAATTTGAGGTTCTTTTACATCTTTATATCATAGTCAGCCAAGGTAACAACCAATCAGAGGTTCTTTTACATCTTTATATCATAGTCAGCCAAGGTAACAACCAATCAGAGGTTCTTTTACATCTTTATATCATAGTCAGCCAAGGTAACAACCAATCAGAGGTTCTCTTACATCTTTATATCATAGTCAGCCAAGGTAACAACCAATTTGAGGCTCTTTTACATCTTTATATCATAGTCAGCCAAGGTAACAACCAATCAGAGGTTCTTTTACATCTTTATATCATAGTCAGCCAAAGTAACAACCAATCAGAGGTTCTCTTACATCTTTATATCATAGTCAGCCAAGGTAACAACCAATTTGAGGCTCTTTTACATCTTTATATCATAGTCAGCCAAGGTAACAACCAATTTGAGGCTCTTTTACATCTTTATATCATAGTCAGCCAAGGTAACAACCAATCAGAGGTTCTCTTACATCTTTATATCATAGTCAGCCAAGGTAACAACCAATCAGAGGTTCTCTTACATCTTTATATCATAGTCAGCCAAGGTAACAACCAATCAGAGGTTCTTTTACATCTTTATATCATAGTCAGCCAAAGTAACAACCAATCAGAGGTTCTCTTACATCTTTATATCATAGTCAGCCAAGGTAACAACCAATTTGAGGCTCTTTTACATCTTTATATCATAGTCAGCCAAGGTAACAACCAATCAGAGGTTCTCTTACATCTTTATATCATAGTCAGCCAAGGTAACAACCAATCAGAGGTTCTTTTACATCTTTATATCATAGTCGCCAAAGTAACAACCAATCAGAGGTTCTTTTACATCTTTATATCATAGTCAGCCAAGGTAACAACCAATCAGAGGTTCTTTTACATCTTTATATCATAGTCATCCAAGGTAACAACCAATCAGAGGTTCTTTTACATCTTTATATCATAGTCAGCCAAGTTAACAACCAATCAGAGGTTCTCTTACATCTTTATATCATAGTCAGCCAAGTTAACAACCAATCAGAGGTTCTTTTACATCTTTATATCATAGTCAGCCAAGGTAACAACCAATCAGAGGTTCTTTTACATCTTTATATCATAGTCAGCCAAGGTAACAACCAATCAGAGGTTCTTTTACATCTTTATATCATAGTCAGCCAAGGTAACAACCAATCAGAGTCTCTTTTACATCTTTATATCATAGTCAGCCAAGGTAACAACCAATCAGAGGTTCTTTTACATCATCTTTATATCATAGTCAGCCAAGGTAACAACCAATCAGAGGTTCTTTTACATCTTTATATCATAGTCAGCCAAGGTAACAACCAATCAGAGGTTCTTTTACATCTTTTATAACATAGTACAAGTAACAACCAATGAGGTTCTTTACATCTTTATATCATAGTCAGCAGTAACAACCAATTTGAGGCTCTTTTACATCTTTATATCATAGTCAGCCAAGGTAACAACCAATCAGAGGTTCTTTTACATCTTTATATCATAGTCAGCCAAGTTAACAACCAATCAGAGGTTCTCTTACATCTTTATATCATAGTCAGCCAAGGTAACAACCAATAACAACCAATTTGAGGCTCTTTTACATCTTTATATCATAGTCAGCCAAGGTAACAACCAATTTGAGGCTCTTTTACATCTTTATATCATAGTCAGCCAAGGTAACAACCAATCAGAGGTTCTCTTACATCTTTATATCATAGTCAGCCAAGGTAACAACCAATCAGAGGTTCTTTTACATCTTTATATCATAGTCAGCCAAGGTAACAACCAATTTGAGGCTCTTTTACATCTTTATATCATAGTCAGCCAAGGTAACAACCAATCAGAGGTTCTTTTACATCTTTATATCATAGTCAGCCGAGGTAACAACCAATTTGAGGTTCTCTTACATCTTTATATCATAGTACAAGCTTTTACATCTTATATCATAGTCAGCCAAGGTAACAACCAATCAGAGGCTCTTTTACATCTTTATATCATAGTCAGCCAAGGTAACAACCAATCAGAGGTTCTCTTACATCTTTATATCATAGTCAGCCAAGGTAACAACCAATTTGAGGTCTCTTTACATCTTTATATCATAGTCAGCCAAGGTAACAACCAATTTGAGGCTCTTTTACATCTTTATATCATAGTCAGCCAAGGTAACAACCAATCAGAGGTTCTCTTACATCTTTATATCATAGTCAGCCAAGGTAACAACCAATTTGAGGCTCTTTTACATCTTTATATCATAGTCAGCCAAGGTAACAACCAATTTGAGGCTCTTTTACATCTTTATATCATAGTCAGCCAAGGTAACAACCAATCAGAGGTTCTTTTACATCTTTATATCATAGTCAGCCAAGGTAACAACCAATCAGAGGTTCTCTTACATCTTTATATCATAGTCAGCCAAGGTAACAACCAATCAGAGGTTCTTTTACATCTTTATATCATAGTCAGCCAAGGTAACAACCAATCAGAGGTTCTTTTACATCTTTATATCATAGTCAGCCAAGGTAACAACCAATCAGAGGTTCTTTTACATCTTTATATCATAGTCAGCCAAGGTAACAACCAATCAGAGGTTCTCTTACATCTTTATATCATAGTCAGCCAAGGTAACAACCAATTTGAGGTTCTTTTACATCTTTATATCATAGTCAGCCAAGGTAACAACCAATCAGAGGTTCTTTTACATCTTTATATCATAGTCAGCCAAGGTAACAACCAATCAGAGGTTCTTTTACATCTTTATATCATAGTCAGCCAAGGTAACAACCAATTTGAGGCTCTTTTACATCTTTATATCATAGTCAGCCAAGGTAACAACCAATCAGAGGTTCTTTTACATCTTTATATCATAGTCATCCAAGTTAACAACCAATCAGAGGTTCTTTTACATCTTTATATCATAGTCAGCCAAGGTAACAACCAATCAGAGGTTCTTTTACATCTTTATATCATAGTCAGCCAAGGTTAACAACCAATCAGAGGTTCTTTTACATCTTTATATCATAGTCAGCCAAGGTAACAACCAATCAGAGGTTCTTTTACATCTTTATATCATAGTCAGCCAAGGTAACAACCAATCAGAGGTTCTCTTACATCTTTATATCATAGTCAGCCAAGGTAACAACCAATCAGAGGCTCTTTTACATCTTTATATCATAGTCAGCCAAGGTAACAACCAATCAGAGGTTCTTTTACATCTTTATATCATAGTCAGCCAAGGTAACAACCAATCAGAGGTTCTCTTACATCTTTAAATCATAGTCAGTCAAGGTAACAACCAATTTGAGGTTCTCTTACATCTTTATATCATAGTCAGCCAAGGTAACAACCAATTTGAGGCTCTTTTACATCTTTATATCATAGTCAGCCAAGGTAACAACCAATCAGAGGTTCTTTTACATCTTTATATCATAGTCAGCCAAGGTAACAACCAATTTGAGGCTCTTTTACATCTTTATATCATAGTCAGCCAAGGTAACAACCAATCAGAGGTTCTTTTACATCTTTATATCATAGTCAGCCAAGGTAACAACCAATCAGAGGTTCTTTTACATCTTTATATCATAGTCAGCCAAGGTAACAACCAATCAGAGGTTCTTTTTACATCTTTTATATCATCGTCAGCCAAGGTAACAACCAATTTGAGGCTCTTTTACATCTTTATATCATATCAGTCAGTACCAAGGTAACAACCAATCAGAGGTTCTTTTACATCTTTATATCATAGTCAGCCAAGGTAACAACCAATCAGAGGTTCTTTTACATCTTTATATCATAGTCAGCCAAGGTAACAACCAATTTGAGGTTCTTTTACATCTTTATATCATAGTCAGCCAAGGTAACAACCAATCAGAGGTTCTTTTACATCTTTATATCATAGTCAGCCAAGGTAACAACCAATTGAGGTCTTTTACATCTTTATAATCAGAGGTTCTTTACATCTTTATATCATAGTCAGCCAAGGTAACAACCAATAGAGGTCTCTTTACATCTTTATATCATAGTCAGCCAAGGTAACAACCAATCAGAGGTTCTCTTACATCTTTATATCATAGTCAGCCAAGGTAACAACCAATCAGAGGTTCTTTTACATCTTTATATCATAGTCAGCCAAGGTAACAACCAATCAGAGGTTCTTTTACATCTTTATATCATAGTCAGCCAAGGTAACAACCAATCAGAGGTTCTTTACATCTTTATATCATAGTCAGCCAAGGTAACAACCAATCAGAGGTTCTTTTACATCTTTATATATCATAGTCAGCCAAGGTAACAACCAATCAGAGGTTCTTTTACATCTTTATATCATAGTCAGCCAAGGTAACAACCAATCAGAGGTTCTTTTACATCTTTATATCATAGTCAGCCAAGGTAACAACCAATCAGAGGTTCTTTTACATCTTTATATCATAGTCAGCCAAGGTAACAACCAATTTGAGGTTCTTTTACATCTTTATATCATAGTCAGCCAAGGTAACAACCAATCAGAGGTTCTTTTACATCTTTATATCATAGTCAGCCAAGGTAACAACCAATTTCAGAGGCTCTTTTACATCTTTTATATCATAGTCAGCCAAGGTAACAACCAATCAGAGGTTCTTTTACATCTTTATATCATAGTCAGCCAAGGTAACAACCAATTTGAGGTTCTTTTACATCTTTATATCATAGTCAGCCAAGGTAACAACCAATCAGAGGTTCTCTTACATCTTTATATCATAGTCAGCCAAGGTAACAACCAATTTGAGGCTCTTTTACATCTTTATATCATAGTCAGCCAAGTTAACAACCAATCAGAGGTTCTTTTACATCTTTATATCATAGTCAGCCAAGGTAACAACCAATTTGAGGCTCTTTTACATCTTTATATCATAGTCAGCCAAGGTAACAACCAATCAGAGGTTCTTTTACATCTTTATATCATAGTCAGCCAAGGTAACAACCAATTTGAGGTTCTTTTACATCTTTATATCATAGTCAGCCAAGGTAACAACCAATCAGAGGTTCTCTTACATCTTTATATCATAGTCAGCCAAGGTAACAACCAATTTGAGGCTCTTTTACATCTTTATATCATAGTCAGCCAAGGTAACAACCAATCAGAGGTTCTTTTACATCTTTATATCATAGTCAGCCAAGGTAACAACCAATCAGAGGTTCTTTTACATCTTTATATCATAGTCAGCCAAGGTAACAACCAATCAGAGGTTCTTTTACATCTTTATATCATAGTCAGCCAAGGTAACAACCAATTTGAGGCTCTTTTACATCTTTATATCATAGTCAGCCAAGGTAACAACCAATCAGAGGTTCTTTTACATCTTTATATCATAGTCAGCCAAGGTAACAACCAATCAGAGGTTCTTTTACATCTTTATATCATAGTCAGCCAAGGTAACAACCAATCAGAGGTTCTTTACATCTTTATATCATAGTCAGCCAAGGTAACAACCAATCAGAGGTTCTTTTACATCTTTATATCATAGTCAGCCAAGGTAACAACCAATCAGAGGTTCTTTTACATCTTTATATCATAGTCAGCCAAGGTAACAACCAATCAGAGGTTCTTTTACATCTTTATATCATAGTCAGCCAAGGTAACAACCAATCAGAGGTTCTCTTACATCTTTATATCATAGTCAGCCAAGGTAACAACCAATCAGAGGTTCTTTTACATCTTTATATCATAGTCAGCCAAGGTAACAACCAATCAGAGGTTCTTTTACATCTTTATATCATAGTCAGCCAAGGTAACAACCAATCAGAGGTTCTTTTACATCTTTATATCATAGTCAGCCAAGGTAACAACCAATCAGAGGCTCTTTTACATCTTTATATCATAGTCAGCCAAGGTAACAACCAATCAGAGGTTCTTTTACATCTTTATATCATAGTCAGCCAAGGTAACAACCAATCAGAGGTTCTCTTACATCTTTATATCATAGTCAGCCAAGGTAACAACCAATCAGAGGTTCTCTTACATCTTTATATCATAGTCAGCCAAGGTAACAACCAATCAGAGGTTCTTTTACATCTTTATATCATAGTCAGCCAAGGTAACAACCAATCAGAGGTTCTTTTACATCTTTATATCATAGTCAGCCAAGGTAACAACCAATCAGAGGTTCTTTTACATCTTTATATCATAGTCAGCCAAGGTAACAACCAATCAGAGGTTCTTTTACATCTTTATATCATAGTCAGCCAAGGTAACAACCAATCAGAGGTTCTTTTACATCTTTTATATCATAGTCAGCCAAGGTAACAACCAATCAGAGGTCTTTACATCTTTAGTACATCTTTATATCATAGTCAGCCAAGGTAACAACCAATCAGAGGTCTCTTTTACATCTTTATATCATAGTCAGCCAAGGTAACAACCAATCAGAGGTTCTTTTACATCTTTATATCATAGTCAGCCAAGGTAACAACCAATTTGAGGTTCTTTTACATCTTTATATCATAGTCAGCCAAGGTAACAACCAATCAGAGGTTCTCTTACATCTTTATATCATAGTCAGCCAAGGTAACAACCAATCAGAGGTTCTCTTTTACATCTTTATATCATAGTCAGCCAAGGTAACAACCAATCAGAGGTTCTTTTACATCTTTATATCATAGTCAGCCAAGGTAACAACCAATCAGAGGTTCTCTTACATCTTTATATCATAGTCAGCCAAGGTAACAACCAATCAGAGGTTCTTTTACATCTTTATATCATAGTCAGCCAAGGTAACAACCAATCAGAGGTTCTTTTACATCTTTATATCATAGTCAGCCAAGGTAACAACCAATCAGAGGTTCTTTTACATCTTTATATCATAGTCAGCCAAGGTAACAACCAATCAGAGGTTCTCTTACATCTTTATATCATAGTCAGCCAAGGTAACAACCAATCAGAGGTTCTTTTACATCTTTATATCATAGTCAGCCAAGGTAACAACCAATCAGAGGTTCTTTTACATCTTTATATCATAGTCAGCCAAGGTAACAACCAATTTGAGGTTCTTTTACATCTTTATATCATAGTCAGCCAAGGTAACAACCAATCAGAGGTTCTTTTACATCTTTATATCATAGTCAGCCAAGGTAACAACCAATCAGAGGTTCTTTTACATCTTTATATCATAGTCAGCCAAGGTAACAACCAATCAGAGGTTCTTTTACATCTTTATATCATAGTCAGCCAAGGTAACAACCAATCAGAGGTTCTCTTACATCTTTATATCATAGTCAGCCAAGGTAACAACCAATCAGAGGTTCTTTTACATCTTTATATCATAGTCAGCCAAGGTAACAACCAATCAGAGGTTCTCTTACATCTTTATATCATAGTCAGCCAAGGTAACAACCAATCAGAGGTTCTCTTACATCTTTATATCATAGTCAGCCAAGGTAACAACCAATCAGAGGTTCTTTTACATCTTTATATCATAGTCAGCCAAGGTAACAACCAATCAGAGGTTCTTTTACATCTTTATATCATAGTCAGCCAAGGTAACAACCAATTTGAGGTTCTTTTACATCTTTATATCATAGTCAGCCAAGGTAACAACCAATCAGAGGTTCTTTTACATCTTTATATCATAGTCAGCCAAGGTAACAACCAATCAGAGGTTCTTTTACATCTTTATATCATAGTCAGCCAAGGTAACAACCAATCAGAGGTTCTTTTACATCTTTATATCATAGTCAGCCAAGGTAACAACCAATCAGAGGTTCTCTTACATCTTTATATCATAGTCAGCCAAGGTAACAACCAATCAGAGGTTCTTTTACATCTTTATATCATAGTCAGCCAAGGTAACAACCAATCAGAGGTTCTTTTACATCTTTATATCATAGTCAGCCAAGGTAACAACCAATCAGAGGTTCTTTTACATCTTTATATCATAGTCAGCCAAGGTAACAACCAATCAGAGGTTCTTTTACATCTTTATATCATAGTCAGCCAAGGTAACAACCAATCAGAGGTTCTTTTACATCTTTATATCATAGTCAGCCAAGGTAACAACCAATCAGAGGTTCTTTTACATCTTTATATCATAGTCAGCCAAGGTAACAACCAATTTGAGGTTCTTTTACATCTTTATATCATAGTCAGCCAAGGTAACAACCAATCAGAGGTTCTTTACATCTTTATATCATAGTCAGCCAAGGTAACAACCAATCAGAGGTTCTTTTACATCTTTATATCATAGTCAGCCAAGGTAACAACCAATCAGAGGTTCTTTTACATCTTTATATCATAGTCAGCCAAGGTAACAACCAATCAGAGGTTCTCTTACATCTTTATATCATAGTCAGCCAAGGTAACAACCAATCAGAGGTTCTTTACATCTTTATATCATAGTCAGCCAAGGTAACAACCAATCAGAGGTTCTTTTACATCTTTATATCATAGTCAGCCAAGGTAACAACCAATTGAGGTTCTTTTACATCTTTATATCATATAGTCAGCCAAGGTAACAACCAATCAGAGGTTCTTTTACATCTTTATATCATAGTCAGCCAAGGTAACAACCAATCAGAGGTTCTTTTACATCTTTATATCATAGTCAGCCAAGGTAACAACCAATCAGAGGTTCTTTTACATCTTTATATCATAGTCAGCCAAGGTAACAACCAATCAGAGGTTCTCTTACATCTTTATATCATAGTCAGCCAAGGTAACAACCAATCAGAGGTTCTCTTACATCTTTATATCATAGTCAGCCAAGGTAACAACCAATCAGAGGTTCTTTTACATCTTTATATCATAGTCAGCCAAGGTAACAACCAATCAGAGGTTCTCTTTTACATCTTTATATCATAGTCAGCCAAGGTAACAACCAATCAGAGGTTCTTTTACATCTTTATATCATAGTCAGCCAAGGTAACAACCAATCAGAGGTTCTCTTACATCTTTATATCATAGTCAGCCAAGGTAACAACCAATCAGAGGTTCTCTTACATCTTTATATCATAGTCAGCCAAGGTAACAACCAATCAGAGGTTCTCTTACATCTTTATATCATAGTCAGCCAAGGTAACAACCAATCAGAGGTTCTCTTTTACATCTTTATATCATAGTCAGCCAAGGTAACAACCAATCAGAGGTTCTTTTACATCTTTATATCATAGTCAGCCAAGGTAACAACCAATCAGAGGTTCTTTTACATCTTTATATCATAGTCAGCCAAGGTAACAACCAATTTGAGGTTCTTTTACATCTTTATATCATAGTCAGCCAAGGTAACAACCAATCAGAGGTTCTTTTACATCTTTATATCATAGTCAGCCAAGGTAACAACCAATCAGAGGTTCTTTACATCTTTATATCATAGTCAGCCAAGGTAACAACCAATCAGAGGTTCTTTTACATCTTTATATCATAGTCAGCCAAGGTAACAACCAATCAGAGGTTCTTTTACATCTTTATATCATAGTCAGCCAAGGTAACAACCAATTTGAGGCTCTTTTACATCTTTATATCATAGTCAGCCAAAGTAACAACCAATCAGAGGTTCTTTTACATCTTTATATCATAGTCAGCCAAGGTAACAACCAATTGAGGTTCTTTTACATCTTTATATCATAGTCAGCCAAGGTAACAACCAATCAGAGGTTCTTTTACATCTTTATATCATAGTCAGCCAAGGTAACAACCAATCAGAGGTTCTTTTACATCTTTTATATCATAGTCAGCCAAGGTAACAACCAATCAGAGGTTCTTTTACATCTTTATATCATAGTCAGCCAAGGTAACAACCAATCAGAGGTTCTTTACATCTTTATATCATAGTAATGGGTTTTACCAAGTCAGCAAGGTAACAACCAATCAGAGGTTCTTTACATCTTTATATCATAGTCAGCCAAGGTAACA
Organism: Argopecten irradians; assembly: GCF_041381155.1. Lineage (NCBI taxonomy): Eukaryota > Metazoa > Mollusca > Bivalvia > Pectinida > Pectinidae > Argopecten > Argopecten irradians. Next base: position 34,046,339 of record NC_091148.1, read on the forward strand.
ACCAATCAGAGGTTCTTTTACATCTTTATATCATAGTCAGCCAAGGTAACAACCAATCAGAGGTTCTTTTACATCTTTATATCATAGTCAGCCAAGGTAACAACCAATCAGAGGTTCTTTTACATCTTTATATCATCGTCAGCCAAGGTAACAACCAATCAGAGGTTCTTTTACATCTTTATATCATAGTCAGCCAAGGTAACAACCAATTTGAGGTTCTTTTACATCTTTATATCATAGTCAGCCAAGGTAACAACCAATCAGAGGTTCTTTTACATCTTTATATCATAGTCAGCCAAGGTAACAACCAATCAGAGGTTCTTTTACATCTTTATATCATAGTCAGCCAAGGTAACAACCAATCAGAGGTTCTTTTACATCTTTATATCATAGTCAGCCAAGGTAACAACCAATCAGAGGTTCTTTTACATCTTTATATCATAGTCAGCCAAGGTAACAACCAATCAGAGGTTCTTTTACATCTTTATATCATAGTCAGCCAAGGTAACAACCAATCAGAGGTTCTTTTACATCTTTATATCATAGTCAGCCAAGGTAACAACCAATCAGAGGTTCTTTTACATCTTTATATCATAGTCAGCCAAGGTAACAACCAATCAGAGGTTCTTTTACATCTTTATATCATAGTCAGCCAAGGTAACAACCAATCAGAGGTTCTCTTACATCTTTATATCATAGTCAGCCAAGGTAACAACCAATCAGAGGTTCTCTTACATCTTTATATCATAGTCAGCCAAGGTAACAACCAATCAGAGGTTCTCTTACATCTTTATATCATAGTCAGCCAAGGTAACAACCAATCAGAGGTTCTCTTACATCTTTATATCATAGTCAGCCAAGGTAACAACCAATCAGAGGTTCTTTTACATCTTTATATCATAGTCAGCCAAGGTAACAACCAATCAGAGGTTCTCTTACATCTTTATATCATAGTCAGCCAAAGTGACAACCAATCAGAGGTTCTTTTACATCTTTATATCATAGTCAGAGATTTTTGTTATTTTTTAACATGATTTCATATTTTAAGAAATCAGATGTAATGACTTATCAGAGGTTCCCTTCATAGACCTGCATGTCTTCATGTTAGTTTTTTTTTTTATTATATCATCTAACCAGTTATTTGTAATAAAGAGATAATAGTTCCATAGGTATTAAAAGTTATGTATATATAAAAGTCACTATTTATGATTCCAGATTTTTCCAAGGATATGTCTGGTCCTAAGGATACCCGGATGTCATTTCACCCAGAGCATGAAGTCCCTTTAATGAGGAAATGGTATAAGTCATGTAAAAATCCATCAAATGTGAAATTTAAGTCTTTTGCAGACGAACTTAATAAAGGTCATGTACGCTTAGAAAGGCCAAAGGTCACAGCTGCTAAGGTCAAAATATGGTGGAAAAATGAACGACAGAGAGAAAAACGTATCAGTCAGAAAAAATGTGAAACAACTTTAAATGAAGAAAGTGATGAAACCTCACAAGAGTCTGTGCAACATTCAAGTGAAATTGAGAAAACTAGGTCACTGCTGTCATCTGACCTAGATAAAAGTAGGTCAATGTTGCTATGGCAACTGGACAAAAGTAGCTCTCTTTTAGGATTTGAGACTTCGAGTAACGTTTCACATTTTGAGGATGGTCCTGGTGCTTCACATATGAATGTGGATTCACATAGCATGGACTCACATAGCAAAGGGAGAGTGTCGGTGACACATGATGTAGTTTCACATGCCCAGGCAATGGAAAGTGTTCACCTCAGACTTCAGCAAGACGATCTAAACCTAGAGTCACATGACCAACCACAGGAATTCCCAAGGTCACATGATATATCAGATGGACTTTCTCAGTCACCTGCCAGGTCACATGACCTTACCAAGGATACTGGTTGGTCTAAGGAAGGATAACTCTATTACATTTTTTAAGTCTACCTGAAGGTCTCCAAAACTATAAGTCTATGTGCTGAACTTAAATATATTTAAAAAACACTGATGAATGATATACTTGGTACTAAAATGTAGTTAATGACTAAATTTTATTTCCTTTTACTTGTCTTGACTTTGTTTTGTTAAATCATTGAATTTATAGTAAAGCTATTGTTGTATATAATACTTTTTACAGTATGATGAAGTAAATTGAAAACTGATAGTGTGTTGTATGTATTATACAGTTATAATGAACCTCTGGGGACAAATAGAGGATATTCCTTGTTTCTTGATGAAGACCAGTAATATTTCATCTCTTGAGATGGGAACTTTGATATTGCACGAGTGAAAAACATCAAAGTTTCCACATCACGAGATGAACTATTACTGGTATTCATCAAGAAAGAAGGACTATTCTATTTATTACATTTGTTTTCTTGCTTTTTACAGAAGATCATCACTACTAGTTCCGCCAAAGGTTATCCACCATTGTATTGTACAGAGTTATTTGCCCTTGTTATTATTACGTCACAATTTTGAGTCATATTTCTACACAAAACATTCTCGTCATTTTTGTGCATAAACTAATGACATAACATTCACTGTCAATGCTCTATTTTGATTGGTCAAAAGCGAGTTAAAATATCACTTATATTTTCACCGTAAACCCTTATATTTTACTGCGAAAAATGTAATAAATTAAATTATTATCCCCCGCCCAACGAAGTTGGCAGGGGATATACAAATGGGTTCCGTCCGACCGTCCGTCCGTCCGTCCGTCTGTCCGTCCGTACGAATGATTAACGAATGATAAGCATAACTCTAAAACCAGTAGAGATATTTCCACGAACCTTCATACACACTGGTCTTATGGTCTAGTAGTGCCTTTTGCTATTTTTAGGTTTTCACTTTTTGCATTTTTTCCGTAACCATGGAAACATTGCTGAAAATATCATATTTTTGTACCAGGTTCGTTCCAGAGCATAACTCAAAACCGGAAGAGATATTTCCACGAAACTTCATAGACACATTGGTCTTATGGTCTAGTAGTGCCTTTTGCTATTTTAAGGTTTTCACTTTTTTGTACTTTTTTCTGTAACCGTGGAAACATTACTGAAAATGGCAGATTTTTGTGTAAGAATCGTTTCCGGAGCACAACTCTAAAACCAGCAGAGATATTTCCATGAAACTTCATAGACACATTTTATGTAGGACTTCTAATTTTGTATTATGCTTTACTTTTTATTTAATATGCATGCAGTGAAACTCATATATATCAAACTCAATTACTATGAACATTCACTTAATTCCTATGTAACTCGTCGCTGTTTATAACAAATAAAAAAATCGCACTGTTAGCTGCTGAACTTTGTTAAAGCTAAGATCAATTCTGGTATTTTTCAAAGAAGCAAATGTTTTTAAAGTTGGTTTCACTTTGTTAAAAAAAACATAAATATGTTTTGTATATATTCTTCAATTGCAGTTGGGTTTTAAAAATTCTTTCCCTATACTCTTACTAGCATATAAAATTAATGCATTAATTGATTTAGCTCTCCATTGGCGGGGGATCTGAATGTCTATGACCTTGTTTTATTGTATTTTGTTATATGATGTACAACTGCTAATCTACATGGACACTGTACACAGGTTCACCACAACAGTACAGACCATCATTTATAGACTTTCTCCCTTGATTGATGTGGTTACTTATTTACTAATTCTCCTTGATACACTAAACAAAGGAATAAAAACAACATGTCCAATCAAAAATACATTTATTTTTGTTTGATAAAGATAAATATTATATATATATATCAACAATGTAATTTAATATTCATACTTAACAGTAAAATATTTCACAAGGAATGCCTAGACATTGGACATCGTTTCTTACATTTTACATAAACCTCTATCTTGTATCACATTTTGGCAGGAAATCTTATCTCATGTTTGAGCAGGGAAATCTTATTTTAACTTACAGAAGGACAGGTGGTTTCAAAGATGCTACACTGCAGACGAATTGAAAAGTTTGAGCTTCTTTTTGAAAATAATTAATTGTGACCCAAAAAAAGTCCATGGCACATACATATCCAATATGGAATGAAGTACTGATTGTGTATCCACCAAAAGCAAAACAAGTCATTTCATACTTTTTTTGTGTGTGTGTTAATTAGACATTTATTTACATAGCAAACACCAATTATTAATAGTTCAAAGGATAAGCATTGTTAATGCTCTGCCAGCAGTGAAGCATCTTTAATCTTATATCATATTTGGGCAGGAAATCTTCTCTCATATTTGGGCAGGAAATCTTATCTCATATTTGGGCAGGAAATCTTATCTCATATTTGAGCAGTGAAATTTCATCTAAGAACAGCAGATTTTATATATGTAAAGGAAACTTACAATTGGCCAGGTGATCTTAATCTTCATCATAATTGTCACACAGAAAATGTCCATCTTATCTCATACTCTGACAAAAATTGTCTTATCTTACAAGAGACAGGAAATCTTATTTCTTGTCTCACTCTCTAGAAGGAAATTCATACCTCAAATTTTTGAAGGAAATTTTCCATATTATCTCTTACTGTACAGAGGTTAAACTTCGTGGATGATTTGTTTTCACTTCATTCACTTTGCACCAAAATTCCCACAAAATATTCAGAAATTCATTGAAATATCTTGCCAAGAACATAGTTTAAAGAATTATAGAAATCGATGAATTTTAACTTTACCTCTTAGAATATTCCCTGTATATGAAACTGCAAAAAATATTGACCTACCAATTTTTTCCCCCCTCAAATCCTTTACATAACATATTTTATCTACATCTAGTGGGCAGACATTTTAAAATCATATCTCACTCTCTGACTGAAAATTCCCCTGGCTACAATAGGCAGAATTCTACTTTTTTTGCAAGTATAGTACATACTCGCGTATAATGCACAAGTACTTTATAAGAAGGTAATCAGAAAATAATTTAGTCTTTGTCATGCATTCATAGAGTAAATAAACATGAGATTATCCATGTACATCAGGTAAAATACTTCCCATAATTCTTTAGGGCAGGAAGTTCAGTCAACATGGACAGGAAGAGATTGGAGGGAATGGGTTCTCTGAAGTTGTTCATACATATGGAACTATTTCTTTGTAGCCATATAAAATGATAATTATTGTGTTTAAACCCGAGTTTCGTTTCATACAACCTTTTAAAGAAAATGAGAATATACCATGTAAAATCTCATTTTCTCATACATACAGATTAAGGCTTCTTTGAGTAATAGGCCAATCATTATAGAAGAACATTGGTAACCTCTTAAGGTACAAACTAGGACTTATTAGTACCGTATATATAGCCTATTATTTTCGTAAGTAAATTTTTTTTTCGCGACTTGAACCAAAAAAACGACAAAATTACATTTTAGCGTTTTTTAAATTTTCATGATCTGGCTTTAAGCATATACATGACTCACTCATTTCTCAATAATTCGCAGATCAAATTTTTGCGATCATATCAACAATGACCCGCGAAATCGCAAAAATATCATCCCCGTGAAACTAACTAGCGATACGGTATATGATAGTGGAACTTAAATATTGTAGAAACTACTTCATAGAAATAACAATGTGCTGCTGTCTCACCACTGAAATCTGTTAAATGTTCAATATTGCACACACAATCCCTGGTGAACGAACAGAAGAACACTTTATCAGTTATTGATGTAGGACTAAATAACACCACATATGTCGATAAAAGTTGTAATGAAATATTGACTTATGGGTAATAATGCTAAGTTTGTTCTAGGTTGGCTGGGTGGTCATGGATTCAAGGTCAAGGTAGCCATTAAAGATGATATCATCCTCAAGGTCAAATATACAAAGTGAAGGTCATAGTTCAAATAACTAACAGGTAATTTAAGGAGGTCTTATAAGGAATGATGTAATGTGAGTATTTATATCCAAGGTCATTAAGCTGATCACAAGGTTGATCTTGAAGCTCGTAGAATTCAAGTTCCATGGAAGCCATGTTGAATACAAACTACATGTTGCCAAGGGGATCATCAAAGATATCATTAGAGTCTACAGCGGACTTTTTCTCAGCAGTTGTAGGTTTTTTGGTCTTCTCCTTTTTGGATGTTTTGGTTTTGGGTGCAGCACTGGCAAAGATGTCGTCTGCAACAACAAAGTTCAAGGTTAATCAAAACAATGACATTCTATCAGAAACAGCCTGGTTGGCTGGAGGATATTAGAAACTATTCCTGGAGATCAATATGAATGGGCATTGAGACAAACGGAAGAACAGATGAGCACTGACTAATATAGGGCTCAAACATCAGATCTACAGACAGTTCGAATGATTACCATGGAAACCAACACACCCAGACCATCTGTATCAAATGATTACCATGGAAACCAACTCACCCAGACCATCTGTATCAAATGATTACCATGGAAACCAACTCACCCAGACCATCTGTATCAAATGATTACCATGGAAACCAACTCACCAAGACCATCTGTATCAAATGATTACCATGGAAACCAACTCACCCAGACCATCTGTATCAAATGATTACCATGGAAACTAACTCACCCAGACCATCTGTATCTTTAAATAAACTCTTGGATCCAGCGGCAGTTGTGGTCTTTTTCTTCTTTTTCTCTTTCGGTTTCGCTGCGGGAACATCAGCGAATATGTCCGTGTCATCGTTAAATAAATCCTCGTCTTTTGTTTTTGGGAGCTCGTTTCACTTGTCGCTTCTTTTTCTCCACTGACTTTCCGAACAAGTCCTCATCCTGAAAAGAAATGTGGATTTTTATCAAATTAGTAACGTTTATAAATTCTGTCTTTGCAAATCAGAAAGTTCTTTGCACATGCAATAGGTATTCATTGTGACGTCATGTACTTGAGAGTGTAGTTTCACTCACTTAAGCACTGAACATCGTTCAGTTGGCATTCATAGAAAATATGAATGCCAACTGGACAGAGGCAAATTCAATGAGGTCATGTTGAATTTGCTTCTGTTCAGTTGGCATGAATGCCAACTGAAAGAAGTTCAATGCTTATAGTTACAATTTTATGATGAAATTCCTAGGGATTTTGCATCTATAACAGATTAATCATTCGTCAAGGATGGAACAGTCATTTGAACAGCTGTTTTCTGTAATCACTGGCATGACAATTGTGACATCACAATGATAATGACGTCATAATAAGTGGTTGAAGTTCATAGACTATATAAATGCCAACTACACTTGGTAAGACTATATAGTGGGAAAGCAGTGAAAATGTAAATATAAAATAATGACATCAGAATATTATCCTGTAAGGGACATAGTTCTGTAATATGTGAAGGTGGAAAGTAAGAGAAAGAAGATCCATAAAATGTGAACACCAGTGTACTTGATAACAAATATCAGATTCCTTTGAGGCTACAGTTCGTTTGTTTAATTAACATCCCAGTAACAGCCCGGGTCAAGTAAGGAAGGCTTCCGTGTATGTGATGTGCAACGTGTATGTAGTGTGCAGTGCATGTTTTGGGAGACTGCGGTATGTTCATGTTGTGTCTTCTTGTATAGTGAAACTATTGCCCTTTTTATAGTGCTATATCACTGAAGTTTGCCTTCGAAGACACCAAGCAACACACCTCACCCGGTCACATTATGCTGACAACAACTAACGTCTGATTGGCCCTACCTAAGCTGTCATTGTTACACTCACATGGATGAGAGAGTAAAGTGTAAGTACCTCGTCTTGTTTTGGTTTTTCTATCTTTTTCACTGTATCTGTGGCCCCAGCAAATATGTCATCATTGTTCACCTGATCCTTAGCAGGCTTGGCATCTGAAAGAGACGATGGAAACTAGAAATATATTGGACAAAAAATAATTGACTTTCTGGTCTGAGACAATTTTTTGTGGGAATCGGCATGGTAGTGTCTTCTATCAGAAGAAGGCTTTATTGACTAAATTTGCGTGGAGATCATACAGATACAGATGCGATGGTGAGAATTGGTACACGGCGAGAAATGGTCGCCTGCCAGTACTGTTGTACCGTTCTTTCACTTTGTATATACATTTTGTTACCAAGAGAGAGAGAACTTACATAGCCATTGCCTGTTGTTTAATCCCTTTTTAATTTAATTGAAATTTTTTTTTGTTGAAATTGAAATTGATTTTGACAAAGAAATATGTCCATAATTTACATTGAAAATATTCCCATTCAATTTTAAATATCTCTGAATGTTAATCTCTGAGAAGTTGTTTTGAAATGGAAGCCGTAAAATTTAGTAGCCACGAAAACAGTTAGTTTTACAGTTTTTGTGAGGTCAGATATACAAACCTGATTTTTTCGGCGTACTAAACATCCCCAAATATATCCCCGTCCCCAGGGACATCAGGTTTTGACACACTATTAGATTTAGTTGATGAAGAGAATAAATCATCACCATCATTTGGAGGTGGTTTGGACACTTTTGGTGATGAAAATATATCGTCTACCGCCGATGACTTAGAAGGTTTTGAAGACGACTTTGGCGCAAACAAGTCGTCATCGTCGTTATCGTTTGTCACTATTGCACTTGGTTTCTTAGATGATTTACTAGATGGCACACACCGAATATATCGTCATTAGTCGAGGATTTCACAACAGATTTCGGCGGACTTCCAAACAAATCGTCGTCTGCCACTTTTTTTAGGTTTTGTAGTTTTAGCACCTGAAGAGAAGGCTCCGCTGGAAAATATGTCATTTTCCTCTACCACTGGAGCAGTTGTCACCGGTAATGCGGACCCACCATCCAGTAAATCGTCGTTTCCAAACAGATCAGACGTTGGCTGGGGTACTCTATCATTCACAACCGTTTTTGGCTTAAACTGTTACTGAAATATGTTTTCGAATATCAGTGTTACATCGTTTTTTTTTGAATATTTTTAAGGAGTGTCCTCTTGTCCTGCTGTTGGTATCCATTTGGAAAATAGACGATGTGACGCGCTCATCATAAATATTTTTCAGGATTTTGAAAACATTTATCAGGTCCCCTCTTTTCTACGATGTTCTAGGGTAGGCAGATTTAGTCTCTGTAGACGCTCTGGGTATGGCAAGTCTTTAAAAGCCTGGTATGAGCTTTTGTAGCTCTTCGTTGGACGTTCTCAATAAGTTCTATGTCCTTTGTCATATAAGGACTCCACACACTTGAGGCATATTCCAGGTGGGGTCTCACGAGAGCCTTAAACAGTAGTTTAAACATTTTTTCATCCAGGAAGGTAAAGGTTCTTCTTATCAGTCCTAAAATGCTGTTTGCTTTATTTACTCCTAATTGGATGTGTGTTCTAAAATTTAAATCTTCATCCACTGTTACTCCAATATCCTTTTCTGATGTAATATTATCAAGATCTAATTGCTCGCCTGTTGTTCCAGACATACTATATACTCTCTTTTCTTTGGATTTAATCGCAAGGACTTTACATTTATTTGGATGAAATTTAAGTAACCACTTTTCAGACCATTTTTCAAGATTTATCAAGTCACTTTGCAAAATGTTTTTATCATCTATGCTTCTGATTTCTCTGTATAATTTTGTATCGTCTGCAAAAAGTGGCGACTGGGATTCTGTATTTTCTGGTAAATCATTAATGTAGAGTACAAATAAAATTGGTCCTAGGACGCTTCCCTGGGGTATGCCGCTTAATACAGGATATATCTTTGATGTTTCTCCATTTACAATGACCTTTTGGCATCTATTGCTAAGAAAATTTGTTATCCAGTTAGTAGCCCTATCACTCACTCCATATCCTTTAAGTTTCTTTATTAGACGACGGTGTGGGACTTTATCAAACGCTTTCATGAAGTCCATGTAAATTACATCCAGTTGACCACCGTTGTCAATTATTTTCGTCCATTCTTCCAAAACCATTAGTAGCTGAAGTTGCGTAGATCTCCCATTTATAAAACCAAATTGTTTATTACTCAAAAGATTATTTTTGTCCATGTGATTTACAATGCTATTTCTTACTAATTTTTTCCAGTGTTTTCCCAATAATACTTGTAAGACTGACTGGTCTGTAGTTTCCTGCCTCAGATTTTGAGCCCTTTTTGAAAATTGCTGTTATATTTGCCTCTTTCCAAGCTTCTGGTAGTTTGCCTTCCTGGAGTGATCTGTTAAAAATTTCTGCTAGAGGGTTACTTATTTGCTTGCGTAGTTCCTTGAGGGTTTTAGGGTGCATCATATCCGGTCCTTGGGATTTATTTTCATTTAAATCATATAGCAATTTTTCAATTGCTTCTGGCGTGCAGTTAATTTCCTCAAATTGGTAGCTAATGTCTCTTTCTTGGAAGTCTGGTAAGCCTCCTGGTGGTTCTTGGGTAAAAACACTACTAAAAAATTTAGCAAGTACTTCTGCTTTATCCTGGTCTCTCACAGCAATTTTCTGGAGATCTCCATCTAGGCCCTTGAGGTCGGAAATGCCTGTTTTAACTTTTCTTTTGAGTTGACATATTTCCAAAATTTCTTAGGTTGTTCTTTGATGTCTTCTGCTATTTTTCTTTCTAACTCTCGTTTGGATTTTCTTATCTCCCACTTAAGCTGATTTCTGATTCTTGTGTATTCTTTGAATTTTTCTTCGGTTCTGGTTTCCATATACCGTTGCCATGCTCTATGTTTTTTCCTAATCTTCTTCAAAATTACCTCTTTTAATGGTGTCCTATCTTTTTGATCTCCTTGGTAGAGGCGAGGTTTGTGTTTTGGAATAAACTTATTTACTTTCTCAATAATTAGATTAGTAAATTTTTTTTGTACACTTCAGAAATATCTCCGTGGAGTATGTCTGACCAGTCCTCTGGCATATCTTCTCGCATACTGGTATAATCGCCTTTACTACTATATTTTGGGCGTGGCTTTTGATTTAAAGTTTTTAGAGATTTACAGAAAAAATTGAAGACAAGTACCAAATGATCACTGCTTCCAATTGGACTTTCATAAGCAATATCTCTTATCATTTCATCTTCGTTAGTTATAACAAGATCCAAGATACTTGTGTTCTGTTCCCTTCCTTTCTCTTGTATATTCTTTGACATGTTGATAGAGGTAGTTGTCTCTCAAACATTCGACAAAGCTCTCTCCTTCTTTGTCGTGGTTTGACGACCAGGTATTCCAATTAATTTTCGGCATGTTGATATCGCCAACTAATAACAGATGACTGTACTCTGGGTCAGATGATACAGATGTAATGAGCTTGTTTAGCTCCTCTACGTTTTCAGGACTCGAATTCGGACTTTTATACAGACATCCTATCAGTAAGCAGTTTTTATCAGCAAGATTGATTTTCACCCATACGCTTTCCTTGAATGTATTTCCTATGTTTACTTCTACTCCTTTCAGCGTTTCCTTTGTGTATATACCCACCCCTCTATGACAATGTAATGCATTTTCATTCATAAATAAGTCATACCCTGGGATATGAAATTCTGTTCTGTTAGGTATATATCTGCAGTTTTTTGGATACATCTCTGTAACTCCTATTATGTCGGCTTCGATTCCAAATTGCCTAAGCTTTAATTCCTCAAATTTATTAGGTAGACTATCAGCATTTGTATAGAATACTTTTAATCGGTCCTGAGAGTTTGTGTTGTATTTTTTGCCTGATTTTAGGTTCCTTTCTTTATTTGCCGGACAATTTTTCTGTCCCAAGGTGGGCCCCTTACTCGAAATAACATATTTCCCCGACTGAGATTTTTCTGTGTTCATGCGATTTGCATCGTCTCTTAGTTTTGCTTCATTTTCTCTTTCAGTTTTCGTTAGGTCGTTGCTGATCCTAACTGATTTGTATTCCTTAGTTGTTTGCAGCTCCCTTATGTTTTTAAAGAAGAGCTTTTTATCCTCTATTGATCCAAATGAAACCAATATTGGCCTTGGTTTTGCATCTTCATTTTCTTTGGCATTGCTTTCAGGCTTCTTAATTTTCCCTAGACGTACCACTTTAGTGATACTGTCAAGCAGTTCCTTGTTAAGTTTACAAGCTGACAAGATATCCCGTATCGTTTTCTCATCCTTTCTTTTTCTTTCGCTTCCCTCATTGCTTGTTTGTTCTTCAATTCCAAAACAGATGATGTTATTTTCCCTTTTCTTTCTATCTTCTAGTTCTGATAGAACTTCTTGGGTGTTGGTGGTGGTTTTGGGGGCTTCTGTCGATAGAGACTGTGTGTTTCTCTATTTACTCCAGTTGCCATTTCCTCCTTTATAATGTCCCTCACTTTGTTTTCATCACATTTGTTCTTGAGTTCAGATTCAATTTGCGTGATCCTTGTTTCAAACTCGTTCATTATTTCCTTGCATTTCTGCTCAATCATTTTTTCATTGTTAATATTCTTTTCTATATGGACTCTGCATGGAGCGCAGAACCACATAGCATTCGACTTTGAGAGTACAGCGTACTCATTGTCTCCCTTGTCCAAGCATTTAGTGCAGAAATGGCCTTCGCAGCGTTGACATTCTAATAGTTTAGAATCCTTATCTGTGTAGAGTTTGTTGCAAACTGAACAAGTCCATGGCTCTTCTGTCCATGGAGCAGTGAAAGATCCTCCAGTTGATATAGATTTTTCCTTTGCTCCCCTTGTATTTGACGTTCGATTACTCTTCCGCAAGCCGTTGTCCGCGACGTCCGATTTGTTTACATCTGGTCCAGTAGGCATGATCGCGAATTTTGGATGATTCACGTTCTAGATCGCTACTTTGTTTTATGTGGGACTAGAAAATGGTTCTAGTAACCTATTAAACAACAAATATCATAAAACTTGTACAATTATAATGGTTTAGAAGTGAAAAAATACCCTCGCTCACTCGGAGCGATAAACAATAGCGACCGTCGCCATTGACACCGGAAGTATGTACATACTTAGGGTAACGTTATGTATATATAAAAGTCACTATTTATGATTCCAGATTTTTCCAAGGATATGTCTGGTCCTAAGGATACCCGGATGTCATTTCACCCAGAGCATGAAGTCCCTTTAATGAGGAAATGGTATAAGTCATGTAAAAATCCATCAAATGTGAAATTTAAGTCTTTTGCAGACGAACTTAATAAAGGTCATGTACGCTTAGAAAGGCAAAAGGTCACAGCTGCTAAGGTCAAAATATGGTGGAAAAATGAACGACAGAGAGAAAAACGTATCAGTCAGAAAAAATGTGAAACAACTTTAAATGAAGAAAGTGATGAAACCTCACAAGAGTCTGTGCAACATTCAAGTGAAATTGAGAAAACTAGGTCACTGCTGTCATCTGACCTAGATAAAAGTAGGTCAATGTTGCTATGGCAACTGGACAAAAGTAGCTCTCTTTTAGGATTTGAGACTTCGAGTAACGTTTCACATTTTGAGGATGGTCCTGGTGCTTCACATATGAATGTGGATTCACATAGCATGGACTCACATAGCAAAGGGAGAGTATCTGTGTCACATGATGTAGTTTCACATGCCCAGGCAATGGAAAGTGTTCACCTCAGACTTCAGCAAGACGATCTAAACCTAGAGTCACATGACCAACCACAGGAATTCCCAAGGTCACATGATATATCAGATGGACTTTCTCAGTCACCTGCCAGGTCACATGATCTTACCAAGGATACTGGTTGGTCTAAGGAAGGATAACTCTATTACATTTTTTAAGTCTACCTGAAGGTCTCCAAAACTATTTATAAGTCTATGTGCTGAACTTAAATATATTTAAAACACTGATGAATGATATACTTGGTACTAAAATGTAGTTAATGACTAAATTTTATTTCCTTTTACTTGTCTTGACTTTGTTTTGTTAAATCATTGAATTTATAGTAAAGCTATTGTTGTATATAATACTTTTTACAGTATGATGAAGTAAATTGAAAACTGATAGTGTGTTGTATGTATTATACAGTTATAATGAACCTCTGGGGACAAATAGAGGATATTCCTTGTTTCTTGATGAAGACCAGTAATATTTCATCTCTTGAGATGGGAACTTTGATATTGCACGAGTGAAAAACATCAAAGTTTCCACATCACGAGATGAACTATTACTGGTATTCATCAAGAAAGAAGGACTATTCTATTTATTACATTTGTTTTCTTGCTTTTTACAGAAGATCATCACTACTAGTTCCGCCAAAGGTTATCCACCATTGTATTGTACAGAGTTATTTGCCCTTGTTATTATTACGTCACAATTTTGAGTCATATTTCTACACAAAACATTCTCGTCATTTTTGTGCATAAACTAATGACATAACATTCACTGTCAATGCTCTATTTTGATTGGTCAAAAGCGAGTTAAAATATCACTTATATTTTCACCGTAAACCCTTATATTTTACTGCGAAAAATGTAATAAATTAAATTATTATCCCCCGCCCAACGAAGTTGGCAGGGGATATACAAATGGGTTCCGTCCGACCGTCCGTCCGTCCGTCCGTCTGTCCGTCCGTACGAATGATTAACGAATGATAAGCATAACTCTAAAACCAGTAGAGATATTTCCACGAACCTTCATACACACTGGTCTTATGGTCTAGTAGTGCCTTTTGCTATTTTTAGGTTTTCACTTTTTGCATTTTTTCCGTAACCATGGAAACATTGCTGAAAATATCATATTTTTGTACCAGGTTCGTTCCAGAGCATAACTCAAAACCGGAAGAGATATTTCCACGAAACTTCATAGACACATTGGTCTTATGGTCTAGTAGTGCCTTTTGCTATTTTAAGGTTTTCACTTTTTGTACTTTTTTCTGTAACCGTGGAAACATTACTGAAAATGGCAGATTTTTGTGTAAGAATCGTTTCCGGAGCACAACTCTAAAACCAGCAGAGATATTTCCATGAAACTTCATAGACACATTTTATGTAGGACTTCTAATTTTGTATTATGCTTTACTTTTTATTTAATATGCATGCAGTGAAACTCATATATATCAAACTCAATTACTATGAACATTCACTTAATTCCTATGTAACTCGTCGCTGTTTATAACAAATAAAAAAATCTCACTGTTAGCTGCTGAACTTTGTTAAAGCTAAGATCAATTCTGGTATTTTTCAAAGAAGCAAATGTTTTTAAAGTTGGTTTCACTTTGTTAAAAAAAACATAAATATGTTTTGTATATATTCTTCAATTGCAGTTGGGTTTTAAAAATTCTTTCCCTATACTCTTACTAGCATATAAAATTAATGCATTAATTGATTTAGCTCTCCATTGGCGGGGGATCTGAATGTCTATGACCTTGTTTTATTGTATTTTGTTATATGATGTACAACTGCTAATCTACATGGACACTGTACACAGGTTCACCACAACAGTACAGACCATCATTTATAGACTTTCTCCCTTGATTGATGTGGTTACTTATTTACTAATTCTCCTTGATACACTAAACAAAGGAATAAAACAACATGTCCAATCAAAAATACATTTATTTTTGTTTGATAAAGATAAATATTATATATATATATCAACAATGTAATTTAATATTCATACTTAACAGTAAAATATTTCACAAGGAATGCCTAGACATTGGACATCGTTTCTTACATTTTACATAAACCTCTATCTTGTATCACATTTTGGCAGGAAATCTTATCTCATGTTTGAGCAGGGAAATCTTATTTTAACTTACAGAAGGACAGGTGGTTTCAAAGATGCTACACTGCAGACGAATTGAAAAGTTTGAGCTTCTTTTTGAAAATAATTAATTGTGACCCAAAAAAAGTCCATGGCACATACATATCCAATATGGAATGAAGTACTGATTGTGTATCCACCAAAAGCAAAACAAGTCATTTCATACTTTTTTTGTGTGTGTTAATTAGACATTTATTTACATAGCAAACACCAATTATTAATAGTTCAAAGGATAAGAATTGTTAATGCTCTGCCAGCAGTGAAGCATCTTTAATCTTATATCATATTTGGGCAGGAAATCTTCTCTCATATTTGGGCAGGAAATCTTATCTCATATTTGGGCAGGAAATCTTATCTCATATTTGAGCAGTGAAATTTCATCTAAGAACAGCAGATTTTATATATGTAAAGGAAACTTACAATTGGCCAGGTGATCTTAATCTTCATCATAATTGTCACACAGAAAATGTCCATCTTATCTCATACTCTGACAAAAATTGTCTTATCTTACAAGAGACAGGAAATCTTATTTCTTGTCTCACTCTCTAGAAGGAAATTCATACCTCAAATTTTTGAAGGAAATTTTCCATATTATCTCTTACTGTACAGAGGTTAAACTTCGTGGATGATTTGTTTTCACTTCATTCACTTTGCACCAAAATTCCCACAAAATATTCAGAAATTCATTGAAATATCTTGCCAAGAACATAGTTTAAAGAATTATAGAAATCAATGAATTTTAACTTTACCTCTTAGAATATTCCCTGTATATGAAACTGCAAAAATATTGACCTACCAATTTTTTCCCCCCTCAAATCCTTTACATAACATATTTTATCTACATCTAGTGGGCAGACATTTTAAAATCATATCTCACTCTCTGACTGAAAATTCCCCTGGCTACAATAGGCAGAATTCTACTTTTTTTGCAAGTATAGTACATACTCGCGTATAATGCACAAGTACTTTATAAGAAGGTAATCAGAAAATAATTTAGTCTTTGTCATGCATTCATAGAGTAAATAAACATGAGATTATCCATGTACATCAGGTAAAATACTTCCCATAATTCTTTAGGGCAGGAAGTTCAGTCAACATGGACAGGAAGAGATTGGAGGGAATGGGTTCTCTGAAGTTGTTCATACATATGGAACTATTTCTTTGTAGCCATATAAAATGATAATTATTGTGTTTAAACCCGAGTTTCGTTTCATACAACCTTTTAAAGAAAATGAGAATATACCATGTAAAATCTCATTTTCTCATACATACAGATTAAGGCTTCTTTGAGTAATAGGCCAATCATTATAGAAGAACATTGGTAACCTCTTAAGGTACAAACTAGGACTTATTAGTACCGTATATATAGCCTATTATTTTCGTAAGTAAATTTTTTTTTCGCGACTTGAACCAAAAAACGACAAAATTACATTTTAGCGTTTTTAAATTTTCATGATCTGGCTTTAAGCATATACATGACTCACTCATTTCTCAATAATTCGCAGATCAAATTTTTGCGATCATATCAACAATGACCCGCGAAATCGCAAAAATATCATCCCCGTGAAACTAACTAGCGATACGGTATATGATAGTGGAACTTAAATATTGTAGAAACTACTTCATAGAAATAACAATGTGCTGCTGTCTCACCACTGAAATCTGTTAAATGTTCAATATTGCACACACAATCCCTGGTGAACGAACAGAAGAACACTTTATCAGTTATTGATGTAGGACTAAATAACACCACATATGTCGATAAAAGTTGTAATGAAATATTGACTTATGGGTAATAATGCTAAGTTTGTTCTAGGTTGGCTGGGTGGTCATGGATTCAAGGTCAAGGTAGCCATTAAAGATGATATCATCCTCAAGGTCAAATATACAAAGTGAAGGTCATAGTTCAAATAACTAACAGGTAATTTAAGGAGGTCTTATAAGGAATGATGTAATGTGAGTATTTATATCCAAGGTCATTAAGCTGATCACAAGGTTGATCTTGAAGCTCGTAGAATTCAAGTTCCATGGAAG
The DNA here is from genome assembly GCF_041381155.1 of Argopecten irradians. Classification (NCBI taxonomy): domain Eukaryota; kingdom Metazoa; phylum Mollusca; class Bivalvia; order Pectinida; family Pectinidae; genus Argopecten; species Argopecten irradians. Next base: position 34,063,958 of record NC_091148.1, read on the forward strand.
CCATGTTGAATACAAACTACATGTTGCCAAGGGGATCATCAAAGATATCATTAGAGTCTACAGCGGACTTTTTCTCAGCAGTTGTAGGTTTTTTGGTCTTCTCCTTTTTGGATGTTTTGGTTTTGGGTGCAGCACTGGCAAAGATGTCGTCTGCAACAACAAAGTCAAGGTTAATCAAAACAATGACATTCTATCAGAAACAGCCTGGTTGGCTGGAGGATATTAGAGACTATTCCTGGAGATCAATATGAATGGGCATTGAGACAAACGGAAGAACAGATGAGCACTGACTAATATAGGGCTCAAACATCAGATCTACAGACAGTTCGAATGATTACCATGGAAACCAACACACCCAGACCATCTGTATCAAATGATTACCATGGAAACCAACTCACCCAGACCATCTGTATCAAATGATTACCATGGAAACCAACTCACCCAGACCATCTGTATCAAATGATTACCATGGAAACCAACTCACCAAGACCATCTGTATCAAATGATTACCATGGAAACCAACTCACCCAGACCATCTGTATCAAATGATTACCATGGAAACCAACTCACCTAGACCATCTGTATCTTTAAATAAACTCTTGGATCCAGCGGCAGTTGTGGTCTTTTTCTTCTTTTTCTCTTTCGGTTTCGCTGCGGGAACATCAGCGAATATGTCCGTGTCATCGTTAAATAAATCCTCGTCTTTTGTTTTTGGAGCTCGTTTCACTTGTCGCTTCTTTTTCTCCACTGACTTTCCGAACAAGTCCTCATCCTAAAAAGAAAGGTGGATTTTTATCAAATTAGTAACGTTTATAAATTCTGTCTTTGCAAATCAGAAAGTTCTTTGCACATGCAATAGGTATTCATTGTGACGTCATGTACTTGAGAGTGTAGTTTCACTCACTTAAGCACTGAACATCGTTCAGTTGGCATTCATAGAAAATATGAATGCCAACTGGACAGAGGCAAATTCAATGAGGTCATGTTGAATTTGCTTCTGTTCAGTTGGCATGAATGCCAACTGAAAGAAGTTCAATGCTTATAGTTACAATTTTATGATGAAATTCCTAGGGATTTTGCATCTATAACAGATTAATCATTCGTCAAGGATGGAACAGTCATTTGAACAGCTGTTTTCTGTAATCACTGGCATGACAATTGTGACATCACAATGATAATGACATCATAATAAGTGGTTGAAGTTCATAGACTATGTGAATGCCAACTACACTTGGTAAGACTATATAGTGGGAAAGCAGTGAAAATGTAAATATAAAATAATGACATCAGAATATTATCCTGTAAGGGACAAAGTTCTGTAATATGTGAAGGTGGAAAGTAAGAGAAAGAAGATCCATAAAATGTGAACACCAGTGTACTTGATAACAAATATCAGATTCCTTTGAGGCTACAGTTCGTTTGTTTAATTAACATCCCAGTAACAGCCCGGGTCAAGTAAGGAAGGCTTCCGTGTATGTGATGTGCAACGTGTATGTAGTGTGCAGTGCATGTTTTGGGAGACTGTGGTATGTTCATGTTGTGTCTTCTTGTATAGTGAAACTATTGCCCTTTTTATAGTGCTATATCACTGAAGTTTGCCTTCGAAGACACCAAGCAACACACCTCACCCGGTCACATTATGCTGACAACAACTAACGTCTGATTGGCCCTACCTAAGCTGTCATTGTTACACTCACAGGGATGAGAGAGTAAAGTGTACGTACCTCGTCTTGTTTTGGTTTTTCTATCTTTTTCACTGTATCTGTGGCCCCAGCAAATATGTCATCATTGTTCACCTGATCCTTAGCAGGCTTGGCATCTGAAAGAGACGATGGAAACTAGAAATATATTGGACAAAAAATAATTGACTTTCTGGTCTGAGACAATTTTTTGTGGAAATCAGCATGGTAGTGTCTTCTATCAGAAGAAGGCTTTATTGACTAAATTTGCGTGGAGATCGTACAGATACAGATGCGATGGTGAGAATTGGTACACGGCGAGAACTGGTCGCCTGCCAGTACTGTTGTACCGTTCTTTCACTTTGTATATACATTTTGTTACCAAGAGAGAGAACTTACATAGCCATTGCCTGTTGTTTAATCCCTTTTTAATTTAATTGAATTTTTTTTTTTTAAATTGAAATTGATTTTGACAAAGAAATATGTCCATAATTTACATTGAAAATATTCCCATTCAATTTTAAATATCTCTGAATGTTAATCTCTGAGAAGTTGTTTTGAAATGTAAGCCGTAATATCTAGTAGCCACGAAAACAGTTAGTTTACAGTTTTTGTGAGGTCAGATATACAAACCTGATTTTTTCGGCGTACTAACATCCCCAAATATATCCCCGTCCCCAGGGACATCAGGTTTTGACACACTATTAGATTTAGTTGATGAAGAGAATAAATCATCACCATCATTTGGAGGTGGTTTGGACACTTTTGGTGATGAAAATATATCGTCTACCGCCGATGACTTAGAAGGTTTTGAAGACGACTTTGGCGCAAACAAGTCGTCATCGTCGTTATCGTTTGTCACTATTGCACTTGGTTTCTTAGATGATTTACTAGATGGCACACCGAATATATCGTCATTAGTCGAGGATTTCACAACAGATTTCGGCGGACTTCCAAACAAATCGTCGTCTGCCACTTTTTTAGGTTTTGTAGTTTTAGCACCGGAAGAGAAGACTCCGCTGGAAAATATGTCATTTTCCTCTACCACTGGAGCAGTTGTCACCGGTAATGCCGACCCACCATCCAGTAAATCGTCGTTTCCAAACAGATCAGACGTTGGCTGGGGTACTCTATCATTCACAACCGTTTTTGGCTTCTCCTTGTTGACATCACCACCAGGGGGCGACGTTGGAGTGAAAAGGTCTGTACTGCTGTCATCACCCTGAGCGCGCCGGGCCATACGACTAGGAGGACGGCGCTTGGACTGTATCCGGGCACGATCCTTCATAAAGAAACAGAAAGATTAGTGGAGTTTGGAAGATGATGTGTTGTAAAGTCTGTTTACGCTACGATAATGAGTGCGTTAGTCAAAAGGAAAGACATATAACACTATTTTTTCTATAAATTTTAATGTGGATAAAGACTTTCTACATTTCCTTCATATCCTCTTTTCTAAAAATCAGGTTTTTTTTAACAATCTTTTCACCCTTTTCACAACCACAAATGGATACAAGAAATAGATCTGGATTATTTCGGAAAATGGATAAATGAATGTTTTGATCATATGGCTTTCCTTTATTTAGAAAATTGATTTAAGTTACATGATTAACTTAAAATATCTGTCAGAACTTTAACCAAATGTCATACAGATAATGGTTCAGTTCCACTTGGTTTCTTCCATTCATATTTCAAACTTAATAATTCAGATGATATGGTGAGGATTTATACCTTTGAGGCACTGTGTAGAGTTTTTACTTCAGCAGGTGCATCAAACCCTATAGCGACCGGTTCTGGTTCCTTGACAGGAGGGGCAGCCCCGGGGAGTAGGGCCGCTGGGTTTATACCAATATTGGCCTGTAAATAAAATTAATAACTTTATCTTCTGATTGACTAGACATTGATTGATTGATTGATTGATTGGTGAAATATAAGAGGAGGGCTGCAAAATAGCTAATGTTAATTTTAAATCTTTATGTGTTTATTTTAAAATTCATTGGATTCTTTACGACAACTAGCAGCAACTTATTTTGTACATTTTAATTTGCTTTCCCTTCAAACATGTTAATATGGAGTTTCGAGATCCCAAGATGACGTGGGTTAAGTTCCATTTACCGATTAGTCCCACTTTCCTGTGATTATGATGTCACAAAAATCACGTCAAACAATGACGTCATAATCACTGTGTGGTGGGAGTTGTGGGATTAATCGTTAGTAAATCGTATTTTACCCACATCGTTTTGGGATCTCAAAACGCCCGTATTGTATGAAACTTTAATTGAATGTTGAATTATGGGTCAGAAGAGTAAAAGTAGAAATGGTTAACTAAACACCAAAGAGGAGATCAGTAAAACATACATTAATGTCCTGTTTAAACTGTGATTTCTGGCAAACCAATTTGATTTAAGCTATGATAAACTGGGGATTAAAAGGTACCAAACATACAGAGATAGCAGTGATCTCAATGTCTGAAACAGGGATTCTAATGGAAGAAAGTTATCAAGAATGATTCTAATGGAAGAAAGTTATCAAGAATGAAACATACATTTTTGAGTGTAATCACTATAACTTTATGATACTAAAACTACTAAAACACAGAGCACCAAGATAACAGTGGATTTGTTAAAAAATATTCATGCAGAGAAAATTTTATTGAAGCATCCCTCTGTACAAGTCATACCTTTAATTTGCCTATTTTACCAGTCGGCCCCTTTGCTGGGAACCCTGCTCCCGGCCCCTTCGTCTGAGAAGGAGGGAACCCCTTGGTAATAGAGGAGGGCTCTCTCTCCTTTGTTGGAGATGGGAGTTCTCTCCCCTTGTCAGGGGTTTCCTTTTTAGGTACAGAAGCTGTTTGCTAACAAACAAAGCAACACTCAAGTAAGTAAGCCAGGCAAATACTAGAAAATGCTGGAAAACACAATTAAACTAAATCAAACAATACTGAAGTAAGTAGGCCAGGCAAATAGTACAAAAACTACAGATACAATTAAACTAAATCAAATAATACTGAAATAAGTAGGCCAGGCAAATACTACAAAAAACTACAGAACACAACTAAACTAAATCAAATAATACTGAAATAAGTAGGCCAGGCAAATACTACAAAAAACTACAGAACACAACTAAACTAAATCAAATAATACTGAAATAAGTAGGCCAGGCAAATACTACAAAAAACTACAGAACACAACTAAACTAAATCAAATAATACTGAAATAAGTAGGCCAGGCAAATACTACAAAAAACTACAGAACACAACTAAACTAAATCAAATAATACTGAAATAAGTAAGCCAGGCAAATACTACAAAAAACTACAGAACACAACTAAACTAAATCAAATAATACTGAAGTAAGTAGGCCAGGCAAATACTACAAAAAACTACAGAACACAACTAAACTAAATCAAATAATACTGCATCACATGAAATGTTTTGTGTGTACTTTCATCCTAGTATTCTGTATTTGCATATTTCAAACATTACTGTAAACCAACTTTCATTCACATGCGATTTACTTTCACGAATTTCGAGAGCCAAGTAAATTCAGGAATGTTTATCTCCTCGAATTAATATCTACATCATCTATATTGATAGAAATTATCATTTAATTGTTAAATCCACAAATATTTTTAATCTTCGCAAACTTGTTTTGAAATGAAAATCGAGAAATATAATGGCCACAAAGAAAGTTGGTTAACAGTATATGTTATATTATCTACCCTTTTTGGGAAGGTATTGAATTATAACATCATGTGTCGGCGAGCTATACATCGTTCTTTTCAGAGAAAACAATACAAGTATTGCTCACAAAATAATGACGTCACAATGGATACCTACCTGTAAGGGAGATAACTCTGTGATATACAAAGAGTTATTATTTTTTGCGGGCAGCCAGAGCATTCACAAAGTATTACACAGTTGTAACCATTGTATACATTAGTTATGGTACAGATCATTTAGAAAAATAACGAAGTTGCCACACAACAAACATTCAGGTTACACAGTTAAACACAACATAACACTGGAAACCTAGACAGAATGAGCTCTACAGAGAAAATACAGGACATTATAGAAATTTTCACTTCATGCTAATTTCACATTTTTAAATCTTTTCAATCATCCTGTAATACATTCCTCTTTCAGCATAAAAAAAATTGTTTATGAAACATATGCTGCATTTGTAACAAACTTGTTCAAAATAAACAAGGATTTGTTTCTGGATAATTCTCATACACAAAATAATGAAGAAATCATTTTTTCATTAAACTTCCTGTTTGACAAAACTGTGGTTATTGATTCAAAGATGCTCCACAGCTGACAGAGCATAAATGATGGTAATGGTCTAAAGTAAGTAACTTTAGCAACTTAAGAAAAAAAATTATTCGTCTACTGGGTATTTCTGTTTTTGAGAGAGAAAAAATACCATTTATCAGCAGTGTAGCATCTTTAAATGTCTATATTCTGATGTTTACATCAATAGCATTTGAAATTTGAATATGGAAAAGGGTTGTATCAGGACTAAACACTAAGGTTTAGAATCAATTAGGTTAATCTAAGGAATAAGACAATGGCGAGATAAGACATGGGTATAAAGTACAATTTATCATTGAGTAGCCCCACCTTCTGGTGATTGTGATGTCACAAAAATCACGTCAAATGATGACGTCATAATCACCAGATGGTAGGACAAATCAACTGTACTTTACCCATGTCGCTTTGGTATAGCTCGAAACTGACGTATCAAACTACAACAAACACTTCTTAGTTTGTTTAGGAGAGTAGTTCAGATGCAAAAACAAAACTAAAACTACAAATCAAGTAAACACAAAAGAAAACATTCAGATTACCTTCTCCTCTGGTTCTTCAATTGATTCTACAAAAATATAAATAAATGTGTTACTTAAAATTGACATCTACCTATATTTGTGACATTAGAAGTATTGCATATGTATCTGTATGAAATGTCTGTATGACTTATGTGCTCCTGCCTTCTATCATCACATATCAAAAACAGGAAGGAACATTATAAGATTCAACAGAAACATCTATCTCTTAGATATGTTTTTGCTTACATGTATTTCATTTGTCTGTAGATTTAAGACCTACTTTAACATTTCATTTTAAAGGTTTTTCTATAGATTAAACACATTTACTTTCTGTTTCCACTGTTTGCTTTTTCTTCATGGCTGCAAACGGATCCATACCACCAAACATGGACACAGCACCTGCGGGCGGCTTCTTCACCTTCGGCGACACCGCTTGTGGCTCCTCCACAGGAGGTGGTGACGAACCGAACAGGTCACTCTCGGAGGACGGAGACGACCCAAATATGTCTCCCTGTTTTGATTTGGCTGGAGGGTTGTCCACGACTGGTGGCGGTTTACGACCAAACAAGTCGTCATCGTCGTCGTCATCCAACGACAGAGGACCCGGTTTGGGTTTTGGCACTGAGTTGTTAGCTGGTTTGTTAGGACTGAAGATGTCCTCGGTTTTCTTGGCCTGAGGAGGTTTGATAGAGGAGAGTTTCGGAGGCTGAGGACTAGGTTTGGATACAGTGAACAGATCGTCCTCATCCTCATCTCCAAACAGAGGATCGGCTGAAAGATCGACGGATATCAGACAAAGTCATATTTATCTTCATCTCAAAATATCTAAGAGGATCAGCAGATAGATTGATAAGTCTTCAGACAAAGGCACATGAACAACTAGGGTTTGCTTTTATTTGAAGCCGGATTACTTAAAAAACCAAATAATAATGTCATTTGATTGAGAACTTGTCATTTGTTAATGCCACCAGCAAAACATAATTTTTACAAGTTTTAGCTAAAATGATTTTAACTCTTTCTGTATTTTGTATTCTTTCCAGATTCCATACCGTAAGTAATTATTAGTCTCAACCCCCTAAGTTTTTGAGAAAATACAACGGGGAAGAGGGAGGGTAAATAAAATCGACAATGGTACGGAAAGAATTAACCAATGAAGAATTGCATTACAACCAAAATTAAATTACATTATATCCAACATATTATCTAGGTTTCTAAGTAAGAAGACTTAAGCTATCATAAGCTATGTGACATTTTATACCTGCTTTAGCCGCGGTAGCAGACTGAGCTGGTTTAGGTACTGGAGCAGACTGAGCAGACTGAGCGGGTTTAGGTACTGGAGCAGACTGAGCGGGTTTTGGCGGTTCAGCTACTTCTGTTTTCTTTGGCACTTCTTCCTCATCTTCCTCTGAGTCGCTGGGCGGCCTTCGTTGTTTTATAGCGAATGGGTTGATTCCTCCCATGATTGACACACCTCCGACAGGTTTCCTGGATTTTGGCTGTTCTTTATCCTGTAAGTTGGAAATCAATCAGACATACATCAAACTGTTTAAAAAGCACAACAATGTCTTATTAAAATTATCACTAACAGCTGTTTTTAAAGCTCAAGGTAAAACTCACAATTAAATATTGACATTTTGTACTAAGTAAGTCGGAGTTTAATGGACACATCTCCTAAAATGTTTTCTGAAATCGGGCTGCTCCTTGTCTTAACTTGGAAATCAGAAGAGAATTAAATCAAAATGATCACCTATCATTAAGTTGAAGCTATAAAATTAGTGATTAGAAACTAAAAACAGTTATAACAAACCTCTGGGGACCAACAATATTACTTTGTTATAAGCATAGTTATTTATACAATTGTTAAAAACATCTTATACCAATATTTTAGAAGACTGGTAAAATGATCACCGATCATTAAGTTGAAGCTATAATTTATGATTAGGAAAAGTAAAACATGGTTATAACTTAAAACAAATCTCTAGGTCTAACAAATAACCTTGTTATAAGATAGTCTGTATAAATTTTATACCATTTTTACAATTATTAAAAACATTTTGTAGGAACCTTGACGGGGAATGAAAATTACTGCATTTTAACCATGACTTTGTTGTAAGAGTGTTTGTTATAAATATGTTTTACTAGAGTATTAACCTTGGGTGAGTCGGAACTCTCCTCTGTTGTCACACCGGCTACAGGTACCGAGGCTCCACTGTCAGCCCGGCCCTATACAAAATAATAACATGGTCATTGGTAGATAAGGAGGGGCCACATGAAGCAGAGATTTTACTATATTTATGCAGAATCAGTAATGAAGTCCTTGGTAGGTTTTGGGGACCTCAGGGGAAAATGACTTTTTTTTTAATTTATGACAATTAGAAACATTAGACATGTAGAAAGTTGCGACCTTCCCAAAAGAACAAGTCAAGTTTATTTAGGTATTTTGTGACAGATGCTACCCTCCTTACCTTAGGTGCTGGTGAACCAAACATATCATCATCTTCATCATCGTTACCAAACAGTCCTGACGAGGCTTTCTGTGTTACCTTGGCAATGGGGGCCTTAGCTCCACTATTGGCCCGTCCCTAAAATAATTAAGGATAATCAATGATTCTTTATATTCATTTCTTTATTTTGTAAAGGAAATTTACTGGATACAATGATAAGTTCTAGGAAATGTTTTTATGAATACAAGGAAATCATAATGCACATTCATGCGTTATTCAATTTGTCTGCAATCCCAAGAGAATTACAGCACCATAAATCCCAAAAGAAGGCAGTTTAATGCTTAAGAAAGGGCCTTCGATGGGATAAATTCATCATGCAGTTTGTTAGTGACCTAATACAGGAAAAATTTCAGTTCTAAAATAAACTTATAGGCTTTGTATTAGGTCACAAACAAACTGTGTAACTTATAGTGTTGGTATACTGACCTTGGGAGCTGATGATCCAAACATGTCGTCGTCATCATCATCATCAAACATGTCTGACGACGCTTTCGGAGTTGTCTTGGTAACTGGGGCCTTAGAGGCTGGGGCTGCTTTAGACTGGACAGTGGAACTTTTCTGTTATGAGTACAAAAGATCTTACATGTACATACAGTAAAACATGACTCAGCGATCTCCTCTGTATAAAGAACACCTCTGTATAAAGACCACCTGCTTATTGAGACCACTTGTTTAGGGTCCCAAATTGCCATTTATAATATAATTTGATCTGTTTATAAAAACCACTTGGCGATAAAGACTTTTTCTGTGTATCTTAGGTGGTCTGTATAGACAGGTTTGACTGTCTCTTGGGTGGTCTTTATAGACAGGTTTGACTGTCCCTTGGGTGGTCTTTATATAAAGGTTTGGCTGTATGTATCATTACAATACTTTGTAGTTTCAGATTGTAGACAACAAATTTATCATAAAGCAACTTTTGCTGAAGCATTATCACATCTTATTTTTATCAAATTTCCAAAAAAAAAAAATTTTTCAAAATATTGTGAAACCGTATTGGACCCAATAAGCGCCCAGGGCGTTTTTTTACAATGACCAGGGTTTGAAAACGTACCACCGGTGACGTGCCCGGGGAGGCAGCCGAACCAAATAGATTGACTCCCGGGGATTCTTCCTCCGCCCCTCCAAACAACACATCCTCATCACCAAACAAATCTCTCTTGTTCCCTCCTGTCGCCGTAGGTTTGGTCTGGAAATAGATTTAGTTTTTATTATCAAAAGATGTAAGTTTGGACTAGAAATGAATTTGTGATCAGTTCACACTTTCTGTAGTTTTGTTTCTTTCTAATTCGTTTAATGTAAACCATCTTATTTTCAATCTTATTCTGTTTATTCATGTCTAATAAGTTTAAGAGTCTCTACAACCTCTTTCATACTTGTAGTCTGATTTCATTGCAGTGATTAATTTTTGTTAATTCTGATTGCCTGTAAAATTTGATTATATGCCAAAATCAGTTTGGCTACTACAGTATAAACATATCTGTACAATAGAATGTTCTTACACAGTGAATGAAAATTACTTTTTAATACAAAATATCACTGTCATGTAGAATGGTCAATGTTAATTCTTGAAGCTCTAGTTAATACAGTATCAAGTTGAAGTAAGTAAACAGTTTTAATTATTGTCACCAAATCCTTGAGTAGATCAGGTTGATAACCCACCTGTAGAGGTTTGGTTGTCTTGGTACTCCCGGCTCCAAACAAATCCTCTTCTTCATCTTCATTATCATCGAACAAGGAAAGAGGAGATTTCTTAGGGGCGGCAGCTTGTGGTTTTGGTGGCTCCTAAAAATATACATCATCATTATGTTTTTTCTGGACATTTTCTATCGGTTGGAAAATAGGGTTTATGTAATGATATTTGTTACAAGAAGTAGTTTAAAGATTTTTAGCCTATTTGACCCCTGCAACCTTGAATAGTGGTCAAGGTCATTTATTTGAAAAAAAAAAAACTATGTAGCCCTTAAACTTAGTTGCCCTTCATCCCAGCATGCTACATGTACAATATGAGGTTTCTTGGGCTCTTAGTTATTCATAAGAGGTCATTTAAAGATTTTACCTATTTGACCCCTGTGACCTTGAATGAAGGTCAAGGTCATCCATTTGAACAAACTTGGTAGCCCTTCATCCCAGCATGCTACTGGCCAAATATCACTACCCTAGGCCTTTCAAATTTTGAGAAGAAGTTGTTTTTATGAAAGTTTACACACAGAGTGCAACACATGACGACAAACAGAACATGTTACCCTGACCTTGGGGTCAGATGACCTCACAATAAACATGTAATGATACCTGTTTCTCTACGGGCGCTGGTTCTGGGTCTGCTTTCTTTTTACCGAGGATGTCCGCCCCGCCAAACAAGGATACACCACCAACAGGTTTCTTACTGCCACTGGACATAGATGAAATATACAGTTAAACACGTTTATAATGAACCTCTGGACATAGGTGATATAAATTTATTGTTATTTCTTAGCAGTTACATTTGTTTTCTGATATATAACAGTCAGCTAAAATCATAAGATTCTTATGAACATTCTCATATTTCTCCATACTAAAGGGAGACAAAAATGCTACATTTAACACATCTTTCAATGACCCTGTCTGTTAATGGGATGCTACACTAAACAAACCAAACCAGGTAAAATAATAACGCTACAAAGGCATGTTCATTATAAACATATTATTACTGTGTCAATATAACACATACATAAACTCATTAACCCCTGAAATTTCATTATGGACTGGTCTAGTCTTTGATTTAGAAGACTCTAAATGTATCTTCAGGGGAGATAGAGTTGAAGTACTTAACTAATTCTGTCCCTAAAATTTCATAATGGACTGGATTAGTCTTTGATTTAGAAGAGTCTAAATGTGTTTTCAGGGGTAAAGGGTATGTTTAAGATAGCATACCTAGTAGATTTGGCAGGAGCAGCACCAAACATATCACCATCCTCATTATCATCCTCTCCAAACAAACTCCCAGAACGAGGCTTCTCTTTACTCTGGAACCAAAACAGTAACCACAGGTATATAACAATAGCTAATTAACTCCCAGACCGAGGCTGGAACCAAAACCATGTGATACATTGCTATTTACAGACAAATGTATATCCTTTCATATTTGTGTTATGACCTACCATCATACTTCCATGGCGACTTCTTATTATGGTTTCTCGAATACAATTCATTCTTTTCCGGTAATATTTATTTTTGAGATTTCTAATTGTTATTGAAATTCAGAATATTTGCAATCTCAATACAATTAAACCTGTCTAAAAGACCACCAAAGGGGAACGTGGTCTCTTTAGCCAAGTGGTTGTTATACACAGGTCAAATTGTGTTGAAGTTAATTATTTGGGACTCTAAAAAGTGGTCTTATAAACCAGCTGGTCTTTATACAGAGGTGGTCTTATAAACCAGCTGGTCTTTATACAGAGGTGGTCTTATAAACCAGCTGGTCTTTATACAGAGGTGGTCTTATAAACCAACTGGTCTTTATACAGAGGTGGTCTTATAAACCAACTGGTCTTTATACAGAGGTGGTCTTATAAACCAGCTGGTCTTTATACAGAGGTGGTCTTATAAACCAACTGGTCTTTATACAGAGGTGGTCTTATAAACCAGCTGGTCTTTATACAGAGGTGGTCTTATAAACCAACTGGTCTTTATACAGAGGTGGTCTTATAAACCAGCTGGTCTTTATACAGAGGTGATCTTATAAACCAACTGGTCTTTATACAGAGGTGATCTTATAAACCAGCTGGTCTTTATACAGAGGTGATCTTATAAACCAACTGGTCTTTATACAGAGGTGGTCTTATAAACCAACTGGTCTTTATACAGAGGTGGTCTTATAAACCAACTGGTCTTTATACAGAGGTGGTCTTATAAACCAGCTGGTCTTTATACAGAGGTGGTTATTGAGGTAAATTTTACTGTACAATATATATAGTATTTATAAAAAATACTGGGTCAGAGACAATATATATAACATTTATAAAATACTGGGTCAGAGACAATATATATAACATTTATAAAATACTGGGTCAGAGACATACTTGTGACCACTTTAGTATTGTTACATACCTTAACTGTAGTTGATGTCGGTTTCTTCCCCATACCAAACAAACCATCGTCTTCTTCATCATCAGCACCGAACAGTGAAGGGGCTGGCTTAGCTTTAGATTTACTGTCAAGTAATGAAAGATGTAAACAAAATTTAGATTGACTGTAAAGTAATGAAGGATGTAAACAAAATTTAGATTGACTGTAAAGTAATGAAGTAAAAAAAAACTATAATGACTGTAAAGTAATGAAGTAAAAAAAATTATAATGACTGTAAAGTAATGAAGTAAAAAACAAGAGGCCCAGAGGGCCTGTATCGCTCACCTGGTTTGTAATGCCAAGTAATGTTCTGAATACAGGTTCATTGTTCCTTTTCTGAAGGAATTTTAATATTAACCTCTAAATCCCCTATTGGGCCCCACCCCTCCCGCCCCCAGGGGGTCAGAGCCAAAATTTATACAAGTTCTGTTCCCCTTCCCCCAAGGATGTTTATGGCCAAATTTGGTCACAATCCAAGCAAAACTCTAGGACAAGAAGTGATTTATAGGATTTACCTCTATTTCCCCTATTGGGCCCCACCCGTTCTGTCCTCAGGGGGCCAGAGTCACAATTTATAAAAGTTCTGTTCCCCTTCCCCCAAGGATGTTTGTGGCCAAATTTGGTTACAATCCATGGAGAACTCTATGACTAGTAGCGATTTAAAGGATTTACCTCTATTTCCCCTATTGGGCCCCCGCCCCTCCTGCCCCCGGGGGGTCAGAGCCAAAATTTATACAAGTTCTGTTCCCCTTCCCCAAAGGATGTTTGTGGCCAAATTTGGTTACATTCCATTCAGAGCTCTATGACTAGTAGCGATTTAAAGGATTTACCTCTATTACCCCTATTGGGCCCTACCCCTCCTGCCCCTGGGGGATTAGAGCCAAAATTTATACAAGTTCTGTTCCCCTTCCCCCAAAGATGTTTGTGGTCAAATTTGGTTACAATTCATGTAGAGCTCTAGGACAAGTAGATATTTAAAGGAAGTACCTCTATTTCCCCTATTGGGCCCCGACCCTCCTGCCCTCGGGAGGTCAGAGCCAAAATTTATACAATGTCTGTTCCCCCTCCCCCAAGGATGTTTGTGGCCAAATTTGGTTACAATCCGTGCAGAACTCTATGACTAGTAGCGATTTAAAGGATTAACCTCTATTTCCCCTATTGGGCCCCGCCATCCTGACCCGGGGGATCAGAGCCAAAATTTATACAAGTTCTGTTCCCCTTCCCCCAAGGATGTTTGTGGCCAAATTTAGTTACATTCCATTCAGAACTCTATGACTAGTAGCGATTTAAAGGATTTACCTCTATTTCCCCTATTGGGCCCCGCCATCCTGACCCGGGGGATCAGAGCCAAAATTTATACAAGTTCTGTTCCCCTTCCCCCAAGGATGTTTGTGGCCAAATTTAGTTACATTCCATTCAGAACTCTATGACTAGTAGCGATTTAAAGGATTTACCTCTATTTCCCCTATTGGGCCCCACCCATCCTGACCCGGGGGATCAGAGCCAAAATTTATACAAGTTCTGTTCCCCTTCCCCCAAGGATGTTTGTGGCCAAATTTGATTACATTCCATTCAGAACTCTATGACTAGTAGCGATTTAAAGGATTTACCTCTTTTTCCCCTATTGGGCCCCGCCCCTCCTGCCCCCAGGGGACCAGAGTCAAAATTTATACAAGTTCTGTTCCCCTTCCCCCAAGGATGTTTGTGGCCAAATTTGGTTACATTCCATTCAGAACTCTATGACTAGTAGCGATTTAAAGGATTTACCTCTATTACCCCTATTGGGCCCCGCCCCTCCTGCCCCCGGGGTGTCAGAGCCAAAATTTATACAAGTTCTGTTCCCCTTCCCCCAAGGATGTTTGTGACCAAATTTGGTTACAATTCATGTAGAACTCTATGACTAGTAGCGATTTAAAGGATTTACCTCTATTTCCCCTATTGGGCCCCGCCCCCCCTGCCCCGGGGGGGGGGGGGGGGACAAGAGCCAAAATTTATACAAGTTCTGTTCCCCTTCCCCCAAGGATGTTTGTGGCCAAATTTGGTTACATTCCATTCAGAGCTCTATGACAAGTAGCGATTTAAAGGATTAACCTCTATTACCCCTATTGGGCCCCGCCCCTCCTGCCCCTGGGGGACCAGAGCCAAAATTTATACAAGTTCTGTTTCCCCTCCCCCAAGGATGTTTGTGGTCAAATTTGGTTACAATCCATGCAGAACTCTAGGACAAGTAGCGATTTATAGGATTTACCTCTATTTCCCCTATTGGGCCCCGGCCCTCCTGCCCCGGGGGGGGGACAGAGCCAAAATTTATACAAGTTCTGTTCCCCCTTCCCCAAGGATGTTTGTGGCCAAATTTGGTTACAATCCATGCAGAACTCTATGACTAGTAGCGATTTAAAGGAAATGTTGACGGACGACGGACGGACGGACGGACGACGGACGGACGGACGGGACGGACGGCGGACGGACGGACGGACGGACAGACGGACGACGGACGCCGCGCCATGACATAAGCTCACCGGCCCTTCGGGCCAGGTGAGCTAAAAATTATAATGACTGTAAAGTAATGAAGTAAAAAAAAATTATAATGACTGTAAAGTAATGAAAAATGTAAACAAAATGTGTAAGGGTTGTCATATACCAGTGTAAAAATGACCACTGTAGCTTTGAAATGAACCTGATTAACTGATTAACATTCTACATCATTACTACACAGAGAAGCACCCTACCTATCAGCCCTAGGTTTTGGCGTCTCCCGGAACAATGCATCGTCAGCGTCGTCATCAAACAGACTGTTACTGGACGAGCTCCGACCGTCCTTTTTGATACGGTCGACTTGTCGTGATGATAGGGAAGACTGTGATTGGCTGGACTTAATGCTACTGCTGCGGGATTTGTTACTGGCTGAGGCGTCGCTGTCTTCGTCCTGATCAACATATATATACACAAGTCATGAACGGAAATTTGGTGTTCTTTTGGTGGATCAAGTTGGGTTTTTTACACTAAAATTAGGAGACAATAATGATTATATTCAGCCATTTTTGGGTTGAACTTGATGGAAACTCTTAATCATATTATTTACCTAGCTCGATTGATCTAGAAAATGATTCCCATGTTTGAGAACTCATAATTTGCATTTGTTTTTTTTACAAGAGGCCCAGAGGGCCTGTATCGCTCACCTGGTTCGTAATGCCAAGTAATGTTCTGAATACAGGTTCATTATTTCTTTTCCTTAATTTTTATATTTACCTCTAATTCCCCTATTGGGCCCCGCCCCTCCTGCCCCCGGGGGGGTCAGAGCCAAAATTTATACAAGTTCTGTTGCTCTTCCCCCAAGGATATTTGTGGCCAAATTTGGTTACAATACATGCAGAACTCTAGGACAAGTAGGGATTCATAGGATTTACCTATATTTCCCCTATTGAGCCCCACCCCTCCTGCCCCCGGGGGGGTCAGAGCCAAAATTTATACAAGTTCTGTTCTCCTTCCTCCACAGATATTTGTGGCCAAATTTGGTTACAATCCATGCAGAACTCTAGGACAAGTAGCGATTTGAAGGATTTACCTCTATTTCCCCTATTTAGCCCCGCCCCTCCTGCCCCCAGGGGGTCAGAGCCGAAATTTATACAAGTTCTGTTCCCCTTCCCCAAATGATGTTTGTGGTCAAATTTGGTTACAATCCATGCAGAACTCTAGGACAAGTAGCGATTTAAAGGATTTACCTCTATTTCCCATATTGAGCCCCGCCCCTCCTGCCCCCGGGGGGTCAGAGCCAAAATTTATACAAATTCTGTTCCCCTTCCCCAAAGGATGTTTGTGGCCAAATTTGGTTACAATCCATGCAGAACTCTAGAACAAGTAGGGATTTATAGGATTTACCTCTATTTCCCCTATTAGGCCCCGCCCCTCCTGCCCCCGGGGGGTCAGAGCCAAAATTTATACAAGTTCTGTTCTCCTTCCTCCACAGATATTTGTGGCCAAATTTGGTTACAATCCGTGCAGAACTCTAGGACAAGTAGCGATTTGAAGGATTTACCTCTATTTCCCCTATTTAGCCCCACCCCTCCTGCCCCCGGGGGGTCAGAGCCAAAATTTATACAAGTTCTGTTCCCCTTCCCAAAATGATGTTTGTGGTCAAATTTGGTTACAATCCATGCAGAACTCTAGGACGAGTAGCGATTTAAAGGATTTACCTCTATTTCCCATATTGAGCCCCGCCCCTCCTGCTGCTATGGAATGTAAAATACAACCAATAAGAAATCTTTATTTATATATGGAATGTAAAATACAACCAATAAGAAATCTTTATTTATATATGGAATGTAAAATACAACCAATAAGAAATCTTTATTTATATATGGAATGTAAAATACAACCAATAAGAAATCTTGCTCCCTTCAGAGCCGCAGCTATCTTTATTTATATATGGAATGTAAAATACAACCAATAAACAAAATCTTTATTTATATATGGAATGTAAAATACAACTAATAAGAAATCTTTAAAATTATATTTGTAGGGAATTTAAAATACAACTCCATCTATAAGAAATCTTTATTTTTGTCATATATGGAATGTAAAATACAACTGGTTTAAGAAATCCGGACCATTTAACAAATATATGGAATGTAAAATACAACCAATAAGAAATCTTTATTTATATATGGAATGTAAAATACAACCAATAAGAAATCTTTATTTATATATGGAATGTAAAATACAACCAATAAGAAATCTTTATTTATATATGGAATGTAAAATACAACCAATAAGAAATCTTTATTTATATATGGAATGTAAAATACAACTAATAAGAAATCTTTATTTATATATGGAATGTAAAATACAACTATCACGTCACAATCTTTATTGGGACTAATATGGATGTTAAATGTAAAATACAACAATAAGAAATCTTTCATTATATATGGAATTAAAATACAAAAAGAAATCTTTCTTTATTATGGACGTAACAACAACAACTACATCAAGGATCAAAAAACAACTGACCTGGTTTCTTACTTGACTATGAAAATCAAAAAACTGACCTGGTTTCTTACTTGACGAAGCAAACAACTGACCTGGTTTCTTACTTGACGAAGCAAACAAGTCGCCGCCATCCTCATCCTCGTCATCGTCATCAAAGAAGCCGCCACCACCGCCAGCTTTCTTTGTGGACGGAGCGCTGATGGACGTCGGTTTTTTATCTGATCCACTTCTCTCCTTCGTACTCGACCCAAACATTCCTCCATCATCATCGTCTGGTCAGAAATAAAATACGACCTCATAGAGTTGGTACAATGTTGTGACAAAAGCCGTTACAATGTATAACCTTTTGTATGAATTTTATTTTACATTATTTGTCATTCCTGAATATAGTAGATCAAAACCTGATACTGTATTCTATATTTGCAATATTACAGAGTTTATCTCAACAGGTAGGTACTGATTGAAGTGAAAAGTAAAATACAGATTGTGAAGTTTGTTTCGCAACATCAAACTTTTCGAATGTGAAAATGTGCTCACTAAATAAGATGTAACAATCTTACCTTCCTGTAAGGAAGCTTACTCTGTAATATACAAAAATGGAATATACGGTCATTTAACTGATACAGATGATACTTTTTGCAGATTTTGCAAACTATGGTGCTGTTGAGAAAATTCATATTGTAAATATAATAAATTTTAAATTTATATATACAAATGAAAATACTCTCCAATTTGTATAACGGTTATTTGAATTCTTCATCTCTATCTGCATTTTTGTCAGCCTTTGTTTTTATCTTTCTTTTTCTCTCCCGTGTATTTGGAATTTAGCTGTACGGACCAATCCAAACAAATCAAAATTCTGGATATATTCATAAAATAAAGCTATACAAGCTTTCCCTGTCTAATTCCTTTCCAATGGTTCCCTTAAAATGTATATATGGAATGTAAAATACAACTAATAAGAAATCTTTATTTATATATGGAATGTTAAAAACACTCAATAAGAAATCTTTATTTTGTAAAATTACAACTACTATCTCAATCCGCTACAAATCTTATCTATATATGGAATGTAAAATACAACAGAAATCTTTATTTTCACATACATCAACAGGACATCAAGGATCAAAAAAACAACTGACCTGGTTTCTCTTACTTGACGAAAGCAAACAACTGACCTGGTTTCTTACTTGACAAATCAAACAACTGACCTGGTTTCTTACTTGACGAAGCAAACAACTGACCTGGTTTCTTACTTGACGAAGCAAACAAGTCGCCGCCATCCTCATCCTCGTCGTCATCATCAAAGAAGCCGCCACCACCGCCAGCTTTCTTTGTGGACGGAGCGCTGATGGACGTCGGTTTTTTTATCTGATCCACTTCTCTCCTTCGTACTCGACCCAAACATTCCTCCATCATCATCGTCTGGTCAGAAATAAAATACGACCTCATAGAGTTGGTACAATGTTGTGACAAAAGCCGTTACAATGTATAACCTTTTGTATGAATTTTATTTTACATTATTTGTCATTCCTGAATATAGTAGATCAAAACCTGATACCGTATTCTATATTTGCATATTACAGAGTTATCTGCCCTTGCAGGTAGGTACTGATTGTGAAGTCATGTGTTTGCGAGCGCAACATCAAACTTTTCGAAGAAAACGACGTGAATTGTGCTCACAAAATAATGATGTAACAATCGATACCTTCCTGTAAGGGAGCTTACTCTGTAATATGCAAAAACGGAATAGACGGTCATTTAACTGGGATACAGATGATATTTTTCAAGATTTTGCTGGACTTTGGTGCTGTTGAGAAACTTTCATCAGCAATATAATAAGTTTGTAAATTATATATACAAATGACTCCAGCTATTTGTATAACGGTTATTTGAATAATTCATCTATTTGCATAAAATTGTCCAGGGTTTTTATCTTTGTATTTTGACTCCCATGTATTTGCATAAATTTCTGTACGACCTTTGATTATTCAAAATTAAATTCTGGAAAATTCCTATATAAAAGCTGGTATTTTTCAGTTTAGCGACATATTTCCAATGAAATATGCTGGAATATTACCATTAAATGTACGTACTCTAATAGCCAATTAATCAAAAAATTTTGATTCATCAGAATTTCATTTTTTCAAGTTTAAGTCAAAATCACAAAATGTCATACCATGAAATAAATTTGATTTTTTCAATGTCCTATTAACAGCCAGGGTCATTTAAGGATGCAGCAGTTTGTTGGTGGAGGAAAGCCAGAGTACCCGGAGAAAAACCACCGACCAGCGGCCAGTACCTTGCAACTGCCCCAAATGGGATTCGAACTCGCGACCACAGAGGTGGAGGGCATGTGGTAATATGTGATCCATCTTAACCATTCAGCCACTGCGGCCCCCATGAAAAATCATTCAGCAAATATGACAACTTACCCGCACAAAAAGGACCCACACCACCGGCTGGCTTTTTTACTGGACGATTTCTTCTTAGGCTTTTCTGTTGATAAGCATAGACAATGGTGAATTTACACTGAATTTTTGAAATTACAAATTCATCTTCAGAACTGGTATGGTATGATATAGAGATAGTTTTATACCTAAGTGCAATCAAACCACTGAATTCTTTAACCCATCCAAAACCTGAGATAACCTAGTTTATATGTGAAAAGTTTGAATTGATCGAAAAAAATTATTTCAAAAATATTTTGACTTTCGAGATAATAACAATCCACTAACATTTATTCTCTATTTGCATGTTACAGAGTTATTTGCCCCTGTATTGATATTATGGGAAAACAATGTAAATTTTTCCTCATAAGATGATAATGATGTCACAATCAATACCTAAACTCAAAGGAAATAACTGTACAAGGACAAACCGACACAAACAAAAATGTTCATACCTTCTTCAATGACCGGTTCTTTTTCTACGTCGTCAAACAGACCACCCTGAAATCAGAAAAATACGGTAACTAAAAATAAATCTTTTCTTGATCACAGATTTTCTTTAAAACAGCACTTTTCTAATTAATCAATCTAGACTATTCATCAAAAGTATAATCTCCAGGAGCACAATACAAAAGTTTTCATTTTCATACCTCATCACTGTCATTGTCGAACATGCTCTTACTGGATGAGAATAAACCTCCGGAGGTACCAAACGGGGAATCATCTTCATCTGGGGCTCCAAAGGGGTCAGCATCTAAAATAAATATTTAAAGTCAGTTTCAGATAAATCTATCATTATAAGCATCTAAAATAAAGATTTTAATGCCAGTTTCAGATATGACTATCATTATAAGCATCTAAAATAAAGATTTTAAAGTCAGTTTCAGATAAGACTGTCATTATAAGCATCTACAATAAAGATTTTATAGTCAGTTTTCAGATAAGTCTAACAATGAAGTATCAATCAGTGGTTTGGTAGGTGGAGTAACGGTCCAGTTTTCTTTCATCATTCTCACCAAACAAAATTTTCCACACACACATATGCAATTCTAGACAGGACAATCATTAGCCATTCGTATTCCACCTTTAAATATTATAGAGTTACCTACTCTTGTGGGTTGGTATTGATTGTAACGCAATATAAGCTTGTGTGTCTAAAAATTACGTCAATTTCTCTGAAAGTTATGACCTTAAGCTTACACAAACATGACATGACAACACTATGTATCCGCATGATCAGGCAAATACATGTAACTCTGTAATACACAAAGACAGAATACTTTTGAAGTATGAATACACCACTATGACGACATTGACCACTTGTTTTGTTTACCTTCATCTGGGATTTTCTTCTTGGCTTTGTCTTTTCCTTTCTTTGATTTTTTATGACTGCTCTCAGATTCTGTTCTTTTCTTTCCTTTACCTATTGGAATAACGAACACAAGCCGTGATAGTATATGGAGAAATAGCAATTACTTTACTGGCTTTGTAATCTTGTCATCAATGGTAGACAATAGCAATTACTTTACTGGCTTTGTAATCTTTGTTATCAAAATTAGAGAAATTCTTTAAATTGTGAGAAAGTTTATATATAATTATAACTTTACCTTTCATCTTTGGTTTAGGTTCCTCAGTTTCATCGTCCTCCTCGTCGCTATCTGAAGCGGGTATCTTGGCTGGAGCTCCAATCTTCTTAGCCAGTTCCGACGCAAAGTCCACAGCTCCTTTAGGCTGTAATCAGAAGGGTAATTTTGGTATAATTTTACTGTTTATGTCCCTAATACATGTCTGCTGATATTTCCCATAAAATTTATAATGAGTGCAGTTAGGAATTACATAAAAATGTCTTGATTTCATAGTTTGTCCTAATATCAGAAAAAAAAAAAATTGTACATGGCTACATACACCTTGTTAAAATTTTTTCAAAAGACGGTAGTATACATCTGTTTGCTACAAAGAAGTATTTAATAGCAGTTTGAAATAAAAGACTGTAAAGGTGCATTTTTTGTGAGGTGAAAATTTATGCTAATTATGCAAGGACTTTTTAGCTAAGCAAAGCCCCCTATATATTGATTACAATGTGTGTAATTATCCCGAAAGAAAACATAACAAATTGTTTGCATATGCAAATCACATTATTACATGCTCCCAAAAATATCCATGTTAACATTCATCAAAAGCACTTTTGCAGCTATGAATCTAACTCAAGACCTCTGACTTATTGGTCGAATGCTCAACCAATCAAGCTTATGGAAAATTCCTCATAGCCAAGCTAGTGTTTACCATTCAGGTTATATCTGATCCTCATAGCCAAGCTAGTGTTTACCATTCAGGGTTACATCTGATCCTCATAGCCAAGCTAGTGTTTACCATTCAGGGTTACATCTATCCTCATAGCCAAGCTAGTGTTTACCATTCAGGGTTACATCTGATCCTCATAGCCAAGCTAGTGTTTACCATTCAGGGTTACATCTGATCCTCATAGCCAAGCTATTGTTTACCATTCAGGGTTACATTGATCCTCATAGCCAA
Organism: Argopecten irradians; assembly: GCF_041381155.1. Classification (NCBI taxonomy): domain Eukaryota; kingdom Metazoa; phylum Mollusca; class Bivalvia; order Pectinida; family Pectinidae; genus Argopecten; species Argopecten irradians. The sequence continues at coordinate 34,087,040 of NC_091148.1, forward strand.
GCTAGTGTTTACCATTCAGGGTTACATTTGATCCTCATAGCCAAGCTAGTGTTTACCATTCAGGGTTACATCTGATCCACATATCCAAGCTAATTTGTTCCCATCTCAGGGTTATATCTTGATCATGTCATCAGAGCCAAGCTAAGTGTTTACCATTCAGGGTTACATCTGATCCTCATAGCCAAGCAAGTGTTTACCATTCAGGGTTACATCTGATCCTCATAGCCAAGCTAGTGTTTACCATTCAGGGTTACATCTGATCCTCATAGCCAAGCTAGTGTTTTACCATTCAGGGTTACATCTGATCCTCATAGCCAAGCTAATGTTTACCATTCAGGGTTACATCTGATCCTCATAGCCAAGCTAGTGTTTACCATTCAGGGTTACATCTGATCCTCATAGCCAAGCTAGTGTTTACCATTCAGGGTTACATCTGATCCTCATAGCCAAGCTAGTGTTTACCATTCAGGGTTACATCTGATCCTCATAGCCAAGCTAGTGTTTACCATTCAGGGTTACATCTGATCCTCATAGCCAAGCTAGTGTTTACCATTCAGGGTTACATCTGATCCTCATAGCCAAGCTAGTGTTTACCATTCAGGGTTACATCTGATCCTCATAGCCAAGCTAGTGTTTACCATTCAGGGTTACATCTGATCCTCATAGCCAAGCTAGTGTTTACCATTCAGGGTTACATCTGATCCTCATAGCCAAGCTAGTGTTTACCATTCAGGGTTACATCTGATCCTCAAAGCCAAGCTAGTGTTTACCATTCAGGGTCACATCTGATCTCTGATCCTCATAGCCAAGCTAATGTTTACCATTCAGGGTTACATCTGATCCTCATAGCCAAGCTAGTGTTTACCATTCAGGGTTACATCTGATCCTCATAGCCAAGCTAGTGTTTACCATTCAGGGTTACATCTGATCCTCATAGCCAAGCTAGTGTTTACCATTCAGGGTTACATCTGATCCTCATAGCCAAGCTAGTGTTTACCATTCAGGGTTACATCTGATCCTCATAGCCAAGCTAGTGTTTACCATTCAGGGTTACATCTGATCCTCATAGCCAAGCTAGTGTTTACCATTCAGGGTTACATCTGATCCTCATAGCCAAGCTAGTGTTTACCATTCAGGGTTACATCTGATCCTCATAGCCAAGCTAGTGTTTACCATTCAGGGTTACATTTGATCCTCATAGCCAAGCTAGTGTTTACCATTCAGGGTTACATCTGATCCTCATAGCCAAGCTAGTGTTTACCATTCAGGGTTACATCTGATCCTCATAGCCAAGCTAGTGTTTACCATTCAGGGTTACATCTGATCCTCATAGCCAAGCTAGTGTTTACCATTCAGGGTTACATCTGATCCATCATAGCCAAGCAAGCTGTGTTTACCATTCAGGGTTACATCTGATCCTCATAGCCAAGCTAGTGTTTACCATTCAGGGTTACATTTGATCCTCATAGCCAAGCTAGTGTTTACCATTCAGGGTTACATTTGATCCTCATAGCCAAGCTAGTGTTTACCATTCAGGGTTACATCTGATCCTCATAGCCAAGCTAGTGTTTTACCATTCAGGGTTACATCTGATCCTCATAGCCAAGCTAATGTTTACCATTCAGGGTTACATCTGATCCTCATAGCCAAGCTAGTGTTTACCACTCAGGGTTACATCTGATCCTCATAGCCAAGCTAGTGTTTACCATTCAGGGTTACATCTGATCCTCATAGCCAAGCTAGTGTTTACCATTCAGGGTTACATCTGATCCTCATAGCCAAGCTAGTGTTTACCATTCAGGGTTACATCTGATCCTCATAGCCAAGCTAGTGTTTACCATTCAGGGTTACATCTGATCCTCATAGCCAAGCTAGTGTTTACCATTCAGGGTTACATCTGATCCTCATAGCCAAGCTAGTGTTTACCATTCAGGGTTACATCTGATCCTCATAGCCAAGCTAGTGTTTACCATTCAGGGTTACATCTGATCCTCATAGCCAAGCTAGTGTTTACCATTCAGGGTTACATCTGATCCTCATAGCCAAGCTAGTGTTTTACCATTCAGGGTTACATCTGATCCTCATAGCCAAGCTAGTGTTTACCATTCAGGGTTACATCTGATCCTCATAGCCAAGCTAGTGTTTACCATTCAGGGTTACATCTGATCCTCATAGCCAAGCTAGTGTTTACCATTCAGGGTTACATCTGATCCTCATAGCCAAGCTAGTGTTTACCATTCAGGGTTACATCTGATCCTCATAGCCAAGCTAGTGTTTACCATTCAGGGTTACATCTGATCCTCATAGCCAAGCTAGTGTTTACCATTCAGGGTTACATCTGATCCTCATAGCCAAGCTATGTTTCATCAGGGTTACATCTGATCCCATAGCCAAGCTAGTGTTTACCATTCAGGGTTACATCTGATCCTCATAGCCAAGCTAGTGTTTACCATTCAGGGTTACATCTGATCCTCATAGCCAAGCTAGTGTTTACCATTCAGGGTTACATCTGATCCTCATAGCCAAGCTAGTGTTTACCATTCAGGGTTACATCTGATCCTCATAGCCAAGCTAGTGTTTACCATTCAGGGTTACATCTGATCCTCATAGCCAAGCTAGTGTTTACCATTCAGGGTTACATCTGATCCTCATAGCCAAGCTAGTGTTTACCATTCAGGGTTACATCTGATCCTCATAGCCAAGCTAGTGTTTACCATTCAGGGTTACATCTGATCCTCATAGCCAAGCTAGTGTTTACCATTCAGGGTTACATCTGATCCTCATAGCCAAGCTAGTGTTTACCATTCAGGGTTACATCTGATCCTCATAGCCAAGCTAGTGTTTACCATTCAGGGTTACATCTGATCCTCATAGCCAAGCTAGTGTTTACCATTCAGGGTTACATTTGATCCTCATAGCCAAGCTAGTGTTTACCATTCAGGGTTACATCTGATCCTCATAGCCAAGCTAGTGTTTACCATTCAGGGTTACATCTGATCCTCATAGCCAAGCTAGTGTTTACCATTCAGGGTTACATCTGATCCTCATAGCCAAGCTAGTGTTTACCATTCAGGGTTACATCTGATCCTCATAGCCAAGCTAATGTTTACCATTCAGGGTTACATCTGATCCTCATAGCCAAGCTAATGTTTACCATTCAGGGTTACATCTGATGCCTAAATTATACCTGTGGTTGTTTTTCTCGGCCAGCATCCTCCTCCTCCTCTGAGTCATCGCTCTCCTCGTCTTCCTCATCATCGCTGGGTTTTTTCTTATCTCCGAACAGGTCACCATCACTCTCATCACTCTGCAAAATACACAATCATTTGTACCAGTGGTTCATGGCTTAAACATTTTTTCCCTAATACATAATTATTCATTCAAACCAGTATAACACTACCTGTGCATAAAATGTGAAAGTCACATAAAAAATCCCTTTACTGTGTTAACACAAAGTTAACTGAATTCCCCATCCCCTTGCAAAAATAAATACAACATATAAACAATGTGATTTTCTTTCTAGCACTACCCACCTCATCTGAGTTGTCCCTGATAACTTTCCTGGGTGGTGGCCTGGACTTAGGTGTGTCTGAGTCACTGTCACTATCACTATACGAGTACTAACAGAAACACACAATACACAGCATAAAAGCATGCTAAACTGAAAGTAAAATCTACTTAAAACAGAAATTTGCTAAATAAACTGAGTTTGTGAGACTACAAGTACATTAACGATATAATTAATTTATTTTATAATATGTTAAAACATAGATATAAACAAAAACATGCTTTATTAACATTAAGCATTCTGAAGCAGGAGACACAATTAGCCATTTATTACCTAACAGTGACGCTCACACCAAATGAGAACTGTCGTCCACAAGGCAAACTGATGTACCCCTCACGCCCAAACAAACCAGTATATTAATTTCAAACAAAGAGGTATAATACTGTAAAAACTGGAGTATGCTCTTCCGATATAAGTTAAGTAAATCTACACCATTAAAGGTTTATTGTCACCACATTCTGTTGAAATCCCTTCAGTAGTTTAAGAGAAGTATTGGTGCATGGACAGACAAACCAATTCAGTATTAATATAGTGCAGATCTTTGACCTTCACATAAAGTCAAGGTCACTTTATGTATTTCTTATACATGGTTACTTCTAATTTTGTCAATTTGAAACCAAACGGATACTGGGTACCATTATCTTGTCAGTAACGATAAGTTTAAATACAAAGTTTTATGACCATGGCACAGGAAACGCACTACATGAAAAAGGCAAAATACATTTTACAAACAATTTACAACATCCAGCTAAGTCTACTTATTAAGAATTATTCCTTACTTCCTCTGAGGATTCTTGTTTCTCCGGTTTCTTCTCGTCTTCCGATTCACTTTCACTCATGCTTCCATGGTCACTCTCCTCTTCCTCTGTCAAACACAAACAAATTCATAACATATTAATTATTCACATATTAATTACATTCATTAATTACTCAGTACTTTCATACCTTGGTCATTATCGCCATGAAATACTAATTTATAACATCAAATGTTAAACATTTGTTAAATGTCCATTAGGTGTTCTAGAGTTCCCTGTCTATTTCATGGAGGGAAATAAAAAATCTATCCCATAATAATAAACCCACCTGATTCCTCCTCCAACAGTCCGACGTTGTCGTCTGCTAGGAAGTTAGGTGTACCGATCAGAAGAGGTAAGGCTCTAGACAGGTATGGGTCCTGATCAAGTAAAATATATGGTGTAAATTCAAAATGGGGGTTTCAAAACAAATTAAAATTTATAATTGATTTAATGTATTTTTTTTTTTTCATGAAATTTCTTTATACAGAAAATAATCATAAATCAATATTCAGGGATGTGATTGATCGTATCAGCGTAAGTAAATCGCTCCCCCTGGTGTTTAAAAAGGTCATTTTATGATACTTCAGATTACATCTGATATGATTTGATGTTCTTAGATCAGAAGACATCCTCTGAAAACAGAAAGAATCACATCCCAGAATAGTATACATGAACATGGTGTGAAATTAAGGCATTCGAAATTGACCTAAAAACTAGTTTAACCTCTGACCTTTGGCTCTAAGATAGGATCAACTCTGTATCCAGTTTCATCGTCGTCCTCGGAGTCGGAGTCAGCTACATGGCTGTCAAGTTTTTCAAATGCATCATCTATAACATTGATGCCCAAGGTCAATGCCTCTTTGACCTTTGGTATTAGTTCTGCTTCCCTCTGTTCTCGAGTTTTCTCCTGGAAAAAAATAAAGCATACAAATACATGAACTCCTAAAGGTATATCAGTATTACTCCCTCACATCCTAGCTCTTATCATGACAATATGACTGAAGATAGGATCAAGAAGATAATCAGAAATAATATTCCAACTTTAATTTAAACATGGTTTGTTTGTTTGATTAATAAACGTCATGTAAGGACGGCCTCCCATGTATGCAAAAGTGTGGTGTGTATGTAGTGAAAGGTGCATGTTTTGGCAGACTGCAGTTTATTCCTGTTGTGTCTTCTTGTATAGTGGAACTCTTGCCCTTTTTATAGTGCTATATCTCTGAAGCATGCCGCCGAAGACACCAAGCAACACACCCCACCCGGTCACATTATACTGACAAAGGGCGAACCAGTCATCTTACTCCCTGTCTGCTGAGCGCTAAGCAGGAGTAGAAACTACCACTTTTATAGACTTTGGTGTGTCTCGGCCAGGGGACAGAAACCAGAGCCTACCTCAAAGGGGTGAGCGCTCAACAGAAGGCCAAAAGTGAGGCGGTGTCAAGGGAGACGTTAGGAAGAAGAAAGGCAGTTAGGAAGAAAAGAAAAGATAAGATCCTAAATTTAGTCGCCTTTCACGATCATGCAATAGGGGCCGCAAGTAAAATTCTAATGCCCTACCTGCAGGTACATGGTAAGTAATTTGAAACATACAATTGTTTTTAACACTAACATTCACAGAAAGATGTAACAATCACTATTTTTCATTTAAATACTTTTTTTGTAAAGAAGAAAACATGTGAAGTAGGAATGCCTGTAAGACATAAATGTCCCCACCATATGAAATCAAAGTACCATAGAAATATTATTTTATTCAAGAGATTAAGACTCTTTTAAATTCTTTAATAACATAACTATGGAACTCGTTGATGATGAAGGTATGATATACCTGTTCCTCTGGTTTAGTTTCCTCCTTAGCTTCTCCTCCCTGGCTCACATCTTCATCATACACACGCTACAAAGGGAGACAATTCATAAAGTAAGACAACTCTTCATAATTGTCTATACTGTCAGATAGGTTTGATAACAGAATAAAGTACTAGTAACAAAGAAAGAAAGAAAATAGAAGGCATCAGTAGATCTATTTCACTGCACTGTCAACAATTCATTGATTATCTATCATCAAAAGAAGCCCCTTTTTGATCTAGTAGATCTATCATAATTCCTTTTGTTTTAGATCTACCATAATTACTTCCCTTTGTTTTAGATCTATCATAATTACTTCCCTTTGTTTTAAATCTACCATAATTACTTCCCTTTGTTTCAGATCTATCATAATTACTTCCCTTTGTTTTAGATCTACCATAATTACTTCCCTTTTGTTTTAGATCTATCATAATTACTTCCCTTTTTTTAGATCTATCATAATTACTTCCCTTTGTTTTAGATCTATTATAATTACTTCCCTTTGTTTTAGATCTATCATAATTACTTCCCTTTGTTTTAGATCTATCATAATTACTTCTCTTTGTTTTAGATCTATCATTATTACTTCCCTTTGTTTTAGATCTATTATAATTACTTCCCTTTGTTTTAGATCTATCATAATTACTTCCCTTTGTTTTAGATCTATTATAATTACTTCCCTTTGTTTTAGATCTATCATAATTACTTCCCTTTGTTTTAGATCTATCATAATTACTTTCCTTTGTTTTAGATCTATCATAATTACTTTCCTTTGTTTTAGATCTATCATTATTACTTCCCTTTGTTTTATTGTATGATGACATAGCAGTGTTTCTTAAATAAATAGCAGACTCTGAGGTCGAAAATGGAAAAAAAATTGAATTCAATTTTACTTCAAGTTATAGTAAAAAATATCCATTTACATATGTACTTACGTTTTCCACAAATTGTGTATTGGCCAACATGATAAAATCATTAAACACATTGTTTACTCTTACGGAGGTCAGCTGAAAAAACAAAATTCAATTCCATGTATTAAAACATTAAAGTGAATGATTGGTAGAAATATAAATGATAGAATAGGTAAGAATACAGGGATTCTAAAATTCCAAAAGTCATGGGTAATACACATTCTGATGATTTTGACAATATATTTTTATGTAAATTTTATGACGTCCAAATCACCAGAAGGTGGGACTATAGTCGACAGTAAATTGTATATTGGGATATTAAAACCCTTGTATTATTACTTAAATGGGGGGGGGGGGGGTATTTATATAATGGTTTTTTTTCCAGATTTATTACAATCACAACTCTAACATTTCAGTTGCTAGTTATATATATTAATCACTATATTCATGTTTGATTCCACTGCTTTGGGAATAGGAGTCAAGAGTCAGGGAAAACAATAAAATAATAATTAAATCATAAGTAAGACATGAGTAGGATTATTTATTTCCAATGAACCTTGTGTAACTTTTTGAAAGAAATAAAGAAATACATAAATATTTAAGCCTTAACTGACACAGTAATAAATTAATAGATTTTGAATGATTTGCAAGTTACTAAGACCATGGGAAATTTAAGGCTTGAATTGGAAAAACGTTTGAGGCTTTTCAGAAAAAGTCAATATCCTTGATATTTAATACATTGATTACCTAAAGATGCCATCATAGGTATTATTACACCATTCTTTAGGGACTATATCTTATCATATCATTTATTATATCATTACTTACCTTGGAATCATTTAATAGACCGTCCACTCCCTTTTCAATCTCGTGGACTTTTAATATCATTCTCTGGGAAAACTCTTGTAAGTGGAGTAAGAGCTGAAATAATCAAATACCCGTAAGCCTTGGTAACACAAATATTTAATATCTAAGATTAAACTCTAAATGTCAACATATATTGGTAATATTTAACATCTATGATAACTTTTCTCTCCTTTCTTATTAACACAGACCCTCCAAACCTACCCCAGCATCAGCAGCTAATGACCAGTTCCCAGCTTCTTTCCTCATCTCCTCCACAGGCCAAGGTCGTTCCCATGACCTCTGACCTGCAGCTGCAGGCTCATTGTTCTGTCAATAGATACTCATATATATTCATTACAAATCTAAGCAGAGACATGCATGTGGGTACATTTTGTACAAAATTAAATTTGATTTGTGATCAAACTTATAAAAAATTTTGCTAAAATTTTATGAAACATAATGAGTAAGAGATATGATTATAAATTATATACGGTTTGCACATCCGTAATGGTCACTTTTAAATACTGATATTAGTGTCAGATTATACACATCAACTTTAAAACAAGCCTGACTGTAATACATTCTGTAACAACCTATGCATTGGACTCAATGATCATTTATAGCATCACTATTTTTGGTCACGGAAAAGGCAACACAATAAAGATGGACCTATGTGATGTTAACCTAAGTTTAATTTGTCAAAACAGGGATGGTTAGTGTTCTATATATAGTAATCATGATCATTTGGTTGAAGATATCAAACTGTATAACTATAAGGTCAAAAAGGTCAAATTAGTCATAACCATATGCATGTTATATATACACTTACAACAAAGAAACAGCAAATAAAGTCAATGTAATGATTCCTCTTTCAGTGATACCTAAGTTTCAACAATTATTTATAATTACATATCCTGGTACATATCTTATAAAGATAATTAAAGGAATGTTATTCTAATTAGGGAAAACATGTACATCCATGAGCCTTGGGGACAAAATACATGAAAATATATGTACATGTGTTTAGCTCGCACAATAATCTAAGGCTAATTAACAAATTAACAATTGCAAGTACACATGGTCAAAATTACCAAGTGTTTGAGTCTTAACCTAGAACCTGTTGTATTCACTGTATATATTTTGTTACATGGTCAGTATTGTTCCTGCTATATAAGTAAGTGCGTTACGTGTAGATACTTGTGTACATATAAAGAATTAGATATGAAGCAAGACATTACCAACTGACATGTAGGACGAAGATTAGGCCTGTCAGTTTAGTCATCAAACTGCTGTCAAAATTACAGACACTTTTCCTGCTGACATAACTCAAAATTTATCGATGACAATTTACGTGTCGATGAATAAGTTTATATTTGAGTGATCGATGACGAAGCTGAACATATTTATTTACCGTGGGCGCCGCTGCTTGGTCAGACATAGCGAGGTCTGGTGGGGGTGGAACAGGCGACGCCATCTTGGAAATTATGACAAATCATGTGACTTTTTACGCTTCCGCTTTCACTTTGTGATCTAGGTCATTCAGACGTTTGAAGAGAAGGCATTTCAACACAGATCTTGTGTTGATTCAGATGAGGCGGGTAGTATAAAACAAGCAGGTAGGGCCGATGCTAATTACAGGTAAATGGGTTTTCAGAAATAGGTGTTTTCTAATTGTTACTCATTATTTTCAAAAGCGGATGCCTGTTCATGAGCTGCTTTTCATACATTTTAGTGGTTAAGATTAAAAATCCAAGCAAAATTATACCAGGGCCCATGCAGTTTCATCAACATTCCCTGGCTTAATTATGCCTAACTTTAATGAGTTCCATAACTTAAAATTCACCATAGAGAAACATTACATAAATTAAGGAACATAGTGAAAAGTTATAGTAGGGCATACAGTGATAGTCAGTCACATCCTTGATTTTCCAGGGGTTTCTATCACTGTCATATTATCCACCCCTGTACAATGTAATATGATTTTAGGCAAAGCCTATCTGAGAGCGCAGCAGTTGATCCATTCTTTCGTTTTTTTAATGTTTAACTAAATAGAAATATGCCAGGTAGATCTAAATAAAGGATTTCCAACGGCGAAAGAGTACTCTCCCCTGACCCATCAGTCTTATCGATATTGATATGTGTTTTGTTTTTATAGCTTATTGGGTGCGCTGAATAACTGTACTGCTAGAAACCATTTATAGAATTATTAAATATTAGAATAATAGCTTTGCTGAATTACTGGCATTGAGTTTATCACAAGAAAAATAATATTGAACATAGGATACTTCTACTTTCACTTTCTGCAAAAATACGTGACTGCGGCTACAAATTATATCTCAACGTCATTCTCCGTTGGCAGGCGGAAAATTCCGAAGCAACTGCTCACGTAAAACGGCTTTTAAGTTAAGATTCAGGACAAAATGTAATTGTTAGATTCAGGTAAGAATAAATTGGAAGGTTTATCTTTCACTAATGTTTTCATTTTGTATTTTTCCAAGCGTTACTTGTTTGTATAATCACGCGAGAGTGTGATTTTATAATCACGCGAGAGTGTGACTTTAGATACTGTCTTGCGCGATGCTGGATCTTGTGTTGACTTCCTGTTTCCGGTTTTTGAGAAAGTTTTCCAACTCTACATATATTGGATGATTTACATAGAATAACGTTACGGAGACACCTCTATCACAAGAGTAGATCTAAATAAAGGATTTCCATCGGCCCGTTCGCTGCGCTCTCTAATTTAGTCAAATTGAATGCAATAACGACAGTGATTAAAGTAACATCTGGAATATCAAAGATAGATTTATCACACACATTCAGTAAATTTCGTCATATAGATTTCAGAACCATTTCAATTGTTATTTTTTCGCTTTCAGAAATGGAGAATATACTGTTTTGGATGTGCCTGCTGATGCTTGTGTATACAACTGATGTTTGTAAAGCAGACACAGCACACAAACAAAAGGAAGTACTTGTGATAGGTGGAGGGATCTCTGGTTTAGCTGCTGCCAGGAAACTTGTCAACCACCCCTCACAGTTGTTTGATGTTACTGTGCTGGAGGCTAGAAAAGAAAGATATGGGGGACGCGTCTGGACAAACAGGAAACTTTTCAAGAAACCTCTCGGTAAATATTGGCAGATTTTGTGGGGATGATATTTTCAGGCATTTGTGGAGGATTTATTAATTACCATGGGGTCAAGAACGATTTGGAGATTTAACTTTGAAGAAATCGGTATATCGCTAATCGTTTTTAGCTTGAAAGCAAAATGTTTTAAAGGGCAAAAAATTATTTGCTACTTTTGTTTCAACTCAAATGAAAATTATCATATTGTTTAATTAACACAGGAACTTCATATCTCATGATCCAGAATATGTAGTAAGCATTCAGAGATTTAGACCATATAACAAGAATAAAAATATTAAATATATATATATATATTATTAATTGTGTAATCGTGTTCGTCACCTTTAAAAATCTGACATTTTTTTTGTCCACACAGTTGGAATTCTTTGTCCCATGTTATTAATTGATTGAAGGAAATATATCACATAAAAAGTGTAGACACTCAAGCAAGAAATGCTGATGTGATATTATGAAATGAAATTTTTCTTGATTTAACATGAATTGGGGCCTTGAAAATGAAAAGGAAAAATGGTTGCCTTAGGGACCATATACACATAGTCATGTACAGAAGTACTGATAATTTATTGTTAAATTGTTTAGTGTTTCTTTTATTGCAGGGGCAGAGACAGATCTGGGGGCTGTCTGGATCAACTCCAAAGTGAAGGACAATCCGATTCTGGCCATTGCCAGGAAAGGCGAGTTAGAAACCAAAGTGTCCGGACCTATACAGCTCCATGTTCCTGAGGCTGACAAGATCTTCAAGGGAGATGAGGCTAACAAAATATTCACTGAAGTTTTCTCGGTAAGATTTGGTTTGTATGAATGATTTCAACCAACTAGAGTCATTCATGGACTGTTGATGGACATTTCACCATGGTTTTCCTCAGGGAAAGTCTGGAATGTCTTGTCTGCATCCTCTGTTTCCATGGTGACCTAGAATGACCCCCAGAGTTTTGAAAGCATTATCTAGCACCACTGTTTCTATGGAGATTAGTAAAAGTGACCCAATCAGAGTTGTGATATAAACATTTCTCACCTAAAACCCATGTGTTTCCATAGTGATGACATAGATTGAGCGATCACAAAGTTTTGATCAGAATTGTCATTGCTTATAATCCGTTTCCATAGTGATGACCTATAATGACCAGCAGAGTTTTGGTCTGAAAAGCATATCATCTAACACCCCTCGGTTTCTATAGAGATTACTAAAATCAATTGTTACAGAGTTGCAATATGAACATTTCTCACATTTAACCCCTGTTTCTATGGTGATGACTTTTACTCTCTTTTATTACAATGACTTCAGAGTTTTGATATGTCTGACTTTCTTTCTTTACTTTATTGGCCAGATAATTCAGTCAGCAGTAGACAAGGTAAAGGCCACTGGTGTCGACATTCCACTACAGAAAGCCGTAGAGGACGAGATCTCAGGTCACACATTCCAGGGTGACCGCGCCATCATCACCAGTATTCTACGTAACCATAACGCTGTCTCTAAGCCTGACTACTCCACCATGCACTTTGATCCAGTGAAACAGTTTGGCTGGAATACAATCGTGGTGGATGGATATGACCAAGTTCTAGACGCGTAAGATCATCATTAAGATCTTCTCCTCTAATACTTTCTGTCTTGATGATTTTCACTCGTTAAAAGATTTTCTTTCTTATATCTGTGAAGTCTTTGTTTCTTACAACCATGACGTAGATTGTAGAACATGTAAAATATTGTGTGATAACATGCCTTTATAAATAGGAGTAATTTGCAGTATCAAGTTTCAGTTATTCGCTAACAGTATTACGTATTACAATATCATGTTACTATAATACATTTACATTAGATGTATGTACTAGAAAGGTAGTTGGGAGAGGAGACAAAGTTAGCAGGAATTAGGTATGTAAACTACATACTATGCATCATCCTATTCAGAAGACATCATTAAACAATTTAGTTAACTCAAGTTCCTGAAATTGTTGATTGTTTTATTTCCAGTATTGTATCTGGACTAGGGAGTGAGCTACCTCTGTCTATCAGTCTGAATCAAATTGTCAGACAGATCAAAATCGACTCTAAGAAGAAGAAAGTGATTGTGCGTACTAAGGACCTAAATCAGGTCAGTGCTGACCTAGTTATCGTGGCCGTCCCCGTAGGCGTACTGAGGAGTGAGGCTGTACTGTTTGAACCCGTACTTCCTAAGGAGTGGTACAAGGCCGTGAAGGAGCTCGGTAACCATCTACTATGAAGATTTTATAATTCTTCTGATATCTAGTGACTTCCTCATTATATGTGAGCGATTTTTATGGGCGGATCTAAACAACTTATAAATTATTACAGCGTTATATAAACCATGATGTCACTGACGTGACGTCAGGATTTGAGACAAAATGGCTGCCTCTGCTGGATTTCCACAACATTGTTTTAAAATCAGAGCTCTTGAAATGTATTTTCATGTTTTAGTAATATAAGAAAAAAGCTTTAGTATGTTTTCATTTTAAATCTTTCTTAGGGTCATTGATAATTTTTAAAATGTCAAAGATCACTTTTAAAGGTTTTGCCACCTATAATCATGATACTTAGAAACTGTTTCTTAGAATTATCTTTCTTTCCCTTTTTACTAGGTCCAACCAGTCAAAAACCGTATAATAGTACTTCTCAGTACATGTTATCAGGACAGGTTGTATCACTCTCACAATATTCTCCCCTCAAGCGCACACACCCACAGATTGTCACACATGGTAATCAGGATGTGCATACCCATTCTCTTTTATTCTAAAACATGATACGCATAAACATTTTTGTTTTTTATTTTTAATATAACCTGACTGACCTGCAGTTTATGATGAAGGCCCTGTGTATGACTTGCTGATATACATATAATGTTACCTGTTATAGTCTTTCATCATAAAAACAAACAAATGGTTGGATGTCAGTATAAGTGATTTCATTCTCAGACTAAGTTCATTAGCTGACTTTTAATATTTTTGCCAATTTTCCCACAGTTTTTGTTTTATTTGTGATTCTAGTTTTTTCTGGGCTAATGTTTTTTCAATAGAAAATTTATACAAAAGAAGTTTTTTATTTTTTTTCATTTTTACGTTATTTTATCATTTTTCCTGGATGACATTCAAATGAGTACTTTGTGTGCAGTTTAGGAGCAGGCCCTGTAAGACTTTGCCAAAAACAATATAAAATTTTAATTGAATATGACCATTTAGGCAATTCTTTGTTTATTCGGAATCCAATCGGATTCACGTTGTAGAAAAGTCATTATTTCTACCAGGTCCTTTCAAAAGTGTGTTTATTTGTATTTTGTACCGGCAGTGAATTGAAATTTAACAGGTGTTGTCTTACTCCCTTTCTCTATTTTTTATCAGAATATTGATTATGAATTTGGGATCTGATAAAAGGTTCTTTTAATATATCAAATATTTTACCTGACTGAGTTGCGTTGACCTGCAGTTTATTTGATGCAGGCCTGAGATGACTTGCCTGAACAAACAATTGGAAGGAAGAAGAATTTCTAATGAAATGTTTGTGTTTGTATGATAGCTTTCAAAATTAATAAACATTTGTATTTGAATACATAAAGTTGATATAAATTTTATACCTTTTTCGTACAATTCTTTATTGGTAAAAGGGATTTACATTATCTTTTCAAGTATAGGCGATTATACCTTACAGGAGATTTTATAAATTCTTCAAGTGTGTTGTAATGCCATTGAAAAGTCAGGCCTGTGTTTGACTTGCCTGGAAAACAATATCCCAAACATTTAGTATTAGTTTAACTTTTTCAAAAAATTGATCCCATTATCTAAAAACTTTGAAACAACTAAAGATGTTTTCTGTTACCAACATACTTTTCCATTCTTTTTCTTCAACACGTATTAGTCTTGTAGTCCAAGTTGATGTTAAAACTTATTATAAATATCTGCGAATACTCCGTTTTAATTCGATTCAATGATGATTGCCAAACAATTGAGAGAGAGTTTTTTTTCAGCTATTGATTTTATCTATATTTGGGTTTAGGAATTAGACCATTATAGGTGATTTAATTTAGGTAATAAATGAGATTTTAGTACTTACAATTTTCTAATGGGTGTGAGCACCTTTTTGACCAACATTGACACATGCATTTTTACTCTATTGATATGGAATTTGCCCTTATCATAATTCATATCTATAATTTATACATAATTTATCAGAAATAGTCCATACTTATTGGTGATATTTTGTTTACCCACACTACAGTTTTCCATTCTATGGTGGTTGACATAGTTTATGAAATTTTCTTTCTTATATCCATGATGACTTGTTTTATATTATTTTTTTCAGGCCTAGATATTTGCTCAAAGTGTCTAAAACTTCCAACCAGTCAAACCGTATAATGGAAAACGGCCCTTATTATACATATCTGCTTATGAAATATGAACCTTGGCTGACCTTGGATTATCAATGAAATAATGATTATGAAGGCTTTAGAGACTTTGTGAAGAACATGTCTAAAGGCAGCGTGATGGAGAAAAAATGTGCCAACCAACTCTGGTCATAAATGGCATACATCTACTTAGTTTATCAAACAATTCTTTGTGCTGAAGTATTCACCAGATTGTTGACAAACAAAGACTGTCAATTCTGTTTCATTTTGAGTCGGGCAAAATGTGGTTTCTTAATTGCGTTTTCATCATTATGAAGACAATTGGGTTACATATATGGTATTTAAAGATGCTCCGTCGCAGGAACAGGAACAGACGATTTAGTATTTTTCTTCGGTTACAAAAGTTACTTACTTTACACCATTACCACCATTGAATAGTTCTTCTCATTTTACTTCAAGATAAAAGTATTTAAGATAATTATTTGCATCCCTATAAAATTCTGTGACACTATGTCCTATATGGAATGAAGTACTGATTGCACATGCACCAAAAGCAAACTAAATTATCTCATATTAATTTTTGCGTTAATTAGACATATATGTACACGATTAAACACCAATTTTTGTTCCAATAATGAGTATCGATTTTTTGCTCTGTCATTGGTGGTGCATCTTTAACTCTTCTGAATATTGTAACTCAAAAGAAAAATGTCTTTTAATATGATATTTATGACATTGCTTAACTGACCAGTAATGTGATCAAATGTATCGTACAGGTGTCTACGATTCACAGAAAGTAATTGTCGGGTTTTCTGAGGCGTTCTGGCCGAGTGACGTCGGCGTGTTTACCATGACAACACCAGAGGGGGAGGAGCCATTCATCCAGACATGGTTCAACATGCAGAATCTGGTTGATCGGCCATTTCTGGTTGGTTCGTTATACGATAAAGCAGCTATCAATTTGGAACAGACTCCGATAGAGGAATTCAAAGAACTAGGTAGGCCGTAAAGATTACTGTATTCCGTATTTGCATATTACAGAGTTATCTACCCTTGCAAGTAAGTTTTGATTGTGATACAATGTGTTTATGAACACGTCATATTTTATTTTCAGAGCAAATGGCACAAGTTTTCCTTCGATATACCTACCAGCAAGGGTAGATAACTCTGTAATATGCAAAGATGTTTTATTGGGACAAAAAAACACTTCAAATTAAGGTACACTGTATAATGATTCAACGGTATTCTTCCAGTATTAACATGATTCATAACTTAACAAAACATATATATGTATAAAAATGATTATCTGCTCCATATTAGATCAGTTCTAAATTAAGATTGATTCTGTGACCGAGAGTGTCTATTGAATATTGTGAACATGACGAGATCAGTAAAGAAAGAAACACAAATGGTTTGATATTTTGTATCACACAGACAGGACATTTAAAATTAAGACTTTAAACAATTAAATTTAATTTTTTTTAAATGTTATTGACAGAGTTGTTGCCCTTTATAATTTCATGTCCATGGAACATAATTAGTTATTGTCTCTTCTTTCTTACATTTTAAAACTCTACTTACTATTATTTTCAGTGATAAAAACTTTGGGGAAGTTGTTTGGTGGAGAAGATTTATGTGAGATCCCAGTGGACCAGTGACCCCTTCTCTATGGGGTCATCTGGGGCGTACCCTAGGTCAGGTAAGTCACATGGTGAGATCCCAGTGGACCAGTGATCCCTTCTCTATGGGGTCTGGGGCGTACCCTAGGGCACGTAAGTCACATGGTGAGATCCCAGTGGACCAGTGACCCCTTCTCTATGGGGTCTGGGGCGTACCCTAGGGCAGGTAAGTCACATAGTGAGATCCCAGTGGACCAGTGACCCCTTCTCTATGGGGTCTGGGGCGTACCCTAGGGCAAGTCACATAGTGAGATCCCAGTGGACCAGTGACCCCTTCTCTATGGGGTCTGGGGCGTACCCTAGGGCAGGTAAGTCACATGGTGAGATCCCAGTGGACTAGTGACCCCCTTCTCTATGGGGTCTGGGGCGTACCCTAGGTCAAGTCACATAGTGAGATCCCAGTGGACCAGTGACCCCTTCTCTATGGGGTCTGGGGCGTACCCTAGGGCAGGTAAGTCACATGGTGAGATCCCAGTGGACCAGTGACCCCTTCTCTATGGGGTCTGGGGCGTACCCTAGGACAGGTCACATGGTGAGATCCCAGTGGACCAGTGACCCCTTCTCTATGGGGTCTGGGGCGTACCCTAGGACAGGTAGGTCACATGGTGAGATCCCAGTGGACCAGTGACCCCTTCTCTATGGGGTCTGGGGCGTACCCTAGGACAGGTAGGTCACATGGTGAGATCCCAGTGGACCAGTGACCCCTTCTCTATGGGGTCTGGGGCGTACCCTAGGACAGGTAGGTCACATGGTGAGATCCCAGTGGACCAGTGACCCCTTCTCTATGGGGTCTGGGGCGTACCCTAGGACAGGTAGGTCACATGGTGAGATCCCAGTGGACCAGTGACCCCTTCTCTATGGGGTCTGGGGCGTACCCTAGGACAGGTAGGTCACATGGTGAGATCCCAGTGGACCAGTGACCCCTTCTCTATGGGGTCTGGGGCGTACCCTAGGACAGGTAGGTCACATGGTGAGATCCCAGTGGACCAGTGACCCCTTCTCTATGGGGTCTGGGGCGTACCCTAGGACAGGTAGGTCACATGGTGAGATCCCAGTGGACCAGTGACCCCTTCTCTATGGGGTCTGGGGCGTACCCTAGGACAGGTAGGTCACATGGTGAGATCCCAGTGGACCAGTGACCCCTTCTCTATGGGGTCTGGGGCATACCCTAGGACAGGTAGGTCACATGGTGAGATCCCAGTGGACCAGTGACCCCTTCTCTATGGGGTCTGGGGCGTACCCTAGGACAGGGTCACATGGTGAGATCCCAGTGGACCAGTGACCCCTTCTCTATGGGGTCTGGGGCGTACCCTAGGACAGGTAGGTCACATGGTGAGATCCCAGTGGACCAGTGACCCCTTCTCTATGGGGTCTGGGGCGTACCCTAGGACAGGTAGGTCACATGGTGAGATCCCAGTGGACCAGTGACCCCTTCTCTATGGGGTCTGGGGCGTACCCTAGGACAGGTCACATGGTGAGATCCCAGTGGACCAGTGACCCCTTCTCTATGGGGTCTGGGGCGTACCCTAGGACAGGTAGGTCACATGGTGAGATCCCAGTGGACCAGTGACCCCTTCTCTATGGGGTCTGGGGCGTACCCTAGGACAGGTCACATGGTGAGATCCCAGTGGACCAGTGACCCCTTCTCTATGGGGTCTGGGGCGTACCCTAGGTCAGGTCACATGGTGAGATCCCAGTGGACCAGTGACCCCTTCTCTATGGGGTCTGGGGCGTACCCTAGGACAGGTAGGTCACATGGTGAGATCCCAGTGGACCAGTGACCCCTTCTCTATGGGGTCTGGGGCGTACCCTAGGACAGGTAGGTCACATGGTGAGATCCCAGTGGACCAGTGACCCCTTCTCTATGGGGTCTGGGGCGTACCCTAGGACAGGTAGGTCACATGGTGAGATCCCAGTGGACCAGTGACCCCTTCTCTATGGGGTCTGGGGCGTACCCTAGGACAGGTAGGTCACATGGTGAGATCCCAGTGGACCAGTGACCCCTTCTCTATGGGGTCTGGGGCGTACCCTAGGTCAGGTAAGTCACATGGTGAGATCCCAGTGGACCAGTGACCCCTTCTCTATGGGGTCTGGGGCGTACCCTAGGACAGGTAGGTCACATGGTGAGATCCCAGTGGACCAGTGACCCCTTCTCTATGGGGTCTGGGGCGTACCCTAGGACAGGTCACATGGTGAGATCCCAGTGGACCAGTGACCCCTTCTCTATGGGGTCTGGGGCGTACCCTAGGACAGGTAGGTCACATGGTGAGATCCCAGTGGACCAGTGACCCCTTCTCTATGGGGTCTGGGGCGTACCCTAGGACAGGTAGGTCACATGGTGAGATCCCAGTGGACCAGTGACCCCTTCTCTATGGGGTCTGGGGCGTACCCTAGGACAGGTAGGTCACATGGTGAGATCCCAGTGGACCAGTGACCCCTTCTCTATGGGGTCTGGGGCGTACCCCTAGGACAGGTAAGTCACATGGTGAGATCCCAGTGGACCAGTGACCCCTTCTCTATGGGGTCTGGGGCGTACCCTAGGACAGGTAAGTCACATGGTGAGATCCCAGTGGACCAGTGACCCCTTCTCTATGGGGTCTGGGGCGTACCCTAGGACAGGTAAGTCACATGGTGAGATCCCAGTGGACCAGTGACCCCTTCTCTATGGGGTCTGGGGCGTACCCTAGGACAGGTAGGTCACATGGTGAGATCCCAGTGGACCAGTGACCCCCTTCTCTATGGGGTCTGGGGCGTACCCTAGGTCAGGTAAGTCACATGGTGAGATCCCAGTGGACCAGTGACCCCTTCTCTATGGGGTCTGGGGCGTACCCTAGGACAGGTCACATGGTGAGATCCCAGTGGACCAGTGACCCCTTCTCTATGGGGTCTGGGGCGTACCCTAGGACAGGTAGGTCACATGGTGAGATCCCAGTGGACCAGTGACCCCTTCTCTATGGGGTCTGGGGCGTACCCTAGGACAGGTAGGTCACATGGTGAGATCCCAGTGGACCAGTGACCCCTTCTCTATGGGGGTCTGGGGCGTACCCTAGGTCAAGTCACATGGTGAGATCCCAGTGGACCAGTGATCCCTTCTCTATGGGGTCTGGGGCGTACCCTAGGTCAAGTCACATGGTGAGATCCCAGTGGACCAGTGATCCCTTCTCTATGGGGTCTGGGGCGTACCCTAGGTCAGGTAAGTCACATGGTGAGATCCCAGTGGACCAGTGACAAGTGACCCCTTCTCTATGGGGTCTGGGGCGTACCCTAGGTCAGATAGGTCACATGGTGAGATCCCAGTGGACCAGTGACCCCTTCTCTATGGGGTCTGGGGCGTACCCTAGGTCAGGTAAGTCACATGGTGAGATCCCAGTGGACCAGTGACAAGTGACCCCTTCTCTATGGGGTCTGGGGCGTACCCTAGGTCAGATAGGTCACATGGTGAGATCCCAGTGGACCAGTGACCCCTTCTCTATGGGGTCTGGGGCGTACCCTAGGACAGGTAGGTCACATGGTGAGATCCCAGTGGACCAGTGACCCCTTCTCTATGGGGTCTGGGGCGTACCCTAGGACAGGTAGGTCACATGGTGAGATCCCAGTGGACCAGTGACCCCTTCTCTATGGGGTCTGGGGCGTACCCTAGGACAGGTAGGTCACATGGTGAGATCCCAGTGGACCAGTGACCCCTTCTCTATGGGGTCTGGGGCGTACCCTAGGACAGGTCAGGAAGGTAGGTCACATGGTGAGATCCCAGTGGACCAGTGACCCCTTCTCTATGGGGTCTGGGGCGTACCCTAGGACAGGTAGGTCACATGGTGAGATCCCAGTGGACCAGTGACCCCTTCTCTATGGGGTCTGGGGCGTACCCTAGGACAGGTAGGTCACATGGTGAGATCCCAGTGGACCAGTGACCCCTTCTCTATGGGGTCTGGGGCGTACCCTAGGACAGGTAGGTCACATGGTGAGATCCCAGTGGACCAGTGACCCCTTCTCTATGGGGTCTGGGGCGTACCCTAGGACAGGTAGGTCACATGGTGAGATCCCAGTGGACCAGTGACCCCTTCTCTATGGGGTCTGGGGCGTACCCTAGGACAGGTAGGTCACATGGTGAGATCCCAGTGGACCAGTGACCCCTTCTCTATGGGGTCTGGGGCGTACCCTAGGACAGGTAGGTCACATGGTGAGATCCCAGTGGACCAGTGACCCCTTCTCTATGGGGTCTGGGGCGTACCCTAGGACAGGTAGGTCACATGGTGAGATCCCAGTGGACCAGTGACCCCTTCTCTATGGGGTCTGGGGCGTACCCTAGGACAGGTAGGTCACATGGTGTCAAAATTACACCAAAATTAAAAAAAAAAAAGATCATTATAAATAAATAAAAAAAAAATGATAAAAAAAAAGATGCTCCACCGCTGACAAATGGTATTTTTTCACTATCCAAAACAGGAGCAGACGATTTTTTTAGTATTTTTCTTCAGTTACAAAAGTTACTTAATTTACACCTTTACCACCATTGCACCGTTTAAACTTCTAATTTTACATCAAGTTAAAAATAGGAAAAATAATTAACTGCATCCCGAAAAAATTCCGTGGCACTATATCCTATATGGAATGAAGTACTGATTGCGCATGCACCAAAGGCAATTTTTTTTTTAAATATTTTTTTTTTTTGTTAATTAGACATAGATATATATACACTACTAAACACCAAATATTGTTCAAATGATGAATGTCATTTATGCTCTGTCGGCGGCGGAGCATCTTTATTAATATGTTACATTTTATAAGATATCTCACAAGTATACATTACATGAATTATCTTACAAACATACAAGCTTTAAGATGTCCGATTGTAAGCCTTATGTACACTGTTATTTGATTGTATTAAGATTAATATTGCTCCATGAACAAATGCTGTATATATAATCGAATCTTTCAGAAAAATGACCTTTACTATCGCCCGCGAATTGCGTTTGTGAGGGATATTGTTTTGGGCTCCGTCCGTCCGTCCGTCCGAGCTATAACTCAAAAGCCGTTCAAAGCAGCTCCATGAAACTTTCTGAATATATCAGAAAAGTGCCCTTGTTATGCCTTTTGCTATTCCATGTTGCGTGTTTTTTTTTCTGTTACCATGGAAAATTAGTCAAAATATCAAAGTAATATTTCTTTTTGTTTCCGGGCTCTATTAACTCAAAAACCGTTCGATGCAGCTCCTTGAAACTTTCTGTATATATCAGATTACTGTTTCTTTTTGTTACCTGATGTTATTCAGGGGCGTAGGAAGCGGGGGGAGGGGGGGCAATTGCCATGTCTTCTTGCCGCCCCCTCCCACCCTCCTTTTTTTCGCTGAGTGAAATGTTCTAAAAATGCACATTTGAGATAAAAAATGTTCCTCCTGCCATTTTTGTACTTCATTTTAGAATTTTTTCCGCTGCGCGGCGCGTTTCCTAAAACGTTCAAGCACGTAATGTTTAAACATTTAATAACGAAAAGTCAATACACACGAACTAGACTAAAAATGTCCATCAAGGAATTATGTTATTTAAAAAATGCTTCTTAAAATATTAATTTGTTTATATGTCTTAGCAAGACAATCAATTCATTTATATTATTTTAAGTTACACAACAATATGCCGATGGTGGGAATCCGGTATGTTCAGATCGAGCTGGGTTGCATAATGGTATGACGACACTCACAATTATCATTTCTAAATGCAGGTAACTTTAAATCGAAAAATTACCGTGTTAAGAACGCTTTAAAATAATCAAAATACATTGTAAAACTCATCTCAGTCATTTCAAAACGTTATATTTTTTCTCGGAGGAGACCCCCGGAACCCCCTAACAACAAAATCTCGCACGTTCGGCGCTCGCAAATTCACCAAAATACATCGTAAAACTCCATCTCAGCCATTCTAAATTGTAGATTTTTCCCCCGAGGGAGAACCCAGAACACCCCAAACACCAAACACCAAAACCTCGCGCCTTTGGCGCTCGCAAAATCATCAAAATTCATCGTAAAACTCATATCTGGCATTCTAAATCGTATAATTTTCCCCGGGCTCCTGTGAGTCAAATACTCTTTATAGATAGAGTGGTCATTAGGCCCTTTACCAAATTGTGAATTTCTTGGCTCTGCGGTCTCAGATTTTCCTCTGGGGAGTAGGTCATATGTACTATAGATAATATCTCCTGTTAGTGGGGACATACATTATATCTCATGCAGCATAATTTTGTGGGGACATTGAATATCTCCTGTTAGTGGGGACATACATTATATCTCATGCAGCATAATTTTGTGGGGACATTGAATATCTCATGTTAGTGGGGACATACATTATATCTCATGCAGCATAATTTTGTGGGGACATTGAATATCTCATGTTAGATGGGACATACATTATATCTCATGCAGCATAATTTTTTGGGGACATTGAATATCTCCTGTTAGATGGGGACATACATTATATCTCATGCATCATAATTTTGTGGGGACATTGAATATCACATGTTAGATGGGACATACATTATATCTCATGCAGCACAATTTTGTGGGGACATTGAATATCTCCTGTTAGTGGGGACATACATTATATCTCATGCAGCATAATTTTTTGGGGACATTGAATATCACATGTTAGATGGGACCTATATTTTATCTCGTACATCACAATTATGTGGGGACATTGAATATCACATCTTAGTGGGGACATACATTTTATCTCATACACTTATCTCATCTTAGTGGGGACATTAAATCTCATGTTAGTTAGGACATACATGAATCCTAGTATGACCATTGTCCCCGCGTCTTAATCAGAGAAAAGTCCTTTGAATGAGTGTCTCTCATTTTTTTCATTATTTTGAAATTGTTGAAAATCAAAGTGAGATTATGGTGATTCAATGAGTGGATTTCCAATTCCAGGAAAAAACAATTGTAGACATGGTAAAGGGGGGGGGGGCATTACTTTGGGCCGTTTTACGGCCACTCAGTGATAAGCAAAATATTTTGCATGAAGATACATTAGGGTCAGCTGCATATTGTATGCTATTCAGAATATCCGATTTTTTTCTGCGCTCATGGTAATTTCAGAGGTCTTTTTCACCTCTCCCTATCCACCCCTCCCCTCTCACACAAGATTAGGTGGCTCCAAGTTTATGTCCATCGCCCAGTCTCCTCCCTCCTACATTACTTGAATCCTCGACAGTTGGGCAGCAGGCATAACTCGAAAATCTTACCTCAGTGAAGGCGTTACTTGAAACTAAGCACATAAAAAGTCTAAACAATTTTAAATCCTGCTTTAAACATTGGAAAACAGCATTTGCTTAGTGGACAAATAATACCATTCATTGAATATGACCTAATTTATGCACGTGACCTAGCCAATGTGACCTAGGATGTAATCATTTCAAGCAGGTCATGTCAAGATCATTATGCAGTACAAAATATCAATTTCAAGCTATCAAATCTTTGAAAAATTCCAGTTTTCAGCAAAAATATTAAAGTTTTTAATGCTAAAATAGAATAAACGCTTAACAAGGTCACTGTGACCTACTTTTTGAACTTTTCATCAGTTTTCTTAACTGAACTTCATAAACCCAATATTTACAGGCAAAATCTGCAAAAAATGTTATCTCTTTTCTAATATTTAAGTAATTAGGACTTAAACAATGAAAATTTGAATTTTCACCCTTTGACTTTTGACCTCTGAAATAACCATGAGCGCAGAAAAAATCGGATATACTGAATAGCATACAATATGTAGCTGACCCTAATGTATCTTGATACAAAATATTTTGCTTATTACTGAGGTGCCGTAAAACGGCCCAAAGCGATACCCTTCCTTTATGTGTCCTTACAAGGATGGTATGAGACGTGTGTCCTCACATTTACGGTGAAACCAGTCAGAGACAGAGAGAGAGAGAGAGAGAGAGAGAGAGAGAGAGAGAGAGAGAGAAAGAGAGAGAGAGAGAGAGAGAGTTCTGATTAGCTTTGGATAGTTGGAGTATATATCGCTAAACCCTAGTTCAAGAATATTGGAGAACCTTCTAATTCTAGAAATATCTAACTAAAAACAGTAAACAAATAAACACACAGAGCTTTCTGGAAATAGACCATTCTAGATCCCTACTTATAATCAACATGTTTACAAACATATTTGTTTATACATGATAATATTCTAGAAAGTTCTATAACCTAAATCAATGATATGAACTTTATAGGATGTATCAATAATAAAGCTATAGGAGTTATCTCCCTTATCTACATGTATTTTTAGTGTCATACATAACAAGCTATAAAAGCAAAGGCCTGTGAACAGTCACATTACCTTAGAGAATGTTAGGGTCTTTGACAATTTGAACCCATTCTTTCTTCACTAGACATTTCAAATCAAACTAGTAAATGAAATTCAAACCCAAACAAATTATAAATGTATGGGATTTTAGTATTTTAAATTGCCTCACACATGGTATAGTTCATGCAATCTCTTGAAAACAAAATAACTATTTTCCACTTCTTCGAATAGGCAACAACATCCCTTGTTTATCACAAGATACTGTAAACAAAATAATTTTTGCGGAGATTTATTTTCCTGTTTATCGATTTGTTCACATAGAAGTTATTCCCCATTACATATGTAAACCTCGCTGGGTTCTTCTGTATTTAATTTTGCGGCTATTTATTTTCCTTTCTATCGATTTGTTCAAACAGAAGTAAGTTCCCATTTAATATCGTTGAGTTGTACTGTACTTATATCTAAAATAGTTTCGCGGAGATTAATTTTATAAATACCCGCGAAAATAATACCGTGATATATCATTTCAGTTTGTAGTGAAGACAGATAAAAAGCCAAGATCAATATTGGTTATCTGGGCTACATAAACTCTCCATACGTCAAATGTTGTTTTACTCTTCGGTATTTCAGCCTATGCCAACCAAAAATCAAATACCACTTGGATTGTATATTTATAAAATTTGTGCAATGCACTATAAAGAACTCCACTTCGATAAAGCTCCATCTCGATTTTTGTTTTGGTTTTAAAGAGACGTCGCATGGATATATCTAGGTAAATGAAGCGACGTCAAAGAACACTTGCACCAGCGTGCAGTATGAGGTTTTATCATTATCGCATGCTGCAATTCACGTTTTCAGCTATTGCATGACCAATCAGCATTTATACAGGTCAAAATGTAATATTGCAATAGCCAATCCTATTGAAGGTTTTCAAAATACATTGAAATGCCGATTCCCTCGTAAACATGTAAAACAGTTAACTATGATATGCTGGTTTGATACATTGTCTGTTTAGAATTCTCAGAACTACTGTAATAAGGCAGTTATGCAGTACTGTAGAGGTGTCCTTAAAGCTTTGCGGGAACAGACGTCGTGTCAGCATTCCTCTGCAGGGGCTTTAGATATTTAGTGTATGAATCAAGTACCTGTTATAAAAAGATAGATGCTAATGATTATATTATGTTTTTCGATGTGATGTTATGACATCTAGATTATAATATTTCAGGCATGCATCGCTAATCATTTTTTTAAGTTCTTAAAAATGTATTATTAAATTATTTATAAATATATATTATGTATATTATTAGTTTATTTAATAGGCTAAGCATACATATCATGTCATACAAAAGATAGAAAAAATATATAATTAAATAATTTGAATATATCGTCATGTTATGTTAAGTTCATTAGTCATTGATACCATTATCATGTCATTGATATATAGTTTATATTTGATTGCAAAAAATAGAAAAATTATTATGTATCTTGCACGGTATCTACTCACGTCTTTCTCGTTAAGTGGTGAAGCTTTTGAATATTCATAAAGCGCGTTGTACACGTCACCATCGTAACGGCCCAGACAGGAGTCTAGGGCCTTGTCGGGGTAATCGAACGCGTCCACCAGAGCCACGGCGTTAGGACGGATCTCCTCCATGAGATACGTCAACTTCCGGGTCACGGTGTCCACCTGACTCGTGCTCATAAACCCGTCCTGAGGAATAGCAATATTTTATATAATATGAAAATAAAGGAAAGGTATCTACAGAACCAGTTTGATGTTGGTTGTAGTAAGACAACCAGTTTGATGTTGTAGTAAGACTATTTTTGTTCCAAATTTTCCATGTTTACATGAACTTGAACAGTTAGAAAAAATCGAGTTGGCTTCAAATTACACTCATTGACACAACAGAAGCAGATAAACCTTGTTGATTTGACTTAAATAAACGTAAAGTATTACATTTTTTATGCTTCAAGAAAACCAGTCATACACGTTATAAAAATCATATATATGATGCAAACCATTGAGTGTAGAGAAACGCAATAAAACTCAAAATGATGTTTGTACAAAAATTAATTTCATTGTAATGAATTTCATCGACCCAACAAATAAATACATGTTTTATACCAAAATATGGTCGCCAAATTGAATTCAAACTCTGTCATGATTATATTTTATTCTTACTCATTAACTAAGAAAAAAACTAAAGGTATTAAGAATTAAACACGACTTTTTTCATCTTCACCAACCTGGATGAAGTCACCAAGATTCTCCACTAAGCCGTTAACGGCGTACAGCTTACAAACAGCCACCATCACGCTCTTCGTCCTGTTATCAAGGTTACTCTCAGCTATTTTGGTAGCGAAAGCCTTCACTACGTAAGCATGGCAATGGGCCTGTTCAAGTAAAAACGGTGTTCATATATCAATAAGTCATTTTACGACAAAAATGTCAAAAACATATATCGCTTTCAGATAAGGTTAGCCATTGCACCATTTTAGATCTGTACAGTTTGACATATTTTAGAATTTATTGAACTGTTGTCATAACATGGACATTTGTATTTAATTTTGTTTTACGTTTTATCAACAGCCAATGTCATTTAATGATGTACAAGTTTTAGGAGATGCATGAAATGAGAGAAAAACCGCCGTCCTGCGGGCACTACATGGCATTTCCACTACCTTAGTTTCTAACTAGATACCCAGAGATTGACTAACTCACGAAAAGAGTCACAAAGATGGAGCGTCCCTTTGACAGCATGCGACTTTCAATATTTCGTGAGGTGACCTGGTTGTGATTTTCAGGGTAAGGGTCGATAAATCGGGTGACATTTCTATTCTAGTATTCTATTTCTTTATTGTATTTCAGTTAATTATCCTGTTTGTAACACGTGAATATGTCTATATAAACTCAAATGTATGGCGTATCTTTTCCACGGAGTTGTGGACTGAAAAAATGAATGATCATATATAGGCTCATAACTATAAATGCTTTCTTTATACTCCCAGTTTTCTTCCATGGCCTTTGGTACTACAAGAACTTACCATATATCGCCCCAGACGAATTGTTGTTGTTTGTTTGGTTTGATTCCTTTAACTTACCATTGACACCCAGACGAATTGTTGTGTTGTTTTATTCCAAGCTTTCTGCTGTTCCATACCCTCCTGGATACGTTGTTGGACATTCATGGCGGCCGCCCTTATCATCCTAAAACAACAGGTAATTTAATGTATACTTTAGTGTATATTTAATCATAAAACGTAGTTATAGTCGCCAGGTTTAATTTTGATCCGTGATATATCACTATGTAGAGTAAATAAATAAAAAATATAAATCAAAATTAATGATGATTAAAATACGTCAAAATTTGGTTTGACTACTCACAAAATTCACAAAATCAAAAGCTTTGAATTAGTAACAACCTTGTGATCAAAACATAACGTTAACTGTATAATTTTAGATAATATTGCAACAAGCTAATTACTTAGGCTAAATCTATGATTACAAATGGGCTAAGATATAATTCTTACATTTTGGCCGAAACAATTTTAAATTTTCGAGGTAACCCTCCTACTTAAGTTGAACTTCTCGGAAGTTGAAGGCGTATACGAAATTTCATTATTTTCTTGGTTACGACGCTACATAAGACTAATGTTTAGCTATCATTATCGTCTACCAAAACTGAAGGCAATGTGTACGGCAACAGGCAAGATATGTAATTTGGTACTTTGAATTGCATCAAATAAATCGACAAATGGTACACTGTACCAGTTTGGGTTTTTTGGTCGGCTTTGGTAATCTTGAAATGAAATCTCCCTAGGCATGTGACTTTCTCCTGAAATGTCTTCAGCTTTGCTATGACAGAAACTATAGGTGGATATAACGACAGTGATAGTAATCCCTGGGGTATCGGGAATGACCGATACCCTACAAAAATAAGTTTTATAAATATGTTGAAGATTACTATGTATATAATACTGTACGTACCTGGCGGCGCGGTGTTCGTATGCCTGTACCAGAGAGTCCAGGGACACGTCTGATTTTAGGTTAGACTTGACGGACAAGTCGGTTCCCAGGTAGGATACAAAGCCTGGCAGCTTTTCTCCACGTTGGATTTTTGTAAAACATTTCATCAGATATCTGTCAAAGGAAAGAGAATCAATATAATTATAAATTTATGTTTGACAACGACGGCATAATGCGCTATCGGCATAGTCGAAGAAAAAGGCTCGATGGCAGGGATGATGTGTTGGAATAAATTGCAACATTGCACGGACATATGGTTTCAAGTGCCCCTCGTTATTCAATCTACAATTTTAATGTATTTCTGGGGAAGCCAAATAAACTGTTACAATAACATATTGGAACATTATTCTACCTAGACTTCTTTAGGCAGACTCTGGAATAACTCTGATTAAAAATACTTATCACCAAGAGGCATCACTGTAGCTACTACCTAATTTATAGTCCTATCACACTGAAGCACACATCTTTGTCAGTCTTACCTGGCTGTATCTACTACCTAATTTATAGTCCTATCTCACTGAAGCACACATCTTTGTCAGTCTTACCTGGCTGTATCTACTACCTAATTTATAGTTCTATCTCACTGAAGCACACATCTTTGTCAGTCTTACCTGGCTGTAACTACTACTACCTATTTATAGTCTATTCACTGAAGCACAATCTTTGTCAGTCTAGTACACCTAATTTAGTCATTCACTGAAGCAACATCTTTGTCAGTCTACCTGGCTGTACTACTACCTAATTTATAGTTCTATCTCACTGAAGCACACATCTTTGTCAGTCTTACCTGGCTGTATCTACTACCTAATTTATAGTTCTATCTCACTGAAGCACACATCTTTGTCAGTCTTACCTGGCTGTATCTACTACCTAATTTATAGTCCTATCTCACTGAAGCACACATCTTTGTCAGTCTTACCTGGCTGTATCTACTACCTAATTTTATAGTGTCTATCTCACTGAAGCACACATCTTTGTCAGTCTTACCTGGCTGTACTACTACCTAATTTATAGTTCTATCTCACTGAAGCACACATCTTTGTCAGTCTTACCTGGCTGTACTACTACCTAATTTATAGTTCTATCTCACTGAAGCACACATCTTTGTCAGTCTTACCTGGCTGTATCTACTACCTAATTTATAGTTCTATCTCACTGAAGCACACATCTTTTCAGTCTACCTGGCTGTATCTACTACTATCTTACACTGTCTATGTATCACTGAAGCAACATCTTTGTCAGTCTTACCTGGCTGTATCTACTACCTAATTTATAGTCTATCTCACTGAAGCACACATCTTTGTCAGCCTTACCTGGCTGTATCTACTACCTAATTTATAGTACTATCTCACTGAAGCACACATATCTTTGTCAGTCTTACCTGGCTGTATCTACTACCTAATTTATAGTACTATCTCACTGAAGCACACATCTTTGTCAGTCTTACCTGGCTGTATCTACTACCTAATTTATAGTCTATCTCACTGAAGCACACATCTTTGTCAGTCTTACCTGGCTGTATCTACTACCTAATTTATAGTTCTATCTCACTGAAGCACACATCTTTGTCAGTCTTACCTGGCTGTAGCTACTACATGTACCTAATTTATAGTCTATCTCACTGAAGCATACATCTTTGTCAGTCTTACCTGGCTGTAACTACTACCTAATTTATAGTTCTATATCACTGAAGCACACATCTTTGTCAGTCTTACCTGGCTGTATCTACTACCTAATTTATAGTTCTATCTCACTGAAGCACACATCTTTGTCAGTCTTACCTGGCTGTATCTACTACCTAATTTATAGTCTCTATCTCACTGAAGCACACATCTTTGTCAGTCTTACCTGGCTGTATCTACTACCTAATTTATAGTTCTATCTCACTGAAGCACACATCTTTGTCAGTCTTACCTGGCTGTACTACTACCTAATTTATAGTCTATCTCACTGAAGCACACATCTTTGTCAGTCTTACCTGGCTGTATCTACTACCTAATTTATAGTTCTATCTCACTGAAGCACACATCTTTGTCAGTCTTACCTGGCTGTATCTACTACCTAATTTATAGTCCTATCTCACTGAAGCACACATCTTTGTCAGTCTTACCTGGCTGTAACTACTACCTAATTTATAGTACTATCTCACTGAAGCACACATCTTTGTCAGTCTTACCTGGCTGTATCTACTACCTAATTTATAGTCCTATCTCACTGAAGCACACATCTTTGTCAGTCTTACCTGGCTGTATCTACTACCTAATTTATAGTCCTATCTCACTGAAGCACACATCTTTGTCAGTCTTACCTGGCTGTATCTACTACCTAATTTATAGTTCTATCTCACTGAAGCACACATCTTTGTCAGTCTTACCTGGCTGTATCTACTACCTAATTTATAGTTCTATCTCACTGAAGCACACATCTTTGTCAGTCTTACCTGGCTGTATCTACTACCTAATTTATAGTTCCTATCTCACTGAAGCACACATCTTTGTCAGTCTTACCTGGCTGTATCTACTACCTAATTTATAGTTCTATCTCACTGAAGCACACATCTTTGTCAGTCTTACCTGGCTGTATCTACTACCTAATTTATAGTCCTATCTCACTGAAGCACACATCTTTGTCAGTCTTACCTGGCTGTATCTACTACCTAATTTATAGTTCTATCTCACTGAAGCACACATCTTTGTCAGTCTTACCTGGCTGTATCTACTACCTAATTTATAGTTCTATCTCACTGAAGCACACATCTTTGTCAGTCTTACCTGGCTGTATCTACTACCTAATTTATAGTCCTATCTCACTGAAGCACACATCTTTGTCAGTCTTACCTGGCTGTATCTACTACCTAATTTATAGTCTATCTCACTGAAGCACACATCTTTGTCAGTCTTACCTGGCTGTATCTACTACCTAATTTATAGTCTATCTCACTGAAGCACACATCTTTGTCAGTCTTACCTGGCTGTATCTACTACCTAATTTATAGTCTATCTCACTGAAGCACACATCTTTGTCAGTCTTACCTGGCTGTGTACTACTACCTAATTTATAGTTCTATCTCACTGAAGCACACATCTTTGTCAGTCTTACCTGGCTGTATCTACTACCTAATTTATAGTCCTATCTCACTGAAGCATACATCTTTGTCAGTCTTACCTGGCTGTATCTACTACCTAATTTATAGTCCTATTTCACTGAAGCACACATCTTTGTCAGTCTTACCTGGCTGTATCTACTACCTAATTTATAGTCCTATCTCACTGAAGCACACATCTTTGTCAGTCTTACCTGGCTGTAGCTACTACTACTACCTAATTTATAGTTCTATCTCACTGAAGCACACATCTTTGTCAGTCTTACCTGGCTGTATCTACTACCTAATTTATAGTTCTATCTCACTGAAGCACACATCTTTGTCAGTCTTACCTGGCTGTAGCTACTACCTAATTTATAGTACTATCTCACTGAAGCACACATCTTTGTCAGTCTTACCTGGCTGTATCTACTACCTAATTTATAGTCCTATCTCACTGAAGCACACATCTTTGTCAGTCTTACCTGGCTGTAGCTACTACCTAATTTATAGTCCTATCTCACTGAAGCACACATCTTTGTCAGTCTTACCTGGCTGTAGCTACTACCTAATTTATAGTACTATCTCACTGAAGCACACATCTTTGTCAGTCTTACCTGGCTGTAGCTACTACCTAATTTATAGTTCTATCTCACTGAAGCACACATCTTTGTCAGTCTTACCTGGCTGTATCTACTACCTAATTTATAGTTCTATCTCACTGAAGCACACATCTTTGTCAGTCTTACCTGGCTGTAGCTACTACCTAATTTATAGTACTATATCGCTGAAGCATACATCTTTGTCAGTCTTACCTGGCTGTATCTACTACCTAATTTATAGTTCTATCTCACTGAAGCACACATCTTTGTCAGTCTTACCTGGCTGTATCTACTACCTAATTTATAGTACTATCTCACTGAAGCACACATCTTTGTCAGTCTTACCTGGCTGTATCTACTACCTAATTTATAGTTCTATCTCACTGAAGCACACATCTTTGTCAGTCTTACCTGGCTGTAACTACTACCTAATTTATAGTACTATCTCACTGAAGCACACATCTTTGTCAGTCTTACCTGGCTGTATCTACTACCTAATTTATAGTACTATCTCACTGAAGCACACATCTTTGTCAGTCTTACCTGGCTGTATCTACTACCTAATTTATAGTACTATCTCACTGAAGCACACATCTTTGTCAGTCTTACCTGGCTGTAACTACTACCTAATTTATAGTTCTATCTCACTGAAGCATACAATCTTTGTCAGTCTTACCTGGCTGTATCTACTACCTAATTTATAGTCCTATCTCACTGAAGCACACATCTTTGTCAGTCTTACCTGGCTGTATCTACTACCTAATTTATAGTTCTATCTCACTGAAGCACACATCTTTGTCAGTCTTACCTGGCTGTATCTACTACCTAATTTAT
This sequence comes from Argopecten irradians, assembly GCF_041381155.1. Taxonomy (NCBI): domain Eukaryota; kingdom Metazoa; phylum Mollusca; class Bivalvia; order Pectinida; family Pectinidae; genus Argopecten; species Argopecten irradians. Next base: position 34,121,020 of record NC_091148.1, read on the forward strand.
AGTCCTATCTCACTGAAGCACACATCTTTGTCAGTCTTACCTGGCTGTATCTACTACCTAATTTATAGTACTATCTCACTGAAGCACACATCTTTGTCAGTCTTACCTGGCTGTATCTACTACCTAATTTATAGTACTATCTCACTGAAGCACACATCTTTGTCAGTCTTACCTGGCTGTATCTACTACCTAATTTATAGTCCTATCTCACTGAAGCACACATCTTTGTCAGTCTTACCTGGCTGTATCTACTACCTAATTTATAGTCCTATCTCACTGAAGCACACATCTTTGTCAGTCTTACCTGGCTGTATCTACTACCTAATTTATAGTTCTATCTCACTGAAGCACACATCTTTGTCATCAGTCTTACCTGGCTGTACTACTACCTAATTTATAGTCCTATCTCACTGAAGCACACATCTTTGTCAGTCTTACCTGGCTGTATCTACTACCTAATTTATAGTCTATCTCACTGAAGCACACATCTTTGTCAGTCTTACCTGGCTGTATCTACTACCTAATTTATAGTACTATCTCACTGAAGCACACATCTTTGTCAGTCTTACCTGGCTGTATCTACTACCTAATTTATAGTACTATCTCACTGAAGCACACATCTTTGTCAGTCTTACCTGGCTGTATCTACTACCTAATTTATAGTTCTATCTCACTGAAGCACACATCTTTGTCAGTCTTACCTGGCTGTATCTACTACCTAATTTATAGTCCTATCTCACTGAAGCACACATCTTTGTCAGTCTTACCTGGCTGTATCTACTACCTAATTTATAGTCTATCTCACTGAAGCACACATCTTTGTCAGTCTTACCTGGCTGTATCTACTACCTAATTTATAGTCCTATCTCACTGAAGCACACATCTTTGTCAGTCTTACCTGGCTGTATCTACTACCTAATTTATAGTTCTATCTCACTGAAGCACACATCTTTGTCAGTCTTACCTGGCTGTATCTACTACCTAATTTATAGTCTATCTCACTGAAGCACACATCTTTGTCAGTCTTACCTGGCTGTATCTACTACCTAATTTATAGTCCTATCTCACTGAAGCACACATCTTTGTCAGTCTTACCTGGCTGTATCTACTACCTAATTTATAGTCCTATCTCACTGAAGCACACATCTTTGTCAGTCTTACCTGGCTGTATCTACTACCTAATTTATAGTTCTATCTCACTGAAGCATACATCTTTGTCAGTCTTACCTGGCTGTATCTACTACCTAATTTATAGTGAGTACTATCTCACTGAAGCACACATCTTTGTCAGCCTTACCTGGCTGTATCTACTACCTAATTTATAGTTCTATCTCACTGAAGCATACATCTTTGTCAGTCTTACCTGGCTGTATCTACTACCTAATTTATAGTCCTATCTCACTGAAGCACACATCTTTGTCAGTCTTACCTGGCTGTATCTACTACCTAATTTATAGTACTATCTCACTGAAGCACACATCTTTGTCAGTCTTACCTGGCTGTATCTACTACCTAATTTATAGTCCTATCTCACTGAAGCACACATCTTTGTCAGTCTTACCTGGCTGTATCTACTACCTAATTTATAGTCCTATCTCACTGAAGCACACATCTTTGTCAGTCTTACCTGGCTGTATCTACTACCTAATTTATAGTTCTATCTCACTGAAGCACACATCTTTGTCAGTCTTACCTGGCTGTATCTACTACCTAATTTATAGTCCTATCTCACTGAAGCACACATCTTTGTCAGTCTTACCTGGCTGTATCTACTACCTAATTTATAGTCCTATCTCACTGAAGCATACATCTTTGTCAGTCTTACCTGGCTGTAGCTACTACCTAATTTATAGTCCTATCTCACTGAAGCACACATCTTTGTCAGTCTTACCTGGCTGTATCTACTACCTAATTTATAGTTCTATCTCACTGAAGCACACATCTTTGTCAGTCTTACCTGGCTGTATCTACTACCTAATTTATAGTCCTATCTCACTGAAGCACACATCTTTGTCAGTCTTACCTGGCTGTATCTACTACCTAATTTATAGTTCCTATCTCACTGAAGCACACATCTTTGTCAGTCTTACCTGGCTGTATCTACTACCTAATTTATAGTCCTATCTCACTGAAGCACACATCTTTGTCAGTCTTACCTGGCTGTATCTACTACCTAATTTATAGTCCTATCTCACTGAAGCACACATCTTTGTCAGTCTTACCTGGCTGTATCTACTACCTAATTTATAGTCCTATCTCACTGAAGCACACATCTTTGTCAGTCTTACCTGGCTGTATCTACTACCTAATTTATAGTCCTATCTCACTGAAGCACACATCTTTGTCAGTCTTACCTGGCTGTACTACTACCTAATTTATAGTCCTATCTCACTGAAGCATACATCTTTGTCAGTCTTACCTGGCTGTATCTACTACCTAATTATAGTCCTATCTCACTGAAGCACACATCTTTGTCAGTCTTACCTGGCTGTATCTACTACCTAATTTATAGTCCTATCTCACTGAAGCACACATCTTTGTCAGTCTTACCTGGCTGTATCTACTACCTAATTTATAGTCCTATCTCACTGAAGCACACATCTTTGTCAGTCTTACCTGCTGTATCTACTACCTAATTTATAGTCTCTATCTCACTGAAGCACACATCTTTGTCAGTCTTACCTGGCTGTATCTACTACCTAATTTATAGTCTATCTCACTGAAGCACACATCTTTGTCAGTCTTACCTGTCTGTATCTACTACCTAATTTATAGTACTATCTCACTGAAAGCACACATCTTTGTCAGTCTTACCTGTCTGTACTAGGGAGGAATAAAAGTTCATATTAGCTACCATTCGGACCATCATATAAGTCTTGTACACGTCGACCTGCGAAGTACATCGCGTAGGCTGTGGCGATCTGACTGAAGAGTTTGTGTTGTTGGGTATGGTAGTCTATAAGTACTGGGCTCTCTGGACCTCTGGAATCACTCGAAAAGGTATAGCCGAGATATTTAGTATTAGGAAACCGACACTTCTGTGGAATACTGTTGAAGTTACTTTTTTATGGAATTTCACGAAGCACTAACTTGGTACAGTTACTATTGTATTTAGAAAACTATCTAATGGACGTTTCCCTGGCTGTATCCATACCTGGAAAATGCCGAGCCTATGGACAGTAAGGTTGTATGCTACCTGGTCCTCATGAAGAGGACTATGTACGTTGGTAACTTTGTACAGTTTTTCATTGTTTCTAATAAATCATATTTAAGCTACACTGGTAAAAGTTCAGCATGGACTTTTTGGCGCTAGACTACCGATAAATCGCTGACCTTACCCGTCGTTAATTTCTGGACTAGTCTTACTTGTACCGGGTGGCTATGACACACGGCTGAGCCATACACCGTTAAGGACTTTTACCCCACACTACCAATATGTCTACCTGATACGGACCATGAGCTTAGGAGGACTTTTACGTGGACTACCGATATGTCCTCCAGTACCTGTTTAGTATAGGAAATATGGGGACAAAATGACTTACAGAAAAACTTTTTATACTACCGATACTCGTTTGGACATTTTACTGGCACTGGTACTTGTTAAGGACCTTTTTACTTGGACTAACCGTATGGCTACCTGGTACTCGTTAAGGACTTTTTGTTACTTGACTACCGATATGATACCTGGAACAGTTAAGGACTTTTTTGTTACTTGGACTACCGATATGGCTACCTGTACTCGTTAAGGACTTTTTACTTGGACTACCGATATGGAACCTTGTACTCTTTTGACTTTTTACTTGATGACTACCGATATGGCTACCTGGTACTCTTTTTGGACTTTTCTGGCTACCGATATGATACTGAACAGTTAAGGACTTTTTTACTTGCTACCATATGGCTGATATCGTTAAACTTTTTGTTACTGACTACCGATATGGATACCTGATACTCGTTAAGGACTTTTTTTGGAAGCTTTGACTACAGATATGGCTACCTGTTTTCGTTAAGGACTTTTTACTTGGACCATATGATATGGCTACCTGATACTCGTTGGACTTTTTACTTGACTACCGATATGGCTATTGATAAAATTTAAGGAATGGTTACTAGGACACTCCGATATGGCTCCTATACTCGTTAAGGACATTTTTAAGTCTTGTTTTTCACTATTTAAATAATTGACGTTGAGTACCTGGCTGATAAGTCTTGATAATGGTAATACCTGATAAATTCATCGTAGGTTTGATGTTACCTACTTGATACCGATACCACTATTAAGGACTTTTTACTGGAAATTTTATATCCATCCTATCACTCGTTAAGGACTTTTTACTTGACCATTTGCACCTTGAATAATAAGTATTAAGGACTTTTTTCTTTTCATCGATTTGGAAACTGGGAATGTTTGCAACGTAAGTAGGAAATATTTAGACTTTTTTGAAATTAACATCTACCTATTGAAAATACAGTCTTAAAATGGTTGAATTTCTGTCAACGCATATCATGAAAATAACATTATGGACTACTTCTAAGTCCATTTTAAAAGGCATAAATATGTTATGAAAATGCTATTTTATCAATGTTTTTGAAGCTACTGCATCATTTTCATAGTATAAATTCACTTTTTCAGTTTTCATACCAAATCTGGTTTTCATCCAGCCCATATAATCATAAAAATCCGACGAATGTTTGAAACACCCGAGTTTACGTACGTCACAATAGGTCGAGCGTGGTTTTCAACTGAATGTTGACTGAAGAATTCAAAATAAAATCTAACTATAACGTATCTGAATCATTTTACACTTACTTACAAATTGGTGTTTATGTACATACCCTGCTCATTTTTATTTCACTTATTTGAATAATCATACATTGAGTGTGGCGATAGGGTTAGGATTTGTATTGTTGGGTCTTTAGTTAACTTCAACTTATGAAATAAAGTTGGAATCACGGGAAAGGTTTTGGAATGCCGGAATCAACAGTTTTAGGAAAGAAAAATGCTTTCTGTGGACCCCGATGAAGTTACACCAAAATCAAATAACTTTCCAGTTATTTCGGGAGTGTTTCAAAATAATCATATTTAAGCTTCACTAAAAGTTACAGCGTGCTAAATGGCGCTAGATAGCGATAAATCGCGATGACCTTACCCGAGTGATATTTCTGTTTGTCTCCGGACTGCACTGTACCGGGTGGCTATGACACACGTCTGAGCCAAACACCGTGATACGGAGTTCACGATCCCCACACGGACCAACGTCATAGTCCCGTACGATACTTGAGCGTTAGGAGGTTTGACGTAGCTCCCGTCCTCCAGTACCTGTTTAGTATAGAAATGGGACAAAATGACTGCACAGAAAGTCTTTATACATTGGGGCCGCGGTGGCCATATGATATAACAGTTATGGACTCCCGTCCTCCAGTACCTGTTTAGTATAGAAATGGGACAAAATGACTGCACAGAAAGTCTTTATACATTGGGGCCGCGGTGGCCATATGATATAACAGTTATGGACTGTTTTGTTACTGCTCTGACCATATGATATAACAGTTATGGACTGTTTTGTTACTACTCTGACCATATGATATAACAGTTATGGACTGTTTTGTTACTACTCTGACCATATGATATAACAGTTATGGACTGTTTTGTTACTGCTCTGACCATATGATATAACAGTTATGGACTGTTTTGTTACTACTCTGACCATTTGATATAACAATTATGGACTGTTTTGATACTGTTCTGAACATATAATGTAACAGTTATGGCCTGTTTTGTTACTGCTCTGACCATGTGATATAACAGTTATGGACTGTTTTGATAATATGTATTGATAAAATATCCTTGGTCATTGGTCTAGGAGACTCCGTACTCCTATAGGAAGAATTGTAGTTTTGAAATCAATTATTTTACCTAAATTCAATCATTTGTTTATATCCATTATCACTCCTGGAAACACTTTCATCCAACATTTGAATACTTTATTCTTTGATTTCATTTGGCAATCACCAGTTGATAAAATCAAAAGAAAAACGTTAACATCAAATTATGAAAATGGTGGTCTTAAAATGGTTGATATTTCTGAATTCATATCTAGTTTGAAATCTACATGGATGCGAAGGCTTCTTAAAAATAATAGAAAATGCTGGTTTTATGTTTTTGAAGCACAGCACTTCCCAATATCATGTGTATCAGATTTAGGAACTGATGTCATCAAAACCCATAAAACAAATCATACATTTTGGATGAATGTTTTCCAGGCATGGGTTAGGGTATCTGAAGCAGTCCAGGTGAGAACTTCTTCAGAATTTTTAAGACTTCCTTTATGGTACAACCCTATTCGTATTGATAATAAATCCTTTTTTAGCAAAAAATGGTTTGATAAGGGTGTTCGAAATGTTTGTGATTTATTAGACCAAGAGAATAATTTTCTTTCTTTTAATTATTTCGAACACAGATTCTGTATGGAATCATAAAATATTTTGCTTTTCGAAGTATATGCAGTTGTATCAAGAAAATGTGTAAGAATCTGAATTTAAACCTTAGTGTGTTAAAGATGCTCCACCACCGACAGAGCATAAATGACATTCATCATTTGAACAATATTGATGTTTAATCGTGTATATAACAGAAGTTGAAACCATAGAACATGTTTTTTGGTATTGTCAAAAATCTTTTGAAATATTGCAAGATATGAAAAGAAAAATATATGAAAAAAACTAAAAATGTGGTGGAATTTAAATTAGAAACAATACTATTTGGTGAGACTGAAACTGAAAAAAAGCATTCAATTAAGGATGTACTCTTCTGAGAAGTCAAAATTTATTAAATTCAACTTTTTTTTCTGATATGTATTTTTGGAAATAGGAGTTCATACCATAAAAGAAAATGGAAGAAAAACATATGTCCGTGTGCTCGTTTTTGAGCTATTGTCAATCAAAGATACCTAGTTGACAAAATATTGGATTTTATGGGAATTTTGCCGTTTTGACCATATACACAAGAGATTAAACCCATAATTTCCTAATGAGGTGTTTGATATGCATGGATGTTTGTAGAATTTATTTTCCAGTAGTCTTCTTTAAAAATATACAAGTTTTGATTAATAAGACTAATATTTTTGTTCAGAATAGCAACATACGCTACCCTTACCCCTTAATGTTGAGCTTCAAAATGCACCATTTTCAGCCATTTTTGCCAAATTTAACCCTTATTTATATAAAAGGTTCTGGTATTAAACTTTTGTTAATATTTTGCATATCAACAGGGAAAGTGTTGTTCTTTCTAAATCAGGCAGAAAACTTCTTTGATCTATGTTGAAAAGAGACTTCAACGGGACTGAAACCTCAGAAGAATACATCCTTAAAAATGGATGTATTGAGAAATTTTATAAAATATGGATCAATTGGAAATATATTTTTGAATAGTTCTTGAAACATGCCAAATGATGTTTGTATGATGTTTTTATGTTGTAGTACTTAAATATGTAGGATTTGTATCCTTTTTGGTTTGTTTGTGTATTGTCTATAATTCTTTATATGTGTGTGAATGTGTCTTTTTGTGCTAGTTCTTGTTTGTATATACAATTATTTTATTCTCTCTAATACATACATTAAACCAAAACAATAAACAACTGGTACCGTATAACCGGTTATTTAAAATTTCAGTCAGTACCATAAAGCCATTTATTTGGAATTTCAATTAGTAACGTATAGCTTTTCATTTGTGAAGTCATTATTTTATGAGCGCAATTTACGTTGTTTTCTCCGAAAAGTATGACGTTAAGATTGAAAACACATGTCGTCACAATCACTACATATCCGCAAGGGCGGCAGATAACTCTATAAAATACATATACAGAATTATGTGGAGTCAATCAATTGGCTTGCAAAAATGGATAGTAATGGGTATTATACTGCAAAGCCTAACAGACAATGTCAACATGTAAGTCTATATAAAATATACTTGATAATATGAACAGGCTTACGAGTTTTAAGAAACAATTCTTGATCGACGCCTTTTGAAAAAGACAGATAGTTTCAGATAATAATTTTTTTTAGATTGTTTGTACTAAGTATTCCAGTCTTTTCCTTACCTTAGCGTATCTCATCAGCATATTTTCTCTTGGTATCCGAACATTGTTGAGTCTGAGGTAGCCATTATCATTAGAATTAAACCCAAACTTAGGACCAATATCACCCAACTCAATTCCTGAAATACAATACCGAGAAATGCTATCTAAACATTACAACCATTTCTATATCGAAATCAATATCAAAGACGAGATGTAAATTTTAGCCATTTCGTGGCGCCTCAGTCATAAAGAGAATATTATAAAACTAACCGCATATTTCATTATATTGTATGTTTTTCAATAATATAATTTCTTTCTTGGCTTTTCCATTATACAATTCCTTTTCATGGTTTATGATATTTCTAGGGGTCGACTATGCGCTGGAACATTTTATGAATTAATATGATGTTTTTTGCCATCGAGAAAACATAGGTTTATTTAGTTTGATTACATGTATGTACAAACATTGCTGATATGGATTTTTGCATAATTCGCTATTTAAAAACTCTCACCTTCCCGATTTTGACTACTTGATAGCAGCGGCATCTTACTTTGAAGAAGCTGATGATGTTAAGGACTCGTGAGGTATTAGGATGGTGTTTGTTAGAGCCACTAAAGAAATACCTTACCTGGAAGCCTCTGATGAGCATCAAGGCCGCTATGGAGTACTCAGAAGGTTGGTATTGGGGCCACCAAAGGGTACCTTATCTGAAAAGACTCTGGTGGGTATCGAGGTCCATAAGGGGTATTAAGACGGTTAATATTGAGGCCCCGAAGGGTACTTTACATGGAAGACTCTGGCGAGTATCGAGGTCCCTAATGGGTACTAAGAAGGTGGATATTGGGCAACCGAAGGGTACTCTACCTGGAAGACTCTGGTGGGCATCGAGTTCCTAATTAGGGGTAAGGTTGATATTGAGACCCGGAAGGATACTTTACTTGGAAGACTGGTTAGTATCAAGGTCCTCTAAGGGGTAGTAAGAAGGTTGATATTGGGGCCCCTGAAGGGTACTTTACCTGGAAGACTCTGATGAGTATCGAGGTCCCTAAGGGATACTATGAAGGTGTGCATTCCGTAACATTTACCGTTGGTGTAAAGTTGTGCCATAAGGATGCAGAAGTTGACAGTTTTACCCACTTAAACACAATGTAAAAATAATAATGATTTTTTTTTAATTAACGATTTCCATTGCATTGAAAAAATCAATTAAATGTATTTTCATTGACGATACATTCTTCAAAAAGACGACGAAAAAAGTTTTAATATAGATAACAAACACATTTCAATATTTCGTAATAATGACAACAGTAATATGGCTCCTCCGGTGGATTTTTTCAACAGATTATTGGGATAAAAACATAAATTAGACAAGGGCTATGGCCTGTCGTTATTTACGGGGTAAAACTACACAAGTCCTTAGTTATTGAATAAATTAGACGACAAGGACTGTTGTAACAAAAGATGATAACAATAGTATAGATGCTACGACAGCACCACTGTATACTAACAGTGGCCTGGCCAATATTTGATCGATGTTAGTGTCGGCGAATTGAGGACGAACTCTCTTGTCTTTGGGTCATACGTAGCGGTAGTCTCAAGACCCCGGATGAAAGTTCCTACAAAAAAACAGTTACAAAAATAAGCATTTATCAACTCTGAATGTGTCATTAAAATGAAAAAAAATCTTCTTATTTACCAATTTAATTTTTCGTCCAGGAATGATTATGCTCATTGTTTGTTTTGTTTTTTATTAAGAAAGAATTCTAGAAAAGCAAATCTATAACATTTTGAAAACAGACAAATCATTATATATAGTCTAGAAGAATTTCGTGAAAAGTAGAATATTCAGACCAATTTTATAGAATATCAAGGTATAAAAAACACAATTAATCATGTTATATGAAACAGAGCTTCAGCAAAAAAATATAACTCTTTCCAACATACCAATAAACTTCAAATTAATTTCAAATTTGTAAAAAAGGTGTTCAAAATATATATACAGTTCTAATTAAAAATGAAGTTATACCTACTGCTCAAAATAAACGGAATCAAATTTTTTTAATTGATCGAGATGAATAGGGAAATATTTATATACACACTTTTAATGCTACTACTAGCTCCAAACTTCAATGGTTGCGATTCCGAATTAATCACAGAATACTAACTACAAAAACATTCCTATTAACAATTGGTCAATCAAACATCAATCTATATTTAAACATATGGCAATTTTGACGATTCTTAATGTGTGTTAAAAAACGTATTAAAAATGTCAAAATTTCCACATTTTCATAATTTATGCATATTTCGGGTGGTTACCATAACTATAGCGGCAAAATCAGAAAACAGTAAATATGGTTGAATCAGAATTCGAATTACATTAGAAAAAGACAAACACAGATACAAAAATGATAATGACTAGATTCTTGGTGAGACGGCCTGTGCTAAGTATCTTGTAAATGTATGACCGAATAATTTTGGGCAAAAGGTCAAAAATGATGATAGCGCAGCATGAGAAAGCCCCAATCCTTACATATTGGTTATAATAATAGTATACACTAAGTTCATGTTCTATTTTGTTTTTCACATATAAATGATTTGAAGGAGACAATTTCAATAAATTTCATACGTAACGCGGTACTAGAGACCTACCGTGGCCTTAGCGATACTAGCGACCTACCGTGGCCTTAGCGGTACTAGAGACTTACCGTGACTTTAGCGGTACTAGAGACCTACCGTGGCCTTAGCGATGTAGAGACCTACCGTGGCCTTAGCGGAACTAGAGACCTACCGTGGCCTTAGCGGTACTTGAGAACTACCGTGGCCTCGGCGGTACTTGAGACCTACCGTGGCCTTATATAATTAGCGGTACTAGAGACCTACCGTGGCCTTAGCGGTACTAGAGACCTACCGTGGCCTTAGCTGTACTAGAGACCTGCCGTGGCCTTAGCGGTACTAGAGACTTACCGTGACTTTAGCGGTACTAGAGATCTACCGTGGCCTTAGCGGTACTAGAGACCTACCGTGGCCTTAGCGGTACTAGAGACCTACCGTGGCCTGAGCGATATTAGAGTCCTACCGTGACTTCAGCGGTACTAGAGACCTACCGTGACCTTAGCGGTACTAGATACCTACCGTGGCCGAGTTCCGTCTGTGCGTACGTCCCTATGATTGACAGTTTCTCGGCCAGAGGAAGGTAGCGCCGCTTCTGGTCCTCTGTCCCCTGTTTACGGAGAGTGGGCAGGAACATGCCCACGTGGACACCAATGGGACTGGCTTCGTTGTTAGCACCAGTTCTGTAGCAATGTTACAAACCACACAGTGGAGAAAACAACAGACAATACAGAGTTGGCATTAATCAATCACATATGTGTTCTAAGGGAATAGCTAGATGGACATAAATGTGTCTCAAAACATGAAGTAACACGATTTCTCTGGATCAAAATGGTGGGAGGTCACAGCAATTGTTTTTTTTATTCAGATATTTTTTTCACAAATAAGAATGATTCAATAGACATGTTAAATAACAATGTTTTCCTTTCAGAGAAGAACTTTCACACCAAGTAGGTATAACAGAAGTCCTTGTCTGAATCTGTAATCAGACATAGAGCAAAAAGTACAACAGAAGTCCTTTTCTGAATCAGAGCAAAAAGTACAACAGAAATCCTTTTCTGAATCAGAGCAAAAAGTACAACAAAACCCCCTTCTGAATCAGAGCAAAAAGTACAACAGAAATCCTTTTCTGAATCAGAGCAAAAAGTACAACAGAAATCCTTTTCTGAATCAGAGCAAAAAGTACAACAGAAATCCTTTTCTGAATCAGAGCAAAAAGTACAACAGAAATCCTTTTCTGAATCAGAGCAAAAAGTACAACAAAACCCTTTCTGAATCAGAGCAAAAAGTACAACAGAAATCCTTTTCTGAATCAGAGCAAAAAGTACAACAGAAATCCTTTTCTGAATCAGAGCAAAAAGTACAACAGAAATCCTTTTCTGAATCAGAGCAAAAAGTACAACAGAAATCCTTTTCTGAATCAGAGCAAAAAGTACAACAGAAATCCTTTTCTGAATCAGAGCAAAAAGTACAACAAAACCCCCTTCTGAATCAGAGCAAAAAGTACAACAGAAATCCTTTTCTGAATCAGAGCAAAAAGTACAACAGAAATCCTTTCTGAATCAGAGCAAAAAGTACAACAGAAATCCTTTTCTGAATCAGAGCAAAAAGTACAACAGAAATCCTTTTCTGAATCAGAGCAAAAAGTACAACAGAAATCCTTTTCTGAATCAGAGCAAAAAGTACAACAGAAATCCTTTTCTGAATCAGAGCAAAAAGTACAACAGAAATCCTTTTCTGAATCAGAGCAAAAAGTACAACAGAAATCCTTTTCTGAATCAGAGCAAAAAGTACAACAAACCTTTCTGAATCAGAGCAAAAAGTACAACAGAAATCCTTTTCTGAATCAGAGCAAAAAGTACAACAGAAATCCTTTTCTGAATCAGAGCAAAAAGTACAACAGAAATCCTTTTCTGAATCAGAGCAAAAAGTACAACAGAAACTTCTGAATCAGAGCAAAAAGTACAACAAAACCTTCTGAATCAGAGCAAAAAGTACAACAGAAATCCTTTTCTGAATCAGAGCAAAAAGTACAACAGAAATCCTTTTCTGAATCAGAGCAAAAAGTACAACAAAATCCTTTTCTGAATCAGAGCAAAAAGTACAACAGAAATCCTTTTCTGAATCAGAGCAAAAAGTACAACAAAATCCTTTCTTGAATCAGAGCAAAAAGTACAACAGAAATCCTTTTCTGAATCAGAGCAAAAAGTACAACAGAAATCCTTTTCTGAATCAGAGCAAAAAGTACAACAGAAATCCTTTTCTGAATCAGAGCAAAAAGTACAACAGAAATCCTTTTCTGAATCAGAGCAAAAAGTACAACAGAAATCCTTTTCTGAATCAGAGCAAAAAGTACAACAGAAATCCTTTTCTGAATCAGAGCAAAAAGTACAACAGAAATCCTTTTCTGAATCAGAGCAAAAAGTACAACAGAAATCCTTTTCTGAATCAGAGCAAAAAGTACAACAAAACCCCCTTCTGAATCAGAGCAAAAAGTACAACAGAAATCCTTTTCTGAATCAGAGCAAAAAGTACAACAGAAATCCTTTTCTGAATCAGAGCAAAAAGTACAACAGAAATCCTTTTCTGAATCAGAGCAAAAAGTACAACAAAACCCCCTTCTGAATCAGAGCAAAAAGTACAACAGAAATCCTTTTCTGAATCAGAGCAAAAAGTACAACAGAAATCCTTTTCTGAATCAGAGCAAAAAGTACAACAGAAATCCTTTTCTGAATCAGAGCAAAAAGTACAACAGAAATCCTTTTCTGAATCAGAGCAAAAAGTACAACAGAAATCCTTTTCTGAATCAGAGCAAAAAGTACAACAGAAATCCTTTTCTGAATCAGAGCAAAAAGTACAACAGAAATCCTTTTCTGAATCAGAGCAAAAAGTACAACAGAAATCCTTTTCTGAATCAGAGCAAAAAGTACAACAAAACCCCCTTCTGAATCAGAGCAAAAAGTACAACAGAAATCCTTTTCTGAATCAGAGCAAAAAGTACAACAGAAATCCTTTTCTGAATCAGAGCAAAAAGTACAACAGAAATCCTTTTCTGAATCAGAGCAAAAAGTACAACAGAAATCCTTTTCTGAATCAGAGCAAAAAGTACAACAGAAATCCTTTCTGAATCAGAGAAAAAGTACAACAAAATCCTTTCTGAATCAGAGCAAAAAGTACAACAGAAATCCTTTTCTGAATCAGAGCAAAAAGTACAACAGAAATCCTTTTCTGAATCAGAGCAAAAAGTACAACAGAAATCCTTTTCTGAATCAGAGCAAAAAGTACAACAGAAATCCTTTTCTGAATCAGAGCAAAAAGTACAACAGAAATCCTTTTCTGAATCAGAGCAAAAAGTACAACAGAAATCCTTTTCTGAATCAGAGCAAAAAGAACAACAGAAATCCTTTTCTGAATCAGAGCAAAAAGTACCACAAAACCCCCTTCTGAATCAGAGCAAAAAAGTACAACAGAAATCCTTTTCTGAATCAGAGCAAAAAGTACAACAACAGAAATCTTTCTGAATCAGAGCAAAAAGTACAACAGAAATCCTTTTCTGAATCAGAGCAAAAAGTACAACAGAAATCCTTTCTGAATCAGAGCAAAAAGTACAACAGAAGTCCTTTTCTGAATCAGAGCAAAAAGTACAACAGAAACCCTTTTCTGAATCAGAGCAAAAAGTACAACAGAAATCCTTTTCTGAATCAGAGCAAAAAGTACAACAGAAATCCTTTTCTGAATCAGAGCAAAAAGTACAACAGAAATCCTTTTCTGAATCAGAGCAAAAAGTACAACAGAAATCCTTTTCTGAATCAGAGCAAAAAGTACAACAAAACCCCCTTCTGAATCAGAGCAAAAAAGTACAACAGAAATCCTTTTCTGAATCAGAGCAAAAAGTACAACAGAAATCCTTTTCTGAATCAGAGCAAAAAGTACAACAGAAATCCTTTTCTGAATCAGAGCAAAAAGTACAACAGAAATCCTTTCTGAATCAGAGCAAAAAGTACAACAGAAAGTCTTTTCTGAATCAGAGCAAAAAGTACAACAGAAATCCTTTTCTGAATCAGAGCAAAAAGTACAACAGAAATCCTTTTCTGAATCAGAGCAAAAAGTACAACAAACCCCCTTCTGAATCAGAGCAAAAAGTACAACAGAAATCCTTTCTGAATCAGAGCAAAAAGTACAACAGAAATCCTTTTCTGAATCAGAGCAAAAAGTACAACAAAAACCCCCTTCTGAATCAGAGCAAAAAGTACAACAGAAATCCTTTTCTGAATCAGAGCAAAAAGTACAACAGAAATCCTTTTCTGAATCAGAGCAAAAAGTACAACAGAAATCCTTTTCTGAATCAGAGCAAAAAGTACAACAGAAATCCTTTTCTGAATCAGAGCAAAAAGTACAACAGAAATCCTTTTCTGAATCAGAGCAAAAAGTACAACAAAATCCCTTCTGAATCAGAGCAAAAAGTACAACAAAAACCCCCTTCTGAATCAGAGCAAAAAGTACAACAAAAAACCCTTCTGAATCAGAGCAAAAAGTACAACAAAACCCCCTTCTGAATCAGAGCAAAAAGTACAACAAAAAACCCTTCTGAATCAGAGCAAAAAGTACAACAAAACCCCCTTCTGAATCAGAGCAAAAAGTACAACAGAAATCCTTTTCTGAATCAGAGCAAAAAGTACAACAGAAATCCTTTTCTGAATCAGAGCAAAAAGTACAACAGAAATCCTTTTCTGAATCAGAGCAAAAAGTACAACAAAACCCCCTTCTGAATCAGAGCAAAAAGAACAACAGAAATCCTTTTCTGAATCAGAGCAAAAAGTACAACAGAAGTCCTTTTCTGAGTTAGTAATCAGACATTGCTTTCATGTCATATCACTATAGTGATAGCAGAACATATATTTATCATGCTTTAATGCAATTATCTTTGCGACAAAGGATTTTGGGAAACAAGCATGACGGTCAGGTCCTATTGCATTACGTTGACAATACATTCATATGATTAAGTAAACTTTATCATCATTTCATATAAATAAAATCCCGACCCTTGAGAGAGACACCTTACGATGTATAGTTCATTCTGTCCCTCTCGTCTGTAATATTGAGTTCCTCCATCCGTTTGACCATGTATATGTTTTTCCTCATGGCCGTCTCGTATTGTTCCTCTCGTGTCATACAGGCCCATGGCTTACTGTTCTGGAGTTCAGGATCATTGATGGCGAGGTCCTCTAAAATGACAAAAACAAAAACGTGGATCACAAAAAGCGTTAATCACTTCTGACAAACATTCAGCTTCTGTATTTGGACTAAAACATATGATACATGTATATCAAAACGACATCGCTGTTTGTAACGTATCCTGGCCCCGATTTCTCGAAACAAAAATGCAGACTTAAGTGAAAACTTAACAGTTTATTGATGCTTAATGCACTTTGACTCTGTCGTTGTACCACTTCCATAACTCCATAAACTGTTCAAGTTAATCCCAAAAAATATAACATATGAATATTT
The DNA here is from genome assembly GCF_041381155.1 of Argopecten irradians. Lineage (NCBI taxonomy): Eukaryota > Metazoa > Mollusca > Bivalvia > Pectinida > Pectinidae > Argopecten > Argopecten irradians. The sequence goes on from NC_091148.1 coordinate 34,137,220, forward strand.
ATCCAATAACAACACACCATAGAACCTCTCTGGAAATACATTTCAAGGGTAACAAAGAAACCACACTAAATCATCAGTATGAAAAACAAATGTAGGCAAATCAAAACCTTTGTTAATCACTGGGAAATATCGGGTAACTACACGTTATACTTGCAAAAGATGTAATCTATCTGAAAGGAAACTTAAAACACATTAAAACCCAGAAGTACAGGAAGAGTAACCGTATGTGATTACTCGTTATAATAGTATGGTTTCTTCAGTGAGAAAGCACTATAAAAATACACGAATGCCTCTATTACAAATTCTGTAATTGCATATTTCATAGTTTATCTGCCCTTGCGAGTAGGTATCGATTGTATTGTTACACTTTTCGGAGATAAACCGACGTGGATTTCGCCCACTAAATAGTGACGTCACAAATGGATACCTAACCACAAATGAACTAACTCTGTATGACATAATAGACACAACAGGAATATACCGCAGTTCCCCATGACACACAGATATTCACACACGCAACACATACCATACAAGGTAGGCCGTCATTATATCACCTTAGCTGATGATAGAAGGTGAATCTAATCCACTAATTACTTAATACGGATGACAGATGTTAATGTTGTGTGCCTCGATTTTTACATGTATGATGAACTTCCCATATCCCATAATACTTCTTAATACTTCTATATTGGTCGTATTATATCTTTGTTTCGTTTAGAAGTTTGACATATTTCAGATTTTTTTTAGAATTTCTAAACTCTAGAGTGTAACGTTGCTTTACCTATAATGCGTCCCTAATATAAGAAAAGTACTAACTCTAAATATTCATCATTCTTGTTACGTAACGTAAAAAATACTGGATTATCAACAGAAGGTTTGTTTTAGACACATATACCCATTACCAATAGATGGTCGTTCAGATTTTATACAGTATCCCGATAGTTTAACAGAAAATTATAATGATATATCATAATTATATTACAAAACACATGTGGTATGATATTACTATTGATATTATATGAAGAAAGGTTCGCATCGAAAGTATTATATAAAGTATATGAAGCAGACACAGCATATAAACTGTTTCGATATATTTTTTTTAATTTTCTTCATTTCGTGGGAATGTTTTCATATGAATTAACATCCATTAAATCAAAAATAATTAAGCCGGAAATTGACAATTTATGAATCATGATCATATCTGTAAGTACTATCATTACGTCACCGATTTTGAGTTTTACACCATTATAAATGATGTATTTACATGTATGTCACAGAAAACGCATTAAAAATAAAATGAAAAACTTACGAAGGTATCTCTTTCTTTTGGTCGCTTGAACACCTCCATCTATGAAGTTTGTCAACTTCTCCACGTCAAATGTAGCTTTTTCTCTCTCCTTGGCTAAGTCTGGGTTAACTGTCACTCTTCCCCTCGCAGCCATGTTGGGTGGACTGTACATAAAAATAGGGGTCGTCTCAATTTTTTATATATACCTTGTAAGTTTCATTATATCTGGAGATAGGTATATCAGCGTATCGTTACATATGATAGCCCGCACGTACGTATACTTTGTAGGTACTCGTGGTTTTACTAACACGGACTGTCATTATCTAGCACGTTAATAACACTAAACTATTTTGTCTCTTACCTTTGATAAACTGTTCAGAATCTAACCCTAATATATCAAAAGTCCACAATTCAATCTTATGATGACATATTTTGTCTACCTGATTCATTGGGTTAAAGTAATCTAGACAAAAAGTTCAAAATTTAGCACGATGACATAATACTTGGTCAATAATCAACCCATGTTATATACTGGTATAGTCCGTCACAGTAAAAAAACCTGGTGACACACACAGATTGTTTACTGGTATACTGGTATAGTTCGTCACAGTAAAAAAAACCTGGTGACACACATGATTGTTTACTGGTACTGGTATAGTCCGTCACAGTAAAAACCTGGTGACACACAAGATTGTTTACTGGTTATACTGGTATAGTCCGTCACAGTAAAAAAAAACCTGGTGACACACAAGATTGTTTACTGGTATACTGGTAATAGTCCGTCACAGTAAAAAAACCTGGTGACACACAAGATTGTTTACTGGTATACTGGTATAGTCCGTCACAGTAAAAAAAAACCTGGTGACACACAAGATTGTTTACTGGTATACTGGTATAGTCCGTCACAGTAAAAAAACCTGGTGACACACAAGATTGTTTACTGGTATACTGGTATAGTCCGTCACAGTAAAAACCTGGTGACACACAAGATTGTTTACTGGTATACTGGTATAGTCCGTCACAGTAAAAACCTGGTGACACACAAGATTGTTTACTGGTATACTGGTATAGTCCGTCACAGTAAAAACCTGGTGACACACAAGATTGTTTACTGGTATACTGGTATAGTCCGTCACAGTAAAAACCTGGTGACACACAAGATTGTTTACTGGTATACTGGTATAGTCCGTCACAGTAAAAAACCTGGTGACACACAAGATTGATTTGGTTTACTGGTATACTGGTATAGTCCGTCACAGTAAAAACCTGGTGACACACACAAGATTGTTTACTGGTATACTGGTATAGTCCGTCACAGTAAAAACCTGGTGACACACAAGATTGTTTACTGGTATACTGGTATAGTCCGTCACAGTAAAAACCTGTGTGACACACAAGATTGTTTACTGGTATACTGGTATAGTGTCCGTCACAGTAAAAAACCTGGTGACACACAAGATTGAATACCTGGTATAGTCCGTCACAGTAAAAAAACCTGGTGACACACAAGATTGTTTTACTGGTATACTGGTATAGTCCGTCACAGTAAAAACCTGGTGACACACAAGATTGTTTACTGGTATACTGGTATAGTCCGTCACAGTAAAAACCTGGTGACACACAAGATTGTTTACTGGTATACTGGTATAGTCCGTCACAGTAAAAACCTGGTGACACACAAGATTGTTTACTGGTATACTGGTATAGTCGTAGTCCGTCACAGTAAAAAACCTGGTGACACACAAGATTGTTTACTGGTATACTGGTATAGTCCGTCACAGTAAAAACCTGGTGACACACAAGATTGTTTACTGGTATACTGGTATAGTCCGTCACAGTAAAAACCTGGTGACACATAAGATTGTTTACTGGTATACAGATTGTTTACTGGTATACTGGTATAGTCCGTCACAGTAAAAAAACCTGGTGACACACAATTGATTGTTTACTGGTATACTGGTATATAGTCCGTCACTGGTATAGTAAAAAACCTGGTGACACACAAGATTGTTTAACTGGTATACTGGTATAGTCCGTCACAGTAAAAAAAACCTGGGTGACACACAAGATTGTTTACTGGTATACTGGTATAGTCGTCACAGTAAAAAAACCTGGTGACACACAAGATTGTTTACTGGTATACTGGTATAGTCCGTCACAGTAAAAAACCTGGTGACACACAAGATTGTTTACTGGATATACTGGTCCGTCACAGTAAAAAACCTGGTGACACACACAAGATTTGTTTACTGGTATACTGGTATAGTCCGTCACAGTAAAAACCTGGTGACACACAAGATTGTTTACATGGTATACTGGTATAGTCCGTCACAGTAAAAACCTGAGTCACAGTAAAACCTGGTGACACACAAGATTGTTTACTGGTATACTGGTATAGTCCGTCACAGTAAAAACCTGGTGACACACAAGATTGTTTACTGGTATACTGGTATAGTCCGTCACAGTAAAAAACCTGGTGACACACAAGATTGTTTACTGGTATACTGGTATAGTCCGTCACAGTAAAAACCTGGTGACACACAAGATTGTTTACTGGTATGATACTGGTATAGTCCGTCGTCACAGTATAAAAACCTGGTGACACACAAGATTGTTTACTGGTATACTGGTATAGTCCGTCACAGTAAAAACCTGGTGACACACAAGATTGTTTACTGGTATACTGGTATAGTCCGTCACAGTAAAAACCTGGTGACACACAAGATTGTTTACTGGTATACTGGTATAGTCCGTCACAGTAAAAACCTGGTGACACACAAGATTGTTTACTGGTATACTGGTATAGTCCGTCACAGTAAAAACCTGGTGACACACAAGATTGTTTACTGGTATACTGGTATAGTCCGTCACAGTAAAAACCTGGTGACACACAAGATTGTTTACTGGTATAGTCCGTCACAGTAAAAACCTGGTGACACACAAGATTGTTTACTGGTATACTGGTATAGTCCGTCACAGTAAAAACCTGGTGACACACAAGATTGTTTACTGGTATACTGGTATAGTCCGTCACAGTAAAAACCTGGTGACACACAAGATTGTTTACTGGTATACTGGTATAGTCCGTCACAGTAAAAACCTGGTGACACACAAGATTGTTTACTGGTATACTGGTATAGTCCGTCACAGTAAAAAACCTGGTGACACACAAGATTGTTTACTGGTATACTGGTATAGTCCGTCACAGTAAAAACCTGGTGACACACAAGATTGTTTACTGGTATACTGGTATAGTCCGTCACAGTAAAAACCTGGTGACACACAAGATTGTTTACTGGTATACTGGTATAGTCCGTCACAGTAAAAACCTGGTGACACACAAGATTGTTTACTGGTATACTGGTATAGTCCGTCACAGTAAAAACCTGGTGACACACAAGATTGTTTACTGGTATACTGGTATAGTCCGTCACAGTGAAAAAACCTGGTGACACACAAGATTGTTTACTGGTATTATACTGGTATTGTATATCTTTGTCACAATAAAAACCTGGTGACACACAAGATTGTTTACTGGTGTTACACACAAGGTATACTGGTATAGTCCGTCACAGTAAAAACCTGATGACACACAAGATTGTTTACTGGTATACTGGTATAGTCCGTCACAGTAAAAACCTGGTGACACACAAGATTGTTTACTGGTATACTGGTATAGTCCGTCACAGTAAAAAACTGGTGACACACAAGATTGTTTACTGGTATACTGGTATAGTCCGTCACAGTAAAAACCTGGTGACACACAAGATTGTTTACTGGTATACTGGTATAGTCCGTCACAGTAAAAACCTGGTGACACACAAGATTGTTTACTGGTATACTGGTATAGTCCGTCACAGTAAAAACCTGACACACAAGATTGTTTACTGGTATACTGGTATAGTCCGTCACAGTAAAAACCTGGTGACACACAAGATTGTTTACTGGTATACTGGTATAGTCCGTCACAGTAAAAAACCTGGTGACACACAAGGATTGTTTACTGGTATACTGGTATAGTCCGTCACAGTAAAAACCTGGTGACACACAAAGATTGTTTACTGGTATACTGGTATAGTCCGTCACAGTAAAAAAACCTGGTGACACACAAGATTGTTTACTGGTATACTGGTATAGTCCGTCACAGTAAAAACCTGGTGACACACAAGATTGTTTACTGGTATACTGGTATAGTCCGTCACAGTAAAAACCTGGTGACACACAAGATTGTTTACTGGTATACTGGTATAGTCCGTCACAGTAAAAACCTGGTGACACACAGATTGTTTACTGGTATACAGAATGTTTACTGGTATACTGGTATAGTCCGTCACAGTAAAAAACCTGGTGACACACAAGATTGTTTACTGGTATACTGGTATAGTCCGTCACACAGTAAAAAACCTGGTGACACACAAGATTGTTTACTGGTATACTGGTATAGTCCGTCACAGTAAAAACCTGGTGACACATAGATTGTTTACTGGTATACTGGTATAGTCCGTCACAGTAAAAAACCTGGTGACACACAAGATTGTTTACTGATATACTGGTATAGTCCGTCACAAGTAAAAACCTGGTGACACACAAGATTGTTTACTGTTTACTGGTATAGTCCGTCACAGTAAAAACCTGGTGATACACAAGATTGTGTTTACTGGTATACTGGTATAGTCCGTCACAGTAAAAAAACCTGGTGACACACAAGATTGTTTACTGGTATACAGATTGTTTACTGGTATAGTCCGTCACAGTAAAAAAACCTGGTGACACACAAGATTGTTTACTGGTATACTGGTATAGTCCGTCACAATAAAAACTTTGGTGACACACACGTCCGTCACAATATAAAAGTGGTTACACAGCTGGTTACCAGCTCCAACCCACCGATATTAGTGTCCTATATTTTAACCCGAAATAGAGTTTGTCCCAGATTCCAACCAAAGTGTATGTTCCGTAAACGACCAATTAAAGGCCTGGGTATTGAAGGACGTCTAAGGTTATGAAGGTCAAGGAAAGTAGAAGTTTCCGCAGAAAACGGATCATCCTATATCACATTGTATTGGCGCATAACGTAGAACATTGAAGTGGAGCGAAATTGCAAGTCTAGTTTTAATTAGAGTGTATTATATACATGTATTACCTTTGACGTCAACATCAATGTGACTAGATGTGGCATGGTTCTGCAGTCATTAGATTCCGATTCAGGTTAAAATGTACCCGTCAGCAAGTAATGTTGCATTTGTATACTTTATTGGAATCTGGTTCTAGCTCCGACTTCTCGATTCAAAAGAGAAGACTTAAGTCAGTTTTTAACAAAAGTTTGTTTCGAGAAATCGGACCCTGTTAAATTATGGGTATATCTTACAAATATACAAGAAAAATTATGCTACGCTTTCAAATTTTTACAGCATAAAGTACTGGGATTTAAAAAAAAAAGCTTCCAAAAATTCATTATCGAAATAAATCAAATATCTAGTTTTACCTTGGTAACGATGATCTTAAATTATATTTTGTTTGTTGCAAATATGGCCAAAATAATATCTATATTTTACTGTTTGAGCAAATTAGAAGCACAAATATTAACATGTTTTTATTTGAATTTGTCACTATTTTCTTTCGTTGGTGATTATACTTGTCATTTCATTTCAACAATTTATAGACATTATGTTGCAGTCAAGAGGATGGAATAACAGGCAAAGCCTATATATTTTCCCCTTAAACTTGCACCTGTCATTCTTGTATGGATTGTTACAATCCACTTTGAAAGATAACATACTTTGAAGACAAAATTCAAAGTACATAGGGATTGGATTTCGTTTTCAATACACTTTGAAAAATATCAAACTGCGTTGACTTACACCATATTTAACGCGATTGGAAATTATTTTTGTTGTCAGAATGGGTTAAGAAGATCAAAAATATAACAATGATTTCATTTTATGACATGAAATCATAACTCCGTAGCATAAAGACTTGAAAAAAGTATTGTTGATCTTAGTACAAGTGTCAACATGTTACGCAGTATTAAAGTTATATGGTCTATAACTTTCGCTCTTTTTGTCATAGTGAAAACTGTATAAGTGTTATACATATTTTTCTCCGTCTGCCTGAGGTTTAAACTTTCTAATTTTACCACTTTTTATAAAAAGGCAGCACTGGAAGTATCTTCAATTATAAAAGTAAAAAATATTTTTAACGTGTACACGTGAAAAATAGGCTCGAAAGATGCCGAATCATTTCGAACTCTTCCGAACATCGTCGCGACAATCTCGAAGTAAAACGAGAGTTGTGAAACCAAGAGAAAATATCAACAATTTTTCATAATCAAAATATATGGTTGACCTCATCAGACTCTATCTACATAGAAAATAATGCTCGCACATTACAATATTTGATACACACAACATTTTACGGTAATGTGTAAATTGGATGTTTCAAATACTCAATCTGTGGACATATACTAGCATGATTTGCTCATATAGGCCAGAAGGAAAACGTAAACAAACATATTTGTGCTTACGCTAGTTACCTGGCTCACCACGTGCAGGTCGTGTCGAACGTCAGTCACGTGATACGATTAGGAATCCGACAAAACCCGAAGTCACTGAACATGGCGGTGATTGAAGGCGCTTTATTCAAAACCAGGAATATATGATTCCTAGATTTCGGCTCTCTTATAGGCCGACATATGCTTTTTGGGAGCTAAATCATCAAGTTACATGTCAATGTTTAAATATCAAATGTTTAAGTTACATATCGTTACAGTGAAATTAGCAGCAATACAACTTTAAAGTGTAAGATTTGAACCATACGTGTAACATTTTTTTCAAAGTGCGTCGAAATATATCATAAAATTAGAGTGAGTTGAACATGCACCATATTTAACGCACTTTGAAAGTATTTTTTGTTTAATTCATAAATGCTGTATGTTTTAAAATTAAATTGTAACAATGGATTCTAGGTAAAAACTGGAGCATTAGGGAACCTAGTCCTCTAAGCCTGACTTCATTATTAGGCTTTTTTTTTAAATTTTATCTTTATTTTTTTTTTTTTTTTTTTTTTTTTGTCTAAAAATAAAAATATTAAAAACCTAATAATATAGGCAGGTTTAGTGCACTATAGGGAAGCAAGACAGCACGTGCGCGTACTGAATAACACTGAACTGTAATTAAGGGATAACATCGTCATTATTTTCACTCCATACATGAGGTCCTGATAACCCACAGATAACTTAAATGAGGAGAACATCGTTATGATGTTTACAAAACAATGTCAATCCATGCTCCTTTTTCTAATGTTATTGAATGTTAATTTAACACGCGGGCCACCAGCCACACGGGGACATACTACCATGGATTTATAAGTGAGATAGTCCTTGGTTAGTTGGCAATCATAGTTTAAAGGTAAAGCGCAAATGATGGAATGTCGGACACCTTGTGTCAGCCATTGTGCCACCGCGAGTCTGCCACGATGGTGGACAGTAAGTCCAGTAGCATCCAGACGTTCATTTACCACTGAGTACGAAGACCGCATTTACAGATAAAATGTTGTTCTAAGTCTAGAGTTATCTTTCCTGGATTGTTCATGTTGGAGTAAGATAACAATTTCCAACATGTCTTTTCTGAAGTAATTTTCGTGCATGATTTGCCATTATGACTTGACACCTTTTTGTATCGTTGTAAAATATGTTTGGACCGTTATATATTGATATATTATTCATATACGACATTGACTACTTTGGGTCTTTATCTAGATTTAATAATATTCTTTTCTCTAGATCTCTTGTCCGATTTCTTTAATTTGTCGTTCAATCGTCCTTTCAATAGGCCGTCGTATCTTTTAAAGGCCAACTACCTTTTCGAAACAAACAACAACAGTATATAAGAAAAAATACATTGATTGCCTAACATGAAGTTATAATACCAAACAAATACAAGACTTTCAAGATTAATGCGCGGTAACTAGGACGACGGCGGGAAAAGTAAGACGACACGCCTTATGAAAATTAGCATTTAACTTATTTTTAATTTAATTGTTCAGAAGGTAATGTTTAGTGTAGCATTAACGGTAAACCAATATTTTTTGCGACTTGACAAAATTATCAATGTCTTTTGCGGATTTTTATTTGAAATTATAGATTTAGAGTGTAATTGAGTTGACGATTGTAATATAAAAATAATGATGAATCCGTTTGCTGTGTCAAACTTTCTTCTGGCTTTCCACCAGACCTCATATGATCTGGATGATTCATTTCCAGAGAAAGAAAAAAAAACCAGTTATAACTTGATGGTAGTTTCTGACGCCGTTGAGGAAAGAAGAAAAGGGATATATATCCTACTCTGAAGCACTACCGAAGCGCAGACCACCACACCAAGCTCATGTGAAATTGGCTTTACATCTCAGGATTCTCGGGATTCTGGTGGCCATATAACTTACAGTGAGACGGCTCAGCATCAGCCAGCGACATACTCCCAACTAAGGACGCGTTTCCAAACGTGAACGCGCGAACTACAGAAGGTCTCGAACGTCAACCGCTGGAATCTCTCGCGCGAAACAGTTCGATTCTCCAATAGCAACCAATCGAAGGGTTGATACAATCCCAACCCGGTCCAGATTATTACCATGGCCGAGATGAAAAGGACATTATGCATTCTCCATCTTGTCACATAAACAAAAAATAGATGTGTGTGAAATGACAACTGGATGGTGACATTATATTATATTTACAACTTGCTAGGCTTGGTCACTATACGCTAATACTAGCCGATTTTGTTTTACCATAACTGCATGGTAACATTGAACTTTGAACTTGCGTAAGGAAATGTTCTGTGCAACGTAAAAGGACTACTTTTTTTAAAAGAAACACATGGCTTTGTTTACATTTTGACGCAACATTACGTGTATATTGTTGTTTTTCATAGTAATTTTGTTTGGAAAAATGTAAACGATATATACATGTTTTATATTTATATATGATTCAAACAATTTTTAAAATTAACAATTGTAAAAAGAAACGGGAAAATATCCCGACCGGGGCGACGTGCTTCATTTTTGTTAAAAATGATGGTTGTCAAATGTAAACATTACCTCTGTGCCTATGTTCGTCCTACGATCGAGTCTTTGGGATGGACGGGCGTGAGACCCTCTGATAGAGGTCAGTTATAAACATATCCTCTTGTCTTTGTTCTTTGAGTATTTAATCATGTGTATTATAAAACATGCACCGCTAATAATCCACGTGTTGACAGTTACGCGTCACCACAAATACATTGTACATATCCATCGAACACAAGTGAATTTGTTTCATCTATCGATGGCGATATGGATCTAAGCGTAGATAATCACATGGCTACCAAGGATGTAATACCGTCAAGTCAGACGACATCTCAAACACATTGAGCTACTTAAAAATCGGTGTTTTGCCAACTTCGGCAAACTAAAGTGTGTAAGCGTGCGTCAGCTTCGCCTCGCTGCACAATAACGGTCACCGAGTTCACCACATGTGGCCGTGTACAAATTCTTTATGTTATTACGCTATATATTAACTTTTAGCAAAATTGAATATATATTTAAAGTTCTGATCTGATTAAATAAAACTTTGTTTGTTTTAGTGATTGATTGATTTCCAGAGAAATAAAAAAAAAACCCAGTTATCAAACTTTTGATGGTAGTTTCTGACGCCGTTGAGGAAAGAAGAAAAGGGATATATATCCTACTCTGAAGCACTACCGAAGCGCAGACCACCACACCAAGCTCATGTGAAATTTGCTTTACATCTCAGGATTCTCGGGATTCTGGTGGCCATATAACTTACAGTGAGACGGCTCAGCATCAGCCAGCGACATACTCCCAACTAAGGACGCGTTTCCAAACGTGAACGCGCGAACTACAGAAGGTCTCGAACGTCAACCGCTGGAATTCTCTCGCGCGAAACAGTTCGATTCTCCAATAGCAACCAATCGAAGGGTTGATACAATCCCAACCCGGTCCAGATTATTACCATGGCCGAGATGAAAAGGACATTATGCATTCTCCATCTTGTCACATAAACAAAAAATAGATGTGTGTGAAATGACAACTGGATGGTGACATTATATTATATTTACACTTGCTAGGCTTGGTCACTATACGCTAATACTAGCCGATTTTGTTTACCATAACTGCATGGTAACATGAACTTTGAACTTGCGTAAGGAAATGTTCTGTGCAACGTAAAAGGACTACTTTTTTTAAAAGAAACACATGGCTTTGTTTACATTTTGACGCAACATTACGTGTATATTGTTGTTTTTCATAGAATTTTGGAAAAATGTAAACGATATATACATGTTTTATATTTATATATGATTCAAACAATTTTTAAATTAACAATTGTATAAAGAAACGGGAAAATATCCCGACCGGGGCGACGTGCTTTCATTTTTGTTAAAAATGATGGTTGTCAAATGTAAACATTACCTCTGTGCCTATGTTCGTCCTACGATCGAGTCTTTGGGATGGACGGGCGTGAGACCCTCTGATAGAGGTCAGTTATAAACATATCCTCTTGTCTTTGTTCTTTGAGAATTTAATCATGTGTATTATAAAACATGCACCGCTAATAATCCACGTGTTGACAGTTACGCGTCACCACAAATACATTGTACATATCCATCGAACACAAGTGAATTTGTTTCATCTATCGATGGCGATATGGATCTAAGCGTAGATAATCACATGGCTACCAAGGATGTAATACCGTCAAGTCAGACGACATCTCAAACACATTGAGCTACTTAAAAATCGGTGTTTTGCCAACTTCGGCAAACTAAAGTGTGTAAGCGTGCGTCAGCTTCGCCTCGCTGCACAATAACGGTCACCGAGTTCACACATGTGGCCGTGTACAAATTCTTTATGTTATTACGCTATATATTAACTTTTAGCAAAATTGAATATATATTTAAAGTTCTGATCTGATTAAATAAAATTATCTCTGAAATTTACTTTGTTTGTCATGTTTATTTTACACTAAAATATTGAACTTTTTTGTCTTCGCGGATGAATAATTCTACCTTACGTGAAGCGTCATCATTCGCTGTTCAAATGAGTAAGCTCCTCCCACTTTTGACCGACTTTTATTGAATAATTACGTCACTTTCAAATGACGATTTTATTGCATAAAATATAAATAAAAAGTCGTGTGAGTGTAAATATAGGGATTGGATTTCGTTTTTATGTTAACCATGCTTGTATGGAGCAATTCCTCTAAGAATATATTCAATATGGGGCGCTAACGCGCCCCATAGAATATATTCTTAGAGGAATTGCTCCATACAAGCATGGTTAACATAAAAACGAAATCCAATCCCTATATATGAAAAATATCATATACAAACAAATACTGACTAAGGTGTAGCATTATACATATCAAACAATGGAGACGCTTTGTAAAATAAAAAAAAAACATGAGTGGTGTTTAACAAAATTTCGCCACAAATCAACATGTTAAAAAGGTTTCCCCCCATTATACACACTCACTGCAACAAGACAGGAAAACATGCTTTGGGCATCGCGATAAGAATCGAAGGAATAACCGTGATTTGTCATGCTGGGAGTGTGTTGAGGGACTATCTATAGTTTCGTTGAATATATGAAGAGGAGTCATTAAAGACAAGTTAGGTACAAAAGAATTTATAAATATTGTAAGCTAGAGCGATGTTATATGTTTGTACGAATTTTGTGCTGAGAAAGAAGAAGTTGTTGATATGGAAGGTTATGTGAGTTTTGTGGTATAATTGAAATTGTTAACGACAACGTTATAGTATTAAAGATAATATCAAAGAAAGGTGGTTTATATAAAAGTAATAATAATGTATTACATTATTCTGTTAACAGTGTTTTCTATCGATTATGTGAAGATAATATAAATTATATAAATCATATAAAGCAATGGTTAATATTATTGCTCTCGGTGATTTTAATACAGTTAATTAATTTGAACAAAAAAGTATTACTATAAGCCGTTATATTCGTTCACTGCGTATAAAATACTTATTTATTTCATGACCAATAGGCCTATCTTAAACATTAATTCAGAGACATGCAATTTCAAATAATTAACATTGAGAATACAATTTGAAGAATGGTCCAATTGTTTAATATTTTGGGTTTCTTTTCTATTTGTAGAGCTTCCTTCTACTCCATAGATGACAAATCTGATGCTGAGGACTAGTACTCCTGATGTCCAGCGCTAGCTTCGACTTTTGAACACCTCACAACCAGCCTTATTTATTGTGTGTCAGTGATTTAGTGATGTGTGACAGATTTCCTAGGTTATATATACACATACTTTTATCAAAGAACTCTTTTTGAAGTCAATTACAATTGTTGTTAACTACTTAATTTGGACATGCAACTTTGTTACAATTTGTATATATTTTTTAATTTCAATTTATTAACTTCTTGATGTCATGGATGAAAGTGTGTTTGTTTTAATATTGATAACTTGTAATGTCTGAGAGATGTGTAGGTATGTCTACTGAGTGCATGGTGAGATTAGAGGGAGCTGTATATGTGGATACATTGTTTTCAACATTTACTTGTTGTTAAATAAATTTAATTTAATTGAAAGAATTTTGTTTCTTCTCTTTTCATTCTGTAAATCCATTCAAGCTCATGGATAGAACTAAATTCTGAAACAAAATGGTAAACACATGATCACTTAAAGACAAATTGTGGCAATTTATAATACATGTACTTATTTGGTAAATGTTACTTGATGCGAGACTGAATGGACTTTGTAAATGACAACACACATTGCAAAAACAAATATATGGAAGATGTTCTTGAAGTAAGACTTAAGGAATCAACAGAGAGTACAGAGACAACTACAGAACTGAAACAAAGCAGATTTTGTGGCATCCTGTTAATCCAAATAAAAAAATTACAAATTATTATCAAAACAGTCAACATTTTCTATCTATGTCTCAGACATTTTGGAGAATTCACAAAAACACTCCCAAAGTCTACTTGATGCCATAATATAGGTATTGATATTACAATCATTGATGATTTTGATGCAATGATATACATATTATACAGTTGTTTCTGATATTAGCTGTATGTCATATATAAAATGCCCTAAAAGTTTTATGTCGCGGAAAAAAATGCCCTTTTTTTGCCTAGCGCCCTGCCCTTTCAAATCCTAGCTGGAACACTGTTATAGTATCAGAAAACAAAAATGAACTCTCAAATTTATCAAAATAATCTTATTTATAGTAACAGGGACGGGAACTTAATTATTAGTTAGAATAGTTTAAAAGCGACTACCTCTACACCACATGTCCTTATATGTGTTGTAAATATCCAATATTTTGTCGACCACTTGGAAGACGAGTATCTGACTCAAAGTGTAATCGATACGAAATGAAGACTAAAAAAGTGGATGAGTGAGAGTGTTTGTGTTTGCTTTTGTTTTGTTTTGTTTCACGCCTGTATTGTATTTATGTTTAAATAATTTAATTTATTTAAAGATGCTCCAACGCCGACAAAGCATAAATGATATTCATCATTTGAACAATAATTGGTATTTAATCGTGAATATATATGTATGATTAACACAAAAAATAATATAAAATAATTTACTTCGCCTTTGTTGCATGGGCAATCAGTATTTCATTCCATATAGGATATAGTGGCACGGAATTTTTTCGGGATGCAATTAATTATTTTTTATATCTTTCACTTGAAGTAAAATTAGAAGCTGAAACTTTTCAATGGTGGTAATGGTCTAAAGTAAGTAACTTTTGTAACTGAAGAAAAATACTAAATCGTCTGCTCCTGTTTATAAAAGTGAAAAAAATACCATTTGTCAGCGGTGGAGCATCTTTAAGTAATATGGAAACTATCGACAGATTTTGGAATACAAGAATTCTTAGAGCAACTTTTGAATTTTGGATTGTCGCCAGTTGTTTTTTTAATCGTTTTCTATTTACCTGTAATTCCAGCTCCTCTGGCGAATGTGTATCGCTTTTTCCCATGACCTGATAAATCGCTGTGATATATCTCCGAGATGTAGATACAATTAACTGATTTCAATCTTATAAATCCGTAGCCTGACATAGTACAGAACCTACCTAATACCGAATTAGGACATGTAATTAGGGACTTTTTATATAAATGATCTGTTTCTCCCTGGGCAAAAATTGTAGCCAGGTTGCAAAATCAATCAAGCCAAATGATAACACGTATATATTTATCGATTCTAAGAAATGTAATTGTATCGATGTACGAATTTTGGTAGGCGTCCTCACATGGTTAACCAGGTGTACTGTCGTTAGGCCAAGTTACCATGGAAACGGACAAGTCCGTCGGTGTCATTTCAACGCTTGGCATGCAACTGTCTTTCACAAGACGTAGAAGAGTTAATGGGATTATGAAGTGTAACGCCTTTTGGAATTGGGTACAAATATATCAATATTATTCTTATCTGAAGAATATTCTTTAACTTAACTTTCTTCGCTGAAAACGTTTATGGAAATGGGACCTAGTTTCTTAACTATGAAATAAAAAATTTCTTGAAGTCTTATTAAAATCAAACCATTCATTTTATTTGTTTTTCCTGTTGCTCAAGATCTTGTTTTATTTTCATCAAATACGTTTCTTTCAGGAACAACATCGAATACAACACTCTCAAATGGTATGGTATGTGTATTTTTCGATTCCTATACAGTGTAGCGGAATCTGTGACTGGCCGTTGATGAATTATCAGGTAGTTCAATCGGTAAAGCATCAGGCTAGTGCTCGAAAGTCTCGGATTCCTCTGGTTCAACTCTCGCTCCATATTCTGCTCTACTGTTACACATGTGACACATACAGGTATTATCTCTACTTAATTTTGATATATACGACAGCATCCTAATGTGTTCTATAAGGATATTAGTACTAAGAGGGGTCCAAATAAGCATAGCCAGTAATTCCTACATCCATGTAAATCTTAAATAACTTTGTGTCGTCTGAGATGTTTTGTTGATTCAATTTTCAATTTCAACAAAATTTATTCGAAAAAAAAATATTTGAAAAAGGATTGAACAACAGGCATAGCATTTATATGAGTTATCTCCATAAGTAACAATTTAACGAGTACATAGCAAAATACATAGATATACAGTGTTGTTTATAATATATAACAGTATAAACATATTATAATTATTAGATATAAAATTTGAATATGGTAGTTTGTAGTTACATATATTTTTCAATAATGTTTAGTTGCTAAAAACTGTATGTATATAGAAGATATTTTTCATGTGTCAAAGGATTAGTGGAATTGAATTCAGTATTCAATGAAAGGGTTCCCTTCACCAATAGGATACAGTCCAAAAATGTCCATATCGGCTTATTTGCCATTGGACATCCAGTCATGAGTTTTGGGGCCAGTCATGGACACTGCATTCTGTATTTAAAGTAAATTTGTTCAGCGAAGAAAGCCATATTTGCTGTATTGATGAATTCACTGTGAAAGATTTTGTACAAGGTTAAAAATATAGGTTAAGCTATATTTAACTGTTATATAATTATAGTGTTAGAAAATAAAGGACATATTTATAAGGTGACGATGGAATTAGTAATTATTATAATTGATAAATAATTCAATTTTGCTTGTTACGAGCATTTTCATTGGCTTAAAAATTTACTTTATCAGCCCATAAAGGAAAAAATGGCGTCGCCGTTTATAACGTTGCTTCTGATTGGCTGAGATGACGGCGTACTGATTTCATAGACAAAAGAGTCCCAAAATGAATTTTAAATGTTGAAGAGATTATCTTTAGTAAATTGAATTATAAGGATTAATTTGAATAGATTTTTTATGTTATGGAGATATAACACAAAAGTCTGAGTGTACTCTCATCATAGACCGCTTCGCGGTTTATTTAGAGTACACTCAGATTTTTGTGTTATATCTCCATAACATAAAAAATCTATTCAAGTTAATCCTTAAATAATGCATACAAGTATGAAATATTCAAAATATCAAACAAAAACACCCATTAGATCTGTATGGAGGAATGACAACCAGTGACCAGAGGCACAGTGATATGATTATTTACTTTGGTGAAGTACAGTCAGTGTATTATTATACTTGTTATATTGTATTCAACATTACAAGTTTAATGTGTAATATCATCAAAACTATTTTTATGTACTGTATTATATGGTCGGAAATCTATTTGTGGCTCTCACAACTCAATAATACACTCAAATATATATTTATTGGCCTGATCATTACAGTCATAACAACCTGAGCAGAATCCTATCTAGATTGTAGTGGTTGTGATTATCATCAAATAATTTATCTTTTAGAGTTCTGCGTGGATTTTATTTCACACAATCATGAAAATAATGTTGTACTATGTCATGAGCATTACCACAGCTACAAATTGGTGATTCAGTAAGATGGTCCCCATAAAGATCAAAATTAAGATCACTTGAAGAATGTCTAAATTGACATAATAAAATATTTTATTTCCTATCACATGTTTTTTTACAAATACGGTGTTCCTAGTTGTGTCTGTGGTAATGTCACTTACACATTTTTTAGGAGCTGCTTAAATTGGTATTATGATGTGAAATTTATAGTTAAGTCAAACCTTGCTGCAAGTTCATTATAACCTATAATTGTAGATGGTATAAAACTGTTTGCATATGTATTTGTCCTGCATACAGGTATTATAAAAAATAGTTCATTTCTTAATAGGTATGGATTTACATGATTTAAACAGGTTCAATCAATTCTGTTCAGTAAGTTGGAGCAGCTCCTGTGATAATTTTGTACAGGAGAATTAGTCTGTGGGTTTTTTTTCTTCTTGCTGCAAGTTTTTTTTTTTTTTTTTAAATTAACGTCATATTAACAGCTATGGTCATATAAGAACGGCCTCCCATGAATGCGGTGTGTTGCGTGTATGTTGTGCGGCAAGGGTGGTCCAACCAAGTTCACAATAAAGTTTATAGTGCGAGGTTCCCTTGCGCAGTCCTGTAATAACTCTAGCTGTATCCAATTGAATTGATTCAATTAATGCTACCTCATGTTGATAATAGTTATCAAAAATGATGTCACCATATTCAAGTATAAGTCTAATATAAGCATTATATTGTTTTGATGATTCCGTGTGTATATATATTTTACTATGAGGACACATAACTAATACCCAATAATATGACTTATAAAGCATTATCTACCGATAGTGTTGGGGATAGTTTGTTTACGATGTGTTTCACATATAAGTACATCATTTCTATACACTGTTGACGACAGTTTACAGACATTTGATTAAAATAAGAGCTATGGGCATTGGAGAGTATGTATAATGTAAAATTCAATTTAAAAACTATCATGCTTAATAGAAAATAGTACATAGCTGAGGTATTTAGACCGACGGTGATATTCAATGTTATCAATTTGTGAAGGCCCCTATGGGATTGGTAAATGTCGCGAGTCTATCGGGCCTTTGTATTATATGGGTGGCTTTACACTAGACAGTTACATAGCTATATACAAAGGTTGTCATTTAAGAAACATTATTTTACTGTCAATATGTTTTATTTTAATTTCACAGTTGAGCGCTATCCCGCATGAATATCCTCCATCTGGGACTTGGAGTAATAAATATGGAACTGCTGACCGTAGACTTTCATCGAATATCTTGGCATTCAGTATATACGGAACCTTGGGAGTTCTGCCACAAATATCCCTCAGTGTGTTACACGACCTAGGAACCCAATATCTTACGGAACCTTGGGAGTTCTGTCACAAATATCCCTCAGTGTGTTACACGACCTAGGAACCCAATATCTTACGGAACCTTGGGAGTTCTGTCACAAATATCCCTCAGTGTGTTACACGACCTAGGAACCCAATATCTTATTCAATAATACACAGTTAAAAACAATTCATTCTTAGCTTCATCCGTAGCCACATTAAAGCATCTAGGGCGAAATATGTAATTAAAAAATATCGATCAACCCATTATCCATCACTTTAAAATATGACCTGTTTCTGTCTGGAAGGGCATCGCGAAACATATAAGGTTATGAGGGGACAATGATACACAGCCCGTGTAAAGTAATCCTTATACTCACAGATTTCTGGGTAAATTAAGACGTTTTCTTCTGTCATGCGACAGTGCGACAAATCGCCTAGCAAAAACCACAATGAGCCATACGAAGAGAAACAGTCCGACAAAACGTGAAGTGAAAAAGGGGCAATGCGACATTGCGACAATGTGTTTTGCGCACTGTCGCTCTTCACTTGGCGCACCGTCGCGAGGTTGTTGTACTTCGCTTGGTATATTGTTTGAGTGTCGCATGACGCATTGTCACACATTGAGTGGCGCGTTATCGCACTGTCCCTCATCCGCGTGGCGCATTGTCGCTCATCGAATAACATACTGTAGCTTATCGCATGGCGAGATTTCATTGCTGCATGATTCCAATTCTTCTTTTTTGACAGTATCTTTCCGTTGTTTAGCACCGTACGCGTACAAATCCTCGATTCTCCAGCAGTTACTATCACTGACGTAATATCCACCTCCTAAATATGTCATAGTAAAACTGAAAGAAGCTAATCTTCAAAGAAACGGTCTGCAGGCCTGTGATTGTTTTTTTTTCTCTTGAACTGCTTTCGAATTTACTATGAGATAGTTCAGGGGTGGATAAAACGACAATGATATAACCCCTGGAGTACCGAGGATGCTTTGTACAAAGAATTTGGAGAAGCAACTAGGTATTACCGATGTCTAAAAAGCCAAAGTTTGTCTAGATTTGGAACACATTGGTTTAATTGTCCTCTCCTGCGATCTGGTGACTTAGTAACTAAGGAATTATAATACGCACGCAGCCTCGTCAACGTAGCTGCATTTAGACGTCCGTCCGTTAATTATCTCCCCTTTCCGCAAGGTTAATGAGGTGATCCTTTACCTTTAGGTGGCAGTCATTGACACGTGACACCTAAATTTAAAGTGTGGCTTCGGACAAAAATCCTATATCACTGGTTAAATTATATCCACTTACGACCATAGAAACGGTTCCTATGGGAAATCGTTGATGAAATAGGACACAAAGCGTTCGGGGGTAAAACTTGGTGCGTCTTATTTTTAATGATAATCGATTGGTGAGTTGCTCTGAGTGACCGATGAACACTTTTAAAGGAATGGCCTTCTGACATGACACGGTTATGATAGTATCCTCTAAGGTATCAGCCCTGGTGTCATTCCTCGTCCTAGCAAGTATAAACCAGGCTCTCTGAAAGCGTCAACCGGTCTCGCAATGGAAAGTGGTAGTTTCTGCTCCTGCTTAGCGCTCAGCATACAAAAAGTACGACGACAGGTTGACCCGTTGTCAGTATTATGTGACCGGGTGGGGTGTGTTGCTTGGTGTCTTCGGCGACAAGCTTCAGTGATATAGCACTATAAAAAGAAAAAAGAGTTCCACTATACAAGAAGACACAACACGAACATACGGCAGTCTCACAAACATGCACCACACATTTCACATACAAAAGAATCGCATACACTAGATCCTGACTGTTAATAAGACGCAAATAAAACCAAACTGCACGATACTCGGACTGAACTTTCCAATAACAAATCTTCAAACCACAGTCAGTACCTGGCAACTGTCATTGGCCTCAAAACTCTTCTACTTAATATTTACTGCTTGGTTTTTCTCACGATGTTAAAAGTTTGATGGTCAGTTTGGAACACGTAGAAAGCATCGTCACACTGATTAAAGAATTCGGGGACAATTTACCAAGGTCTACATGTACAACACATCAATCAGAGGACAAAAGCTAATCTACTAAACAACCATTTGAAGGTCTCTCGGTCAAAGTAATTAGAGAACAGGGAACAGAGGAAATGGCGGTCACGGTATAAAGTTTAGCAGAGGCGTATAGTTACACTCAGCCTCGTTTGTCTTAACCTGATTTTTTTCTGAAAAAGTCACATGACCTATTTGTTGTAAAAGTCCAAACGTTGATCTCTCAACCGCGCAGATTGTCTCTGAAATATTGATAAAAGCATTACCTTGGCTTGGGGTGTTGTTACCAATGGAAACCGGAAATGACGCAAACGAGGTCACATTTAAGATGGACACTGTAATCACTGACCAGCATAATTCATCATAACAAAAAGGAAATGCGGCGATATACCTAGATTACTTTCCAAAGCACTTATTATAGATTCTAATGATTTCAATGTGTCACTAGAAAGTACAACACACTGTATATGTTCAATTGTAAAAACGGGTAACATATCAATCGTGTTGCTCCAACATCCGCTGCCCGACCTTGAAGTAGTGATGTTGTTTCCATGAATGGGTATTGCTAAAAAGCGACATGCATTCAATCGCAGAATGATAAATCATTTTAACTTATTTTAGTTTGGGATGAAGTCATTGAAAATAGCAGTATACACAAATAGTTGATAACATTACGAAATGACAGTCGAAAAGGGTTGATATTTCGTTTCCTTGATCTCCGCGCCCAATAACGTCGCGACTGTAAGCCCTATTATCGCGTCCGTATCCTACACCCAATGATATCGCGCATGCACCTAATGGTTAGAGTGTTGACACGTAATATTTTTGTTTTTATTGGCTTTTTTTCATGTCCCTTTCATGTCCAGTTATTATTAGGGTACCACATTTGGTTTAAGAGCACTGTCACATGGAACTATAAATAGACCATCTCGTGACACGGTGGTGTTGGTGATTGGTCAATCTAATCCGGATATATATTTATAGGGTCAGTAGTTCTCTCCGCACCTATCATGTAACTGGATTAGCATTGTATTAATTAATGGTATATAGCAGTAAGGCTATATACCATCGGCCATATACCTTTATAGGTCAAACAGTGAACTGTCTCTCGGAAAATATGTATTCAATGTCTTCTATTTTCTACAGAAACCTGCACAGAAAGCGCGTATCTTTTACCATATCTATAACCAGTTGGCTATTTCGACTTAAAAACGTTCACGATATGGCTTTAAGTATAAATTATAAGTGTTCAATAAATAGCAGAATACGACAAGATCGGCTATACGGTATTAAAATACATTTATGGTTACACTGCATCAGGTTTGGTGAGGCGACCTGGAGGCGACTAAATCCGAAAAAAATGTGTGGCGAAAAATGGAGTTAAGATTGGAAATACGGAGAAGGTGCCTCGTATCGGGGCTTATGGTGTAAGAAAGGAATGTGTTCAGGGGCAGGTCAGGAGGAGGATGAAAGAGGAGGGAGGGAGGCAGAGGGTGGACGAAAGTTATTGTAATACTGTCGAAAAGTCGCTCAACCAATTCTCTAAAACACACATGTAGATGTAGAGTGATAGAAGGGTTTTTTTTAATTATACATATTGATGAAGATATCAGGTGTTGATATGCAAAGGCGATCGGACATGTAGTGGGTTCGATAGAGTTACTTCCCCTGTTTACAATCCGCTTACTAAGGATAATCTGTACATAGTGGAACACAATCAATTACAGAGAGTTAATTAAAGGGATATAATATTGTTAGTTCGAGCATGAAATTAGTCATCAGGGCAATCGATCCCCCAAGTGGACATGCGTTAGGGCCTGTAAAGTACTATTTATTGATGGCGGAGGACGACAGCTGGCGAGTGTGATCTGTCAATGAGTATGAATACACGGTTAACAATACCACCGGATATGGATCTGTTTGTACAGAATACCAGCGGTTACTAAGAATTGATGACACTTTTTTGTTGACTTTGATAATATTTAGGCCATGATATAAAATAAACAATGACTGCGACATTGATTTGGAAATTGTAAACAAAGCAATGATTAATCATGTCACGGTAAATACCCCCAGTCGCAAGCAGTCACTGTATCGGCATATCGATATCTATTGAGAAGAAAAAAACCCTGAAAAAACAACATCAAAGCAACGGATGAGGCCAATTTACGAATGGCGTCTACGCTTTTTATTGACATAACTACAACACACGTGTCGCGTCTAATGTGACGTCATAGTTTTGATTTTTAAATCAAATTGAATGATGATCTGGACTTAAGGAATAATGAGTAGAATATCAATTAGTTTTGTTCTCATTTAATGCGATTTACGTCCTGTTTACAGCTACAGACGTCACGGGAAAGCGTTAGGAAGCGCGATAAAGCGTGATAAAGCGTGAAAGCGTGAGTTCCCGGAGAATACCAAAACCCTATGGTCCATGCTGGTCATTCAATTTTTGCGAACATGACGCTATTGATGACAAACACATTCCCAGAACATAAATGTATAATCGAATTCTTGATATTTTGAATCATATGGATATTATTCTTTAATTGATTTATATATAGTTGACTCATTGTTTGGCATTATCTTTTTTTCTTATGCCATGTTTAAATTGCCGACTTAATGGACACGCCCCGTTAAAGAGCTATAAAAAGCTCGTTTACCCGCTACGCGCGGACAGTTTACGTCAATAATTTATGAACGGGTAGCTATATAGTAGCCTCACAGTGGTAGCTTAATGTGATGTAATTGTACACGATACTCTGTGTCTAACGACATGTACACAATCCTAACTACACTCCAGTATTCATAGCGCCGATATTCACCGTAAGTGTGCGTTATAATGCATAATACCCATTTGGCGCGTTATGAAAAATGCATCCATTTTTTTTTAATTTCTATCTTCTATAATCGACAAAGCATATTCATTTTCATCGTTTCGGAAAGCAACTCGAAAATACATGTAGACCAAAAAAAGTAATTGTAATCCCCTACAGACAAATGTATTGAATCCAGTGGAGGATTTTGAACATACAAATAAGCTTTGGAGAGTCGTGAATGGGAAATTCCTCTGTCTTAATGGAAAATGTAGTCATTTTAGTTGTGTCTGTCCTAGATACCACTACACTGACCACAGTCCCCTATCACGTGTTGTCCACAGTAGAACACATACACGATACCAAACAACGTTTATAAAACTGATTTTATATATTTATAAGATATTCAAATGTTTCATCAGGACTTTCACGCTAATTAATATCGGACAAGGAAATATTAAATAAAAACAGCTGATAAAACTATTGTCTTTATTACACATTAAATTGTCTTTATCATAAAACACATTAGACAAGTTTCAGAGTCATACAACATCACATAAATTGTATAAACTTTATTTATCTAACATAGGTTGCAAAACGAGTTGTATAACTTATATAAATCGTTCGATGGACCGGATGAAATTGCGCTTGGAGTCTTAGAGTGGGTGGAAACCGGAGTATCCGGACAAAACCCACGTGATTGAGCAGGTGAACCCTTACCTTTTCTCGTCTGTGCAAGGGATCGAACCCCGGTCGGCTAGGGGAAAAGCGAGTGGCTTAACCACTAAACCCCACGATCACTCCATAGAGCTGTACATTTTTTCACTATAATTCTTCAACAATAAAATAACTCATCTATTTTTTGTAAATGAAAATGAATAAACACAAACATTCTATTTCTATCCCAATGTAGCTTCAACGCTTTAATATACATGTTACTATGAATAGTTGTAATGACGTCATCGGCGCGCGCTTTGTCATCGCTGAACTCCCGCCAACCTAAGTCAGCTGGCCGCTCATCTGTCGGGTGTGTATTAATAGACAAATCACTGCTAATCAAAATGAGTGAGATGTGAGATGAGGTCGAAGGTGAATAAGGAGGAAGTATATAGATGTGTAAGGTGGGGGTTTTCACGAAATACGTCTGAAGGGAGAAGTATTCAGTGGAGCAATCGATGATAAGTTAGGGGAGGGGCAATTCGTAATCAATTATAAAGATACGGGTTTATATTTTAAAGGGTAAAAAACGAGAACTAGTGAACAAAGTAGCGGCCTTTATCAATATCAAAGAGATTTCTTCTCGCTAAAGATAAAACTTTCTCCTACATCAAGACAAGCTAATTCGGACATTTGTATTGGATAAGATACGGTTCGCCGTGAATAATGAAGTATATAAAAAGTATCATCGATAAGTAGTATACTGTATGTGTCACGGGTATCACCGCTATGACGTCATCGGTATGGCGGGTTTGACCTATTGTCAAAAGCTCGCGGCAATTCTATGCTTTAGTACGCTCACCCACAAGTAACCTTGAACTCATTGTCTATAAATAAATTGGACAATTCTGCTTCATGAATAGGGAAGCGAATTAAAAAAAGGTTTTCTTTGATATGACAAATATGGTACGTGGTATAAGCCTAACTAAACCAGATTATGCTAACAAGGTACAATGCGTGCGTGAAGTCACATGTATGACTTGTAATTAAAACATTTGTTTTCTCCATAAAGTATGTTTAAATTAACCGTTTTAAGCAAAATATTTACATAGAATTTGACAACTTCTTATTTCAATCTAGAGCAGAATATAATCCTTATTCTATATTACAAATCATACTTTTTACTTATGTAACAGTTGTGATTCGCACGACCTCACGGAACGTCTGGTAGTGTTCTACTTATTTCAGCTGTCTCTAAACAGATCTAAAAAATCGTTAATATTTCCCTTTAGTTAAAGAATAACTTATATATGTTATAAGTTATATGTGTCATATTTTTCATACTCCCGACTCAAGATAAGCTTATCTCCATTAGTGTATTTCATCCTGACTTCCATTGGTGTATTCTGTCCTGACGTCCATTAGGATATTCCGTTCTCCTGACGTCCATAAAGGTGTATTCTGTCCTGACGTCCATTAGGATATTCCGTTCTCCTGACGTCCATAAGTGTATTCTGTCCTGACGTCCATTAGTGTATCCCGTCTTAACGTCCATTAGTGTATTCTGTCCTGACGTCCATTAGTGTATTCCTTCCTGACGTCCATTAATGTATTCCGTCCTGACGTCCACTTGTGTATTCCGTCCTGACGTCCATTAGTGTATTCACTCCTGACGTCCATTGGTGTATTCCGTCCTGGCGTCCATTAGTGTATTCCGTCCTCCTGACGTCCATTAGTGTTTTCCGTCCTGACGTCCATTAGTGTATTCCGTCCTCCTGACGTCCATTAGTGTATTCCGTCCTGACGTCCATTAGTGTATTCCGTCCTGACGTCCACTAGTGTATTCCGTCCTGACGTCCATTAGTGTATTCACTCATGACGTCCATTAGTATATTCTGTCCTGACGTCAACTAGTGTATTCTGTCCTGACGTCCATTAGTGTATTCTGTCCTGACGTCCATTAGTGTTTTCCGTCCTCCTGACGTCCATTAGTGTTTTCCGTCCTCCTGACGTCCATTAGTGACTTCACTCCTGACGTCCATTAGTGTATTCCGTCCTGACGTCCATTAGTGACTTCACTCCTGACGTCCATTAGTGTATTCTGTCCTGACGTCCATCAGTGTATTCCGTCCTCCTGACATCCATTAGTGTATTCCGTGCTGACGTCCATTAGTATATTCCGTCCTGACGTCCACTAGTGTATTCCGTCCTGACGTCCATTAGTGTATTCTGTCCTGACGTCCATTAGTGTTTTCCGTCCTCCTGACGTCCATTAGTGACTTCACTCCTGACGTCCATTAGTGTATTCCGTCCGGACGTCCATTAGTGACTTCACTCCTGACGTCCATTAGTGACTTCACTCCTGACGTCCATTAGTGTATTCTGTCCTGACGTCCATCAGTGTATGCCGTCCTCCTGACGTCCATTAGTGTATTCTTCCTGACGTCCATTAGTGTATTCCGTGCTGACGTCCATTAGTATATTCTGTCCTGACGTCCACTAGTGTATTCCGTCCTGACGTCCATTAGTGTATTCACTCATGACGTCCATTAGTGTATTCTGTCCTGACGTCCATCAGTGTATTCACTCATGACGTCCATTAGTGTATTCCGTCCTAACGTCCATTAGTGTATTCAGTCCTGACGTCCATCAGTGTATTCCGTCCTGACGTCCATCAGTGTCGTCCGTCCTGACGTCCATTAGTGTATTCCGTCCTCATGACGTCCACTAGTGTATTTCCTTCTGACGTCCATTAGTGTAGTTCGTACCTCCTTCAGTCCCACCGTTAGTAGTGCCTATATCTTGTCTAATCTGTACCAACAACATTCTCCTAGATTCTTCAGATAGATTACAAGATAGCTAGTCGTGTCCGTCCATCCATCACCGTCCGTCCGTCACGAACAGTGCACTCTCTCTCCACTCTACCCGGTCTGTTTAACAACGCGTTCGTCTGGTTTTCCAACACAGACTGAAGCTGCTCCGAGGTTTTGATCAATTGCTCTGTAACGCGTGTGATGAATTGTATATTAAATATATACTGTGTACAAACAATACAACGATGTCTAAAACTGTATACAGTGTTAGGAAGCACACAAATAGCACACTTCACACACGCACACCACAGCACTATACCAATCACTCGCTCATATTTCGGCCCCAGCACAGGCCACGCGCATCGAACAGATCGATCGACCGCTTCAACCATTCCTGAATCCCGCCGCTGCCACCAAACTGCGTGACGATGGACCCGTCCGTATGGCTGGTGATCACCCCTCTCTCAGCTTCAGCAGTAGACCGCCCCCGGATCGATATGCTGAGACTAACGTTGTAGGATTGGAGCTCCATATCTTCAGGGTAATGTCGAAAGTAGAGTTAAATGTACAGATGTGTGGAAAACTAGGACTATCTCGGCCATGGATTTAATACCAGATACACTGTCTTGTTTCCGATACAGGTAAGCATCATGCATTTTTACATACATTCTTATTTGTTCGTTTTTCATATCGTCTTTGGAATACCAAATATCTTTCGAGCATCAACCACTTTCCGCTCACTGAAAATGTGGATATATGCAAATAGAACGCCTCAAAGATGTGCCGTTGGCCGGTGTCGCCGGTGGTCGGTACTGTACTGACGGGGTAGTCTGTGGTACTGTGTGGTGGGTACCAGGGTAGGCCAGCTGGAGATGGTTCCCAGGGTGTGTCCGTAATGTCGGGAGTCGGGTACATACCGTAGAACAGAAGGCGGGCTCTCCCTGTCACCAAACGTGATAGCATTATCATACTGTCTATCGATCGGGCTACCACAGTCCAACACTACTCACAACGACGATAGCGACAACACAAGTCTCCCTCACTCGTACACTCCCCTGTCCCCGGGACACCCTACCCCACCCCTACCCGTCCTCCACAACCCCGGTACAACAATTCCCCGTCCGTAATGTGCTTTATTACAAAATGCCGTAAATGCAGGATGCGGCCATTCCAAAATGGTACCACCGTGTCCCTTTTTCGAGGACATATATTTAGGGGTATACGATATATACAGACTTTGTCGTTGTAATGGATGGTATAAGGATTATCTGCATATTTGATGTCTGTATCATCATGTTGCCTCAATCAAAAAGACATCGTATCCATGCATTTCATGTTTGTTACTATGACGTCTGGTTCAGAGACATGACGGTACTAATTAAAAGGACGGCGCGAACAGAAAAAAATATCTCCCGGCTAACAACTATATTTAGATATATATATAGTGGGTCACTTAAAGGGGTATATGTTTACTGGTCAGTGACCTCCTGCTGTCTCCCACGGGGTTCAAGCTGTGACGCACGACGGCTATGTTCAATATTCGGGTGTCGCCTTGCAGATCTGTAGCTCTCGATCCTAACGTTAGCGTTTGCATTACGTGCTTTCTGCTTGTTACGAAATGTCGTTACGTATAATAAAATAATATAATCTTGTTTTTTTCTCGGACCGGATATCAAATTCTAACTTCCGGCTTCTCACTGAATGAAACCTGAGACATGCCCTGCCAGATGTAGTCCCCGTTTAGATTAATATAAATTAACTAATTTTAAGCCTAAAAGATCTTCCTTATAATCCCATTGATGTTTTTTTGTGTTCGGAGGTGTGTTATCATGGAATATGATTGTCAACTTCAGTGTATATGGTCTAAGTAGCCATTTCTTTATGTAATCTTGGTAAAACAAGGCATAGTATGCCTGTATATCTCGATCGGTTTGAGCTTCAGCATTGTAAGTCAGATTACCCTGGTTCGATTTCCAGTATAGGTGGTCACTTGAACTTATATTAAACCCCCTTCCTGCTACAGTTTTAGAAGTTCCTTCCTACGTAGACACGGTCGTCATTGTCGACACAGTCATCGCTACATGGATAAACTAACTTCATTTGTCTCTAATAGTGCCTATCCACTTTGGAATCCTATTCCGTGGAAGAATCTCTGACTCTATGGTAGTACCATATTCTTGTTTCCCATAATGCAATAGTGTTTGCATGAACTGTGAAAAATGACGGCTTCCTGCGAATGTCGTTGCATTCTCCAAGATCGACATAATTTGTTTGTCACAGGAAAACCTAGAACTACCAGCGTGGTTCAAAAACAAACTGTTACAAACCTGTCATTTATCTGCCATTAATATTTATTTAATTATTCGTACTTTATTTAGAGGATATGTGACGGGTTTTCTTAGGAATTAACAGCTGACATGGCATGGTAAGGGATCTGTCTTGAGCAGTTTTGATTTTGCTTGATATATATTACATATTGCATATCGATGTTTTGCAAAATAGAATTGCCTGGTTATATCGGGATAAAACATCTTTAATAATAAGACTGGTCATGATACGGTGTGATTATAATTGATAATCAAATTAATCATTTTACGGTGTCATCTGACATGAGTTTAGTGTACACTGTCTGTTGTTACCTGGTGCTCTATAGCGTTATATGTGGAGCCACTTATTATTCTCTTTATTCCTCCATTTCAAAGATATAACCTACATGCAGTCGGTAATATACTACAACTGTTTAAAGAGTGTTTATTGTAGATTCGGTATTGTCAAACCTTGTCAATTAGGGCAATGGCTTTTATATACTGATATGATCTGAAGAAGTCTTACAGCCTCGTTATCAACAATGTTTGTGATCAACATCAATTGAAAACGCTTGGGAGACCCAGAGTTTATTTGCTTAACGCCATATCCTGCGTTCTATAAGTAGACATGGTTGTAATGTAAGAACGTGTCAAGTTTAGGATGTGGATGGAGACCGGAGTATCCGGAGGAATCACGCCGACCTACAGCCAGTACGTAGCAACTATACCGCGTACATCAGTTTTCGAGCATTCGACCCAGATGTGGAGTGGTAGTGGAAGTTTGATGGCACACATTAACCTGTCGGACACCGCTGTTTTCTCAATGGAAAATAATCTCTTCGTGATAAGTTTATACTAACCCTGTTGTATATTCAGACTACGAAATAGCCGCATAAGTAGTTCTCAAAATATGGACTTGTGTCTCACTTACTAATGCAAAACACACAGACTTCTGTCGCGCACTAAATGGTCTCGTGCACCGGAAGACTTTTTTCTTTTAAAATATGGACAAACAGAAGAATGAACTACTTTGTCAAGACAGTTTGTACAGATTTCACCCTGCGATAACACACACAGATGTAGAAAATGTATCAATGGGATATTCTTCATCAGTATTCCAATTCCATGGGAACTGTTTCCTCGAGGAGATTTTAGGAGATATTACTCTCCGCTGGATTCCGTCCTTATCAGATACAGACGTCAGTTAGGTCGCCATGTTTGTTTGTCTGCTAAAAGCCTTGCTTCCAGTATTTGTTGTTCTTTCAAATTCGCTTTCGGTCGGTATCTTTAAAACCTGATTTTAGTTACACGTATTTCTTACAGCTTCTTTTGGCCCAAGGAAATGGATTATACAGCTTGTTCTGTTATTTTCAGTCGTGAATATCAAATCCTATTTTTCGGTAATATTTTCTTATCTAGGATCCCTATATTTTAAAATTGGCATGCATGTACACATGTAGTAGATTGTATGAACATGGCGCATTAACAGGTTGCTGTCATTTTACTTTAGGTAATAATCAAACATTAACACAATACGTTACTGATCCTGGTTGTTTTGTTTTGATAATGTTAATTGTATCTGGTAAGAATATTCTCATACAATGCAAATGGTTATGTCCTTAGCACTCTGTTCTGGGTTGTCTGCCTGTGTTACCATGGTAACGTTTAAAATGGTAATAAGTTATTTCCTCAGATCGAAGCCGCCATGAAACTAACTTTCGGTCAAGGACTCGGGGCCGCCATTGTTGATGAAACACAAGAGAAGGTACTCTCAAGGCACTGGCTCGTCAATATCAGTTAACTATTTTTACAGACTCCAGTTTCAAGGATCATGGTCGTTGAAATGCTTTACAGATCGGTCAAGTCTACTTAACGATGTTCGTGTCAGTCAGGGTCTGTTTAATGTTTGACAGACTAGCGAGAGTACATTACAAACGGCAGAGGTATTGTATATCACTGTGAATACATTGAACATGACCAGACATAACATACTACACAACTCCAGGAATCCTATTCATATAAATATTGAACAGCCTCATAAACACACGCTTATTTCTAGAAATCCTCACTGCTGAAAAAATGGTTTCGAGGCTAATATACCGATAAAGATTGGGCTAGAGGCTTTTCTTCAGATTGGGAATGATCCGAGGTATTCATTTGATGAAGATAACATTAAGACTGGTGCAAGGCTGTTCTAAATTTGGTTCTCTATTCCGGTTTATTGTTCGATGTACTACTCTGTCGATCACGTTGCGTGTTTATTCTTTGTGCCTTCCCTATATTCTATCGATCATTATTTGTTCGTTTCGCCGTTCTGTTGATCAGGCGTCTTGGTTTTCCTGGCCGTGTTTACTCGCTTCGCTCCTAGCGTTGATTAATTTGGAGATTTGGGCCGAGGCTTGTGTAGGCTGTATTGATCAGACTAATTTCATCAATATGGTGCTCGTCGCTAGGTTCTGTGTTACAACGGTAAACTATGGAAGCCCAAACGTACACATCAAATCACGTCAACGTGATCACCTCCATGTTTAAACTGACCAGATACAAACATGAATGGTTTTATAGAAAATGTGATAGAAGGCTCTTTAAGGGAGAGGGACTGTCATTATTATATACTTAACGTTATTGTTAGGTACGTTTTGTCTATAGGAACTATGCGAGGAATAACGCCAGATTAGGTCCAGATTGTCAACAGGGACAGCGTGTGAAAGAACTCTGTATTAGATACAGATTGTCTATGGAAGTAATGTGTGAAAAACCACCGGGTTACTCTGTATTTGATACAGATTGTCTATGGAAGTAATGTGTGAAAAACCGCCGGATTAATTATGTATTGCCCATAAAACAATGTGTCAAAAATTAAAGACGGCTGTGTTAGGATTGCTAATCAGAACAAAATAAAAAATAATGTGGGTTTAGTTAGAGTCATAGTGTACACAGGAACAATGTAGGGACACCAGATAAAGCACATGTTAACTAATCCAACCCCCCAATGATTAAGGAATCGTTGAACGTCCGAGTAAACAATGACACGGATCACACTTCGTGTGTTTTAAGTCCGTGACAAGAATGACACGGATCACACTTCGTGTGTTTTAAGTCCGTCGTCGTAAGGCATGTGTGTTTTAGTCCGTGACAAGAATGACACGGATCACACTTCGTGTGTTTTAAGTCCGTGACAAGAATGACACGGATCACACTTCGTGTGTTTTACCAAGAATGACACGATCACACTTCGTGTGTTTTAAGTCCGTGACAAGAATGACACGGATCACACTTCGTGTGTTTTTTAAAGTCCGTGACAAGAATGACACGGATCACACTTCGTGTGTTTTAAGTCCGTGACAAGAATGACACGGATCACACTTCGTGTGTTTTAAGTCCGTGACAAGAATGACACGGATCACACTTCGTGTGTTTTAAGTCCGTGACAAGAATGACACGGATCACACTTCGTGTGTTTTAAGTCCGTGACAAGAATGACACGGATCACACTTCGTGTGTTTTAAGTCCGTGACAAGAATGACACGGATCCACACTTCGTTTTTATCGTGACAAGAGTCCGTGACAAGAATGACAGGATCACACTTCGTGTGTTTTAAGTCCGTGACAAGAATGACATTGATCACACTTCGTGTGTTTTAAGTCCGTGACAAGAATGACTCACACTTCGTGTGTTTTAAGTCGTACGTATGCAGATCACACTTCGTGTGTTTTAAGTCCGTGACAAGAATGACACGGATCACACTTCGTGTGTTTTAAGTCCGTGACAAGAATGACACGGATCACACTTCGTGTGTTTTAAGTCCGTGACAAGAATGACACGGATCACACTTCGTGTGTTTTAAGTCCGTGACAAGAATGACACGGATCACACTTCGTGTGTTTTAAGTCCGTGACAAGAATGACAGGGGACAACACACTTCATGTGACGCTTTAAACAAAACCATTTTCCATTAGTTGAGAGTGATTTGTCTCGTCCGACCGTTCCTTCCGACATTCCATGTACACGTGTCTATGATAAGACCAGTCTATACCACGTGGATGTGAAGTTTCCGTACAGGCCATTATCAGAGTTCCACCCAGAGAACCACTGCCTCCGTGGTTGTAATGGCGAGGAAATGGAACAGTTGATGTTATACCACTGGTTGGAAGGCGAGCTGATTTTTCGACATTTGAATGTATCGTGCTGTGACGGTTGTAAAGCTGGTCTTACTTTCGTATCTTGTTGAGGAGCGTTCCGTAAGATATGACGGGCTCAAACAGTTTACGTAGTATTACATGATATCAAAGCAGTTACAAGATAAATTGTTGTTAATACGTGGCTATACCGCTAATACAACTTCTAGGATGCGTCAATGTTCGACTCGAAGGCGGGCGTTCGATCCGAACTGTCGCCGCAGTTGGTGTTCAGCTAAGAAGGTGTGATGGGTCAAATCGAGGCTGATGAGATAACTGTATGTGTAATTTGGGATGCACGTGCTATATTCTTTACTGTGCTAATAGGTTAATGTTATAGGTTAACAATGACGTCAAATGACGATTATCATTGTTCAGCAAGCACGTACTTTGCCAGCTTAAACAATAGGAGGTATCCGATCGGATATGGACAGAAACGCTATTTATAGTAACACGTGTCCTTCTCATATAGTATTATTATAAGAACTTGTTTCATATTCGTAATGAATGCTGGGATTGCGATGTAAGACTTCTAGTTTTGCCCGTGTTTTGGAAGTCAAATGAAAAGCATCTTTAAGTATTTGATTAACTAAAGTTGTAAAGAAATTATATTTCAAGCTGTTTCAATTACCTAATTGTCTAAGGCGAGTGTATTGAGAGAAAACGTTTGCCGACTATTGACTTGGACAGTGTTATGGATACTGCTGTGATTCTAACCAGATTCTCGTCTTTACGATCGACCGTAAAATCAAAAAGGTCTGCCAGTTAATAGGATATTGGTGATGGATAGCAACACTAACAGGTCGGCAATACAGGCCAAGTAGGCCTCTTGTTAACGAACACCGCGGCGGCTCACTGAGAAATGAAAATGGTCTGTAGTTAAATGATGGTTTGGTGTTTAACGTAGATAATATCAGAGCCATGTTAGTCAGTCGTAAAGATCAGGGACCAGCGGACATGAATAGTAAAATGTTGTGGAAATGTGCAATCATGTGTGGTCGAGTTGCTTACCTTGGTGATGGATTATGTCCCTTTTAGTAATTCTATTTATAGAAATATGACTTCTGTGGTTCTACATGTAAGTAATGTGTCTAATAACGATTATGATGATAAATCATCGATATCTAATATTAAGTATATGTGCACGTAAAGTATGTTTATTGCAATAACTTGTCCTTCAATTCTGTATATCAAAAGTATATGTGTTATAAAAATAATCGTTTTAATATTTTTGGATGCAATTGGCATAATGAACCTCATTCACCTACTAAACAAAGTGATATGGATGGCTTACCTCCCCTGCCTTGGCTTACATTGAGAGTTACTTCCCTTCATATCGCCCCGGATGTGATTGTGATAGGTCACAATGGACAAGCGAAGCAGGGTTGTAACATATCAGCTTCTGTGGACGGTTATACTTAAGGAGTCAAACAGGTATTGCTTACTTCAGAAGACACGGATGGCTCCAGAAAAAAGCCGAAAGTTTCTGACAAATAACAGAAAATATCAGTGACATATTTGAGTAAGATATTCCATAGTTGAAATGTTGATATGAGTGTATATGATATGAGTTGGCATTATCTTGACAAGTCTTGACAGCTTTTGCTGGTATCTGGTGCATTTAATAGGAACGACGGCATCAGAAGTAACTAACGAACACCAAATCTGACAAACAGCGGTTACTTCCCCTGATAAGATGGTGCGTTTTTTTGTCCGGTAGGTGTTATAACAAGAATAGGAAATACCGGTATCATTGGAGCTTTTCTTGTATATTATATTTATATAGAAATGGATATTATTTGATTTGCATATTAAAATGTATTATATAACTGGATACAGGCCAGGTAATAAGGGAAAGTACAAGCTGGTAAAATTGTGTTCACTCGTATTTCCTGGAATTTCATGGTCATATTATCTGTATAATGTGGTAGTTATAGGTTTCGTTAAACATTCCTTAAAGACAAGAGAACCTGTGTAAGTGGGATATAAAGTACAATCACTGGCCACCATCTGGGACCATCTCACGTGGGTAGAGCTATTGGACTACTGACATCTGTTCGGCCCATAAACCCGGCTTACCAGATCAATGTGATGGCCCTTTAGTGAGTAACAGTCAGTAATACATCGACTTATGGATTTAAGGATCGTTACGCTCTTACTCTGGGTTTTTATGACGCTTTATTCTGCGTTTTTATGACGCTTTATTCCCTTGTTTTATGTATCTCATTGACCCTGATCCTTGTGTAAGTCTTGCTTCTTGACGTTCGTTTCCATATCGGTTCTGGCTGTTAGTGTCTCCCCGATCTCCTACAATATTTTTTTTACTTTAATCCTTTGAGGTTGCTGTAGCCTTGTACCCTGAGGTTTGTGTGCCATTGGCCCATATTATCATGTGACCGTGGATGTGTATCCTTGACCCATATTATCCTGTGACCTTGGATGTGTGCCCTTGACCCATATCCTCCTGTGACCTTGGATGTGTATTTGCCCCTATCCTCCTGTGATACCAGGGTGCCTTCATAATGTTGGAAAGAAAATGGATGCTGCTATTGTTTATAAAGTTTATCCTTGTAACCTTGGCTGTTACTAGGATGTTAAGCCTAGCCTACTTTAGATGTAGCAGACTTGACTCACTTTATCAATGATTAAATGGTGTCGACTGATGTCAGTAGAAAAAAATCACGAGTCAGAATAGAAATTTAATCCAATGCATAGTCAGGAATTTCCATATGTACATATTTTTGAATCTTGATTGAAGTTCTAGATGAAGATAAATATGTGTGTATAAGGAAGCTGTCTACGATGACTTAACGGATATTAAACGTGTGGCCAAACTGTTTCCGTGGCAAATACGTTGTCAATAAAAGGAGTGAAAATAACCGATAATTACGCGAGTAAGCTACTTTAATAGTCGTCCCGGGCGACAAAGATGAGAC
Organism: Argopecten irradians; assembly: GCF_041381155.1. Lineage (NCBI taxonomy): Eukaryota > Metazoa > Mollusca > Bivalvia > Pectinida > Pectinidae > Argopecten > Argopecten irradians. The sequence goes on from NC_091148.1 coordinate 34,174,015, forward strand.
ATAAACATGTTAGGTAACTATCGACTACATTGTACTTACAATGCTTCCTATATTTTATGGATTATCTTTGCATTCCACCGAGTGTGACCCCAAAGCTAATTTTCAATCATGTTATGTCCGCTCACATAGAGCAGTTATCGATTACTTGGCGCTCATGCGCGTGAACACATATCCATAGCCCCAGGAATAACTACTCGATAACGCAAATCCAATAATAATCGAAGTGATATTGTGGAGTAGGTATCGGTTATCTGCCAGTGATTATCGGGAGTGATGGCCGCGAGGCCGTGTGTGCTGCCAGAACAGGCTCAGAAGGCGTGTGCCAGACACACGTATTTCAATATCAGCACATGCTACTGCTCCAAACGCCCACAACTAGAACTGTAAATTCTGATCCGTGGAACTATTTAGCATCGAAATGTTGTCAATCAGCATTTAAATCCATGATTAGGCATATTTCTTATCCTGTAAGGAACGACATTGCATGGACCAAGCCACTATTTGAATCCAAGGTTTTCATATATATTAATGACATTTGGCTTATAGAACGTTAAGACCCATCTCATTTATATAGCCACAATCGCCATACTTGGTATTATTGTGATGTCATTATGATGTTGATTGTGTTCTAACTAGATTCTATATTCATTAAAAAGAACAACTCTTATTTTTAACTCCAGACCTTAAAGGTAGGTTTCGCCCAACCAAATAAATATTTTTTTTGTGAAATGCGATAAGCGGAAGAAAAGATGAAAAAACATATTAAAATATCTCAATTTAATTTCTTTATGTGTTTGAGATTGAACAAATGTGTCTTGAATACAAAATTGAAGGAAATCCTTGATTTATTACGGTGTCCGTCAGACAAAATAATATGCAAATGAAGCTGCGATGGATTGTGTTGTCGAAGTTTGGCGCATGCGCATTGTCACGCACTAAAAGTAAACAAAATGGCTGAACGAAAGTGTGTGCGATGAAAAAAATATATCTGAATCGGCAACAAAGTGGAGGAAATTATAATGGATTCGGTAGCACCCTAGGATATCTATAGGGAATTAAATTCAGAAATGGCATGTAGCAATAAAAGAAACAGAAGCCACATTTCAAGCGGAACTTGCCGGGATCTGTTGGGACTCGTGTAACGGCATTGCACGTGGTGAGTTAAATTTCAACACATATGCCAGCGCACAAACAGCCGCAGACTAACTACATGTATATTTGGTGTACAAAGTTAGCGAGCGTATGTAAGTAACATGGAGTGTTTTAGATTATATGATATGTATAAACAGTCCCTCGCACTTCGATTTGTTGTTGTTGTTTTTTTAACTAAACATGCCGTGGCAAGACTGTCACTTCTATCTGACATTTTGTTGCACGCTTCCGTATGTTGCTGCGGCCTCGTTTTGGAAAAAATACGTCATGTTCTATGTAAAGCTTGACTTCGCTCTATTTTTAGAGGAGTATTTTCCTGGTCAAGCTAGGCAACTGACCACCCATATTGTTCGCTGTATGCATTGAAAATGATCTGAAGATTATATCTATGTATAGGATAAATTTCAATTTCGTAGTCTTTATATTTCATTGGGCGAAACCTACCTTTAACTGTTAGGTGGCGGAATGCCCAGAACAGAATAGTACTGTACTTATAGAACTGAAAATGTTCGTTTTAGGAACAAAGCTCGATGCAATGAAAGTGTAGTCTTTTTATCCAAACACCAGAAATGTTCCCGAAATAGCGAATCTATCCGCCTGATATCGGCACCATACCCTTTGTACAAGAAATACTCTGTATAATGTATCAGTATGTTATACCAGAAATACTCTCCTTTTATCGGCATTAAACACCTAAGATCGAGACACTTGGCTGTTTAGTTGATTATACTAGATGTCCTTTTCAATATTAGTGTCCATGCTATGTTTGCGAGTGGAATCAATGTGATATCTATGTTTTAGGAGACTATGGTATGCTCGTCTTTTCTATTCTGGTAATGTTGAATCTATTTCCCCGTTGTTTACTATTGCCCCATCATTATCTCTGAAGGATGCTACCAAAGCCATCAAGCAGCACACCTACCCGCCACATCAAGCAGCACACCTACCCGCCACATCAAGCAGCACACCTACCCGCCACATCAAGCAGCACACCTACCCGCCACATCAATCTGGCAACCTCCTTACACTCCATTCATGTCAAGCACTAGGCAGAGGCAGAAACTCTCGGTAACGGTCCTCGGGCAAACACTCAGGTCAAATATATGATACAAGTAGGAAGAAGTGAAATGATAACATCCCAAAATGTGAACTCTTACGTACCATAAACGTGTACACTTACCATAAACGTGTACACTTAATACCAGAAAATTGAAATGCAATACCTCTGTCGAAAATATAACCCAATACCGAAACTAAATCCTTTATACGGAACCAGATCATACGTATCCATAGCTATATACTAGTTTAGATGTATGCTGCATTTCAAAGTTCAAATACATTTACCTGGACAGAAACTGCACAGATCGCTTAGTGCTGACATTATAGTCGATAAATAAATGTTGTAATAGGTCGCCTTGGGGTGGATGATGTTCATTGAGAAATCACTGAAAAATCTACAAACAACCCAGTCGTTATCGGGATCAGAAATTACATGTTGAATTATCGGTTATATAATTACGAGGAGCTCGTTATAACACTTTGATTTAACAGCAGGAGATCGATCTGACGGTGCATTAGTTAATAATACGGCCCGGGGTAGGGATCGACATCGAGTGTGACGCCGGGACGTATTGATTGGTGTTAGGTACACATGTATTGATTACGTTGGAGGGTACACACATATTGATTACGTTTGAAGGAAAAACTGATTCCGCCACACGAATGTACAGTTATGATTACGATGTATTTACAGTGATAATTACAGTGTATGTACGTGTGTTAGGTACACACATATTGATTACGTAGGAGGGTCACACATATTGACTATGTTGGGTGGTACAATATTGATTACATGCACGTTGGACGGTACACATATTGATTATGTTGGAGGGTACACATATTGATTACGTTGAAGGGTGCACACATATTGATTACGTTGAAGGGTGCACACATATTGATTTCGTTGGAGGGTACACATGTATTGATACGTTAGAGGGTACACATGTAATGATTACGTTGAAGGATACACATGTATTGATTGCGTTGGTGGATACACATGTATTGATTACGTTGAAGGATACACATGTATTGATTGCGTTGGTGGGTACACACGTATTGATTGCGTTGGTGGGTACACATGTATTGATTACGTTGAAGGATACACATGTATTGATTGCGTTGGTGGGTACACACGTATTGATTGCGTTGGTGGGTACACATGTATTGATTACGTTGAAGGATACACATGTATTGATTGCGTTGGTGGGTACACACGTATTGATTGCGTTGGTGGGTACACATGTATTGATTGCGTTGAAGGATACACATGTATTGATTGCGTTGGTGGGTACACACGTATTGATTGCGTTGGTGGGTACACATGTATTGATTGCGTTTGAGGATAAACATGATTCCGTGACATAAGTACACAGTAATGATTATATTTAATTATGACGCGTGAACTTGTCGATGGTGTTAGTTAGGTCAGGTCAACCCGAACTGTGATGGGTACAAATGCTTATACACAGAATGCACAAAGACCAATTTGCCATTACATATGATACAGAAATACATGGTTTTGTAACCTGATATCGATTATGTGGCTTCTAAGGTTTATTCACTGGTCGTTCCAGTTGAAGGATACAGTCATCAGTCATCGATAATTAATTACCTGTAATCGACAGGTACTCCGGATCTGACCTACTACCTACAGCAATTGTCAGCATGTCTTGCTCCGGTATCATGGTCAGAGGAAACTCAGACCACTAAGACATAGACATCTATATAACTTATCTGTCAGAAGGTCTTGTTCTGGTGTCAAGGTCAGAAGAAACTCAGACCACTAAGATATATAACTTATCTGTCAGAATGTCTTGTTCCGGTGTCAGGGTCAGAGGAAAGTCAGACCACTAAGACATAGACATCTATATCTGTCATAAAGCCTAGTGTCAGAGTAGGTGGGAAATCAGGCCATTTATACCAGACATCTATTTGTTTGGCATATTGTTGTCAAAGTTACAAGACGTCAGTAGACACCAATATGTCAAAAGTCTGGTGTCACGTCTGGAAAAAACGCTTAATTAATCCATCAGAAAGTCTTACGCTGGTACCAGGACCGAAGGAAAGTCGTGTGTACATTAATCCATCAGAAAGTCTTACGCTGGTACCAGGACCGAAGGAAAGTCGGACTACCTTCACCAGATATTCACCTGTTTCTTAAAGTGGGTCCACCTTAACCAGACATCTGTCTGTCAGAATGTAATTTCATATTGACTCTAAATGTAAACAAATTATAATGTAATTGGTAATTGAGCAGCGCTACCAATGACACGATCCGTGTAACAGAATTGGACTGGGTCGATAGATCAATCCAACTTCTAACTAATGTTCGGAGGTCCCGTGTTCGAACCCGGTCTGGCCACTTCTGTTACATCCATTCCATATTAAATGTCTCCCTGATATCGTTAGCTCACGTACTAATCACGGCACAGCTGGCCCTAAATTAGACTCTGTTAAAGACTATAAATTCTGAAGAGGTAAATGAGATTGGTAATTCCGTGAAGCTGATTTACTTATTTTGACTGGTCCTACTACCTTTCAGTTTCCCTCTCGAGACTGGCTTTCTGTTTTAGTGATGATCCTACGATTCTTGATACCTCAAATATCCCTGCCTTGCAGTGTATACAGGCTAAACTTATAAATCTTTTAAGATACCACAGTATCCCTGTAACATGTAAACCGATGCGCCTCAAAGCAATAAATGGAGTTTTCAATGTCCATCATACCTGTCGAGTCTGAACCCCATATAGACGTTTTTTAGCCGTGCATGTATACATTTATATTGCCTTGTTTTAAAGGCAGAAGACAAATGGTTTTAAGAAAGATCGAAATCAGATGAGATGGTCGGTGATAACGAAGATGAACAAGATAAGATGTTTTATCAGTCGGCCCTATCGGACCACACACCGATGTTAGACGGCGGTCTGACGTTGTTGGTACGCGTGCTCACCAGTATCGACCAGCCTCAGCACCTCACAGCACCACATTCAGGGCATGTAACGTTCCTTTTCATCGGAATTCTTTCTTTTAAAACCTGGGCATAACGCACCTAGCTATTTGAAAAGCATGTATCGCGGACTCTTATAACATATTTACGGTAGTACTAAAATCTGGACCGTAAAGGATAATTATATCCGGAAATCTGTAAAGTGAATTTCTTCTGAAAACAGAATATTCCAACAAAAAGTATGTACATGATATGGATATGTTTCTTTATTGTCTGTAATAAATTAAATCGGTAGATCCCCGTACATGTATGTAAACTGTACTTAATATTAAAGTGTCGGAAATGGACCAATGGTGCGTGTGGTTACAAGCTGACAGGTGATCAGGGGTCTGGGTTCGAACCCCGGTTAGGTTGAGTGTCTTGTCATTCTTTATACTGTAACTGACTTTTTGTTAGTATAAGCGGGCAGCCAAGCTCCATAACAGCGTCTGTATAATATACCTCTCAGTGGACCTTCATCCGTCCCCTCCGCCTCTCAGTGGACCTTCATCCGTCCCCTCCGCCTCTCAGTGGACCTTCATCCGTCCCCTCCGCCTCTCAGTGGACCTTCATCCGTCCCCTCCGCCTCTCAGTGGACCTTCATCCGTCCCCTCCGCCTCTCAGTGGACCTTCATCCGTCCCCTCCGCCTCTCAGTGGACATTCATCCGTCCCCTCCGCCTCTCAGTGGACCTTCATCCGTCCCCTCCGCCTCTCAGTGGGCCTTCATCCGTCCCCTCCGCCTCTCAGTGGACATTCATCCGTCCCCTACGCCTCTCAGTGGACCTTCATCCGTCCCCTCCGCCTCTCAGTGGACCTTCATCCGTCCCCTCCGCCTCTCAGTGGACCTTCATCCGTCCCCTCCGCCTCTCAGTGGACCTTCATCCGTCCCCTCCGCCTCTCAGTGGACCTTCATCCGTCCCCTCCGCCTCTCAGTGGACCTTCATCCGTCCCCTCCGCCTCTCAGTGGACCTTCATCCGTCCCCTACGCCTCTCAGTGGACCTTCATCCGTCCCCTCCGCCTCTCAGTGGACCTTCATCCGTCCCCTCCGCCTCTCAGTGGACCTTCATCCGTCCCCTCCGCCTCTCAGTGGACCTTCATCCGTCCCCTCCGCCTCTCAGCGGACCTTCATCCGTCCCCTCCGCCTCTCAGTGGACCTTCATCCGTCCCCTCCGCCTCTCAGTGGACCTTCATCCGTCCCCTCCGCCTCTCAGTGGACCTTCATCAGTCCCCTCCGCCTCTCAGTGGACCTTCATCCGTCCCCTCCGCCTCTCAGTGGACCTTCATCCGTCCCCTCCGCCTCTCAGTGGACCTTCATCCGTCCCCTCCGCCTCTCAGTGGACCTTCATCCGTCCCCTCTCAGTGGACGCCGTCCCGCCTCTCAGTGGACTTCATCCGTCCCCTACGCCTCTCAGTGGACCTTCATCCGTCCCCTCCGCCTCTCAGTGGACCTTCATCCGTCCCCTACGCCTCTCAGTGGACCTTCATCCGTCCCCTACGCCTCTCAGTGGACCTTCATCCGTCCCCTCCGCCTCTCAGTGGACCTTCATCCGTCCCCTCCGCCTCTCAGTGGACCTTCATCCGTCCCCTCCGCCTCTCAGTGGACCTTCATCCGTCCCCTCCGCCTCTCAGTGGACCTTCATCCGTCCCCTCCGCCTCTCAGTGGACATTCATCCGTCCCCTCCGCCTCTCAGTGGACATTCATCCGTCCCCTACGCCTCTCGGTGGACCTTAATTACTCCAACCAGCGGCCGCACTTTCTACCAATGGTATGATTAACCATTTCGCTCGACCACCACACGATGTGAGCTTTCATTCAAGCCTCTTCCTTCGATAACATTCACCAATGAGGCCTCATGCTTGACCCTCTGAAGTCACTTCCGCCCTATTGGATTATCCTAGGGGGGACCACGGAGGGATATTATTATCTAATTATCTTGATGTTTAGCTAGCGTTCAAAAACGTCTCCCACTTTTCCAACAGTTATATATGTTCCCTACCATTCAATTGTAATGCCCTCTTCCAAACGATTGTTCTTCCTTTAAAATGATTCTAGCGCTACCTTTCAAAAATTCGATTGGAACGCCTTCATTAGACCCAAACCCTGGCTTTTTCAACAACCAGAAAATCGAGAATGGCTCGACCATCTTTAAGCCGCTTGCACCCTATTGGATAGCCTACGGATGGAAACGTTCTGGAGCACTCCCACTTGTAAACGATTTGAGCGCCCCCTTCCGACCGATTGGAGCCCTCCGTCCAAGGGACTCAATCTTAAGGACTAACTCCCTCGTTTTTACTTACTTTGATACTCCCTTTCACTTTGATTACCCACCCACCCTGCTTCTCGCCTTCCCACCCGATATACACATAGCTGCATTATAAACAACACGTCATGAAAAATAGATATACGCTTAAGTGGCTATTGTAGTCTCGTGAGTCTGAGCGAGAACACGACAATCAATACAGGTACCCGTCAACAGCCTGTCTCCAGGGGACTCGGGGTAAACACGTGCTCCTAATTGAGGTACAGGTAAACACGTGGTTTTAATTGATTTATCCAACATTATCGATCCGTGTGCTGTCCGGCTACCGGCGTTGTTGGTACGGTGGCTGGAAACTCCTCCCAGGCTTTATAGATATAGGTAATCATCGCGGTACCGTGTAACTGCTTTTGTAGTTTTATTTGCTGTGGATGAAGGACGTGTTAATGATAAGCTAACATCAACATATGTCTATATACCTCTAGATTCTGACACTTTTGAGATGTATTCCGAGTTATGATTCCAACCTGACAATGACATCGTGTTTCGAGTTTTAAATAAACATTAGCTTGACAACTTAAATACAGAAAGAACAATAATGAAATATTTTCTAGGTGTCAGTCTGTTTACTTGCTACGGGGTTTCAAAATCACAATTGCTATACACTATTCAAAGAAATGGTCGACATTGACTTACTTTTGTCGGCGTACTAAGTGAGCTATATGCTGTCTCTATTCGAAGTTTCTTGTGAGAATCATCAGCAATCCCATCATCCTTTGTTTACATATCCCAGCAGTCAGTGCGTCGTAGTCACAATAACATCACTGTGTACATATTTGTGTAAAGTTTTATCACAATTAGGACTGGCTAACGATGTGGAATTCTCGTTTTAATTGATAACAAGCATAATATGACGAGCATGTGTACGCAGACAACTGCGTATTCCAATATTTTCTTACACTTCAATCATTTAAGAATTCTAAAAGGTTAATTCGGTGATTTGGTCTAACAATGACATTTTCGCCAATGCAATATAAATTGAAAATCTAGGCAAACTCAGCTAATTTGTATAAAGACAACATGAAAACTTCTTACACACTCTATGCTTCTTCTGATTAGAAAATGTGTATAAAATACAACATCACGGGCACATGCATTTGAGAATATATTCTTGCAGGTGTCTGTGTAATTATATGGGAACTAAGAAATACAATAACCTCTATTGTACTATCATAACCTTGTGTGGGTAACATGGGTCTCGTTGTCGAAGATGCCTCTTTCCGAGGACTATATTGGTATGTTTTACCTGTTTGTACACGCGTGATCATTTAGATTCTATAAGATGAGTCAACTAATGCATCAATTGCGTAACAAGATCATTCAAATAAAAATATTCCTCAAAAGACCAATTAGAATGCTTAAATGAAATATTTACTAACAATCTCAATACTGGAATACCAAACCAATATCTATTTTTGGTATTGTGTATTTTAGACCCGTTTCTTTATTCAGAACACTATAGATTACACTGTAGCTGTATTTTAAAACTGATGAGATTTAACAGTTCCACTGGAAAGCGCCGAAACATTATAACCACCACCCTAACCGTTTTATTGTTATAACACGTGTCCGAATAGATCATGTGGTCCTTACATCCGGTGAAAGGTGGAAGTCAGAATTACACTTCCAGCACGCGCCGTGAGTGTTATGTTGAACTAGCACTTCCCGAAACAGTCGATTCTAGCACCACCGAACACATTCCACACAATTACGACGACTTTTAATTGTAAACAGATTAGCCCGAGCATTGCTAAACTGGAGCAGATGTCGAGTGACTTTAATCATACGAGTTTTAAATATGTTCTAAATTTAGAATGAATGTGCATTAAATCGGAACAGACTATAATTACCGAGGGATTTCTCTACTGCCAGCTGTTGTCTGTAACGATGGACAGCTAACTATTAACACAAGATTTTACAGAACAATTTACTAGCATTAAACAAAGTTAACGGACCATGGACAGGGTTATCGAAGCATAGCCAAAGTTTAACAATTTGTTGGTAAAGCTTAACAAATCAAAGTCAAAGCTTGATGACCAGACGTAATCTCTGAATTGCTCGTTGATAGTCGATATTTAACAAACCATTGTCAAATTATCAAAGCTTTATAAACCTTTGTCAAATTTTAAAGTTTATTTTATCAGAGTCAAAATTAACTACATTTTAACTACTGTCAATGTTTAACTCACTATCAAGTCAAAGTTAATGTACCACTGTGAAAGATAACTAACAACTATCAAAATTTAATTCATCACTGTCAAATTTAACTAACGATTAAATGTCAAAAGTTCACACACATTACTCGATCTTAACTTCACCACTATCCTCAACTTGAGATGATACTCAATTTGATCGATAACATTGGGGTATGTGTATTGATGAGTGCAGTAATCACGAGTTTAAGCCTTTCTGTGTTTTACTTAGTAAAACATCTTCATTCATGTCTGTCTTCTGTGGTTTCGACACCTTAGCTATTTATAGTCTAACAAATTATTCTCCTCTATCGAGAGTGATATGTGTAACTTGTGCTAGCGGTATACGGTAGCAGGCTTTGGTAAAAACTAGGCGAGTTATATATAACATGATAGCCATTTATCTCTGTGTGTTCGTCCCTCCACCCGCCCGCTGATCGAAAGGAAGAGTTGGGACACAGTATGTCTAGGTTCACGGAGTAGAAAGATTTTATCGGGGCTGAAGAGGTTGTAGGAGAATATTGTCGAAAAGTCGTAAAGATAACGCCGGTGTAGACACTAAAAGCTATATGTGTGTTTAGGTACACTGTCTATAAAAGTTCTCCTCTACGGATTGTGTCATTTTCGTGGACGACCTATTTATCGTTGTTAACTTGGCAGGTTATGTTTTAAGGAAGTGCTGTCTAATACAGATATACAGCCGATAGGTGCTGCTTTCCTTGTATATTCTATTTCTATCATCTACCGCTGGGTCGCGTGTTTAAGTAATTCTTACTAATTTTAAATCTAGAATTTCTTTACATACACTACTCAATCGCAACATCTCCGAGAAATTTCCGACAATCTTCGGAAATATACTATACATTGTATTTCCGAAGATTTCCGGAAATTCTCCGATTGATACTCCATGGTGATCAGTATAATTCAGGATATTTGATCCAAGTTGGCGATCATGATGCAGGCCCTCTAGGCCTGTTGTTCGGTATTTTGTACCATCGTTACTTGCATTTGGCATCAATTTATTCACAAAATATTAAAAACTCAAATTTCAACCTCTATTACAAATACTGTGACTAGAAAGATAAGCATTGCTAGAATCTTCTAGCTGATTCATCAAAATCGATCTTAAATGACGTATGCATGTACTTTTGTAGAGTTTAAATCATATCGAACTATTTTTTCATTCCTAGAAGAATCCGTAGTTTTCCCGACAAGACATCCATATTTCTGTTGAATCTATATCTTGACCAAATTCGATGAATTAGGGTAAATTATAAACGGATGTTTTTAATGTATAACGTATAACCTAAGTAGGTTAAAGATAACACGATCATCATATTCAGTGTGTTTTACTGGCGAAACGAGCGTGCCTTATCTCTTCCTCTGTTTCTTACCTCCATCATTAGAGAGTTGATTGGGCGATCTGAAGGAAAAAGTTGCCTCACTTAACGATCAAAGTCGTAAAACAAGACGTGTTCTTACGAAATCGGCACGGGATTGGCCAGGAAGACGATTTTTACCTCGATCTCTCATATCACCAATCATTGTCGCTTGTTTGTTTTATTACTGTAATTGAGGTATCTGTGTCCTAGTTTTTCTTAACTTTCACCGATGTCTGCTGCGTACATTTTACGGACAGAGCAAACTTACTTCTTCAGTGACACATACTTACATTCGTGTTATATACATAACAGAGACTTTGGAGTCACCCAATAAATATTCTTCAAAACTCTCATGGGCAAATATTTCAACGACATCTCTGAAACAATTAAGAAGCTTATCAAAGCGTTTCATAGCTTCTAATACAAAGATATTCGGAATTGAAGGGATCTGTTTTGGGAAGTTTTAATTACTATTAATAACGAGGAATACATTCCGTACATCACATCAGTGTTCGGTTGAAGGAGGGGATCGGTTTGGGAAGTGACACTGTACACATGATGTGGTTTAGTCTCCCGGGTATCAAATAAATCATCGCCACTTGTCTGCAATATAAGCTCTAAATACACGTTTTGGTTGGCAAATTGACTGACTTTCGATCGGTACTATACTGGATCACGTGGTATATTTAACTAGTCTAGTGTTATAGTGCTATCTTGATGCACAATGCAGTGATGAAACAAACTGACGGAGACCGTCATGGCAGTGATTCCTGAAACAAACTGTCGGAGACCGTCATGGCAGTGATTCCTGAAACAAACTGTCGGAGACCGTCATGGCAGTGATTCCTGAAACAAACTGTCGGAGACCGTCATGGCAGTGATTCCTGAAACAAACTGTCGGAGACCGTCATGGCAGTGATTCCTGAAACAAACTGTCGGAGACCGTCATGGCAGTGATTCCTGAAACAAACTGTCGGAGACCGTCATTGCAGTAATTCCTGAAAAAAATTGTCGGAGACCGTCATTGCAGTGATGATGAAACAAACTGTCGGAGACCGTCATGGCAGTAATTCCTGAAACAAATTGTCGGAGACCGTCATTGCAGTGATGAAACAAATGTCGGAGACCGTCATTGCAGTGATTCCTGAAACAAACTTTCGGAGACCGTCATTGCAGTATTCCTGAAACAAATTGTCGGAGACCGTCATGAAACAAACTGTCGGAGACCGTCATGGCAGTATTTCCTGAAACAAATTGTCGGAGACCGTCATTGCAGTGATTCCTGAAACAAACTGTCGGAGACCGTCATTGCAGTGATTCCTGAAACAAACTGTCGGAGACCGTCATTGCAGTGATTCCTGAAACAAACTGTCGGAGACCGTCATTGCAGTGATTCCTGAAACAAACTGTCGGAGACCGTCATTGCAGTGATTCCTGAAACAAACTGTCGGAGACCGTCATTGCAGTGATTCCTGAAACAAACTGTCGGAGACCGTCATTGTAGTGTTTCCTGAAACAAATTGTCGGAGACCGTCATTGCAGTGATTCCTGAAACAAACTGTCGGAGACCGTCATTGCAGTATTTCCTGAAACAAATTGTCGGAGACCGTCATTGCAGTGATTCCTGAAACAAACTGTCGGAGACCGTCATTGCAGTGATTCCTGAAACAAACTGTCGGAGACCGTCATGGCAGTGATTCCTGAAACAAACTGTCGGAGACCGTCATTGCAGTGATTCCTGAAACAAACTGTCGGAGACCGTCATTGCAGTGTTTCCTGAAACAAATTGTCGAAGACCGACATTGCAGGCAGTGATTCCTGAAACAAACTGTCGGAGACCGTCATTGCAGTGATTCCTGAAACAAACTGTCGGAGACCGTCATTGCAGTGATTCCTGAAACAAACTGTCGGAGACCGTCATTGCAGTATTTCCTGAAACAAATTGTCGGAGACCGTCATTGCAGTGATTCCTGAAACAAACTGTCGGAGACCGTCATTGCAGTGATTCCTGAAACAAACTGTCGGAGACCGTCATTGCAGTATTTCAAGAAACAAACTGTCGGAGACCGTCATTGCAGTGATTCCTGAAACAAATTGTCTGAGACCGTCATGGCAGTGATTCCTGAAACAAACTGTCGGAGACCGTCATTGCAGTGATTCCTGAAACATATTGTCGGAGACCGTCATTGCAGTGTTTCCTGAAACAAACTGTCGGAGACCGTTATTGCAGTATTTCAAGAAACAAACTGTCGGAGACCGACATGGCAGTATTTCAAGAACAAACTGTCGGAGACCGTCATGGCAGTATTTCAAGAACAAACTGTCGGAGACCGCCACGGCAGTATTTCAAGAAACAAATTGTCGGAGACCGTCAAACTGTGCAGTGTTTCAAGAAACAAACTGTCGAAGACCGTCATTGCAGTGATTCCTGAAACAAAACCAAACTGTCGGAGACCGTCATTGCAGTGATTCCTGAAACAAACTGTCGGAGACCGTTATTGCAGTATTTCAAGAAACAAATTGTCGGAGACCGTCATTGCAGTGATTCCTGAAACAAACTGTCGGAGACCGTCATTGCAGTGTTTCCTGAAACAAACTGTCGGAGACCGTTATTGCAGTATTTCAAGAAACAAATTGTCGGAGACCGTCATTGCAGTGATTCCTGAAACAAACTGTCGGAGACCGTCATTACAGATTTTCAAGAAACAAATTGTCGGAGACCGTCATCGCAGTATTTTAAGAAACAAATTGTTGGAGACCGTCTTTGCTGTGTTTCAAGAAACAAACTGTCGAAAACCGATATTGCATTGTTTCCTAAAACAGACTGACAAAGACCGTCATGGCAGTTTTTCCTGAAACAAACTGTCGGAGACTGTTATTGCAGTGTTTCAAGAAACAAATTGTCGAAGACCGACATTGCAGTGTTACCTGAAACAAACTGTCGGAGACCGTCATTGCAGTGATTCCTGAAACAAACTGTCGGAGACCGTTATTGCAGTATTTCAAGAAACAAATTGTCGAGACCGTCATTGCAGTGATTCCTAAAACAGACTGACAAAGACCGACAGCAGTATTTCAAGAAACAAATGTCGAAGACCGACATTGCAGTGTTTCCTGAAACAAACTGTCGGAGACCGTCATGGCAGTATTTCAAGAAACAAATTGTCGAAGACCGACATTGCAGTGTTTCCTGAAACAGACTGACGAAGACCTACATTGCAGTATTTCCTTAAACAAACTGTCGAAGACCAACATTGCAGTGTTTTTACAGTATATTTAATTAACATTAATTCCGTCTCACCCTAATGTCACGTTGTTCCGCGTTGTCATGGCATTGCCCTCTGGTCAGTCTATATTGCACTATATGTAACATTCGAACCACGTGACTTTGTGGCTACTGATTTGATTGGAATCCTCACGGGTCCCTCGATCATAATATTTATGGTCAATTTTATGGCGAGTATCCGTCAACATAGAAAGGAAGAAATTTATTTTGATTTTTATTATTTTTTATTGCTTCTTTTTACAACATCAATCTAAAAAATTGATAACATTCTTGATAGTTTTCTCGAAATAGCCCCAAATCTGATTATCTCAAAATAATACACGATTTTAATCCGTTTTTCTCTAAAAACATTTCATGTCATGTCAGATTTGTGCATGTAGATGCATTAGAGTTGTATTGCATTATTCCTCTTACTTCCCGAATTTCGTTAAAGATCCAGGCGTCGGATTTAGTCTTAACAGTTCCTGTAACGACGAAACCGCATGGTTCCAAGGAAAATACATCTCATCAACAAATTATTTGATGTATTACAAAATCTGAAAAAAACCAGTCATAAATCCTACGTGTGTCGTGTACACATAATATGTTGACGTCATACATAAGTTTTACCAACTAATGTATAATACAAGTGAACTCACTGATGTAATCTGCCTCAAATGATGCTTTTGTGCTCCCAAAACCTCGTACAGAACTAATGAAAAAGTCATTTAGCTACTCTGGAGTGATTAACTGGAATTTATTACCCAGGCAAATTAAAGAATGTGCGCCACTTGCAAATTTTAAATACCGATTAAAAATGCATTTATTGCAAATGTATATTGAAATTGTTTAATTGTTGTAAACAACGCAATCGAGATCCTGTCCATGAATAGTATGTGGTGATGAATCTATTTTTACTTTGATTCATTTAACTTGATTTGTAGTCGTAGTTGATATACATATAAATGTAAATGTTTTCGTATGTTATTTTTTTTATTAATTACCTTAGTTTAGTTGATTTATTTCTATATATACATATATAATTTGTCATATTATTGTCTGTTGTATTGCATGCTTCTGTGTCGACCCCATGGGAGATGAGCCATTGGCTCAATGGGTCATCGACGTTTAAATAAAGTTATTATTATTAGGGATTTCCATTGAGGATGGAAATCCCTATTGTTATTGTTCTGTTTTTTCTTCTTATTATTATTATTCTTTATTTTTCTTTTTTATTCTTATTTCCACAAATCTTGTTCGCAGGATATCTCAGGAACGAAATAAGGTACGACGCTCAACTTTGGACACGTTATGAATGTACATAAGATCTTGAAATGTACGTTCGATTTTTTACAAAAATGTTCAAGGTCAAGGTCATAGACGTAAAAAACAATTTTTTGGAACGAAGTTTAAGCGCTCATAACTTCATTACCGTACGGTGTACATCGTTCACGTTTTGTTATTCAGATAGATCGTGACATTGCGCGTGCTTTTCCCATGCCATGTTATCAGAGATTATGTCAAGGTCAAGAGTTCGCTACGGGGTCAAACAAAGGTCAAAAACGAAATTCAACACAGAAAAGTTTTGAAAGTTGGATATGAAAGGGCATGCCCTCAGAAATATATAATGACAAGTTTTAAGGTCATGTGATCCAAAATGGCGGAGATATAGGCCTTTGAAAAAAGGCTATTTTGGCGTTTTCCCGCCAAAATTTTTTAAGGTTTCAGCGCCTTTAATACTTAACACACATGCTTGATTTTTTGTATAGACATAGCATGGACGAATGTCTACAGAACTTATGCTGTTTTATTGACCTTGACATTCATTCAAGGTCACAGGGTTCAAAAAGCTTTAAATCTTTAAACGACATCTTCGTAATAAATAAGAGGTGTAGAGCGCTGAAATTTGGAGACGTTATGTACGTACATGAGTTCTTAAAATGTACTCTCGATTTTGGAGGATAACGTTCAAGGTCAAGGTCACAGACGTAAAACACTGCTTTTTTCGAACGAACTTTAAACGCTCATAATCTCATAACCGTACGCTACACAACATGTACGTTTCATTCTCCATGTAGATCACGATAATTCACGTTTTTTTTTCATTACATGTTATCAGAAATTATGTCAAGGTCACGAGTTCACTAGGGGATTAAAAGAGGTCAAACAAAGGTCAAAAATGAACTTTACCATAGAAATGTTTCGAAGGGCGCATATGAAAGAGCATGTTCTCAGGCACATAAAATGACCAAATTCAAGGTCATATGATCCAAAATGGCGGAGATATAGGACATCAAAAATCGAAATTTTAGTTTATATTTGCCCCTGCCCGAGACGTTTCAGCGCCTTAATACCTGTATGTACGGTGTTGATTTTTCATACCGCTATTGTATGAACTTTTGTTTTGAAAACAAATGAGTTGCAAGGGGTTATATAGAAAAATGGCGGAAATATAGCTCTCCAAATATGGCAATTTGTGTCATTTCCTTATTTTTGTCCCGTAATTTCTGAGCTCGTAGCACCTTTATCATTTATTGTAAGGTGTTGATTGTTTGTAAATATAGACATTGGCACATTCTCTGTACAGAGTTTTAATTTCAAAGTCATGAATTTGAAAATGGCGGAAATATAGCCCTCTGAATATGGCATTTCGTTCACTTTTTAACGTAAATTTTACCGTAATTTTTGAAATTTCAAAGAGAAATGTTTTGAATAGGATGTGAAAGGGCATGCTCTAAGACACATAAAATGACCAATTTCAAGGTCATAAGATTCAAAATGGCGGAGATATTGGACATCAAAAATCGAAATTTTAGTTTATATTTGTCCCTGCGCGAGAAGTATCAGCGCCTTTAAACCTGTATGTATGTAGTAGGGTCATATTTTATGATTTATAATTTATGTAATAAATAAAAGTGGTATAAAAGTGTATTTGAAAGATGTTGCAAATATATAATTTGCAGTGAATAATAATATTAGTATGTATCTATGCCGTGCCGTGTTTTACTCGCGTGCGTAATATATCGTATATTTTCGCGAGCGCTGCGTTTGTCTATATGTGTATGTACGTATATGTTTGTGTACCCGTTAGTAGTGTTCACTGACGGACTTTTATGACGGACAGGACATGTGACTTTGACTACGGACATTGACGAAGTTGTTTGATTGGTCAGTGTGGTCAGTTTAACGTATTTGATATATATCTTTTTGTATTTCGGGATATTTGAATTTCGTCCCTGTGCTTGGTTGGACGTTTCGTTTGCCCGGTCGAGAAATTCATTAATTTTTTCGGTTGTTCTAGTATTTGTTCTTTATCTTGGTTAATACATTATTCTATTCTCCCAGTATGAAAATGGTTTGAATGTGATTATTATAATTTAGATATTTTTAAAATATGAAATATATACGGATAAACATGTATTGTATACATGTGATCCGATTATTGTAATTGTAAAGTGAGTAAAATGTCTAAGTTATATATTTCTGAAATGAAGTAAGAATTGTGTGTTCTTTTATATTGTAGTTCAATCTGTTGTGATTGCATGGTCGTACTCATGACGTACGGAGCTAGTATACTTTGTAGTGAATACATCAATTACATTGATACACCATACGTGTTGTAAGTGTGTGTTTTTACTTTCATATATCATATCTATTTTTGCAATAATACGTTATCGGTATTGTGTGAAATGTAAAGTTTGTCTTTGAAAGTTATTCGCGTGATTCGGTGATCAATGAATGATATATGATTTGAGAGTTGAATATTCTAATTGTGTTTTATTATATTTACAGAATGTTTTTAAAATGGAATAAACGTACATCATAAAGGAATCTGAACCCAGCGGGTTTGTCATTTATTGAACAAATTCCACCCGCTACATGTACAATGTTGATTTTTCATACCTATGTTGTATAAACTTTTGTCTTCAAAAGTTATGGATTTTAAAGGGGTTTTATAGAGAAATGGCGGAAATATAGCTCTTCAAATATGTCAATTTGTTCCATTTCCTTATTTTTTTCCGTAATTTGTGAGATCGTAGAGCCTTTATCATTTAATTTAGGATGTTGATTTTATGTGAATGTAGACATTGGTATATTGCCTGTTCAGGGTTATAATTTCAAAATTACGAATTAGAAAATGGCCAAAATATAGCCCTATGAATATGGCGTTTCGTTCACTTTTTTAACGTAAATTTTACCGTAATTTAAGAAATTTCAAGGGAAAGGTTTTGAATCGAATGTGAAAGGGCACGCTCTCAGACACATATATTGACCAATTTCAATGTCATATGATTCAAAATGGCGGAGGTATAGAACATCAATTGTCCTTTCAGCGATTTTGTACATTAGTTGAGATTACATGATGTCACCAAAGGGAGATAATCCTCTAATACTAAAACTCGTACGAGTTATTCCGCATTGGTCCAGGATCTTTATAAGAAATGGAGAATTTTTGCACTTTAAAAAAACCTGAAATTCTAATGTGTTTACCTATTCATTATCAAAATTGATATTTTGAACCTAAATCTCAATCGGAATTTCCAAATTCATATCACGGTTATCAAGGAATAATTACCTGTCAGAATACATTTTTGATTTTGAAATTCAGAATCAAACAATCCAATCAGCGGCCGGGTTAAAATTTTGTCCTGGGCTTAACCTTCTATACACACGGGCCGTTTCGAAGGTCTTTTTTCATTTAGTTTTGAATACTTTTCGAGATGTTTAAGTTCTACATGTACACGTATATATGAACAATGTACACGTGTTTGCGTAAATGCACGTACATGTGTAGCTACACCGCATACATGGGAGGCCGTCCTTACGTGACCCTAGCTGTTAATAGGACGTACATTTGAACAAACAAACAACAAAAGTAATGCACAAACCCAATAACTGAGAAGTTTAAAAACCTTTTATGTGTGTGGCAGAGCTGTCACCTGTGACACCGGATGTTCAAACACAACCGGTTCAATTTTGAGAAACTACCCGGCCGTTTTGAGATCACAGAACCTATAGAGGACCGTGTTAACGTTTGCTACTATTCAGGTTAAATGAAGTTATCAAAATTCTTTACAAATGTTACATCTACATGTATTGCCGACCCACACATTAACCATTAACTGATGTACCTTGAGTATATCCAATCAGCAGGCTCCTATATATTCACCTCTCTGTAATAGGAGCGAGACGGGCCCAGTTTGTTAATAACTACAAACTACACCCGGCTCACTACCTGTGTGTTTCAACCCAGGTTCGTAGGGTTTTGCTTGATTTTTGCCGGTGAAGGAAAAACGAGACAAATACTTTTAACACGTAACAATATTTATTTATAATGACATATTACACGATATTTTACGCAAGACGTAGGGCCCAACAACGACGAGACTAACACATATATTTTACAATATATCCCCGTCAACCCCTCCATGCCCCACTTACAACCCTACCACCCTATACCTTCCTTCTTCCTATTACCCACCTCTATTTAAATCCTATTAGGTTCAGGAACTCAATCCTTCAGTACACCGCAATGAAATGGATAGAACACCCATATATATACCCGACTATAACAATACATGCAACGATCGACCAATACGAAGACGGAACACAACACAGGCGCTCGATACAATGACATATTGTGCACAACAGCTCTACGTGTACAAGATACACCAAGTGGCCAAAGGGAGATAATCCATATCTAATACTAAAACTCTAATCGTACGTGTTATTCCGCATTGGTCCAAGATCTTCATAAGAAAAGGAGAATTTTTGCACTTTTAAAAAACCTGAAATTCTATATGTTTTTTACTATTCATTATCAAAATTGATATTTTGAACCTAAAATCTCAATCTGAATTTCCAAATTCATATCATGGTTATCTAGGAATAACTTACCTGTCGAAAACATTTTTAATTTTGAAATTCATAATTAGCCAGCCAATCACGACGGCCGGGGTTAAATTCTGTCCCTGGGCTTCATTCTTCGTTACACACGGGGCCGTTTCGGAGGTCTTTTTTTTCATTTTGGCTGGGTTATTACCTATACCCAACTTGAATACTTTAATTTCGAGCATGTTTTAAGTTCTGCGATGAAACAATGTACCACAATCGCCATGTTGCGTTAATACACGTACATGTACCCATGGTGTAGCTACACCGCGTTTGTTTGTTTGATATTGATTCGTTTTCTGATTGTTTTGTATGCAATTTACCAAATGCATTTGTCCATTATGGGTTGAGGACTGGGAGGAGGGGGAGACCGTCCTTACGTGAACCTAACTATTAATAGGATGTCATTTAATCAAGAAAGAAAGATATGCACAAACCCTATAACCTGACAGTTTAAAAAACCTTTATGTTGTGTGGCAGAGCTGTCACATGTGACACCGGCTTGTTTAAGCAAACCGGTGCTATGTTGGGGAAATACACGGCAGTTTTGACAACCACAGAACCAAACAAATTCACATCAAAACTCTTTACAAATTTTACATCTACATCTATTGCCTACCCACACATTAAACCATGTAACTAATAACCCTAAATATATCCAATCAGCAGGCTCCGATATATTCACCTCTCTATGAATTCTTGTGCCCACCAAAGGGGATTCCCCTAAATCTGGTTTTCGGTTTGGACCAGACTACTTTCGTAAAGAAACGCTTTCTTGATTAATATTGAGTTGAGATCGTCCGTTCGTTCAACCAATCGTCTGTTCGCTACATTACTTTACATCATGACATAGGTGGAAATCCGTGTTTTTGATCGCGAGTCCAAATCTAGTGTATAATACAAGTGAACTCACTGATGTAATACCTGGCCATTATCTACAGGTACAGATCAACATCTGAGCCAAATGTTCCATTGACGCATGCAAAATTACCTCATATTTCGATTTCAATGATTTTATATGTAACATTAATATTTCTAAATCTTATCTGGTAAAGTATGGCCTATTGCTTGTAAAACGAATTGAGGTTATCGGTTAGACTGGCCTTGTTCTTTGGAGTTTATCGGGAGGAGATAGTCCTTACAAGATGCGCGTGTGTTGGCGGGGAGATGCATGCTGGGCCGGTCTGTGTAGTGTCTGGTGGGTAAATATTATCTACACTAGGACCAGATAGGCAACGCTTGGTCAACTTACATCCCCAATAATGACACCAGTAATGAAGGACTTTATACCTCATCAGACCCTAAGTGACATCGCATTACATCCGTGAAAACTGTGAATAAAACGACACCAAAACGCTAATCAGTCACAATGTTCTGTGGAATGAACTATTTGAAATCTATTTTTGAACATCAGCTGACCAATCGTAGTATGATACGCTAAAACCAGTCGTGTTTTTCAGCTCAACTGGTAAATTGATGCTATAATTAGACTAGGTATTACTCCGCGGGTGATTTACAACCGCTTTTGAAGCCAGTGTGTGTTGTAATCGCAGGTTGTTCCTACTTGTCAACGGATAGCATCTGGCTTCTTAGGGTTATAACGATCATCGAAAGGGGTCAAACCCTGGGAAGACCCCCGTGTCAGCACTGAGCACATTAGACACTGCTTTGTTTACATGTGTATCGTGTATGCCTAAGCGAGGTAAAGAGGAAGATTAAGGAATAAAACATCGTGCCCACCAATTGGCGGGAAATAAAATTGCAGAAAATAAATGGACGTCGTGAATTGGCTGAGAGTAGCCAGAACGCAGAGGGTTACCTAAACTGGCCACCAGCCTCTAGAATATTGAAAACAAATCACTCAAATTTGGCTTGATAATTTTGTCTCTACTACATTTGTACATGACTGTTAAGTTTCAAATTAGGGGTAGATAATCTAGTAAAGAACTCTGCTGAGAAAGTCTTATCAACAACTTAGGGTCTGGTGGCCAGTCTAGGGGGAGATAATCTAGTAAAGAACTCTGCTGAGGAAGTCTTATCAACAACTTAGGGTCTGGTGACCAGTCTAGGGGGAGATAATCTAGTAAAGAACTCTGGTGAGAAAGTCTTATCAACAACTTAGGGTCTGATGACAAGTCTAGGGGGAGATAATCTAGTAAAGAACTCTGGTGAGAAAGTCTTATCAACAACTTAGGGTCTAGTGGCCAGTCTAGGGGGAGATAATCTAGTAAAGAACTCTGCTGAGAAAGTCTTATCAACAACTTAGGGTCTAGTGGCCAGTCTAGGGGAGATAATCTAGTAAAGAACTCTACTGAGAAAGTCTTATCAACAACTTTGGGTTTGGTGGCCAGTCTAGGGGGAGATAATCTAGTAAAGAACTCTGCTGAGAAAGTCTTATCAACAACTTAGGGTCTAGTGGCCAGTCTAGGGGAGATAATCTAGTAAAGAACTCTGCTGAGAAAAGTCTTATCAACAACTTAGGGTCTGGTTGCCAGTCTAGGGGGAGATAATCTAGTAAAGAACTCTGCTGAGAAAGTCTTATCAACAACTTAGGGTCTGGTGGCCAGTCTAGGGGGAGATAATCTAGTAAAGAACTCTGCTGAGAAAGTCTTATCAACAACTTAGGGTCTAGTGGCCAGTCTAGGGGAGATAATCTAGTAAAGAACTCTACTGAGAAAGTCTTATCAACAACTTTGGGTTTGGTGGCCAGTCTAGGGGGAGATAATCTAGTAAAGAACTCTGCTGAGAAAGTCTTATCAACAACTTAGGGTCTAGTGGCCAGTCTAGGGGAGATAATCTAGTAAAGAACTCTGCTGAGAAAGTCTTATCAACAACTTAGGGTCTGGTGGCCAGTCTAGGGGGAGATAATCTAATAAAGAACTCTGCTGAGAAAGTCTTATCAACAACTTAGGGTCTAGTGGCCAGTCTAGGGGAGATAATCTAGTAAAGAACTCTGCTGAGAAAGTCTTATCAACAACTTAGGGTCTGGTGGCCAGTCTAGGGGGAGATAATCTAGTAAAGAACTCTGCTGAGAAAGTCTTATCAACAACTTAGGGTCTGGTGGCCAGTCTAGGGGGAGATAATCTAGTAAAGAACTCTGCTGAGAAAGTCTTATCAACAACTTAGGGTCTAGTGGCCAGTCTAGGGGAGATAATCTAGTAAAGAACTCTGCTGAGAAAGTCTTATCAACAACTTTGGGTTTGGTGGCCAGTCTAGGGGGAGATAATCTAGTAAAGAACTCTGCTGAGAAAGTCTTATCAACAACTTAGGGTCTGATGACAAGTCTAGGGGGAGATAATCTAGTAAAGAACTCTGCTGAGAAAGTCTTATCAACAACTTAGGGTCTGATGACAAGTCTAGGGGGAGATAATCTAGTAAAGAACTCTGCTGAGAAAGTCTTATCAACAACTTAGGGTCTAGTGGCCAGTCTAGGGGGAGATAATCTAGTAAAGAACTCTGCTGAGAAAGTCTTATCAACAACTTTGGGTTTGGTGGCCAGTCTAGGGGGAGATAATCTAGTAAAGAACTCTGCTGAGAAAGTCTTATCAACAACTTAGGGTCTGGTGGCCAAGAGTATAGAATAGGGTGGGCACTAAATAAATAAAAATACAAGAGTATAGAATGGACAGGCGCCAATTGGCTGAAACGACAGAGCATCGAATAGATGGGCGCGGATTGGCTGAAAATACAAGAGAATGGAAAATAGGATGGGCGCTGGTTGGCTGAAATTGCTTCTCTCTTAGTGTGACGGCGTGACAAAATGTTTTCCGGGGAAATAAAGTGTACTTCAGAATGACCTTTATACTCTCGCGCATTAATATCTTCGGAGTAAAATGTCGTTATATCAACCCTATGTAGAGTATGTACCTGCCGTTGCAGTGTTTACGGAAGCCGCCCTAGTTTTCTTTCTTTTTGTTCCATTGAAAGTTGATTAGTTATGCTTGCTAACATAGTTTCCGTCTCAGTCCGATGTACTTATTCTATAAGAAGTCCGTTATTTTATGGTCCAATCTTACTGTTATGTTCGTCAAGGACACGTGTACCCAGCCGTTATATAACGCTCCATTCATTATTGTAAAACTTACAAACATCGACATTAAATCTTTGATTAGTTCAGGTTTATTTATCAGCCATACAAAAGCGGTATAAACGTAGAACTGGACGGTAAGGTGTTACGTAAAGGCTAGACAACACTACTAAACACTGTCCAATATTATTATATATATATATATCTGTGTAGACCCGTTCTATCGATAAATTTACGAATCATAGACAGAAGAGGAAGCAATTTATTTTGACGAACCTAAAACCCAGATAAAGATTGTTACTACCATACACAGTATGCTTCAGTGGGCTAGCACTACAAAATATCAATATCTCGGTATCACAAATTATCACACAGACACACACTGTACACGGGACCCTTTAATCTTTAATCTCTCGCTATATTTTGTCCTCTTTCCAACCTGTACGATCTAATCTGTTCTCCAATGATGTTGTTCCACCCATTAATATTTAAATATAAGCTTCTGACAAAAATATCGGCATTGTCTGAGATGATAATTTGGCAGTGGGGTAAAAACTGCGGATTTCCTTTATCGGATAAAGCTGTTCAAAAAAAAAATCCGATCCTTATTTTACAGTTTGTTGCTATATTCTGGAGCCAGGCCTTTTGATGAGTATATGTGTCATGACGTATTCCATTGGCAACGCTTACCCTAAATCTTTAGAACTACACTGGAATACAATACTCGGAGAATCTTCTCAAATCCCCAGCTGTTCTGACGGTATATATCTATGGGTTTCATCAGACTTTCGTGTTAGGGGAGTCATGCTAGTGGGCCCTGTATAATTGTGTAATCAACTTAATTATTCTATGGAAAACTTATCTCTACTTTATTAGAAATTAAATCTTGTAATTGCACTGTTGCTATTACGAGAGTGCGGAACCATGTACTTGTAATATACTTAGATTTTACCCTCGAGCGTGTTAAGTTTTTTATGTTTAAAAAACACCTATGACGCAATTAACGGATAAGGTTAATTAGCGGAAACTGGTTACATTTGTAATTCGTCCAGAACTGGCCCTATAAATAACCCGTTACGGTAGTGTTGGCGCGCGTCAGAGACAGGTTTAGTTAATAATACAGGAATAAAAAAATAGTGTTAGATATAGGGAAGAGCAACATGACATAGTTTAACAAAATAACAGAGTTTAACAACACGACAGAGTTTAACAACACGACAGAGTTTAGCAACATGACAGAGTTTAACAACACGACAGAGTTTAGCAACATGACAGAGTTTAACAACATGACAGAGTTTAACAATATGACAGAGTTTAACAACATGACAGAGTTTAACGCCATGACAGAGTTTAACACCATGACAGAGTTTAACACCATGACAGAGTTTAACACCATGACAGAGTTTAACACCATGACAGAGTTTAACACCATGACAGAGTTTAACACCATGACAGAGTTTAACAACATGACAGAGTTTAACAACATGACAGAGTTTAACACCATGACAGAGTTTAACACCATGACAGAGTTTAACAACATGACAGAGTTTAACAACATGACAGAGTTTAACAACATGACAGAGTTTAACAACATGACAGAGTTTAACAACACGACAGAGTTTAACAACAACATGACAGAGTTTAACAACATGACAGAGTTTAACAACATGACAGAGTTTAACAACATGACAGAGTTTAACAACATGACAGAGTTTAACAACATGACAGAGTTTAACAACATGACAGAGTTTAACAACATGACAGAGTTTAACAACATGACAGAGTTTAACAACATGACAGAGTTTAACAACAACATGACAGAGTTTAACAACATGACAGAGTTTAACAACATGACAGAGTTTAACAACATGACAGAGTTTAACAACATGACAGAGTTTAACACCATGACAGAGTTTAACAACATGACAGAGTTTAACAACATGACAGAGTTTAACAACATGACAGAGTTTAACACCATGACAGAGTTTAACAACATGACAGAGTTTAACACCATGACAGAGTTTAACAACATGACAGAGTTTAACAACATGACAGAGTTTAACACCATGACAGAGTTTAACACATGACAGAGTTTAACACCATGACAGAGTTTAACAACATGACAGAGTTTAACAACATGACAGAGTTTAACAACAACATGACAGAGTTTAACAACATGACAGAGTTTAACAACATGACAGAGTTTAACACCATGACAGAGTTTAACAACATGACAGAGTTTAACATACACCATGACAGAGTTTAACAACATGACAGAGTTTAACAACATGACAGAGTTTAACAACATGACAGAGTTTAACAACATGACAGAGTTTAACACCATGACAGAGTTTAACAACATACAGAGTTTAACACAATGACAGAGTTTAACAACATGACAGAGTTTAACAACATGACAGAGTTTTAACAACATGACAGAGTTTAACACATGACAGAGTTTAACACATGACAGAGTTTAACAACATGACAGAGTTTTAACACCATGACAGAGTTTAACAACATGACAGAGTTTTAACAACATGACAGAGTTTAACACATGACAGAGTTTAACAACATGACAGAGTTTAACACCATGACAGAGTTTAACAACATGACAGAGTTTAACAACACAGAGTTTAACAACATGACAGAGTTTAACAACATGACAGAGTTTAAACAACATGACAGAGTTTAACAACATGACAGAGTTTAAACAACATGACAGAGTTTAACACCATGACAGAGTTTAACACATGACAGAGACACATGACAGAGTTTAACAACATGACAGAGTTTAACAACATGACAGAGTTTAACAACATGACAGAGTTTTAACAACATGACAGAGTTTAACAACATGACAGAGTTTAACAACATGACAGAGTTTAACACATGACAGAGTTTAACACCATGACAGAGTTTAAACAACATGACAGAGTTTAACAACATGACAGAGTTTAACAACATGACAGAGTTTAACAACCATGACAGAGTTTAACAACATGACAGAGTTTAACAACATGACAGAGTTTAACAACATGACAGAGTTTAACACCATGACAGAGTTTAACACCATGACAGAGTTTAACAACATGACAGAGTTTAACAACATGACAGAGTTTAACAACATGACAGAGTTTAACAACATGACAGAGTTTAACAACATGACAGAGTTTAACAACATGACAGAGTTTAAACAACATGACAGAGTTTAAACAACATGACAGAGTTTAACAACATGACAGAGTTTAACAACATGACAGAGTTTAACAACATGACAGAGTTTAACAACATGACAGAGTTTAACAACATGACAGAGTTTAACAACATGACAGAGTTTAACAACATGACAGAGTTTAACACCATGACAGAGTTTAACACCATGACAGAGTTTAACACCATGACAGAGTTTAACAACATGACAGAGTTTAACAACATGACAGAGTTTTAACAACATGACAGAGTTTAACAACATGACAGAGTTTAACAACATGACAGAGTTTAACACCATGACAGAGTTTAACAACATGACAGAGTTTAAACAACATGACAGAGTTTAACAACATGACAGAGTTTAACAACATGACAGAGTTTAACAACATGACAGAGTTTAACACATGACAGAGTTTAACAACATGACAGAGTTTAACAACATGACAGAGTTTAACACCATGACAGAGTTTAACAACATGACAGAGTTTAACAACATGACAGAGTTTAACAACATGACAGAGTTTAACAACATGACAGAGTTTAACACCATGACAGAGTTTAACAACATGACAGAGTTTAACACCATGACAGAGTTTAACAACATGACAGAGTTTAACAACATGACAGAGTTTAACAACATGACAGAGTTTAACAACAACATGACAGAGTTTAACAACATGACAGAGTTTAACAACATGACAGAGTTTAACAACATGACAGAGTTTAACAACATGACAGAGTTTAACAACATGACAGAGTTTAACACCATGACAGAGTTTAACACCATGACAGAGTTTAACAACATGACAGAGTTTAACAACATGACAGAGTTTAACAACATGACAGAGTTTAACACCATGACAGAGTTTAACAACATGACAGAGTTTAACAACATGACAGAGTTTAACAACATGACAGAGTTTAACAACATGACAGAGTTTAACAACATGACAGAGTTTAACACCATGACAGAGTTTAACAACATGACAGAGTTTAACAACATGACAGAGTTTAACAACATGACAGAGTTTAAACAACATGACAGAGTTTAACACCATGACAGAGTTTAACACCATGACAGAGTTTAACAACATGACAGAGTTTAAACAACATGACAGAGTTTAACAACATGACAGAGTTTAACACCATGACAGAGTTTAACAACATGACAGAGTTTAACAACATGACAGAGTTTAAACATGACAGAGTTTAACAACATGACAGAGTTTAACACCATGACAGAGTTTAAACACATGACAGAGTTTAACACCATGACAGAGTTTAACAACATGACAGAGTTTAACAACATGACAGAGTTTAACACCATGACAGAGTTTAACAACATGACAGAGTTTAACAACATGACAGAGTTTAACAACATGACAGAGTTTAACAACATGACAGAGTTTAACAACATGACAGAGTTAACACATGACAGAGTTTAACACCAGATGACAGAGTTTAAACATGACAGAGTTTAACATGACAGAGTTTAACAACATGACAGAGTTTAACAACATGACAGAGTTTAACAACATACAGAGTTTAAAACAGACAGAGTTTTAAAAACACAACATGACAGAGTTTAACACCATGACAGAGTTAACAACATACAGAGTTTAACACATGAGACATGACAGAGTTTAACACCATGACAGAGTTTAACAACAACAGAGTTTAACACAATAGACAGAGACATGACAGAGTTTAACAACATGACAGAGTTTAACACCATGACAGAGTTTAACAACATGACAGAGTTTAACAATGACAGAGTTTAACAACATACAGAGACATGACAGAGTTTAACAACATGACAGAGTTAACAACATGACAGAGTTTAACCATATGACAGAGTTTAACACATGACAGAGTTTAACAGAGTTTAACCATACAGAGTTAACACCATGACAGAGTTTAACACATGACAGAGTTTAACACCATGACAGAGTTTAAAACATGACAGAGTTTAACACCATGACAGAGTTTAACAACATGACAGAGTTTAACAACATGACAGAGTTTAACAATGAATCCAGGATCATCAACCTCAAAAAGACCATCAAATGTTTTCTATGTACTATATTCAAATATTATTGTACATCGATGTTTCGTTAATAATAAAATTTGTAATCAAATACCAGCAATGCTTCTGATCAAAAGCCAGGCGATCTAGCTGAAGCCGTCTGGAAAGTAAACCGAAAACTTTGGCTTTCTTTGAGTTTCCTATTTTAACGTGTTTGATATAGTTGTTTTATTGCCCGTACCACCAAGTAAAAATTAATGGCGGTCCACAGACATCCTAGTGCACGTGTAGCATTGTAATCGAATCACGTGCCTGTGTAAAATGCGCCGTATGTAATGAAATCTCACTGTTTACACGATGCGCCAAAATTAATCTAGATTTGCTTCGTCTCGCTGTAGGTGATAAATTGCAACTTTCGACAAAATGAATTCAGCATAGAATAGTCTAGCCTTAATTTGCTGCATTCGTATGAAGCTGGTTTCTACTATACCTTCCTGAAACACATACAAATGTATATCATGGTAGACAATAAGGACAGTTTTAATTCTGAACACAATTATTTCGATCGTTCGCCCGCGAGGAAGCCGTTGGGTTCATGTACTCTGGTTGAACAGACTATAGAAGTCTATAAAGTATATTTATGACTGTCTGTCGTTGCAGTCGACTTGTTCACCCGTAGGCAATGTCCCAGTCATTGGATACAGTAGACTGGCCACCAGTCTCTAGAACATTTAAATATTGTCTACTACATGTCTCATTCGAGAGATTCGAACTACGAGGGGAGATAATCTAGAAAAGAATTCTACCGAGGAAGTCTTATCAACAACTTCGGGTCTGATTGACAGTCTATGGACATAGCAGTGCGCTCTACTAAGGTAGACTAGCTAAATGATATCATTATCACGTGAGAGGATTGAGATTCCTTTTGTGTATCCATGACAACATGTTTCAGTGATATAACACTATGATGTCATTATCACGTGAGAGGATTACTTTTCCTGTTGTGTATCCATAACAATATGTTTCAGTGATATAAAACTATAATGTCAATATCACGTGAGAGGATTGAGATTCCTGTTGTGTATCCATGACAAAATGTTTCAGTGATATAACACTATAATGTCATCACGTGACAGGATTACTTTTCCTGTTGTGTATCCATGACAATATGTTTCAGTGAGATAGCACTATAATGTCATTATCACGTGAGAGGACTACTTTTCCTGTTGTGTATCCATGACAATATGGACAGATAGTCCTGTTATCTTAGTATTGCGTCACGAAGAAACTAGATGGAGTTGGTTCTCAGCTAGTTTTACTCAAAAGAAAGGACTAAGTTTATCATATCTTTGTTGATGTTCGTCTCGTTGTCTATAAATGTGGTAGTATTTTAATATAAACGATATAGTTCTGTTGATTTTTATGCCCTCTTTACTTAGACAAAATACTATAAGATCAGTTTATTATGCTCACTTTCCTCTTTCTTTTACGAACGCGTATTGTAGTCTGCAACATAGATTTGTTTGCTCCAACATCTAAATACACAAACATACGGTGATGTCTATTTTGATTTGTTGTTGAAACTAATACCATATTTATATAAACGTTCCGGTGAGTGTTGACATTGGATGAGAAAACATGACGGGCTGTGTGTACCAACATATGGTTATCACGGTATAAACAAATTTGTTGTATAGTTCTTAGGCATATCAGGGGTCACTTGATACAACCAATCAATCGTATCACCCAATCAGGGGTCACTTAATACAACCAACCAATCGTATCACCCAATCAGGGGTCACTTAATACAACCAATCAATCGTATCACCCAATCAGGGGTCACTTAATACAACCAACCAATCGTATCACCCAATCAGGGGTCACTTAATACAACCAATCAATCGTATCACCCAATCAGGGGTCACTTAATACAACCAATCAATCGTATCACCCAATCAGGGGTCACTTAATACAACCAATCAATCGTATCACCCAATCAGGGGTCAATTAATACAACCAATCAATCGTATCACCCAATCAGCAGCAGTGTTTAACATTCTGTGCCACTGACGTAATATTTAAGCCAATGCAAATGCAGGTTACAAATGATGTTTAATTAAAGAGCTGCTGTGCTGATTTGTGGTCTGGATAAACTCCTCTCGCCTCTCAGCACAAAGTGATTACACTTATAAGACAAATTTCTTAAAACACCGGAAAGCAAATTCCAATAATAAAGTCTACAAATTTTCCAGATTGGTTTTACTAAATGTGAAGTTGAGCTTTTTTTCTTTATTTTCTGGATATAGCTACCATCCGACTAAGTACTTGTAAGTCATGCGGCTGAAAATTGCGTGTAATTGGTATATAACGATATACAGTTATGCTTGTTCTAGAACATGCAAAACACGTGTAAGGGACTTTATTACAATTTAACTACCCCGAAATTGTAGCGCACGTGCTGCATGTGTAAGTGATAAGGTTTATCGTATAGCACTATCTGGGCTGGCGGTGGTTGGGATCGCAACAGGTGCTTGCTGTTCTGCTCGTTCCAATCGTAAGATTGATGTACATGCCTGAACATGCATGTACGTGCATTGGTAGCGTACATGGATTGACGTGCACATGCGCTGACAACACAGGCTTATCAGCGTGCACCAGAGCGACAGAAATCATTTTTAACCAACACTTGAGGAGTATAATGGAAAATGTTGGCTTTGTCTGTGAGATACCGTCTCATGGCAATGCTCGCCAAGTGATCGCGCATCCCTCAAACGGGGAAGTGTGAAGGGGGAGATGAACTGAGAATGGGAAATGGGTTTGGTATTAGGGGTGGAGTTGGGGTGAGATAATATTCCTTATTGTTGGTATCATTTAAAGACATTGCAAACTCTTAGCATGATATTTTGCCCCTTTAAGATGTTTTAATTTTAACCCACGCCCTACAAACGGAACGATGGATATAGAAAGAGCATTTAGTATTTCGTCAAGACTAAGATGCTTGATTTAGATTATATAACGTATCTGCAAATTCTTGTCTGAGAGACTAGCCTTGTCGTTTGTATACTGCATATGGCCCATCAACCATTACAATTTACTAATGTTGAAGGCGTAAATGTACTATTGTCAATATGAAGGAATAGGAAACACTCGTATGCTGTAGATTTTACAACGTGTTGTAATATATCATTGGGTAGTTCACCGACAGATATATACCCATTGAGCAGTGCATGCGCGTGCTGTATTTCACTACGCCCTGAAACATACTACACGTGCTGTAGGTTTCATATTGTACTATTGAAACATGCTTGTGTTGTAGGTTTCATAATGTACTATTGAGCAGTTCACCAACAGAACTAATGAAACATGCGTGTGCTGTATTTCACTACGCACTGAAACATACTACACGTGCTGTAGGTTTCATATTGTACTATTGAAACATGCTTGTGTTGTAGGTTTCATAATGTACTATTGAGCAGTTCACCAACAGAACTAATGAAACATGCGTGTGCTGTATTTCACTACGCACTGAAACATACTACACGTGCTGTAGATTTCACTTTGAACCATTGAAACATGCGTGTGTTGTAGTTTCCATAATGTACTATAGAGCAGTTCACCAACAGAACTAGTGAAACATGCGCGTGCTGTATTTCACTACGCACTGAAACATACTACACGTGCTGTAGATTTCACTTTGTACCTTTGAAAAATGCTTGTGTTATAGTTTTCATAATGTACTATTGAGCATTTCACCAACAGAACTATTGAAACAAGCGCGTGCCGTATTTCACTACGCACTGAAACATACTACACGTGCTGTAGATTTCATTTTGTACCATTGAAACATGCGTGTGTTGTAGGTTTCATAATGTACTATTGAGCAGTCCACGAACAGAACTAGTGAAACAAACAGTCTGTACAGTGCTCAAAGGACTGGATTGATTATAGACTTTCAAAGTATATCACGTAATAGGTTGGACCTTGGCATGTGTAAACAAAACAACCCGGAGGAGATTTCCCGCCGAAGTACTATAATGCTTCAGCTGCCGAAAATACAGTTTTGTGACGTCATTTAATTGATCGAGTTATGGTTAACAATGACGTCGGTTAACTATTCGTCACGTTTGCAGTACTTCATCTGTTGCTTATGTTTAGATGTCGATTTTTGGGATGTTGTGGATTTTAATTTAACGTAACTATTGGGACTTTGAATCTTCTACATAACTCTACGGTAAGACATTACTGATTGTTTTCTGTATACATTAGATATATACTAGTAGATATATTCGTATTGATTGTTGATATTGTACAGATATACCAGTGGATGGTCGAGTATTGATTGGAGTAGGATTACTGGGATCTGCTGTAAACACGTCTCATGTACCCGATATAGCACCAGTGTTAAGTATAGCTAGATACATCGGTATTACTGTTTGTTTGTTTGATTAATTAACGTCCTGTTAACAGCTATGGTATTAGAACATTAGGAGGTCGGTTACATTATAAACGACAATTAGTGCACGTATTTGTCAAAGTTTGTGGTGTCTGATCTCAAACGGGAACATTGAAATGAAATATTATATACAGAGACGCATGACAGGTGGTCAAATCCAAGTTTTAAATTTCATAGAAGCTGAACATGACAGCCATATATACGTGGGCGGTGGTATATCTCTTCAATGTGGACGGACCATCAGTTAGAACGGACGGACTGTTTTCAAATCTCAAGTTTTCTGTGTTTACGGTTTCAAATGTGCATTATTTTAAAACGTGAGATGTAACTTGACAGCTTGTATCATATCATTTTGCATTAATCAAATGGAAGGGTATCCAGTAAGAACAGGCGTGTTTTGATGAGCTTCACTTTCCGTCTTTTGACACCATAACTCAATAATATACATAGATACATATTTTATCTAATAGAAGATGATAACGAATTTAAATGTTCATGACTGTAAATATATGCCATGTTTGAACGTCATTAGGGTATAAAACTCACATCTGTTTCCAATTTTTACATATTTTATAAATGTCAGCCATGTACGTCTAGGTATATGTAGATAACATTAACTGATATTACACTTTGTTATGTTCCTTTCATCTCGCCGAGCCAAACCCCAGTCAACATCTAATGAGTGTTGGTACGAAATGCTTCCAGTGATATTTGTTGAGAAAATACATCGTCAAGGCTGCTCATGTGTTTATTGATTTCTGTCGCTAATGAGAACTCGGATGTATATAGATGTTGTATAGCATATTAGTGTTCACACATGTGTTGTCACACACATGTGTTGTTACACACATGTGTTGTTACACACATATGTTGTTACACACATATGTTGTTACACATACATATGTTGTTACACACATATGTACACATATGTTGTTACACATACATATGTTTTTACACACATATGTTGTTACACACATACATTTGTAGGTTTTTAAACTTGTGTTTCACGCTGTTAAAAACTTTTATGTTCTTTGATATTGATATGTTCCTAAAAAAATACGCAGAAGACATTATTAGGCCTACATGCACGTCTTCAATACGGAATGAAAGTACACTATATATACCGGAAGTGACGTACTATGGCATAATGCATATTTAAATGCCGATGAGAGAAAAAAAACTATCACATATCTTCTATACTATAGCACACGAATTGTGATTACCTATGTAAACCAATGAGTTGGTTTGTTTAGTTTCACAACCTATTAGCTGTCAGGTTTTATGGCGGAGGAAGACCGAAGTACCTGGATGAAAAACTACCGACCATACATATAGGTCAGTACATGACAACTGCCCCACGTTTGATTCGAAGTCACTACTCAGAGTTGGGGGAGGGGGAGGGGGGTAATATGTCAGGACATCTTAACCAGTCGCCCACCACGGGCTCCAATGAATCAATGAAATTATACTTTTTGAAGATTGTAGTTAATCTATGAGTCAAAGAGACATTCTCTAGTTTGTATAAACAACATATTTATGCAGTTATGCTCTCGACTTTATGTGTTGTGGACTTTCAGTGTGTATCCATCCACATGAACATTCCGAGTATAATTTCTCATTTACCAGAGAGATGTCTTATCAGCGTAAACAAAACAATGCTGGCATTCTAAAAACAGAGTCGGTACGTTTCCGGAACATGAATATTTGCCTGCAGTGTTCGGTTACTACTAAAGTGAGAGAGAGATTGTTCCAAGGTCTTGACTAAACAGACCAGCCGGATTGATGTTCACCGGCAATGGTTATTCCGTTTCTAAAATTAGATTTCAAAGAGAGGAAGGAGTCCGTGATCTCTATCTTATTCTGTGTGTTGTCTTGGTTTTATATTTAGTTTGAATTCTCGTAGCAACACGAATGTTTAAATTTGATGTTATTAGTACAACAATTATCGTGTCTTAATAAATCATCAATGAAAGTTTTTTTTTGAAAGAAAATACCAGACTTGCCATAGTTTTTTATTTATGGTTAAAATAGTTAATTAAACGTCAACTATTCCCTGATTCCGGACAAAAACAAATGGGAAGGTGTTGCTTTTTGTCTATCTTTAGTCAAATGCCATTTTTGAAGAAACATGATTGACCTACATACCCAGTATGATACATTTTATTATATTTTTAGCGCATTCTACAAAGGAGATGTCCAAATGTACATTTAATGTAGACTGTTACCATAGTAGTCGATAACATGACTGTTGTCGCATAGTACTTGTTTTGGTCAATGTAACGCATTATACATGTACATACACGAGGCATTTCTCTGTTAAATATGTAAATGATGTGTGTCGTCACTTCCGGCTGGGAAGGCCAACACTTTCTATATATGGTATTTACATATCGTAGATACATGTTCCTATGACGGCTGTTGATAAAACAGATTGCCATGTATTGCTTCTTGGGCCAATTTCCCTAATTAGATCAGATGATACGTCACATTGTTTCTGTAACTATACTGGTATGAATTCTGTTTGTATTAGGCCGTCAAATCACTACACATAT
Organism: Argopecten irradians; assembly: GCF_041381155.1. Classification (NCBI taxonomy): domain Eukaryota; kingdom Metazoa; phylum Mollusca; class Bivalvia; order Pectinida; family Pectinidae; genus Argopecten; species Argopecten irradians. Next base: position 34,210,534 of record NC_091148.1, read on the forward strand.
TAGTATCATTGCATGGTGTTTATTTTTTGTCCTTGTGTGATACGGACAGGTGTAGGGCGAAGTGACGGATGTTCTAATTTCAGTTTTTATGAGAAAGCCTTGTGAAGCCCCTGCCAACTAGACGTACATGTACTTGTCCAGAAGCCAAGAGAACAAGTATAGGTGTTCGTACAAGGTTTATTAGTACATGAAAGACACGATATATACGTGTTATTATCGGTGTCCAGTATAATTTTATATCCCATCACACAGTTACCGGGTTCAGAGGTATGTTTGATGTTCTATAGCATCCTTAATTAAGCCGCACTTTCGAACACACCTCTACTCACGGGAGGTAATTGGAGGAGCATGTAAGAACCATATTCATGTCTTGTAAAATGGCCGACTTCCCAAGAACTGTCAGTTTAGGTGTTAAATCAACAGTTATCAATGCACTTCTCGTCAACGGACTACAGGACCTGAACGTTTCACGTGCATTGATAATTGATAAGAAGATAAGTATATCATTAACATGTGGGAGATTTATTTTGATTTGCATCACACGTAATTATGAGGGATTTAGTCTGGCGAAACATGGATTGCATGCATTAAATGAAGTGACAACGATGAACTTTAAAGTGTTAAAATATGGCGGTATAAAAAGTATGTGAACAGTTCCACTTGTCACTCACATGGAAATATCGTCACAATTGCCATTTTAGAAGGTTGCTTTCCCATGGATTACGAAGAATATGAACATAATTCAATGGAACAAATAACCTTAACATTATATGAACTTGATGCGATTGCCTTTAACGGCAAAAGAATGAAGATGTATTCTTAAAAATGTATATTGTCTTATAGCAAAACTATTCACTTAGAAAAATTGAGGGAGGAGCAACTCGAGATTAATCAGTGACGCCTTCTATGTACTCGAGATTAATCTGTGGCGCCCTCTGTGTATTCGGGATTAATCAGTGGCGCCCTTTATGTACTCGAGATAAATAAGTGGTGTCCTCTTTACACTTGAGATTAATCCGTGGCGTCCTTTATGTACTCGAAATTAATCTGTGGCGCCCTCTTTACACTTGAGATTAATAAGTGACGCCCTCTATGTACTCGATATTAATAAGTGGCGCCCTCTATGTATTCGAGATTAATAAGTGGCGCCCTCTTTGTACACGAGATTAATCTGTGGCGCCCTCTATGTAGTATAATAATGTACACAAGATTAATCAGTGTCGCCCTCTATGTACACAAGATTAATCAGTGGCGCCCTCTGTGTACTTGAAATTAATCTGTGGCGCCTTCTCTGTACTCTAGGTTTATCTATGTACTTGAGATAAAGCAGTGGCTCCCTCTATGTACTCGAGATAAATCAGTGGAGCCCTCTATGTACTCAAGAATAATATGTGACGCCCTCAATATGCGAGAAATTTATCTGTGGCGCCTTCTTTGTACTTCAGATTAATCAGTGACATCCTCCATGTACTCGAGCTTAATCAGTGGCGTCCTCTATGTACACGATATTAATCAGTGGCGCCCTCTATGTACCCGAGATTAATCTGTGGCGCCCTCTATGTACTTGAGATTAATCTGTGGCGTCCTCTATGTACTCCAGATTAATCTGTGGCGCCCTCAATGTACTTGAGATTAATCTGTGGCGCAACTATGTACTTGAGATTGATCTGTGGCGCCCTCTATGTAATCGAGATTAATCAGTGGAGCCCTCTATGTACTTGAGATTAATCTGTGGCGCCCTCTATGTACTTGAGATTAATCTGTGGTGCCCTCTTTGAACTCGAGATTAATCAGTGGCGCCCTCTATGTACTTGAGATTAATCTGTGGCGCCCACTATGTACTTGAGATTTATCTGTGGCGCCCTCTATGTACTCGATAATAATCTGTGGCGCCCTCTGTGTACTCGAGAATAATTAGTGGCGCCCTCTATGTACTCGAGATTAATCAGTGGCGCCCTCTATGTACTCGAGATTAATCAGTGGCGCCCTCTATGTACTCGAGATTAATCTGTGGCGCCCTCTATGTACTCGAGATTAATCAGTGGCGCCCTCTATGTACTCGAGATTAATCTGTGGCGCCCTCTATGTACTCGAGATTAATCAGTTGCGCCCTCGAGGGGGCAATGGTTCCTTACACGGGAAATGAGGTATGCTATTGAACACGGATATAATCGGGAAAATGGTTATGTAATCAACACGTCACCCACTCTAAGCGCCATTTATCTGTAATTTCGTGAAGTAATGATATCGTTTAACTCTGTGTTGTAGAGGAGAAAAAGGAGACACAAGCTTGTCATAAATACACTAACGCCCAATAATTTTACCGCCTTCTGAAATATACCTCAAGTACGCATACATTCGACATGCGTATAGTTTGTTAACACCTATCTATGGGATTGTCAGGTTTCACGCTAATTTGCTTCTTGTGTAATCGGAAACTTTCTAATCACTGCCATACAAAACATTATTTTTTTGTTGTATAATTGTACCTCCGCGTGCGGTATTTAGTCCAACGCACGTGTTAACATAAATAAAAGGCAGTTACAGACAAAGGTTCAACAAGGATTATATAAACTTTCTTTATATTTTATATACAAACCGTTTAGTAACAAACGCAGGGTCAAGAGAAAGACATCCTCGCTACTCAAGGGGTTACTATCACTATCGTTAAATACATCGGCAGTGATAGTAACCCCTGGGGTATCGTGGATGATAGAATGATGATATTGTGGTTAGCCGGAAGTGAGTATTGTGAGATTATTAACATGGTAGCTATATAGGTAATAGGTACGACGTAGCTATTACTCTGAACTTGAACTCACGACCCGGAAGTACATGAACCTTTACCAATAACCATCCAGGTATCGTAAGGAGCTGGAGAATTGTAGAAGAATGTCCATAACTGACCACATCGGGCCATAGACCGTGAGGATGATTGGATAAAATCGTTTATATCTGCTGACTGACTAGATGGCAGTTTCAACATTATAGTTTTTTAATCTAAAATAATGTCTCAGAATTTGTTACGCAATGTAAGAGACTCACATAAATAAGATTGTTCCTTGGTTTAATAATTTTCGTTAAAATAAGTAAATTAATTTCCTTTCCTTAACATTCTGAGGCAGGTGATGGTGTGGTATACAGGTGAGGGGGACGTCTTAGCTGTTAAATAGTAACCGTCTAACAACCAAAGCCTTGTTTGTATTGTGTATATGAAACCTTCTAATGACATTAATTCGTCACGGACATCCTAGTTACCATAAATGTAGATATAATTTGATCCCTGACACTTGTTTCTTGTGACGCATGATCTTAGATCAGGTTTGGCTGCTCGCGCGCGCCGCGTATGATTTCTTCCTAAGTAGCAAATAAAACAAAAGTAAGTGTTTGGCCGTTCCCACGGAAACAAGTTAAGCAGATGGCACGTGCGACGATAAACCCGACCATAAACAGACCAGGTAGGAGCACGTGCGAGCACGTGGTGATAAAATGGTCACTTTTGATTCCTACGCATTGTTTAATGAGTTATAAACACACTGTTTACATATGCTTTACACGACCCTGTTATTGCTTGTGTCGAGGTAGGACACTAAACAGAAAAGGGCATGTGGTGTTTTATGACCAATGATAACAACATCACGTTCATATTGTATTTATTCTCATTATTTTGTAGCAAGGACATTGTGTACAGCGACTTTTTTTTGTCTTTTTTGCTTAAAAAATCTTTCAAATATAAGTGTCATTGAAAATTCTAGTGCTATTCACCAGTATTGGGTGTTATTAAAATGATACTGAAAACCACTTAATTACTAATATTCTACATTATACAAATTAAACGTACTCGTATCTAAGAACGCTTTAACTAAAATGGCTACTAGTTCCCTAGAGATGGTAACCGATATGACTCGACATGGATGTTTTATTTCGTGGATTGTCCGATTTAACAATAGAAGACATGACTTGAGCATCCCTAACATGTGAACAAAGATAACTTGGCCTTATCGACTGTTTGAGATGATGATACTAGACGCTGGACGTTCCGAGCTCCCAGTAACTCAGTAAATTGTACCTTACAGTAGTGACGTGGTAGAGAAAGTTCCCCATACCTTGTAAACTAAACCAACATTCGATGCCGGTATATATTGAATGTTGTATACGTCTTGGCTTCACGTACTCTAAGAATAGGACATGTTACAGATATACGTTTCTCTAGCGTTAGTCATTACTGTTAATAATGTGTACTGAGAAACCACGAGGGGTAACTACAGTGGGGAGGGGAAGGGGTACCTACAGTGGGGGAGGGGAAAGGGTACCTACAGTGGGGGAGGGGAGGGCGTGGGGTACATTGGGGGAGGGGAAAGGGTACCAATAGTGGGGGAGGGGGGCATATATACCAACAGTTTGGAGGGGTACATCTAGAAAGCGGGAATTGTAAATGTCATTTTGTTACAGGAATGTGAAAGTAAGTTTATAATATGTAAATGATGTATCTTTACACTGTTGGTAAACATGTAATGATAATATGAATTTACGATGACTAAAACGATGTGTATGCTGTCACCTCCATGACACACATTTGTAACAAGTGTACGAGATGTCTTCGAAATGAAAGTCGAAAATCGATGTCAATTTCGGTACCGCTGTTATACAATATTATTGTATAGCACTGGCATTGGGCCCCCCCCCCCCCCCCCCATCGTCTCGATTTGATACCGGCCCACTGCGGCGTACTCGGATGACCATTTGTCTGATGTATGTGACAGTGTACACATCTCACTAGTTACCGGTTTTGTAACAATATTAACTTCCCAACATGGAGAAAATGCTTGGAAACTGGAAAACATAGCTTACATATCATATTGTCTGAATCATCTTTCATCAGCATTGACCAAATACAGGTTTTTTTTTTAAAAGGAAAACTTTACAAATGGTTTCGAAATTGAATCCAGAATGGATTTCTCAGAGTTTATTATCCCTTAATCCACACTTAGTCCACAAGTCCACACCTTAATCATAATGCACGCGATGAGTACATGTTTCCCAACACGATGACGTCACACTGCCTTATGTAACGCGCCGGAGTGTAGTCTGTTTATACTAGCAGCCTTCCAGCCGGGGAGTGTTTAGTAAAACTGAACGAAACACTCTCTGTAGTCCAAGGCCCACATATCAAGCGGTCGGTAAATATTTGAGAAAGTTTGACACTCATTCTTAGAATTGTGAAATCGACAAATTAAAAGTGTGTAAGCCACCTGGGTATGTTTGGACGATAGATGAACGTGCAGACGCATTATCTGATCACATGTCAATCATCAGTGACGTTTTCAGAAAATCCTAAGTTAGCGGAAACGTTGAGCTGTATGTATATTGACACGTGAGCCCTAACAATGGGTACATTGTGATGGCAATCGACTGAGGAATGTAAAAAATAGAAATGGTTGTTGGTGCACTCGGTTTGTGTTTTGTGTTTGAAGTACAAAGTAATGTTACCGAAAGTCATTATTGTTTTTAGTACATCGTAGTTTTGATACACGTGTTGAACTCAAGGCAATAATGGGCGGAGTTACAACGATGATAAATCTCTACTATACTTTAATGTAGTAAAACAGCCCTGATTTCCTCGTTAATTACATTTACGCGGGCAACAACTTACATTTCGACGTTTCCTCATAGAATGAATGACAATAGTACTATTCTTGTATCAATTAAATAAAACAAGGGATGACCTTTTGCATCTTTATGTGAAATCGTTGCCTTGGTAACGGAATACATAAACTTTGACCCTTGACCTCAAGAAATGTCATGGGGATAACGTCGTGTTTTGGAAGACAACAACAATGCACTACTTATCCTTTATATGTCCGAAATCATCAGTATCCTTACGCCTGACCCATCACAGCCTATAATGTATGTAACATTACGCTATCCGGCTGAATCACAAACACATCAATCAAAAATAATTTGTGGATTACAGTTAGCAATTGGAGTTCGCGCATGTGCACCAGAAATGAAATGGGTAATTCTTGATAATTACGGCACCCCGTATATAAAATGCATTGTACCAATTCTGTAACATACCGCTACTAAGGCGACGTCAGATAGTATTGCCTTGTCTCTATGTATTGGTCCAGTGGTTCTAAAGAGGATTAGCTTTATCACTTGATTAGTGAAATTTCATTTCTAATTTGCTGTAAAATCCGTGATTATATCTTCACAAATAATAAGTAAGTAGGTAAAGAGTAGAGTTCTGAATCATCTGGTGAAATTTTGTAAATTTCTTGTTGTCTAATTTACATATTTCTATAGATTCATGTAAATTACTGATATTTTAGTGTTTATTGACATGTAAATTACTGATATTTTAGTGTTTACTGACATGTAAATTACTGATATTTTAGTGTTTACTGACGTTCTTCTTGTCTTATTGACATATTTCTATAGATTCATGTAAATTACATATATTTAATTATTGTTTTGTTATTTACAGATTCCCATTCGTGTGTGATCCAGTATTACGACGGTGACGTTAACAGAACAGAATGACGCTAAACGATTCTCAACGCTACCACCCACATATTTCGGTAAGTTTGATTTCTCAATAATATCACACGATTGACACACATCAATGTATTTTCTATCATCTCAAGAAAAATATAGAATTACAGACTTCGTAAGCATTAATCAGAGTGCTGTTTTTTTACTTTTTTTTATGGTCGTAACAGCGTTAATGCATTGTATGTACTTGCAGTCCCCATTGTACAATTGAAAGGGGTAACTTATTTTAACTAGTATTTCTGTCATATCTCTCATAATGTCATTTGTATTGTCATTGGTCGGCTGTTGTCACGTGTTAGGAAAGTCAATGGTTTCTTCTCCCAACCAAGCACTGTCGGGTCTCTACAATTGTTCTTTGGTCTACCAGGGTGGTACTAGTTGTAATGTTATGTATGGCTGTTATCTGCTTTATAACCGTAAACAGCTGTCATTTCCACTCTCGGTCTCCATAATCTGTCACTACTGAAGCCTTCTGTAGTCACTCTCGGTCTCCATAATCTGTCACTACTGAAGCCTTCTGTAGTCACTCTCGGTCTCCATAATCTGTCACTACTGAAGCCTTCTGTAGTCACTCTCGGTCTCCATAATCTGTCACTACTGAAGCCTTCTGTAGTCACTCTCGGTCTCCATAATCTGTCACTACTGAAGCCTTCTGTAGTCACTCTCGGTCTCCATAATCTGTCACTACTGAAGCCTTCTGTACTCACTCTCGGTCTCCATAATCTGTCACTACTGAAGCCTTCTGTATAGTCACTCTCGGTCTCCATAATCTGTCACTACTGAAGCCTTCTGTATAGTCACTCTCGGTCTCCATAATCTGTCACTACTGAAGCCTTCTGTAGTCACTCTCGGACTCCATAATCTGTCACTACTGAAGCCGTCTGTACTCACTCTCGGTCTCCATAATCTGTCACTACTGAAGCCTTCTGTAGTCACTCTCGGTCTCCATAATCTGTCACTACTGAAGCCTTCTGTAGTCACTCTCGGTCTCCATAATCTGTCACTACTGAAGCCTTCTGTAGTCACTCTCGGTCTCCATAATCTGTCACTACTGAAGCCTTCTGTAGTCACTCTCGGTCTCCATAATCTGTCACTACTGAAGCCTTCTGTAGTCACTCTCGGTCTCCATAATCTGTCACTACTGAAGCCTTCTGTAGTCACTCTCGGTCTCCATAATCTGTCACTACTGAAGCCTTCTGTAGTCACTCTCGGTCTCCATAATCTGTCACTACTGAAGCCTTCTGTATAGTCACTCTCGGTCTCCATAATCTGTCACTACTGAAGCCTTCTGTAGTCACTCTCGGACTCCATAATCTGTCACTACTGAAGCCTTCTGTAGTCACTCTCGGTCTCCATAATCTGTCACTACTGAAGCCTTCTGTAGTCACTCTCGGTCTCCATAATCTGTCACTACTGAAGCCTTCTGTAGTCACTCTCGGTCTCCATAATCTGTCACTACTGAAGCCTTCTGTATAGTCACTCTCGGTCTCCATAATCTGTCACTACTGAAGCCTTCTGTAGTCACTCTCGGTCTCCATAATCTGTCACTACTGAAGCCTTCTGTAGTCACTCTCGGACTCCATAATCTGTCACTACTGAAGCCTTCTGTAGTCACTCTCGGTCTCCATAATCTGTCAGTACTGAAGCCTTCTGTAGTCACTCTCGGTCTCCATAATCTGTCACTACTGAAGCCTTCTGTAGTCACTCTCGGTCTCCATAATCTGTCACTACTGAAGCCTTCTGTAGTCACTCTCGGTCTCCATAATCTGTCACTACTGAAGCCTCTTGTCACTCTCGTCTCCATAATCTGTCACTACTGAAGCCTTCTGTAGTCACTCTCGGTCTCCATAATCTGTCACTACTGAAGCCTTCTGTAGTCACTCTCGGTCTCCATAATCTGTCACTACTGAAGCCTTCTGTAGTCACTCTCGGTCTCCATAATCTGTCACTACTGAAGCCTTCTGTAGTCACTCTCGGTCTCCATAATCTGTCACTTGAGCTTCTGTATCTGTCCATACTGTCACTACTGAAGCCTTCTGTAGTCACTCTCGGTCTCCATAATCTGTCACTACTGAACCTCTGTAGTCACTCTCGGTCTCCATAATCTGTCACTACTGAAGCCTTCTGTAGTCACTCTCGGTCTCCATAATCTGTCACTACTGAAGCCTTCTGTAGTCACTCTCGGTCTCCATAATCTGTCACTACTGAAGCCTTCTGTAGTCACTCTCGGTCTCCATAATCTGTCACTACTGAAGCCTTCTGTAGTCACTCTCGGTCTCCATAATCTGTCACTACTGAAGCCTTCTGTAGTCACTCTCGGTCTCCATAATCTGTCACTACTGAAGCCTTCTGTAGTCACTCTCGGTCTCCATAATCTGTCACTACTGAAGCCTTCTGTAGTCACTCTCGGTCTCCATAATCTGTCACTACTGAAGCCTTCTGTAGTCACTCTCGGTCTCCATAATCTGTCACTACTGAAGCCTTCTGTAGTCACTCTCGGTCTCCATAATCTGTCACTACTGAAGCCTTCTGTAGTCACTCTCGGTCTCCATAATCTGTCACTACTGAAGCCTTCTGTAGTCACTCTCGGTCTCCATAATCTGTCACTACTGAAGCCTTCTGTAGTCACTCTCGGTCTCCATAATCTGTCACTACTGAAGCCTTCTGTAGTCACTCTCGGACTCCATAATCTGTCACTACTGAAGCCTTCTGTAGTCACTCTCGGTCTCCATAATCTGTCACTACTGAAGCCTTCTGTAGTCACTCTCGGTCTCCATAATCTGTCACTACTGAAGCCTTCTGTAGTCACTCTCGGTCTCCATAATCTGTCACTACTGAAGCCTTCTGTAGTCACTCTCGGTCTCCATAATCTGTCACTACTGCAACCCTCTGTAGTCACTCTCGGTCTCCATAATCTGTCACTACTGAAGCCCTCTGTAGTCACTCTCGGTCTCCATAATCTGTCACTACTGAAGCCCTCTGTAGTCACTCTCGGTCTCCATAATCTGTCACTACTGAAGCCTTCTGTAGTCACTCTCGGTCTCCATAATCTGTCACTACTGAAGCCTTCTGTAGTCACTCTCGGTCTCCATAATCTGTCACTACTGAAGCCTTCTGTAGTCACTCTCGGTCTCCATAATCTGTCACTACTGAAGCCTTCTGTAGTCACTCTCGGTCTCCATAATCTGTCAGTACTGAAGCCTTCTGTAGTCACTCTCGGTCTCCATAATCTGTCAGTACTGAAGCCTTCTGTAGTCACTCTCGGTCTCCATAATCTGTCACTACTGAAGCCTTCTGTAGTCACTCTCGGTCTCCATAATCTGTCACTACTGAAGCCTTCTGTAGTCACTCTCGGTCTCCATAATCTGTCACTACTGCAACCCTCTGTATAGTCACCTCCATAGTCTAGTTTGTTGTTAACGACAGACCTCTGTTGTCCCATGTCCCCTCCCGGCCTCCGTCGACCGTTGTTAACGACAGACCTCTGTTGTCCCATGTCCCCTCCCGGCCTCCGTCGACCGTTGTTTACGACAGACCTCTGTTCCCCACTGTCCTCTCCCGGCCTCCGTCGACCGTTGTTTACGACAGACCTCTGTTCCCCACTGTCCTCTCCCGGCCTCCGTCGACCGTTGTTTACGACAGACCTCTGTTCCCCACTGTCCCCTCCCGGCCTCTGTCGACCGTTGTTTACGACAGACCTCTCTTCCCCACTGTCCCCTCCCGGCCTCCGCCGACCGTTGCTGTTCCCCACTGTCCCCTCCCGGCCTCCGTCGACCGTTGTTTACGACAGACCTCTGTTCCCCACTGTCCTCTCCCGGCCTCCGTCGACCGTTGTTTACGACAGACCTCTGTTCCCCACTGTCCCCTCACGGCCTCCGTCGACCGTTGTTAACGACAGACCTCTGTTCCCCACTGTCCCCTTCCGGCCTCCGTCGACCGTTGTTTGCGACAGACCTCTGTTCCCCACTGTCCCCTCCCGGCCTCCGTCGACCGTTGTTTACGACAGACCTCTGTTCCCCACTGTCCCCTCCCGGCCTCCGTCGACCGTTGTTTACGACAGACCTCTGTTCCCCACTGTCCCCTCCCGGCCTCCGTCGACCGTTGTTTACGACAGACCTCTGTTCCCCACTGTCCCCTCCCGGCCTCCGTCGACCGTTGTTTACAACAGACCTCTGTTCCCCACTGTCCCTTCCCGGCCTCCGTCGACCGTTGTTTACGACAGACCTCTGTTCCCCACTGTCCTCTCCCGGCCTCCGTCGACCGTTGTTAACGACAGACCTCTGTTGTCCCATGTCCCCTCCCGGCCTTCTTCGACCGTTGTTAACGACAGACCTCTGTTGTCCCATGTCCCCTCCCGGCCTCCGTCGACCGTTGTTTACGACAGACTTCTGTTCCCCACTGTCCCCTCCCGGCCTCCGTCAACTGTTGTTTAAGACAGACCTCTGTTGTCCCATGTCCCCTCCCGGCCTCCGTCGACCGTTGTTTACGACAGACCCCTGTTGTCCCATGACCCCTCCCGGCCTCCGTCGCCCGTTGTTTACGACAGACCTCTGTTCCCCACTGTCCCTTCCCGGCCTCCGTCGACCGTTGTTTACGACAGACCTCTGTTCCCCACTGTCCTCTCCCGGCCTCCGTCAACTGTTGTTTAAGACAGACCTCTGTTGTCCCATGCCCCCTCTCGGCCTCCGTAGTCCGTTGTTTACGACAGACCTCTATATCTCCACAGTGTCTTGTTTGCCGTAGAAGACGTCCGTATGTACTGCTTGTTGTCTCCGAGGCGATAGTCCTGCAGTATTGATCTATTCTCCACTGTCTGATTTCTCTAACCGTTTTCAGCTTAGAATATGACGCCATTGTATCGGTGCCCATAGCAACAGCAGAAAATATAATTTGTTTGCTTATAGGTCACCGACGCCGGTATTAAATACCTTCTTATTTGTACACAATTCTATATTAAGGTTGTTTCCTCACAAGCTCGTCCTTTGACTATTCTATATTTACTAGGCATCATTTTACTATTGATTGATCGTGTCTGTATTGTTTCGTCTGTTCGATTCGAGTCTTTGGAATCGAGGTATAATTCCGTTTTTCTATCCATTGGTATTCTATATGTGAAATGTTCGAGTTGCACGGTAAAACATATTTCAAACGGATTTTTTTTATGAAAAACAATAATGTTCTCGATCGCAATGTCACAAATAATTCCTGATCATTGTCAACATCAACTGTGTCCTAGCAACCGTTATATTGGTGACGTTTGTTTTGGTCGTCCTAGATCTGGATTACTGGACATCATCCTGCCGAGCACTGACGTCCATCTCGTCACATATATATGGCTATATTTAGAGCTAAACTTATAAATAGTGTTACTGAAAATAGCAACACTAAGCTAAAAGGTATAAATAGACACGGACAAGTAATACTGTCACAACCAATCAGCATTCATTGGAACGAATGATTCGATATGAACGTGATGGGAACAGATATTAAAGCTATGGTCCAAACCGTTACGCAGATCCAAACCATTCTGGGGCAGAGAAGAGCTGGCAAATTCTGATTCATATTGATGCACTTTAAATTCCCATTTACTGATAGTGTATTGGCGAGTGAATCAGTGAAAACAAACGCACCCATGTAAGTGTATATAGTACCTATGTACACAAAGCGAGTCTGATAGTCCGTTTGCAAAGGATCGGTCGAACTAATGGGAGGTATGCCTGCCTGACTTCCGTCCTCGCTAACCATCAATAGAATAATCTATGTTTAAACTCCGAACTCTCCCTACTTCCGCACTTTCCTAGAGCTCAATTGGTTTACATGTATGATGATCAATGTTAAATTATCCTACTGGCATAGCTCGTGTCTGACAAGTCCGCTAACAACAAACTCTTTGGACCATGCACAGCATGGCAATTCGTTATACGGATTTCTTTGGGAAATTCAGGCGATTACATCCTGTCTAATCCAACAAAATGTCGACATAAAGAAATAATTTAGGACTTCGGTGAGAGGGCTTCTAAACAAGCTGAAAGAAAGTCGTAATAGCCGAAAGAATATTAAATACATAACCTGCGGAATCTGAATATCTTAAATAATACGAAGCAGAGCTACCGTTTAAATGACATCGTTTCCATATACTGTTCGAACATACACTGAATACGTTGGCAAACTTTGTATACAAGGCTTAACGAGGTGGGTTTCTGTGGAGAGGAGGCCTCGCTACTGTCGGTAACGAGTCCGCATTTTATACTGAGACGGGGCACGCGACTAGCTCAAGCGTCTGCAAGATCCGGATAATTAATGACCAACCGAACGTTTGATTGATGAAGCAGACGTCACAATCGTTATCACCGGGGGTTTTCACGCGCGTACGCGCATGTCCAGAGTTAATTGACACTGTTTGATAGGTAGATTTCTGTAAGACGAGAATGGGGAGTTGTAGCAGACAGGGACTGATAGATGGTCCCGCGGAAACTGGAGCGCGTGCAAACAAATTAGGCGGGAATTATCGCCAATCGTAAGACCGCAGTTACGGGTTAAATCGTAATGGATAGGTAGCAGTTTAACTGCTGGTGACGCAATAGGAGAGATTGAATGTTGGGAGACGTACACATATAATGGTTTGTGGTAAATGTTTGGGGACATACACATGTAATGGTTTGTGGTAAATGTTGGGAAACGCACACATGTAATGGTTTGTGGTAAATGTTGGGGGACATACACATGTAATGGTTTGTGGTAAATGTTGGGGGACATACATGTAATGGTTTGTGGTAAATGTTGGGGGACATACACGTGTAATGGTTTGTGGTAAATGTTGGGAAACGCACACATGTAATGGTTTGTGGTAAATGTTGGGGGACATGCACATGTAATGGTTTGTGGTAAATGTTGGGGGACATTCACGTGTAATGGTTTGTGGTAAATGTTGGGAGACATACACGTAATGGTTTGTGGTAAATGTTGGGAGGCATACACGTGTAATGGTTTGTGGTAAATGTTGGGAGACGTACACATGTAATGGTTTGTGGTAAATGTTGGGAGGCCTACACGTGATGGTTTGTGGTAAATGTTGGGAGACATACACGTGTAATGGTTTGTGGTAAACAGTAAGATGGCTTATTGTTCTAGAAAAGAGCTCATTGTGTTATAAGATTTTTTCACTGAATAAACGTTTTCCAGTTAAAAATATAATGACATTGGTGATTATGCATTATTCTGAAGTCGCATCACTTACCTAAAGGACACCGTACGCGTGCTTGGGTATTCTATTTTGTGTCAGTCATTTTGATTGGTGGTTCTATTTATCGAATATTGTGATTGGCTGGATACTCTAATTTAATTGTTTTATGACAATCATTTTGATTGGTGGTTCTATTTACAGTGATATATAACGGTCATTTTGATTGGTAATTCTATTTACAGTGATATATAACAGTCATTGTGATTAGTAAACGTTTGTTCGTCATGGTGTTTTTTTTCTCTGTGCTTTATCCCTCAATGATGTATGGTTATATTACAAATTTGTTACATGGGGCTTTTGCTAGTTTTTTTTCTCTCGGTACTCCGACTTCCAAAACCTGTCACGCACGAAGTAACCCAATCTATTTATAGTACATGAAACATAAACTTAAAGATACTCCACCGCCGAATGGGCTTAAACGATAAACATTATTCGATCAATAACCTAAGTTTAATCGTGTATATCTATGTCTAATTTAACACAAAAATACATATTGAATAATTTCTTTTGCTTTTTGTACATGCGCAATCAGTACTCAAGTCCATATAGGACGTAGTGCCATGGATTTTTCTCGGGACACAATTAATTACTTTTAATATATTTATCTTGAATTAAAATAAGAAGTTAAAACTTTCCAATGGTGTGAATGGTGTATAGTAAGTAAATTTTGTAAGTGAAGAAAAATATTAATTCTTCAGCTTTTTTTTAAAGAAAATCAATCAAAATTCGGTGATTGTTAGTGCCAATATCATATATCGGCTATCAAGCCTTTATTTTCCCCGTATCTACACTGTACCTATACTAGCTTCATCCCATCACTAAATCACATCATATGGTTAGGACAGCAGCTTGAGTTTCAAATACCACCCCGGGGGTAATGGGTCCTATTTTTAGCTCCTTTTGTTTACCTCCTCGTGCGATGCCGCCTCGGGTCACATGTCATACTAACTTCCGATATTAACGCGCGTGCGAGTCACGCGCCAACTCTACGACTTGTGGAGCTATCTATAGTAACCATCGTCGAACCATATGATACGAATTAGAGAATGGACATTTTAAGTACTTAGGAATGTGGGACCCAACATTGCTCTAGAGTGAGTTTGAGATGTTTTTTTTTCTTGCAATGGAGAAGTTTCCGGGTGCAACTTTGTTTCGGAGGAAGAACGGTAGGTTTTGATAACATCACAATATGTAATTCACATCTTTTTCTTTTTTTTTTTTTAATTCTGATCTGTTTCTTATGCTATTGGACAAATGTTTTAAAACTGTAGCTTTTATAAGTGAATACGTAAAACTTGATCACAGAAATCGAAAGACCAGTTAACCGAATTCAACCGAATTTGATGGATAGCGTTTCAAACTTATAAAGGGGTGAATGGTTTTATAAAACTATGGAAATGTTCGGTGAATAGGAGAGAGGATTATTAGTTATGAATGAAGAATAAGTATTTTAAAGTCACTTCCTCTCTAGAGATAAACGGATTTTGACTATTTGATTTCGTATACTCTTATTTGTGAAATAAATCATATATGTGTGAAGTATAGACAGAAGGTATTGAGCCACGAGCTGACGGAGGAGGATGCCAGAAGGGCTCTTGACAATTTATTTACAAAGGCCCAATTTACGACGAAATGTAAGATATAAAAAACTGAAACATCCCTCTGTAGGATTATAGTAAAATTTTAGAATTTGAACCAGATTTCGTTTTCACTATTTAATAGTGAAACCAAAGATGCAGATGAGACTCATCGACCTTGGTGAAGCATAGCCCCGTTAGAGCCAGTGGTAAACAGTACTATCACTATCACGACATCCAATCAAGTGGTTACTATCACTATCGTGATATCCATTCTAGGGGTTACTATCACTGTCGTTATATCAACCCCTAGACTATGTTATTGCAAAACTGATAGAAGAGTTTCATTGGCAATGGATGACATTTAACAAATGCTGAACGAGTATATATTGTAGAATGGTTTGTTTTTGGTTATTCACATGTGGCAGTACAGACCTTCTGTGCCTTTCGTACCTACGAAAAGTACTGAACGACCCCAGACTATTTAAACAAAACGTTGCCAGGTCTCCCGTCATTCCATCCGTAACAATCTTGCCATTTGGCCGCCACAGACAGATCGAGTTTTCTAAGAACGCCTCAGACGTCAGTAACTTAACTTTAAAAATCATATAAAAACGTTTACATATTGAACTTTCTCCACATGTTCGTAAACTTTTATTACGAAAATAAACACATAATGAGATCTTATTCTAATAGCAGGCAGTGTTTCGGTAGGAGATGAAAGGTATTGACGATGGAGTCGTTGGAGAAGCTGTGATTCACCACCTTGAGTAAGACACTGTGTATAAGATAGGGGTAATGGAGGTGTATTTTTTCTCCTTCACTTTCTAAAATGATTACAATCTTCATTGGGATATGGATGACGTAGATCAGAGGCGAACATTTTGATAAAGATGAAAGTAACGCAATCATTTTACCTATCTGCACTCTATAGACGCATATCTTTTATTTCACTTTAGCAACGTCATCCATTACCACTACCTCTGGTTCCCGAGTTCGAATCCCATGTGGGGCATTTGCCAGGTACTGACGGCTTGTCGTTGGTTTTCTCCGGGTACTCTGGCTTTCCTCCACCAACAAACCTGGCACGTCGTTACATGACACTGGCTGTTAATAGGACGTTAAACTAATAAAACCCATTGCAGGATATCTTGAATCTAACTTTGAGTGAACTACTTCTATAACATTCGTACACATTTTGTTTAGATTTTTGTGTGAGTTTTCACCTGGATTTAGGTCGGTTTGTTATTTACTGCCCTTCTTCGGAATGATGATTAACGAACGAGATGTTCCGAATGTGTGACGCATCAAGTGTCTTTAAATAAACTTTTGAGGGGGGCGGGTCAACCCTGCGTTAGCTTTTACTTGTACGTGTCTATAAATAAGTGGTGGAGGGGGTGTTTATGGGGGATGGTGTCGTGCTTTACAAACTTTACAAGAACATTGATGATTACAGCGTGTAATGCCATCGAACGCGCGTACAAATATCTTCAGGTAATGGTTAGCGATAATGAGGAATTAAGGGTATTGGGAAGGAGTCCAAAATGAATAGGAGAGAGGATGGACGCAAGAATAAAAGTAGTAGGATGGTTTGTATCCATTGGGGACGGTATGGGTATGGATATGTTTTACGAATGATTAACTTTGGACGGGTGGGTGTAAGCAGTGCCTAATGGAGGTGTATGTATGTGTTTGTGGTATAAGGTAATGGAATGTAAGTATTGAGGAGGGGAGGGGGGGGGGGGCTGCTCAAAGACTTCGTTATAGCGATCAGGGTTGTTTATGGGTAGACAGTCCGACAATAGCAAAGTCATAAAGTCAAGAAAAAACAGCATAAAAATCATAATTACTTTCGAGTTGATAGGAATTATCGGCCTCTCGTTTAATCACGCGAGATCTGAGGAAAGCTCTGTATCATTGTTTATGTTCAGTGAATCACGTCACTTGAAAACTTCTGGAGTCTGCCTCTGATCTCCCAAGTATGAACACTTACCCTACTGACTCCCCAGTAACCAGACAATAACTCACGGCTGATTTCGTGTGGTAAGTAAGATATATACCTACGTGATCCGCTCGGACGTTTAGACCTCGTCTGATGTTTTGATGATATTCTATATAATAATGTCAGTAGTATATATATTTATATACATATGTAGACGCTCTAATTGGGGTCACTATATCATCACGGTATCTTTGAATTAACCAGTGACATTGCCCGCTGGGGCAGTTTCAAAAGATGTTCCTACATACATGTATTACCACAAACCCACACCTCTGAGTCGCAAGTTCGAATCACATGCGGGTCAGTTTTCAGTTTCTTATCGCTGGTCGATCCTTTTCTCCTTGAACTCCGGTTTTCCTAAATCATCATAGTCTGACATGTGCTTAAATAACCCTGGCTGTTTATAGGGCGTTGAGCCAATCAAACCATACTATTTCTGTCTGATTTAGATTATGTCTTTATCGGCACAAATTTTCCACGCTGCAAGCAGTCGTCGACATTTTTAGGCTTCATGCAAGGGGTCACCCTATTCTTACAGTTTCTGATGATTTCAAGCTATCACGTCATGATTATAGAACATTGTGTAACAGTCATATACAGGCCTCAAACTCGCGACCAAGAGGTGTCAGACACGTGAACCACTTTGCCATCGCGGCCGTTGTCCATGAAGGAAATCGATATACACGATTAGGATTCAATGATTTTAGATTTCGTCGGAAATAATTGAGAAGTGTATATATTATGGAGGGCTGAAGTTGGTTGCGAGTTCCTAGTTCCTAGTTCCGTTTAATAAACGGAACTAGGAACCAGACCCGAGTTCCGTTTAACTTAAACGGAACTAGGAACCAGACCCGAGTTCCGTTTAACTTAAACGGAACTAGGAACCAGACCCGAGTTCCGTTTAACTTAAACGGAACTAGGAACCAGACCCGAGTTCCGTTTAACTTAAACGGAACTAGGAACCAGACCCGAGTTCCGTTTAAGCTTATACGGAACTAGGAACCAGACCCGAGTTCCGTTTAACAAACATACTGGCCAACGAGCGGAGTTCCGTTTATTAGGATTCCTATCTCTAACTGCATGTTCAATTACCTATTATATACAGGAATCGAACTTAGAGCTTCCATGAATAATATAGAACAGAATTAATATCTATAACACAGATTTCCTTAAACGGATCTGATACCTAGACCTCAGTTCCGTTTAACTTAAACGGAACTAGGAACCAGACCCGAGTTCCGTTTAAGCTTATACGGAACTAGGAACCAGACCCGAGTTCCGTTTAACAAACATACTGGCCAACGAGCGGAGTTCCGTTTATTAGGATTCCTATCTCTAACTGCATGTTCAATTACCTATTATATACAGGAATCGAACTTAGAGCTTCCATGAATAATATAGAACAGAATTAATATCTATAACACAGATTTCCTTAAACGGATCTGATACCTAGACCTCAGTTCCGTTTAACTTAAACGGAACTAGGAACCAGACCCGAGTTCCGTTTAAGCTTATACGGAACTAGGAACCAGACCCGAGTTCCGTTTAACAAACATACTGGCCAACGAGCGGAGTTCCGTTTATTAGGATTTCTACCTCTTATAAGATAATAAATTACATATGTTATAAAGGAATCTAGCTCTGAGCTTCAGGAACGAGATACAACTTATATAATTTATCTCTATAACACAGATTTTCTTAAACGGATCTGATACCTAGACCTCAGTTCCGTTTAACTTAAACGGAACTAGGAACCAGACCCGAGTTCCGTTTAACAAACATACTGGCCAACGAGCGGAGTTCCGTTTATTAGGATTCCTATCTCTAACTGCATGTTCAATTACATATTATATACAGGAATCGAACTTAGAGCTTCCATGGATAATACAGCACAGAATTAATTTCATTAACACAAATTCCCTTAAACGGATCTGACACCTAGACTCCAGAACTAGGAACCAGACCCGAGTTCCGTTTAAGCTTATACGGAACTAGGAACCAGACCCGAGTTCCGTTTAACAAACATACTGGCCAACGAGCCGAGTTCCGTTTATTAGGATTTCTACCTCTAATTGCATGTTCAATTACATATCATATACGGGAATCGCACTTAAAGCTTACATTCATAATACAGAACAGAATTAATATCTATAACACAGATTTCCTTAAACGGATCTGACACCTAGACTCCAGTTCCGTTTAACATAAACGGAACTAGGAACCAGACCCGAGTTCCGTTTAAGCTTATACGGAACTAGGAACCAGACCCGAGTTCCGTTTAACAAAAATACTGGTCAACGAGCCGAGTTCCGTTTATTAGGATTTCTACCTCTTATAAGATAATAAATTACATATGTTATAAAGGAATCTAGCTCTGAGCTTCAGGAACGATACAACTTATATAATTTATCTCTATAACACAGATTTTCTTAAACGGATCTGATACCTAGACCTCAGTTCCGTTTAACTTAAACGGAACTAGGAACCAGACGTTGGTTCTTTTTAAGCTCAAACAGAACTAGGAACCATATTCGACTTCCGTTTATTTGATCGAATCTAGGAACCAGACCCGAGGTCAGTTTAGAGCTGACGCTCGAAACCTGTTCTGTTCTGTTTAATAGTATACGGATCTAGGAACAAGATCCTAGTTCTGTTTAAGCCGATGTTGGCCTATACATTGCCTTTAAAGACTTTAATGAATATCTTGATGCTTAATAGGGCCCCGTATCGCAATACGGGTGCCTTATAGTAATCAGGTTGTCGATCTATCTGTCCGTCCGTCCGTCCGTCCGCCTGTCCTTTTTTAGTTTTTTTTTTTTTTTTTGTTACCAAGAAGTCTTAAATTGCAGATGTAGGTTACCTTAGTGCCCCTGTTCTGCATATTACATTTTAGGGCCAATCGACATGATGGCTGATAGAGAAACAACTTTGATTTTGGAAGTTGAAGATGTTTATCTCTATTTCTCAGAAAGCACCAAAGGGATCTGTCTGAAATTTCAGAGGTTGGTTTCCCCTAGGTTCCTAGTTGCGTATAATGCATTTTTGAACCGATCTATCAACAAGATAGCCCCAAATGGGCCATACAACTCAATGAAACAAAATCAACAAGATGGCCAAGAGGCAGCCATCTTGGATTTTAATATTTATAGTTTAAAAAGCAGAGAAAAATATTCCTCTTTCGTCAGACATACATCATTCTTTCGTAGGCGCCAAGGATCCTCTAAGATCTCTTGTACTATACTGTCATCAAACATTTCGAAATCAGAGCTTCAATTGTACATTTCATTGTCAAGATATTACTTTTCCTAATCGCAAAGCACCTTGAGCGGTTCCTTTTTTGACGTGTCAGTGTTCTAGCATTTTACTGTAATCGTCTTCGGAACCTTTAGGAACATATAATCACAGTAAAACTCATTATAGCGTAGAAACGGAGTCGACAAACCATGTCAGAGTCCCGTTTAAGATCATACAAATCTAGGGATTAGACCCGAGTTCCTTTTAGCCCAACGCATTCAAATTCCATATTCAGTTCACGTGCTTTTACTGACCAATGCGTTGAGTTTGTTTATTATGATTCCCACGTGTAATAAGATGTTTACTAGATATTTTCATTGGACAATTTGACGGGTGTTTATCTAACAAGGAAAAGTGGTCAATGACATTCATATCTTAACTTGAGTTATGAAGAAGAATTTTTCCTCATCTCGCACGCTTAGGTTAGCCCTGTTGCACCTCAGTTTTGGTCAAAGGTTCAAGCCCCTGGTTATGCAATACATGATAGACTGCCGTCCTCTTTGCCAGCTAAGCTTGAGTGTTGAACTCGGGAAACTTGGTCAGGGAACCAGGTAGTGTTCGGCTCCAAGGAGCACCACAAGATGGAGAGGCTGTTGCGTCTCTCCATCCAGAATGTCATATATAAACTTGAATACTTCTGCCCTGAACAGGACATTGAGATCATTGGCTTCTTTGAAGGTGCCATTGCTCGTCAATGTCTTGTTGGCTAGGAGTTTTTTTCTCTGTTTTGAAAACAGAGATTGGAGGCCATTACCTCACAGAGGTCAGCACCACCAAAGAAGAAGGCTAGAAATTCTGCTCCCACTGTTATATGCGACCGAAGTCAAAGCCTTATTTCAAGAGTAACATTGGGAAGGGTAGGAAGAGTACAAACCCTCATTGGGACAAGACGAAAAGTTCCTGATTCGTTTCTCCGTCCTTGATCGTTCCATACGAAAGGTCTGTTCTTGAGAATTCAGCCAGTCTGAGATTCAAGTCCTCCTCTCGTAAATTAGGGTTTGGGTAAAGCAACAATTCTCCATCTGTGGAGGTCTCGATATTCCTCGTTTTCATCTTCCTGTAGGAGATCGTCAGTCCACCTTCTTTCTAGAGTCAATGGAAGAATATCACACAGGACTCTTGAGCCTTTTCTGTAGTGAAGGAGCGGTTTGGCATTCCATACTTGCGGCATCCACACTTTGTGTAAAGGATGTATTTTTCCCACCTTCGGGGGATCCGGAGAAGGCAGTTTCCATCCGGGAGGAAGTAAGGACCATGCTTTTAAAGGGCGTGGTCGAGGGGTGCCTATTATGGACTACACACTCGGCTTCTATTCCAGAATATTTCTGATCCGCAAGAGGTTGGGAGCTTGGTGTCCCATCAACTGCTGTTGGTTGTAGTGTGATTTCTGCACTCTAGGGAAGATATGTTCACAACTATGTCGAAGAATTGCTAACGATACATCTAGTTCGGGAATCTGCGGATCGGAACACCCGATCCACAGGGTCTCTGCAGACTTTTTAGAGGATTCTGCATTCCAATGCGGTTTGAATGGCTACGGACAACTCTACAGTGGTCGCTTATCTGGAGAGACAGGGACATCAGCTTACCTCCTTTGTGCCCTCGCTGTCCGTATTTCCGTATTATTCCTATCTATAAGGAAATGCAGTTAACAATTTTAGTCAAGCATTTTCCAGGAAGGGCGGATAATCTCCAGGCAGCGCCAGCTGGTTATGACAGAACGGCATCTATATCCCTCGACCTTTTTGCCTCTTTTCTCAATAGTCAGTTGTCAACCTTTGTGTCTCCGTGCCAAACCAAATGGCTTGGGCCGTGGACGCAGGGTTCTACAGAAGTTTCCGGGGTATTTTTGCTCCCTCTTTCCGATAGCGCCACTGTTGCCGCGACAACCCTGGTTTTCGGAGCTCTTGTCGTTTCTGGTGGCTCGTCCTCTGGTTCTCCCACCAAAAGCAAATGTCTTTCGTTAGAATCGGCCCCAGACGTTACCTTCACGCATGGACATGATTTCAGGAGTCCTAGCTCAGACAGGCTTTTCTTCGGATATGTCAGCTCTCATCGCCCGATCAATTAGGTCTTTCTCCTCTGCCGTCTACCAGTGACGCTGGAAGATCTTCTTTGATTGGTGTATCGTCAGGAGGATTGATCCGGTCATGGCCTCTGCCCAGCTGATTGCGAGTTTCATTCTCCTTGTTGTTTAGGGAGCGCAATAATGTACTATTGCAGGCTATCGCACAGCTATTGCCAGTGGGTATGATCTTCATTTCTTTGTCTGTCTTGATTCGGGGGTTCAATCTGGACAGGCCTAACGTCAGTTCCACAGTGGAACCTAGAACTCGTGTTTAAGTCACAAATGGGGGCTTCGGCTTCTAATGTGCCTTTAGGATCGGTCTCCATAAAGTTTTTAACTTTAAAGACTGTCTTCCTGCTTGCTGTTGCCTCAGGCCACAGGAGAAGTGATATTCATGCATTGTCTTTTCGCTCTTCGCGTATTTCTAGCGACTTCTTTGGCTCTCCGCAATAGGTCCTTGTACCAGGACATGATGTCTTCTGCCGTTTGGCGTGGTCAGTCTACTTTCACCTCCGGTCTCTGTCCTTCCACTCTGATGGACTGTTTTCCTTGGGCCCAGTTGTGATGATTCAGTCTGTGACTGTTCTTCCTCAGTAGACATTATATACATATATGGTCTTTTAACATTATGCAAGCAGGTTTCACAATGGTGCACCTCTTTCCACGGGGAGGTATTTTCGTTTTTTCCTTTGTTCATTCAACCCTGTTTTATATTCTCTGCCTGGGGCCTGTCCCCTACATTTGCCATTTGACTGGGCTGCCTGGCTTCGGACTCTCCATTACGGTAAGACAAATTTGCGTACTAAAGTTATGGTAGCGTATTACTGAAAAGAAATTGAGGTTTTTCAATGTAAAACCAATTTACATGATGTAAAACTAACAATAACTTTATGGGGTTCCACCCTTCTGTCCTCATTCCCTTTCCTCCTCAGTCATTTGTCCTCGTGGCTACATAGAGGTTTTTAGAAAGGGACACCATTCTATATACTCTCGTCGAGTACGAAATAAAGTACGGTAGGGGGACGGGATTCTCAAATATAATGTTTTCAGGGCTATAAAAATTGGTGTATGTAGTGTATTTGAATTCTAAAGTTATGGTAAATATTAAATCATGAAAAGTGGCTTAACATTGAAAAACTCTAATTTCCGTATATAAGACTTCTTCTCTAAAACTTAGCACGATATATAACAAAAAATATTGCAAAGGTAGTATCTGTATGGGATGAGGATACAAAATTATACAAAGGGTGTGGCTTATCCCCTTGGGCCTGAGGGGCGGGGCCAAAAGGGGTCAATGTGTTTATTTCCATATAAACGACTTTTCTCTGAAATTAAGTATGGGATAGTGCTCATATTGCGACGGTAGCATCCTTAGTGGGAATTCAAAATTGTAAAAATACTGGGACTGACTCTCTACCGTACGGCGGCGTATTAGGGCCACTGCAAAATTTGATTTATCTTGTACGTACAAGTTATAATCTTGTACGTACAAGTTAATATCTTGTACGTACAACTTAGTATCTTGTACGTACAAGATACTGCAAGTTAGTATCTTGTACGTACAAGTTAATATCTTGTACGTTCACGTTAGTATCTTGTACGTACAACTTAGTATCTTGTACGTACAAGATAGTACAATGTTGAAACTCTCGGTATTAAAGAATGTGACTGGTTTACTGTCACAATCGCATCGCATGAAGCTATACGTATATTACGTACCCTTTGTTTAAGCCAAATGGAAAAAAAGAATACCTTGCGACATTTTGTGGAGTTGTGATGCTTTGATAAGTTTCCGAACATATACAGGGTGTCCCAAAAAACATGTCCCGACTTTGACGGATAATAAATTTTGCAATACTAAACTTATTTTGAAAATTCAAAATGATTTGGAAAGCAGGAGTATCCAAATTTAACTTAATTGGGTACAAATTTACAGATTACATCGCCATTATGTGTGATGACGTCATAATAGAAATGATGATATCATCGATTATGTCATATTTTGATGACTTTCTAGCACCATGAAGATTCATGCTGAAGTTATTAAAATCTACAATGCGATCGGAAAATCCCATACTTACATTAATGAAATTTTATGAAAATGTCACCCAGGTATGCTGTCCATCTGCAGGAAGCAGATTTACAGAATTGTGAGGTGGTGAGGAATTTCTGGGTCAGAAGTCATCTTGTCATCGAAAAGAAGGGCGGACACCTCGTGCCCATTCTTTAACTGAAAGTTATTGATTTTCTGAACAAAACGCAAAATTAGCGAAATATGACTTTCTCTCGATTTTCAATATAAGTCTTCACAAGAAGATATTCGTCCGGATTATTATATAGCGTTGTACAAGAGCAGATTACTACCTTTCTAATGGTAAATAGATCAAATTCCTCTGTCTACCAAAACCATTTTTATAAAGCGTCAAACTCGGGATATGTTTTTGGGACACCCTGTACATGTAAATGTTTATAACGGAGTAATAAATATGATCATCATTTGGACAATAGTTGATGTGTGTATATATGTCTAATAAACACAAAAAAAAACATATGAAATAATTTGTTTTGCCTTTGTTGTCTTTGCAATCAGTGCAATCAGTAACTCGTTCGAATTAGGGCATAATGCTTAGGATTTTTTTCGGAGGCAGTTAATTATTTTCAATACTAATATTCTGATGTAAAATAAATGCTCCAACATTTCCAATAATGGCACCAGTATGAAGTATTTAACTTTAATTACTGAAGAAAATTACGAATTTGTTTTTCTCCTCTTTTTAATAGATAAAACTTATCATTTATCGGAGATGTATCATATACATTTTATCACTAAAATATCTTATCTATAAAACAAGCGACTATACAGTTTCCTCGAAAGGAACTATACAGTGTCAGTTTCAAAATAATGCAAGTGAATATACAGTTTCAACTCATAATCCGGCAATTTCAAATTATGATTGTGAAAAAGATATTGTCCTCATTAATATATATTTATATTTTGAATATTGTCAAATAAGTTAATAAACCTGTGATCGTGCTTGAAGCAATGAAAAGTAGACAGACTATCTTTAATTACGAAAAATATCAGGCAGAGGACTCAATTCTGCGGTGATGAACAGCAGTTCAACTCAACTTGTATGTACAAGTACTAAGTTATACGTACAAGATACTATCTTGTACGTACAAGATACTAACTTGTAAGTACAAGATACTAAGTTGTACGTACAAGATACTAAGTTGTACGTACAAGAAAATAACTTGTACGTACAAGATAAATTAAATTATATAGTGGCCCTAATACGCCGCCGTACTACCGCTATTGCAAATCGTGGAGCCTGTTTTACTATTTCCAATTGTTTTTGTGACAATTACTTCATAAAACAGGTGCTTCCTTGTGATCTATTTTGTTGACTCATGGAAGGATATTCTTAACCAAGATCAATAGGTACAATATACATGTATATTTCAAAGGCAGTTTTGGTTTATGCTTGAAGTTCGATAAAATGCACATCAATTTAACAGAATATTAAAATATCAGAAAAATATAAATTTGAAATACTCTTTCACATAAAAATAAAAATAAAAATAAATGAAGAAACATAATCTGGAAATCTGAATATTTCGAGAAAACATTGTTAGATTTAAATTTTAAAATAAAATCCTTTTACCATGGGGATTAGATAAAGATATCTGTAAAAATCGTATGTACTGGGCTTAAACGGTCTGTTGCCTAGAATTTCCATTTAATTTCAACGGAATTCCGGTCTCATTCATTAACGCCGCACGTCGCGCTATTGCATAACTTAACTCGGTCCTTTGGACCAGTTGAGCTAAAATGAGTAAATGCTATGGCAAGCCAATTTAAAATTTATTGAAGGAGGAAGGTCCATCCAGAATTTAATCGCATTATATAAGATATCTCATATTATTATATTCGATATCGGGCCCTTCGGGTCAGGTGAGCTTTACAAATGTCTATGCAAGCGATGGGTTATACGGAACTCGGGTCTGGTTCCTAGTTCCGTATAAGCTTAAACGGAACTCGGGTCTGGTTCCTAGTTCCGTTTAAGTTAAACGGAACTGGAGTCTAGGTGTCAGATCCGTTTAAGGAAATCTGTGTTATAGATATTAATTCTGTTCTGTATTATGAATGTAAGCTTTAAGTGCGATTCCCGTATATGATATGTAATTGAACATGCAATTAGAGGTAGAAATCCTAATAAACGGAACTCGGCTCGTTGGCCAGTATGTTTGTTAAACGGAACTCGGGTCTGGTTCCTAGTTCCGTATAAGCTTAAACGGAACTCGGGTCTGGTTCCTAGTTCTGGAGTCTAGGTGTCAGATTCGTTTAAGGGAATTTGTGTTAATGAAATTAATTCTGTGCTGTATTGTTCATGGAAGCTCTAAGTTCGATTCCTGTATATAATATGTAATTGAACATGCAGTTAGAGATAGGAATCCTAATAAACGGAACTCCGCTCGTTGGCCAGTATGTTTGTTAAACGGAACTCGGGTCTGGTTCCTAGTTCCGTATAAGCTTAAACGGAACTCGGGTCTGGTTCCTAGTTCCGTTTAAGTTAAACGGAACTGAGGTCTAGGTATCAGATCCGTTTAAGGAAATCTGTGTTATAGATATTAATTCTGTTCTATATTATTCATGGAAGCTCTAAGTTCGATTCCTGTATATAATAGGTAATTGAACATGCAGTTAGAGATAGGAATCCTAATAAACGGAACTCCGCTCGTTGGCCAGTATGTTTGTTAAACGGAACTCGGGTCTGGTTCCTAGTTCCGTATAAGCTTAAACGGAACTCGGGTCTGGTTCCTAGTTCCGTTTAAGTTAAACGGAACTGGAGTCTAGGTATCAGATCCGTTTAAGGAAATCTGTGTTATAGATATTAATTCTGTTCTATATTATTCATGGAAGCTCTAAGTTCGATTCCTGTATATATTAGGTAATTGAACATGCAGTTAGAGATAGGAATCCTAATAAACGGAACTCCACTCGTTGGCCAGTATGTTTGTTAAACGGAACTCGGGTCTGGTTCCTAGTTCCGTATAAGCTTAAACGGAACTCGGGTCTGGTTCCTAGTTCCGTTTAAGTTAAACGGAACTGAGGTCTAGGTATCAGATCCGTTTAAGGAAATCTGTGTTATAGATATTAATTCTGTTCTATATTATTCATGGAAGCTCTAAGTTCGATTCCTGTATATAATAGGTAATTGAACATGCAGTTAGAGATAGGAATCCTAATAAACGGAACTCCGCTCGTTGGCCAGTATGTTTGTTAAACGGAACTCGGGTCTGGTTCCTAGTTCCGTATAAGCTTAAACGGAACTCGGGTCTGGTTCCTAGTTCCGTTTAAGTTAAACGGAACTCGGGTCTGGTTCCTAGTTCCGTTTAAGTTAAACGGAACTCGGGTCTGGTTCCTAGTTCCGTTTATTAAACGGAACTAGGAACTAGGAACTCGCAACCAACTTCAGCCCTCCATATATTATTAGCACGAAATTGGTAATCGCACGCAACATATTGTGAAACGTTGAAGCTAACGATAGACGTCAACTACTGCAAACAGCTCTATATTCAAGTGTAATTAGTGTTCGTGTATTTAGTTTAAATTTATATATGCATATATTGTACAACGAATATAAAATCAATTGGAAATAGGAAAATATATCACCATGTATTTTGCGGCCTATGAAAATTGCAAAATTGTTTCCGCACAGTTACATGATAGGTATGCGACTCCCAATATCCCAATAGTGAAATTAAATCGTTTAAATCGTCGCGACTGAAGGTAATCGGTGTGACAACGCAAACTAAACTACTGTAGGCTACAGTGTAGCTGCGAAAATACGTTTGTTTACATACACGAAGTGTGTCCGTGATCATCCTGTCACCTGTGTGTCACGTCCGATATATCTAATAAACTACTGTAGGCTACAGTGTAGCTGCGAAAATACGTTTGATCATCTTGTCACCTGTGTGTCACTTCCGATATTTAATAAACTACTGTAGGCTACAGTGTAGCTGTGAAAATACGTTTGTTTACATACATGGAGTGTGTCCATGATCATCTTGTCACCTGTGTGTCACGTCCGATATTTAATAAACTACTGTAGGCTACAGTGTAGCTGTGAAAATACGTTTGTTTACATACATGGAGTGTGTCCATGATCATCTTGTCACCTGTTTGTCACGTCCGATATCTAATAAACTACTGTAGGCTACAGTGTAGCTGTGAAAATACGTTTGTTTACATACATGGAGTGTGTCCATGATCATCTTGTCACCTGTTTGTCACGTCCGATATTTAATAAACTACTGTAGGCTACAGTGTAGCTGTGAAAATACGTTTGTTTACATACATGGAGTGTGTCCATGGTCATCTTGTCACCTGTGTGTCACGTCCGATATTTAATAAACTACTGTAGGCTACAGTGTAGCTGTGAAAATACGTTTGTTTACATACATGGAGTGTGTCCATGGTCATCTTGTCACCTGTGTGTCACGTCCGATATTTAATAAACTACTGTAGGCTACAGTGTAGCTGTGAAAATACGTTTGTTTACATACATGGAGTGTGTCCATGGTCATCTTGTCACCTGTGTGTCACGTCCGATATTTAATAAACTACTGTAGGCTACAGTGTAGCTGTGAAAATACGTTTGTTTACATACATGGAGTGTATCCATGATCATCTTGTCACCTGTTTGTCACGTCCGATATTTAATAAACTACTGTAGGCTACAGTGTAGCTGTGAAAATACGTTTGTTTACATACATGGAGTGTGTCCATGATCATCTTGTCACCTGTTTGTCACGTCCGATATCTAATAAACTACTGTAGGCTACAGTGTAGCTGTGAAAATACGTTTGTTTACATACATGGAGTGTGTCCATGATCATCTTGTCACCTGTTTGTCACACGTTCGATATTTAATAAACTACTGTAGGCTACAGTGTAGCTGTGAAAATACGTTTGATCATCTTGTCACCTGTGTGTCACTTCCGATATCTAATCCTGGCTCCATGCAGTCATATTTAACACTCCACTTCCTTTTACTGTCTGTATCTCTCTATTATTGTCTCTAATCTGATCCCAGACATATTACAAAGTTACATTACCGGAAAACTGAGGTTATTAACCTTCATTGTGACGTCACTGCGACTAAGTTCCCTTGATATCAGCCTTGAGGTATTATTGTATGTTGTCCCTTCGACAAATCTGTTGCCTTTAAGAATGCATTTTAAAGTTCTTACTGCGCGTTAATGTCTGATATATGTTATCGTGATAATCCGTGTTAATGTCTGATATATGTTACCGTGATAATCCGTGTTAATGTCTGATATATGTTACCGTGATAATCCGTGTTAATGTCTGATATATGTTACCGTGATAATCCGTGTTAATGTCTGATATATGTTACCGTGATAATCCGTGTTAATGTCTGATATATGTTACCGTGATAATCCGTGTTAATGTCTGATATATGTTACCGTGATAATCCGTGTTAATGTCTGATATATGTTACCGTGATAATCCGTGTTAATGTCTGATATATGTTACCGTGATAATCCGTGTTAATGTCTGATATATGTTATCGTGATAATCCGTGTTAATGTCTGATATATGTTACCGTGATAATCCGCGTTAATGTCTGATATATGTTACCGTGATAATCCGTGTTAATGTCTGATATATGTTACCGTGATAATCCGTGTTAATGTCTGATATATGTTACCGTGATAATCCGCGTTAATGTCTGATATATGTAACCGTGATAATCCGTGTTAATGTCTGATATATGTTACCGTGATAATCCGTGTTAATGTCTGATATATGTTACCGTGATAATCCGTGTTAATGTCTGATATATGTTACCGTGATAATCCGTGTTAATGTCTGATATATGTTACCGTGATAATCCGCGTTAATGTCTGATATATGTTACCGTGATAATCCGTGTTAATGTCTGATATATGTTACCGTGATAATCCGTGTTAATGTCTGATATATGTTACCGTGATAATCCGTGTTAATGTCTGATATATGTTACCGTGATAATCCGCGTTAATGTCTGATATATGTTACCGTGATAATCCGTGTTAATGTCTGATATATGTTACCGTGATAATCCGCGTTAATGTCTGATATATGTTACCGTGATAATCCGCGTTAATGTCTGATATATGTTACCGTGATAATCCGTGTTAATGTCTGATATATGTTACCGTGATAATCCGTGTTAATGTCTGATATATGTTACCGTGATAATCCGTGTTAATGTCTGATATATGTTACCGTGATAATCCGTGTTAATGTCTGATATATGTTACCGTGATAATCCGCGTTAATGTCTGATATATGTTACCGTGATAATCCGTGTTAATGTTTGATATATGTTACCGTGATAATCCGTGTTAATGTCTGATATATGTTACCGTGATAATCCGTGTTAATGTCTGATATATGTTACCGTGATAATCCGTGTTAATCCAATATCGTTCTAAACTACTTTTAATGTTTCTCAAATCATGAATTCATGAGCGCAGCCTATCCAGTAAATGTTCCTTTTAAAAAGTTTTCAAGAATAACTAGCAGAAGTAAACTGATAAAGTTTCCTTCATACTTAAAGATTCCGTGAGTAACGACTTGATAAAGAATTAAGTTCCCATTGTCTTGTAGCTAAAACTGACTTTTACTCTGAGTAATACCACAGGCGTTTGATAAAAATATAATAACCTACCACTACTATATTAACAAGGTGAGACACTCCGATACTTCAACTGTGGAACGGAATTGGAACTCTTCAAACGAGCATTTGCAAGAAGCAATCTGATTGGTCAATTAATTTGATTAACCAATCAGATTGCAACTTGCAAAACTGCTTGCTTGAAAGATCAACTTCCGTTCCATAGTTGATGCATCGTCCGCTACTTGGATACTTCGTGGCCTGTTTCATATTAAAAAAACCGCAACTTCGCGACAAAAACCTGGCATATATTGCAAAAAGAGGATTCTTAAGTAAGGTACGTTGATTGAACGAGCGGACACCCAATATTTTCGTCAAATTTGGTCTAATTTCAAAGTGAATTGGAGAGTACCCTCAACTTCCGGTTTATGGAGTGTCTTACCTTGTTCATATAGTAGGGGTAGGGCATTGTATTTTCCAAAAGCACATGCAGACGCCTGTGGTAAATGAATATGCAGACGCCTGTGGTAAATGAATACTGCTTACTTTTTAGTGGTCGATGCTATCTGAACCTTTGATCATATTTGGTCACTGTACAACAATGAATACTGTTTACTTTTTAGTGGCCGATGCTATTTGAACCTTTGATCATATTTGGTCACTGTACAACAAATACTGCTTACTTTTTAGTGATCGAGGCTATTTGAACTTTTAATCATATTTGGTCACTGTACAACAACAAATATTGCTTACTTTTTTAGTGATCGATGCTATTTGAACCTTTAATCATATTTGGTCACTGTACAACAACAAATATTGCTTACTTTTTTAGTGATCGATGCTATTTGAACCTTTAATCATATTTGGTCACTGTACAATAATGAATGTTGCTTACTTTTTAGTGACCGATGCTATTTGAACCTTTGATCATGTTTGGTCCACTGTACTGTAACACGATGTGTATGTACTACATATGTGTAGTTATGAACACAAAGTGTGCCAGTGTAGACTAACCCGTCCCGATCGATACCGCCTTCTACCAGATCACAAAACGACACGAGCTTCTACATGGTACCTTTGGCGACGGTAAAAATTAGCAGTGCTATCTCTACGGCAGTACGCTCTTTATATCTATTCAGTTTCTATTTGGTATTTCGAGATATACACAAGAAAACAACAGTAAATATGAGTACTGTATAATGCAAAAAATCCTTTGTGTAATGCCATTGCACGAGCGCCATGTGTGTATGCCAATTATATCTTGTATGATATTATTATATTTATGCAAATAAGTTGAAAACAAAAATACAATAAAATATTTTGAAAAATTTGAAGTTACATCAATATGTATATATGCAATTTGTTGAATCTGCTGATACCCACTCCTTATATATACATGTATTCAAATTAAAGTACATTATTATGTTATTTAAAAAAAAAGCACTTTTAACTTTTAAACAGATAAGTTATCTGTATAAATATCTTTTTGATGAAATACCACACATGTGTTGACAACTACACATGTGTTTGGCAACTACACATATGTTTGACCGCTACACATGTGTTTGACAACTACACACGTGTTTGACAAGTCCACATATGTTTGACAACTACACGTGTGTTTGACAACTACACACGTGTTTGACAACTACACATATGTTTGACAACTACACACGTGTTTGACAACTACACATGTGTTTGACAACTACACACATGTTTGACAACTACACACCTGTTTGACAACTACACATGCGTTTGACAACTACACTTATGTTTGACAACTACACATGTGTTTGGCAACCACACATATATTTGACAACTACATTCCTTGTCGTTCGGGTCTACGTGCAATGTGTGATGAATCAAGGTTTGTTCGACCTTGTAGAATCCATTATCCTTTTAGACAGGCATTCCAAATGTCTATATTTAGAATGAGGACGATTTGAGTTATATTGAGAATCTGACATTTAGCTTCCACTACGACGGTTGGCATTGAACTTTGAGTGTTCGTTCCACGCTTAATTGACCTGAATTGAGTTTTTTTGAACCAACCTCAGCCCTCATTATAGATATGTGAGGAGACTCGTAGCCCTACCCTCGTGGGTGTTACAACTCCTTACCTACCCTCGTGAGTGTTACAAATCCTTACCTACCTCGTGAGTGTTACAACTCCTTACTTACCCTCGTGGGTGTTATAACTCCTTACCTACCCTCGTGAGTGTTACAGCTCCTTATCTACCCTCTTGAGTGTTACAACTTCTTACCTACCCTCGTGGGTGTTATAAATCCTTACCTACCCTCGTGAGTGTTACCATTTCTTACCACCCTCGTGGGTGTTACAACTCCTACTTACCCTCGTGGGTGTTATAACTCCTTACCTACCCTCGTGAGTGTTACAGCTCCTTACCTACCCTTGTGAGTGTTACAACTCCTACTTACCCTCGTGGGTGTTATAACTCCTTACCTACCCTCGCGAGTGTTAAAACTCCTTACCTACCTCGTGAGTGT
The DNA here is from genome assembly GCF_041381155.1 of Argopecten irradians. Taxonomy (NCBI): domain Eukaryota; kingdom Metazoa; phylum Mollusca; class Bivalvia; order Pectinida; family Pectinidae; genus Argopecten; species Argopecten irradians. The sequence continues at coordinate 34,244,474 of NC_091148.1, forward strand.
TACAACTCCTTACCTACCCTCGTGAGTGTTACAACTCCTTACCTACCTCGTGAGTGTTACAAATCCTTACCTACCTCGTGAGTGTTACAACTCCTTACCTACCCTCGTGGGTGCTATAACTCCTTACCTACCCTCGTGAGTGTTACAACTCCTTACCTACCCTCGTGAGTGTTACAAATCCTTACCTGCCTCGTGAGTGTTACAACTCCTTACCTACCTCGTGAGTGTTACAACTCCTTACCTCACCCCGTGAGTGTTACAATTCCTTACCTAGCCTCGTGAGTGTACATCTACCGTGAGTGTTACAACTTCTTACCTACCCTCGTGAGTGTTACAACTCCTTACCTACCTCGTGAGTGTTACAACTCCTTACCTACCCATGTGAGTGTTATTACTCCTTACCTACCTCTTGAGTGTTACAACTCCTTACCTACCCCTGTGAGTGTTACAAATCCTTACCTGCCTCGTGAGTGTTACAACTCCTTACCTACCTCGTGAGTGTTACAACTCCGTACCTACCCCCGTGAGTGTTACAACTTCTTACCTTCCCTCGTGAGTGTTACAACTCCTTAGCTACCCTCTTGAGTGTTACAACTTCTTACCTTCCCTCGTGAGTGTTACAACTCCTTAGCTACCCTCGTGGGTGTTACAACTCCTTACCTACCCTCGTGAGTGTTACAACTCCTTACCTACCCTCGTGAGTGTTACAACTCCTTACCTACCTCGTGAGTGTTACAACTCCTTACCTACCCTCGTGAGTGTTACAACTCCTTACCTACCCTCGTGAGTGTTACAACTCCTTACCTACCCTCGTGAGTGTTACAACTCCTTACCTACCCTCGTGAGTGTTACAACTCCTTACCTACCCTCTTGAGTGTTACAACTCCTTACATACCCTCGTGAGTGTTACAACTCCTTACCTACCCTCGTGAGTGTTACAACTCCTTACCTACCCTCTTGAGTGTTACAACTCCTTACATACCCTCGTGAGTGTTACAACTTCTTACATACCCTCGTGAGTGTTAAAAATCCTTACCTACCCTGGTGGGTGTTACAACTCCTTACCCTTCTGTTTGCTCACAAATAGCACGTGTATCACCATACTGACGACTCCATATTGTAAATGGTATTGGTCTCTAGTGACTGTGTTACAACGGGCCACTTATGTCATTATTCGTCTGCCGCTTATGGCATTGCTTATAATAACATCAAAAAGAACGCGAGCTTTCCCCACATAACCTGTCGACTGTTAGAATAGATTATCAATAACAGTTTCTAGTTGTAATATTTACATACGTAAAGTGCCGTGGGTTCCCGAGGGTGAATGTTTAGGATTCCCACGGGTAGCCATGTTGCGAGTTCCGAGGCAAATGCCATATTAGAGAGTTAAAAAGCACTAAACGAGCTGTTTCATTTTACAACCCATGGCTTAGACGGCCCTAAACGAGCTGTTACATTTTACACCCCGTGGCATGAATAGATCATGATATTTTACAATGTGTTTGATGCATAATAAAACGACCTTATTAAGTTATAAACTGTCGGTTTCCATTGGTAATCTGCCGTCGATAGTTTGTATCACTTACAACTGACATGGGTAAAATATCAACACCGCCATTATAACAAGACTGTAATATACACCGAAATATAAAAAGGGATTATAGATTTATGTCGAGAGACCTGGTGAAGGTCAAGGACAAAATAAATTATAGATTTATGTCGAGAGTCCTGGTGAAGGTCAAGGACAAAATAAATTATAGATTTATGTCGAGAGTCCTGGTGAAGGTCAAGGACAAAATAAATTATAGATTTATGTCGAGAGTCCTGGTGAAGGTCAAGGACAAATAATTATAGATTTATGTCGAGAGTCCTGGTGAAGGTAAGGACAAAATAATTATAGATTTATGTCGAGAGTCCTGGTGAAGGTCGGACAAAATAATTATAGATTTATGTCGAGAGCTGTGAGTCAGACAGATTTATGTCGAGAGTCCTGGTGAAGGTCAAGGACAAAATAGATTATAGATTTATGTCGAGAGTCCTGGTGAAGGTCAAGGACAAATTTATGTCGCGAGTCCTGGTGAAGGTCAAGGACAACAAAATGTATGAAAGATTTATGTCGAGAATCCGAACAAAGGTCAAGGACAATGGAAGCAGGAAGCTCGGAGAAGTAAGCACTCTCTGCCTCTTCGACAACATCTACAATTTAAATCTATTATATGTAATTGTAGGTCAGGCTCAAGAGATAATTTTACTTTTCAGCCCCACGAATATGAGGCCAACGACGGCTAGTAACCGATGTTGGTTTGTGGACTTCCTTTAGGCATTACTTTGGCATGTCTATTTCTCATTAACGTGGCACGTCTTTAAAATACTATAGCCGTCATATAATTTGAACAAAAAAAGGAAAGCAAATAATGGGAAATGATCATATAGTTAGCCATTACACGCTTGTGTAAACGAACAAGCTTCGAACTTTCCTGAAGGCAAATCATCTCTATAGCAATACGCTGTGGTTGAACCCTTAATCGACTGTTCAGTGGTTAACCCGCAAATCCACGAAGATCAATGAGAGTACCAAGAAAGACTAAGCTGGCCTATATAAATATCATATTTAATTGGATGGACATGTATATGCCTCTAGCCAGAAGGAGGTGATGTCTGGCGAGGCGAGATTGCCGCAGGTTTGCACAGTAAACAACATCGTGTCACCGCTAGAATTTATCGATTACTTTTGCAGAACAACAACAATCAAAACGAGGCGCGGATTATCAGATTTTTTGTGGCGTAGTGAAGAATTGCAAGGTCGCAGTTTCTGGGTTCTGCTCTAGTTGATGTCTCAGCACTACTGTATATGCTACCTATGTAAATGGTGTAAAGGACTATGTGATAGCCTAAGCATAACAATTCTCCCCATTCCCTCTGTTTCTAACGTACATGTTATATATTATGCATTTGCAATTAGAAATGCAAAAAAAGGAAAATAAAACTTATAAGTTAATTATGCAAGCGTTTGTAGGACACAGATTTCTCACAAGAGAAATTGACGATAATAATCACGATAATAATTATGTTTTAGGAAGTGTCCTTCCGCCCCCTCTGCTTTAATTTCTATCTGCCGTACATTGCCTTTCGCTTTCCCAAATGTGATTGGTGAGAGTCCTGCGGCCTATATAAAGACGACCTCGAAGACAGGTAACAGGGTTTCAGCTACAACGCTTGCTACTGCAGGAAGCCTCTTATTGACCACTGAGTTGTACTTAGTAAAATAATATCATGTTCAATAGTAGGCAATACTGACTAACATTTAACGATTGACTGCCCCGTGTAAGTGTAATGATGTATTGTGGGTAAAAATTGAATAGCCATTAATCTGAAAAATGCCAGAATCTCGGGGATATCCAACGACAGATTTGCTACTGTTCCTGGAAGGTCAAGGCAAGACTACAGAATTTTTCATCATTAATTCCTGACTGGTATTCTACCTTGATTATTGTATGCTATTTTAGTCTTATTTATATGTACCGATGTAATCACTTATTGACGGGCCAGTTTTCGCGGACTCCTTAGTGACCAATCGACCTCGAACCTGCAACCCGGAGGTGAAGGGCGAATGGAAGTAGAATGTCAGACGCTCCACCACGTGAACACCGTGGCCCTGATGTAGAATAGGCTAAAACATGTGCTAAGGTCCTCTATTCTTAGAGAGCCTCATTGTGGAGTACACCGAGTAATGATGTCAACCTTCGCCGAAATTACCCTCCATTGCTGTGAATTATTGATGCTCTAGTTCTGGCGATCGATCCGTTGGGTCCAGGGGACTTCTAGCCTTCTTCTGGCTCGCTCGTCACTTTGTTAGTCCGAACAGTCACTGGTTCCAGGCTTACCAAACTACATGTAATCAAACGCTAGTAACATGACAGGACCCGGTGTGACGGTAACATGACAGGAGTTGTCCCGAAAGTATTGAGCTACACTGTACCTTAACTCTGACAATACAAGTTAAAAAGTATGCATTTGAGATTGAAGAAAAATAATGAAGTATATTTTTTTTTTCAAAATTCGTTTCTAAGACAACTCCTTGCGTTTCTAAGGAAGCGCCATTTTTGTTTAATTCTGTTAGGATACGACACGGCATTAATATGTTACAGCGAGATAGCACTATACTGTATGTATAATATCCGGAATAGGGGTATGTATAATATCCGGATCAGGGGTAACACTGGTCACATTAGATGATGTCAAACGGGTGTGATGATGTGTTTAATATTGGGTTTTAGTATGGCATGTTGCACGATGTCTGTGTAGTATTACCGGGAAGGCTATGTTGTTGAATGTCTTTTTTTCAGTCTGCTTATTGAATTTTATGTTGTCGCTTATATCTGGTGTATTACTTGGCGAGGTATGTAAAATGTATTTGGAAGTACTGTAATGCCAGTATTAAGTCGGTATGTAGTCGACTAGGACGACCAGCTTGATGTCTGGATAAAAATGAATAGTTCAGTAGACATTAGCTATAATATCAGCGTGGGGCCGCGGTGGCCGAGTGGTTAAGATGTGTCCACATATTACCACAAGCCCTCCACCTCTGGGTCGCGAGTTCGAATCCCATGTGTGCCAGTTGCTAGGTACTGACCGCTGGTCGTTGTTTTTTTCCGGGTACTCCGGCTTTCCTCCACCAACAAACCTGACAGTCCCTACATGACTTAGGCTGTTAATAGGACGTTAAACTAATATACCCAAACCCTAATACCCATTTGATTTGGGATACCTTGGTCAGTGTCTTTAGCAAGTGAGTGAGGTTGTAACAAAACCACTGATGTTCTCAGCAGTATGGTACAGTGAAATATGTCAATATGCGTACAAGGATAGAATAGCCAGTCTTATAGTGAGTTATGTCAAGTCGATATTGAAAAGTTCTGTAAGTGGATGATTACAATACCACTGATGTTCTCAGCAGTATGGTACAGTGAAATATGTCGAATGTCGTACAAGGATAGAATAGCCATAGTGAGTTATGACAAGTCATATTGAAAAGTTCTGTAAGTGGATGATTACATACCACAGCAGTATGGTACAGTGAGATAACACTATAATCATGCCGTTCAAAGATAGAATAGCCAGCCTTATAGTGAGTTATGTCAAGTCGATATTGAAAAGTTCTGTAAGTGGATGGTTACAGTACACATCAAACTGAAATGCTCCTTCGTCACTTCAGACAGACATTTTTAATTATCCATCAGTTGACATTACTTTTGTCCTTTTGTATGAGATAAAACACTGAAACACAAGATCCGACTAAATACTATCAATCGATTTACGTCCAGTCGAGAGAAATCATTAGGACTGAGAATTGATTTATTTATGAATAGTTAATTCGACAACTACGAGATATAATTAATTTCAATGTAATTAAGCTTAACACTCGTAAACAAAAGTTTACGAATTTCAACGTAATTCAATTAATATGAAAATAATAGATTACAGTGTATTTCATTACATGTAACTGCAGTGAATGCAATTTTGCTTTCAGTAAATACACATTGTAAATATCTACACACAAAACGTTAGCAAAGTTTCTTTGGTGTGTGTACTAGTTAGACCAGAGTCGAGCTTCCTGATTTCTGTGTTCTGTTTCACGTGTTTATAGGTAATTCCTGATTTCTGTGCTCCAGCATTCCTCGGTGAATTAGGGAGTGGTTGAATTCAGTTTTAACACAGTGCTTTACTTTTTGTCGGTAACGCACTGAAATACTCAATGAATATCCGTACAGAAAGGCCATTAAACATCACGGAGGATGTTTCTTTTGCTTCATTATAACTTTCTTTTTGACCTTCTTTCATTGTCCTGTAGTATCATAACTCACTGTAATATATATGACAAAATTATTGATTTGTTAAGACATTTATTAAAAAAAAGCAAAACTATTATAGAACTAAGTCTTGGAGATATTCCAGAGATCAATGGCGTCATTCACCCATTGATTATGTCTTTGTAAAACTGAAATCATTTCAGGAGAAAATAACAGACATACGGATACTTTATTTGAAAATTTATTATGTATATTAAACTTCCAAACTACCTGTTATATTTGTTGTCGCACATAGAGCCTTCAGTTTTACTATGTCACCGACCTGAGGTGGACATGACAACAGTGATAGTAACCCATGGAATATCGAGAATGGTATTCCCAGACTACTTAACATTCTCTATTCATTGACATCCATCCGGCATACAAATGTAGGCTAAGCAATTCATGGAGTAGGTTGGTAACCCCGTGTTCTCGTTGGGTATTTGTAAATATGTATTGTTGAGACTTGCTACTTCAGCATAATTAGTAAGTATCTAACTCTATGTGTTATTATTTGGCTGAGATGATTATTTTGAAGTGTGACAGCGGTAACATATTGTACTAGATATTTTTTGTAATCTGTTCAGTTTATCTTAATGGTTACCCATCCTAATACCATTCGTACATAAGGTTAATGAAAACGCCGTCGCTGTTGTCTTTTGCGCTTCCTCTGATGCTCAAATGTATTGGTACTTAAGACACCAATACCCAGTCTAAGTGGACTGTCTGTAGGGTTAAGCTTATAGATTTATTACATCTATTGTAGCCTACGTTTTTACGGTTTGGCTGGTGGCCTTTTTCTGTGACAATTGTTTTGAAATGAATTCTATGTGGTTGTTGTGTCTTTTTGCAAGTTACCAATGCCATTGTTAAGGAATGTGCTACATGTACTCAGGCGACTTAGGTGTATTAATAACAAACTAGTTCTCGTATGCGATTTCTTAGGCGAATTTTCGCGATCCAAGTAAATTCGCGAAAGTTTATCTCTGCGAATTCATATCTACATCATTTATATTGATAGGAATTTTCAATTTTACAAATTATTTTTTCCAAACTTGTTTTGAAATGGAAACCGCGAATTGTAATAATCGCAAATGAAAGTAGGTTTGCTGTACTGACACACTAAAGCCCTTCATCTCTCGGATAGAGAGTTTCAACCCGCTTTCCATTGAGCCCTTAGGCCCATGTGCTTTCTCCGGTTACGTCTATTCTCCATCTCCTTCAATATCCCTGACCTTGAATATGACGTAAAAACACAGAGAGCATTACATGTTGCTGCAGCAGCCAATGTTTCAATGTCCCAGTATTAATGCAGTGTTGCGTGATTCCGTGTAGATGTTAATGACATTAAAACAACAAACACGCTGAATTAGCTCGGTTATTTCTTGGATGCAGTTTCTTTTGTTTGGCACTACAATGTAAAACAATAGTCTTTTGTGTTGTGTAAGACTGTGCACTATTTGGGAGACGGCCATGCTCTGTCTAAGGAGTCGAGTCACGCTGGTAATGAAACGTTCACTACATCACTATGGTGACTATGGCGACTCAAAAAGTTCGAATAAATGCTCAGTTAATATCTGAAGCTGATAAACGGACTGGTCTGTTCTGTGATTAATGAAGAAGACGCTTCATCCTAATTGTAACGGATCTCACGCGTCGGTCCTACCAAGGTTTGTTTCGACTGTAAACTGCAATGTAATTGCACCAGCCTGTAAAAGGTCATTCTACATAGAGATGGCCTAAGATAAAAAAAATACGTGTAACCTACATGTACAGTAATTATTATGGTGGCTGATTTGTGCCATTTTCGCTATTTCGCGTAACATACATGTACAGTAATTATTATGGTGGCTGATTTGTGCCATTTTCGCTATTTCGCGTAACCTACATGTACAGTAATTATTATGGTGGCTGATTTGTGCCATTTTCGCTATTTCGCGTTGGAAAAAACGGATATAGTGAAAATCCAACGTTACACGAATTAACTGCCATAAATTACAGTTTACAACAACAATACCACCAATATATACAGATTATTGAGTCAATATTGTTAAGTACCAGTTGTTATATAATTATCTATTTACAGTGTGTTAGACGTAAATATTGTTAAACGCCAGTCGTTATAGAATTATCTATTTACAGTGTGTTAGACGTAAATATTGTTAAACGCCAGTCGTTATAGAATTATCTGTGTACAGTGTGTTAGACGTAAATATTGTTAAACGCCAGTCGTTATAGAATTATCTATTTACAGTGTGTTAGACGTAAATATTGTTAAACGCCAGTCGTTATAGAATTATCTGTTTACAGTGTGTTAGACGTAAATATTGTTAAACGCCAGTCGTTATAGAATTATCTATTTACAGTGTGTTAGACGTAAATATTGTTAAACGCCAGTCGTTATAGAATTATCTGTGTACAGTGTGTTAGACGTAAATATTGTTAAACGCCAGTCGTTATAGAATTATCTATTTACAGTGTGTTAGACGTAAATATTGTTAAACGCCAGTCGTTATAGAATTATCTGTTTACAGTGTGTTAGACGTAAATATTGTTAAACGCCAGTCGTTATAGAATTATCTATTTACAGTGTGTTAGACGTAAATATTGTTAAACGCCAATCGTTATAGAATTATCTATTTACAGTGTGTTAGACGTAAATATTGTTAAGTACTAGTTGTTATAGAATTATCTGTTTACAGTGTGTTAGACGTAAATATTGTTAAACGCCAGTCGTTATAGAATTATCTATTTACAGTGTGTTAGACGTAAATATTGTTAAACGCCAGTCGTTATAGAATTATCTATTTACAGTGTGTTAGACGTAAATATTGTTAAACGCCAGTCGTTATAGAATTATCTGTTTACAGTGTGTTAGACGTAAATATTGTTAAACGCCAGTCGTCGTTATAGAATTATCTATTTACAGTGTGTTAGACGTAAATATTGTTAAAAGCCAGTCGTTATAGAATTATCTATTTACAGTGTGTTAGACGTAAATATTGTTAAACGCCAGTCGTTATAGAATTATCTGTTTACAGTGTGTTAGACGTAAATATGTATGTTAAGTACAGTTGTTATAGAATTATCTGTTTACAGTGTGTTAGACGTAAATATTGTTAAACGCCAGTCGTTATAAAATTATCTATTTACAGTGTGTTAGTAGACGTAAATATTGTTAAACGCCAGTCGTTATAGAATTATCTATTTACAGTGTGTTAGACGTAAATATTGTTAAGTACTAGTCGTTATAGAATTATCTGTTTACAGTGTGTTAGACGTAAATATTGTTAAACGCCAGTCGTTATAGAATTATCTATTTACAGTGTGTTAGACGTAAATATTGTAAAAGTCGCCAGTCGTAAATATTGTTAGTTTATAGAATTATCTATTTACAGTGTGTTAGACGTAAATATTGTTAAACGCCAGTCGTTATAGAATTATCTATTTACAGTGTGTTAGACGTAAATATTGTTAAACGCCAGTCGTTATAGAATTATCTATTTACAGTGTGTTAGACGTAAATATTGTTAAGTACGCCAGTCGTTATAGAATTATCTATTTACAGTGTGTTAGACGTAAATATTGTTAAACGCCAGTCGTTATAGAATTATCTATTTACAGTGTGTTAGACGTAAATATTGTTAAACGCCAGTCGTTATAGAATTATCTATTTACAGTGTGTTAGACGTAAATATTGTTAAGCCAGTGTTATAGAATTATCTGTTTACAGTGTGTTAGACGTAAATATTGTTAAACGCCAGTCGTTATAGAATTATCTATTTACAGTGTGTTAGACGTAAATATTGTTAAACGCCAGTCGTTATAAATTATCTATTTACAGTGTGTTAGACGTAAATATTGTTAAGTACGCCAGTCGTTATAGAATTATCTATTTACAGTGTGTTAGACGTAAATATTGTTAAACGCCAGTCGTTATAGAATTATCTGTTTACAGTGTGTTAGACGTAAATATTGTTAAACGCCAGTCGTTATAGAATTATCTATTTACAGTGTGTTAGACGTAAATATTGTTAAACGCCAGTCGTTATAGAATTATCTATTTACAGTGTGTTAGACGTAAATATTGTTAAACGCCAGTCGTTATAGAATTATCTATTTACAGTGTGTTAGACGTAAATATTGTTAAACGCCAGTCGTTATAGAATTATCTATTTACAGTGTGTTAGACGTAAATATTGTTAAACGCCAGTCGTTATAGAATTATCTATTTACAGTGTGTTAGACGTAAATATTGTTAAACGCCAGTCGTTATAGAATTATCTATTTACAGTGTGTTAGACGTAAATATTGTTAAACGCCAGTCGTTATAGAATTATCTGTTTACAGTGTGTTAGACGTAAATATTGTTAAACGCCAGTCGTTATAGAATTATCTATTTACAGTGTGTTAGACGTAAATATTGTTAAACGCCAGTCGTTATAGAATTATCTGTTTACAGTGTGTTAGACGTAAATATTGTTAAACGCCAGTCGTTATAGAATTATCTGTTTACAGTGTGTTAGACGTAAATATTGTTAAACGCCAGTCGTTATAAATTATCTTTACAGTGTGTTAGACGTAAATATTGTTAAACCAGTCGTTATAGAATTATCTTTTACAGTGTGTTAGACGTAAATATTGTTAAACGCCAGTCGTTATAAAATTATCTATTTACAGTGTGTAAGACGTAAATATTGTTAAACGCCAGTCGTTATAGAATTATCTATTTACAGTGTGTTAGACGTAAATATTGTTAAACGCCAGTCGTTATAGAATTATCTATTTACAGTGTGTTAGACGTAAATATTGTTAAACGCCAGTCGTTATAGAATTATCTATTTACAGTGTGTTAGACGTAAATATTGTTAAACGCCAGTCGTTATAGAATTATCTGTTTACAGTGTGTTAGACGTAAATATTGTTAAACGCCAGTCGTTATAGAATTATCTATTTACAGTGTGTTAGACGTAAATATTGTTAAACGCCAGTCGTTATAGAATTATCTGTTTACAGTGTGTTAGACGTAAATATTGTTAAACGCCAGTCGTTATAGAATTATCTGTTTACAGTGTGTTAGACGTAAATATTGTTAAACGCCAGTCGTTATAGAATTATCTATTTACAGTGTGTTAGACGTAAATATTGTTAAGTACTAGTTGTTATAGAATTATCTGTTTACAGTGTGTTAGACGTAAATATTGTTAAGTACTAGTTGTTATAGAATTATCTGTTTACAGTGTGTTAGACGTAAATATTGTTAAACGCCAGTCGTTATAGAATTATCTATTTACAGTGTGTTAGACGTAAATATTGTTAAGTACTAGTTGTTATAGAATTATCTATTTACAGTGTGTTAGACGTAAATATTGTTAAGTACTAGTTGTTATAGAATTATCTATTTACAGTGTGTTAGACGTAAATATTGTTAAACGCCAGTCGTTATAAAATTATCTATTTACAGTGTGTTAGACGTAAATATTGTTAAGTACCAGTCGTTATAGAATTATCTATTTACAGTGTGTTAGACGTAAATATTGTTAAACGCCAGTCGTTATAGAATTATCTATTTACAGTGTGTTAGACGTAAATATTGTTAAGTACTAGTTGTTATAGAATTATCTGTTTACAGTGTGTTAGACGTAAATATTGTTAAACGCCAGTCGTTATAGAATTATCTATTTACAGTGTGTTAGACGTAAATATTGTTAAACGCCAGTCGTTATAGAATTATCTATTTACAGTGTGTTAGACGTAAATATTGTTAAACGCCAGTCGTTATAGAATTATCTATTTACAGTGTGTGTTAGACGTAAAATATTGTTAAACGCCAGTCGTTATAGAATTATCTGTGTACAGTGTGTTAGACGTAAATATTGTTAAACGCCAGTCGTTATAGAATTATCTGTGTACAGTGTGTTAGACGTAAATATTGTTAAACGCCAGTCGTTATAGAATTATCTGTTTACAGTGTGTTAGACGTAAATATTGTTAAACGCCAGTCGTTATAGAATTATCTATTTACAGTGTGTTAGACGTAAATATTGTTAAGTACTAGTTGTTATAGAATTATCTGTTTACAGTGTGTTAGACGTAAATATTGTTAAACGCCAGTCGTTATAGAATTATCTATTTACAGTGTGTTAGACGTAAATATTGTTAAACGCCAGTCGTTATAGAATTATCTATTTACAGTGTGTTAGACGTAAATATTGTTAAACGCCAGTCGTTATAAAATTATCTATTTACAGTGTGTTAGACGTAAATATTGTTAAACGCCAGTCGTTATAGAATTATCTATTTACAGTGTGTTAGACGTAAATATTGTTAAACGCCAGTCGTTATAAAATTATCTATTTACAGTGTGTTAGACGTAAATATTGTTAAACGCCAGTCGTTATAGAATTATCTATTTACAGTGTGTTAGACGTAAATATTGTTAAGTACCAGTCGTTATAGAATTATCTGTGTACAGTGTGTTAGACGTAAATATTGTTAAACGCCAGTCGTTATAGAATTATCTATTTACAGTGTGTTAGACGTAAATATTGTTAAACGCCAGTCGTTATAGAATTATCTATTTACAGTGTGTTAGACGTAAATATTGTTAAACGCCAGTCGTTATAGAATTATCTATTTACAGTGTGTTAGACGTAAATATTGTTAAACGCCAGTCGTTATAGAATTATCTATTTACAGTGTGTTAGACGTAAATATTGTTAAACGCCAGTCGTTTATAAAATTATCTGTTTACAGTGTGATGGACGTAAATATCAAAAGTGCAGAGTAACGGGGTCATATTATATTGATGTCATCCGACAATTATCATCCCGTGTCTATCGTCAGATACATGGTGTCTGTCTAAAGGTCTTGATATCATCCGTATGATAAACATTCTTCATGTGGCAACACGGAGTTTGTGTCACTGGGACTAAGCTATAATAGAAATAGGTGTAATTTGTACTAACACAACACTGAAATCTGATCCGAGCTCCTCTTATAGTTCATCGAATTATGAACGAAAGAGATTAATGGTAAAATGACTGTTAGGATGTTAAACTAACGTCGACAGAAAACTATGACAGTAAAGACCGGTCTGTTTCTCAGCTGCGTTCTTTGTTAGTTTCGAACAACACATCTTTGAACACTTCTCAAGATTGTTGTTTGGAGACATTTCAGTCTGCATTATCTATTACGTATAATTAGGGTGATTGTTATAAAGCTGTATATACATGTATGGTATATATACATTGATAAATAAATAGTTCAATATATGAAAAAAAAATGTGCATCGATTAATATCTAAACACAAAAAGATCAGCTGTCATATTTTAGTCATATTATATGTATATTTTCCAAATATCTATACACTGTGTTCCATTTAAACTTATCCTCTCGGAAGTAAAAGTTGCCGAAGTAAACTTATCAAATGTTGAGAACAGAATGCTTTGTCGTTATGACACTAGACTGTTACAGACAAATAATGAATACTGACGTACTACTCGTAGTGATGTTCAGTAGTAGCTAGGCAACTCGTAACTCAACGTCATAAGTATTCTGTGGTCAGGTAAATCTTCACGGGCAAAATAGACAGATGTTCTCAACTTACCCCATGGAGATGATATTTCATGGAAATTTATTGAACGTATTATTTACCTGATGTTTATTGCAGTGTATCTATATATGAAGTGACAGTAACTATTCTCTGTACATTCGGAAGTTTGAAAACAAATGGGTAGTGTCGGACGGGACGCTTGTACAGCAGTGTGTTATCAGATAGAATAGAGTTTGTAGACTATTACATTATATTGTCTTCATCTCTTTCCCAGACACCGGTTAGATATTGCTTCTCGTCACTGCTGTTCGTGTATTGAAGATGATATGTTGTTTTCATTTGTTTGATGAAAAGATTAGTTGCTTAGCGACACAATTAATAAGAATACAATGTACAATGTCTTTCCATTTCCAAAGTTTGAGTAAATATTCCATAACAAATAATATATACAAGGAAGAGTCAACACTTTGATATCCTATAAGACACATGTAATATTTATATGACTAGTCATGCTCATAACCAAATAGTTTTGTTGGTCCTCATAAGGTCCGTTATGTAACTGTCTTTTAATATAAATGTATGACAGGCAACTTATGTAGTCAGTGATGGAATGCAAAACAATCTCATACTACTGGCGAATTGCACCAGTCCGGAGTTTTCATGGGTATCCGACTCTGTCGATTAGATACTATACGTGTAAAGTGCCCCTGCTGAGATTGTTATGACTGTCGTTAGTGTATCTACACAATTGCATGCCAACATGTATTTATTTTGATGGAGCTTACCCAAATATTTTCGCCCGTATCCTAATTGTTTGCCCAGCGTTGTTGACCGTCTATACATTATTGTACACGACAAACCAATGTGGAATTCCTGTGTGTCAATTAAGCCAGCTAGGTTCATTATAGTTCATTAGTCGCAGGTTTGCGCGTGCTTCACGCGCGTGATTTATATCATACACATGTATTTCATGTCTTTAACGTTTTTGGGGGAACCATGTAATTTATTAATAATGGTAAAACATGGTGAACGTAACATGTACAGTATAGGTTAGTACCACGTTACGGGACTAATGCATCGATAGAAGGCCGGGAACTGTTCATTAGGACGAAATGATTGGCTAACTGTTAAACACGTGGTCCGGGTTAGGTGATGACGGCGCTTGTCCAAACTCTCCAGAAGTCCGCTTTGTAATCTGGACATAGTCTAGTTTGGCAAGTGTCCTCTCGGCTAGTCTGTATCGCTCTTGACCAGTGTCCTCTCGGCCAGTTTGTATCGCTTGTTTGCTCTGTGCGGACATATACATACACAGGATTTACCTTTCTATTGTTTATTAAGTTCAAGGTAGGTTTCTGAATTGTATTTATACATATGGTCCTTTTCTTTGCTGGAAGGTATTGATTGTGACGTCATGTATTTACGAGCGTAACGTCATACTTTTTCTGAGAAAACGACGTTAATTGCACACACAAAATTATGACGTCACAATGGATACATGTACCCACCCACAGCGGAGCAACTCTGTAATATGCAAAGACGGAATAGGAAATCATGATAGAAGTTAAGGTTTATAAACTTAGAATGTTCTTTAACATGCGTAATTCTTTCCTATAACGAATTTTACGTTAAGTTCCATAAGTTAAGGAGACGTTATAGCCGGGACTAGGGCCTCGCGTGTGTTTTATGTCTTACCAGTATATGATTTTATATCTTGTTTAACTTCCTATTAACAGCAAAGATCATTGATGAACATGGACTTAGAAATGACAGAATGTCATTGTATGTTGAGATAAAACAAAAAATAAAAACAAAAAAAAACAACGTCCACCATCAGTGACTACCTCGCAATTGTCACATTGGAACTTTGACCTCGCAATCCAGAGGTGTAATTCTATTGTTAGCATATATTGACACGTTGACCAAGACACATTACGAATATACCACAGCCTCCCAAAACATAGATAATCCACAAACACACACACACCACTTTGTTTACATTTGAGACCATCCTAAATGGACATGCATATTAGAAGACGTACTCTGCCAACGTTAACGAATCAGCCATAGTGCCCCGTTACGTGTAATCAGCCATAGCGGCCCTTTACGTGTAATCAGCCATAGTGGTCCGTGACGTGTAATCAGCCATAGTGGTCCGTGACGTGTAATCAGCCATAGTGACCCGTGACGTGTAATCAGCCACTGTGACCCGTGACGTGTAATCAGCCATAGTGGTCCGTGACGTGTAATCAGCCATAGTGACCCGTGACGTGTAATCAGCCATAGTGACCCGTGACGTGTAATCAGCCATAGTGGTCCGTGACGTGTAATCAGCCATAGTGGTCCGTGACGTGTAATCAGCCATAGTGGTCCGTGACGTGTAATCAGCCACTGTGACCCGTGACGTGTAATCAGCCATAGTGGTCCGTGACGTGTAATCAGCCATAGTGACCCGTGACGTGTAATCAGCCATAGTGGTCCGTGACGTGTAATCAGCCATAGTGGCCCGTGACGTGTAATCAGCCATAGTGACCCGTGACGTGTAATCAGCCACTGTGACCCGTGACGTGTAATCAGCCACTGTGACCCGTGACGTGTAATCAGCCATAGTGGTCCGTGACGTGTAATCAGCCATAGTGGTCCGTGACGTGTAATCAGCCATAGTGGTCCGTGACGTGTAATCAGCCATAGTGGTCCGTGACGTGTAATCAGCCATAGTGACCCGTGACGTGTAATCAGCCATAGTGACCCGTGACGTGTAATCAGCCATAGTGGTCCGTGACGTGTAATCAGCCATAGTGACCCGTGACGTGTAATCAGCCATAGTGGTCCGTGACGTGTAATCAGCCACTGTGACCCGTGACGTGTAATCAGCCATAGTGACCCGTGACGTGTAATCAGCCATAGTGACCCGTGACGTGTAATCAGCCATAGTGGTCCGTGACGTGTAATCAGCCATAGTGGTCCGTGACGTGTAATCAGCCATAGTGGTCCGTGACGTGTAATCAGCCACTGTGACCCGTGACGTGTAATCAGCCATAGTGACCCGTGACGTGTAATCAGCCATAGTGGTCCGTGACGTGTAATCAGCCATAGTGGTCCGTGACGTGTAATCAGCCATAGTGGTCCGTGACGTGTAATCAGCCATAGTGGCCCGTGACGTGTAATCAGCCATAGTGGCCCGTGACGTGTAATCAGCCACTGTGACCCGTGACGTGTAATCAGCCATAGTGACCCGTGACGTGTAATCAGCCATAGTGGCCCGTGACGTGTAATCAGCCACTGTGACCTGTGACGTGTAATCAGCCATAGTGACCCGTGACGTGTAATCAGCCATAGTGGCCCGTGACGTGTAATCAGCCATAGTGACCCGTGACGTGTAATCAGCCATAGTGGCCCGTGACGTGTAATCAGCCACTGTGACCTGTGACGTGTTAATCAGCCATAGTGGTCCGTGACGTGTAATCAGCCATAGTGACCCGTGACGTGTAATCAGCCATAGTGGTCCGTGACGTGTAATCAGCCATAGTGGTCCGTGACGTGTAATCAGCCATAGTGGTCCGTGACGTGTAATCAGCCATAGTGACCCGTGACGTGTAATCAGCCATAGTGGCCCGTGACGTGTAATCAGCCATAGTGACCCGTGACGTGTAATCAGCCATAGTGGCCCGTGACGTGTAATCAGCCACTGTGACCTGTGACGTGTAATCAGCCATAGTGGTCCGTGACGTGTAATCAGCCATAGTGACCCGTGACGTGTAATCAGCCATAGTGGTCCGTGACGTGTAATCAGCCATAGTGGTCCGTGACGTGTAATCAGCACCGTGACCCGTGACGTGTAATCAGCCATAGTGGCCCGTGACGTGTAATCAGCCACTGTGACCTGTGACGTGTAATCAGCCATAGTGGTCCGTGACGTGTAATCAGCCATAGTGACCCGTGACGTGTAATCAGCCATAGTGGCCCGTGACGTGTAATCAGCCATAGTGACCCGTGACGTGTAATCAGCCATTGTGGTCCGTGACGTGTAATCAGCCATAGTGACCCGTGACGTGTAATCAGCCATAGTGGTCCGTGACGTGTAATCAGCCATAGTGGCCCGTGACGTGTAATCAGCCATAGTGGCCCGTGACGTGTAATCAGCCACTGTGACCTGTGACGTGTAATCAGCCATAGTGACCCGTGACGTGTAATCAGCCATAGTGGTCCGTGACGTGTAATCAGCCATAGTGGTCCGTGACGTGTAATCAGCCATAGTGGTCCGTGACGTGTAATCAGCCACCACTGTGACCCGTGACGTGTAATCAGCCATTGTGGTCCGTGACGTGTAATCAGCCATAGTGGCCCGTGACGTGTAATCAGCCAAAGTGGCCCGTGACGTGTAATCAGCCAAAGTGGTCCGTGACGTGTAATCAGCCATAGTGGCCCGTGACGTGTAATCAGCCATAGTGGCCCGTGACGTGTAATCAGCCATAGTGGTCCGTGACGTGTAATCAGCCATAGTGACCCGTGACGTGTAATCAGCCACTGTGACCCGTGACGTGTAATCAGCCACTGTGACCCGTGACGTGTAATCAGCCATAGTGACCCGTGACGTGTAATCAGCCATAGTGGTCCGTGACGTGTAATCAGCCACTGTGACCCGTGACGTGTAATCAGCCATAGTGGTCCGTGACGTGTAATCAGCCATAGTGGTCCATGACGTGTATTATTATGTGAACTGAGACATATAAACATGGTCTTACACTGTGCGTTTAGCGCCATTTTGACGTTGTTTGGTTTGTGTATTTATGCCATTGTCTGCCTGTGTGTTGGATATCGATTTATAAACAGCTTCTGAGTTCTGGTCGTTTGTCATCGAACGCTGATTTCTCGGGGAGTATTTTAAATGGAAACTCGTATAACGTTATTGATGTAAAAATGCAAAAACACAAATATTTCCAAGCTTGAAAGTCTTGCGTCTTAGAATATCAATTAATGATTAAATCTATTGGAATTCTGGTATAAATTACATAACATTCCTGTTATGACGATGTTATATACAGTATCTCTATAGAATGTCTGTGTATTATAGATTATCAAGGATTTCCCCGAGGTTTCTCTACGTGTCCTAACTTTCCAATTCAATCTAATAAAGTCCTCTCCGTGGTCTACTTTAAGGCTATGATCGTATGTACTACTGGTATTTTACTTCATGGGAACATGTTCTCCATCGATCCACTGTCTTCCAATTTTGTCTGTAGATATTCCATCCTATAGCGACGATACCGCATGGTGTTGGACCGTCAGTGCACACAGGTCACTCGGGAAGCTACACTGATTTCTGTTTTCATAGATAAAACTGCATGTTTATACATTAACAATGCAGACACTTCCGATGTTTCGCCATTGATAAAGGTTTGGCAGACTAAAACGCACGTGTTAATCACGCCCATGTAGATCACTACACTCCATATAGCGCATGTCCCACGGGCTTAGAGGAGGACCACAAAAACAAAACAATAATTTATTGTCTTATTAAGTTTTTATTTCTATTTAAAGATTTAAATTTATTTATTCAATCCAGTTTTCAGCAAATTATCGATTTTTGTTTATACAATGTTGGCATTGTTACCCCAAAAGTCCTGCCAGTAGATGTAAAATATCAAAAGCATTTGAAAAGGAAGGCACGCAGTCTGTCTGTAAACTGGCCACCTGACACAGCGTTAAAACGACATCTGAGGAGCATGCGAAACGTTAACGCACATCAATGTACGAAAACAGACGATCCGACAGACAAAACTGACATTCAACACAAAATGAACACGTGCTTATGGAAAATTTAAACATTACAACATGTGCAACGTAAAAAAACGAGGCCGTCTGCGAAATTGAAATAAAACGTTCTTACGTCAAATATACCTACTCATTGGCATATCAGTTAGCGCAAGGCTACACGTCAGACAGTCAAACTAAAGAGCTTTTGTTCTAATTTCAAGTTTTTAATCGAAACTATGGCTTAATGACCTCCGTCTCTAAGTCGCGCACGGAGAACGGCACGTACCTAGTCAAAATCAAACGCTCGAGCCACCATGGAGATTGCCAATGTCGTCTACGTGTTTGTTGAAGTGTGTATACTCCGGTGGCCTGCTCATGACGTCATCAGAAAGAAGAAACTGTTGAAATGAATTAGAATGACGGGTAAAAACTGTGAGATTTCCTCTACAGGATCAGATCTGGGGAACCCACAAATCTTGTTAGGACGAATCGGATTCGCTAGAGGATAACGCTGATTCGTACGAAACTATGCCTATATCAGATAAAACCAGCTCCTTCCAAGTCGCGAGACTCATTGAATTAAACTAACCTGGTAACATTAAGACAGCGTTAGTTTCAAGCATTATACCGACCTTGCTCATATCACTTTTAATCATGGACATAAAATCGTTACATTTCCCCATGAATTCTTTAATAAAATAATATTAGATTTGTATTTAAGTCCGCGTGATGAACAGCGTAGTTGTTATTTTGTTACAAACCGGTACATTAATTTGAGGAGAGTTATCAATAAATGTTTTGTGAAGGGAGAAGGCGAATCTCACATCTGTTTTTGTTCATTGATCTGTATCGTATTTCCCACGTTACCAAATGATTTCTGCTGTAAAACAATAATGGCCGGCCCTCTCTAAGGAACGCATAACAACCAGGGGAGCATTTTCACGGAAGCACGTAATTTTCGTTCGAGAGTACACAGTTAACTGGAAAATATGGATGAATCTGATGACAGTATGTGGTTACTAGAAGTCCAGTTACCAAATTAGTTTGTTTTTGTTTGGGTTTATGTCCATGCAATATTGTGGAATAAAAGGACAGTTTTTGATAATTGCAGCATATTGGAGCTCTCATCGAAAACGTATCTTGGAATCTCCGATACGTTAACCATATGGCCATAGCGAATTCGTCCCATCCTTATGCCAAATTTTCAAAATATACAAGGAGAGTAAAATATTTTATGTACCCATTCACTTTTTGTAAGACTGAATAAATTTGAACAAGTTTAGAGAACGAAGTTGTAAAGTCGTACGGGCTTGAAGATCTTAGCCCCACAGTGTAAACGTTAAAGCCGAGGGCTTTAGAGAACTTCAAGCTGGCAATACAATACATATCATGTAGTTTAGACGGACAGAAATGAACACAGGCCTACATGTACTTAATGCTGTCTGTGACCAACCTTAAGGGATTATCCTGCTTTAAGTAAAACAAATCTTGAACTAAACGCCGAACCCAGGGACACCTCGTGCACTACATTAGACATTATGCAGTTTACATATATTTATATCAATGGCGATAACTTCTCATTTGAGGTTTGTAACAGTTTATAAGTCTTCATTCACTCCACGCCCAGCCTACGTAGCACTCTACATAATATAGTGTCATCCAATGTAGATACCATTAGATCGGTACACTTAGAACAAAGCCGTTGAAGGTCAAATTTCACCGGATGATCAATTCGTGGAAAGACCAAGTTTGGCGCATTTTTTTACTAAATCTGTACGCGGAGTTGGCCACGTTGTCCTGGGCTTGACGGCGTGGGAACGCTTACATTTAACGCTAAATAAAGGTCGTCTTGTTAAACATGGCGGATGGTGATCACGGTCGGTGATTTTGGCTTTGATTGTCTGTCTGCTGTCAGTGATTCTATATATTTCACACAATTACGTAATCCATTCGCGTGTATGAATACATTTCAGGGGTTCACGACAGGGTTATCATTGCATCGCGATTCATTCATGTGTTTATAAAAAAAGCAATAGAGTGATGAGATGACTTTTAAACAAGATCATATATATCTTCCAGGGTTGCAATTCTGCACATACTTCACAAAATCAGACGAATAAATACGATATTCTATGTCGGTGCGCATCCACATTAATACTCCAACCATTCAGTTTACAGTGAGTGGCAAATCAATTGATTAAATGCAATAATTCATAAACCTACTGACGCAATGTGTTTCCCATTATAATGTTCGAATTTAGTAGATTATAATCGAGTTATTTAATATCAATGGAAATAAATCTCCCGTGGGGAGCCCCTGATGTGCGTGACGGAGCGGAACCCGTACCAGTACGATGCGACATGTGCAAGTCAAAAACAAGAGGAATTAAGTAATTACCCAATACATAATGAAATGGGAGTGAAACCCATGCTAAATTGGCATAGCAATGCATACACCTTTATAGATATTTGTATGTATATTTATTTCTGTCGACAAGTACCGCTACACGCAACACAGCTATTGATAATGTATATATTGTCGATGTGCAAAAGCGCCATGGAAAATGTCATACCATACAGCGGCACATTGAACACGTAATTGCAATATGAATTTATGTAGATAATAAGTCTGTGTGGCTGAGACGCTTGTAGAGTCGGAACAGTTTGTCGCTGTTTCGGGGCCTGATGGGACCTCGCTACACATCAGCGCTTACGGTACGCTTGTATCCAATGTGTGTGTTTCTGGGAGTGTCAAAACATTCCGGTGATTGTGTATCCGTATTGATTTTTATTTACTGTGTGAAATAACTGGGAAATGTGTTGGCTTCATTCGTGCTTAGCTTTCAATTGTTTTAAGTCATGCGTGTCCTTCCAACGATGGTACGAATTCGCCAATTTCTTTGTTGCCTTTTGATATGCATAATTTTTGTTGTCTTGCAATGCTTGAATAAAATCAGCGGCATTCGTAAAATATATTTATAATGTTTCCATAATGTATTGAATATTTGTTTCTTTTATTCCAGATCATGATATAATTCAAGAAGTCGTATGGATTTACAAAACCAAAATGGGAAAGCGGAAGAAAGCCGGATTTCCATGATTCGTTCTTTGTTTACACCGAACACACCCCAACTTTGTGATAACAGACTATATCATTATGATGTCAAGACTTCCAAACTGCGGCCATCAGTTCCGGTTTCCAAACACTTAAAACGCTTGTGACGTTTCTGTTAAATGCATTACACTGTGATATAGATTCAAACGCCAGTATGAACATGATTATTCCTTTCGGTTATACAAAAGGATAATTATTTGTGTTTTGATCATTTTGTGTGAGAAAATATTTGAGGAAATTTATTCGGAGGTTTTAACTGTAAAAGAATCAAAATGACTATGAACAATCTTGATGCCGATAACCGCGTCATTTTAAATGTGGGCGGTATTCGACACGAGACCTACAAAGCCACCCTTAAGAAAATTCCTGCCACCCGTTTGTCCAGGCTGACCGAAGCGCTGGCTAACTACGACCCCGTGTTGAACGAGTACTTCTTCGACCGACACCCGGGCGTGTTTGCTCAAATCCTGAACTACTACCGCTCGGGGAAACTGCACTATCCAACCGACGTGTGCGGTCCTCTATTTGAGGAGGAACTAGAATTCTGGGGCCTGGATTCTAACCAGGTGGAGCCCTGTTGTTGGATGACGTATACGTCACATCGAGACACTCAGGATGTGTTAGGGATCCTGGACAGGTTAGATCTGGACACAGATAAACCTACAGAAGAGGATATAATGAAGAAGTTTGGATGGGAGGAGGAATATCGAGCAGGGGAACTCAACTGTTGGCAGAGGATTCAGCCGAAAATCTGGGCACTCTTCGACGAACCTTACTCGTCTTCTTCAGCAAAGGTACTATTGTTATTAGATTTCAGCTCCAATATCTATATCTACAATTGTACATACCCCATATAAATAAGCTTCCCCGGGCTTCAGGTACAATCTGCCATCACTGACCATAGGCTTAGTGGTATAAGCACAAATGATGTATCATTCTCGAAGGGCTTTGCGGTAGTACCTGAACTAGGTATTAAAAAACATTTTGAAATTTCTTTTTTTTGTTTTGATGAATTGGGTTGTTTTGCTACAGATATCCCACTCGCTATGTTAAAGTTAAATGCACTTGTTAAATATAAACATTCGCTGAAGTAGTTGTAGCTTGGTAATTATTTCAATAAAAAAAATAAAATATCTTAAGCAACAATCTTAAGATCTCTCGTATATATATTCTCTATGCAATAAGACTCAACTGTCATCCTAACTGTCTAAACGGTCGCCTGGCCAAAAAGGTTATAGTATACTTTGTATCGTTGATTTGTTTGCTGATTCTAACAGAATAATCTAGGGTTGTTTTAGGGTTGATGACTATTTCGAGTGTTACTTATTTGTTCAACTAAATTTTATCGAGGCTTAATCGCAATTTTGAATTTTATTAAGTTTTTTGGTATCCAAAACTTCGATCCCTCTCGACGATTCTGATCATAGCAAGTTGCATATACTCAATGGACACAATGAGGTGATAATCGTAGTTTGAATTTTATCTCAACCAAGTATATGACTGTCTTCTAATCACTTACGGTCCGAGATAGATTAGGATAACGAGGTAAGATAACATTCGTGGTTCTATGAATCTTTTACGAAGTCACAAGTATTTCTTAATAGGAAGATTAAGTCTCTTTGTTAAGAAGTGAGCTCTATAAGCAGTAATACGAACTCGTTCATTTGTTTTCAGTGTAACAATTACCTCTATTCATTTACTTCTATTAGCATTATTAGCTGTATTACAAAAATGTTCTGAAAACTCAAGTGTGGACACAAGGTCTCCTTATTAGCAATCTTGATTTCTTTCCATGTAAAATAATATCTAGATCAGAGTCAGTCGTGTAAAGTGTACATTTCCCCCTTCTTCCTTTACGTCCAGTTTTCTTTTCACGACACCTTTCGATCATAACAGAATAATTTCTTTCTGTCAGTAACATTTTATGAAGTTAGAACATGTTTATAATATAAAAGTAAATGAATATTCCTAGCCGATTGTGATATTTGTAAGCTATTTATAAACCATATCTGATAAATATCTGCGAATAACACTTAAGAATTTCAGATTTAGATTATAGAAATAGGAACATAGATGAGAGAAGCATGTTTACTACATTGTCAGGGATACAATCAGTTTATACGTCAGACAATTTATAGTGATAAGGTTGCTACGGTTTCTGGCATTACAATGGTGAGGCGGATATCGTAGCATTAACAAAGTTTTCTTTCAGGTCTTGTCGCCAGCTTTGATGAATGTTACAATTATATGTACTATATAGACTTACATTTCCTTAATTTTCGGACCTCATGTTACTGTGTCTTATGACACGTGTCACTAGTTTATGTTAATTAATAATTAATTTTCACTCAGGAGTTTAATGTCATGTAAATTATCGGAATATATGTGATTACGTGTAATTCCCAGATTACTAGTTAACGAAACGTTCCAGAAGTTTTTAAAGAGTTGTAATATGTTATATCGTTCGTAAAATAACAGTCGTTTATGATTGATAGGATACTTGGATAGCCCTGTAGGAAGATGTGCTGAAATACGTTAGTTAAATTGTATTTTACATTTTGATAAAAGATTATACCATTTCTTCATTAATATTTTTATCAATATTGGGAAAGTAAAAAAAAACGTTTTTACACAATAATGGAATCAATTAAGTATTTTCTGTTTATTTTGTTCGTTGATTTGTTTTATTTTTATTTTCCCTTTTATTTTGATAAATTGTTCTTTATTATATCGCCTACATGTTAAATCTAAGTTAATTAACATATAATGTAATGATCGGCATAATAACAGCCATACATACGTAACATAACAGTGGACATTACACAAACATAAATATTACATAAAACCAACTCTTCTAGAACGGCACAATAATACATATATCTGTGCTAGATATAACTCACACCTCACAAAATATAAACAAAATCTTCCTTAACAGACCATCCCTGACTTCAAATCCACCAAGCTTCTGCCATTTTGGCTTCCTTATCCAATTCACGACATATCTGAAACACGCAGAGGGTATTCCGAACGTCCGTTGGGACTGGCTACCTCGCGTGTAATTGAATTTGATCCAGATCTAACTTAGATCACGAGTAGTAGTCACGGCTAGGGACTACCTAGGGCTGTATCCTCATTGTCCTCACCATCTCCTTTTATGGAAGTCTCTTCTGCCAACTCAATGTCAAGGTCACTAAAATGTTGTTTTTTACTTGTGGTTATTCCAAACTCTATTAAATCACACACGTTATCCTGGGTCTGACAGCATTATATGTTTCTATTCTTCGCATTCTGATAAATGTCATTTTTAACGACAGACTAGCTTTTTGTAACAGACAAACTAACAGTTACTGTACCCAAATTATTTCAATAATATACTCCTTTTATAAGGTAATTTTAGTAACAAGCAAGAAAATAACAATTCAATGTATGAAGCGTCTCATGACGTCATCATTTCGGTGGTAAACTTTTGATGACGTTGTAAGTTTTGTCAGAAAAATGTCTGAAGTGCATGTTAAACCATCCATTTTTGTATGTTTATCAAGCTCCCGATTTTGTTGTGAGTTGAATATCGTAAAGTTACTGGCCATACCCCACTGTCTCTATTCGTAACACCTCTAGGTATTACGTTTTCATCCGTTCGGGTTACAGTAAACCTAGTTGCCATCTTTATGACGTCACTTGTGGTAGAGTTTTATAAGATGAGAGGCATTATATTTTCAGTTTTATCTCATTCACCTTTTAGTGACGTCACATATCTAAAGCTTACACATGTTATATGTGTAAATACTTCACCCCAGAACCAATTCTGAAGTAGAGTTACCTCACCCTTAGTTCTATAGGAGACTTAGTAACATGGATTCGCATTGGTTGGGTGCCTGATTCTATAGGAGACTTAGTAACATGGATTCCCATTGGTTGGGTTCCTGAATGGATGTCTGGCGTGCTATCTGAATGTGTGCGTTAAACCATAAAGTGTCTGAATAAATGTTTTTCAATGTATGATTGCATGTCTGGAATATATAGTTTGAATAGGATTCCCTTACATCAAGTGTCTTATACATATTGACTTTTGTAGGTGTTCTGAATATCGTAAAGCGTGTTGGATATGGTGTCTGAATGAATGTCGTTTACATGGTGTGTGAATTGATACGTTCTGATATATGTTCATGAATCAGTGATATGTCAGGAGAAGGGATTCTCGCACATTGTTTCTGATTAGTTGCCTTATACTTTAACATTATGGAAGTTTCTGATGCAAAAGAAAACTTATTTTTTCTTTTATTTTTTTAGTTTGTTCCTTGTTTTTAACCTTTTTTATTGAAATCAAATGGAAACTTTTTTTTATCATTTAACTGTTTTTATAACTTTTTAGCTATTTTACCTCTTCTTACCATTGCTGATTGATTGGACACCAGATATCCCTGTAATGGTATAACGTAGTAAGATTGGGCGTCAGATATCCCTGTAATGGTATTGCGTAGTGAGGTACCCAGTTTCTCTCATCCAATAGGTGAACATATTCTACATCCCGACCCACTCAAACACTCACTTCACGCAACATCAAATGAAACCACTCATGGATGCCCACTTTAATAACTGATGCATGTACAGGCAAGGGAAATTCATCTTCCATTCGCCACATTTTCTGTGCATTACAACCTTAACAAAAAGGTTATATTGAACAGAAATCTCAGCATCATTATTACCTAAACCACACGGACAATGCACAACATTCACTTCAATAGGTATTCACATAACAAACGTTTCATAAAACTATCATTTTTAACTTTTAAAAACAAAACAATAAAAATGAAAATAAAATTGAAAGATCAAGTTGAATAATCCTACTAATACCGCAGTAACTAGTCATTTTGTTTGGTTTCTTTTTTTATTGCCCCAAATAATAGTAACTTAGTTTTAAATATTATGAAAAAATATACCTCCAGTTTAGATGGATCTTTCTGACCTTGCTAGTTCTGTTAGATCTTGGTATAAAATGTTAACACTAGCCAATACAACAGTCGCTTGGATAATCCATTATTCTATATTAATTAATGAATACCTCGTACGTCAGGTGTGATGGCCTCTCAGAATACATGTGCTTTACATGTGCTTTATCTATAACCGTGGTACGTGGTCGTGTTGCTTTACAGATTTGTGTTATAATGGCGACAGAGTGGTGACGTTTTGTGTTTTTAACGTGATCGTAAGTTTGTTACAGAAATGTTTAAAATTGAAGATGGGAAGGGGAATAACGGGGCGGGATATCCAAGGGATAGTGGAGTGTTCGGATATGATAAAGTGTCCTATACCTGGTGTTTGAGGATTCAAAAGTAGCTGTGCAAATAACTAGATTGGATATAATTAATGTTATTTTGTGCTAACCATAATGATTATTGCTATAGTGACTAGCTATTACTTTGTATTAGGGTTATCAATATACATCAAATGTTACCGAAAAGGTTACCGTAGGGGTATCGGTATAGGCAATAGATGGGAACAGTAAATTTTCGTAACTAGGTTGAGTGTTGAGATATTGTTGGACAAGGTCAAAGGTTATTAAAGATTCAAAGTAAATTCTTACACCAGAATAAATATTTCTTCAAGTAAATGATATGTTCTTCATTTTTTTATTAAAAAATATTTGTAGTTTTTTGTAAGCATAAAATACAGCGTGTGTTGCCATTAAAATGAAATTATGGTTTCTGAATAGAAATATTGTGATTTTTGGTAGTGATTATTGAAATTAGATCATATTTTGGGGGTTATATGGTACTAAAGTGTTATAAGCAATTTTTTTTTAAAGTTTTATCTTATTTACTATACATAGGTCACAAAAGACTCGAAAGTGTTATTCCTATCCCTATTCCTAGTTTTTGACCTACTATTTTTGCATATAACAAGGAATTATCTCCCTTGCGAGCAGGTATCTATTGTGACGTCATTGCTTTGTGAGCACAAATTAACATCGTTTTCTCCAATCTTTCCCAGGGTGCATTGCGGTCCTCACAATGTCATCGTTGACAGAGGTGAATGTGGGGACCACAATAAACCCTGGGAAAGATTGCGTTTTCTCTGGAAAAATTGACGTTTCGCTCACAAATAGGTGGCGTTACAATTAATACCTACCCCAAGGACAGAAACAACTCTGTAATATACAAATGCAGAATACGCTTTAAGTATACATCATCTGTTATTCTAGATCTAGGGTTTGTTCAGTAGAAGACTGAATTCTATCATGTCGTTATTATTATATATTTTGACAATATCACCCTAGCTTAGATTTATAGGTCCCAATAATACATACCTTGACATTTTTCATTGATGAAACATAAAATTGATTGATCAGCGAACACAGATCTCGTCTTGTCTACCCCATATGCTGCAATATATGACAATGTTACGTAACTTAACGCCTATTTAGGTAGTCTAACATTATTTCTGTGTCATTTTAGAGCTAATGCTTAAGCCTTTCCATCAAATAATATATTTACCTAATTAACTGCTTCTTCCTGTAACTCCTTAAATAATGCAAGAACGACAATTCTATTTAGCTTTGTATTGTTCCATTGAGCCTGTATCTTGTAATATTTCATTAAAAATCTTTTAACAAACAGAAATCTAAAATATCTCATGATACAATAACACGCCCTGGAAGCTGTTTGATCTGATATGTTTTTTTCAGTTCATTTTTGTTTTGTTATTTTATTTACTTTAAGTCGATTTTGTTTGCTAAAACACAAAGTCATATAACCTTACGTTGTCTCAAAATTCTTGATTATTTTATTTCATATTAAGTTTTAAATATTGAGTTCACAATTCTGTGTGAAAATGATAAATGATTTATATGATATTATCAATATATCTTTATTTAAATTGTAAAACTGTTTTGTTTATTTATGTTATGCGTTACGTGTCTTGGGTGAGCTGGTGGGCGTGGCTATGTGCATGGTCACCTAAAATAGGCGTGGCTATATGCTTGGTCACGTGATATAGACGTGCTTGTGGGCGTGGTTTATAATTAGCGGCCATGTAGATAATGTTCGCTGTCTATCTTGCTATTACATTCACTCGTGTAGAAGGTAAGTTAACCAATCTTAATTCAGCGTGTCTCGTCTGTAGTTTTCGATATTTTTCTCCACAAATGGTCATAACTTATTATATATTTATATATATATATATATTTGACCCACCTCTACAATGTCCGGTACCAATGCGTATGCTTCATGCAGCCTCACGAATGTCGATTCGCTTTTTCGCTTTGTTTTACATATGTTTTTATGTACTCTTAGAAACAAAAGACTAAGAGCTTTACGACACATCAGTGATGTGCGATGAACCCTTCAATATCCCGAAAGTCACTCATTTCTCGCAAATCTTCTGGAAATACTCGTCGCGGATGACGTTTTCATCAAGGTTTATGCTTTCCGCGTTAATATATCAAAACCTTAACAAATAAGTCATCATTTTTAAAATACCGGCGTTACACCGTCTAACAAAAAGATATGCGCAAGACATTTTCTGCAACTAGTATGACCCATCGCGATTTTAGTATATGTCAAATAACGTCGTTATAATTTGTCGTGTTGAGAGATAAACGTTGGTGAGGATGCGCGCGGTGCACGTGTAGCAGACATTGTTATGGATGGCTGACCACCCGTAGACTGTAGGCTAGGTAGAGTGTTGTTCTCCTCTTTAGTTGTTTGTGTTTTGTTTCTGATTTTTGTTTATTGCTTCCCGCAGCCTTTAGTTAGTAATCCCAAATCACCCTCCATAGTTATAAGTTTATTGTTGTATTAAAATAACAAACAAAAACCCCAAACAAATTGTTAGACTAGAACCGGTGAACTTAGACTAAACTTCAATATATATATTATATCCATGTTATAATGCATTCACACTGTAGACTAGAATTCGTGTTGTAAATTTATACAATGTTTGATCTATAACATAACAATAACCTTGACATGATATAAAGTTGATAACATGTGTAAGATTTAAGATGTTACTATAGCAATGTTGTATAGTCTTCTAATCTGTGTATATTGCCACCCTGTTTCTGAACACACACAAATTGTCTAAACTCTCAACACACATACTTCTAGTGCGATAGTTAGCAACTGTGATCTGTATTTTTATTCGTAATTTAGCGATTTGCCTCTAAATTTGTTAGATCGTTACGTCATTATTTTGTGTGAGAAAAAAAAGCGGAAAATGACTACGTTTCTCTCATAAATAAACAAATGACGAAGATACAAACTTAAACTTGCTCACAAAATCAAATAAACATTTGTCATGCACCAATTCGTCAACTTCTTCATACACGTCGCTTAGCTACTCGACAAAAATAAATGATTGGATTATTTGTCATACAAACAGGTTAATAATGAAAACGTGAGGATGTTTTACTATGCAGGTTACACAAACAGCATATTTTAGAATTTTGAAGTTATTCCATGATATGGTAAATACCTGGGAACTTTTCATTTCAGCGCAATCAAAAAAGTATCTTACTTGTACTTAAACATTGAAATGTTTACCATAATTTAGTAAACTATATGTAAAAAGAATTACAATGAATAGCTTAATCCTCCCTATCTAAAACTCCTTGATCATTTTATTAACAAACACGTGGTTTTATACTGTATGTGGTACTCCACATTTAGTGTAGTAAATATGCTGCCTTTGCGAGTCCATCTTGTCTTGTCCATTCTAGGTTCAGTAGATGAGAGTGTATTTAGCCGAAACAAAGAAGGTGGATTTGAGCAAGCAGTTTTGGGGATGCTTTTTTACATTCTGGATATCTCAATTCCAAACTGTTGAGTTTGTCACAGTAGTTGTTCTCATAGTTAAAAGGGTGCCTGCTACCAGTACCCAAACAGATATAGTACCAAGGGAGTTGGTAGGGTTAACGTAACAGCTACCAGTACCCAGACAGATATAGTATCTAGGGAGTTGGTAGGATTGACGTAACAGCTAGTACCCAGACAGATATAGTATCTAGAGAGTTGGTAGCATTAATATAACAGCTACCAGTATCCAGACAGATATAGTATCTAGGGAGTTGGTATGATTAATATAACAGCTACCAGTATCCAGACAGATATAGTATCTAGGGAGTTGGTAGGATTAACGTAACAGCTCTCAGTACCCAGACAGATATAGTATCTAGGGAGTTGGTAGGAATAACGTAACAGCTACCAGCACCCAGACAGATATAGTATCTAGGAAGTTGGTAGGATTGACGTAACAGCTAGTACCCAGACAGATATAGTATCTAGAGAATTGGTAGCATTAATATAACAGCTACCAGCATCCAGACAGATAAAGTATCTAGGGAGTTGGTAGGATTAACGTAGCAGCTCTCAGTACCCAGACAGATATAGTATCTAGGGAGTTGGTAGGAATAACGTAACAGCTACCAGCACCCAGACAGATATAGTATCTAAGGTGTTGGTAGGATTAACGTAACAGATACCAGTACCCAGACAGATAAAGTATATAGGGAGTTTGTAGGATTAACGTAACAGCTAAGGTCATTTGAGGACGACATTCCATGTATGGAACATGTTCATGTGTAAATGTTTGTTTTATGAGACTAATTTCTTGTTGTGCCTCCTTGTATAAAAGCGAAGTCTTGCCCTTTTTAAAGTGCTGTTTCACTGAAGCATGCCACCAAAGTCACCAAGCAACACACCCGTCCCAGTCATATTATACTAACAGCGGTGAACCAGTCGTCACACTCCCTTTATGCTGGGCGCTAAGCAGAAGTTGGAGCTACCACTTTTATAGACTTTGGTGTGTCTCGGCCAGGGGCCAGAATCCAGAGGTTTTTTTTTACTTAACATAGTTGCTCCATGACCTTGATCCAAATAGTACAATGGTGATTCCACTTTGATCTTGTAAGTGTTTGGTCAATATCAACTCATGCGTTTAAAAAAGAGTAACTCTTGGATTCGATCAAATTGACATCTCCAATACGTTCATAAATCAATTAATAAGTTATTCAAAATATGAAGTATTGTCATTTCATATAAAAGGTACAG
This sequence comes from Argopecten irradians, assembly GCF_041381155.1. Lineage (NCBI taxonomy): Eukaryota > Metazoa > Mollusca > Bivalvia > Pectinida > Pectinidae > Argopecten > Argopecten irradians. The sequence goes on from NC_091148.1 coordinate 34,276,793, forward strand.
TGAATATACAACTGTAATTAAGTTATGATGTTCGCTGCATACGTGGTTCTAAATGGAAATTGATTGTCCGTGTCACTATAATTGGGCCTATGAATTATCCATTCGGTCGATATATTGATATAATGTCCTGTAAGTAGTATGATGTCAATGATAGCGATAGGGAACAGGATATGTGCTGTAACAAAACCAGCCATAGAAGATAAGGTATGAACCATTTCTTCATATTCTACATCCTCGTAAAAAGATCATAAATATTGATAAAAGTGTTCAGTATCTCAAGGTAATGTATTTAATAAATCATACGTTATTAATTATAAATCCATTTAGGATTCATGTTTTGAAAAAGAATCTCTTATTATTAGGAAATGAAATGCATTGTGGAGAAACAGTTTGCAATTTGATAAAAACTTTGGTACTGTTTCAAAGAATAAATTCATGAGCAGTGATGGCTCATTATTTAAGCACCAATCCTTAGAGATACATGTAGATGCAATGTTCATCGGTTTTTTTCCAAACCAGAATACCTTCAAATCCCAAATGAAAACCGATACTTTCGATATCTATCATTTAAAACGATAATCTATATATACGTGCATTTAGTTATCATGACCAGCTATTAAACTAGTAAACAAACAACACAAAAACAAAAATAACAGTTAGGGTTATGAGTTAGGTTATACACAATGGTAGACTGTTAGTGGTACTTAAATTATGTTATGTTGTCAATATCGAAATCATTTCTTGAAAAAGAAACATTTTTACAATTTCTTTATTCGATAATTTCTATTTTTCCTCTCTCCCCAACATTGACTGTTGTGTATAAACGTTTATTTACAGTTGAGCGGTGTTAATTGTGTTGATTGTCTTAATTGTGTTAGTTGACGGTGTATTGTCATTTTGAATACCTTACTAGCTTTCCCCGTGAGAGTGCACGAAGCCTGAATCGGTTAATGTCAATGGCTGATGATTTCCTGATGTATTGGCTGGTGTTTACATCTTATTACTACATTTTATATTTTGTCTATTTGAATTACATATTGTATACATGTTTTAGATAGGTATTTAATAGAGTTTATTGTATAAGAATTACATATTGTAAACATGTTTTAGATAGGTATTTAACAGAGTTTATAATACAAGAAGTACGTTCACAGCCTATTTCCTTTTTAAATTGTTGTGTGATTGTAGTATCGTGTTCAAAGCTTACACAAGCACAATTTTGCACATCAATTTACTCGCATACATACTTGATTGGGGCCTATTCCACAGCTTTTATATACTTTTTACTCGAGAGGGGCCTACTACGTACACATCTGTTGGACAGCTTATACTTGAGAGGGGCCTACCTCACATGTCTTGTACATAAGTGTACACGTTATACTCTAGTGGGGCATAGTCTACATGTGCTTTCTATACGTTATACTCGACTGGGGCCTACTCCACATCACTTTCATGAACGTTATACTCGACTGGGGCTTACTCCACATCTCTTTCATGAACGTTATACTCGAGTGGGGCCTACTCCACATCTCTTTTACTTTATACTCGACTGGGGCCTAAGTCCACATCTCTTTCATGAACGTTATACTCGAGTGGGGCCTACTCCACATCTCTTTTACGTTATACTCGACTGGGGCCTACTCCACATCTCTTTCATGAACGTTATACTCGAGTGGGGCCTACTCCACATCTCTTTCATAAACGTTATACTCGAATGGGCCTACTCCACATCTCTTTCATGAACGTTATACTCGAGTGGGGTCTTCCATCATAAATCTTTAACGTCATAACCAAGTGAGACCTGCTCTAGATCTTACAATGCCAAAACCTCAAACTAGTTACGTTATACTATGGTAAAATAAAACGTAATTATATAATACTGCCAACAAAACGTATTTAACGCTCATTTTAATGAGGATACGATTCATGAAGGCTATAACAAGTATTCTCTTTGTAGATACGATTCATGAAGGCTATAACAAGTATTCTCTTTGTAGATACGATTCATGAAGGCTATAACAAGTATTCTCTTTGTAGATACGATTCATGAAGGCTATTACAAGTATTCTCTTTGTAGATACGATTCATGAAGGCTATAACAAGTATTCTCTTTGTAGATACGATTCATGAAGGCTATAACAAGTATTCTCTTTGTAGATACGATTCATGAAGGTTATAACAAGTATTCTCTTTGTAGATACGATTCATGAAGGCTACAACAAGTATTCTCTTTGTAGATACGATTCATGAAGGCTACAACAAGTATTCTCTTTGTAGATACGATTCATGAAGGCTACAACAAGTATTCTCTTTGTAGATACGATTCATGAAGGCTACAACAAGTATTCTCTTTGTAGATACGATTCATTAAGGCTATTACAAGTATTCTCTTTGTAGATACGATTCATGAAGGCTATAACAAGTATTCTCTTTGTAGATACGATTCATGAAGGTTATAACAAGTATTCTCTTTGTAGATACGATTCATGAAGGCTACAACAAGTATTCTCTTTGTAGATACGATTCATGAAGGCTACAACAAGTATTCTCTTTGTAGATACGATTCATGAAGGCTACAACAAGTATTCTCTTTGTAGATACGATTCATTAAGGCTATAACAAGTATTCTCTTTGTAGATACGATTCATGAAGGCTATAACAAGTATTCTCTTTGTAGATACGATTCATTAAGGCTATAACAAGTATTCTCTTTGTAGATACGATTCATGAAGGCTATAACAAGTATTCTCTTTGTAGATACGATTCATGAAGGCTATAACAAGTGTTCTCTTTGTAGATATTTAAACGTTTTATGCTCCTACACTACTACCGTATTAGATCGAATGTTTCTACGTGGCTTCCATAGCTGTTGTTTGTACCGTTAATATAGCATCTCTTCTGATCGGAAAATCAATATCATGATTCTGTGTGGCGACAGGGACAGTCTTAAAGAAACTAGAACCTACAAAACAACCAGGACCGTCTCCACCAGTAAATATATAGACAGAACCTACACAACCAGGACCGTCCCCATCAGTAAATATATAGACAGAACCTCCACAACCAGGACCTTCCCCACCAGTAAATATATAGACAGAACCTACACAACAACCAGGACCGTCCCCATCAGTAAATATATAGACAGAACCTACACAACAACCAGGACCGTCCCCACCAGTAAATATATAGACAGGACCTACACAACAACCAGGACCGTCCCCATCAGTAAATATATAGACAGAACCTACACAACAACCAGGACCGTCTCCACCAGTAAATATATAGACAGGACCTACAGAACAACCAGGACCGTTCCCACCAGTAAATATATAGACAGAACCTACATAACAACCAGGACCGTCCCTACCAGTAAATATATAGACAGAACCTACACAACAACCAGGACCGTCCCCACCAGTAAATATATAGACAGAACCTACACAACAACCAGGACCGTCCCCACCAGTAAATATATAGACAGGTCCTACACAACAACCAGGACCGTCCCCACCAGTAAATATATAGACAGGACCTACACAACAACCAGGACCGTCTCCATCAGTAAATATATAGACAGGACCTACACAACAACCAGGACCGTCCCCACCAGTAAATATATAGACAGGACCTACACAACAACCAGGACCGTCTCCACCAGTAAATATATAGACAGAACCTACACAACAACCAGGACCGTCTCCACCAGTAAATATATAGACAGGACCTACACAACAACCAGGACCGTCTCCACCAGTAAATATATAGACAGGACCTACACAACAACCAGGACCGTCCCCACCAGTAAATATATAGACAGGACCTACACAACAACCAGGACCGTCCCCACCAGTAAATATATAGACAGGACCTACACAACAACCAGGACCGTCCCCACCAGTAAATATATAGACAGGATCTACACGACAACCAGGACCGTCCCCACCAGTAAATATATAGACAGAACCTACACAACAACCAGGACCGTCCCCACCAGTAAATATATAGACAGAACCTACACAACAACCAGGACCGTCGCCACCAGTAAATATATAGACAGGACCTACACAACAACCAGGACCGTCTCCACCAGTAAATATATAGATAGAACCTACACAACAACCAGGACCGTCCCCACCAGTAAATATATAGACAGGACCTACACAACAACCAGGACCGTCCCCACCAGTAAATATATAGACAGAACCTACACAACAACCAGGACCGTCCCCACCAGTAAATATATAGACAGAACCTACACAACAACCAGGACCGTCGCCACCAGTAAATATATAGACAGGACCTACACAACAACCAGGACCGTCTCCACCAGTAAATATATAGATAGAACCTACACAACAACCAGGACCGTCCCCACCAGTAAATATATAGACAGGACCTACAGAACAACCAGGACCGTCCCCACCAGTAAATATATAGACAGGACCTACACAACAACCAGGACCGTCCCCACCAGTAAATATATAGACAGAACCTACACAACAACCAGGACCGTCTCCACCAGTAAATATATAGACAGAACATACACAACAACCAGGACCGTCCCCACCAGTACATATATAGACAGAAAACACAACAACCAGGACCGTCCCCACCAGTAAATGTATAGACAGGACCTACAGAACAACCAGGACCGTCCCCACCAGTAAATATATAGACAGGACCTACACAACAACCAGGACCGTCTCCACCAGTAAATATATAGACAGAACCTACACAACAACCAGGACCGTCCCCACCAGTAAATATATAGACAGAACCTACACAACAACCAGGACCGTCCCCACCAGTAAATATATAGACAGAACCTACACAACAACCAGGACCGTCCCCACCAGTAAATATATAGACAGGACCTACACAACAACCAGGACCGTCCCCACCAGTAAATATATAGACAGGACCTACACAACAACCAGGACCGTCCCCACCAGTAAATATATAGACAGGACCTACACAACAACCAGGACCGTCCCCACCAGTAAATATATAGACAGAACCTACACAACAACCAGGACCGTCTCCACCAGTAAATATATAGACAGAACCTACACAACAACCAGGACCGTCCCCACCAGTAAATATATAGACAGGACCTACACAACAACCAGGACCGTCCCCACCAGTAAATATATAGACAGGACCTACACAACAACCAGGACCGTCTCCACCAGTAAATATATAGACAGAACCTACACAACAACCAGGACCGTCTCCACCAGTAAATATATAGACAGAACCTACACAACAACCAGGACCGTCCCCACCAGTAAATATATAGACAGAACCTACACAACAACCAGGACCGTCTCCACCAGTAAATATATAGACAGAACCTACACAACAACCAGGACCGTCTCCACCAGTAAATATATAGACAGAACCTACACAACAACCAGGACCGTCCCCACCAGTAAAATATATAGACAGAACCTACACAACAACCAGGACCGTCCCCACCAGTAAATATATAGACAGAACCTACACAACAACCAGGACCGTCTCCACCAGTAAATATATAGACAGAACCTACACAACAACCAGGACCGTCCCCACCAGTAAAATATATAGACAGAACATACACAACAACCAGGACCGTCCCCACCAGTAAATATATAGACAGAACCTACACAACAACCAGGACCGTCCCCACCAGTAAATATATAGACAGGACCTACACAACAACCAGGACCGTCCCCACCAGTAAATATATAGACAGAACCTACACAACAACCAGGACCTTCCCCACAAGTAAATATATAGACAGGACCTACACAACAACCAGGACCGTCTCCACCAGTAAATATATAGACAGAATCTACACAACAACCAGGACCGTCCCCACCAGTAAATATATAGACAGAATCTACACAACAACCAGGACCGTCTCCACCAGTAAATATATAGACAGGACCTACAGAACAACCAGGACCGTCCCCACCAGTAAATATATAGACAGAACCTACACAACAACCAGGACCGTCCCCACCAGTAAATATATAGACAGAATCTACACAACAACCAGGACCGTCCCCACCAGTAAATATATAGACAGGACCTACACAACAACCAGGACCGTCCCCACCAGTAAATATATAGACAGGACCTACACAACAACCAGGACCGTCCCCACCAGTAAATATATAGACAGGACCTACACAACAACCAGGACCGTCCCCACCAGTAAATATATATAGACAGAACCTACACAACAACCAGGACCGTCCCCACCAGTAAATATATAGACAGAATCTACACAACAACCAGGACCGTCGCCACCAGTAAATATATAGACAGGACCTACACAACAACCAGGACCGTCCCCACCAGTAAATATATAGACAGAACCTACACAACAACCAGGACCGTCTCCACCAGTAAATATATAGACAGAATCTACACAACAACCAGGACCGTCCCCACCAGTAAATATATAGACAGGACCTACACAACAACCAGGACCGTCCACACCAGTAAATATATAGACAGAACCTACACAACAACCAGGACCTTCCCCATCAGTAAATATATAGACAGGACCTACACAACAACCAGGACCGTCCCCACCAGTAAATATATAGACAGAACCTACACAACAACCAGAACCGTCTCCACCAGTAAATATATAGACAGAACCTACACAACAACCAGAACCGTCTCCACCAGTAAATATATAGACAGAACCTACACAACAACCAGAACCGTCTCCACCAGTAAATATATAGACAGAATCTACACAACAACCAGGACCGTCTCCACCAGTAAATATATAGACAGGACCTACACAACAACCAGGACCGTCCCCACCAGTAAATATATAGACAGGATCTACACAAGAACCAGGACCGTCCCCACCAGTAAATAAATAGACAGAACCTACACAACAACCAGGACCGTCCCCACCAGTAAATATATAGACAGGACCTACACAACAACCAGGACCGTCCCCACCAGTAAATATATAGACAGGACCTACACAACAACCAGGACCGTCCCCACCAGTAAATATATAGACAGAACCTACACAACAACCAGGACCTTCCCCACAAGTAAATATATAGACAGAATCTACACAACAACCAGGACCGTCCCCACCAGTAAATATATAGACAGGACCTACACAACAACCAGGACCGTCCCCACCAGTAAATTTATAGACAGAACCTACACAACAACCAGGATTATTAAATATATCCCTACAATTACAACTCATAACAAAGACATAAAACTATAGATCGATGTAAGGTAGTTTATTTACCATGTCCAATGTTTAGAGATGCTCCACCGCTGACAAATGGTATTTTTTTTACTATCAAAAACATGAGCAGACGATTTAGTATTTTTTCAGTTACAAAAGTTACTTACTTTATACCATTACCACCTTTGAAAAGTTTGCGCTTCTTATTTTATTTTAAGGTTAAAATATGAAAATGATTGATTGCATCCCGAAAAAATTTCGTGGCACTATATCCTATATGGAATGAAGTACTGATTACGCATGCACCAAATGCAAAATGAAGTATTTTATATTATATTTTGTGTTAACTAAACATGTATATACGCGATTAATCACAAATTATTGTTCAAATGATGAATATCATTTATGCTCTGTCGATGGTGGAGCATCTTTAATATAGCTGCGGAACAAACAATTAGTACCATTGTTCCTTCGGTCATTGACCCTTTGGTGGCATACATAAGCAGATATCAGAACTAAATTTGAAGATTACGTAAATGACGCTCTTCATGTTTTGCATCAGTGTCATTTTTCCTTCTATTGACAAAAAGTCTTTGTTCCACAAAGGAACTCAAAAGTTTAATTGATGTTCATTTCAAACTCTTGAGCCTCATATTTCCATATCGATGGGAACACACTTCTCTAAACTCAAACTACTCCAAACTCTGTGATAAAATGCAAACACAGAATGACCAAATGTAACTGAACTTAAAGATAGCTACGTATATTCTTCATTAAAGCATATTCAGTATGTCTAAATGTAAATAGACTTTGAGAATACTTGAACGGTGTCTGTTCTTCGTAGCAGTATGAGTACAAACGCCTCACGCCTACAGGGAATGCTCGCTGACTGTGCTTCCCCGTACAAGACACACATTGAGGGAAACACATTCTGCTATCGATCGCCATTACACTATGGCTCACCAGTACACTTAATGTTAATTTTGCATCTGTTTACGACTCGTTGTTTTCTCGCCCTCAAAGCTGACCGCTCGAATTAGTCCAAGCAATGACCATCTATAGACCATGTGTACTCTAGATTGGTCATTGTTCTAGGTAGATAGGTCGGACTGTTTTGTGGTATTATTTGTCATTCGCTATGAATTAACATAGCAGAAGTGAATCAAGTTTGAAACGTACAGCTGATTTGTCCTTCTTAAAGTAATGCTCAGGGGTCAACTATTTTGGTGATTGCAAATCTTGATATTAAATAGACGGACAACGCAAACATATTGGTGATTGCAAACCTTGAGATTGAGTAGACGGACAGCACCAACATATTGGTGATTGCATACCTTGCGTTTGAGTAGACTGACAGCACCAACATATTGGTGATTGTAAATCTTGAGATTGAGTAGACGGACAACGCCAGCATATTGGTGATTGTAAACCTTGAGATTGAGTAGACGGACAGCACCAACATATTGGTGATTGCATACCTTGCGTTTGAGTAGACTGACAGCACCAACATATTGGTGATTGTAAATCTTGAGATTGAGTAGACGGACAACGCCAGCATATTGGTGATTGCAAACCTTGAGATTGAGTAGATGGACAACACCAGCATATTGGTGATTGCATACCTTGAGATTGAGTAGACGGACAGCACCAACATATTGGTGATTGCATACCTTGAGATTGAGTAGATGGACAACGCCAGCATATTGGTGATTGCAAACCTTGAGATTGAGTAGATGGACAACACCAGCATATTGGTGATTACATACCTTGCTTTTGAGTAGACGGACAGCACCAACATATTGGTGATTGTAAACCTTGAGATTGAGTAGACAGACAACACCAGCATATTGGTGATTGTAAACCTTGAGATTGAGTAGACGGACAGCACCAACATATTGGTGATTGTAAACCTTGAGATTGAGTAGACGGACAACGCCAACATATTGGTGATTGTAAACCTTGAGATTGAGTAGAAGGACAGCACCAACATATTGGTGATTGTAAACCTTGAGATTGAGTAGAAGGACAGCACCAACATATTGGTGATTGTAAACCTTGAGATTGAGTAGACGGACAACGCCAACATATTGGTGATTGTAAACCTTGAGATTGAGTAGACGGACAACGCCAACATATTGGTGATTGTAAACCTTGAGATTGAGTAGACGGACAGCACCAACATATTGGTGATTGTAAACCTTGAGATTGAGTAGACGGACAACGCCAACATATTGGTGATTGTAAACCTTGAGATTGAGTAGACGGACAGCACCAGCATATTGGTAATTGTAAACCTTGAGATTGAGTAGACGGACAACGCCAACATATTGGTGATTGTAAACCTTGAAATTGAGTAAACGGACAGCACCAGCATATTGGTGATTGTAAACCTTGAGATTGAGTAGACGGACATCGCTAGCATATTGGTGATTGTAAACCTTGAGTTTGAGTAGACGGACAAAGCCAGCATATTGGTGATTGTAAACCTTGAGATTGAGTAGACGGACAAGGCCTACATATTGGTGATTGTAAACCTTGAGATTGAGTAGACGGACAGCACCAACATATTGGTGATTGCATACCTTGCGTTTGAGTAGACTGACAGCACCAACATATTGGTGATTGTAAATCTTGAGATTGAGTAGACGGACAACGCCAGCATATTGGTGATTGCAAACCTTGAGATTGAGTAGATGGACAACACCAGCATATTGGTGATTGCATACCTTGAGATTGAGTAGACGGACAGCACCAACATATTGGTGATTGCATACCTTGAGATTGAGTAGATGGACAACGCCAGCATATTGGTGATTGCAAACCTTGAGATTGAGTAGATGGACAACACCAGCATATTGGTGATTACATACCTTGCTTTTGAGTAGACGGACAGCACCAACATATTGGTGATTGTAAACCTTGAGATTGAGTAGACAGACAACACCAGCATATTGGTGATTGTAAACCTTGAGATTGAGTAGACGGACAGCACCAACATATTGGTGATTGTAAACATTGAGATTGAGTAGACAGACAACACCAGCATATTGGTGATTGTAAACCTTGAGATTGAGTAGACGGACAGCACCAACATATTGGTGATTGTAAACATTGAGATTGAGTAGACGGACAACGCCAACATATTGGTGATTGTAAACCTTGAGATTGAGTAGAAGGACAGCACCAACATATTGGTGATTGTAAACCTTGAGATTGAGTAGACGGACAACGCCAACATATTGGTGATTGTAAACCTTGAAATTGAGTAGACGGACAACACCAGCATATTGGTAATTGTAAACCTTGAGATTGAGTAGACGGACAAAGCCAGCATATTGGTGATTGTATACCTTGAGATTGAGTAGACGGACAGCACCAACATATTGGTGATTGTAAACCTTGAGATTGAGTAGACGGACAACGCCAGCATATTGGGGATTGTATACCTTGAGATTGAGTAGACGGACAGCACCAACATATTGGTGATTGTAAACCTTGAGATTGAGTAGACGGACAACGCCAGCATATTGGGGATTGTAAACCTTGAGATTGAGTAGACGGACAACGCCAGCATATTGGTGATTGTAATCCTTGAGATTGAGTAGACGGACAGCACCAACATATTGGTGATTGTAAACCTTGAGATTGAGTAGACGGACAACGCCAGCATATTGGTGATTGTAAACCTTGAGATTGAGTAGACGGACAACGCCAGCATATTGGTGATTGTAATCCTTGAGATTGAGTAGACGGACAGCACCAACATATTGGTGATTGCATACCTTGAGATTGAGTAGACGGACAACGCTAGCATATTGGTGATTGTAAACCTTGAGATTGAGTAGACGGACAGCACCAGCATATTGGTGATTGTAAACCTTGAGATTGAGTAGACGGACAGCACCAACATACTGGTGATTGTAAACCTTGAGATTGAGTAGACGGACAGCACCAACATATTGGTGATTGTAAACCTTGAGATTGAGTAGACGGACAGAACCAACATATTGGTGATTGTAAACCTTGAGATTGAGTAGACGGACAACGCTAGCATATTGGTGATTGTATACCTTGAGATTGAGTAGACTGACAACGCCAATATATTGGTGATTGCAAACCTTGAGATAGAGTAGACGGACAGCACCAACATATTGGTGATTGCATACCTTGAGATTGAGTAGACGGACATCGCTAGCATATTGGTGATTGTAAACCTTGAGATTAAGTAGACGGACAACGCCAACATATTGGTGATTGTAAACCTTGATATTGAGTAGACGGACAGCACCAGCATATTGGTAATTGTAAACCTTGAGATTGAGTAGACGGACAACGCCAACATATTGGTGATTGTAAACCTTGAAATTGAGTAGACGGACAACACCAGCATATTGGTAATTGTAAACCTTGAGATTGAGTAGACGGACAAAGCCAGCATATTGGTGATTGTATACCTTGAGATTGAGTAGACGGACAGCACCAACATATTGGTGATTGTAAACCTTGAGATTGAGTAGACGGACAACGCCAGCATATTGGGGATTGTAAACCTTGAGATTGAGTAGACGGACAGCACCAACATATTGGTGATTGTAAACCTTGAGATTGAGTAGACGGACAGCACCAGCATATTGGTGATTGTAAACCTTGAGATTGAGTAGACGGACAGCACCAACATATTGGGGATTGTAAACCTTGAGATTGAGTAGACGGACAACGCTAGCATATTGGTGATTGTATACCTTGAGATTGAGTAGACTGACAACGCCAATATATTGGTGATTGCAAACCTTGAGATAGAGTAGACGGACAGCAACAACATATTGGTGATTGCATACCTTGAGATTGAGTAGACGGACATCGCTAGCATATTGGTGATTGTAAACCTTGAGATTGAGTAGACGAACAACGCTAGCATATTGGTGATTGTAATCCTTGAGATAGAGTAGACGGACAACGCACAAGTAGATTAGGTACAGTTATGATGGGAGATGAAGACATTCATTATTTCCATTCGATTTAAACTTTTTCCACTTTAACTCATAGTACTTGTAAGTGTGTGGTTAAAATCCCACAAAATAATATGACTTTAAAATGAAGGCAAAAGCAAAAAAGTAAGAAAGAACATTTGAGTTTAATACGACATTATAAGGCGGAGTACATGAACAAGGAGCAAATATATTGAGATACTATGTCGGCATGGGTGTTTAGAAGACGTTACGTAGACGTACGAATGTCATCCTTAAATGTTATGGAATGTTGCCTGAATACTACAACATTGTCACTTGCAGATATATAACACATATGATGTTTGTACAGGGTTTGCTTGACCATTGTAGTGAGAGCGAAAGTCATAATACAGACATATCATTCTCCACACATGGAGATGAGGTAATAATAAAATCTATCGACAGGAAATGATACAACTGGATTAAAGAAAAAGACAGCAGTTGGAATCGACAGAAGAGAGTGTTATCGAAAATATACAATTAAGTATTACACGGAGACTCTTTCACAATTCTTTATAAGTAAGAACAGGTTTTCTAGACAAGGAAGCCTTTTGCTTCAGTAGTCATACCAGGCATTAACTAAGGTCTGCTCTTAAGTGAAGATTCAGTATATAAAATAGCGTTATACAACTAATTCGGTCAAGAGCAGAAATCTTGGTCAAGATTAATCTAAGATTGCCCATGGGAACATTAAAATATGTAATGGAATCAACAAGGACTTCTTGCTAGATCTAGGTCGAGAAGAAAAACAAACATAAAATGCCGTTAACCGCCAGCCCATATCCTGTTTGTTGACAATCTTCATCTGAAGATATGTGATATCCTGGTGATTTCTAACTGATCTCTCAGGATGCCATCACCTCATCTCCCTACATTTGAATGATGTATCAGGATGCTATCCCCTTTTGTTTTGATTTCTCAATCTTTGAGCCTATATGCCATACGTTGCCTCTCATTTGTACTCCGTTATTGTATCAGCCCTATTTATTGTTCCCCTTGTTTCTCTTTTGTACACCACGTCGTTATTGTATCAGCCCTATTTATTGTTCCCTTGTTTTTCTTTTGTAATCCACGTCGTTATTGTATCAGTCCTATTTATTATTCCCCTTGTTTCTCTTTTGTAATCCACGTCGTTATTGTATATATGCCCTATTTATTGTTCCCCTTGTTTCTCTTTTGTAATCCACGTCGTTATTGTATATATGCCCTATTTATTGTTCCCCTTGTTTCTCTTTTGTAATCCACGTCGTTATTGTATATATGCCCTATTTATTGTTCCCCTTGTTTCTCTTTTGTAATCCACGTCGTTATTGTATATATGCCCTATTTATTGTTCCCCTTGTTTCTCTTTTGTAATCCACGTCGTTATTGTATCAGCCCTATTTATTGTTCCCCTTGTTTCTCTTTTGTAATCCACGTCGTTATTGTATATATGCCCTATTTATTGTTCCCCTTGTTTCTCTTTTGTAATCCACGTCGTTATTGTATATATGCCCTATTTATTGTTCCCCTTGTTTCTCTTTTGTAATCCACGTCGTTATTGTATATATGCCCTATTTATTGTTCCCCTTGTTTCTCTTTTGTAATCCACGTCGTTATTGTATATATGCCCTATTTATTGTTCCCCTTGTTTCTCTTTTGTAATCCACGTCGTTATTGTATATATGCCCTATTTATTGTTCCCCTTGTTTCTCTTTTGTACACCACGTCGTTATTGTATCAGCCCTATTTATTGTTCCCCTTGTTTCTCTTTTGTAATCCACGTCGTTATTGTATATATGCCCTATTTATTGTTCCCCTTGTTTCTCTTTTGTAATCCACCTCGTCGTTTTTGTACACCACGTCGTTATTGTATCAGCCCTATTTATTGTTCCCCTTGTTTCTCTTTTGTAATCCACGTCGTTATTGTATATATGCCCTATTTATTGTTCCCCTTGTTTCTCTTTTGTAATCCACGTCGTTATTGTATATATTCCCTATTTATTGTTCCCCTTGTTTCTTTTTTGTACACCACGTCGTTATTGTATCAGCCCTATTTGCTGTTCCCCTTGTTCTACTTCTTTTGATTAGCTAGCCTTGAATGTCTTTGTCAGTGGTTCCAAGATATGCTAACCTGTTTGCCTCACCCTGCATTGTTTTTATAATTCTCGATCTGCTTTGTCAGTACGCTCATTGTCCTTTTATCCCAGACTTTTCAGGTCAACTAACGCCTTCTTTCTCTCTTGTTCCTCCTTTTCCTCGTGTTCTCGGAAATTGATCCACTAGTCATTACTGCTCTTTCATTTTGGTTTCTCGGTACGCTTGCCCTAACTGTGATTTGTGCCCATCCTTACTCTAACATTCTGGTTTTCAATATTTAATCTATGTCGCATGCCATTGTATTGTGATTTCGGTCTGCTTACTATGGTAGTTTCTCTCACTTGATCTCCCTGTCCCTTCTCTGTTTGTTGAGAATCCTTACTCATGTGCATTCTGGTTTCTCGAACTGTAGATTATACCATCCTTGCATTCTGCTCCCTCGGTCAGACCGTCTCTCCCTCTTGATTGTGTTTGCTAGCCCCAAACACTTATTCTCCTGGAATCCTGCTCCCTTTGTCAGACCGTCTCCCCCCCCCCCCCCTTGATTTTGTATGCTAGCCCCTACACTTATTCTCCTGGTATTTTGTCTCCCGTCCCCCCCCCCCCCCCTTGATTTTGTATGCTAGCCCCTACACTTATTCTCCTGGTATTTTGCTCCCTTGATAACACCGTATCACCTCCCCCTTGATTTTGTATGTTAGCATGTACACTTATTCTCCTTGAATCCTACTCCCTCGGTCAGACCGTCTCACCCTCTTGATTTTGTATATTAGCCTCTACACTTATTCTCCTTGAATTCTACTCCCTCGGTCAGACCGTCTCACCCTCTTGATTTTGTATGTATTCTTATCTCTAGAAACATCAGCTCCTACCCGACAGTCCCTTACTATACATTCACTAGTTGAGCATCCCACATTCTAGCATGACACCGTATCTTACTGCCATTTTACTCGTCGACTGTTTAGTGTGGACTTCGATTGGTAGCCGCATCAAGACAGGGAATCAATACATCATGATCACTAAAACGGCCACACACCAGAGAAACACTTGACAGGCCAAGTGGAAGCTCGGAACGCACAGTATAAACAGGCACCGGAAATTAGGTAGAACAAATAAAATGTAAATGGTTATTACATAAAACCGGAGTGAAAATGGAATTCCGGATAAAGAGAGAGCGTACGGGTCGCCATGGAGCTGTATATTAATGTAGGATGTTAAATTTTATTTCGGATATCTAATTACACGTGTATTTACATTTAATGGAATATTGTCCTGATATCGGGGACGAGGAGCACAAACACGGTAATCAAATCTAAGCTAGTCTTGGAAGGCCACTTTAGATCAGAAGTGTAATAGGGGGTGGGGTGCGGTAATAGGGGAGGGGGTCAGAGGATAGGAGGCGGGGTCCGGAAATAGAAGAGGGGTCAGAGGATAGGGGCGGGGTCCGGGAATAGAGGGTGGGGTAAAGGGGTAGGGGATGAGGGGGAGTAGATCTGGGTTATAGGGGATGGGGGTCAGGGGATAGGGGTTAAGTTCTTGATCGTTGACAATTACATGTCACAAAAAGCAAAATCTTAGTATGGGCTTAAAATTGATTATTCAAAATCATAATAAGTAATAAAAGTTGGCATGATAGTAATAAAAAGTTATCTTTAAACTGCATCCTAAACCTCCGTATAGATGTCTTGTCCTTTTGCGGCTCAACAGGGATACTCACACTTATTCCTATGTCAACTTTATGACTAATTATGAATAGTTAAACAAAATGCCAAAAACATTATGTTGGACATGAAAGATCCCAGTCTTTAACATATAGTAAAATATCCGGACCATTCCAGCGAAACCACATACTATTACACACACCCGACTTCAGTTCAATTGACATATCGCTTGTCGTTATCTATCACATCATCAATAGTTAGTGGCATCCATTATAACGTCATTCCATGCAAGTTAAAAAAATCCGGCAGTGAAAAATCCAGTGTTATATAGGTGTTGCAATGTTGTTTTTTCTTTACTTCAAAATGTTTTGTAATTGAATGATACAATAGCTGTTGACATCATTTACATCATTACATATCCATTTATTGATTACTAATACCGTTATATGATAACAGACTAGTGACGTCATCATCCATTTACATCATTGAAATACTGTCAAATCAACAAGAAATGTCGGACGAACTTAAACTCTGTCACATTCCTGAGCTCAAACTCTGTCACATTCCTGTGCTCAAACTCTGTCAAATTCCTGAGCTCAAACTCTGTCACATTCCTGAGCTCAAACATATCAAACTACAAAAATACACATTGAATTTAAATCTGATCATTAAGCTTACGTAAAAATCAAGTGAACATATCGACTCTTTAACATTCGGGACTTTCCTACGGCGATATCGCCTTCTGTTTTACGGAAAGAGGCGATGATTCACGATCTTATGAGACACATTTGTTTACCTCATCATAGCACGCTGTATACCTTCTTGATTCTGACCTTATGCTTATTGTTATTTACATAATTACGTATTATTAATTACTGATGTACAATATCATACAATTGGAAATTCCTCAATATTTGAATATAATTTATAATTCATGTTAACTATTTCTATTTTAGAATGTATCTTTCTTTAAAAAAAGAAGAATTCACTGTGACGTCATAACTTTGTGATAAATACGACGTTTTCTCGTAAATCGATGACGTTTTCTTCCCACAGAGGAAGCAGCAATAATTATTTCCGCTCAAGGAGAAATAACTCTGATGTATGATAACATCTACTGTCTTTTGATTGGAAAAATAGATATCTTAATCGATTTTATTTTCAAGCCAGTAACTTTTTTCTTTCTATGTTGCAGGTGATTGCCGTTGTTTCTGTTTTCTTCATCGTCGTTTCTATTCTGTCCTTCTGTCTGAAAACACATCCGGAGATGCGAGTTCCGGTCTTGCGCAACGTAACCTCAAATATGTCAGATGGCAACGTGACATGGCGCCTGGAAAAACGAAAAACCGAGCCACACGAAGCATTCTTCTACATAGAGTGTGCGAGTAATGCTTGGTTCACGTTTGAAATTATCATTCGTCTAATCGTTGCTCCAAACAAATTGGATTTCCTCAAAGCACCGGTGAATATTATAGATATTATAGCCACGCTCTCTTTTTATCTTGACTTTCTATTAACAAGTCTAAAACAAGAAAGTGACATTTTGGAATTTTTTAGTATTATTCGTATTATGCGACTGTGTAAACTAACTCGGCACTCTGCAGGCCTGAAGATTCTCATTCACACATTCAAGGCCAGCGCCAAGGAGCTGATTTTGTTGATATTCTTTCTTGTGTTAGGTATTGTGATCTTTGCGGCTCTCATCTTCTACGCCGAGAGAATCCAGTATAACCCAGAAAATGATTTCACCAGCATCCCAGTGGGGCTTTGGTGGGCCATTGTTACCATGACTACAGTGGGATACGGGGACATGGTGCCTAAGACCTACGTGGGCATGTTCGTTGGTGCGTTGTGTGCCCTCATGGGTGTACTGACGATCGCCCTCCCAGTCCCTGTCATTGTCAGTAACTTTGCGCTCTTCTATTCCCACACGCAAGCGCGCTCTAAATTGCCCAAAAAGCGAAGAAGAGTTTTACCCGTGGAGGCGCCACGGCCCAAGGGTCCTAAGGCGGCGGGGATGCCCGGGGGGCAGGGACCGACCAACCGGCGCATGAACGCTATCAAACAGAACCACCCAGGTGCGCTGAATACAAAAATAAGCAGAATAGGTAAGTCTTAGTAGCTAAACAGTAACGAATAGGCCAGTTTTAAATTGGATGTATAATCTTTTCTTGTAGTGTTTAAGGTTTTGACATTACCGAAAGTATATTATCATAGTTTGCATTAGGTTTCATTATTGGAACATATATCATTGCCCCTCGTTGAATTCCTATCATTTTGTTTGCATATACAATTAGTTTGAATGACGTTCCTATTAACGACTTGTAGAGACTAGACCAGCGGTACACTAACCCCGTGTAGGAACAGGTGCGCGGATCACATCCTGTGTGTCTCCGTGGAGGTGTTGCTGTCTTTAACCGTTATCTTATATATTATTAGATCAGAAATGAAATCTTGCTGTGTTTGTTAATGTTAATTATAGGGTAGAACTCTTTCCACTGCAAATATATCTACACGGTAGCAAAATGTGTGGCAGCACCGACTATATACTGTATAGCAACTAAAGCACTGAAAACTATATAAACAATATAGCGCCATATTTGGTTACACTTTATTTATGTATATCTATTCATGTAAACAATATATTCTATTTATATCTATGTTATATGATTCTATAGCATTGTCAATGATTGCATGTAGAAATTTACACGAAATCTCTTTTTTCAGAAATCATAATTACTCATTATAATCATTATCCATTAGTTTCTAATCCATTCCATCCATTCAATAGTTTTCATTTCCAAGTAAACTTTTCACTCGTGATTATAAATTCATGTTGTAAACATTAAGTTAATGGTGATTCCGTTTGACGAGAATCTACAGCGCGTCAAAGCTCATCTCTCCAATAAGATTCGAAAATCACTTCAAACATTCATATGCTTGAGATTTACATTACTTCCGGTATACCGTGCGCATCCTCAGAACCCTTGTTGTTGATGTAGACATAGAGCCAATTTTTCTCTTTATTGCTACATGTTCCTATTTATTTAGCAGAGTCGGGCGAGCTTTCTGTGTTACGTTATTCTTAGGGGTACACCATCTAAAAATAGGAATAATTATTAAAATAAAATATTTCAATATTAAAATGAAATATTTCAATACTAAAATATATATTATTTAGAACGGACTTGCTAAACCTGTTTTAATGTAGCATCATGTTTTAGATTTCTCCTAATTTCGATAGTTTAATTTCTGCCCATATCTATCAGAAACGTTTATCTCATATAAATGTAGATCACGGTTATCAAAATAGAAACAGCGTTATGCTCTCCACCTTCTACCATACTAATTGGGGTTTGGAACCTCCTACCACATAATCTTTGTTATGACATAGCTACGATATCAAGTGTTTGTTAATTGGAGGTTTGGTCTGAATTATTTTACTTTGGATACAAAATTTAAATAGCAAAGCGAATGATGAAATTTAGGATATAATAGGTCTTACGGTCTTTTGCATGGGAAATTCACGATACAGAAAGCTCTGCTCTGGCGAAGTTTTGTTGCAAATACATGTTGTTGGATAATGTTCATCAATCTTATTTTTCCCTGAAGCCCAAGGGGGTGCTATCCAGGAAATGTTTCCTTTCCGTAGTAAGTGATCTTTATGTGTAGCGCATGCGCACTAGAGGTAGTCAAGGCAACATGCTATGTATGGGTACATGTGTATATTTATTAGGTGTGCTGGAGGCAGGTTGCCATGGAAACACCTTTTGTATTTACACACCCTCACTGCAGAATCCGTGCACTTCCCGACCCCCTATATCTGACCGTATTTATCTTGTTATACTAACGGGTATGACGAATTATCTGCTTCCGTTAGCGCATGTGCTATGTTGGTTTGAGCAGTAGTCAGAAAAAGTAGTGGTAGATCAACGTAGTAGATTCTATATAGTTACCGCGCATGTCCCCGTATACCAGCATTTTGTTTGTCCAATGAAAGAGCTGGCATGAGATGACGTCATTCTATCCGTTGTGTCGTCCTTTAGAAACAAACACTGTAGAATCCTCCATTCTATCACATGATCATACATTTTATATACGTCATATAACCGCATCATTCATCATGTCTTGTCTCATCAGTGTTTCATCATCACATCGCTTCATGACGTCACCATTACGTCACAATGCTCCTCACTAAGGCAGCTTGTAGAATGCATTTACTCGACACAAATACGATGACGTAGTTGCGGTGTTGCTTATGCAGACAATTGGTGGAAAATTGGTACATTGTATTGATGAAGTTGTAATTTGTGGTTGATATTGAAAGGCTTTTAATATCAATTTGTTGATTTTCAATATTGTTTTCAAAATGATCACATCATTTTGTTTTCCGAGTAACATAAAAAAAACTACCTAATGAAATCCTATTGAAAACCAAATACAATAAATTCATGACTTACATTGGTATTTTGAAAAAGTTATTATGTCTAAACTCTATGATTGTGATTGGTTATGTACTTTATATTTTAACTGAGACGAATGCTTGTGCTCCGTCATTTTTTTGTGCAGCCGGTAAGTTGTCTGCTCTGAAAATCTAAATTCCTACGTCATTATCTTACTTCTCCTACATAAACCTTCGAGTCACGCAACATTTTCGGTTAAAAGGGGCGATAACTCTGAACAATTGGGGGTCACACTAATGTAGTTTATTTCGGATTGTAAAAGCTAATAATAATATTGTACCTGTAACACGTGCGCACGAGATCAATAAGGCCAGATGGTTAGTTTTATGTTAATTATTTCGAGCAATCAAATACGTCATGACGATAATATTATGAGATAGCTCGATCGATGATGGGCGCTGTGCCTCATTCTGGCTTGTTACGTGGCCAATTCGTGATGATCAGGGATTTTAAGTGCCAAAAAATGGAAATATAAGTCCTTCGAATGTCCAGCTGAGCATGCGCAGTATCTGTTCTCCATGTTACTTGAACCTTCCCAGTGAGAACATGAACATCCTAATTTGTATACCACGAAATAAGTCTGTTATTGTAGTTATTGGTCGAAATAAGTCTGTTATAGTAGTTATTGGTCGAAATAAGTCTGTTATAGTAGTTATTGGTCGAGAGATTTTATATTTGAGGAGAGTTTTTTACTTGGAGTATCTTCTCTGTGACATTTACCAATGCGGTCAAAATTGAAAGTATGACAAAATTTAGTCTAATTAATCGGAATGATTAAAAAAAAGACTTCGAACATCACACCACGCGTCGTCACATAATACTGACCACAACCAATGATAAAGCTGCTGTGGTCCACAGTTACGCAGGAATACAGCTTCTTATCATTTTGTTAGGGCAAAATAAGGGGCAGTCGCACAGAATGCTAAAAACGATAAAATCTCAAATTTAGTCGCCTTTTAGCAAATTTAGTCGCCTTTTATGAGCATGCTTTAGAAACAAGAGGTATAATTCAAGTCTTACGCCGATCTACATTGGTAAGTTACGATATAGTAGTTATGATCTACAAAGGTAGATTAGAGGATAATGAACCCGGATCTGACATAAGTTCTGTTTAGATTCTGTAACTCTTTTAGAACACTTGGCTTTACACTTTTTGTTTGTTTTTTAGAGTCTGCGATCAGCTCCATGTTATTTTTTGTATATTTGATATACGAGTATATAAACAGACAATGGGATGTATAATAAAACGTCCATCACAACATTCCCATGAATATTGGAGAAGTCTGTTGGAATCGGTTCAAGAAGTCCATTTAGACAATGGATATAAAGCATCAATTATATACCACTACCGCTGTACGCATCTTCATTAACACGGCCTGATCACGTGATTGTCGCTCGTGCTCATTTACATAACATGATATACGACAACTTTCAATAATCAAATAGCAGCAATAGTGCTAAACCATATCAGACGGGATTAGAACGAGGCTCTGTGGTCACGTTAGCCTTTAGACTGAGGGTCCTAGCCAGCGACTCGAGGTTGTGTGTTCAGTCATTACGATGTATAAAACATGTCCTTCTGTTGTAAATGACATCTGGCTACTAATACTGTATCACTTGGGTCATATTTCTGTGTACTATATACCAGGGAAACTTGATCGACATCAATGGCATAGTAAATACTTAAAGATAGGATATACTACATAGTTTGAGGGAAGTTTCACATTTTGAAAAAGTAGTATTGTATAAAGGATATTTTATATAACAAGAGGAGTTATTTCTTAAATCCGTTTTTGATACTAAAATGGCCAGTTGGTGGGAAATGTCGAATGATTTGTCTTTCTTCGAGAAGTTTGGTTTGCTTTCAACTTTAAAACCCGACATATCCTTACAAGACAATATATGTAGTATACAATAAACGAGAAATATCAAAAATCATTGTTTCTTCTAAAATTTCTAGTTACCATGGTAACGTATTTTTTTAGCATGTTAGATTGCAATGGTAAAGGTTGTTTGTTTACAATAATTGAATTCTAGGTTACGTTGGTGGAGGGTATACATTTAGTCCACGCACTTTGTGGGTGATCCTGACACCATGGCACGTCGTCTGTGGTCTATAATTGTCTCATCTACATATATAAAATGTGTCCTTCTGATTCATTCACTTAGATTTACCTTAACTAATGCTTTCTTTAATGTATTTGCTTATTCAGAGTTATCTGCCCTTGCGGGTAGGTATTGAATGTGACGTCATGTGTTTGCGAGCGTAACGTCATACTTTCCAGAGAAAACGACGTGAATTGCTCTCACAAAATAATGACGTAGCAATTGCTACCTATCCACAAGGGAGCTAACTCTGTAATAGGTAAAGACGGAATATAATAGTTTGAGTTGATATTTTCTTTAACTTGCCGAAATGCGATGAAACTTCTTACACCCAAAACAGCTAGCATCAGAATGTTTAAGTATAGTTGGACGATTAAGAGTTTGGTTGATGTAGGGGGTGGGAGCATTGTGGAATTCAGCTTTAAAGGTACAATTTATGGACAATTCAAAAACTATGAATCAAGTCTGCTCTCAAGAGACAATTGCTTGGTCGAAGCAAAATAATGATACATTGTTAACATATATAAGACTAAATCAAAATTCAATGTCAATGCCATCATTTCAATTCTGCAGTCATGAGATCAAATGAAGATTTTTGTTTGAGTGAAAATATCACATTACTTGTATGAAATCGTCTTGATAAGAGTCGATATAGTGTTTATCGAGATGAATAAAAAAACCTAGTCAACAGATAAGCCTTCTAAATTTATATGTATTATGTTTTATTGAACAATGGATTCCTATATAATTGTCACGTGGTGTAAACAGTGCTGTCGCTGGACATGTTCATACTTCTTTGGTTTTGTCCTTGTAAGATATGTGGACTAGTCCAATGACTGAAGGAATTATTAACCAGTTCCACGTCCTTCGTGTATTTTTTTTTATTGTTTAACCAGTTCCACGTCACTTCATCCTTAATTGATGTTCTATCGAATTTCTGTGCTTTCAAATTGCTTCCTTTCTCTATAGAAAACTATTTGAGCGATATAGGCCTAGTGGACATTTTTTTATTAAGGTTCGTAAATGGTAAGTTTAATGACTTACTGAAATATATTATTAGAATGCTATATAAAATCGTTTCTAAATGTCATTGTAATTGATTGGAAATTAATGCTTTGTTTATACAATTACACACACGTATTAGCACAGTGTTCCTAAAGTCGAGGCTTGTGAGTATAAATGTGTTCAAATCTCAGCGTTATATGAAACATATTTCCATCTCAATGCTCGTTTACTCGGTTTTAATATGTAAATGTATAATTATCTTATAATTGATGTAATCATGTATATATATATAAGCTGTTAAACATGTCTATGTCACTTTTTGCACTTAAAGAAGAACATTTTTGTAATACTGAGTTTTAGATTAAGCATGTAGATGTTACATTACTTCAGGACACACGTTTTACATCTGCAGTGATTCGTGCGTTTTGCTATTATAGCTAGAAATGAACGTGTGCGTTCCGTTATTATTCATGATTCCGTCTTTTCTACAGGCCCGTATCATTACGGATACCTATTAGGTACAGTATGATGGGTAATCTCCTCCATTTTTATAATGCAGTAACATTCATCATGCGGCCAGTCATGACGGTGGCCCGAGATTTGGTGAGGCGGTGCTTGTAGTACCGCCACGCTATACGCTATAGAACTTCCCAAATATTGATTTAACCATATGAAATACATTTCTGAATTACAGTGAATCAATATCCAAGCCAAATGGCTGCACTGCCATCTTGGTATTTGAAATGGTGGTATTTATTTGACAAAGATGGTGTTTTCTTTATTTAAAGGGAATCTATGTAATTTTTACGACCAAATCTCGTTGCCATTTGGCCTCAGCCGTTTGGAATTAAACATTGATATCTATGCTGTATATATATATATATATAATCTCTATTCTGGTTTCATAGCATATTTACTTGGAATAATACTCTTTTGAACTTTGACCTTGGCATGTCACGAGGACGTCTTGAAACCATTTCAATCATGTAGTGAATGGAAATGATATTTTTGCATTTAATTCTTTGCTGACTAGTATCTTCCGGTTTTTCGACTTAAATTGATGTCTTTGCATTCAATTCTATGCTGATTTAGTAACTTCCGGTTTGTCAACTTGAAATGATGTTTTTGCATTTAATTCTTTACTGACTAGTAACTTCCGGTTTGGTGACCTTTTTTAAGGTCTCTGCTCTTACTTCTGATTTCATTCTTCTATGAAATAGCATCGTCCTTTTCAAAACACACTCTGTGTTGGGATCGTGCAGGTAATGGTACATATGATTTTTTTTCTATAACAATATCTTTATGAGATTATATCATTATACGGACTCTGAATACGCATATTTAGTAATTCATCGTATCAACTAATTAGGTTAGATGAAGGAGAAGCCATGGGTAGCTGAACGGCTTCACTGTAGGTGATAAGTAGATCAAAGTCATCTATTCGATAAAGTTATAAAGTAGGCCAATATTGTTTAAATTTATCACTGTACAGCTTATATATATTTTTGAATAGATTATGGACATTTATGTGACTATTGAGCGTCAGGTGTAAAGTAGATACTATTTTAGGACTATTAGCTTCAGGTGTGATATAGGTTAATGATATGTAGTAAAATATGGAGAAATTAAAAGCTTCAATCGACTATTAATTTAGTATGTATAAATATAGATATTGAATTAACGTTTTCTGATGAATACATTCTGTATTCTATTGTTAAATTAAGGAATATTGTTGAAAGTGTAATTAATTATGTGACAGTTTGATTTATTTTAGGTTACATTATGCGAGAAGAGCATTCTAAATGTTTCTGACCAGTATTTGTAACCTGCTGTTGTTGTATTTGTTAGTCGTCCTACAAATAGATAGCAACACGAGTCTTCTACAACAACTAGTGCTTTACTCGGATTACACTTTGTACTGCTGTGCCATGCGTCCATCAACTAGAACGTTTTGTTTTGCTATTTCTCTTTGCCATCAGATTGCGCATTTTGCTGTTTCACTCTTTGACCTAATGGTCTCTGTTAGTCGAGGTGTTCCTTTCCTACCTCGGATGTTCTCGACACTTTCACTCCTGGCCAGTTTCAGCCTTTAGAAGTGTCACCTTGCTTGTAAAAGCTCACATTGTTTTTTGTGGGTGTGTAGGTCACCCGAATTTCACTACTCACCGTGTTGTCAAATTAGTGTGAGGTAATGTCTTTATAAGTCTCTGTATTTAGTTAATATTCCTTATTGGTGATACTGTTTTTAAAAGTCAAACCATTTAATGCATTTGTTTTAATTGCTATGATAATTGAAAATGGATATATAAGTGATAATAACATATCTTTTTGTTGTTATTCGGCGGATTATCGCATTCTGTTTTAAATTGATTATTATTGATATTTTAACTTTACCTAATAATGTGTGAATGTTGATGGATTACAAAATGACAGACCATAGCCCACGGTGGCTCTCTATGTGTTTATCCGGTTCTGCCATCAGTTAATTTGATATCTAGACCACTGTATTACTATATTCAAGCAACATGATTATGAAACAATTTTACAATTAAGTTTATGAATGACTGATATTTTGCAACGCCCTCTTTATTTGGCTAACTCTAAGCTGGTTTAGACTTGTTTTCTGATCCTGAGGCTTGTATCCAGATTTGATAATTCATGATCACGTTATTAAGTCGCGAACTCTTTATTTGCATACTATACAGTTTTCTGCTCTTTCAGGATGGTATTAATTGTAAAATGTGTCGTTAGCATTATATAATGTTTTTTAAGAAAAAATGCAATACTTTTGTCACAATTGTAATAATCAAGGGCAGATAACTCAAATATTTCCAAAGATGGCATAGACAATATACAGTATATAAGTAAGTATGTCAATATGTATCCGCCGATAGTGTAAGTATTAGAAGGTCGAACTCACTATTTGACATTGACAATGGGATGCTTACATAAGTAGCATTAAATATGAATGTAAAAAAGAGGAGAATATCATCATCATCATTTCCATCATCATCCTTCAAAGCGTTCTAACACCACGTGACTGTTAATGCATTTTGCTGTTTTCTAAAACCTATATAGCGTATGTATCCTCACAATATTTGTACTATATATAGACATCTATTAACCACTGCTAGGTATAACTGGTATACGTCATAACAACCGCTGTCTTACTAGTCCCAGCGAGCATCCTGACCAGTCCGCGTTTTACATTACGCCTATCGTTAATTCTGACTCGTCCCTTTTAAATCAAAATAAAACAAAATTAAATTGATTGCGCATTCATTCAAGTTAAATTTTAGCCTATTTTGAGCATTAATACAAGTTAATTTTGAGCCTATTTTGGGCATTCATACAAGTTAAATTTTAGCCTATTTTGAGCATTCATACAAGTTAATTTTTAGCCTATTTTGATATTCATTCATCGTTCCCTGATGATAAAAACATAATACTACTGAACTTTCCTATTAACAGTGAATTACATCCTGTACATTATGTAATGTCCACAGAACGTTCTGACAATGTCGCCGCTCTTTATAACGCCCTTTAGACAGATTGCCCATATATATGTTCCGATCCATCTTTTATGTAACGGCCCCATGTGATACGTAAAGCCCGTGTAGCATTCTCGGCTCATTTCTTCAAAATGCGTTTACATTGTATATAGAAAACTTTTTATGTATAATTTTCAAAACACAATAAAAGAATATGTTCCTGTTAAAGTGACAATTTTTTTATGAAATGTTGTGGAATTTCATTCTTTCCCTACTGGCCTGTTTTGAAGAAAATATTAATTAGAGCTTTGCAGTAAAATTAATATAATTTCACTACTGCATTTATAATAATAATTTTCAATTTCAATGCAAAATAATTCTAATTTGAGGATGCATTGTAAAACGTTCCGGTGCCATGTGAATATCCTTAAAATTCATAACCTGCATGTTTCAATAAAATTTATTCTCAACAATTAGCAAAATTAAATATGAGCACAGGACAGAAACATATTTAATGGAAAATTAAAAAAAAAAGATGACAAAATAACTTTGGTCAAACGTGACAGAAAACAGCGACATTTAGTGTTCCCGGCATGCTCTTCGATATCACTTACTCGTAGAGTGACGACGCCCAGTGTCACATAATCTGGGTCTAATGCCTAGCTTGGCACACAGATTCCGATTGGTCAGGAACATGACTCGTTTGCGATTGGTCAGTTTGCCCCTGCATGGAGACCGTGCTTTGTGCGCTAACACTGTTGTTTTTTTGTTTTGTTGTTCAGGCCGCAATGGCGAAGAGAGTATCCCCATGTTGATGCTAAACCACACCTCGGATAGGGAGATGGACTCTCTGCCCCGCACTCGCCCTATTAACACTGTGGAAAAGTCTCCGCCACGGCTCGTGGAAATAAGTTCCAACCCGGGCACACCACTTAAAGTTACTGAAATTAAAGTTTCTGGTCAGTATATAAGTATTTTCTCTCACAAAACGAAAAACTCAAAAAAAAAACACTGCCCGTAATGTTATCAAACTTGCCACTAGGTGGCGCACTAGGGGGATACCCTTCAACCTTCAGGGGTGGAATGGAATCACCCAAAGCGTAGCATATTTCGGTCTTGGGAGATACCCTTCCACCTTTTGAGGCTGTGAATGGAATCGCCCTAATTAAGAGATAGTCTGTGGTACTGGGAGATACCCTTCCACCCTTTGAGGCAGTGAATGGAATCTCTCAAAGCGAGAGATATTCTCTTCAACACGTTTTTTTCTGTTGTACAAAACTGTGGGCTTCCTGCTTTTGTCTGGACATCCTTTTGTGAGTCGCGTTCCCTCCCTTTCGTAGATGAACTAGCTTTACTTGTTCTTATATTCATGCTACCTGTGCCTATCCGGAACAAACATTTCTGCGAGTCTTTAGTAATCCTCATTGTTGTATTCCCTTACTTTTAACCTTTTACGTTTTAGCTTGTGTTTCAGCTTCGCCCATGGCTTAGCAAGACGTACAAGCCAGAAGACTTCTTTTCATGCAAGTGCGTTTGGAACCTCTTTACCTCAAGAGTTCCGTTTATCAAAAACAAGTTATTTACCTTCATGTTATGTTACACTTAATGAATTTGTCTTCAGGCAGCATAAATTAATTTTCCAGCTTTCGACCAATCACATCAGAATGTGAATTTTAGAAGAGGATTTCAATATACTAATTATGTAATCTAGGAGAGTGCACTTGTATTAAGTTTACCCCAACATCTATAATTTAGCATCGCTTACTCTTGGTATATATCGCTCTTCAACGCTTAGTAGGTATTTCTTCGGAATGCATTTCATTAGCATTATTTTTACCGCTTCTTTATTTTTGTTTCGTAAACAATCAATTAACAGTTGTGAATGTTTTGTTATGAATAGATATAAGGATAAGATCGTGCACTTTTGATATTTGAGTGGTTGTTATACAAGATGAAATAAGATATAAGATTGTATAGTTAAGATATTTTATAAGGACACTAATGAGTTAAGCGATGATCTTCATTAATTCTATCCATGGTATACATTGAAAATCACGAAAGGTTCACCCATTTGAATAGACCTATTTAAAAAGAATACTGACATGGCATAAATAGAATAGGAATTAAAAAAATCATTTTAGAGTGATCTTGAAACCTATTAAGTAAATTCATAAAATTATTTTAATGCATTATCAGGCATTTATCATATTATAGAACGGAATATGATTTAATACTATATTTGCTGTAAGCTGATATATTGTTACCAATATATCAAGAATCTTATTATTGTTAGGCATGGAACACTGAATTAATATTAGATAGATTCATGATACTATTCAGATTTTTGTTTAATTTTACATTAAATCGGTACTATCCTTATTTCCACTAGATCTTATGTACTTCTATATCAAATCAACCATTAGACCATCTAACGTTACAGAAAAACGATGCTAGAAAATCTATGAATACTAAATTTGTTTTTGATGTGGCCGAGTGAAAGTAACGGACTTTATATATAGTGTCCCATGCATGTTTGTATTTGGTTTATATATCTGATACCTTGTGCATTGTGTTTTTCCTGCATTGAGTTCTTCTTATATAACCTTATATACTAGCATCTAAATATAGAAACGGAAGTGTATATATGCTTTATGAACGGTGTCAGGAAGTGACGTCATGTTTTGGTGGAAGTGACGTCATGTTTGGTGGATTGCTAATGCATTTTGGTGTGATTTTTTTTGTGCACATCCGTTGTATGTGGATGTTTATAGAAATCAATAATTTATTCAAAATCGATGACTGGTATTAATATCGTGTTATCTATCATGATTATGACTAGGTTTGATCATTATCAGACTACTGACACTGTTTGTATAACGCTGAATTTGTAATTCAACCATAATGTACAAATTCTGTACCGAAAAAGAAACCAGTATTACTTTCCTAAATACATTGTTTAGTAAACGAACAATAAGTCGCAACGATAACAATAAATTCGATTTTAGCTGCTTTATAAGTAACATGTTACAGATTTAAATATGATTCATCAACGGCCTATAAATATGGAACTAAAAATTTATCTCAATATGGTTGAATTGCAAATCATACGACATATATCAATGTTTCCTAGAATACAACTGTACAGATCAATGATCCGTTACCACCAGTTCTTTGACCTTACATATACCAAAAAACGTGGAATAATTTGAAGTAATTACCTTTCTTACTTCTTAAAAAACACCAGCAAATTGTTAAATGTGGGATTAAACGATAAAAAATATCGTTATCATGTAAAATCATTACACCATATAACATATAGCAATGGATGATTGTAACTGTGGTTACTCCGATTTTCCCTAGCTAGTGTGTTTGGGTTCAGGTTATTCCAGCGTTGGTGTATATAGCTAGCTACGGTCTAGCCTCTTAGATATGACATATATACCCCAAAGAAAATGCCTTGTGTCTGTTGTGTTCTAGGGAAATTTCTGTATGAAGCATAAAGAAATATTAAATTCAAAATTCCTTTAATACTAGGTGGAAGAGAATGTATACAGACTCGTAAGATCAGATGTGAAACGTAATTTTAGAAGTCTTCTACAGATAACTTTTGTTAAGTTTCAAGATGCTTCATTTAGAAATACCGTGGAATGTAGGGTTCTATGTAGGATGTTAAAAAATTGAAAATACTTATTTCTTTAAATAATTTTATTTAATAACAAATATGTGATGATTCCTGAACGTAAGTATGACATGCGCGTTCGAAACCACGAGATAACATCAGTATACCTTCAAAATCCGTTGACCATGTATTCATTCATTAACCGATTATTATGAAATAATTTTATTGAAACAAGTAAACTTTGTGACCAAACACAAAAATATATCTTGAACGCTTTTTCCAAACTTGAGTGCTTATCCATGGATTTCGAAATAGTTTCTGTAAAGATTAAAAATGCATTTGGTAAAGTAACATCGCAGTAGAAGAATGACAGTAAAATCGACTGTTATTATCTTCAGATAACAAAACATATGATTCACGGCCCTGGAACAAACCACCTGTCTCAGACAGACATACGCTACATATATTGCACTCTTTACGTTGATAGCACCATATAAAAGGTACACGAACCAAAATTTTATATAATATATATATATTTAACATGTACCTATATGACCCCCTCAAACAAACCCCTTCCTGATTGGCCTCTTTTTCGTTGACAGATACCGGAGGAGCAACGACTGCTTTGTCCAGTCTAATAATGGCACCCAGTGCCAATCTAAATGCAAATTCTAATGCTGTTACCAATAGCAACGCTTTACCAAATTCAGTTCCAACGACTTTACCGTCAATATCGCCTACTTCAGAGAAAAAAAGTGAGTATGATTCTGACGCCACACTTCAGCAGACTCTCCAGACCCTACTGTGAATAAGTGCTGTGGTACTATACTTCCTGGAAGTTTGGACCTTAAAACCGATTAGTGATTTTCAAAACATGACTTGCTATGTTAATTAAGAGGGTGAAATTTCAAGAAAGTGTGAGTTTGAATGTAAGCGATAGCATTGCTGTATCTTCAAAGTGAGTTCATTGGTTGACATTGGAGTTTTTATCCTTTGAACTCAAATATGAAGATAAGAGTCACTTAGCCATACGATGCTCTTTCGGCTCGTTCCATTACATCTTATCATGAAGAATTCCCTTTGTTTTGTTTCCTCCTTTGTTCTTGTATTGTTGAGTTATATTTCCGTGTGCATGTTGGTACCCTCCGTTGAGTTTATGGCTTAGAGACCTAAGGTATATAGAACCCGTATTTACCTCCACGGTCCGAAACACGTTTACTACCTTAAATATGTTATAGAAATATTTATTTAAATGATGATCGATGATAATAGCATATTTTAATGATACTCGAATGCAAACATTCATTAACTAGTCAGATTTATGAAATTATATGATAATTTTATATTTTTAAATGATAATTTTATAATTAAAAAACATACTGCTTTATCGAAAAATGCACGTAAATTTTGAAAAATAGCCAGGATTATAAAATGATATTTGATTACAAAATTCATGAACTGGACAGATTTTTAAAATTATACGATTATTACATAACTCAAAGAAAGAATACTGCTTAATCGTAAAATGGATGTCAAAAAATTAAAGTAATGAAAATCAACGTGAAGGTAACAGTTTAACGAATATAGGTAGTAGATTGTCAAAATAATAGGTTACATATATAAATGTGCGGTTTTTTATACATATATAAATTTTTCAGTTAAATATAGAAATCGTTCAATTGTATTGATCAACATATAAACCGTTGAATCTGTATCCAGGAATATAGTAATAGCAAGCTGTCTCCAAGAAAATCAGCTTACCTCTTTAACACCTTCTCTGGACCACTTGATCAGAACAATTATAGCTTCAAGAAAAAAAAATGGACAAGGTCAGACTCTTCAAAAACAACTTAAAAAGATTTTGATTGGTCCGTTTTGTAGGTCAAAGAGTCCCACATCCATGGTCAAGCTATGTAAGACCCTCGCCTGAAGTTTTCCAGGTCCCATGTACATGTTAAAATCCAGACTCTCGTTTGTGATGTGAAGTTTTCAGGTCCCATGTACATGTTCAAATCCAGGCTCTCGTTCGTTAGGTGAAGTTTTCAGGTCCCACATATGTGTTCAAATCCAGGTTCTCGTTTGCGAGGTGAAGTTTTCAGGTCCCACATACATGTTCAAATCCAGGCTTTCGTTTTTTAGATGAAATTTACAGGCTCCTTATACATGTTCAAATCCAGGTTCTCGTTTGCGAGGTGAAGTTTTCAGGTCCCACATACATGTTCAAATCCAGGCTTTCGTTTTTTAGAAGAAGGTTACAGGCTCCTTATACATGTTCAAATCCAGGCTCTCATTTTTTAAGTGAAGTTTGCAGGCCCCATATACTTGTTCAAATTCAGTCTCTCGTTTGTGAAGTGAAGTTTTCAGGTCCAATATATATGTTCAAATTCAGGCTCTCGTTTGTGAGGTGAAGTTTTCAGGTTCCATATAAATGTTCAAATCCAGGCTCTTGTTTGTTAGGTGATGTTTTCAGGTCCCATATATATATGTTCAAATTCAGGCTCTCGTGTTTAAGGTGAAGTTTGCAGGTCCCATATACAGGATCATAAGATCTACCCTCAAGCATGAGATCGAGCTTTTATGGTCTCTGTTATACGGTCAAAGTTTTCAGGTCCCGCATACAAGATCAGAAGATATACCCTAAAGTCGAGATCAAAATTTTATGGTCCCACGTATACGGTCAAAGTTGTTTTAGACTCTTAAGAATGACATTAAAGTCGGAAAGTCCGGACTAGGTCTGTCAGGTCGTGTCGTTCAGCCTATGTATCACCACCTCATAGTGCCTGCCAGGCCTTAGTACTGAATGTGATATTCTGTGACATTTATCCTCTCCCATCATACAAATCACTGCCAACTTTATGTAAGTTACATACGACTTTACTCTTGATGTAATTCATTAGGCTTTTTTCATATCACATTCTTGAATTCAGATTTCAACGTTTTCAAAATTCATTTGTGAATATACAATCACTCTAGCTGGAAAATTCCATAAAGGAATGCTTTCCCCTAAGTGATCAGAATATTGAAAACTATTTCATTATTAAAACGCGGTTAATTAACATTAGATTTGGGCCTAGTTTCATGTAAAGTCCTTAAATCTAAGGAATCCCTTAACTTACATTTCTCCATAGAAAAGCATTACAGATTTTAAGGAGGGCTCCTTAACTTAATATTTAAGTTTTGTAATGCTTTTCTATGAGGTAAAGGTAAGAAATGTTCATGACACTGGGCCCTGATATTTACCTGAAAGCTATACACTATTACTTTTGATTCATGATTGGTATATTTTCCAGATTTACCCAAATGTATACGAGGAGACGGCGCTGATGTGGGTAAGGCGCCCCCTGGCGGAACAACAGCAAACAATACAAGTATTGAACAACGATCAGCCAATCACTCTCCATCCTCTTCTCCTCCCACCTCTAACAACCTCGTGGCCGTAAACACGTAACCACTGCAGACCAGCACGAGTAGCGGCACCTGGGCGGAACAGTACGCATGCGTCAAAGCAAGTGGACAATTCATATCCAGAATAGTGATTATATCGACTGTAAACATTTAACAGTTGTAATTCCTACAAAGCGAATCCATAAAATGTTGGGTGCTTTTGAATTTACACGTAACTGTATAGACGCCCATGAACCTTAAGATATGCGTGCGCATGTCCCTCGCCAGTGTGCACGTGAGACTGACGTGACCCAACACACCTAAGACAATACATGTGATGAACGTACCACTGGTGTACACGGTGACAGAGATGGTTGAGTGTATTCCATGTAGTCGAAAGCACAGAGGGCTTCAGTGAACACAATAAGTATACAATGTTTCTGTAATGCATCTCAAGGTCACGAAGGACCTTGACTGTGCAGCAAGGGAGACATGAAAAAGATGAAAGAGTTTTAATTGAAATGATTTAAAACCCGTTATTCGTGATGGCAGACGGTTCAATGCAATGATGCACAATTGTGAGAGCAACGAGATTAAGAAATATCCACCGCGGATGGACCAGTGGAAATATATTACCGACCAAGCAACCCGTGGATTACGTCACCATGGAGATGACTGGCCGAATGGCCGGACGCGGCTGGATGTTTCTGAGATATGTAAAGCTCGGTCTGGTACACAACAGACTCTCCACTTCCGAGTGTTTTTGATTTCCTTTTCTATGACTACGTCATGCATTCACAGCTCGGTATAGCAGTGTTGTACAGGTTTGTCACCCGTTATTACGTCATCATTACGTCATCATTGCGTCATTATGAAGTCATTAAAAGTGTACCACATACATTGTTTTGCCAATATGCATACCGTATATCGTTCACGTCTTTAATATATATATCACATCTTTACTGCTCACCTCCGAACGACAACATGTTATGCCGTGTGTGTACATATAGCCCAATATAACTCTTTGACACGGCTTCTATAAACCAATCTATGGCGATGATCCTCTCTCTAAGAAACCTCGAGTCCTAAAATCAGACCGTTATCACTAAAACCAGTGCAAGGATCCAAAACCATCGACTGGGTTAAAAACTAACTCCAATCAATCAGCAATTATCTATGTGTAATTTCTACTTTTAAACACGTGATGCTGTTAGCCTTCTTAAATGACAAACCATTTACCGTGTGATACTTCAACTGTCAACCATTCCGTTGTCATGACAACGTCCCCGATATATCAGATATATATATATGTTACATTTTATCATAGGGATGCCTATATTATTGATTGACAATGTTACCATGCCAATGTCGTGGTAATACCAAGCTGTTATCATGTTTTAGGATATGTCCATATTCCTGACGTTATGTATATATATATTCTCACAGATCGGCACAGAACGAGAATCTTCCATTTCCTTTGTTTTACAACAACACTACGGGCTGTATCATAAATCAACGATATACGAAGTTAAATACAGGACCATTGACTGACCTAAACCGGAAATACTGTCTGCTGTGGACCATATTAGTTTGATGGTAAATGTTTTACTTATTGGGAACAATGTCATTACAAACGCGACCTATTCAGTGAACGTGCGCCATATATTGTGTCAGATACATCTTCTCTTATTTGCAAAATCAGTTCAGAAAAAATAGGAAACAAAATGCCATACGAAGAAAGCCTTTGTGTATTTTTGTACTTTGAGTTTGATAATGGTGATATTATGTTCCAAGAAAACATTAAATAATACTCAATCTACTATCTACCTGCTCAGTCCCGACACACTCAGATGTATGTGACGTCATTGGTGTGAGTTTGATACGTATAAGTTTATTGCGTTATAGCATGCATGAATGGTTTCTCTGAGTGTGTTACAATGTGTTGATAGAGGAGAAATCTAACCACTTAAAAGGTCTACTTTCACTTTCTACAGTTACAGTTGATATAACTCTGGACTCACAGTTTCAGTCGTACAACCATCCATCGTCTTTAACATAGTATATCATCTTATGTTTTGTTGTGTGGTGATTCCTATTGAAAGCTCTCCACAAAAGAAAGTATTGTGTAGATACATTTAAGTTTCATTTGTTCACTAAAATGCATTTTAAAGAATCGGAAAAATATTTAATTTATGTTCTTGCTAGTTTTCAGTTTAGATAAAAACTAACGTCATGGTTTGGAAGTGAGAACGACTTTTTACAATTACCGGAGATAAACTAATTGTATTATCATCTAATAGACAACGATTAGAAGTACCACATGGCCAGTAGTCCAAACGAAGAAATATTAAACCCATACTGTAACTGATCCACACATATCTATTTATTGGATTCGTTCTACGTACTTTACAATACTGATGTGAAATGTATAGCACGCAATCACATCCCAATGAAAATAAAATTTACAACGTATAACAATGAAATATTATTCTGAAATGTTCATCAAAACCACAAAAAGTCAAATTGAATTAATCGTAAATCCCCGTTCCTGATTGGTATTAATTAATTTTATCATTCATAATTAATATCGTGCCAATATTTTTGGCTAAGAATTACAAAGCAGTTTAAATGTTTTCTTTATTTAATAAAAAATTGTTTTGATGAGGTTTCAATCAAACACTGAATTCGAACTTACTTTCGGTGCAACCGAGAAAACAAAAAAATATCAAGCCAGCTATCGGACTTTCAACGTTTTTTACTCTAAATGAACACCTGTTTACTCTCGTGAGCGTTTATAAAACATTCATATTAAGGTAGAGTGAGACTTTTGAATACCTGACCCCAGAAATAGGGTTGGATACCGAGGGAAGACTTATTATCATCCTAGCCTGTAGCTGATTGTAGATCTGGGACTAGCTGGTATGTGTTTTATATGTTTTAGTCCTTATTGTATAACAAGGGAATCAGTTCCATGATTATGTTGAGCAATAGTTGTTTATATAATCATTGTTAAGGCCAGCTGATTGGCTCTATATAGTGTGAATAATCTTTGTTAAAGCCGCTGATTGGCTAAAAGTTTTATTAATACTTGCTTCAGACAGATGGTTGGTTAAATAAATAGTTTTAGCCAGCTAATCGGCTACATGCTTTAATTGAACTTTGTCTCCAGTCAGCTGATTGGTTGCACAGTTCATTGAACCTTTGTCCCAATCATCCGTTTGGCTATTTAGTTCAATTAAGCATTGTTTAAGTCAGGTGACATACGTTATTGTATTACTTCTGTTAAGTTTTCATGTTGATGGCACGACACACATTTGGTTGTAGGTGAGAGAATGTACCATTGAACCCATGAAAACCTTTATTGTTTACCCTTGTTGGACATATTTGATATTTTACCATTGCAACAGCTGTTATTTGTTCATGTATTCTTTAGTGGACACAGAGTGAACAGATGTACATAGGAGATGACAATGATATATATATATTAATGAGTTATGTCTTACAAAAGAAAATCGCGATACACAACAAGAACCATCGCCATTTAGCACGTGGTTATTGTTAAAATCCACATTGCTTCACAAGAATACAAATGCTTTTGTTTTTAAGAGTTCTTTATGTTAGAAGAAATATGTGATTGGGTTTTAAGCAGTAGTTACATGCTGTCTATATTTTATTATGTACGGTCCTCTGTAGTATAGACAGTCCTATAATTACTGTCAGTAAGTGGAGTGTTGTTAACGGATTTTGGAGAGAGAAAAAAAACACATTTTTTTTGTAAATTTGTTTTTAAAAAGATAAGGCAACGCACGAATTGTATAATCATTTGTGTTTTTGGCTTCTTCCTTTTTGACCAGATTGGTTTTTTCCCGTTATATTACCTCTATTCCAACATTGAAATAAAACCAACAAGTATCATTTTCTACCAAGGAAAAGCATATACAAACGAACTATCAAACATATTTATTCAATGGATAAAAACCAATAGAATGCACAAATTGTATCAAGTATGGGTACATATTACTGATGAATGTCAATTCTTTGCATTGTTGTTCCTCCGTCTTTGTTAATTGTTTAAAAAAACATTGAACAATCCAGCGGACTTCCTCCACTTACAAATACACGTGTTTTACACGCTTCAAGTAAAGTTTTTTTTCATTAAAATTAAGATGTTCTTTAAAGTGGGTTCATGTTTGTTGTCTGACATGTTGGTAATAGATTTCAGAATTTGATATGATAAGTTTAACATTAACTGTATACTAAAAATTGAGAACCCAAGAAGTTCACAAATATCGCTTGCTATGAGTGACTATGAGTTCTGGTAACGAACGATACGCCATTTGATTGTCGAGTAAATTACGCAAATCTATTTTATGTTTTTCTTGCAAAACAGTTTGCAATAGGCACCATTTCAGATAGCTGAATTCACATACACTTGTTCTTAATTCATAAACCATTGACGTACGGTTTAAAAACATCAGAGAAAACAAGCAGGAACCCATCGGTCAGAACGTCATTATAATCTGTCTTTTGTTTTCCTAAATAAAAACAGAAATCACGTAAATATGGTAAATATCAATTCTTCTGCAAGTGAAGGGAAAATAATATTGGATCGAATATATTGATGTTCAATCATTGCACAAGTATGACTCACCTCCACGCCGTAAAACATCGACATTTTTAATTTAGATATTATACTACACTTACGTTTTTGAAATGTTATTATTAATCTAATGTTTGTAAATAGATTCAGAATCATATGCGTTGGGATAAGTCTTGTATGTTATACAGAAAAGTGGCAGATTACGTCATCAGTGACGTTATTGTGATGTTAAGATGTCATCAGTGACGTCATTGTGACGTTAACATGTCATTGTGACGTCATTGTGACGTAAACATGTCATTATGACCAATAAAACTCCCTTCATCTCATGCTATATCCATATGAATGTAGCAATTTAAACAGTTAAAGAAGTCATCGCAATAATTAAAGACATACACAAACACACATATATTTTGTCACATAACTTGAAACGATTATTCAAGACTATTCTTTTAGATTGAAAATCGACTTTCACAGGTACTTCTTGATTATGTGGAAATGCTGTATTTTCCGTCTAACAAGTATCACTGAAGAGTGTATTTTGCACGTTGTGCATAAACATTAATAATAATTATAATGAATGTGTTAATGACATAATATGTATTAAGAACGGTAATAATGTTGACTTTAAACACAAGTAGATAGTCACGCAAGTGTATGCACGTTTACAGATGGGCATGCAGTTTCACGTCCATGATTTATGCGTGCAGCGAGGAAGCTCATATGCATACAAAACATGTGTAGTGAACAAACACGTGTGGAAATTGCGCGTGTTAAGTACTAAGTCACGAATTGCGCGTGAGGTGCTTTGTTTACTTGTGGCGCATTTCTCTGTCAAATTTACACTTGTTGTATCCCTTTATCCAAGGTATATCAGATATATATCAGTATAATAACAGTATAAAGTGTCACGCCCGGGACCTGATATAAAAATCGTGGTGAAAGGATACATTGAACGAAATTACGTACTAATATTGATAAGTCCACGAAGATATTGGAATATACACACGATAACTGTCTCATAAAGTCATAAAAAGTTTATCTTGGTATAAGCCCAATTTGAGTCTCGGGTCCCGGCTTTTTCTTATCTAAGGAAAGAATTGTTACTCGACCCATCATCAACATTTTTCAGTTCTGTTTAAGAAAATTAACTTGAATGGTATTATTCATTAATTATACAACCTTTGAATCTTTATCACAAAAGTCTTATTTTGAAATGTGATTTGTACGTTAAGATGTGTTTGATTTCGATATAATTATGGATATTAATATTGACCTTATGTCCATACCTCTTCGTCCATCATGCTTTGATTTCCTATTTTGATGTCTCGTTATACATTGGGAACTCAATGACCTTTGACCTTACAAAGCACCCGTCATATGTACAGAACCAATCACGCTCACTCTACAACGTAACAATAGTAGACAATCAGTCAGCATGCTTTTGGTTTGCTACGATATTAGATTTGTAACATTCTTTGTGTGGTAATCTCACGGATTCTTCGCTGTTTATTTTAATTGATAGAATGTTACATTCAACAATTTATTTGCCTTTTACTCAGTAACAACAATATATCAATCGATAAACCATTAAAATGACGTCACGATTTCAGGCCAAACATTAGTGTAACAACAGGTTTACAATAAAAAAAAATATCTTATTGTATGACATATACTATTTAGTTATTTGATATAAATACAAAAACTCGACACGTCGATCACGTTTACTGCCATGATAAAACATATACGCAAAAAAAAGACACTAACTTTTGGAACGGGTTTGAAAATAACGCCGCTAAAATAATTATCGCAAATCACAAAAATACTTTAAACATATCACAACGACAAAATACACTAGATATATGACAAATGAACACTGGATGCAGCACTTGCAAACTGTCCGAACATGTTTTGTTTGTTTTTTGTCATGATCGTTTAATGTCAGATTTATAATCATAAGCAATGACGTAAATAATCGTTAAAAATGACTATTTAACACTTGAAAAAGCTCGCATAACTTTGTTCTTTTCACCATTTAAGATTGAATTTGCAAAGCACCAGTTTCCATGATTTAAGTTATAAACGATTTGTTTCTATAGGAGACTGTAGGCTTAATTTATCACAAGGATGTAATGGTAGATTTGATAAAATAATTAAAAAATACAACTTTTAGAATTGATCTTGATCTTATACACCAAAATACAATGATAAAAAAATAACCACTTTTAGACTTGATCTTAACCACCAAATACACCAAAAAGGTCGTATACTTTACGGCACTGGAAGAAAAACTAATGGTTTATATAATTGTTTTTATCTATGTTAAAGTAGTAAACAAAATCCGTGAGATAAATATGGGAAATTTTAGTAAATCAAAATAATTAACATAATTTTATTATTTATGAATTGTAAGCGTAGACAATTCTCAGTAGATGAATACAGCAATTGGGGATGGTTTAAAAGTAGCTTTTTTCCACGTCTCAAATATACATGATTAAATTGTATATATGAAAATACGCTTCTTGAATGTAAACACCAAAACAAATAATGTGCAATGCCGGTCACGTCATGTGACATCACTAAACAGATACACATATTCTGTATTTGCTTATGAAAGAGTTATCTGCCCTTGCAGGTAGGTATTTATTGTGACGCCATGTGTTTGCGAGCGTAACGCCATACGTATCGGAGAAAAAGACGTGAAATGGAAATGCGCTCACAAAATAATGACGTAACAATCGATACCTACCAGTAAGGGAGCTAACTCTGTAATATGCAAAGACGGAATTGTTTTATACAAAACAAAGTCTTCATTTCTAATCACTGTAGTTAACAAATCATTTGGCTATTCTTTTCCTCGTTTGTTTTCTGTCCTGGCCATTCTTTTCCTCGTTTGTTTTCTGTCCTGATCCGTACATTATACTAAATGCCATCCACAACAATGATAACTTTAATCCACAGATTGACACCCGTTAATATGGAGGAGAGCGAAACACAACAGTGTGCTTTTCTTTATCGCTAGTATTTTTTACATGACCCCCATCCCACAACGTGTACCAATAAAATATCACTGATTTATGTATGTTGTTCTACCCATTCAATGTATCTTTGCTCATCAATTCAGAACTGTTTAAACTTTTGTGTAAAAAATAAATTAGTGAATATTACAACATGAATGTCTTATGTTTTTTTTTTTATCTTCTTGATACTTCATCTAACATTCTGTAATTTATGTATATCACAAAGATTATGGATACCGTGTACCCGGTTATTTTTGCGGACCAAATTTGATTTATTTATATATAAATTTTGTGCCAAGTCCCTGTGATATAACCGGTTCATTACGCGGATCTAAGTATTAGCAGTTTTAACT
Organism: Argopecten irradians; assembly: GCF_041381155.1. Lineage (NCBI taxonomy): Eukaryota > Metazoa > Mollusca > Bivalvia > Pectinida > Pectinidae > Argopecten > Argopecten irradians. The sequence continues at coordinate 34,318,799 of NC_091148.1, forward strand.
AAATAAATAAAAATAAAAAAAACCTCTTTTTAAATCTTTGCGATCTGTGTTTTGGGGTATACATGTATAGGATTCAGTCATTTCTCAATATTTCGCGACCATAGCAATGTCTCGCAAAATCAAGCAAGTGTCCACATTATATATCATCCTGCAAAAATAGCCGGCTATACGATATAAGCTACGCATCAATACCAGGATAACTATATAACAGCAGTGACATTTTGATTATTTGCGTTTAATGTGCATATGACTATGGTTACGACCTTCGCTTTCATAGGAATGTTTGTGCAAGACTGTTTTGCACATAAATGTAGTAACTGTAGTCGGATTGCGTTGACACAGATACTGCCGACGTTTCATTGTCTTTTAATGTGGAATGTGTATCAAAATGGACGTAACGTATTTGTAAAATTATAGTCATCAAATGTAAATAAAAAAAAAACTTTATGTGTGTATTAAATTATATATGATATCTTGATGCCATAAAACGTAGAATGTTATGTAATGATGTCTATATTTGTATTCAGCGTAACATTTATATATAACTAACTTTGAATGGTAAAAGGATTGAATTAAAATTGAATTAAATCTGATGAAAATCTTGTTCGATTATAAACGGATGACTTCCCTGAACACATATATAATCCATAACAATAATATCTTATGATAAACTCCGACCATAATATTGTTCTAAACAAGAGGTCCGTGGGGCTTGACGGTCATCTGACTATTGGTACAAAACAATATTATAGAAACGTACAGCAGTGGGGTCTATTGTGGGGTAAAATACAAAAGAATGCCCACATTTTCTTCGGTAACAATGGCTATCAGTTAATACGTTGTATACTAAGAACGCATCAGTATAAAATGCCTGCTTTTGATATATTTCATAACTACAACTAACTAGAAAGCACTTCATCCCATCGTGATATAAGCCTAATATCAGGTCTCTAGGTCTCCTACTTATTGATAGAATTTGTTTAAAAAATCAGACTTTTTGACCCATGTGACCTTGGATAAAGATTAAGGTCATTCATTTTAATAAATAATTAAACTTGGTAGCCCTTTCTTGGTAGCCCAATAGTACCCTAGACATTTCAGTTATTGAGAAGAATGATAATTTAAGTATGATCATATGTCATTATGATCCTTCAGTTCAGATGACTTTAAAAATCACTAAGGCAACAAGATAACATATACAGACAGACATTATTTATTTCCTCTTTACAAGATATTATGGCAGTCAATCAATACATGTTACATTTCAATTTACATACGTTATAAATAGAACATTAAGATACAGAAAAGTCAAGAATTGTGTTCAACATTTCCTGGATATTTACCATTAGGTTTTTCCCATTCATACTCCAGGAGCTGCACACAGGAACCATCTCCCAATAAAAAGTTATATTGGCATTTGTCATCTAAATTTGTAAAGACATTATAAGAGGGAAAATCTATCTCGTTCATTACTCCATCAATAATTAGGTCGCTAGTTTGAAACATTTTTGGACACTCGAGCAAAAAGTGAAGCACAATATCAATATGGAGTTTTCCTCATAGTTTACACAATATAGAATCAAGCTGAAAAGCAAATTAATACATCGAACGTTAAATAGTTTATCTCTATATAACAACTTCCTTCATAACAAAATAAACATGGATCTTCACCGATAATCTTATTTTCCTGTATGTTGTCCATGTACTAGCCCTAGGGTTGATCTTTGTGTAGCATTTTCCTGACTACACAGTGCATGTATTCCTAACAAAGCGCAGTAACTCTGATAGAACAGAGATTGTGCACTTGTCTGTTTTCATAAGCGATCGTTCAAAAAACTTTAAAACATTTTATGAATAATTAAATAAATAAATAAATAATAAATAAATATTTTTATAATTTCAACTTCACTTAGTTTTGTTAAAATTAACACAGTTTCAACAAAAATGCATATATATGGAAAAAAATATATAACAATAGAATATATAATTTTATTAGTTTGATTAAATCAACTTCCTATAAACAGCCAGAGTGACATGGGCATGTAAGGACGGCCTCCCATGTATGCAGTATGTTGCGTGAATGAAGTGCAATACCAAGCAACATACCCTCTCGGTCACATTATACTGACAAAGGGCGAGCCAGTCGCACCACTCCCTTTATGCTGAACGCTAAACAAAAAATGTAAATGTGCAGCCTTGTCTAAAAATAGACTGTGTAACTGACTGACAGCCGGGGAAAATTTTTATCATTTCATTCGATGATTTACAATGTTCATTTCATCAACAGGTTTATTTTTCAAACTTAGAATGTACTACGTTAGCAGATTGATACACGCCATTATGAAACATACATTTATTCGTACAAAATACAAAAGCACGAAGCATTCAACAAAAGTCTCTGCTTTCAGTGTTTTAAGGGAGACGCTCCACCGTCGACAGAGCATAACTTATGTATAATCGTGTTTATATGTGTCTAGCTAACACAAAAATACATATAAAATAATTTCCTCTATGCTAAATCAGTACTTAATTCCATAAAGGGGATAGTAGTGCTATGTTATGTTTTCGGGACGCAATTAATTATTTTTAATATTTTCATCTGGATTTAAAATAAGAAAATCAAACATTTTATTGGTGGTAATGGTGTAAAGTAAGTAACTTTTTTAACTGAAAACATTATTCGTCAGCAGTACTTAGATATTAATGAATATGATACAAGAAACAACAATTTAAACCAATACAAAAAATGAAAAGAGACATAGCTTATTGGATAATGTTAAAAAATGTCTTTAAAAATTACAAGAATTAGTCAGATTTCCTTCCCAGTAATCTATTATACCATTTGCATTATTTCAACATATTTTATCTAAATGTTTCCCTGTATTACTAAAACCAGTATATTTATTTATAATAACTATTTGTCAGCAAATTTATGAATCTTTTTTTATAAAAAAGGAAAATATTAATATGAGTCAGAAAATTATTAAATTCATATGCAAATTTAAGATTTGTGTGTTGATTTAAATGGGCGAAAAGATTGTTTCCAGCTTCAAAAAGAAAGGCAAGCAAACCATCAGCCTCCAATTGGGTACTTGACACAGGTATGATTATAATCTATAAATACAAAATCATTGTATGGTTACCGATAGTAACAAGCAAATGAAAACTAATAATAACTTAGTAACAAGAATACCACAATTTCCGATGACTAACCTTTTTCTGATACAGATTTTGGGAAACAGGAGTTCATATCAAAGTTAATTATGGAATGAAAATAATACAGTGGTGTGTATGATTTTGAGTTATTGTGAATCAAAAATAACTATTTGTGTTATTTTACTAGAATTTTACTAGCCATACACACGACAAGCTAAAGTAATATCGTCCATGTTTGTAGTCCCCATGAGGGATTTGTCGGTAACATTATTTAGGATCAATCATTTATCAGGTTTACAAGCTGGCCGTGATAGGTGTGGGGTGTCCGTCAACAAAACCTATAGTATTCCTTTCACCAAAGTTAATTTAAAGAAGTAGATTTTACCTCTAAATTCGATCCCTCGTCCAGTTTTCAAAGAGTGAATAGCTTAACCGTTTAGTGTTGTTGTTTTTTTTTTTTTTTTTTTTTTTTTTTGAGGGGGGGACCCTGCATAACCCGTGGTTATATCATCAAAAGGTCCAGTTTAAAGTTAATATTACAAAATATTATTTTATCTTGATTACAAATTATTACGCAATATTTTTGGAAAGCGAAATAGACCTCTTTAAAAAGGACTTACCTAGCCGATGTAGCTAGGACAAGATATAGATAGGGAAGATGAACATGATGGTTACATTATGAATGAAAGTAAGCGGTAATACGTCTTACCAACGGTCCAACGGTCTTGTTTATAGCAATCAGATATTTACCGTTTGTTTTACAAGATGGCAGACTGCATTTACCTATTCATTACGATACTATTGCACAGTTACATTTTAAAACTTTGTTTTTCGTTTTAATATTTAAATTGCAAATATTTTAGTGTTTCCAGTTATTATTAATTGTCATTTAATGTTTCTTATTATTATTGATTCATCATTTAATGTTTCTTATTATCATTTATTATTATCATTTATTATTATTTTAATGTTTCCAGTTATTATTTATTATTATTTAATGTTTCCTATTATTATTGTCTAATAATTCCTTTTGGGACAGAACACCACATCATGCTGACCGTAAATTTTGTGCCAAGTCCTAATGATATAACCAGTTCATTACGCGGATCTAAATATTCGTGGTTTTAACTGAATAAATAAAAATAAAAAAATAGCTCTTTTAAATGTTTGCGATTTGTGTTTTGGGGTATACATATATAAGATTCAGCTAATTCAAATATACCATCCTGCAAAAATAGCCGGCTTTACGTTATAAGCTACGCATCAATACCAGGATAACTATATCACAGCAGCGACATTTCGATTATTTTGATTTTTGCGTTTAATGTGCATATATATGACTATGGCTACGACCTTCGCTTTCATAGGAATGTTTGTGCAAGACTGTTTTGCACATAAACTACAATCGGTTTGTGTTGGCACAGATACTGCCGACGTTTCATTGTCTTTTAATGTGGAAAGTGTATCAAAATGGACGTATTTTTAAAATTATGGTCATCAGAAGTAAATTTAAACGTTTATGTGTGTAATAGATTATATATGATAACTTTATGGCCTTAAAACGTTAATGTTATGTAATGATGTCTATATTTGTATTCAGCGTAACATTTATATATAACGAACTTTGAATGGTAAAAGGATTGAATTAAATCTAATGAAAATCTAATGAAGTCAATTAGTTCTTTAAAACAAATATATATTTTTAGGTTGATGATTGGATACAAATTATGAGTATCCAAATATAAATTCAGTAAAATGTGAGGCTAAAGGAATTAATTTGAACTTGCACATAAACCTATTTTGCTCATGTAAAGCTGTTTGTTTTGTACATGGATATAAATAACGGCGTAACAATAAAATATACGCCCAAAATAAAAATTATTTCATAAAAACTAAATAGAATTTAAAAAAATATATGTAAGAATCCTAAACAATAAGATTAGTAGAAACAAATTGGTTCGAATCGTATGTTGACGGCTTGTAAAATGTTTGAACTTCAGGCGAATACATGGAGGTAGTGTCGGAGCCTAATACAGAGGATTTAACCAGGGCTTATATAGGCCTAGTCTGTTGTCCAATCATATTAATTTACTCAGTAAAATTGAAATGAGAATGAGTTAACCAGATTGGTAGTAGAATCAGGCGTCTCGGGAAAGTGAGCGTTTACCGACACCAACACCATATACTTCTTGCTTTATTGCTGATCCAAGATATTCCGTTATACACACAGCTTTCGCCCTCGTCTCTACGTCCAACAGGTCATGATCTTGTTGGATTATAAACGAATGACGTCACTGAACACATATATAATCCATAACAATAATATCTTATGATAAACTCCGACCATAATATTGTTCTAAACAAGAGGTCCGTTGGGCTTGACGGTCATCTGACTATTGGTACAAAACAATATAATAGAAACGTACAACAGTGGGGTGCTTATTAATTACCATTTAATTTTTATTATTATTATTAATTATCATTTAATGTTTCCTTTTATTATTTATTATTATTTAATGTTTCCTATTATTATTTATTATCATTTAATGTTTCCTATTATTATTTATTATTATTTAATGTTTCCTATTATTATTATTTTATCATTTAATGTTTCCTTTTTTTATTTATTATTATTTAATGTTTCCTATTATTATTTATTATCATTTAATGTTTCCTTTTATTATTTATTATTATTTAATGTTTCCTATTATTATTGTCTAATAATTCCTTTTTGGGACAGAACACCATATCATGCTGACCGTATAAACCCTATCGATAGTTCAAGTTCAAATTTTTATTTTTATATTAAAGTGCCATATGTCAAATGAAAATATGAGTCTTATATATATTTCTTATAACTAAATAGTATATAGAGTATGTTTTACAACACAAGATATTTAAATATTGGCTATGAGTAAACGTGCCTATAGGTGACATAATGCATTATCATATGACTGGTGCTTTTGCTGTATTTTGATTGGCCAATACATTTCTCAGAAGTATTCATCAACTGTGATATCAACCCCGAAATCGGCGGCAAAAAGCACGCGTGGTTACTGGACTCAGTCCAGATACCTCTCGCGAGTCCAGTAACCTGTGTCAAAAATAGATCGAGGAATGTGAGGTCATAATCACTGTTGACGTCAAGTCGTACCCAAATATAGCGTAACAGGAGATTCCTTCATTCAATGACGTCGGAATAATCTATTGTGGCGTCAATATTATTGTCGGCAACATATATGGCGGAAGGCAGCAAGTTTACTGCGATAAACGGTGACAACTGCAAACTTCAATTTATGGAAAACGTTCAAGAATGCCAGACGGGCTGCAGTTGATACAATATTCCAGTTCTACCAGTCCAAACCGTTAGCAAGAAGCATTTGGATAATTACCATATACTACATGTTATTGCTTTTGTAAACAGAAAGTTTGCAAATATCATCTTGTTTTTTGTAGTTTTAAAAGTCTTTTTGAAGAGCCGGCTTAATATCATGTAAGTGTCATATAATAAAAAAGTTATCGGCCTATTTTCAGGTGGATACGGTGAGTTATCAACCCGAGTAAGTTATATATCCCGAGGCCGGAGGCCGAGGGTTATATCATATTATTATATGACTTCTGCTTTTGCTGTCTTTTGATTGGCCGATACGCTTCTCAGAAGTATTCATCAACTGCGATATCAACCCCGAAATCGGCGCCGAAAAGCACGCGAGGTTACTGGACTCAGTCCAGATACCTCTCGCGAGTCCAGTAACCTGTGTCAAAAATAGATCGAGGAAAACTCCCTTGAGATGTGACGTCATAATCACTTTGACGTCGAGTCGTACCCAAATATAGCGTAACGGGAGTTTCCCTCATTCAATGACGTCGAGACAGTCTATTGTGACGTCATTATTATGGCGGAAGGCAGCAAGTTTACTGCGATCAACGGTTATCAACAGAAATGAACTGCAAACTTCAATTTATGGAAAACGTTCAAGAATGCCAGACGGGCTGCAGTTGTTACAATATTTCGGTTCTACCAGTCAGTGAGTCTACACCGTGAGCAAGGAGCATTTGGATTCTTACCATTAATACTACGTATACATGTAACTACTTTTGTAAACAGAAAGTTTGCAAATACCATCCTGTTTTTATAGTTAATTCTTTTTGAAGAGCCGGGTAAATATATGTAAGTTTCATATAATAAAACAGTTATCGACCTATTTTCAGGTGGATACGGTGAGTTATCAACCCTCGTAAATGATACAACCCTCGGCCTCCGGCCTCGGGATATATCACTTACTCGAGTTGATAACTCATCGTATCCACCTGAAAATAGGTCGATAATTGTATAATATAATTGGTCTATAGACCCTTCATCTTTTGTTCTAAGTTCAAAACCCACACGTGGAGCAGTCCACTGTTACTGGTGTAGGGCGATGCTTTTTCTGTGGAAACTACGGCTTCCCTCGGCATCCATAACATTGGATACCCTTCATTACCCAGGACGTTGAACAGTATATACCAACCAAACTTTTACTTTGGTCGGAATCTGGGACTAACCCTATTTCGGGTTAAAAGGTAGGACACTAATATCGGTGGGTATAAGAGCTGGTAATTCTGGTGAGTAAACAATCTTGTGTGTCACCAGGTTTTTTTACTGTGACGGACTATACCAGTATATACCATGGGTTGATTATAGACCAAGTGTTATGTTAAATGTCATTGTGCTAAATTTTGAACTTTTTGTCTAGATTACTTTAACCCAATAAATCAGGTAGACAAAATATGTCATCATAAGGTTGAATTGTGGACTTTTGATATCATAGGGCTAGATTCTGAACAGTTTATCAAAGGTTAGAGACAAAATAGTTTAGTGTTATTAACGTGCTACATAATGAACTGTCAGTGTTAATAAAACCGGGAGTACCTACAAAGTATACGTACGTGCGGGCTGTCATATGTAACGATATGCTGATATACCTATCTCCAGATATAATCTGGTCAATATATAAAGTTTGAGACGACCCCGAATCTTTATCTTTATTCAGACCATCCAACATGGCGGCGAGGGGAAGAGTGACAGTTAACCCAGACCTAGCCAAGGAGAGAGAAAATGCTACATTTGACGTGGAGAAGTTAACAAACTTTATAGATGGAGGTGTTCAAGCGACCAAAAGAAAGAGATACCTTCGTAAGTTTTGTATTTTATTTTAATGCGTTTCCCGTGACATGGATACAGCACTTATAACGTTGTAAAACTCACCTGGGGTCAAAATCGGTGACGGTTTGATAGTGCTTACCCATATAGGTTCGTATTTCATACATTAATAATTTGAAATAATGAAGTCAATCCATTTGAAAACATTTGAAATGAAAAAAAAATTATAATAAAAATATCTCCAATTCCGAAAAAGTTTTTACGCTATCAATTCAAAGTTTTTCGGCATCATACACTTAACATAATACTTTCCATGTAAAAATTCTTCAGATAATATTAGGGAAATACACTGATATCAATAGCAATGTTATATCACATGTATTATGTAATACAATTGAAATATATCATTATAACTTTCTGTTCAATCATCAATATTATATCACATGTATTATGTAATATAATTGTAATATATCATTATAACTTTCTGTTAAATCATCAATATTATATCACATGTATTATGTAATACAATTGTAATATATCATTATAACTTTCTGTTAAATCATCAATATTATATCACATGTATTAGGTAATATAATTGTAATATATCATTATAACTTTCTGTTAAATCATCAATATTATATCACATGTATTATGTAATACAATTGTAATATATCATTATAACTTTCTGTTAAATCATCAATAGTATATCACATGTATTATGTAATACAATCGTAATATATCATTATAACTTTCTGTTAAATCATCAATATTATATCACATGTATTAGGTAATATAATTGTAATATATCATTATAACTTTCTGTTAAATCATCAATATTATATCACATGTATTAGGTAATATAATTGTAATATATCATTATAACTGTCTGTTGAATTATCAATATTATATCACATGTATTAGGTAATATAATTGTAATATATCATTATAACTTTCTGTTAAATCATCAATATTATATCACATGTATTATGTAATATAATTGTAATATATCATTATAACTTTCTGTTAAATCATCAATATTATATCACATGTATTAGGTAATATAATTGTAATATATCATTATAACTTTCTGTTAAATCATCAATATTATATCACATGTATTATGTATTATAATTGTCTGTTGAATTATCAATATTATATCACATGTATTAGGTAATATAATTGTAATATATCATTATAACTTTCTGTTTAATCATCAATATTATACCACATGTATTATGTAATATAATTATAATATATCATCATAATTTTCTGTTAAATCATTATCTGTGTGAGTTTCTTGAGCTACCGGGGTATAGTATAAAATCTGAACGACCATTGATGAGTAATGCACATGTGTCTAAACGGAAAAGTATGTCTATAATCCTGAACTTTACGTAACAAGACATAATGAATATTTACAGTTACGATTGTATATCTATTTATTATTATAACGTAGTTATGTTACGTTATGATAACTGGTAGAACAACTTTATACTAGCGCGATTATTGTAGATATACAAGTGTATCTAGTGAATTTATGCTACATCATACACAGCATGGAGTAAGTACAAAATACATTGCCTTCAGACTAGAGACAGTAAATCAGGGCTGTTATCAGTGACTTTGTGTAGCGATATCAGATATATCCATGATAATTAATGCTGCTCGGTATATCAGTAGTATTGATAATATTTAATTCTATAGATTTTTTTATTAAATTAACAATCAGGTAGGTTTAAGTAATACATTTAATGGCATAATTAGTAATTATAAAACAAAATCCCATCCTAAAATCGGTCAAACTTCTATACGATACAAAGATACATTACGACCAACAAAGAAGTATTGGGAACATTGGAAGTTGATCATACGCTTACAGACCGAGGCACAGAACATTAACATATGTATTAACATCTGTATTAACATTTGTATTAAGTACTAAGTGGATTAGATTCACATCCTATCAACAGCTAAGGTGATATAACGACCGCCTACCTTGTATGTGTTACAGTGTGTCAATATCTGTGTGTGATATAACGACCGCCTACCTTGTATGTGTTACAGTGTGTCAATATCTGTGTGTGATATAACGACCGCCTACCTTGTATGTGTTACAGTGTGTCAATATCTGTGTGTGATATAACGACCGCCTACCTTGTATGTGTTACAGTGTGTCAATATCTGTGTGTGATATAACGACCGCCTACCTTGTATGTGTTACAGTGTGTCAATATCTGTGTGCAATTGTGATATAACGACCGCCTACCTTGTATGTGTTACAGTGTGTCAATATCTGTGTGTGATATAACGACCGCCTACCTTGTATGTGTTACAGTGTGTCAATATCTGTGTGTGATATAACGACCGCCTACCTTGTATGTGTTACAGTGTGTCAATATCTGTGTGTGATATAACGACCGCCTACCTTGTATGTGTTACAGTGTGTCAATATCTGTGTGTGATATAACGACCGCCTACCTTGTATGTGTTACAGTGTGTCAATATCTGTGTGTGATATAACGACCGCCTACCTTGTATGTGTTACAGTGTGTCAATATCTGTGTGTGATATAACGACCGAGTGTGTCAATAACGACCGCCTACCTTGTATGTGTTACAGTGTGTCAATATCTGTGTGTGTGTGTGATATAACGACCGCCTACCTTGTATGTGTTACAGTGTGTCAATATCTGTGTGTGATATAACGACCGCCTACCTTGTATGTGTTACAGTGTGTCAATATCTGTGTGTGATATAACGACCGCCTACCTTGTATGTGTTACAGTGTGTCAATATCTGTGTGTGATATAACGACCGCCTACCTTGTATGTGTTACAGTGTGTCAATATCTGTGTGTGATATAACGACCGCCTACCTTGTATGTGTTACAGTGTGTCAATATCTGTGTGTGATATAACGACCGCCTACCTTGTATGTGTTACAGTGTGTCAATATCTGTGTGTGATATAACGACCGCCTACCTTGTATGTGTTACAGTGTGTCAATATCTGTGTGTGATATAACGACCGCCTACCTTGTATGTGTTACAGTGTGTCAATATCTGTGTGTGATATAACGACCGCCTACCTTGTATGTGTTACAGTGTGTCAATATCTGTGTGTGATATAACGACCGCCTACCTTGTATGTGTTACAGTGTGTCAATATCTGTGTGTGATATAACGACCGCCTACCTTGTATGTGTTACAGTGTGTCAATATCTGTGTGTGATATAACGACCGACCGCCTACCTTGTATGTGTTACAGTGTGTCAATATCTGTGTGTGTGATATAACGACCGCCTACCTTGTATGTGTTACAGTGTGTCAATATCTGTGTGTGATATAACGACCGCCTACCTTGTATGTGTTACAGTGTGTCAATATCTGTGTGTGATATAACGACCGCCTACCTTGTATGTGTTACAGTGTGTCAATATCTGTGTGTGATATAACGACCGCCTACCTTGTATGTGTTACAGTGTGTCAATATCTGTGTGTGATATAACGACCGCCTACCTTGTATGTGTTACAGTGTGTCAATATCTGTGTGTGATATAACGACCGCCTACCTTGTATGTGTTACAGTGTGTCAATATCTGTGTGTGATATAACGACCGCCTACCTTGTATGTGTTACAGTGTGTCAATATCTGTGTGTGTGATATAACGACCGCCTACCTTGTATGTGTTACAGTGTGTCAATATCTGTGTGTGATATAACGACCGCCTACCTTGTATGTGTTACAGTGTGTCAATATCTGTGTGTGATATAACGACCGCCTACCTTGTATGTGTTACAGTGTGTCAATATCTGTGTGTGATATAACGACCGCCTACCTTGTATGTGTTACAGTGTGTCAATATCTGTGTGTGATATAACGACCGCCTACCTTGTATGTGTTACAGTGTGTCAATATATGTGTGTGATATAACGACCGCCTACCTTGTATGTGTTACAGTGTGTCAATATCTGTGTATGATATAACGACCGCCTACCTTGTATGTGTTACAGTGTGTCAATATCTGTGTGTTATTGGGAACTGTATATATTCTTGTTGTGTGTCTTGGTAACTGTACGTAATGACTACAAACGGCAATATCAAGCTTACGTTTTGATATGGTAGCATATGTAGAGGTTGGTTAAGGGATGTGTGTTATTTTTGTTTTGTTGGTTAAGGGGTTTGTGTTATTTTTGTTTTGTTGGTTAAGGGGTGTGTGTTTTTTTTGTTTTGTTGGTTAAGGGGTTTGTGTTATTTTTGTGTTTTGTTGGTTAAGGGGTTTGTGTTATTTTTGTTTTGTTGGTTAAGGGGTTTGTGTTATTTTTGTTTTGTTGGTTAAGGGGTTTGTGTTTTTTTTTGTTTTGTTGGTTAAGGGGTTTGTGTTATTATTGTTTTTGTGGTTAAGGGGTTTGTGTTTTTTTTTTTGTTTTTTTTTTTTTTTTGTGTTGGTTAAGGGTGTGTTTTTTTGTTGTTGTTAAGGGGTTTTGTGTTTTTGTTTTGTTGGTTAAGGGGTTTGTGTTATTTTTGTTTTTTGGTTAAGGGGTTTGTTTTTTTTTTTTTTTTTTGTTGGTTAAGGGGTGTGGTTTTGTTTTGTTGGTTAAGGGGTTTGTGTTATTTTTGTTTTGTTGGTTAAGGGGTTTGTGTTATTTTTGTTTTGTTGGTTTAAGGGGTTTGTGTTATTTTTGTTTTGTTGGTAAGGGGTTTGTGTTATTTTTGTTTTGGTGTTCAGGGGTTTGTGTTATTTTTGTTTTGTTAGTTGTTGTTATTTACGCAGACGTAATTAAAGGTACAAACATTAACCAGATCGGTTTTTCATTTTTAAAAGCCATTAACGTACTAATGCACTATCACTGATCCACGCGGCAAAATACCGAAATAACCACACATTGTTACATAGATAAACACAGAGAATCATTTGGTTGTTAGTGTATCTTCATCCCCTGTCGTGAAAATCGATGTTCTGACATAATTAATGTTATTGATAAACTTTTGTTTCGAAAATGTTGTGGGCCTTAACCTGTTTCTCTGATGATTACGGGTTTTTTAAATTTTAGAGGACCTCGCCATCAATGACCCTGAACTCCAGAACAGTAAGCCATGGGCCTGTATGACACGAGAGGAACAATACGAGACGGCCATGAGGAAAAACATATACATGGTCAAACGGATGGAGGAACTCAATATTACAGACGAGAGGGACAAAATGAACTATACATCGTAAGGTTTTCTCTCTCAAGGGTCGGGATTTCATTTCTATCAAATAATGATAAAGTTTACTTATTCATTTAAGGATTAACTTGAATAGATTTTTTATGTTATGGAGATATAACACAAAAATCTGAGTGTACTCTAAATAAACCGCGAAGCGGTTTATGATGAGAGTACACTCAGATTTTTGTGTTATATCTCCATAACATAAAAAATCTATTCAAATTAATCCTTATAATTCAATTTACTAAAGATAATCTCTTCAACATTTAAAATTCATTTTGGGACTCTTTTGTCTATGAAATTATTACGCCGTCATCTCAGCCAATCAGAAGCGACGTTACAAACGGCGACGCCATTTTTTCCTTTATGGGCTGATAAAGTAAATTGTTAAGCTAATGAAAATGCTCGTAACAAGCAAAATTGAATTATATGAATGTATTGTCAACATATATAATCCGAATAGGCACAGACTTTACCCTTTGTCACAAAGATTAGTAAATAAAGAAGGATGATAAATGTACTATGTACTGTTATCACTATAGTTACAAGACTTGAATGACATGTCTATTTTCCGACTCAGAAAAAGGTTTATATTTATTGCTCTGTTTCAATTGGCGCTAAGTCCATGTTTCCTATCATTGTGTTCTAGTGAAGCAAGAATTATTTTCAATAGGCGTGACACCTTAACCGTTCGATCATCTTGTTTATGCCAACTCTGTATTGTCTGTTGTTTTCCCCACTGTGTGGTTTGTAATATTACTACAGAACTGGTGCTAACCACGAAGCCAGTCCTATTGGTGTCCACATGAGCATGTTCCTGCCCACTCTCCGTAAACAGGGGACAGAGGACCAGAAGCGGCGCTACCTTCCTCTGGCCGAGAAACTGTCAATCATAGGGACGTACGCACAGACGGAACTCGGCCACGGTAGGTCTCTAGTACCGCTGAGGCCACGGTAGGTCTCTAGTGCCGCTAAAGTCACGATAGGTCTCTAGTACCGCTAAAGTCACGGTAGGTCTCTAGTAGCGCTTAGGCCACGGCAGGTCTTTAGTACCGCTAAAGTCACGTAGGTATCTAGTACCGCTAAAGTCACGGTCTCTAGTACCGTTAAAGCCATGGTAGTTATCTAGTACCGCTAAAGTCACTGTAGGTCTTTAGTACCGCAAAGGCCATGGTAGGTCTGTAGTACCGCTAAAGCCATGGTAGGTATCTAGTACCGCTAAAGTCACTGTAGGTCTTTAGTACCGCTAAGGCCACGGTAGGTCTCTGGTACCGCTAAAGCTGGACTTCATCATTTTCATTTAGATGTTTGACATTTCCTAACGGTACGTATGAAATTTATTGAAATCGTCTCCTTCGAATTATTTACATGTGGAAAAAAAATAGAACATGTAATTAGTGTATAATATCATTATAATCATTATGTAAGGATTGGGGCTATCTCATACTGCGCACGATCATTTTGGACCTGTATAATATCATTATAATCATTATGTAAGGATTGGGGCTATCTCATACTGCACACGATCATTTTGGACCTGTATAATATCATTATAATCATTATGTAAGGATTGGGGCTATCTCATACTGCGCACGATCATTTTGGACCTGTATAATATCATTATAATCATTATGTAAGGATTGGGGCTATCTCATGCTGCGCACGATCATTTTGGACCTGTATAATATCATTATAATCATTATGTAAGGATTGGGGCTATCTCATGCTGCGCACGATCATTTTGGACCTGTATAATATCATTATAATCATTATGTAAGGATTGGGGCTATCTCATACTGCGCACGATCATTTTGGACCTGTATAATATCATTATAATCATTATGTAAGGATTGGGGCTATCTCATACTGCGCACGATCATTTTGGACCTGTATAATATCATTATAATCATTATGTAAGGATTGGGGCTATCTCATGCTGCGCACGATCATTTTGGACCTGTATAATATCATTATAATCATTATGTAAGGATTGGGGCTATCTCATACTGCGCACGATCATTTTGGACCTGTATAATATCATTATAATCATTATGTAAGGATTGGGGCTATCTCATGCTGCGCACGATCATTTTGGACCTTTTGCCCCAAATCATTCGGTCATACTGTAACATTTACAAGATACTTAGTACAGGCCATTTTCTCGCCTGATTCTTCAGTAGAATTCAGGACCTACCTGGCTATGTATTCACTTGTACTTGGTCTATACAGGATTCCATCTGATTCTTCATACGTTTCAGGAATCTCGCCTGTCAACCATCTAAATTTTTCATGTACCAACTAAGAATTTTCTCTTACCATACATCACTTGAAAGGTTTTTTCATGCAGCAGCTTAGACAGCTCTGAAGGCAAAATATGTTTCTAGTATTTTTAGTTTTTGATCTACTAATGATAATTCTATATTATCCTTGTGTTTATAGAATAATGAAGTATAGTGACCATCTTATTTCGTATGACATTGTTTCTTTGATCTCTTGAAGTTAATACACTGTTGCATTTGACATTTTTTTGTTTGTTGTGTTTCATAAAGAAGTTATTATTATTATTCTTGAGGAATATCTATATTTATATTGCTTATCAAGAACAAAATGTCTGTATTTTTAATGATATTGTCTTTTTTCTGATGACACATTCACAGTTGATAAATGCTTATTTTTGTAACTATTTCTTTTGTAGGAACTTTCATCCGGGGTCTTGAGACTACCGCTACGTATGACCCAAAGACAAGAGAGTTCGTCCTCAATTCGCCGACACTAACATCGATGAAATACTGGCCTGGCCACTGTAAGTATAGAGCTTCTCAACATCTGTTACTAAAATAGTCCTTGTCCAATTTATACCCCGTTAATTAAGAACAAGAAATATTCCTTGTCCAATTTATACCCCGTTAATTAAGAACAAGAAATATTCCTTGTCCAATTTATACCCCGTTAATTAAGAACAAGAAATAGTCCTTGTCCAATTTATACCCCGTTAATTAAGAACAAGAAATATTCCTTGTCCAATTTATACCCCGTTAATTAAGAAAAAGAAATATTCCTTGTCCAATTTATACCCCGTTAATTAAGAACAAGAAATAGTCCTTGTCCAATTTATACCCCGTTAATTAAGAACAAGAAATAGTCCTTGTCTATTTATACCCCGTTATTTAAGAACAAGAAATAGTCCTTGTCTAATTTATACCCCGTTAATTAAGAACAAGAAATATTCCTTGTCCAATTTATACCCCGTTAATTAAGAACAAGAAATAGTCCTTGTCCAATTTATACCCCGTTAATTAAGAACAAGAAATATATTCCTTGTCCAATTTATACCCCGTTAATTAAGAACAAGAAATATTCCTTGTCCAATTTATACCCCGTTAATTAAGAACAAGAAATAGTCCTTGTCCAATTTATACCCCGTTAATTAAGAACAAGAAATATTCCTTGTCCAATTTATACCCCGTTAATTAAGAACAAGAAATAGTCCTTGTCCAATTTATACCCCGTTAATTAGGAACAAGAAATAGTCCTTGTCCAATTTATACCCCGTTAATTAAGAACAAGAAATAGTCCTTGTCTAATTTATACCCCGTCAATTAAGAACAAGAAATAGTCCTTGTCTAATTTATTCCCCGTAAATTAAGAACAAGAAATAGTCCTTGTCTAATTTATTCCCCGTAAATTAAGAACAGGAAATAGCTCTTGTCTAATGCATATCCCGTATGTTTTATACCAATAATCCATTTATATGATAAAAATTATCCAATAATATGGTGGTGTCATTATTACGAAATGCGCCGCCTCTGTGAAGAATGCATCTTCGTTGAAGGAAATTAAAAAAAATATTCAATAACCTGGAAATTGGTAAATTAAAATTTAAAAAAATGATTATAAATACTGTTTCAGTGGGTAAAACTGTCAATTTCTGCATCCTTATGGCACAACTTTACACCAACGGGAAATGTTACGGAATGCACACGTTCTTAGTACCCCTTAGGGACCTCAACACTCACCAGCGTCTTCCAGGTAAAGTACCCTTCAGGGGCCCCAATATCAACCTTCTTAGTACCTCTTAGGGACCTCGATACTCATCAGAGTCTTCCAGGTAAAGTACCCTTCAGGGGCCCCAATATCAACCTTCTTAGTACCTCTTAGGGACCTCAACACTCACCAGCGTCTTCCAGGTAAATTACCCTTCAGGGACCCCAATATCAACCTTCTTAGTACCCCTTAGGGACCTCAACACTCACCAGCGTCTTCCAGGTAAATTACCCTTCAGGGACCCCAATATCAACCTTCTTGGTACCCCTTAGGGACCTCGATACTCACCAGCGTCTTCCAGGTAAATTACCCTTCAGGGACCCCAATATCAACCTTCTTGGTACCCCTTAGGGACCTCGATACTCACCAGAATCTTCCAGGTAAAGTACTCTTTGGGGCCTCAATATCAACCTTTTTAGTACCCCATGGCGACCTTGATGCTCATCAGAGTCTTCCTTGTGAGGTATTCTTTAGTGGCTCGAACAAACACCATCCTAATACCTCACGAGTCCTCAACATCATCAGCGTCTTTCATGTAAGATGCCGCTACTATCATATAATCAGAGTCGGGGAGTTTGGGCAAAGTTTTTATATAGCAAATTATGAGAAAATTCAGATAAGCAATTTCCATTATTTCTACCTTGTTCAAATTTTAAGTTCGCAAACTTGCGATTTCTCGGCGGAAATAAATAAAATAAAAACCAACAACATCACTCTCGTTTATACTAGCGCGTAGTTGACCCCTAAAATATCATAAACCCTGAAAAATTAATTCTGGAAAAGCCTAGAAATAAATTATCATATTATATTATTATATTTGATTATTGAAAAACGTAAAATATGCGGTTAGTTTTTATAATATCCTCTTTATGACTGAGGCGCCGCGAAATGGCTTAAATTTACATCTCGTCTTTGAAATTGATTTCGATATAGAAATGGTTGTGAAGTTTTAGATAGCATTTCTCGGTATTGTATTTCAGGAATTGAGTTGGGTGATATTGGTCCTAAGTTTGGGTACAATTCTAATGATAACGGCTACCTCAGACTGAATAATGTTCGGATACCAAGAGAAAATATGCTGATGAGATACGCTAAGGTAAGTAAAAGACCGTCCTCGATACTTCAAGGGTTCCGATCACTTACGATCTCTACACCCCTGGACTATCTCATAGTAAACTTGAAGGCAGATCAGAGGCAAAAATCTGAATTAATCACAGGTCTGCAAGCATTTCCTTTGAAGAATATAGAGAACGACGCCCAACTTCAAAGCCACACAGTCAACCAAAGTGTACCGTTATACGGCTCTTTTGATGTGCATCAAAGAACTAAATTTCCTGTTCTGTTGCCTCCAGTTTTATTATGAGATAGTCCAGGGGTGTAGAGATCGTAAGTGATCGGAACCCCTGCATTATCGAGGACGGTATAAGACTTAATGTTCTGTGATACTTAGTACCAACAATTTATCATAGAGATTCTCGTACATGTTGATATTGTCTGTCAGGCTTTGCAGTGTAGTACTCATTACTATGCCTTTTAATAAGATTGATAATACCCGACATCTTACTGATGGTTTTAAATGCGAACTCTAGATGTAAATCTACGTGTAAATACTTTTTGGGTTGCGGTGGATGTCATTTCGGTCGCAGTGGCGGAGTGGTTAAGATATCCCGACATATTACCACAAACCCTCCACCTGGAGTCCGAATCCCATGTGGGGAATCCTTGATACTCCAGGTGTTACAATAACTGACGTTATATCCACCCTTAGACTATATTATAGTAAAACTTGAGGCAACAGAATAGAAAACAGGTGAGTACATCAAAGAATTGTGTTGATGTGTCCTTTGATGTACATCAAAAGAGCCTCATAACAATACACTGTGGTTGACTGGGTGACTTTGAAGTACATCAAAAGAGCCTCATAACAATACACTGTGGTTGACTGGGTGACTTTGAAGTACATCAAAAGAGCCTCATAACAATACACTGTGGTTGACTGTGTGACTTTGAAGTACATCAAAAGAGCCTCATAACAATACACTGTGGTTGACTGTGTGACTTTGAAGTACATCAAAAGAGCCTCATAACAATACACTGTGGTTGACTGTGTGACTTTGAAGTACATCAAAAGAGCCTCATAACAATACACTGTGGTTGACTGTGTGACTTTGAAGTACATCAAAAGAGCCTCATAACAATACACTGTGGTTGACTGTGTGACTTTGAAGTACATCAAAAGAGCCTCATAACAATACACTGTGGTTGACTGTGTGACTTTGAAGTACATCAAAAGAGCCTCATAACAATACACTGTGGTTGACTGTGTGACTTTGAAGTACATCAAAAGAGCCTCATAACAATACACTGTGGTTGACTGTGTGACTTTGAAGTACATCAAAAGAGCCTCATAACAATACACTGTGGTTGACTATGTGACTTTGAAGTACATCAAAAGAGCCTCATAACAATACACTGTGGTTGACTGTGTGACTTTGAAGTACATCAAAAGAGCCTCATAACAATACACTGTGGTTGACTGTGTGACTTTGAAGTACATCAAAAGAGCCT
Source organism: Argopecten irradians (assembly GCF_041381155.1). NCBI lineage: Eukaryota > Metazoa > Mollusca > Bivalvia > Pectinida > Pectinidae > Argopecten > Argopecten irradians. The sequence goes on from NC_091148.1 coordinate 34,338,919, forward strand.
CATAACAATACACTGTGGTTGACTGTGTGACTTTGAAGTACATCAAAAGAGCCTCATAACAATACACTGTGGTTGACTGGGTGACTTTGAAGTACATCAAAACAGCCTCATAACAATACACTGTGGTTGACTATGTGACTTTGAAGTACATCAAAAGAGCCTCATAACAATACACTGTGGTTGACTGGGTGACTTTGAAGTACATCAAAACAGCCTCATAACAATACACTGTGGTTGACTATGTGACTTTGAAGTACATCAAAAGAGCCTCATAACAATACACTGTGGTTGACTGTGTGACTTTGAAGTACATCAAAAGAGCCTCATAACAATACACTGTGGTTGACTATGTGACTTTGATGTACATCAAAAGAGCCTCATAGCAATACACTGTGGTTGACTGTGTGACTTTGAAGTACATCAAAAGAGCCTCATAACAATACACTGTGGTTGACTGTGTGACTTTGAAGTACATCAAAAGAGCCTCATAACAATACACTGTGGTTGACTGTGTGACTTTGAAGTACATCAAAAGAGCCTCATAACAATACACTGTGGTTGACTATGTGACTTTGAAGTACATCAAAAGAGCCTCATAACAATACACTGTGGTTGACTGTGTGACTTTGAAGTACATCAAAACAGCCTCATAACAATACACTGTGGTTGACTGGGTGACTTTGAAGAAGTAGTACATCAAAAGAGCCTCATAACAATACACTGTGGTTGACTGTGTGACTTTGAAGTACATCAAAAGAGCCTCATAACAATACACTGTGGTTGACTGTGTGACTTTGAAGTACATCAAAAGAGCCTCATAACAATACACTGTGGTTGACTGTGTGACTTTGAAGTACATCAAAAGAGCCTCATAACAATACACTGTGGTTGACTGTGTGACTTTGAAGTACATCAAAAGAGCCTCATAACAATACACTGTGGTTGACTGTGTGACTTTGAAGTACATCAAAAGAGCCTCATAACAATACACTGTGGTTGACTGGGTGACTTTGAAGTACATCAAAAGAGCCTCATAACAATACACTGTGGTTGACTATGTGACTTTGAAGTACATCAAAACAGCCTCATAACAATACACTGTGGTTGACTGGGTGACTTTGAAGTACATCAAAACAAGCCTCATAACATATACACTGTGGTTGACTGTGTGACTTTGAAGTACATCATTCAAAAGAGCCTCATAACAATACACTGTGGTTGACTGTGTGACTTTGAAGTACATCAAAAGAGCCTCATAACAATACACTGTGGTTTCCACTGTGGTGACTTTGAAGTACATCAAACAGCCTCATAACAATACACTGACTTTGAAGTACATCAAACAGCCTCATAACAATACACTGTGGTTGACTGGGTGACTTTGAAGTACATCAAAAGAGCCTCATAACAATACACTGTGGTTGACTATGTGACTTTGAAGTACATCAAAAAAGAGCCTCATAAACAATACACTGTGGTTGACTGTGTGACTTTTGAAGTACATCAAAAAACTCATAACCATACACTGTCGGTTTGAACTGGGTGACTACATCAAAACAATACACTGTGGTTGACTGTGTGACTTTGAAGTCATCAAAAGAGCCTCATAAGCAATACACTGTGGTTGACTTGTTGTGACTTTGAAGTACATCAACAAGAACCTCATAACAATACACTGTTGGTTGACTGTGTGACTTTGAAGTACATCAAAAGAGCCTCATAACAATACACTGTGGTTGACTGGGTGACTTTGAAGTACATCAAAACAGCCTCATAACAATACACTGTGGTTGACTGGGTGACTTTGAAGTACATCAAAACAGCCTCATAACAATACACTGTGGTTGACTGGGTGACTTTGAAGTACATCAAAAGAGCCTCATAACAATACACTGTGGTTGACTATGTGACTTTGAAGTACATCAAAAGAGCCTCATAACAATACACTGTGGTTGACTGTGTGACTTTGAAGTACATCAAAAGAGCCTCATAACAATACACTGTGGTTGACTGTGTGACTTTGAAGTACATCAAAACAGCCTCATAACAATACACTGTGGTTGACTGGGTGACTTTGAAGTACATCAAAAGAGCCTCATAACAATACACTGTGGTTGACTGTGTGACTTTGGAAGTACATCATTAAAAAGAGCCTCATAAACAATACACTGTGGTTGACTGTGATGACTTTGAAGTACATCAAAACAGCCTCTTAACAATACACTGTGGTGTGGTTGACTGTGTGACATTTGAAGTACATCAAAAGAGCCTCATAACAATACACTGTGGTTGACTGGGTGACTTTGAAGTACATCAAAACAGCCTCATAACAATACACTGTGGTTGACTATGTGACTTTGAAGTACATCAAAAGAGCCTCATAACAATACACTGTGGTTGACTGTGTGACTTTGAAGTACATCAAAAGAGCCTCATAACAATACACTGTGGTTGACTGTGATGTGACTTTGAAGTACATCAAAACAGCCTCATCCAAAACAATACACTGTGGTTGACTGGACTGGGTGACTTTGAAGTACATCAAAACAGCCTCATAACAATACACTGTGGTTTGACTATGTGACTTTGAAGTACATCAAAACAGCCTCATAACAATACACTTACTGTGGTTGACATGTGTGACTTTGAAGTACATCAAAAGAGTGCTCATAACAATACACTGTTGGTTGACTGTGTGACTTTGAAGTACTGAAGTACATCAAAAGAGCCTCATAACAATACACTGTGGTTGACTGGTGACTATTTGAAGTACATCAAAAGAAGCCTCATATAACAAATACACTGTGGTTTGACTGTGTGACTTTGAAGGCAGTACATCAAAAGAGCCTCATAACAATACACTGTGTTTGACTTGTGACTTTGAAGTACACATCAAAAACAGCCTCATTAAACAATAACACTGTGGTTGTGGGTGACTTTGAAGTCCTCAAAAAGAGCCATAAATAACTTGAGACTACAACTCTGGTACATCAAAAGAGACTCATGGTGACTTTGAAGACTGGGTGTACATCACTGTGGTTGACTGTGAAGCCTCATAACACTATACACTGTGGTTGACAGGGTGACTTTGAAGTACATCAAAAAGAGCCTCATAAACAATACACTGAGTGGTTGACTGGGTGACTTTGAAGTACATCAAATGGTCATAACATAACACTGTGGTTGACTGGGTAACTTTGAAGTACATCAAAAGAGCCTCATAACAGATACACATGAGGTTGACTGGGTGACTTTGAAGTACATCAAAACAATCCTCATTATACCAATACACTGTGTTGACTGGGTTGACTGTTGTGAGGCTACATCAGAAATTAAGAGCCTATAACAAAACACTGGTGTTGACTATCCAGTTCTACTGTCTGTCCAGGGGAAGACCGGTATCAATCAAACAGCTCCTCATAACAAATTATAGTTTACATGGAGTATCGAGGACTGACTGTTAAGAGGACGTTTTGATAGTACATCAAAATTATAGATTACACATGGAGTAGTCGAGGACTGACTGTTATAAGAGACGGTTATCAATAGCCTCGTAACAAAATTATAGTTACACATGGAGTATCGAGGACTGACTGTTAAGAGGACGTTATCAATAGTAACAAATTATAGTTACACATGGAGTATCGAGGACTGACTGTTAAGAGGACGTTATCAATTAGTAACAAATTATAGTTACACATGGAGTATCGAGGACTGACTGTTTGAAGAGGACGTTATCAATAGTAACAAATTATAGTTACACATGGAGTATCGAGGGACTGACTGTTAAGAGAGTAACGTTATCAATTGTAACAAATTATAGTTACACATGGAGTATCGAGGACTGACTGTTAAGAGGACGTTATCAATAGTAACAAATTATAGTTACACATGGAGTATCGAGGACTGACTGTTAAGAGGACGTTATCAATAGTAACAAATTATAGTTACACATGGAGTATCGAGGACTGACTGTTAAGAGGACGTTATCAATAGTAACAAATTATAGTTACACATGGAGTATCGAGGACTGACTGTTAAGAGGACGTTATCAATAGTAACAAATTATAGTTACACATGGAGTATCGAGGACTGACTGTTAAGAGGACGTTATCAATAGTAACAAATTATAGTTACACATGGAGTATCGAGGACTGACTGTTAAGAGGACTTATACTGTTACATGGGATGGGATCGAGGACTGACTGTTAAGAGGGGAGGACGTTATCATGGTTACACATGGAGTATCGAGGGACTGACTGTTACACATGGAGTTCGAGGACTGACTGTTGACTGTTAAACAGAGTACGAGGGACTGACTGTTCAATACGTTATCAAACAAATTATAGTTACACATGGAGTATCGAGGGACTGAACTGTTAAGAGGAATAGTAACAAATTATAGTTACAACATTATCGAGGAACTGTTAAAGGACGTTATCAATAGTTACAACATTATAGTATCATGGTGTACGAGGACTGACTGTTAAGAGGACGTTAACAAAATTATTAGTTACACATGGAGTAAGCGAGGACTGACTGTTAAGAGGACGTTATCAAATAGTAACAAATTATAGTTACACATGGAGTATCGAGGGACTGACTGTTAAGTGAGGACGTTATCAATTGTAACAAATTATAGTTATACACATGGAGTATCGAGGACTGACTGTTAAGAGGACTTATCGTTGGACGTTATCAATAGTAACAAATTATAGTTACACATGGAGTATCGAGGACTGACTGTTAAGAGGACGTTATCAATAGTAACAAATTAATAGTTACACATGGAGTATCGAGGACTGACTGTTAGAGGACGTTAGAACCTTATCAATAGTAACAAATTATAGTTACACATGGAGTATCGAGGACTGACTGTTAAGAGGACGTTATCAATAGTAACAAATTATAGTTACACATGGAGTATCGAGGACTGACTGTTAAGAGGACGTTATCAATAGTAACAAATTATAGTTACACATGGAGTATCGAGGACTGACTGTTAAGAGGACGTTATCAATAGTAACAAATTATAGTTACACATGGAGTATCGAGGACTGACTGTTAAGAGGTCGTTATCAATAGTAACAAATTATAGTTACACATGGAGTATCGAGGACTGACTGTTAGAAGAGGACGTTATCAATAAGTAACAAATTATAGTTACACATTGGCAGTATCGAGGACTGACTGTTAAGAGGACGTTTATCAATAGTAACAAATTATAGTTACACATGGAGTATCCGAGGACTGACTGTTAAGAGGACGTTATCAATAGTAATCCAAATTATAAGTTACACATGGAGTATCGAGGACTGACTGTTAAGAGGACGTTATCAATAGTAACAAATTATAGTTACACATGGAGTATCGAGGACTGACTGTTAAGAGGACGACTGGTTAAGAGGACCGTTAACAATTAGTAACAAATTATAGTTACACATGGAGTATCGAGGAGACTGACTGTTAAGAGGACGTTATCAATAGTAACAAAATTATAGTTACACATGGAGTATCGAGGACTGACTGTTAAGGAGGACGTTATCAATAGTAACAAATTATAGTTTACACATGAGAGTATCGAGGACTTACTGTTAAGATGACTTTATCAATAGTAACAAGATTATAGTTACACATGGGAGTATCGAGTGGAACTGACTGTTAAGAGACGTTTATACAATAAGTAACAAATTATAGTTACACATGGAGTATCGAGGACTGACTGTTTAAGTAGGACGTTTATCAATAGTAACAAATTATAGTTTTAACACATGGAGTATCGTAGGGACTGGACTGTTAATGAGGACGTAACAAATTTATAGTTACACATGGAGTATCGAGGACTGACTGTTACGAGGACAATAGTAACAAATTATAGTTACACATGGAGTATCGAGGACTGACTGTTAAAGAGGACGTTATCAATAGTAACAAATTATAGTTACACATGGAGTATCGAGGACTGACTGTTAAGAGGACGTTATCAATAGTAACAAATTATAGTTACACATGGAGTATCGAGGACTGACTGTTAAGAGGACGTAACAAATTATAGTTACACATGGAGTATCGAGGACTGACTGATGTTAAGAGGAGTTAAGAGGACGTTATCGAGGACTGTTAGTAACAAATTATAGTTACACATGGAGTATCGAGGACTGTATCGTTAAGGAGGACGTTATCAATGTACAAATTATAGTTTACACATGGAGTATCGAGGACTGACTGTTAAGAGGAACGTTATCAATAGTAACAAATTATAGTTACACATGGAGTATCGAGGACTGACTGTTAAGAGGACGTAACAAATTATAGTTACACATGGAGTATCGAGGACTGACTGTTAAGAGGACGACGTAACAAATTATAGTTACACATGGAGTATCGAGGACTGACTGTTAAGAGGACGTAACAAATTATAGTTACACATGGAGTATCGAGGACTGACTGTTAAGAGGACGTTATCAATAGTAACAAATTATAGTTACACATGGAGTATCGAGTATCGAGGACTGACTGTTAAGAGGACGGACGTTATCAATAGTAACAAATTATAGTTACACATGGGAGTATCGAGGACTGACTGTTAAGAGACGATCAAATCAATAGTTACACATTGGAGTATCGAGTGACTGACCTGTTAAGAGGACATGGAAATTATATCGAGGAGTATCGAGGACTGACTGTTAAGAGGGACGTTATCACAAATTATAGTTACACATGGAGAGTATCGAGGACTTGACTGTTAAGAGGACGTCAATAGTAACAATTATAGTTACACATGGAGTATCGAGGACTGACTGTTAAGAGGGACGTTATCAATAGTAACAAATTATAGTTACACATGGAGTATCGAGGACTACATCAATAGTAACAAATTATAGTTACACAGTGGAGTATCGAGAGGACTGACTGTTAAAGAGGAACGTTAGTTCAATAGTAACAAACTGTTAAGAGGATTATAGTTACACATGGAGTATCGAAGAGGACGTTATCAATAGTAACAAATTATAGTTACACATGGAGTATCGAGGACTGACTGTTAAGAGGACGTAACAAATTATAGTTACACATGGAGTATCGAGGACTGACTGTTAAGAGGACGTTATCAATAGTAACAAATTATAGTTACACATGGAGTATCGAGGACTGACTGTTAAGAGGACGTTATCAATAGTAACAAATTATAGTTACACATGGAGTATCGAGGACTGACTGTTAAGAGGACGTTATCAATAGTAACAAATTATAGTTACACATGGAGTATCGAGGACTGACTGTTAAGAGGACGTTATCAATAGTAACAAATTTATAGTTACACATGGAGTATCGAGGACTGACTGTTAAGAGGACGTTATCAATAGTTACACATGGATTATAGTTACACATGGAGTATCGAGGACTGACTGTTAAGAGGAGGACTGACTGTTTAGAGGAGTTACGTAACAAATTATAGTTACACAGTATGGAGTATCGAGGACTGACTAGTTAAGAGGACACATGGAGTATCGAGGACGTAACAAATTTATAGTTACACATGGAGTATCGAGGACTGACTGTTAAGAGGACGTTATCAATAGTAACAAATTATAGTTACACATGGAGTATCGAGGACTGACTGTTAAGAGGACGTTATCAATAGTAACAAATTATAGTTACACATGGAGTATCGAGGACTGACTGTTAAGAGGACGTTATCAATAGTAACAAATTATAGTTACACATGGAGTATCGAGGACTGACTGTTAAGAGGACGTTATCAATAGTAACAAATTATAGTTACACATGGGAGTATCGAGGACTGACTGTTAAAGGACGGATAGTAACAAATTATAGTTACACATGGGTATCGAGGACTGACTGTTAAGAGGGACTGTAACTGTTAAGATGGACGTTATCAATAGTAACGAGAACTGAACAAATTATAGTAACACATTTACACATGGAGTATCGAGGACTGACTGTTAAGAGGACGTTATCAATAGTAACAAATTATAGTTACACATGGAGTATCGAGGACTGACTGTTAAGAGGACGTTATACAATAGTAACTGACTGTTAAATTCAATAGTAACGAAAATTTACACATGGAGTATCGAGGACTGACTGTTAAGAGGACGTTATCAATAGTAACAAATTATAGTTTACACATGGAGTATCGAGGACTGACTGTTAAGAGGGACGTTATCAATAGTAACAAATTATAGTTTACACATTATCACTGACTGTTACGTAACAAATTATAGTTACACATGTATCGAGGAGTATCGAGGACTGACTGTTAAGTTACACATGGAGTATCGAGGGACGTTAACAATAGTAACAAATTATAGTTACACATGGAGTATCGAGGACTGTTGTAACAAATTATAGTTTGGAGTATCGAGGACTGACTGTTAATAGGGACAATAGTAAACAAATTATAGTTACACATGGAGTATCGAGGACTGACTGTTAAGAGGACGACAATAGTAAACAAATTATAGTTCACATGGATAGTAACTGACAAATAACAAATTATAGTTACGAGGACACTGTTTAAGGAGTATCGAGGACTGACTGTTAAGAGGGTTATCAATAGTAACAAATTATAGTTACACATGGAGTATCGAGGACTGACTGTTTTAAGAGGACGTTATCAATAGTAACAAATTATAGTTACACATGGAGTATCGAGGACTGACTGTTAAGAGGACGTTATCAATAGTAACAAATTATAGTTACACATGGAGTATCGAGGACTGACTGTTGATAGGACGGTATCAATAGTAACAAATTATAGTTACACATGGAGTATCGAGGACTGACTGTTAAGAGGACGTCAATAGTAAACAAATTATAGTTTACACATGGAGTATCGAGGACTGACTGTTAAGAGGACGTTAACAAAGTAACAAATTATAGTTACACATGGAGTATCGACTGACTGGACTGACGTAACAAATTATAGTGTATGGAAGAGGACTGACTGTTATCAATAGTAACAAATTATAGTTACACATGGAGTATCGAGGACTGACTGTTAAGAGGTTATCACATAGTAACAAACTGTTATAGTTACACATGGAGTATCGATCGAGGACTGACTGTTAAGAGGACGTTATCGAATAGTAAGAGGACGTTTTCAATATTAACAAATTATAGTTACACATGGAGTATCGAGGACTGACTGTTACATGGAGGACTGTTAAGATAGGGACAATAGTAACAAATTATAGTTCGAGTACACATAAGAGGGAGTTATCGAAATACTGACATGAGTATCGAGACTGACTGTTAAGAGGACTGTTATCAATAGTAACAAATTATAGTTACACATGGAGTATCGAGGACTGACTGTTAATAGGACGGTATCAATAGTAACAAATTATAGTTACACATGGAGTATCGAGGACTGACTGTTAAGAGGACGTTATCAATAGTAACAAATTATAGTTACACATGGAGTATCGAGGACTGACTGTTAAGAGGACGTTATCAATAGTAACAAATTATAGTTACACATGGAGTATCGAGGACTGACTGTTAAGAGGACGTTATCAATAGTAACAAATTATAGTTACACATGGAGTATCGAGGACTGACTGTTAAGAGGACGTAACAAATTATAGTTACACATGGAGTATCGAGGACTGACTGTTAAGAGGACGTTATCAATAGTAACAAATTATAGTTACACATGGAGTATCGAGGACTGACTGTTGAGAGGAACGTTATCAATAGTAACAAATTATAGTTACCATGGAGTATCGAGGACTGACTGTTAAGAAGGACGGTAACAAATTATAGTAAACACATCGAGTATCGACTGGACTGACTGTTTAAGAGGACGATATCAATAGTAACAAATTATAGTTACACATGGAGTATCGAGGACTGACTGTTAAGAGGACGTTTATCAATAGTAACAAATTATAGTTCACACATGGATTATCGTGGACTGACAGTTTAAGAGGACGTTACGTAACAAATTATTACACATGGAGTATCATAAGAGGACTTATCAAGGACGTAGTAACAAAAATATAGTTACACATGGAGTATCGAGGACTGACTGTTTAAGAGGACGTTATCAATAGTAACAAATTATAGTTACACATGGAGTATCGAGGACCTGACTGTTAAGAGGAGTTTATCAATAGGACATGGAGTATCGAGGACTGACTGTTAAGAGGACGTAATAGAAACAAATTATAGTTACACATGGAGTATCGAGGACTGACTGTTAAGAGGACGTAACAAATTATAGTTACACATGGAGTATCGAGGACTGACTGTTAAGATAGTAACAAATTATAGTTACACATGGAGTATCGAGGACTGACTGTTAAGAGGACGTTATCAATAGTAACAAATTATAGTTACACATGGAGTATCGAGGACTGACTGTTAAGAGGACGTTATCAATAGTAACAAATTATAGTTACACATGGAGTATCGAGGACTGACTGTTAAGAGGACGTAACAAATTATAGTTACACATGGAGTATCAAGTAACAAATTATAGTTACACATGGAGTATCGAGGACTGACTGTTAAGAGGACGTTATCAATAGTAACAAATTATAGTTACACATGGAGTATCGAGGACTGACTGTTAAGAGGACGTTATCAATAGTAACAAATTATAGTTACACATGGAGTATCGAGGACTGACTGTTAAGAGGACGTAACAAATTATAGTTACACATGGAGTATCGAGGACTGACTGTTAAGAGGACGTTATCAATAGTAACAAATTATAGTTACACATGGAGTATCGAGGACTGACTGTTAAGAGGACGTAACAAATTATAGTTACACATGGAGTATCGAGGACTGACTGTTAAGAGGACGTTATCAATAGTAACAAATTATAGTTACACATGGAGTATCGAGGACTGACTGTTAAGAGGACGTAACAAATTATAGTTACACATGGAGTATCGAGGACTGACTGTTAAGAGGACGTTATCAATAGTAACAAATTATAGTTACACATGGAGTATCGAGGACTGACTGTTAAGAGGACGTTATCAATAGTAACAAATTATAGTTACACATGGAGTATCGAGGACTGACTGTTAAGAGGACGTAACAAATTATAGTTACACATGGAGTATCGAGGACTGACTGTTAAGAGGACGTTATCAATAGTAACAAATTATAGTTACACATGGAGTATCGAGGACTGACTGTTGATAGGACGTTATCACCCCCAATAGTAACAAATTATAGTTACACATGGAGTATCGAGGACTGACTGACCTGTTAATAGGACGGTATCAATAGTAACAAATTATAGTTACACATGGATTATCGAGGACTGACTGTTGATAGGACGGTATCAATAGTAAAAACAAATTATAGTTACACATGGAGTATCGAGGACTGACTGTTAAGAGGACGTTATCAATAGTAACAAATTATAGTTACACATGGAGTATCGAGGACTGACTGTTACTGACTGAGGACGTTATCAATAGTAACAAATTATAGTTACACATGGAGTATCGAGGACTGACTGTTAAGAGGACGACAATAGTAACAAATTATAGTTACACATGGAGTATCGAGGACTGACTGTTAAGAGGATCGTAACTAAATTTTGCGTTTACACATGGAGTATCGAGGACTGACTGTTTAGAGGACGTTATCAATAGTAACAAATTATAGTTACACATGGAGTATCGAGGACTGACTGTTAAGTAGGACGTTATCAATAGTAACAAATTATAGTTACACATGGAGTATCGAGGACTGACTGTTAAGAGGACGTTATCAATAGTAACAAATTATAGTTACACATGGAGTATCGAGGACTGACTGTTAAGAGGACGTTATCAATAGTAACAAATTATAGTTACACATGGAGTATCGAGGACTGACTGTTAAGAGGACGTTATCAATAGTAACAAATTATAGTTACACATGGAGTATCGAGGACTGACTGTTAAGAGGACGTTATCAAATATAGTACAAATTATCGAGGTTACACATGAGTGATCGAGGACTGACTGTTGTTAAGACTGAGGACGTTATCAATAGTAACAAATTATAGTTACACATGGAGTATCGAGGACTGACTAGAGGTCGTTAAGATAGTACACAAATTTAGTTATCACATGGAGTATCGAGGAACTCTGACTGTTAGTAACAAATTATAGTTACACATGGAGTATTCGAGGACTGACTGTTAAGAGGACGTTATCTCAATTGTTAACAAATTATAGTTACACATGGAGTATCGAGGACTGACTGTTGATAGGACGTTATCAATAGTAACAAATTATAGTTACACATGGAGTATCGAGGACTGACTGTTAAGAGGACGTTAAACTTATATAAATGAGTATCGTAGGACTGACTGTTAATATGACGTTAAACTAATTTTTTTGTCCTATTTTATACCAGGTACTGGAGGACGGAAGCTACGTCATAAACCTCCATACGCTAAAATATCGTACGGGACGATGACGTTGATTCGTGTGGGGATCGTGAATGCCGTAGTTCACGGTGTTTGTACCCAGGCGTGTGTCATAGCCACCCGGTACAGTGCAGTCCGGAAGACAAACAGAAATATCACCAGGGGTAAGGTCATCGCTCGATTCATCTCTATCCAGCTCCATTTATCTTTAAAATGCTGCTTTTAATGAAGCTTATTTACGGTTATTTTGAACAATTTAAAACGAATTGAAATAAGTTTTTTTTTTCAAAATTACATAGCCGTCTACCATGAAGGGCAGTTATCATGTCACTGACAAAAGACACTAGAAACGTTCCTGTCAGTTTTTTTTCTTTTTCTATTCTTAATGTATAACAATTATATATCCTTTATGTCATTCAACTAACATTTTTTTCCATTGATGCAGTTTTTTGTTGTCCTAAAATATGCTTGGCTAATACCCTTTCCCGTGATTTCCAGATTGGTCCAGAGGCCCTGATTATAGACTACCAGACCCAACAGCACAAACTCTTCCCTCAGATCGCCACAGCCTACGCGATGCACTTCGCAGGGCTCAACGTGTACAAGACTTATATGATGGTCAATGCGAGTGTTGAGCAAGGCACCCGTACCTCGACCTACTGGGGGACGTAAGTATCTTCGGCCAAACATTCGGTCGATTCCGTACATTTCAGCTTGCACGGGAATTTGCCGTGAGAAATGTAATAATAATATGTTTATAATATGCTGGAGACATCCATACCGCTGTTGTAATTAGTTTTTTTTTGAAAAAATAGCAGAATAAGAATAGCAAAAAAAATAAATATGAATATATACGAAAGTTTTTTTTAGAAGAAAAAAAGAGCCAAAGTAACACGAAAAACAGGAAATAATAGAACAATATAATAGATTCCATGTAGGCTCCCACACAGGTAGGGACGGAAAAGATATCTTTATTTCAATTGCATCACCTGTTATATCAATACAGATTAGATCAGGATTATAAGTCACCATTTAAAACAAGTACCAGGTAGCAATATTGGTACCACGAGTCCATGTAAAAGTCAAGAAAAAGTCCAACCTCATTTTGTTCCACAAGATTTTCTCCTTCATGAAAAGTAATTGCTATATATATATCAATTATTGCACATGTATTTGTTCAACTTATCACTGTCATCAGGTTTTCCTCAAAATGTGCATATCCCGTTTTAAAATGGTTGGAAAACATTTGATCATTCAGTTACCTGATGTTTTATGAAATTGTATGATTTTGCAAAAAAACACTCATGAGTACGGTAAGAGTACGCTAAGGTCGTTATATATAATGATGAAGTTTTGAATATTTCTGCAACATAAATTAAACGCTCTGAAAGTTATGATGAATCCTATTCCTCCCCAGCTCCAGGGTTTGTCGTCCGGCCTCAAGGCGTTCACAAGTTCTAGTTGTTGTACCGGGATACTAAACCATTAACCCGTCACATATAATGATATAGTTCTCTAAATTAATATCTATAATTTTTGTAAAGTCTGATACATAATGCAATATATGATGAATACCTTTCCTTCCTAGCTCCATGGTCTGTCGTCCGGCCTGAAAGCCTTCTCCAGCTCCAGTTGTTGTACAGGGATAGAGATATGTCGGCTGGCTTGTGGTGGACACGGGTACTCTCACGCCAGTGGTATACCTAAAATATATGTCAATATAATCCCGACTTGTACCTACGAGGGGGAGAATACAGTATTGTACCTCCAGACGGCCAGGTAAGACTGAGACGGATGTATGCTTCAGCGAAATAGTAATATAAATTAGGTTGTAACTTCACGTTATCGTCAGTGTACAAACACGAATACACGACTCACTCCCAATACCATATGTCTATGACCATATAGAAACTAGAATAGATGAATATAAGCTAGTTAGACCACGTGACCTTACACATCAGATGCACTATCATTGGAATTAAAGGCGAACACGAAGTTGTATGCTAAAAGCAATTATTTAAGTGTCCAATTAGTAAAAATCGATGGATCCCTCTCGATCCTTGTTTTTCTTTCTAAATATATTTTTATTCAGTAATCAGCAAATACAAATATATATATGCAGCAGTCTTTTTTTTCATTCTCTCATAATTTATGTAATTAATGTTTTGTATGAATATTACATATTGGTATCTCTCCTTTTCACTCATTTTTTTAGCATTAATTGGTTCCATCATGGACGATTATTCAACATGATAAAAAATCATTCAACAATCCACTTTTCTTTCATTTCCTACGTAATTTCTGTTATTTTCACCACACATATCATTATTGTACATACAACATTCTTAAATTTAACCCAAAAAATAAAATAAAATAAAACAATTGATCATATTTCACTGGCTATTTAGATGTAATTTTAAGGCCTCTATTAAATCAATGATTACAGGATTATTAATAATATTTGTACATGTCAGTAAATTATCTGCTTTAATTTTCAGGATTTTTTTTTTATCTCGCTCACTACAGAATCTCCTTTTGTTCTTCATTTCCAAATGTCTTTTGGTTCCTTGAAAAAAATAGCATGTATTTTATTTAGAAAGCATTATTGATATTCCTGTTGTAAATACACACATGAATTATTTGAATTTTATTCGGATTTTTATTTAAAGATATCTGATGAAATGTTTCACAAAAATCCAACGTGGAGAAAAGCTGCCAGGATTTGTATCCTACCTGGGAACCGACTTGTCCGTCAAGTCAAACCTGAAATCAGACGTGTCCCTGGACTCTCTTGTACAGGCATACGAACACCGCGCCGCCAGGTATGTATTCTATACGCTATCTTTAACATAAACGTAATTTTTGTGGGGAATGGGTCATCTTCGATACTCCAGGGGTTACGATCAATATCGCTATACTCCCCCATAGTCTTTGTCATAGCAAAGCTGAACACATTTCAGGAGAAAAATTCTAACTAGTCACTTGAATACTTTATTTGAAGATAAGACAGAGCTGAAGCCATCCCCAATGTTATACAGATTATTCGATACATTTGATGTAATTCAAACGACCAAAACACTTGTTTCACCAGTTGTCGTATAAGTAGCCTTCAGTTTTGTTCTGACTTATAGGCCAGGGGTGAATATAACGACAGTGATAGTAACCGCTGGAATACCGTGGATGGGGATGGGGTGTGATCAGTGGCTGTCCTGTGTCATTTCACATTTGACCACTCTGCATAAATGATATTTTACCCAATTCTTAATCATATTAAGTAAATAGTATCCTAGTTTTACCATTAACTTAGCGATTTGATCAGAAGATTGATATTAATGCATGTCCTTAACTTTGATCAGAAGATTGATATAAATGCATGTCCTTAACTTTGATCAGAAGATTGATATTAATGCATGTCCTTAACTTTGATCAGAAGATTGATATTAATGCATGTCCTTAACTTTGATCAGAAGATTGATATTAATGCATGTCCTTAACTTTGTGTTGGAACCGTAATGAGCGAGTATTTCTATTTCTATTTTTATTTAAAATAGGAAAGCCAACTTTGAACAAATTCGAATTTCGGTATTGATGAAGATATATTTTCTCTGGTCATAATTTACCGATCAAAACAAACGACTATAACAATCGATACGTATTTTTAATCCTAAATATCCTAAATATTCATACTTTAAATTACATGTTGCTTTAGGATGATAAGGGCGGCCGTCATGAATGTCCAACAACGTATCCAGGAGGGTATGGATCAGCAGAAAGCTTGGAATAAAACCACACAACAATTCGTCTGGGCGACTACGGTGAGTTAAAGGAATCAAACCACACAACAATTCGTCTGGGCGACTATGGTGAGTTAAAGGAATAAAACCACACCAACAATTCATCTTGGCGACTATGGTGAGTTAAAGGAATAAAACCACACAACAATTCGTCTGGGCGACAATGGTGAGTTAAAGGAATAAAACCACACCAAAAATTCATCTTGGCGACTATGGTGAGTTAAAGGAATAAAACCACACAACAATTCGTCTGGGCGACTACGGTGAGTTAAATGAATCAAACCACACAACAATTTCGTCTGGGCGACTATGGTCAGTTAAAGGAATCAAACCACACAACAATTCGTCTGGGTGTCAATGGTGAGTTAAAAGGAATAAAACAACACAACAATTCGTCTGGGCGTCAATGGTGAGTTAAAAGGAATAAAAAAACACAACAATTCGTCTGGGCGTCAATGGTGAGTTAAAGGAATCAAACCACACAACAATTCGTCTGGGCGTCAATGGTGAGTTAAAGGAATCAAACCACACAACAATTCGTCTGGGCGTCAATGGTGAGTTAAAGGAATCAAACCACACAACAATTCGTCTGGGCGACAATGGTGAGTTAAAGGAATCAAACCACACAACAATTCGTCTGGGCGTCAATGGTGAGTTAAAGGAATCAAACCACACAACAATTCGTCTGGGCGTCAATGGTGAGTTAAAGGAATCAAACCACACAACAATTCGTCTGGGCGTCAATGGTGAGTTAAAGGAATCAAACCACACAACAATTCGTCTGGGTGTCAATGGTGAGTTAAAGGAATAAAACCACACAACAATTCGTCTGGGTGTCAATGGTGAGTTAAAAGGAATAAAACCACACAACAATTCGTCTGGGCGACAATGGTGAGTTAAAGGAATAAAACCACACAACAATTCGTCTGGGCGACTACGGTGAGTTAAAAGGAATAAGACCACACAACACTTCGTCTGGGCGACAATGGTGAGTTAAAGGAATAAAACCACACAACAATTCGTCTGGGCGACTACAGTGAGTTAAAAGGAATAAAACCACACAACAATTCGTCTGGGCGTCAATGGTGAGTTAAAAGGAATAAAACCACACAACAATTCGTCTGGGCGTCAATGGTGAGTTAAAGGAATAAAACCACACAACAATTCGTCTGGGTGTCAATGGTGAGTTAAAAGGAATAAAACCACACAACAATTCGTCTGGGCGACAATGGTGAGTTAAAGGAATAAAACCACACAACAATTCGTCTGGGCGACTACGGTGAGTTAAAAGGAATAAGACCACACAACAACTTCGTCTGGGCGACAATGGTGAGTTAAAGGAATAAAACCACACAACAATTCGTCTGGGCGACTACAGTGAGTTAAAAGGAATAAAACCACACAACAATTCGTCTGGGCGACTACGGTGAGTTAAAAGGAATAAAACCACACAACACTTCGTCTGGGCGACTATGGTCAGTTAAAGGAATCAAACCACACAACAATTCGTCTGGGCGACTACGGTGAGTTAAAGGAATAAAACCACACAACAATTCGTCTGGGCGACTACGGTGAGTTAAAGGAATCAAACCACACAACAATTCGTCTGGGCGACTACGGTGAGTTAAAAGGAATAAGACCACACAACAATTCGTCTGGGCGACAATGGTGAGTTAATGGAATAAAACCACACAACAATTCGTCTGGGTGTCAATGGTGAGTTAAAAGGAATAAAACCACACAACAATTCGTCTGGGCGACTACGGTGAGTTAAAGGAATAAAACCACACAACAATTCGTCTGGGCGACAATGGTGAGTTAAAGGAATAAAACCACACAACAATTCGTCTGGGCGACTACGGTGAGTTAAAAGGAATCAAACCACACAACAATTCGTCTGGGCGACAATGGTGAGTTAAAGGAATCAAACCACACAACAATTCGTCTGGGCGTCAATGGTGAGTTAAAAGGAATCAAACCACACAACAATTCGTCTGGGCGACTATGGTGAGTTAAAGGAATAAAACCACACAACAATTCGTCTGGGCGACAATGGTGAGTTAAAGGAATAAAACCACACAACAATTCGTCTGGGCGACTATGGTGAGTTAAAGGAATAAAACCACACAACAATTCGTCTGGGCGTCAATGGTGAGTTAAAGGAATAAAACCACACAACAATTCGTCTGGGCGACAATGGTGAGTTAAAGGAATAAAACCACACAACAATTCGTCTGGGCGTCAATGGTGAGTTAAAGGAATAAAACCACACAACAATTCGTCTGGGCGACAATGGTGAGTTAAAAGGAATAAAACCACACAACAATTCGTCTGGGCGACTATGGTGAGTTAAAGGAATCAAACCACACAACAATTCGTCTGGGTGTCAATGGTGAGTTAAAGGAATCAAACCACACAACAATTCGTCTGGGCGACAATGGTGAGTTAAAGGAATAAAACCACACAACAATTCGTCTGGGCGTCAATGGTGAGTTAAAGGAATCAAACCACACAACACTTCGTCTGGGTGTCAATGGTGAGTTAAAAGGAATAAGACCACACAACAATTCGTCTGGGCGACTACGGTGAGTTAAAAGGAATAAACCACACAACAATTCGTCTGGGCGACAATGGTGAGTTAAAGGAATCAAACCACACAACAATTCGTCTGGGCGACAATGGTGAGTTAAAGGAATAAAACCACACAACAATTCGTCTGGGCGACAATGGTGAGTTAAAGGAATAAAACCACACAACAATTCGTCTGGGCGACTACGGTGAGTTAAAAGGAATAAGACCACACAACAATTCGTCTGGGCGACAATGGTGAGTTAAAGGAATAAAACCACACAACAATTCGTCTGGGCGACTACGGTGAGTTAAAGGAATAAGACCACACAACAATTCGTCTGGGCGACAATGGTGAGTTAAAGGAATAAGACCACACAACAATTCGTCTGGGCGACTATGGTGAGTTAAAGGAATAAAACCACACAACAATTCGTCTGGGTGTCAATGGTGAGTTAAAAGGAATCAAACCACACAACAATTCGTCTGGGCGTCAATGGTGAGTTAAAGGAATCAAACCACACAACAATTCGTCTGGGCGACTACGGTGAGTTAAAAGGAATCAAACCACCACAACAATTCGTCTGGGCGACAATGGTGAGTTAAAGGAATCAAACCACACAACAATTCGTCTGGGCGACTACGGTGAGTTAAAAGGAAAAGAAGACCACACAACAATTCGTCTGGGCGTCAATGGTGAGTTAAAGGAATAAAACCACACAACAATTCGTCTGGGCGACTACGGTGAGTTAAAGGAATCAAACCACACAACAATTCGTCTGGGCGACAATGGGTAAGTTAAAGGAATAGTTTCAAACCACACAACAATTCGTCTGGGCGACTACGGTGAGTTAAAGGAATCAAACCACACAACAATTCGTCTGGGCGACAATGGTGAGTTAAAGGAATCAAACCACACAACAATTCGTCTGGGTGTCAATGGTGAGTTAAAGGAATCAAACCACACAACAATTCGTCTGGGCGTCAATGGTGAGTTAAAGGAATAAAACCACACAACAATTCGTCTGGGCGTCAATGGTGAGTTAAAGGAATCAAACCACACAACAATTCGTCTGGGCGACTACGGTGAGTTAAAGGAATAAAACCACACAACAATTCGTCTGGGCGACAATGGTGAGTTAAAGGAATAAGACCACACAACAATTCGTCTGGGCGACTACGGTGAGTTAAAAGGAATAAGACCACACACAACAATTCGTCTGGGCGACAATGGTGAGTTAAAAGGAATAAAACCACACAACAATTCGTCTGGGCGACAATGGTGAGTTAAAAGGAATAAGACCACACAACAATTCGTCTGGGCGACTACGGTGAGTTAAAAGGAATAAGACCACACAACAATTCGTCTGGGCGACAATGGTGAGTTAAAAGGAATAAAACCACACAACAATTCGTCTGGGCGACAATGGTGAGTTAAAAGGAATAAGACCACACAACAATTCGTCTGGGCGACTACGGTGAGTTAAAAGGAATAAAACCACACAACAATTCGTCTGGGCGACAATGGTGAGTTAAAGGAATCAAACCACACAACAATTCGTCTGGGCGACTACGGTGAGTTAAAAGGAATAAGACCACACAACAATTCGTCTGGGCGACAATGGTGAGTTAAAGGAATAAAACCACACAACAATTCGTCTGGGCGACAATGGTGAGTTAAAAGGAATAAAACCACACAACAATTCGTCTGGGCGACAATGGTGAGTTAAAGGAATAAAACCACACAACAATTCGTCTGGGCGTCAATGGTGAGTTAAAGGAATCAAACCACACAACAATTCGTCTGGGCGACTACGGTGAGTTAAAAGGAATCAAACCACACAACAATTCGTCTGGGCGTCAATGGTGAGTTAAAGGAATCAAACCACACAACAATTCGTCTGGGCGACAATGGTGAGTTAAAGGAATAAAACCACACAACAATTCGTCTGGGCGTCAATGGTGAGTTAAAGGAATCAAACCACACAACAATTCGTCTGGGCGACAATGGTGAGTTAAAGGAATCAAACCACACAACAATTCGTCTGGGCGACTACGGTGAGTTAAAAGGAATCAAACCACACAACAATTCGTCTGGGCGACAATGGTGAGTTAAAGGAATCAAACCACACAACAATTCGTCTGGGCGACTACGGTGAGTTAAAAGGAATAAGACCACACAACAATTCGTCTGGGTGTCAATGGTGAGTTAAAGGAATCAAACCACACAACAATTCGTCTGGGCGACTACGGTGAGTTAAAAGGAATAAGACCACACAACAATTCGTCTGGGCGACAATGGTGAGTTAATGGAATAAAACCACACAACAATTCGTCTGGGCGTCAATGGTGAGTTAAAGGAATAAAACCACACAACAATTCGTCTGGGCGACTATGGTGAGTTAAAGGAATAAAACCACACAACAATTCGTCTGGGCGTCAATGGTGAGTTAAAGGAATCAAACCACACAACAATTCGTCTGGGCGACTACGGTGAGTTAAAGGAATCAAACCACACAACAATTCGTCTGGGTGTCAATGGTAAGTTAAAGGAATAAAACCACACAACAATTCGTCTCTGGTGTCAATGGTAAGTTAAAGGAATAAAACCACACAACAATTCGTCTGGGCGACTACGGTGAGTTAAAGGAATCAAACCACACAACAATTCGTCTGGGCGTCAATGGTGAGTTAAAGGAATCAAACCACACAACAATTCGTCTGGGCGACAATGGTGAGTTAAAGGAATAAAACCACACAACAATTCGTCTGGGCGACTACGGTGAGTTAAAGGAATCAAACCACACAACAATTCGTCTGGGCGACAATGGTGAGTTAAAGGAATAAAACCACACAACAATTCGTCTGGGCGACTACGGTGAGTTAAAGGAATAAAACCACACAACAATTCGTCTGGGCGACAATGGTGAGTTAAAGGAATAAAACCACACAACAATTCGTCTGGGCGTCAATGGTGAGTTAAAGGAATAAAACCACACAACAATTCGTCTGGGCGACTACGGTGAGTTAAAAGGAATAAGACCACACAACAATTCGTCTGGGTGTCAATGGTGAGTTAAAAGGAATCAAACCACACAACAATTCGTCTGGGCGACTACGGTGAGTTAAAAGGAATAAGACCACACAACAATTCGTCTGGGCGACAATGGTGAGTTAAATGGAATAAAACCACACAACAATTCGTCTGGGGTGTCAATGGTGAGTTAAAAGGAATAAAACCACACTACAATTCGTCTGGGCGTCAATGGTGAGTTAAAAGGAATAAAAACCACACAACAATTCGTCTGGGCGACAATGGTAAGTTAAAGGAATAAAACCACACAACAATTCGTCTGGGTGTCAATGGTGAGTTAAAAGGAATAAAAACCACACAACAATTCGTTTGGGCGACTATTGTGAGTTAAAGGAATCAAACCACACAACAATTCGTCTGGGCGAAAATGGTGAGTTAAAAGGAATAAAACCACACAACAATTCGTCTGGGCGACAATGGTGAGTTAAAGGAATAAAACCACACAACAATTCGTCTGGGTGTCAATGGTGAGTTAAAAGGAATAAAACCACACAACAATTCGTCTGGGCGACTATTGTGAGTTAAAGGAATCAAAACCACACAACAATTCGTGTGGGCGACTACGGTGAGTTAAAGGAATCAAACCACACAACAATTCGTCTGGGTGTCAATGGTGAGTTAAAGGAATCAAACCACACAACAATTCGTCTGGGCGACTATGGTGAGTTAAAGGAATCAAACCACACAACAATTCGTCTGGGCGACTATGGTGAGTTAAAGGAATCAAACCACACAACAATTCGTCTGGGCGACAATGGTGAGTTAAAGGAATCAAACCACACAACAATTCGTCTGGGTGTCAATGGTGAGTTAAAAGGAATAAAACCACACAACAATTCGTCTGGGCGACTATGGTGAGTTAAAAGGAATAAAACCACACAACAATTTGCCTGGGCGACAATGGTGAGTTAAAGGAATCAAACCACACACCAATTCGTCTGGGTGTCAATGGTGAGTTAAAGGAATCAAAACACACAACAATTTGTCTGGGCGACAATGGTGAGTTAAAGAAATCAAACCACACACCAATTCGTCTTGACGACTATGGTATCTTAAAGAAACCAAACTTCCCCATTTTCTTTCCTCAGGCATTTTTTAGTTCTGTAACAAAATGGCATGTCTTGACAATAGAAAAGGGCACGAGGGAAAAGTGAAAGGATAAAGAAAGCATTCAAATCTATGATCATGTGTTACAAATAGGATAATAAACTGAAATAAAACAAAGAAAAAGAAATAGAATAGAAATGTCACCACTTTATCGACCCTATCCCTGCAAATCACAAACAATCAGATTACCTCACGAAATATTGAAAGTCGCGTGCTGTCAAAGGGACGCTCAATCTTTGTGAGCACGTGGTGCAATGAACCTCTGACTCTTTTCATGAGTTATTGTGAATACCTTTGTTTAATCATCCATGATATTGAATTACAATTGTGCTGTCATGTCGATATTTGTTTATCTGTGTCTCGGGTTAGAAACAAATGTGGGGAAAGGGTCATGTAGTGCCCTTATGACGGCGGTGTTTTTCTTGTCATTTCATGCATCTCCTAAAACTTGCACATCTTTAAATGACAGTGGCTGTTGATAGAATACAAAACAAAATTATGTACACATGTACATGTAATGACAACAGTTCGATGAATTCGAAAATATGTCGAACTGCACAGATCCAAAATGGTACTATGGCTAACTTTATCTGAAAGCGATATATGTTTTTGACATTTTTGAACAGGCCCATTGCCATGCTTACGTAGTGAAGGCTTTCGCTACCAAAATAGCTGAGAGTAACCTTGACGACAAGACGAAGAGCGTGATGGTGGCTGTTTGTAAGCTGTACGCTGTTAATGGCATGGTGGAGAATCTTGGTGACTTCATCCAGGTTGGTGAAGATGAAAAAGTCGTATTTAATTCTGAATACCTATAGGTTTTCCTTCGTTAAAGAGTAGGAATAAAACATAATCATGATAGAGTTTGAATTCAATTTGGCAGAAAATCCTTTTAGTCCAAATATCATTTTCAGTTTTTTTTTCAGTTTTATCAGTTTTTTTCGTGTTTCTCTACACTTCATGGTTTACAATCATATATATGTTTCTTATAACGTGTATGACTGTTTTTCTTGAAGCATGAAAATGTAATACTTTTTTAAAGTCAAATCAACAATGTTAATCTGCTTCTTTTGAGTCAATGAGTGTAATTCCGATTTTTTCATATAAACATGGTTTGGAACAAAAATAGTCTCATTACAACATCAAACTGGTTGAGTAGATCCCTTTCCTTTATTATCATATTATATAAAATGTTGTTATTCCTCAGGACGGGTTTATGAGCACGAGTCAGGTGGACACCGTGACCCGGAAGTTGACGGATCTCATGGAGGAGATCCGCCCTAACGCCGTGGCTCTGGTAGACGCGTTCGATTACCCCGACAAGGCCCTAGACTCCTGTCTGGGCCGTTACGATGGTGACGTGTACAACGCGCTTTATGAATATTCAAAAGCGTCACCACTAAACGAGAAAGACGTGAGTAGATCCTGTGCTAGATACAAAATGATTTTTCTAATTCTTGCAATCAAATATAAACTATATATCAATGGCATAATAATGATATCAATGACTAATGAACTTAACATAACATGACGATATATTCAAATTATTTAATTATATATTTTGTATTAAGTATGACATATGATATGTATACTATGAGATAAACTGACCTATCCGTTTCTCATGTTTAAAAAAGACTAGCGATGAATACCTAAAAAATTACAATCCAGATGCCATTACATCACATCTAAATGCATAATATAATTATTAGCTTTGTCTTTTGTCTTTTTATAACAGGTGCTTGATTCATACACTAAATACATAAAGCCCCTACAGAGAAATGCAGACACGACATCTGTTCCGGCAAAGCTCTAAGGACACCTCTACAGTACCGCGTTAAGTTCTGACAACAGACAACGTGTCAAACCAGCATACATTTTATATGGTAACGAGGGAATCGGCATCTTAACGTATTTTGAAAACCTTCAATAGAATTGGCAATATGCAATATGCAAATGCTTCAAATGGCCAATAGCTGAAAACTGTGATATTTATTTAACGACATATTGCAGCATGCGATATTGATAAAACCTCTTTGGCGTCTCGTCATTTACCCATATATACCAATGCCAAGTCTCTTTAAAATGAAATAAAAAAAAATCGAGATGGAGTTTTATCGAAGTGGAGTAATTTACAGTGCATGGCACAGTTTTTATAATATATATCAAAGTGGTATATGATTTTTGGTTTTCCAAAGGCTGAAATACCGAAAAGTTTAAAAAACAAAAAACAAAAAAAACATGGAATATATGGAAAGTTTATGTAGCCCAGATAACCCATATTGATCTTGGTCTTTTTGCCTGTCTTCACTACAAAGTGAAGTGATATATCACGGTATTATTTTCGCGGGTGTTTATAAAATTAACCTCCGCGAAATTATTTCGTCGGGGTTACATAATTTACACGTGCTCCATTTTCATTATACCCTCATAACCTCTATAAAAATCTATTCCTTAAATAAATGCATGATAAATATTTATGATAACATCGAGCGTGTATTTCAGAAAACGTTTTAATGTTATTTACTCGGTTGATTCCAAATGTCTAGTCAAGAGAGTGTTTATTTGCCCTTGTATAATCTCCACTAAAAGAAGAAGTCCGCTAAAACTGACCATAATCGCAGGCTCAAAATTCTGAATGAAAGCGATCAGTAAAAATTTTGAGTCTGCGATCATGGTCAGTTTAAGCGGACTTCTTTTCTGGTGAGATATATTTATTTATGAAAAGGAGTTCGATGCTCTAAACAATCACCTCTTAATGTGTGTCAGATAATCCAGAATTACAAAAGCCTGTGTTCTGACATTATAATATCGCATAGAAGTCAATCTGATCTAAGTCGTAATCCATGGTTATATTTTTAAACCAGTTTCTCTATGTTACACCAGAATATTCGCTCGATAAACGTACCTGCCATTAACAGATTGTTTAATCAAATTGCGGTTAAGTGTAGATAACTTCTTTAAAATTGTTATTATTTATACCTAATCATATTTTCATCTTGTTGGACAATAAAATGTTTTGAAGTAATGCATTGTTGTGAAAGTTTATCACCGGTAAGCGATAGGGGATATAAGATCAAGTTTAAATGTATTTGGGGGGTTATCGTTAATTCGACAAAACTTATTTTACTAATTTGATCAAAATGTATTATGAAAGTAAGGGTTCCTTTATAACACAACAAATGGGTCACTCGTCAAAGGAAAAAAGAGGATATTACCTGGTACTTGAATACAGCTGTTGTAGCATTCAGGTCCAAATCATCTCCAAGGGATTCAACCCTTTTCCTAGAACACTCTCCGGATGGCGAGTCAGTATGGGTGACCAATCTTTCCGATGGTTGACTTCCAGTTGCCCTGAACATTAACAACCAGCGGGATGTTCATTCTGTATTTTTCCCGCCTCTCTCAGCGGGGTGTTCATTTTGAATGTGCAGTTCCTGTAATGTTTCATTTTGAATGTGCAGTTCCTGTAATGTCGTCACTCCAAAACATCCTGCAACATGACTGACTGGTGAATCCTCGACAGTCCACCAAGGCAAAAGTTCCAACCCTGCCAACCTTGCCTTCTGCTACCGTGTCTCCCAAGGTAGAGTTGGCTCCATCACTTCCAGTCCTCCTAGGATATGACAGCATTATGCCTCTGGAAAGACTTTTTTCTCATGGATGCGTGCGCATCCCCAGTGACCTATATAACCTATGGATGCGTGCGCATCGTTAGGGGGTTATCTGATGTTTTGTTTTTTTTTCTTAAACTCGACAGCGGGGCTCGATAATAGACATGGGTTGTTATTTCTTAACTCGACAGCGGGTTCTTGTCTCCTTCTTTCCAGCCTTGGTCATCATGTTCATTGTGATACTGAATTTATACAGATAGCCACGATACACTTCTCCAAGTTCTGCCTTGATGTAACATAAAGAGATCCGAGAGGTATCATGGTGCCAACCAAGAATAATCTATGTCTGACAAGGAAATATAAAGACAGCCACGATACAATTTCTGTCTTAATGTTTCTTAGAGTGATCCCAAATCGTGGTGCCCACCAAAGAATGATCTATGTCTGACAAGGAAATGTAAAGACAGCCACGATACAATTTCAGCCATAATCAGTTACTTAAAGTGATCCCAGAGATCGTGGTGCCCACCAAAGAATGATCTATGTCTGACAAGGAAATGTAAAGACAGCCACGATACAATTTCTGTCATAATGTTACTTAAAGTGATGCCAGATCGTGGTGCCCACCAAAGAATGATATGTCTGACAAGGAAATGTAAAGACAGCCACGATACAATTTCAGCCATAATCAGTTACTTAAAGTGATCCCAGATCGTGGTGCCCACCAAAGAATGATCTATGTCTGACAAGGAAATGTAAAGACAGCCATGATACAATTTCTGCCATAATGTTTCTTAAAAAACTTTTTCTCTATTTTGAAAAAGATCCCTTTAGCACTTTCGAGAAATAGCGGTAACAAGAATTGTTAATGGTCGGACGACGGACCACCACCGATTTGTATCAGATGGTGGGCTAAAAAAAGAATAGCATGTTTTTATGAATTTGGATAAATGTAATTTATATTGTAGATCTGGCAAGTTGATAGTGACATATCTACACATATGTAACACTGTAGAATTTTTTGGCTTGACACTAGATACTTGACAGGTGCTGACCAACAACAATCTTTCACAATGATTTAAATGTATCTATCTACAGGATAGAATTATGCAAGATTCAACAAAAAAATCCCAGAGGGATCTTGGCGGCCACCAAAGAGTGATCTATATCTCTGCTTTTCAAACCTCAACTACCAAAATCCAAGATGGCTGCTTGTCGGCCATCTTGTTGATTGATCAGTCACAAAATACAAAAGGCACAACAAGAGTCCTAGGGATACCTACAAATGAAATTTTAGACAGATCTTTTGAGTACTTTCTGTGAAAGAGTGGTAAGAAATTTCAAATATCAAAATCTAATATGCTGCCTGTCAGTCATCTTGTTGACCGATCACTCCTCGAATGCAATATGCACAACAAAGGTCCTAGGAAACCCTAACTATGAAATTTGAGAAAGATCCTGCATTATTTTCTGATAAATAGTGGTAACAAGAATTGTTAACGGATGGAAAGATGGACAGATGAGGCATCACAGATGATGGTGGGCTAATGGGAGTTATTATGTACATGTACCACGTGATACCTGATAACGTGTGTGCGGACTAGTATCTCCAGTGGTGATAGAACGTTATTATCTGTAATCATCCCACTGAAATGACATTAGCATGGGATATCATCTTTTGACGTCATTCTATCAGCAATAGAAACAATAGTCCTGCATAAACGTTATTGGGTATCACATTGTACGAGCTGAAGATAAGACATATATATACAGATTTTTTTTATCAACATCACTTATTATTTTGAGAATCAAACTTTTGGCGTCATAACAATATCCCAACACAATCTTGAGAACAGCATCCACTCTGAAATTACAGTATCTATATCTATAGAACTTTCTGATAAGGTGGACATAACAACAGTGATTATAACCCTCTGACTATTGAGGATGCAATACCTACAGAAGATCCCCATGTTTGTGTCAGTGTGATAGAATAATCTCCATCTTCAGCAACTACTGAAACTGTGTTTATTCTGTATTTGCATATTACATAGTTATCTGCCCTTGCTGGTAGGAATTGATTGTGACGTCATGCGTTTGCAAGCAGCGTAACGTCATATTTTTCGGAGAAAACCACAAGAATTGTGCTCACAAAATAATAAGGTAACAATCGATACCTACCCGCAAGGGAGCTAACTCTGTAATAGGTATAAGATAATACAGACCCAGACCTGGTTTACAGGACAGTTTACTACACATACAAAACATATACAAGTACACATTGTAGAAATGTTCATGTTTCTTCGTCACTGTCTAATACGTCGTCTCCTTCCATGTCTGCTTCAACTTCCTCCTCATCGTCATCCTTCTTCTTCTTGGCTGAAAACACACAATTTTATATAAACTTTATTACACTGTAATCAGCTTGCTCACTTTCCCAATCTAATATCACTTAAGACCTTAGTATCGTCATACAGAGATAACGTGGATCAATGTATCTATTTGTGTCCCCCTCACAGTTTTCATAGGTATATTGTATTTGTGTCCCCCTCACAGTTTTCATAGGTATATTGTATTTGTGTCCCCCTCACAGTTTTCATAGGTATATTGTATTTGTGTCCCCCTCACAGTTTTCATAGGTATATTGTATTTGTGTCCCCCTCACAGTTTTCATAGGTATATTGTATTTGTGTCCCCCTCACAGTTTTCATAGGTATATTGTATTTGCATATTACAGCCAGGGATAGCTCCCCTTATTATGAGTTATTAGTTTTTGTAAGGTGAGCATAACGTCATATTTTTGTTCAGAGAGAATGACATAATTTTCGCTAAAAACTAATGAGCTAGGTCATAAATAATATGTACTCGCAAGGGCAGGTAATTCTGTAATAAATACTATGACCCATGGCAGACGACGACGGATGAAACATGATGGTTTAAGCTGGAGGTATTGTGATCCTTAAAATAACAGTCCACTGATGCATGTTGGCATATATTAAACATCGGTTCACCGGTAATACTGTTCAATTATCTTTCTTCACATACATAATTCATTTTTTATTTCCCAGAGTTACTATGTTATTAGCTTTGTGGTAATATCAAGTTTGTAAAGTGGTTGGAAGTGTAAATATTTAACTATTCTTCAAGTAATTTATAATTATTGTGGATTTGAAATAATTATGAGAGATCAATCTTTTGATTACTTACATCTAAATTTACTTGATCTTGATAGAATCTTGAATTATCAGTTTATAACATATAACCAAGGAAAAATAATGAAAAGTGATACATGGAGATGAAAATTGAGTGCAGTTACATGGGAACCTTTTAGGATTCATTTCCAAGTTTGGGGTTGATATGATAATACTTACGTCTGACAGTGACTTTAGGAGGTACGATGGGTTCAGGTCGGTCTGCTAAAATTCTCCACTTATTTTTCTCCCACATGCCTTCTAATGTGATGTGGAACTCAGCCATCATGTGACCAAAGAGTTTCTGTTCAAAATCAAAAATACAATATATTGCAATATTCAGAAAAATTTGATCATAATTTCTTTACCAACTTATATAAGCTTTAATGGTTGTTTACAGCATGTTATGGCCAGTAGTGTTGGGAATCGGTTGAAATTTCACGGTCGATCATCAGTTTTATTTAACCAATCAATGATCAATTAAAATCGATTTTTTTTCCTTGATGTAAAAACAAGTCTCATATAAAAATTTCCTTCCAAGGCTTACAATCGTGAGGTCTCTCTGTGCTGTCATGTTTTCATGTCGCTTATTTTCTTCACAAATCATGCTCATCTGAATGTTTACATTACTACGTAGTGCTTATGCGCTCTTCAATTCGTTTAGACACTTCAAATTTGAAATGATATGAGTGACAACCATACACAAGGGAAAGATTTTTACAAGTTGGCTATGATTTTTTTTGCATGTTTTAGTGATCAGCTAACTTTGTACTTTCGTTTATCATGGTGCCGGAAAATCCGACAAACTTGATTACAGATTTCTTAATTAATTGATCAAACACCTCAAACCAACAATACTCGACGAACTTGATTAATCGGAACACCACTAATGTCCAGCCAATCTATATTATTTCAGCAATGATGTAAAATACCATACATGATATAAGAAAACAAATGCTCTATGTTGTCTACCAGTTTTGTTCCACTCTTAATAAGGTGATTAAATTTCATGCCAAAGCTACCAACTATTCATAGCAATTATTATCTTCAGTAACATGCAAAATTTCATTGCACGAGTAAATTCTGTATATCATATTAGAAATGGCTGTACGGCAGTCTGTTTCCAATATGTATAGTCTGTTTACAATATGTATGCTAAACAGATAGCAGAAAATTTAAGCATTTATTGTATAAATAAAATAAAATGTATGTAACAATCCAAATCCTCATAGATACATTTTCAATTAAATTTACTTAAAGATGCTCCATTGCTGACAAATGGTATTTTTCATTATCACAAACAAGAGCAGACAATTTAGTATTTTCCTTCAGTTACAAAAGTTATTTACTTCACACCATTATCACTATTGAAAAGTTTGAGCTTCTAATTTTACTTCAAGTTAAAAATATGAAAATAATTAATTGCATCCCAAAAAAATTCCATGGCACTATATTCTGTTTGAAATGAAGTACTGATTGTGCATGCATCAAAGGCGAAACAAATTATTTTATATCATTTTTTTTGTGCTAATTAGGAATATATCCATGATTAAACACCAATTATTGTTCAAATGATGAATATCATTTATACTCTGTCGGCGGTGGAGCATCTTTAATTTCCTACACAGTATAACTTGTCTATTCAACGAAATGTTAGCAAGACCAGCAAGTATGCCTGGTTTTGACAATATCCAGATTATGTAGGTTTTAATTGCTATAACTTAAGCAAGAATAAACAGATATCCAGATTAAGGTCCTGATTGACAAGTAGCACGGTGATAGTTTGAGATGTATAATGAAAGATGTTCTAAGTATGAGTGTTTTTTTTTGTTTTGTATCCATTCAATATGCACACAGTTTGTACTCACCAATATTCTAGCTTGTTCTGGAGTTAAAACATCGTCTTTATCACAGACCTTATATTCACGTAAGAGTGTCACTGTACCTGTCAAGGAAAGCCAAGAACCATTACAGCAATTCACACAAAATAACTGTCTATTAAATACTCTACTACCTATAAGATATTCACTCATAACAAATGAAAATAATAAATATACCCCGGTATACATTTTATCTAGTAGTTTTATCCAGTATATTGTACCATGTGTAATTACCCACGGTACAGACGGTGAACGCAACAGGACGTAATAAAACGGGATTGACGTAACAAAACGTAACAGTGTGTACGATGCCGTAACAAAACTTCTAGACGGTCCGTGGTGGAACGGGCAGCAAGCACGTTCCCGGGAATCTCATGGTGATTTCAAGTTTTACTTTACCCACATCACTTTGGAATAAGCTTCATATTTGTTAAGTTTATCAATAAACAATATCAGTACTATTACACCAAGAACTTTTCACTAAGCGCCTGGGCATAAATAAACAAGAGATTCCAGAGGGATCTTGGCACCCACCAAAGAATGATCTTTGTCTGACAATGAAAAGATGGATCTTTTCTCTGCTTTTCAAACTTTTTTCAAACATACTACATACAAAATTTGAGACAGATCGCATCAGTACTTTCTGAGAAATAGCAGTAACAAACTTCAACTATCAAAATCCAAGATGGCTCCTTGGTGGCCATCTTGTTGATTGATTGGTCCCAAAACAAGGGCCCTAGAGGAACCTACATATGAAATTTGAGATAGATCCCTTCAGCACTTTTTGAGAAATAGCGATAACAAACTTAAACTATCAAAATTCAAGATGGCTGCCTGGCGGCAATCTTCTTGACCGATCAGTCCAAAAATGCAATATGCACAACTAGGGTCCTAGGGGAACCAACATATGAAATTTGTGAGATCCCTTCATTTCTTTCTGAGAAATAGCGATATCAAACTTTAACTATCAAAATCCAAGATGGCTGCCTGGTGGCCATCTTGTTGACCGATTGATCCTTAAATGCAATATGTACAGCTAGCGTCCTAGGGGGACCTACATATGAAATTTGAGGCAGATCCCTTCAGTACTTTCTGAGAAATAGCGATAACAAACTTTAACTATATAGGTGTACTTGATACCTTGTATTTGCATACTATAGAGTTATCTGCCCTTGCAGGTAGGTGCTGATTGTTATAGATATATTTGTTTATGAGTGTAACATAACTGAAGGGCTCAAATATCTGGCTGTTTTAATTGCTTTTTGCAAGTAGATATATCAGAATAGCAAGTGAAAAAATATGTACTTGCATATTTTAGCAAGTGGTTTTTTTATCAGGGACAACTGTAACAAAAGGCCCAAGTGTTTTAACAGTCATCTGACAAGCTACCTTGGCTAAAATTGTAGAGAAAATTCATTAGATATAGTGTCATGGCAGCCATCTTCGATTTAGGATCAACCAGAGATGTAACCACACTTAGTGACTTTGTCTGGACCATGTCAGGATAACTTCATGTAAGTTTCAGCCGATTCCCAGCTGTAGAACTTGAGAAGTTCAAAATGTGTTTTCAAGATGGCGAATGTGGTGGCCATTTTGGATTTCGGATCGACCAAAAAAAACCAACACTTTGTGAGGACCACGTCAAGATCATTTCAGGCAAGTTTCAGCTAAATCTCACTGGTAGAACTGGAGAAGAAGTTCAAAATGTGAAAAGTTTACGCACGGTGGACGGTGCACGACGACGGACGAAAGATGATGACTACAGGTCATCCTAACCTTTTGGGTCAGATGTCCTAAAAATGACGGAATGATTGTGAAAAATTATTTTAATGGAAAATATGGTGAAACAGTGCTTACTTTATGTTGTTGATATACCTATACACAACACATCATCATATACCTATACACCACACATCATCATGCAAAACTAAATGATTTTATATATCCCCCTCTGTAGACTATATGTTGTTGATATACCTAAACACCACACATCATACAAAACTAAATGATTTTATATATACCCCTCTGTAGACTATATGTTGTTGATATACACCACACATCATCATATAAAACTAAATGATTTTATATCTACCCCTCTGTAGACTATATGTTGTTGATATACCTATACACCACACATCATCATACAAAACTAAATGATTTTATATCTACCCCTCTGTAGACTATATGTTGTTGATATACC
The DNA here is from genome assembly GCF_041381155.1 of Argopecten irradians. Lineage (NCBI taxonomy): Eukaryota > Metazoa > Mollusca > Bivalvia > Pectinida > Pectinidae > Argopecten > Argopecten irradians. The sequence goes on from NC_091148.1 coordinate 34,372,770, forward strand.
TATACACCACACATCATCATACAAAACTAAATGATTTTATATTACCCCTCTGTAGACTATATGTTGTTGATATATACACACACATCATCATACAAAACTAAATGATTTTATATCTACCCCTCTGTAGACTATATGTTGTTGATATACCTATACACCACACATCATCATACAAAACTAAATGATTTTATATATACCCCTCTGTAGACTATATGTTGTTGATATATTAATTATATACACCACACATCATCATACAAAACTAAATGATTTTATATATACCCCTCTGTAGACTATATGTTGTTGATATACCTATACACCACACATCATCATACAAAACTAAATGATTTTATATCTACCCCTCTGTAGACTATATGTTGTTGATATACACACACCACAAACATCATACCCTCTGTAGACATAACACCACACATCATACAAAACTAAATGATTTTATATCTACCCCTCTGTAGACTATATGTTGTTGATATACCTATACACCACACATCATCATACAAAACTAAATGATTTTATATCTACCCCTCTGTAGACTATATGTTGTTGATATACACCACACATCATCATACAAAACTAAATGATTTTATATCTACCCCTCTGTAGACTATATGTTGTTGATATACCTATACACCACACATCATCATACAAAACTAAATGATTTTATATCTACCCCTCTGTAGACTATATGTTGTTGATATACCTATACACCACACATCATCATACAAAACTAAATGATTTTATATCTACCCCTCTGTAGACTATATGTTGTTGATATACACCACACATCATCATACAAAACTAAATGATTTTATATCTAAAATACCTATACACCACACATCATACAAAACTAAATGATTTTATATCTACCCCTCTGTAGACTATATGTTGTTGATATACCTATACACCACACATCATCATACAAAACTAAATGATTTTATATCTACCCCTCTGTAGACTATATGTTGTTGATATACCTATACACACACATCATCATACAAAACTAAATGATTTTTATATCTACCCCTCTGTAGACTATATGTTGTTGATATACACACACATCATCATACAAAACTAAATGATTTTATATCTACCCCTCTGTAGACTATATGTTGTTGATATACCTATACACCACACATCATCATACAAAACTAAATGATTTTATATATACCCCTCTGTAGACTATATATGTTGTTGATATACCTATACACCACACATCATCATACAAAACTAAATGATTTTATATATACCCCTCTGTAGACTATATGTTGTTGATATACCTATACACCACACATCATCATACAAAACTAAATGATTTTATATATACCCCTCTGTAGACTATATGTTGTTGATATACCTATACACCACACATCATCATACAAAACTAAATGATTTTATATATACCCCTCTGTAGACTATATGTTGTTGATACCTACTATACACCACACATCATCATACAAAACTAAATGATTTTATATCTACCCCTCTGTAGACTATATGTTGTTGATATACCTATACACACACACATCATACAAAACTAAATGATTTTATATCTACCCCTCTGTAGACTATATGTTGTTGATATACCTATACACCACACATCATCATACAAAACTAAATGATTTTATATCTACCCCTCTGTAGACTATATGTTGTTGATATACCTATACACCACACATCATCATACAAAACTAAATGATTTTATATCTACCCCTCTGTAGACTATATGTTGTTGATATACCTATACACCACACATCATCATACAAAACTAAATGATTTTATATCTACCCCTCTGTAGACTATATGTTGTTGATATACCTATACACACACAACATCATCATACAAAACTAAATGATTTTATATCTACCCCTCTGTAGACTATATGTTGTTGATATACACCACACATCATCATACAAAACTAAATGATTTTATATATACCCCTCTGTAGACTATATGTTGTTGATATACCTATACACCACACATCATCATACAAAACTAAATGATTTTATATCTACCCCTCTGTAGACTATATGTTGTTGATATACCTATACACCACACATCATACAAAACTAAATGATTTTATATCTACCCCTCTGTAGACTATATGTTGTTGATATACCTATACACCACACATCATACAAAACTAAATGATTTTATATCTACCCCTCTGTAGACTATATGTGTTGATATACCTATACACCACACATCATCATACAAAACTAAATGATTTTATATCTACCCCTCTGTAGACTATATGTTGTTGATATACCTATACACCACACATCATCATACAAAACTAAATGATTTTATATCTACCCCTCTGTAGACTATATGTTGTTGATATACCTATACACCACACATCATCATACAAAACTAAATGATTTTATATATACCCCTCTGTAGACTATATGTTGTTGATATACCTATACACCACACATCATACAAAACTAAATGATTTTATATATACCCCTCTGTAGACTATATGTTGTTGATATACCTATACACCACACATCATCATACAAAACTAAATGATTTTATATCTACCCCTCTGTAGACTATATGTTGTTGATATACCTATACACCACACATCATCATACAAAACTAAATGATTTTATATCTACCCCTCTGTAGACTATATGTTGTTGATATACCTATACACCACACATCATACAAAACTAAATGATTTTATATATACCCCTCTGTAGACTATATGTTGTTGATATACCTATACACCACACATCATCATACAAAACTAAATGATTTTATATATACCCCTCTGTAGACTATATGTTGTTGATATACCTATACACCACACATCATCATACAAAACTAAATGATTTTATATCTACCCCTCTGTAGACTATATGTTGTTGATATACCTATACACCACACATCATCATACAAAACTAAATGATTTTATATCTACCCCTCTGTAGACTATATGTTGTTGATATACCTATACACCACACATCATCATACAAAACTAAATGATTTTATATATACCCCTCTGTAGACTATATGTTGTTGATATACCTATACACCACACATCATCATACAAAACTAAATGATTTTATATATACCCCTCTGTAGACTATATGTTGTTGATATACCTATACACCACACATCATCATACAAAACTAAATGATTTTATATCTACCCCTCTGTAGACTATATGTTGTTGATATACCTATACACCACACATCATCATACAAAACTAAATGATTTTATATATACCCCTCTGTAGACTATATGTTGTTGATATACCTATACACCACACATCATCATACAAAACTAAATGATTTTATATATACCCCTCTGTAGACTATATGTTGTTGATATACCTATACACCACACATCATCATACAAAACTAAATGATTTTATATCTACCCCTCTGTAGACTATATGTTGTTGATATACCTATACACCACACATCATCATACAAAACTAAATGATTTTATATCTACCCCTCTGTAGACTATATGTTGTTGATATACCTATACACCACACATCATCATACAAAACTAAATGATTTTATATCTACCCCTCTGTAGACTATATGTTGTTGATATACCTATACACCACACATCATCATACAAAACTAAATGATTTTATATATACCCCTCTGTAGACTATATGTTGTTGATATACCTATACACCACACATCATCATACAAAACTAAATGATTTTATATCTACCCCTCTGTAGACTATATGTTGTTGATATACCTATACACCACACATCATCATACAAAACTAAATGATTTTATATATACCCCTCTGTAGACTATATGTTGTTGATATACCTATACACCACACATCATCATACAAAACTAAATGATTTTATATCTACCCCTCTGTAGACTATATGTTGTTGATATACCTATACACCACACATCATCATACAAAACTAAATGATTTTATATCTACCCCTCTGTAGACTATATGTTGTTGATATACCTATACACCACACATCATCATACAAAACTAAATGATTTTATATATACCCCTCTGTAGACTATATGTTGTTGATATACCTATACACCACACATCATCATACAAAACTAAATGATTTTATATCTACCCCTCTGTAGACTATATGTTGTTGATATACCTATACACCACACATCATCATACAAAACTAAATGATTTTATATATACCCCTCTGTAGACTATATGTTGTTGATATACCTATACACCACACATCATCACATACAAAACTAAATGATTTTATATCTACCCCTCTGTAGACTATATGTTGTTGATATACCTATACACCACACATCATCATACAAAACTAAATGATTTTATATATACCCCTCTGTAGACTATATGTTGTTGATATATACACCACACATCATCATACAAAACTAAATGATTTTATATCTACCCCTCTGTAGACTATATGTTGTTGATATACCTATACACCACACATCATCATACAAAACTAAATGATTTTATATATACCCCTCTGTAGACTATATGTTGTTGATATACCTATACACCACACATCATCATACAAAACTAAATGATTTTATATCTACCCCTCTGTAGACTATATGTTGTTGATATACCTATACACCACACATCATCATACAAAACTAAATGATTTTATATCTACCCCTCTGTAGACTATATGTTGTTGATATACCTATACACCACACATCATCATACAAAACTAAATGATTTTATATCTACCCCTCTGTAGACTATATGTTGTTGATATACCTATACACCACACATCATACAAAACTAAATGATTTTATATATACCCCTCTGTAGACTATATGTTGTTGATATACCTATACACCACACATCATCATACAAAACTAAATGATTTTATATCTACCCCTCTGTAGACTATATGTTGTTGATATACACCACACATCATCATACAAAACTAAATGATTTTATATCTACCCCTCTGTAGACTATATGTTGTTGATATACCTATACACCACACATCATCATACAAAACTAAATGATTTTATATATACCCCTCTGTAGACTATATGTTGTTGATATACACCACACATCATCATACAAAACTAAATGATTTTATATCTACCCCTCTGTAGACTATATGTTGTTGATATACTATACACCACACATCATACAAAACTAAATGAATTTTATATCTACCCCTCTGTAGACTATATGTTGTTGATATACCTATACACCACACATCATCATACAAAACTAAATGATTTTATATATCTACCCCTCTGTAGACTATATGTTTGTTGATATACACCACACATCATCATACAAAACTAAATGATTTTATATATACCCCTCTGTAGACTATATGTTTGTTGATATACCTATACACCACACATCATCATACAAAACTAAATGATTTTATATATACCCCTCTGTAGACTATATGTTGTTGATATACCTATACACCACACATCATCATACAAAACTAAATGATTTTATATATCTACCCCTCTGTAGACTATATGTTGTTGATATACTATACACCACACATCATCATACAAAACTAAATGATTTTATATCTACCCCTCTGTTTTATATGTTGTTTGATTTACACACTGAGAAAAGCGTGGAGAAAATGCTCTAGAACATCATCTGGGGACTGTTTGTGAACTGTCTTGAAACTTCATTAATCAAAAACTTCATCTTTTGGTTTGTTTGTGAGGGGCTTTGAGAACTTACTCTAGAACTTCATATTTGGGTTATTTGTGAGGAGCCTTAAGAACTTACTCTAAAACTTCATGTTTGGGTTTGTTTGTGAGGAGCTTTAAGAACATACTCTAAAACTTCATCTTTGGGTTTGTTTGTGAGGAGCCTTGAGAACTTCCTTTAAAACTTCATCTTTGGGTTTGTTTGTGAGAAGCCTTGAGAACTTACTCTAAAACTTCCTCTTTGGGTTTGTTCGTGAGGGGTCTTGAGAACTTACTCTAAAACTTCATCTTTGGGTTTGTTTGTGAGGAGCCTTAAGAACTTACTCTAAAACTTCATGTTTAGGTTTGTTTGTGAGGAGCCTTAAGAACATACTCTAAAACTTCCTCTTTGGGTTTGTTTGTGTAGATTGAGTCTTCAAAATTAAAACTTCATCTATGTGTTTTGGAAGAGTTTATGCCTTGTAAACTTACAGGTACTCTTAAACTTCATTTTTGAGTTTTTTTCTGAGAAAAGCGTGGAGAAAATGCTCTAGAACATCATCTGGGGACTGTTTGTGAACTGTCTTGAAACTTCATTAATCAAAAACTTCATCTTTTGGTTTGTTTGTGAGGGGCTTTGAGAACTTACTCTAGAACTTCATATTTGGGTTTGTTTGTGAGGAGCCTTAAGAACTTACTCTAAAACTTCATGTTTGGGTTTGTTTGTGAGGAGCTTTAAGAACATACTCTAAAACTTCATCTTTGGGTTGGTTTTGTGAGAAGCCTTGAGAACTTAATCTAGAACTTCATATTTGGGTTTGTTTGTGAGGAGCCTTGAGAACTTACTCTAAAACTTCATCTTTGGGTTTGTTTGTGAGAAGCCTTGAGAACTTACTCTAAAACTTCCTCTTTGGGTTTGTTCGTGAGGGGTCTTGAGAACTTACTCTAAAACTTCATCTTTGGGTTTGTTTGTGAGGAGCCTTAAGAACTTACTCTAAAACTTCATATTTAGGTTTGTTTGTGAGGAGCCTTAAGAACATACTCTAAAACTTCCTCTTTGGGTTTGTTTGTGAGGGGTCTTGAGAACTTACTCTAAAACATCGTCTCTTTGAGTTTGTTTGTGAGGAGCCTTGAGAACTTCCTCTAAAACTTCATCTTTGGGTTTGTTTGTGAGGAGCCTTGAGAACTTACTCTAAAACTTCCTCTTTGGGTTTGTTTGTGAGGAGCCTTGAGAACTCCTTTAAAACTTCATCTTTGGGTTTGTTTGTGAGAAGCCTTGAGAACTTACTCTAAAACTTCATCTTTGGGTTTGTTTGTGAGGGGCCCTGAGAACTTACTCTAAAACTTCATCTTTGGGTTTGTTTTGTGAGAAGCCTTCAGAATTTACTCTTAAATTTCATCTTTTGGTTTGTTTGTGAGGGGCTTTGAGAACTTACTCTAAAACTTCATCTTTAGGTTTATTTGTGAATAGCAGGCCTGTCTGACCATGGAGTTGACTGCTGAGTTTATGAATACCGTCTCTACATTCATCCTCTGGTGTCCTGCCAAGTGCAAGGGACATAACTTTGTTTTTACCAAAGAAAAACCTGCAAAACGGAAAATAAGAAAACATACAATACTCAAATCTTTGTAGTGATTAGTATGTTTCTGGGATTTTATTGTAAACTAAAGGTAAATCATTGATTTCTTTTTGGATTTATCAAATAGCAAATCCAGTAAACATGATAGGGCTTTACTGTGCTTTCTACGGTCTGTAAGAACCAGCTGATAAACTCACCTGCTGTTGTGCCAGTCATTGCGGACTTCCTTCAGTTGTACATTTCTCATGTTATGGACAGAAAATGTGAAGATCCTGGCATACTTATCAGCACAATTCCTTATCTGTGGAATTTAAATATCAAAATCAGATGAAACACAAAGAAACACATTATTCAAATTGAAGCCACCAAGCTGTATGAACAAGAGATTCAAGAGGGATCTTGGCATCCACCATAGAATGATCTATGCCAGTCAACGAAAAAAACTAAGAGGCCCAAGGCCTTAACGATCATCTGACTACCTTGGCAATAGCCGTATTGGAAATTAATAAGATATGGTGTCATGATAGCGATCTTTGGGATCAACCAGAGATGTAACAACACTTTGTCAAGATCATATCAGGGTCATTCCAGGCAAGTTTTAGCCATCACTGTAGCAGCTATCTTGGATTTCGGATCAACCCGAAAAATAATAACACTTCGTCGGGACCATGTCAGGATGCAAGTTTCGGCCAAATCGCATGGATCGAACTTTAGAAGAAGTTCAAAATATGTTTTCAAGATAGCAGCTGTGGAGACCATTTTGGATTTTGGATCAACCACACGAATTACACTTTGTTGGGATCAGGTCAGGATCATTTCATGCAAGTACCAGCTAAATCACACTGGAAGAACTTGAGTTGTTCAAAATTCAAGATATTAAATATTTAGTACCCATGGGTACTATGAAAGTAAGGCAAAGTTCATTCATTTCTTCACAACTGTGGTAGAGCCCTTTATCTCAGCATGCTACCGGATTAATATGAATACCTTGGGCCTTTCAGTAAGTTAGAAGAATTAAGTCATTCAAAGATTTTAGCCTATTTTACCCTCATGACCTTGAAAGTATATGTACTTCAAGGTCATTCTTTTTCACAACTTAATTAGACCTTTATCAAAGTATGCTGCAGACAAAATATGAATACATTGGGTCTTTCAGCTAGTTAAAAGAGGTAATTCAAAGATTTTAGCCTATTTGACCCCTGTGACCTTGCAAGTAGGTCAAGATCATTTTCACAACTTTCGTAGCCCTTTATTTCAGCATGCAACAGGCCAAATATGAGTACCCTGGACCTTTCGTTAGTTAGAAGAAGTCATACAAAAATTTTAGCCTATTTGACCCCTGTGACCTTGAAAGTAGGTCAACGTCATTCATTTTAACAAAGTTGGTAGCCCTTCATTCCAGCATGCTACAGGCCAAATATGAGTACCCTTGACCTATCGGTTAGTTAGAAGAAGTCGTTCAAAGATTTTAATCTATATGACCCTATGACCTTGAAAGTGGGTCAAGATCATTCATTTTCACAACTTTGGTAGCATTTTATCCAAGCATGCTACAGGCTAAATATTAGTACTCTGGGCCTATCAGATTGTTAGAAGAAGTTGTTCTAAGATTTCAGCCTATTTGACCCCAGTGACCTTGAATGTATGTCAAGGTCATTTATTTTCACAATTTTTGTAGCCCTTCATCTCAGCATAATACAGGCCAAATATGATTACTCTGGGCCTCAAAGATTCACGTGTCGATCTAACGTAAACAAGAATCTAATATTGGAATATTTTTTGTTATTTAACAATTAAAATCGATTTACAACTTCAAAAATAATTACTTGTTGTTCGTTTAAAGTGTAAATAATTTACGTATTTATCAAGTAAACCAAACAATATCTATTTGCCTGTTCACATACATATGTGTGGTAGGGCTGCAACGATACACCAGTAGTCCGATACGATACGTATCACGATACATGCCTATCGATTCGATTATTTTCGATACGATACTTCTGTTTTGTGCCATCTTGCGTTTTCAACAGTTTTTTTACATCTGGATTTTAAAATGTACAACTAAAGCATTAATAAATCATACCTAAAAGAGACATTTTTTATGTTTGATGTAAACAAACATAAATTTTTCCAATTATTACAAAAAAAGGTAAAAAAAAATAATTGATTACTTGATCATGAGTATAAGTATATGTAGCCATCTAACTGTAACAAAAAATAATAATACTAAGTTCATATGTCTACTTGAAATAATTCTAAAGCAATAATATACTTATTTAAATCAGAGATTTAATTAGTATATTCAAATATCTCTTTAAATTAATTGAACAGGATTCAAAACTATAAATAATTATCATTTTATTGTGAGCTTGTTCTCAAAACAACTAGCTATATACCTAAAATACTGATAAAAAATCTTTTGACCTACTAATTAAATTACTAATAAAATAAATTTTGACCTACTAATTAAATTATTACATTTAATTATGTTTAAGAGAAAAAAAAATCTGTGTTCATAAAATTTCAATACAAATTGTTTTTATACTAGTAAAATTTATTGACATTTGAGTAGTAGGCCATATAACATTAACAAGAGGCCCATGGGCCTTAACGGTCATCTGACTCATGGCACAAAACAACAAAGTCACAGTAAAAAGTATTGGTTAACGATTAATATAAACAATACAAGGAACTCCTTAGTTGAATATGTAAGTTTCTGAAAAAGGTAAATGTCATTTGTTGAACCAACTTGGTAGCCCTTCATCCAAATATGGTCGAAACCCATTCAAGGATTAATATAAGGAGGAGTCAGATTTTAAAGCCAAATTTCAGCAAAGCTCCCATTTTGGACCTCGGTCATACTATCCCCATGGGTCTTACCTCGGTCCTTTATAAAATATGATTGTCCTTACCTAAAGTTCCCCCTTCTGAATCAATTAAAACCACTATAGACCAATTTTCATTGAGATCGGAGACTGAAACCTTAAAACAGGAAGTTGGCCAGCGACCATCTTGGAATACCAAAATCTTTACGAAAATGTTTGCATGTTGTTCGGCATCAATTAAAACCCCTATAGACCAATTTTCATTGAGATCAGAGACTGAAACCTTAAAACAGGAAGTGGGCCAGCGGCCATCTTGGAATACCAAAATCTTTACGAAAATGTTTGCATGTTGTTCGGCATCAATTAAAACCCCTTTAGACCAATTTTCATCGAGATCGGAGACTGAAACCTTAAAACAGGAAGTGGGCCAGTGGCCATCTTGGAATACCAAAATCTTTACGAAAATGTTTGCATGTTGTTCGTCATCAATTAAAACCCCTATAGACCAATTTTTATTGAGATCGAGACTGAAACCTTAAAACAGGAAGTGAGCCAGCTAAAATTAAGAAAATTTGCCCTTTTGGGGCCCCACCCCTCAGTTCCTAGGGTTCAGACTAGACTCATTTATATAAAATATAATTGTGTTTCCCCAATGATGCTTCACACCAAATATGGATAAAATTCATCCAAGGATGGAGGAGGAGTAGGATTTTAAAGCTAAAATTAAGAAAATTTCCCCATTTAGGGCCCCACCTCTCAGCCCCTAGGGGTCGGACCAGGCTCATTTATATAAAATATGATTGTCCTTCCCTAATGAAGTTTCACACCAAATATGGATGAAATCCATCCAAGGATGAAGGAGGAGAAGGATTTTAAAGCTAAAATTAAGAAAATTTCCCCATTTAGGGCCCCACCTCTCAGCCCCTAGGGGTCGGACCAGGCTCATTTATATCAAATATGATTGTCCGTCCCCAATGATGTTTCACATCAAATATGGATGAAATCCATCCAAGGATGAAGGAGGAGTAGGATTTTAAAGCTAAAATTAAGAAAATTTGCCCATTTGAGGCCCCACCCCTCAGTCCCTAGGGGTTGGACCACGCTCATTTACATCAAATATGATTATCCTTCCCCAATAATGTTTTACACTAAATATAGATGAAATCCATCCAAGGATGAAGGAGGAGTAGGATTTTAAAGCTAAAATTAAGAAAATTTGCCCTTTGGGGGCCCCACCCCTCAGCCCCTAGGGGTTGGACCACGCTCATTTATATAAAATATGATTGTCCGTCCCAAATAATGTTTCACACCAAATATGGATGAAATCCATCCAAGGATGAAGGAGAAGTAGGATTTTAAAGCTAAAATTAAGAAAATTTGCCTTTTTGGGGCCCTACCCCTCAGCCCCTAGGGTCGGACCAGGCTCATTTATATAAAATATGATTGTCCATCCCAAATGATGTTTCACACCAAATATGGATGAAATCCATCCAAGGATGAAGGAGGAGTAGGTTTTTAAAGCTAAAATTAAGAAAATTTGCCCTTTTGGGGCCCCACCATTCAGCCCCTAGGAGTCGGACCAAGCTCATTTATATAAAATATGATTGTCTTTCATCAATAATGTTTCACACCAAATATGGATGAAATCCATCCAAGGATGAAGGAGGAGTAGGATTTTAAAGCTTAAAATAAGAAAATTCGCCCTTTTGGGGCCCCACCCCTCAGCCCCTAGGGGTCACACCTATCTCAAATATATAAAATATGAATGTCCTTACCTAATGATGTTTCACACTAAATATGGATGAAATCCATCCAAAGATGAAGGAGGAGTAGGATTTTAAAGCTAAAATAAGAAAATTTGCCCTTTTGGGGCCCCACCCCTCAGCCCCTAGGGGTCGGACCAGGCTCATTTATATAAAATATGATTGTCCTTCCCCAATGATGTTTCAAACCAAATATGGATGAAATCCCTCCAAGGATGAAGGAGGAGTAGGATTTTAAAGCTAAAATTAAGAAAATTTGCCCTTTTGGGGCCCTGCCCCTCTGACCCTAGGGGTCGGACCAGGCTCATTTATATAAAATATGATTGTCCTTCCCTAATGATGTTTCACACCAAATATGGATGAAATCAACCCAAGGATGAAGGAGGAGTAGGATTTTAAAGCTAAAATTAAGAAAATTTGCCCTTTTGAGGCCCTGCCCCTCTGACCCTAGGGGTCGGACCAAGCTCATTTATATAAAATATGATTGTCCTTCCCCAATGAAGTTTCACACCAAATATGATGATGAAATCCATCCAAGGATGAAGGAGGAGTAGGATTTTAAAGCTTAAAATAAGAAAATTTGCCCTTTTGGTGCCCCACCCCTCAGCCCCTAGGGGTCGGACCATGCTCATTTATATAAAATATGATTGTCCTTCCCTAATGATGCTTCAAACCAAATATGGATGAAATCCATCAAAGGATGAATGAGGAGTAGGCTTTTGTATAAATAGTCTTACGCACGACGCACGGCGCACGGCGGACGGCGGACGGCGCACGACGACGGACGAAACACGATGACAATAGGTCATCCTGACCTTCGGTCAGATGACCTAATAAAATTTAATTTAAATCCGAATTTTGTTATACCTATCCGACTCCTTTGTTACAATTACCAAATGCCAAAATGGCGGCCATTACGATTGCAAATTGTATGACTTCCATCAGCCAATGTAGGCCTATTTAACACTGAAAACGTGAGTAAACCATTAACAAATGTGAAAAGTGTTTGCTATTGATGTGATTCTTACTAGCTGTAGTCATTCCATTTATTGTAAGGGCTTTAAATATTGGTAGATTGTTTCCAAATCCGCCTCGACCAGCTGGTCGACTTCTGTAACAGACACACGTGAATAGTGACACTAGCTCACTACCAGGCTTAATAGGCTCAGGCTGTTAATCAAAACAGGTGGAGAGATGTTCAGAGAGTATTTTACACCTCTTTTAGGTGTGATCCCAGTGTCTGATATTCTTGATATGACTAAGATTTATTGCTTTAAGTGTGAGTCTAAAGATTGCATCGTATCGAACCGAAACCGCAAGGCTGTATCGTAAAATCGTATCGACATACAAATATCGCGATTCAATGTGTATCGCGATGAATCATTTCAGCCCTAATGTGTGGGGTCAAACGGAGGTGCAAAATGTCATCTCCGCCTATTAAAATACTCCGGTTATTTGCATATTTTCTTCTGGAAAATGACTTATTCAAATAAGCGGAATCCTCTGTATACTTATCAAATTTTAGGAGAATCCCTTTAACACTTTCTGAGAAATAGAAATTGATTTTATTTGTCATAACTGTTGATGTCAAAGAATATCTTAATATTTTGTTTTGTATTCAAGTCAGTATTTAAATAAAACAAGAGGCCCATGGGCCTTAACGGTACCCGAGTTCGGATACAGAATGAAACAAAGACATATAAACACTATATAAAATATATACAACAATATAAACAAAATATATTTCATCAGGCCCTTGAAGTCAGTCAGTGTTTTTATAAATTTGACTTTTGAATCTATGAAGATATTTGGTTCCATCAAATCTGTGAATTCAGATGAAAGAATTTTGAAATTTTAGCCATTTTTAACCCCTTTTGCGCCCCTCTGGCCCCTGGAGATCAGCTTGGACCAATTTTGATAAGATGTTAAAATGCTATCTCAGGCTAATAATTCTAACCCAGTCTGACTTATTTCCTATGAAAACTAAGCAAATAATGTTCATAAATGTGTTTTTCCTATATAAACTTATTAAATTACCCCCTCCCCAGGGGAAAATCTGAGAACCAAGGGCCATGAAATTCCCAATTCTTGTAAAGAGCCTTAAAACCTTTCAATCTTTGAAGAGTATCTGGTTCCATCAATTCTGTGAATTTAAAAGAAATTTTTTGAAATTTTAGCTAATTTGACCCCTATTGGCCCAGCCCCTAAGGCCCCTGGGGATCAGTCATGGAAAATGTATTAATAGGATTCAATGGCATTTTCATAGGGATAATTCTGGTAACATTTGACTTATTTCCTATTACAAATGACCAAATAATGCTCAAAAATGTGTTTTTCCTATACAGAGGATTCCGCTTATTTGCATAGGTCATTTTCCAGAAGAAAATATGCAAATAACCGGAGTATTCGAATAGGCGGAGATGACATTTTGCACCTCCGTTTGACCCCACACATATGTATGTGAATAGGCAAATAGATATCGTTTCGTTTACTTGATAAATACGTAAATTATTTACACTTAAAACGAACCACAAGTAATTATTTTCGAAGTTGTAAATCGATTTTAATTGTTTAATAACAAAAAATATTCCAATATTAGATTCTTGTTTATGTTAGATCGACACGTGAATATTTGAGAAACAGCTAAACGATCGATCAAATGCAATTATATTCTACTAAACAGGATTGGATTTGTGTCTACAATTCTAAACCTAAATAATAAACAAATTTACGTACATTTGCCTGGCAAAATGAACTTACGATCGTGATTAAACTTCAAAGTGCCGATCAACTAGTAGTGTTGCTTTTACACATGTGCATGTGAATTCGAAAATGGCGGCAGGTGATGAAGCCATGCGTTCACTCGACCTAAATGTCTTTTGAGAATTCTCCCTGTATTGTTGATCTATACGGCGAATAGCTTGATAACATTTCAGAAATTAATGCATATTCAAGTAGCAATGAAACAATTAACGTAGCAGGTATCTTTTGTATCCTAAGCTTACATACTGTACGAAACTTGCGGTAGTCATTGCACGCCGACTTTGCATGCTTTTATGTCTCGTTCAACGAGACGCTTGATACGCACATGTCTGTCGAAGTCAACAAGACTCTGGTTGAACGAGACTACTCATGAATGGCGATTGTTGTAAGGAAGCATGGTTTCTCCAACCGATCGCGAACTAAGGTACGTTACGGTAATAAATAAACATATTTCAAAGTGCAAATGCTTTAATTAGATGTTTGAGTCAGTGAATATACTAAAGTTATGATCAACCGCTGCTGATGTAAATCGTAACAGCGTCGAATACCTTTGCAGATTCATGCATAAAATAACAAGCCATACGATAACGTTAATCTGTCACCATGATGATTTCTAGTATCGGCGAATTTCGCTAAAAATATATTGCAAAATTGAAAAATATTCGATTTTATTTTGAGAATTTCCCAAATATTTTATTCAAATAACCGGAGGTCATGTAAAAGTCTATGCAAATACACGGAGTTGAAAAACAAAGATAAAGAAGGAACAAATCGGGACCGCAGAATTTTATGCAAATAACCGAAATATTCGAATAACCGTTATTCGATTATGTAGAGTCCTCTGTATAAACTATAGTTAACTGAACCCGCTCCCCAGGGATAAACCTGAGACCCCAGGGTCATATAAGACACAATTTTTGTAGAGGGCCTTGAGACCTGTCTATCCATGAAGAGTATTTGATTATACATACGATATCTGTAAGTGGAGAAGAAAATATTTCTTGAAATTTTAGTCAATTTTACCCCTTTTGGCCCCTCCCACAGCCCCCTGAGGGGTGGGGGGGTCATATAATTCACAATTTTGATTGGCCTTATGTCTTAGAAGGTTTGTGCAAATCGCATTGACATTGCTTCAGCAGTTTTGGAGATGAAGTCGAAAATGTAAATTGTTTACAGAGGACTCCACATAATCGAATAACGGTTATTCGAATATTTCGGTTATTTGCATAAAATTCTGCGGTCCCGATTTTTTCCTTCTTTATCTTTGTTTTTCAACTCCGTGTATTTGCATAGACTTTTACATGACCTCCGGTTATTTGAATAAAATATTTGGGAAATTCTAAAAATAAAATCGAATATTTTTCAATTTTGCAATTTATTTTTTGCGAAATTCGCCGATATATGTTTCAAGATACTTCGCTTTTAGTAGAAATCATCCTGGTAACAGATTAACGTTATAGTATGGCTTGTTATTTTATGCATGAATCTGCAAAGGTATTCGACGCTGTTATGATTTACATCAGCAGCGGTTGATCATAACTTTAGTATAATCACTGACTCAAACATCTAATTAAAGAATGTGCACTTTCAAATATTTTTATTTTTATTAACGTAACGTACCTTAGTTCGCGATCGGTTGGAGAAACCATGCTTCCTTACAACAATCGCCATTCATGAGTAGTCTCGTTCAACCAGAGTCTTGTTGACTACGACAGACATGTGCGTATCAAGCGTCTCGTGAACGAGAGACATAAAAGCATGCAAAGTCGGCATGCAATGACTACCGCAAGTTTCGAACAGTATGTAAGCTTAGGATACAAAAGATACTTGCTACGTTAATTGTTTCATTGCTACTTGAATATGCATTAATTTCTGAAATGTTATCAAGCTATTCGCCGTATAGATCAACAATACAGGGAGAATTCTCAAAAGACATTTAGGTCGAGTGAACGCATGGCTTCATCACCTGCCGCCATTTTCGAATTCATATGCACATGTGTAAAAGCAACACTACTTGATCGGCACTTTGAAGTTTAATCACGATCGTAAGTTCATTTTGCCAGGCAAATGTACGTAAATTTGTTTATTGTTTAAGTTTAGAATTGTAGTCACAAATCCAATCCTGTTTAGTGGAATCTAATTGCATTTGATATCGATCGTTTAGCAAATACTCACGTGTCGATCTAACGTAAACAAGAATCTAATATTGGAATATTTTTTGTTATTAAACAATTAAAATCGATTTACAACTTCGAAAATAATAACATGTGGTTCGTTTTAAGTGTAAATAATTAAGGTATTTATCAAGTAAACGAAACGATATCTATTTGCCTATTCACATACATATGTGTGGGGTCAAACGGAGGTGCAAAATGTCATCTCCGCCTATTCGAATACTCCGGTTATTTGCATATTTTCTTCTGGAAAATGACCTATGCAAATAAGCGGAATCCTCTGTATTTGCAAACGACGGACTATGACGGACGAAAGGCGATTAGAATAGGTGACCATGAGACTTTGTCTCAGGTGACCTAAAAATGCTAATACCCATTGCAGACAGTCTGTGCAAATCAACTTCAGTATCACAAAATGATAAACCTTTTATGTTAAGGTTTCTGATTGAAAATTTTCTAAATCCTCGTTTATTTATGTGTAGATAAGTAGGAAATAGTGAACATTTCTGATTTTTGTGTAGGCGATGGAGCCACATTGATAAACTCACCTCTTCAATAAGTTTCTGCTTTAGTTCTAGTCCCTTCTTCTTCGTCTGGGTCAGGGAAACTGATAACAGAAACAAAGTAAAATTTGATTGATATCAAAGTCAACAAGGCACTCAAAAGGTGCATAGTTTTATCCTAAGTTTAACAGATCACCCTCTGATCAAATGTGGTTTTTTTTTCGCAGCTAGTCATTTGGATCGGTAAACCCAAAGATTTTACTAGTCCGACTACTTAATCTACAGCTGTTTTGCTTTAACACTTCAGTCATGATCAGTTTACAATTCTTGGCCTAAATCACAGTCTGGATGCGTTTATGAATGCAAATTCTCACAAAAGATGGATGCGGTCTGAAATAACTGGATACACTATACAATCAAAATGTGTTGAAAAATGCAAATGATCACCCAGTCTTCAACTTTAAGCACCGATGCTAATGACTAGTAATTTTACAGTCGGACTAGTACCAATTTTAATGAACTAGTCCGATTGGACTAGTGGCTCCCCACCCTATTATGATCGGTAAAACAGACTGGCTAATGAAATTTAACCCTGATAAATGAAATATCATCAGTGTTACACCAAAATGCAACAAAATACATCACAACTACACACTCCACAATCACACACTCGAGCAAGTAAACTCAAGCAAATATTTAGGACCAACACTACAAAAAAACTAGAATGGGACATGCACATAAATAATATCACCGCAAATGCAAACAGATCACTAGGGTTTTTAAAGTGCAACTTAAAAATTAATTCACCACATATAAAAGAACACGCATACAAAGCACTAGACCGACCCAAACTGGAATACTGCTCTTCCATATGGGATCCCCACAACACAAACCAAATTCAACAGATAGAAAAAACACAACGCAGAGCAGCAAGATATGTTAACAACAAATATCACGACACAAGTTCATGCAGTTACAAACATGATACATCAAGTCAACTGGCCAACACTACAGACACGACGGCCACACACAAGATTAATACTTTTCTACAAAATAATACACAATATAGTTGCCATCGAATACCAGACCATACTCATACCAATAGACCACAGAACCAGACACTCCAATCCACACTCCTTCAGATAAATCTCTGCTACAAAGGACGCATACATATTCATTTTCACCACAAACAATTACACAATGGAATCTCCTCCCTGTAGCAGCAGTACAATGGCAATGCACCACACTCGAGGACTTCAATGCACACATTTCCAACGTAGCCCTTGAACAGGTTGGGCACAACCCTGCATATGGGTAACAGTTACCCATTTGAGTAACAGTTACCTGTTTGCAGTAATCAATAAGTTACCCAATTGAGTAATTATGTGAAAAGAAAACGCATAATGTTGTTTTAAAAATTATTATCAAAAAAGGGCGTCATAATTTTTAGAATGCCTTACAACTGATCAAAGACTCTATGCTTCTGTGGGTGAAATATCAAAATCTGTTGTCTAACTTTGTTGTAAGATGACAATTTAGGTGCTCTCCATTGACTTCAGTGTATAAGCTATCATGGAAATTCAGTGCAAATGTCATGGTTAAATGAGTTTTAAATGGTTTCTATTTTTAGCACCATAGTAAGCAATGGAGGTGGTTTATTTTGTGACTTTTACCGAAATTGAGACAATGAAGTTTGTCCCATTTTGATTAATAATGTACTATATTATGTTAGTAATGGTGCCATGTCAAAATTATTACGCCCTTTTTTGATAAAAAAGTTTAAAACAAATTCATGCATTTTTCTTACAAAATATTCCTCATTTGGGTAACTTATTGATTACTCAAACAGGTAACCGTTACTCAAATGGGTAACTGTTACCCATATGCAGGGTTGTGCCCAACCTGTTGAAGCCCTCACGCATTAGTTCTGCAAACACTTTTTATCTATATACTTAAATTTTTTTATCAAAATCACAAATTTAAACCCTTCACACCCTTGCACCCCTACAGATCATCGTGACATAATCGTCATATTTTGTCGGCGTTCATGTAAAAAGAAGAAGAAAAAATCTATTCTGAAGGAGATTAAATGCTCATTGCTGTTGATATGTCCCAAGTTCATGAGAGGTACAGTTAGTTTGCAAATGTTAATTAATGCTTCTTTGATGGAGATTAAATGGAGTGTTCTGATGGTCATTCACTTTTAACTGAAATAAATATTGCTTACTCTTTTTATCTCTTTTTGACTTCGGCATTCTGTCACTGATTGGATCCACGTGTTTATGATACCGGAAGTTGTGAAACGAAATAGGAATGCTGGGTATCAGTGAAATGTTTTTGATAAGAATCGAAAAAATCGTATTGTATCCATCAGTATCGTGTATGTCTCAGACATATTAATAAAATAAAATCAAATCAATTTGATCTTTGTATGGTTCTTAATATTCAAGCGTGTCGGCGCAGTTGCTAGGTAACAATGACGTCAAACGTCTTCCTTGGTTTCGAAGAATGAATCCCCGAAATTCTGGAAAGCAAGGGCAAATAACTCGCTTCCAGTTTGCTATCAACAAGAGAAAATATAGTTCCTGTGTTAAAAAATAAAATTATCAATTTAGACTGGATATAACATTCAAAACATTCATCATTCTTCGATTTTAGTGTATGTTAAGTTTAATTTCGTGTTTTGAACTCAGATTTGAAGGAAACCTATTTTTACACTGCGGATGAAAATAATGATGTCACCGAAGAACTGAATTACAGTCTTCCGCCTGTGAACAGAAGGAAGGGTCACTCAAATAACTGCAAAAATGTCTGCGTCTGAAGCAGAAAAACCTCATCAGGAGGAAATTGATGAAATCATTGCAAAAGCGAAGCTCGCGGAGCAGTCAGAACGGTATGATGATATGGCGACTATGATGAAGAAGCGAGTAGAATTAGATCGACCGCTTACGAACGAGGAGAGGAATCTACTTTCTGTCGCCTACAAAAATGTCGTGGGCGCTCGACGGTCCTCTTGGAGGGTTATCTCTAGTATCGAACAGAAAAAGCCATCTGATAATGGAGACAAGAAAAAGCCCATTGTGACGGAGTATAAAACTAAAATCACCAATGAACTAACAGAAATTTGCAATGAAGTACTGGTAAGTATTTCTATGATCGCGGACATGTTGTACACGCGGATGTATATATGTCGGTGACGACACGCCGTGTAGGAATATTTGTATGATTTATTTTTGGCGACTTGGCAAGAAATGCTGTTATTTACAAATAAATGTGAAATATCGTACAGATTATAGCTTATGCTAGCTTTCTTTGCATAATTATGAATATTTTTGAACTTAGAAAATTCGGTTTGAATCAATTATCTTGTATTTTAGCACTGACACCATTCAGCTGTTTATGCATTCCTCAGAAAAAATGGGTGTGTTCATATTCACCCTGGAGATAATTGCATTATTTTATAATACACGATTTGTTTGCGCTCTGTATTGTAAAACCATACCTATAAAAGGCAATTACATTTCATTTTACTTGTAAGTTTTGTATCTTAAGCAGTATCACTCAATATGTTAATCATAATAATGGAATCCTAATGTAGACACTGAAGGCCTGTTATGAGGTTATATTGGGAGACATGCAATATTGCCAATGCACTCATTCAGACAATAACGATTTATTCACTTCCTGTAACCGCCGTACACTGCATGAAATATGAGAACAGCTTAAACAGGTTGAGAATCACCTTGGAAAGTCCAGACAGTCTCCAATATGCGAGATGATGTTGAGCTCGTTTACAGAGATAAATTAAATTGACTTGAATGAGGGACATTTAGAGACATTGGGCAGATAATTTCGCTTGCTCTTAAATTGATTTTGCATCTAACCATGCAGTTACCTGTCCTCAAGGTAATTTATGTGTGCTGGCATGTTGCCTCTTCGACCCATTTCATTACGACATTAGTATCTTCAGGTTCCGACTTTCAATGTCTTCTGTTAGATAGTAAAAGACAACTTCTAACACAAGATTATAAGTACTTCCATCTGTGATGGTAATTTACAAAAAGTATACATGATATTTAAAAAGAAGCTAATTAAAGCATCAAATGCCATTCAAATTCAAACATCTTTGTGCATGTTGATGCATACATTCAGTAATGTACACATCATCCATAGTGCTATATATCGCGAGGTATGTAACGATACAGGGTTCATGATACAATATGTATCGCGATATTTCGAAACAATTCGAATGCTGTGGTGTCGTTGTAAATGTGTTGTTGGGTTCGTTGTATTTCTGGAAAATTTAGGCTTTTGCTTACACTCATTACAAAAGATGCGACTTTTATTCATTTTCCATGTCGTGAATTCTTTTTTTATTTTATTTTATTAGGAGAGGTGGGGGAGGAGTTGAGTTGCTTTATCACTACATTACGAAGGAATTTGTCTTTCAGGCTTTACTCTGGCTAGAAGTCTTTTATTTCTCATTACCATAATTGAACTTCATCTGAATAAACATCAAGCAAGCGTAAAAATCTAAGTTGAAAACTTCACACACTGCATTTTTGTTTTGAAAAAAGTGTGATAAAATAGCTAGGGTCGGAAGTAAAAACTGGGGTAGGTAGGGGTACCTGAAACATACGTATTTTAAAAAAAAAATAATTTTTTTTTGCCTAATAAATTGCACATGATGCATCGATGCACCACCAAGCAATGCAATACATCGATGCATCAGTGAATCGTTACACTTCTAATCATGCACACTCATAGAAAATGAGATGAAATATTTTGTCGAAGTAAGAGAAAACAGTGATACCTTTCACTTTTGCAGAAATGTTATTTATGTTCATTGAATTGAAGAGCAGTTTGGGTGTCTACTTCTAAAATGAGGTTGAAAATCTCCTTTGTACATTGTTTGATCTATGTAAAAGCGATTAAGTCTAGCTCACATTCTGAGACTGCACTCTCAACTTGTTCGGTGATTCTCAACATTTTTATATATTGTTATGTTTATTAATATGAAATAGTGCTGTAGTAATACTGTATAAGGAAGTAAATATATTTTATGTTTTGCCAATAGATTTTAGATGATGAGTAATTTAGGACACTCTGTACTTCAATATCCTTGTACAAAGCGACTCCAGGTTCAGGTACAACTATTCTTTTTCAGAAATTGCTTAAAGAAAAGCTTATACCTTTAGTCGATAGTGATGATCAATCACTTGATGGAAAGGAGAGTCTTGTCTTCTATCTGAAAATGAAGGGCGACTATTACCGGTACTTGGCAGAAGTTCATGAGGCAGGAAGCTCAGTGCCAAAGAGTAAGGAAATAATTTGATCTTTAATATGAAGATTTTATATATAATTTGATGTAGCTCAGAAAAAGCCATGGCAAACCTATACCATATTTTGTAAAATATGCTTGATCAGAAAAATTAATTGACATGTGATCAATACTACCCAATGTTGAATTCAAATTCGAAACCCTGAGATTGAGGTCTTGCTGTAATAAGTTTGGACGTTTTCAGGGCTCAAAATTAACACTCTAAAATGTTCCAACATTTGTTATTATCTATACAATAAATGAATATATTAAATGTCGGTGAATTTGGTTGCTTTTAATTTTACTTTCAAATTAAAATGGCAAAAGGGATCAATCTAGCTCTGATTTATTACTGTTCATGGGTAAATTTCCCCTCAAGGAATGAATTCCCCTCTGGCCTAAAATTCCTCTGAAGGTTTAAAAATTCTCTATTTGAAGCTAAAAAATGACTTTCTGTAACACAAATTCCCCTGTGACTTATTTTTCATTATTTTTTTATACTTCTGTTTGCAAATTTCTTCATATTATCATACATCTACTGCATATTTTATAATAAGCTCAAATTTTTCATTATTGAGCTTAAAATCTTAAAGTTAAAAATAAAATTTGTTGTTTTACAGTACTATTTCGTCAAAATGATTATAATTTTGGACCAAAATAAGAAGATTCAAATTCCCCTATATTTCGCCAAATTCCCCTATTTTGAAAAAGGGTAGTTTCCCCCCAAAACCTAGATTGATCCCTGGCAGTGGGCAAGCAAATTTCTGATTTGGTGAGTTGAAAATTTACCAACTTGCCAAAAATGGATAGTAGCTTAAAAAATTTCAAGTGACTTTTCATCGGGAATTTGTCAAAACTTGCAGTCATCCTTTCAAGAGTCCATGTTTAGTTTATTTTTTCACATTTTCACAAGTCGCAGATAACATTTACAAGTTTTGCAAAAATAACTTTTGCTATAATTCTCCTTTTTTTGCAGCATCAATTATAGACGAGTCAAGGAACGCCTATGAACAAGCTCACCAGAAAGCATGCTCATACATGCAGCCCACTCACCCTATCCGACTAGGACTGTCGCTGAATTACTCGGTGTTCTTTTATGAAATTGATAATTGCCCAGACCATGCGTGCAAAACAGCTAAGAAGGTAAGAATCTTAGTGTGTTTAGGTAACAATATTCAATTCAAATTAATTTACTCTTTGTATTTCTGTATTTCTAGGATTTATTTTGATAAGTCAATATATTTTGTAAATGGTGTTCTGGATTCTGAATTTCAAAAAGAGAGAAGATTGACAGCTGCTATTTAGCTGAAATCAGCTCTTTTCATCTTCAGAATCAGAAAATAGCTTGGTTATAAATTGCCTGAACCCAAAAAAGTTTAGCTATTTCTTTGATGCAAAACCATGTCAGAGACTATTAGGCTTTGTTTGTGGATATCACAGCACTAGTGAGGTTGTGTAAGTTTATAAAACAATTATATTTGGACTAACTTTTATCAATGTTTTTGTCTGAAAATATGTAGAAGATTATACTTTGAACTGTTGTGAAGGAAAACATGTTGCCATTTGCATAGTAGCTAGGGAAACATTTGTTTGGCACCAAGAATGTCACATTCAATACTAGACAATTAAACTCCAACAAGCTTGCATTGTCTTCTACTTTTTCAGCCTTTCTTCAGACCTGACCACCATTATTCTGTATAGCATATTGTGTCTTGTTCACAATAATGAAACTAACCAGAACTAACCAGCTCTAATATGAAGAGATATCACAAATGGCTCATAAAGATTACCTTGATTATTTAGAAGATCTTAATCCTCGCAAACATCAACTGATATTATTAACTATTGATTTAATGTGTGTTTTCCATTTGTTATTTCAGGCATTTGATGATGCTATTGCAGAATTAGACACATTAAGTGAGGAATCCTATAAAGATAGTACATTGATAATGCAGTTATTACGAGATAATCTCACAGTAAGTATTTATTATACATTTCTATGAAGACATTTTATTCATAATGCAGTTATTACAAGATAAATATATTGTTAATGCAGTTATTACGAGATAAATACATTGATAATGTGATTATTACGAGATAAAGACATTGATAAAGCAGTTATGAGATAAAAAAAAACCCATTGATAATGCAGTTATTACGAGATAAATACATTGATAATGCAGTTATAAGGAGATAAATACATTGATAATGCAATTATTACGAGATTAATACATTGATAATGCAGTTATTATGAGATTAATACATTGACGATGCAGTTATTTAAGGACTATTTCTTTTAAATTTAATGTTTCGATAAAATAAAACATAGTTTTTCAACGTTGTACAACATTGATGTAACAGCCAGCCTGGTCATTTGATGGAATCCCGGAACAGCTGGCTCCAATTTGGCGAAAATGTTGTCAAGTTCACAAAGTACACAAGCATAGTTCCACAATAATACTTCCTTTTTCATTCCATTGATGCAATATTTCTCAAATAATATGTTATTTTCTAAAATGTAGTTTTAAGATATTCATTAGATTCAAATTGTTAAATTGAAGAATTAAAAATACAGAAACAATATAAGCCAAATCTAATGCTTATTAACACTACTTACGAAAGTTGGTGTTCTGGTGTATGTATTCATGCGAGCCACGCGACTGCGTGTACACAAGTGTAAACAATTTCCCAGTTGGTAGGTTATGTATTAAAGAAAAAATGGAAATGGAAATATTACGAGATAAATACATTGATAATGCAGTTATTGCGAGAAAATCTCCCAGTAAGTATCTAATATTAAACCATGATATAGAATCATTGATAATACAGTTATTACGAGATAATCTCCCAGTAAGTATCTAATATTAAACCATGATATAGAATCATTGATAATACAGTTATTACAAGATAATCTCAAGGTAAATATCTAACATTAAACCATGATATAGAATCATTGATAATACAGTTATTACGAGATAATCTCAAGGTAAATATCTAATATTAAACCATGATATAGAATCATTGATAATACAGTTATTACGAGATAATCTCAAGGTAAATATCTAATATTAAACCATGATATAGAATCATTGATAATACAGTTATTACGAGATAATCTCAAGGTAAGTATCTAATATTAAACCATGATATAGAATCATTGATAATACAGTTATTACGAGATAATCTCAAGGTAAATATCTAATATTAAACCATGATATAGAATCATTGATAATACAGTTATTACGAGATAATCTCAAGGTAAGTATCTAACATTAAACCATGATATAGAATCATTGATAATACAGTTATTACGAGATAATCTCCCAGTAAGTATCTAATATTAAACCATGATATAGAATCATTGATAATACAGTTATTACGAGATAATCTCAAGGTAAATATCTAATATTAAACCATGATATAGAATCATTGATAATACAGTTATTACGAGATAATCTCAAGGTAAATATCTAATATTAAACCATGATATCTAATCATTGATAATACAGTTATTACGAGATAATCTCAAGGTAAGTATCTAATATTAAACCATGATATAGAATCATTGATAATACAGTTATTACGAGATAATCTCAAGGTAAGTATCTAATATTAAACCATGATATAGAATCATTGATAATACAGTTATTACGAGATAATCTCAAGGTAAATATCTAACATTAAACCATGATATAGAATCATTGATAATACAGTTATTACAAGATAATCTCAAGGTAAATATCTAATATTAAACCATGATATAGAATCATTGATAATACAGTTATTTCGAGATAATCTCAAGGTAATGACGTATTATAAAGATACTCCTCTATAGAGATTGTGCATTGATAGTGCAGTTGTTATGAGATAATTACATAGATAATGAAGTTATTACGAGATAATCTCAAGGTAATGACGTATTATAAAGATACTCCTCTATAGAGATTGTGCATTGATAGTGCAGTTGTTATGAGATAATTACATAGATAATGAAGTTATTACGAGATATATATCTCACAGTAAGTATCTATTATACATCTTGGATCTGGATTGATCAGCCAGAGTTGTAATGTATCAGAATTTGTTTTGCAGATAAATACCTTTTTTTTTTCTTCTGTAATACAAGGCAAGAAATTGCAAGTTGTACAATTTCCCGCTTCTCCCTTTCCCAATTCATTCTTTTTTTATACTAAATCTAAGCACTAGGCCAAGTGAACAGTTACTTCTGGCAGATAAATGAGATGTCATTTGGTTTGAGTTATGGCCCTTTGACCATGTTACTATTAAGGTTTTTTTTTTCTCCTGCTGTTCAACAACGAGAAATAAGATTTAAATATTAACAAGGGCGGTTTTACAGTATTCAAGCACTTCATTCTGTTCATTTCTGTACACATGGATGTGGATAGTAATGGAGGCATGATACTGGTGGCTTATCACCGTATAGTCCTTGATAAAGATCCTGGAGGTGATCAAATATTTGGACACTTCAAATTAATACCAACAACAACAAATTATGATACTACACCAATTGGTGTTGTAAATATTGGTTGAGAGTTTGTATTGATGTGATGTATTGTTTACAGTTATGGACATCGGACAATCAGCCAGACCAGCAGGAAGAATCGCTCAACTGATGGAATGGCTTTTGCCAAAGACTTGAGTGATTGGTCATCCCTGAGTGAACAGACAGTCGTTCATTAGTATAAATGAAAGACTAGATAAATATGTTATCTGGAGGAGGAAAAGGCTGTGCCAGGAATTCACATGCGGTCATCAATTTGTAGACGGGAAATGATGGCTAATATCAGTTTCATCAACTTTTTTGATTTGCATGTGACTACTTGTGGAAGAAACAAAAACAAAGAATAACTGCCTCGTTTTAATACCATGTTATTATTATTATGAAATACTGCTATTTCTGTTAGTTATACTATATAATAGAGCAGACAATGAGATCGGTGTGCTTATTCATAACCAGTGGGTGGCTCTCTCAACATAAAAGTGCATGTGCAGCCATATAATTCTTGGACCGTGTACCACGTACCCGTGCAAGTGGATGTAGTATATATGTGATCTGTATGTGTGGCGCTTGTTTCGTTATCATTGTTGCCATGCTACCACATGGATTGTCGTGACATCCCCCTTCTGCACTGTTATACAGTATTCGTGTATGTATTATTCCTTACATAAAACAAAATAGGAGGTGACATGTTCATTGGTGTTTTAGTTTTGTTTAAGAATCTTACATTTATGTTTTAGTTCATATTTTGATGATCAAATGAAATGAGCGAAAACAATTTTACAGCCAATCTTTCGACCAGATAGTGCTATTTACAGTTACATCATATCTCTTTCGAGAAATTAATACACTTCTTGATAATTTTTGGCTATAAATTCATGACAATTGGTGAATAATTTAGCTGTTCGTGTCTGATGTAAAAGTGTAAAAAGAGATAATTTATATGTAGATGGAATTTGTAGTGAGCAAATAAAGTAAAATGTTGGCTAAGCGCCAGTCTTTGTATGGCTGATGTAGAATTGGTTTAGTTTATCTGTAGTGTTAACAGCTTCTCCAGTTTATATTAGTTTTATCACATGTAACCCTATTTATATGTCTACCTGTTGCTGCAGCAATGTATTATAACCATAATGGGTGCATACAGTTTTGAAAAATCCTTCAATGTCGGTTCTGGTGAATATTTCATTTAGATGTTGCCCAGAAATAAGCTTGATGTTTAAATTAGTCATTTTACCCATGTCATTCTCAGCAGTTGGAAACTTTGTCCTGCATTTTCAAGATAACCATGTTCCTCATATTATGTGAGACCTTGTGATTTTACAATAATGTACCGAGAAATAATCTCGTCAGTGATTAGTCACCAGAGGGGAGATAATTCAAGATGGTATTGATGCTATCAAAGCTGTAGGCTCCTTTACACTATTTGTGAATCATTTTGTAAGCCGCAGGGCAGATCGCAAGTCCCCCGACAAACAATTGTATAAACATCTTGCCAACTGTTTAATCAAACCACCGGACATTTAATAAAAGGAAAAAACTTTGCAAAAATTTGAATGGATTCGTTTATATGTTATGTGTACGACCTGACGCCTCAATGTTTCATCAAGCTATAACAAATGTTTCGTACTTGTATGCGGTGTATGTTGTAGTAGCTCTTTGTAACACAAATTTCCCCTCTATCTGTGTCTCTGTATTTGGTCTCGTGGCTCTTTAACACTTTTTAAGATGTTTCCTCCAAAAATATTTATTTTCTGTCCCACATCAGTCATGAAATATAAGCATTAACTGCAATCTACAGTTGTGTTTGGTTCAGTTTGATTCTTTTCTTGCTTGCATCCAGGCTTTGGAAGACTGAGTTGAATAAATTATAATCATGGTACTTGGAAACTTGTCAAAGTGAATTCTTGATGTATATGTGTCATATCGTATGGTCAATTGTATACATGTAACTAAATTTCTTCCACACTATTTTGTTTACATGGTCAACAGCCTATCTTTATAGTACAAGGATAACTTAATCCAAACTATTTCGAAGTTCATGAACGTGACAGTTGATGTTGATGATAATCGTGGGGAACCTGTCGCAAGCAAACACTTGTAGGGTGCTCTATTTCTCCAAGTGTTCACCAAGGTGGCACAACTTGTGAATGACAAAGTCAGAACAAGTCCTCCATTACAAAAGATGCTATCTTGTGGCTGTGAACATCTCGAGTTGCCATGTCTACAATATTCCTCCATCAAATCTGGATACATGTGGCCTTACATATTGGTGTTCTTCTGTTGTGCTTTTCTCCTTTTAGATAGGTCAGACAAGGTTATACAGCTTCCAGTGTCATCACAGATATTCTTTCTTTTGAAAACATGTGGCCTATATTTAGCCGTTCTAGTGCTGTGATGTAAAAGTGTTATGGTTTTAGTTCTGTGTTTTAACATGTGCTTTTGAAAAATCCCAATATTTAGATGTTTCTCATATTACCTGTGCTGGTATATACATATATATTCGTGATATATATATGTACATATCCATATAGATCAGACCGTTTATATATATGTATGTGTGTGCGTGTATGTACCTCTCGGACCCACATGTCTGGGTTCGTGCGTGCCCAGATATAAACATTATTTACACCTTAATTTTTAATGTTTTCACTCTCGTTTCTAATTTTTCTCTTTGGCCTAGCTTTAATAATAAATAAAAAAACCTACAAAGTTAAAACAGAATTAAAATCAAACACTGCTGCTAAAAATTTGTACCAAATAGAATACGGAGTAAAAAATCTTGTCTCTTTTCGAAAATTATTAAATGGAAAAGGCCATACACATGTATGAACGTTGACTTGAATGTATGTGAGGTTTAAAAACACCCATCTCAGTCCTTCAACGGTTGATGTTCTTGGCTTTACACTCCCTGTTTATCTTCTCTTATCAACACTGATGATAACCCAGTGCATTGAAAATAAATGTTTTGTCGGAACATGACCTAGTTCTGGTTGTCTGTCAGTAGGGGTTGATGACATCAAAATAGCTGTGGTGATTCCATCATATCTCCAACAGCCTAGTGTCCAAGATTCATTACAGATATCTGTACATTAATTTTATGTTGACACCAATTTAAATGTCTGTATAGACCATGGATGTCTGAACATAATTCAAACATTTCAGTGAAAAATTCTAATGACGGTAAAGAATCTTAATCTTGATGTCCGAAAGAAATCCTATTATGCCACTATATAATCCAATTTCAGCACAGAATCCTTTGTCCTAGTATCCGGTATATTCCGGTACAGAATCCTAATATCATTACAGAATCCTCATGTCAGTACAGAATCCTTATGTCAGTAAACAATCCTAATGTCAGTACAGAATCCTTATGTCAGTACAGAATCCTAATGTCAGTACAGAATCCTAATGTCAGTACAGAATCCTTATGTCAGTAAATAAACAATCCTAATGTCAGTACAGAATCCTTATGTCAGTAGTACAGAATCCTTATGTCAGTAAACAATCCTAATGTCAGTACAGAATCCTTATGTCAGTACAGAATCCTAATGTCAGTACAGAATCCTAATGTCGGTACACAGAATCCTAATGTCAGTACAGAATCCTTATGTCAGTACAGAATCCTAATGTCAGTACAGAATCCTAAAGTCAGTACAGATTCCTTATGTCAGTACAGAATCCTTGTGTCAGTACAGAATCCTTGTGTCAGTACAGAATCCTTGTGTCAGTACAGAATCCTTATGTCAGTACAGAATCCTCATGTCAGTACAGAATCCTTATGTCAGTACAGAATCCTAATGTCAGTACAGAATCCTAATGTCAGTAAACAATCCTTATGTCAGTACAGAATCCTAATGTCTGTACAGAATCCTAAAGTCGGTACAGATTCCTTATGTCAGTACAGAATCCTTGTGTCAGTACAGAATCCTTGTGTCAGTACAGAATCCTTATGTCAGTACAGAATCCTAATGTCAGTACAGAATCCTTATGTCAGTACAGAATCCTAATGTCAGTACAGAATCCTAATGTCAGTACACAATCCTTATGTCAGTACAGAATCCTAATGTCAGTACAGAATCCTAATGTCAGTTCAGAATCCTAATGTCAGTACAGATTCCTCATGTCAGTACAGAATCCTTGTCATTACAGAATCCTAATGTCAGTACAGAATCCTTATGTCAGTACAGAATCCTAAAGTCAGTACAGATTCCTTATGTCAGTACAGAATCCTTATGTCAGTACAGAATCCTAATGTCAGTACAGAATCCTAATGTCAGTACACAATCCTTATGTCAGTACAGAATCCTAATGTCAGTACAGAATCCTAATGTCAGTACAGAATCCTAATGTCAGTACAGAATCCTAATGTCAGTATAGAATCCTAATGTCAGTACACAATCCTAATGTCAGTACAGAATCCTAATGTCAGTACAGAATCCTAATGTCAGTACAGAATCCTAATGTCAGTACAGAATCCTAATGTCAATAAACAATCCTAATGTCCGTACAGAATCCTAATGTCAGTACAAAATCCTTATGTCAGTAGAGAAACCATATGTCAGTACAGAATCCTAATGTCGGTACAGAATCCTTATGTCAGTTCAGAAGCCAAATGTCAGTACAGATTCCTAACATCAGTACAGAATCCTAATGTCAGTACAGAATCCTAATGTCAGTACAGAATCCTTATGTCAGTACAGAATCCTAATGTCAGTACAGAATCCTAATGTCAGTACAGAATCCTAATGTCAGTACAGAATCCTAATGTCAGTACAGAATCCTAATGTCAGTACAGAATCCTAATGTCAGTACAGAATCCTAATGTCAATACTGAATCCTAATGTCAGTACAGAATCCTAATGTCAGTACTGAATCCTAATGTCAGTACAGAATCCTTATGTCAGTACAGAATCCTAATGTCAGTACAGAATCCTAATGTCAGTACAGAATCCTAATGTCAGTACAGAATCCTAATGTCAGTACAGAATCCTTATGTCAGTACAGAATCCTAATGTCAGTACAGAATCCTAATGTCAGTACAGAATCCTAATGTCAGTACAGAATCCTAATGTCAGTACAGAATCCTTATGTCAGTACAGAATCCTATGTAGTAAGAATCCTATGTCAGTACAGAATCCTATGTCAGTAAGAATCCTAATGTCAGTACAGAATCCTAATGTCAGTACAGAATCCTTATGTCAGTACAGAATCCTAATGTCAGTACAGAATCCTAATGTCAGTACAGAATCCTAATGTCAATACAGAATCCTAATGTCAGTACAGAATCCTTATGTCAGTACAGAATCCTAATATCAGTACACAATCCTAATGTCTGTACACAATCCTTATTTCAGTACACAATCCTTATGTCAGTACACAATCCTTATGTCAGTACAGAATCCTAATGTCAGTACACAATCCTAATGTCTGTACACAATCCTATTGTCAGTACAGAATCCTAATGTCAGTACACAATCCTAATGTCAGTACAGAATCCTAATGTCAGTACAGAATCCTAATGTCAGTACAGAATCCTAATGTCAGTACAGAATCCTAATGTCAGTACAGAATCCTAATGTCAGTACAGAATCCTAATGTCAATACTGAATCCTAATGTCAGTACAGAATCCTAATGTCAATACTGAATCCTAATGTCTGTACACAATCCTTATGTCAGTACACAATCCTTATGTCAGTACAGATTTCTAATGTCAGTACACAATCCTAATGTCAGTACACAATTCTAATGTCAGTACAGAATCCTAATGTCAGTACAGAATCCTAATGTCAATACTGAATCCTAATGTCAGTACAGAATCCTAATGTCAATACTGAATCCTAATGTCTGTACACAATCCTTATGTCAGTACAGAATCCTAATGTCAATACTGAATCCTAATGTCAGTACACAATCCTCATGTCAGTACAGAGTCCTTATGTCAGTACAGAATCCTAATGTCAGTACAGAATCCTTATGTCAGTACAGAATCCTAGTACAGAATCCTGTCAGTACAGAATCCTAATGTCAGTACACAATCCTTATGTCAGTACAGAATCCTAATGTCAGTTCAGAATCCTAATGTCAGTTCAGAATCCTAATGTCAGTACAGAATCCTTATGTCAGTACAGAATCCTTATGTCAGTACAGAATCCTAATATCAGTACACAATCCTAATGTCTGTACACAATCCTAATGTCAGTACACAATCCTTATGTCAGTGCACAATCCTTATGTCAGTACAGAATCCTACTGTCTGTACAGAATCCTTGTGTCAGTACAGAATCCTAATGTCGGTACACAATTCTAATGTCATTAAAGAATTCTAATGTCAGTAGAAAATCCATATGTCAGTACACAATCCTTATGTCAGTACAAAATCCTTATTTCAGTACACAATCCTAATGTCAGTACAGAATCCTAATGTCAGTACACAATCCTAATGTCAGTACACAATCCTAATGTCAGTACAGAATCCTAATGTCAATACAGAATTCTTATGTCAGTACACAATCCTAATGTCAGTACACAATTCTAATGTCAGTACAGAATCCTAATGTCAGTACAGAATCCTAATGTCAGTACAGAATCCTAATGTCAGTACAGAATCCTAATGTCAGTACACAATCCTTATGTCGGTACAGAATCCTCATATCGGTACAGAATCCTAATGTCAGTACACAATCCAAATGTCGGTACAGAATCCAATGTCAGTACAGAATCCTAATATTAGTAAAGAATCCTAATGTCAGTACAGAATCCTAATGTCAGTACAGAATCATAATGTCAGTATAGAATCCTAATGTCAGTATAATGTCAGTATAGAATCCTAATGTCAGTACACAATCCTAATGTCAGTATAGAATCCTAATGTCAGTACACAATCCTAATGTCAGTACACAATCCTAATGTCAGTACAGAATCATAATGTCAGTGTAGAATCCTAATGTCAGTACACAATCCTAATGTCAGTATAGAATCCTAATGTCAGTATAATGTCAGTATAGAATCCTAATGTCAGTACAGAATCCTAATTTCAGTACAGAATCCTTATGTCGGTACAGAATCCTCATATCGGTACAGAATCCTAATGTCGGTACACAATCCAAATGTCAGTACACAATGCTAATGTCAGTACAGAATCATAATGTCAGTATAGAATCCTAATGTCAGTACACAATCCTAATGTCAGTATAGAATCCTAATGTCAGTATAATGTCAGTATAGAATCCTAATGTCAGTACAGAATCCTAATTTCAGTACAGAATCCTTATGTCGGTACAGAATCCTCATATCGGTACAGAATCCTAATGTCGGTACACAATCCAAATGTCAGTACAGAATCCTAATATTAGTACAGAATCCTAATATCAGTACAGAATCCTAATGTCAGTACAGAATCCTTATGTCAGTACAGAATCCTAATATCAGTACAGAATCCTAATGTCAGTACAGAATCCTTGTGTCAGTACACAATCCTTATGTCAGTAATGAATCCTAATGTCAGTACAAAGTCCTTATGTCGGTACAAAATCCTAATGTCATTACAGAATCCTTATTTCCAGTGCAGAATCCTAATGTCTGTACAGAATCCTTATGTCAAGTGCAGAATCCTAATGTCTGTACAGAATCCTTATGTCATTACAAAATCCTAATGTCGGTACAGAATACTCATGTCAGTACAGAATTCTAACGTCAGTACAGAATCCTTATGTCGGTACAGAATCCTACTGTCAATATAGATTCCCAATATCAGTTTGTTTGTTTGTTTGTTTGTACAGATTCCTAATATGAATACGGAATTCACATTCCGATAACAGGCATTTTACCTGTTAATATTAATTAAGTTTAGCTAGTGCATAAAAGTTATAATACGTCAAAAAAAAAAATTAATTACTACGTTAAAATTTTTATACGGAGATAACGACTATTAATATAGTCAGTCTCCTGTCTTGGAAAGATGTCCATGTTTGAAGTGAACAGTCGGGCAAGGATGGCTAAAGTCGGTAAAAATGGTGTGAATGTATCCAGTATAATTTCTAATGAAATAGAAATAGAAAATCTCTCGTGAAAATCTGTCTGCGTACGAAGAAATTAATTTTAAGTATATAGGAATCCTAAAACGTCCTCCCGGCTGACTATGTCGGTGGTTACATTTCCACGCAGCCTCGCTTTCAATGCTTCAACTTTTCTTCATTTCAATGGTCGACTGGGAAGTGTAAGCAGAACTTGACCGTCGTATTAATATGTGAGAAGTTTTGGAAGGCCAATGAACGCATTTAGACTAGTTTTCTTCGCCCGACTATTCACTTTAATCTGCCAACAATTTGAATTTGTTTAAAGGGACAATTCGCTCAGGCTAATTCCTTTAAATAACCAAGAAGCAAAATATGGCATAAATATATTGTTCTACATTTCTTATGAAACATATAAAATAAAATATTACCAAATTCTACGCCATTGTTTAGTATTTTAATTAATATCGTTGAAATATCAAATCGTTGATCAATACGATTAAGCAGGTAAAATATGGACGCTGTACCAATATCCAAGCCAAAGTCACCCACGTTAAACAAATAAACTTCATAACCACTGAGAAGGTGATAAAAAAGATTTTAGGCAAGACAATTCACCTAATAAGGTTAACCCACTACTGTCGGAGCGCTTTGCTCCACGGGCAAGGGACATGGTTCGGCATACAAGAAGTTCGTCCATAATGTGTAATGGCGGACAGCGAGCGAGGTTGAACATCTACACACATGTCACAACCATGGGCTTTTCAGACATATCACAGTAAAACCGACTGATCTAATTTCCATTAGAACTGATTTTTTTCCGATATATGTACACATTTTAATGTTCTTTTACACTAAATTGTCCCTTTAAGCCTAGATGGATACCGTTAGATTACAAGAAAACGTTCCAGTTCTTATGGTAACATAGGTAAAATGTTTTTATTTTTACCGTGTCAGCAGAAACATGTTTAATTCTAGAAGTAAAAGTATATAGGCTAGGTCTCAATTTTAACCTTTTGTTAATCTCCCGGATGCTTATGATCAGGCAAAAAAAATGTCTGCAAAATTTTTTTCGTAGAAAAGTGGGAATACAATTAGGGTCGAGGGTAAAGATATTTTGTTTTTTCCTAAATATTAAATTTTCAAGAGCATATAACTCAAACTAAGTCTATAACTAAGTCACATCTTATATTGTATTTCCAATATTTATGGATTTTTTTTCAAACCCACAATAAACACAAATTGAGTTGATTAACCCCTAACCCACACTTTTTACAGTTTAACTAAAATTGAAGATATATCTTAATTCTGACAAATCCCAGAAACTAGATGACATGATATGTTTCTGGAATTAGCTGCTGATGCACGTGTTTCAAAGGTCCCTGTCATTGGCAGTAAAGTAAACCACGTGATCAACAGGTAGTAGGCTGCGCCAGCAGGAAGCTGAAGGTGTTCGTGGTCGGACTTCACGACTGAGTGATCGTTTCTAAGGAAACCAGGTAAGTAATTACATGTTTGATAATTAATATATAAGCACATGAGGTCAAATGAATAGAAAGATGTGATAATGGTGCACAGACGGAGATTTATATACCCTTGCTGCCGTTTACTTTACATCCGTCAAAAACTGCATGTTGTGAACATGTGCTCGATGCACATGAGCATGATTATGAGAAAAATGAAAGTATAAATATGAGTACCATTTTTTTGTCTATCAATCGCACAGACGAGTTTCGTTGCTCATATGATAGGCAAGTTGCATTGATTCAGAATTGAGAAAATTCCAGATTGTGTTTTTGAAAAAAAAAAAAAAAGAAAATATATAACAAAATAAAAAATCATAGGTCAACACATCTTGGTATAAAGAGCGGATATTTAAGAAGTTTATTTACATTAATATGTTCAAATTGTCTGACTCAGAGACTTTAATTAAAGTCTCTGAGTCGGATAAGTTGAACATTTTTTAATATTAGTATGTAATGTTAAAGATGGTCCACCGCTGACAAACGTTATTTTTTTCACTATTGTGATAGAGTAACGACTCCATTATTCTTCATCAACTTTTTAGCCCACCATCATCAGATGGTGGGCTATTCAAATCGCTTTTTGTCCGTGGTCCGTGGTCCGTCCTTCCGTCCGTCCGTTCTTCCTTCCGTCCGTTAACATTTCTTGTTACCGCTATTTCTCGGAAAGGGCTGAAGGGATCTTTCTCAAATTTCACATGTAGGTTCCCCTAGGGCCCTAGTTGTGCATATTGCATTTTAGGACCGATCGGTCAACAAGATGGCCGCCAGGCCGCCATCTTGGATTTTGATAGTTAAAGTTTGTTACCGCTATTTCTCAGAAAGTACTGAAGGGATCTCTCTCAAATTTCACATGTAGGTTCCCCTAGGGCCCTAGTTGTGCATATTGCATTTTAGGACCGAACGGTTAACAAAATGGCCGCCAGGTCGCCATCTTGGATTTTGATTGTTAAAGTTTGTTACCGCTATTTCTCAGAAAGTACTGAAGGGATCTCTCTCAAATTTCACATGTAGGTTCCCCTAGGGCCCTAGTTGTGCATATTGCATTTTAGGACCGATCGGTCAACAAGATGGCCGCCAGGCCGCCATCTTGGATTTTGATAGTTAAAGTTTGTTACCGCTATTTCTCAGAAAGTACTGAAGGGATCTCTCTCAAATTTCACATGTAGGTTCCCCTAGGGCCCTAGTTGTGCATATTTCATTTTTGAACTGATCGGTTGACAAGATGGCCTTTAAGCTGCCATCTTGGATTTTGATAGTTAAAGTTTGTTACAGCTATTTCTCAGAAAGTACTGAAGGGATCTCTCCCAAATTTCACATGTAGGTTCCCCTAGGGCCCTTGTTGTGCATATTCCATTTTGGGAACGATCGGTCAACAAGATGGCCGCCAGGCCGCCATCTTGGATTTTGATAGTTGAAGTTTGTTACCGCTATTTCTCAGAAAGTACTGAAGGGATATGTCTCAAATTTCATGTGCAGGTTCCCTTAGGTCCCTAATTACATTTTGGGTCCGAACTGTCAACAAGATGGCCGACAGGCCACCATTTTGAACTTTGATAATTGAAGTTTGTTACCGCTATTTCTCAGAAAGTACTGAAGTGATCTGTCTCAAATTTTATATGTAGGTATTCCTAGGACCTGCATATTGCATATTGGGACTGATCGGTCAACAACATCTTTGATTTTGATTATTGAAGTTTGTCAGTGTTATATATCTCAGAAAGTACTGAAAGGATCTTTCTCAAATTTCATATATAGTAATATATAGTAAAAAGTTGAAAAGCAGAGAAAAGATCCGTCTTTCTATTGTCAGACATAGATCATTCTTTGGTGGGCGCCAAGATCCCTCTGGGATCTCTTGTTAATTGCGTAATTTCTAATAAACAAAACATATAAATTCCGGAATTCCGGTCAATTCTTACAAACTATAACAAGATACGGAATGCGGTGAAAGGAATGGTAGTTATCTCCCTTCGACTGTATGCACTTTGTATCCCAGTATTAATTATTACATATACACCACATCTGGGCCACAACTTCAAAATTTGCAAAGTGAAGAGGCAATACTAAGATGAAAACATATGATACTAAATTTAAGGCATTATGACTGGTGTATGCAATTACAAATTCACATTGAAATACATCATCAAATATGGCATTGTGGAAAAAGACATAATGTAGACAACTGCTACCCAAGTCTTAGCCAGGGAGAAGTGCAAATCTCATAAAAAAAGTACCATACATGATAAAAATTATGGAAGCATTGAAATCACATACATTCTCACATGTTTACAATTAAAGTAGGCTAGCCGAAATATTAATTCTACACATTTTCTCTACAGATTCATACATATTCAAAACATTCCATAATATTAACCATATAACACTATGACTGGCTCCACATGTACAATATATAGCACCATAATGTGTAGTATGTAATGCAGTCAACAAAGACTTGTAAACATATATAATTATATGCCTTATAGTAATATGTCACTTATTGCATACCATTCAACTGGATAAAGATGCAGTCACAGACATATGGCTTGGTAAACATTAAGGGTATTCTGTGCCTTTCTTTACACTTGTATCAGAAATGGGAAATATTAAATCACAAAGTGTGAATTTGAATAAAGTCACCACCAATTCAATCAATCATAGACCTTTTTTTTTTGTAAAAAACGAACTCTGTAATTCTGTGGTAACATGAAAATTTTAGAAACAGAGAACAATTCAAGGAAACTGATAATTCAACAACTTTGAACAGTATGAAACAACTTCGAACAATCATATTCCATTAAACTCATGATCAGTATCAAAAATCTGAACATGAACTCATATACATGGTACAAAAATATCTTCAATATGGTATTCAAAATAGCCATTATTCAAAATACACTGTAACTACATTTGTAGGTTGAAACTAGACTGAGTAACCAAGTTGATGCAAAAGTCATTACATCTAATGAAGCATTGGGGGTTGAGACTTAAGAAGGGCATTTCTGGCTTTAGTGTTCAAGTCACTGAATGGGATCCACATGGCATTCTGAGCAGGTTCCCCGGCAAATTGTACAAGATACTCAACAGAGTCACCATTCTTGCGTTGTCCGATAATTTTCTTGACTTTGTAATAAACGTCCTCAGATAAAGAACTTTCCTCAGAAGAGATAGAAATTTAATGTCTACAGTGTCACGATACCTAATCGGTTTTTGACGTTTCCTGACCGGACGATTGAGATTCGGAAGTGGTGGTGGAGGTGGCGCTTTAGGAACCACAA
Source organism: Argopecten irradians (assembly GCF_041381155.1). Classification (NCBI taxonomy): domain Eukaryota; kingdom Metazoa; phylum Mollusca; class Bivalvia; order Pectinida; family Pectinidae; genus Argopecten; species Argopecten irradians. The sequence continues at coordinate 34,412,667 of NC_091148.1, forward strand.
CTGGAGTCTGTAGGATGGGTTCAGGTTGAAGATTTGAGGTTTGAGTTGATGAGTCTACAGACTGAGGTATGTCCTGGTGAGTGGTTATCGAGCCGAGTAAGAAAGGCTGTGGATTGGGTTCACGAACGTAGGCCATTTTCACTTGATCCACATGAACAGGAGTAGTAGGAACCTCCTTGGAAGTAGGATGACGAAGTAGCAAAGTATGTTGGGATGCAAGTTTGTACACAACATATGGTCCACTGTACATGTCATGCAGTTTTTTTCCTGGCCCAACATGATCGCGTAAACGGTATACATAGTCCCCTTCATGAACATCCAACGGAGATCCTTCTTTGCGACTGTTGGCTTTTGCAACCATTTTGCTCTTTGACTTAGCGACATTATCCTCAACTTCTGTCCGGATATTTGCTAGCTGGTCAAGCATTTGTGTCATGTAAGTATCAACATTTTCTGGAAGAGAGTTTATTGACACTGGTATCTCAGTCAGGGGGAACTGTGGGCGACACCCAAATACCACTTCATAAGGGGAATAACCCGTACTTGCGTTTATGGCAGAGTTCAAACTAAAAACACATCCTGAAAGATCATCATCCCATGTACGTGTATCCTTGGGAACTCGAGCTGAAATGCGTTCTGCTAAATTAGAATGAGTGCGTTCACAGGCGCCGAGGCAATGATGAGCGTATGGAGGTGTAAACTGTTGTTGGATTCCAAGTTGCTTATAGACCAAATCGGTGACATGAGCTGTAAATTCTGTGCCGCGATCGGTGATAAGAGTATTGCAAACGCCATACAGGGTGAAGATCTCGTAGAGACATGTAGCAATAGACATGGCATCCTTTCCGGCAAGTGGTTTAGCCACAAGGAATTTACTGTACAAATCCACAGCTGTCAATATGTATGTATTGCCTTTGTAGTATGTAGGCAGTGGACCAATTAATCACGGGTCTGAAACCAACACAAAGACCAAGTTTGGGATAGTAGATCCAGTTTATTATTGTTATGTAATGATTACCGCAATTACATCATAAATGATATTACATAATACATTAAAATTATTCTTCTGAATCTCCGCATGTAAAACTGGATCTATAGACTATAAACTACGTACTGGTACAAGAATATATAACAATTATGTAAGAAATAATTAACATTAAAACATTGGGAATGGGTAGCCAAGGGTGGGCCAAAAATTTTTTACGCTACAGCTAGCACGCCATTATGAATAAACGCCTTATCGCCACGCCTCGCTGCTATAGAGTGATCCTGTTGTCTAAGATGGACCCTGAGTCCTGAACTCCATTTACTACAACAGGATTTGATTGGTCAGTGTAGTGAATGACCACAACATTGATAGGCTCTTTACCACTGTCACTCAAGTGCCATACCCCCCTCCATCACCTGGGGGCAGGGGTGTCAATGTGGTAATAACCATCACCTCTAAGTGCAAAGGCACCTGATACAATCTCCCTTCCCCGGCATCCCCTAGGGAGCCAGGGGATAGAAGGTGGGTGGTACATTCACTACACTGATAGCTTATGTTACAAAATATACTTGGCTCCCATCCCCTATCTTAATAACATATTAAAAACATTAATACTTCCAACAAATCTGCCTCCCAAACTTGGAATGGGGCTGATGGGGTAGGGAATGCAGTGATGCCATTTTTATTATGACGCTGGGTGATCTTCCGGCGTTGACACTGGGGACAGGAACCACATAATCAGGTATGATGGTAGCCATACGTTTGAAAAAGTACTTCTCCTTCACTTTGTCAACTGTATCCTGAATTCTGCCGTGACCAGCCCTAGGAGAGTAATGATGAAGTTCAAGAATTGTCTTGTACAACGCCTCCGGGACAACCAGTTGGTAAGGGTTCATATGATGCGACCATTTAGACTTTGGCACACGCGAATGAAACAAAACTCCATCAACCATAATGTAGTCATTGGCCTCGAGAATAATCTGTCTAGACAGTTTTTGTGAGGTAGGAAGCACACCGTGTTCGAGATAGGCAACGAGTGGTTTGAGACCTAAATCGTTGTGTTGAAGCACGGAGAGATCCTCTCGTGTAAACTTTGCTTTGGAAAGCAATTCTGATGTATCATGAAAATCAGTATCCCTGGCATCAGAAGACCTATCATCAATATTAGAATCAGAAGTGTCAATAGTGTCCGCAGTATTGTCAGGGTTTCCCTCCGGAACAGTATCAGTACATGTAGTCACATTGTATTCTCCTTGTTCAGAATCAACCTCTGTGGTTATGTCAAACTGGGGTCTTTGAACATCAGAACTGTCAGTCAATTTCAGTACTAGTATTGAACACATTGGGAGTAGTGATATCACAGTCAATATCTGTAGTTTTACTATAGTTAGCTGTGTTACTGTCACTTTGAGTAGGAATACAGATGTCCGTTGTTTCTTTTGCAATACAATCTCTATCTGTAAGTTCAGTGTCACAATCACAATCCATACCTGTTTGTGTGTTGGCATGAGCAGAGGAAACATCATCAGCTGGTGTATTGTATTGTTTGCATGAAGGTTCATCCTGAAGCGATGTTTCCATATCAGGCTGCCTCAATGTTTTCACACGACGCTTGAGACGGTGACATAGACTAGGCTGATCATGTTCCTCCTCTGTGTCTGCATCATATTCAAAAGCTGGGTCTAAATCAACAGGTTTGTAAGAAACAACCACATTGTTAGTTTCAGCAGCCCTGGAATTGTGCAATAAATCTTGTAAGAGATAACCTGAAGGTAGTCGTATGGTCGGTAGAGTTTCTTCAACAGATGGGAAATATGGATCCTCCTCATCTGAACTAGCCTCTAAGACTGGAAGACTGGGAGATGGGTGACAACGAGATAGGGCATCTGGTACAACCATCTGCGATGCTGGTTTGTACTGGATCTCAACATCAAATTGCTGAATGATTGCAAGCCATCTCTCGTAAATAGCACCGCGAAGCTTGTTGTGTTGTAGTGGTCTAAGAGCTTGATGATCACATTCAATAATACAATGACTGCCTCGAATATATGATGCACAGTCTGTCACAGCAGTAACTACCCCTAAAAGTTCCAACTTTGTAGGTCCATAAGATTGCTGCCAACGATTTAGACCTTTAGATCCAAACCGTATGATATGTGGGGTCTTGTCATCTTCGTAAAGCTGGTAAAGCATGTAGCCAAGTCCTTTACTTGAAGTGTCCACAGAAATGTGAAAAGGAACGTCAAATCGTGGGAATGCGAGGACACTAGAATTCATCAACAACCCCTTGAGTTTTTGAAATGCTTCAGAATGTTCCTTACGCCAGATAAATTTTGCATTTTTCCAAGCGCACACCTCAACTCCTTTACATTTATGGGGATGGGATAATGTTTGATGGCCTCAACACGGTCTGCGGGTGGTCGAATACAATACTTAGAGATCTCATGACCTAGGAAGATTGCTTTGTTACATGCAAATTTACATTTTCGAGATCCGAGTCGAAGTCTAGCACTGCGAAACCTATTAAGTACCTCATTGATGTCTTTCAAATGTTGTCTCAGAGACTATAATGGCGTCGTCTAAGTAACATAGCACAGATTTGAACACTAGGCCCTTCAGAACTTTGTCCATTAGAAGCTGGAAGCTATTTGGCGCAGTTTTCATTCCCATGGGTAGTCTCAAAAATTTATATGTCCCAAAACATGTATTAAATGCAGTTAAATTACAGGACAAGCCAGAAATACCCATTTGAAAAAAACCTGAGCTCATATCAATGGAACTAATATAATTCGGTGTGACATGGCTAAATGACTCAACACTTGAACATCAGGTATATGAGAAACAAAATCTTGTGTTTGGCTATTCAGGTATCGAAAATCACAACAAAATCTGTATGAACTGAGGTGACTCTCTTTTGAACCTGGTTTCACATGAGATCCATCTGTACTTTTTCTCTTTGCCACTAACACTATAGGGCTTGTGATGGGGACATTATCACTTTCATGGACAGGGGCAATAACTCCTTGAGAAAGGAGTTCATCAAGTTGAGCTCTCAAATCTGGTATTTGGGAAGAAAATTGGGTTTGACATGGATTTCATGTTCCACTAAGGTTGAAAAACCTAAAGAAGGACTAGACTTTGTAACAAATACATCTTTGTTGTTATACAAGCATTGTTTCAATTGACTTGATTGTACCTCAGACAAAGAATTAGATGTATTAAAATCAAAGTTTGTACAAAATTCATCAAAATCCGACACATTTTCTGGAATACCTTTGTTAGCATCTTCTACCCTGGCATTGTTACACATTTTGACAGGTATAACACAGAAAGATTCATCCAACACAGCAAAGTCCGCAAACACCATACCTTTAGCGAGGTGAATAATGTCATTACCAGGGTTAAGAATTTTGATAGGAATTGTACGATTGGCTGGTATGGTGGTGACTGACCTAGCCAGGAGGAGACCTTTGTCTAAAAGGCTTTTATGAGCTTTAACAATACCCTGGACACCCATTAGAGATTTCTTTGGCAATTTACCCTGTATAATCACTTCAGTATTTGGTTCGACCTTGACAGGTTGCATACATTTGACCTTGACCTTATTCTTCATACTAGTTCTCAGCCTATGGTTACCTGAGGTAAAATCTAACACTAACCCTTTGCTAGACATGTAGTCAGTCCCTATAATAAAGGGATGTGATGTGTTTTCAAAGATATGAACCTTAAATGAATGGTTGCCATGAGGTGTTTGACCTTTGACCTTTCCAACACCAATCACCTTAACTTGTTGAGCATCAGCAACCTGTACAGATATATCACATTGCTGTAAAGGACCTTTACAAATCTGTGGTATCATATTATAAAATTTGGCACTCATGACTGATATACTAGAGCCTGAATCTAGGAGAGCAGCTACTTTCATACCTTTGAAATGTACAGGCATATGCAAAAAAATTTTTTCACAACATTTTGACTCTGAAAAATCAGAATCTGAGGTATTTGTGCTAGATTCTGTATCACTGTCAGTATTACAATCAGAATGATCAGTTTGTTTATTAGATTGTAAGTAAATTGTCTCTCGCCATGGTACAGGGGACATGCTTCTGTGACGTCGCACGGTATTTATTTGCTTCCCAAGGGGACGGGCTGTTGCTCTGGCCTTGGGAAATGCCGGTTTCCCTGGTTCTGATTAAATCGACAGTATGCTGCGCGATGTCCGTACTAGGAACAGAATGGACAGTTCATATGAGGGTCCGGGACCCCATCACCTGACCAAGCACATGCACGCTGAATGTGTCCATGTCCTCCACATGTGTAACAAGTGCGGGAGTTTATGTTGGTATTCTGTGGATACTGGCTTTGCTCCCTTTGAGGTGGCTCCTGGTGTTGTACATACATAATGGGTTGCTCCCTTGGGGGCACTGGCTCATGGCGTGGTCCATACAAGTGTTGTTCCCTTGGGCGTGGCTCATAGTGTTGTATGTGTGATTGTTCCCTTAAAACTGGTTGATATTGTGGTATGTGTCCCTGGTCCTGACAAACACAACAACTCTGGGAAATCATGTTAGTGCTTCTGGGAGTTTGCTCCCTGGGGGGCATCGAATATTGCTGTCCATCTGATCTTACCACTGTCCGAAAGCCATATGCCTCCCCTGCTTTGGCAACAGTGAGCACATCTGCAAATGTTTCACAGCGTCCAACTCGAACATGAAAAGCTAAAGCTGGGGGTAGCCCATTGATGAATTTGTTTATCAAGTCTCTCTCTGGTTTATGGAGTTTTCTCCCCTTTTGTAAGATGAGACTGTAAAAAATCTTCTAACGGTTGGTAGGGTGACAGGGTAATGGCGTCAAATGCTGCTGAATCCATTATGAGATGTGGGTCGAGGTGCGATTTGTTGATATAGGTCTCTTTAAAGTACGCCTGAATGGAAGTCCAGGACGTCCGAGTTGCCTAAGACAATTGGCCGAACCACACTAATGCTGGGCCTTGTAAATGTAAATGAAAAGCAGCAATGCATCGATCAAGGTCATGGTCGATTGCATGGAAAACAGTGTAGGAACGAAATTCATTCAAAAATTTCTCAGCATTCTCGTTGGAGTACCCGTGGAATTTGGCCAAGTCACCCAATTTCTTCCATTAAGAGCTATGAATCCTTCTTTCCTATGAAATTAGAAAAATCCAACAAAGGACATGCATTCTAAAAGGACACTATCTCTAACAGGACACCCTCTATATGAACACTCTAAAATGACACCCCTCTAAAATGACACCCGCTCTAAAAGAACATCCTCTCTAAAATGACACCCCTCTAAAATGACACCCGCTCTAACAGAACATCCTCTCTAAAAGGACATTCTCTCTAAATGGACACCCTCTCTAAAAGACAAAGGACATCCTTTCTAAATGGACACTATCTCACAGGACACTATCTCTTAAAGGACACTATCTCTAAAAGGACACCCTCTATATGAACACTCTAAAATGACACCCCTCTAAAATGACACCCGCTCTAAAAGAAATCCTCTCTAAAATGACACCCCTCTAAAACGACACCCGCTCTAAAAGAACATCCTCTCTAAAATGACACCCCTCTAAAATGACACCCGCTCTAAAAGAACATCCTCTCTAAAAGGACACTCTCTCTAAATGGACACCCTCTCTAAAAGACAAAGGACATCCTCTCTAAATGAACACTCTTAAAGGACACCCTCTCTAAATGTACATCCTCTCTAAATGTACACCCTCTCTTAAAGGACACCCACTCTAAATGTTCACCCTTTCTAAATGTACTCCCTCTCTAAATGTACACCCTCTGTAAAAATACACCCTGTCTAATTGTACACCCTCTCGAAATGTACACCCTCTCTTTAAGGACACCCTCTGTAAAAATACACCCTCTCTAAATGTACACCCTCTCTAAATGTACATCCTTTCCAAATGGACACCCTCTGTAAATGTACACCCTCTTTAAATGTATACCTTCTCTAAAAAGACACCCTCTCTAAACGTACATCCTCTCTAAATGTACACCCTCTCTAAATGTACACCCTCTTTAAATGTACACCCTATCTAAATGTATACCTTCTCTAAAAGGTCACCCTCTCTAAACGTACATCCTCTCTAAATGTACACCCTCTCTAAATATACACCCTCTCTAAATATTCACCCTCTCTAAAGAACCCTCTCTAAAATACACCTCTCTAAATGTACACCTCTCTAAATCACCCTCTCTAAAGTACACCTCTCTAATGACAAAATGACACCCTCTCTAAATGAAACCTAAGAACCTCTAAAATGTACACCCTCTCTAAATGTACACCCCCTCTCTCTAAATGTACACCCTCTCTAGAATGACACCCTCTCTAAATGTACCTTCTAAATGTACACCCTCTCTAAATGTACACCCTCTCTAAATGTACACCCTCTCTAAATGTACACCCTCTCTAAATGTACACCCTCTCTAAATGTACACCCTCTCTAAATGTACACCCTCTCTAAATGTACACCCTCTCTAAATGTACACCCTCTCTAAATGTACACCTTCTAAGTACCTTTAAATGTAACCCACTCTAAAAGTCACCCTCTCTAAACGTACATCCTCTCTAAATGTACACCCTCTCTAAATATACACCCTCTCTAAATATTCACCCTCTCTAAAAGGAAACCCTCTCTAAAAGTACACCTCTCTAAATGTACACCCTCTCTAAATGTTCACCCTCTATAAAGGTACACTCTCTCTGAATGTACACCCTTTCTAAATGGACACCCTCTCTAAATGTATACCCTCTCTAAATGTACACCCTCTCTAAATGGACACCCTCTCTAAAAGGACAAAGGACACCCACTCTAAATGTACACCCTCTCTAAATGTACACCCTCTCTATACACCCTCTCTAAAAGGACACCCTCTCTAAAAGGACAACCTCTTTTAAAGGACTCTATCTGTAAAAGTACATTTTTAAAGGGATACTATATAAGAATACTCTTAAAAAGGATACTTTAGAATGACCCCTCTTTCTAGAAGGGTGCTGTTACAAGAAGGACACTATTTCTTGATGAAAACTCTTTAGAAGGACGATTTCTCTGGGAGATAACTCTCTTTGACACTATTTCTTGATGAAAACTCTTTAGAAGGATGATTTATCTAGGAGATAACTCTCTTTGACACTATTTCTTGATGAAAACTCTTTAGAAGGATGATTTCCCTGGGAGATTACTCTCTCTATCTTTAAGGCCAAACTATCTAGTAGTGGTGTAACAATATATCAAAACAATGAGATATTGTGATGTTTTGCCTCACGATACGATATATTGATACAAAAAAAAAAGAAATAAACAAAAAACAAATGAACATTGTTATGTTACTTTTAATATGAATCATGCAAGGCATGGGAAGAGGGAAGCTCTACTTGTTTATTTTCTTTTCTATTCAATACATAGTTTACCAATAAAAGGACCTACTTTAAAGTAGACCTATAGTAGTATATGGAAGACCTATAGTAGTATATGGAAGACCTATAGTAGTATATGGAATTGTCTAGTATAATACAACTGTTCATTTAAACAGATCTCAAGGATTCAGATTTGGACATTGGTTTTCTGAATACATTCAGTGTCACAGATCTGGAGTGCCGCGTATGTGAATCATAAGATTTCGTTTGTAAATCCTATGATTTCTTATGTGAATCCTATGATTTCTTATGTGAATCCTATGATTTCGTATGTGAATCCTATGATTTCGTTTCATTTGTTAATTTGATGAAATCTCAAGGAATTTTACATCTATAATGAAATAATCATTCGTTATCGTCATGGATGGAACAGCCATTTGAACACCGTCTCCCGTGATTGCTGGCACGACAATTGTGACGTCACAATGATAATAAAGTCATAATAGGCACTTGAAGTTCATTGTCTATATGACTGCCAACTGCGCTTGGTAAAGTTACATAGTGGGACTGCAGTGAAAATGTAAATATTGCTATTTGAATTTTTTTTTTTTTTTAGATATGTTTAATTATTCCTGTTAATGCATTTGCATTAGTTAAATATAATTACTAAGGAGAGCAGTACCGGAGCAACGCACAAACCAGAACAGGTTAAACCGGAAGAACAAAAATTTTTCAGCCATCCTTGCATGCAGGTCATTGATCTCAGTATGTACTTTTGCTTATGTACATGTTACCTCAACAGAGCTTTGAAATAGCTTTGCTCTTATTACTTTTGTATTATGTTATCATTTTTTTTTATTATTTTACCAAACATTCTAGTCAAGAATAACTGTACCAATTTGCCAATCATTCATAATCACAATATAGTTTTATTTACAAGGATGTATTTTGTTGAATTTGTTAATTTAAAAATATTCATATCAAATTGTTAAGTTGTTTTGTAATGCATCATCTTCTTTGTCTTGTCTTTTTCTTCTTATTCTTCTTGAAGTAAGTGACCAATTGCTAGGAAGTGAAAAGCGTTGGTACTAACTCTATACATTTTAAATATTTATATACAATAAAAATAATAAACTCTCCTCTTTGTTCCTTCTGCAAAGGAATTTCTGAAACTTTAATGCATCTTTTTGTGAATGCCGTATTGTCTCAAACTTTTGGGAAGACTTTTCCTTGTGGGTTGAGACCAAGACAGGAATTGCTTTAGGACTTACCAATATCGGAATAATATTGGGTTTTCAAAGTCACAAATTTACAAATGTAAATTTTTTAGTTCTTTTAGCCAAATTTCATATATATATAAGCTCAAATATACTAATGATCCCCCATCTGTCATAAGTTTTAAAAGAGAACTTGAATATTATTTCAGGTTAGATGAGTATACCAATAAAAAAAATCTAACTCTAAATGTTTTCAATAAAAGGTGGGAACACTTAAAATTACTTATTTCATGACTATCATAGCACTTTAATTCGATGCAGCTCATGTGTGGAAGTGTGAGTGAATGTTGTACATTCAGATTTTATATTTTCTCCTTTATAACTCAACAATTTGTTTTTTTTTCATAAAGAAATATATAATTATAATATCTTTTATGAATGACTGTTTGTACATTTCCATCAATTCATATGTTTTCTTCACTGTTAAATTTGTGTATTGTTTCTAATGATGTTTTTGGAGAATAAAAAAAATTTGAAAGAGAAAAAAACTCTATACATTTTATACAAAAACCGATATATCATGATACATGGCGATGCGCTTTTCAAATACCGTGATATATATATTGAGATACACTTTTCAGTCACGATACACAGCCATTCTATATTGAAGTACACTATGGAATAGCATCCTCTCTAGAAGGACACGTCTCTAGAATGAGTATGAGTTCCCTACTGGTAGGGTGTTTGAATTGTACCTGCTATTGCATGATCGTAAAAGGTGACTAAATCCTTTAGGATCCTATCTTTCCTAACTGACTTAGTACTTCCTAGCATCTCCCTTGACACTACCTCACTTTTGGCCTTGAGTCGTTCGCCCCTGTGTAGAAGGCTCTGGGTTCTGTCTCCTGGCTGAAACACACTATAGTCTATAAAAGTGGTAGTTTCTGATCCTGCTTAGCGCTCAGCATACAGGGAGTGGACGACTGGTTTGCATGTTTCCTGTATAATGTTGAATGTCTTCGGTTGCATGCTTTGTGAGATAGTAAAAAGGGCAAAAAGTCCACTGATTAAAAGGAGATGCAACACGAATATACTGCAGCCTCCCAAAATATCCACTTATCGTCCATTATTAAGTTGTTCATAAGATATTAATCTCATAAACCAAACCTAAAACTGAATCTTCAGAATGACTTTCTCTTGAGGGTAATACTTGACTAGAAGGGTACTCTATAAATAACATCTATAACACTTTAAGACACTCTCTAAAATGGCAAATTTTCTGTAAAACACTTTCCAGAATGGTAAATTTACTTTAAGACACTCTCTAAAAGGGCAAATTTTCTGTAAAACACTTTCCAGAATGGTAAATTTACTATAAGACACTTCCCAGAAAGGTAATTTTTCTGTAAGACGCTCTCCAGAAAGGTAAATTTCTGTAAGACACTCTCCAGAAAGGTAAATTTTCTGTAAGACATTCTCCAGAATGGTAAATTTACTATAAGACACTTCCCAGAAAGGTAATTTTTCTGTAAGACACTCTCCAGAAAGGTAAATTTCTGTAAGACACTCTCCAGAAAGGTAATTTTTTTCTGTAAGACACTCTCCAGAAAGGTAAATTTCTGTAAGACACTCTCCTGAAAGGTAATTTTTTGCAAGACACTTAATTCTTTAGACTAAAGACTGTGACGCTCTCGTATAAGGATACTATGTCACAGTAATACAAGGACTCTCTTGCTCTGAGGCCTGAAGTCAGTTTCTTTAAGGATTTTTTAGGAAACTGGCATTTTATAAAAGGACATTTTTTCTAATAGGATATTTCCTATGGAAGGACACTTACTAAAAGCATTCTCTATCTTGAACGGTTAATTGGCTGTCTCTGAAACACCCTCTAGGACACTCTTTAAAAAGACAAAAAGCAGGAATACTCTTATGAAGGAAACTCTCTTTAGAAGGGCACACTTTCTAAAAGGATGTTTTCAATGGAAAGACGCTATAACTAAATCATTTTCTGTGGTATGATGCTCTCTGTGACCCATGTATTTTTTTAATATGAAGGGAGATAACTCTTATGTTCTTAGTAGACAATATGCATTTTTTCAAATTTTGATCGTACAAAATATTAATAGAGGACAACAATTATCTGCCAGATTCATGATATTTTTTATAGAATATATCAACAGAGTCTTGTTGTCTGTAGTTCAAGCATTTGTTTACCAATAAAAAAATAATTTAATAACATTCCATTTTTTTTATTAATTATGGGAGGATCCACTTACAAGAGTTACCTCCCCTTGATTGAAATACTTCAGGACATTACTTGTGGTCATCTGACAAAAACTAAAGTGATCTATCCTGTATTTTAAATCACAATTACAATTACGCAAGTCTTAATATCAAAATAGGGAGCTATCATACATTTATTATTATGCTTTTTCATTTAAGAATAGTTTATTTTCTGATATTAAAGACAATCGGAATTGTTCAACAGGCAACATGCCTATACATGCCCTCATTAAGCTTCATGCATTGTAGTTGATGCAACCATGAAAAATTGACTAATCATCTTCTAAAGCAGTCTAATATAAAATGATTATACAGCCATAGCTTATATTCTGATTTTACAATTCAAAATTAAGAATAAAAAATTATGCATTGGACTCACAATAAAGATAATAAATCATAAAGATTAAAAATAATTGAAATATATTCTAGCATGTTCAAGTAGATCTATTCTTTAGCCAACAGCATGATCATCTTGCTGTCCATTTTGTTTTTCCTGTAAAAAAATAATAAAAATACATGTACAGTGAAACCTCTCTATAAAGAACTTTCAAGGGCAAAAATAATATGGTCTTTAGCTAAATGGTTTTTGTACACAGGTCATATTGTGAGTTTATTCAATTAACAAGTGCAAGTCTCCATTTTTTTTTCATTTTTGAATATTGAAAATGATATTCTTCCAGATCCTAGAGTTTTTGATGAAAGATTGAAAAAATAGGTAGAATTGTAAAACCAACTAAAACACTAAAATTGTGAATTTAAACAGTGATATGGAAATGCAATGAATTAGAACAGAACAATTTACCACATGTCTATTAGATGTCTTCTTTTCCTTTTTCCTGAAATCAATTATTTATCATTTTCCATCATTTCAATAGCTGTTAAGTTCCACAATAGTTTGAGCATAATTCATCGGATTTGTTGCAAGCCATTGAACAATTTTCGTAGCAACGCATCAAATAAAGTAAATTTGGGGTTACCTGTATAGTTGTTAAACTCCATGAGGAGAAAATTTCAGTCTCTTCTGTTATTTGTATAAATCTGCGCGGAAAAATGTTTGCGCTTTTGTTATTTTGAACAGTAATTACACTTAACAATCAATCTCCAATAATTGGGATGCCGCTAGTCCGCAAATCTCACAGTCCGGATAGAAATATCAGGAATCAGGTTACTGTAATGTTTTGGCAGTCTGGCAAATTTGTACTCCATTAGATTAAGGCTCAGTGGAATACTCAGTTAAAGGTGTCCAGATTAGCTGGTTTTACTAGTTTTCAATTTTTCATAGAAAACAAGAAAACATACAAAAGTTTCTACATATGATTATACTGTATAACATATGTTGATGCATTGTGAATATAATTTGTATTTAGCTCTTAATTTTCTGGGATATTTTTCATTTCTATGATATTTATCAATTAGGTGATATTTATCACATGTTTGTCACATAAATAGCACCCTGGTGCGAATGTTTTTGCATGTTAACATGTATATATGACACTAAATAAAAGTTCTTGTATCTCGTATTTTTCCACCACATTCAATGTTTTTTTACAGTAGATATATGATCATTAAAGAACTCTTTTTTGCAATCATTGAGCCTAGGGTATTGTGGTCAATCTCAGTCGTCCATCACCCATCAAACTTGTTTTGGTCATTAGCTACAAGGACATGCATACATAATCCTCCTGGTCAGTAGCTTCTTCATCTGTCACTGACCAAAGGTCATTTAATACACTGACCAGAGCATTTTTCACTTTTGACACCTCGCCATTGTGATGGTGTGACTCTGCCATGGTCAGTTTTCGCCACTATTGGTCATCGTTGGTCAGTGTTGGTCAGTTCGAAGTGTGAGCCACTGGATTGCCCTCAAAGAACAACAAAGAAGAATATGCCATCAATGATAATTGTGTGTCTCGTGTCCTATTGTCCACTCATTGTCCAGCCAAGTCCAGCTTCAGCCATCTGTTTGTGTGATGACCACTCTGAGACAAGAGGATGACCCTAGCTTTGGTCACTATTTCGGACACTGGTCATTTTTTCAAAGAATTGTCAGCTTCCTTTTATATTCGAAAAAATAATTTTAATACACTAAATGAAAAAAATAGTTCAAATATAAATGTTCTCGTTCAACAAATATACTTTTTTACAAATACTGCATCCATTGTGTTTCATATATATTGTACGATCATTGGCAAAAAGCTCTTATTGAATTTCTGTGTTTTAGACTGAGAAAATTACCAAACTTTTCTTTGGTTATGTACTGGTCAGCATATCACTGTCGTTTTGCCTGCAGGGGCTAAAGAACTAACGTCCAGTTAAATAGTAGTCATGGTTACAATACAGTTGCTGTCCATATTCTATTTTTCTACAGACAAAGGGATGTGTTCAATAAAACAGTACAGTGTCTATTTTTGAGGAAAACACCTTTTAATCCTTTTAATGTTTTATATTCGACAGCTGCTTCCTAAGGAATCATCCGTACAATTTGGCCAGAAAAATGACCAGTGTGGATAGCCAAGTGTCCACTTCTATACTGACTGACCACCGGTCAAAGTCACGGCCTTAACAGATCGCGAAAAATTAAAGTCTAATTTATTAATCATTTGGAGTATTGAAAAGATTACTATTATCACCTAGTATAATGGGATGATACCGTTTGAATTTTAACGTGTGCATTGTATCTTGACAGTTCTTTTTATACTTGTTGTTCCGCCACATGCCCTTCATATTTTTAATGAGATCATCTGTGATAATGGAAGTCTGCTTGACCTTGCATGACATTGGATTAAAATAAATCTCAATTTCTACAAATCGAGCAAAAGGAACGATGGTACATTCTGTGTCAATAATATTAAATGAGACCAACATGACCTTGTTTTTACTTGATTTCTGTTAATCTATAAAGATTGTATAAGATGTGGCTCTATTGTTTGATGTTCATTCTGAAATTCTAAAATGTGATATTCCTTGTACAAGACAAAACATAATGGGGTGGGTATTACCAGTAGCCATCTGTCTTTTAATGTCGGACACATTTAAAGCCCCATGGACCTGTTACACAATCTTAGATCGGCTGTTACATGGTCAGACTTCATTAGAGAAACCTGGCGGGAGTTCACTGGGAAATTTCACAAAAATCAATAGAGAAATTGTCAAAGTAGGGTCAGTTAGGTTAAATGGAAACACAGACATTTCTTTTGTTGTCTTAACTTTTAAACATTGAACCATAGAGGGGGGATACCATGAAAAAAAAGCATTTAAAAGAAGTAGAATTATTTAAGAAATAATTGATTGATAGCTGATCATTGGTAGACTCAAAGAAATTGGAAGGTTGAATGGTGGTAGATTTATAGGAAATGGAAGGTCTAAAACTATCAAAAACAGGAGCAGATGATTCAGTATTTTTCTTCAGTTACAAAAGTTACTTACTTTTCACCATCACCACCATTGAAAAGTTTGAGCTTCTAATTTTACTTCAAGTTAAAAATATAAAAAATATTTAATTGCATCCCGAAAAAAATCTGTGGCACTATATCCTATATGGAATGAAGTACTGATTGCACATGCACCAAAAACCAAAAAAATTATTTGATATTATTTTTTGTGTCAATTAGACATACATATACACGATTAAAAACCAATTATTGTTCAAATGATGAGTATCATTTATGCTCTGTCGGTGGTGGAGCATCTTTAAAGGATATGGAATGTTGAATTGTGGTAAATTAAAAGGAAATGGAAGGTTGAATGGTGGTAGGTTTAAAGGCAATGGAAGGTTGAATGGTGGTAGGTTTAAAGGAAACGGAAGGTTGAATGGTGGTTGAATTGATTTTCTATACATGTACAGAATTTGAAGTACTTTCACAGATGCCTTAAGGATTTTTTTTCAGTGGTAATAATAACTTATGATTCCATCAAAAGGGAGTTTCGGAGGCCGCAGCGTTGACCGTCCGTGGTCAGAATAACCCGTAATCTCGCATACAGCATCCCATAATATGAAGGCGATGCTATTTTTAGATCTCACCCTAGCAAAATACATACAGTATTTTGAGTAGTTTTGTTAAATTCTGTCTCTGTAATCTTCAGTAGCATTATATATATTTTGATTTAATTTAGATAAACAATCACCCAATGTGCTTCTCCAGGATCATGATCATAATGTAACGATAAACGTAAATGAATGTTACATCATAATGATACACTTTTGTAAGTAACGTCGCAATTTTTTGTTTGAGTTTGTAAAGTAAAATCACGATAAACTTGTTTCAAGAATACCAATTTTCAAATCTAAAGCTGAATTGTAAAGGATTTTATCTTTGGCATAAACACACTGTATTTTCATGAAATTATAATCTAAACTGATATATATTTTCCAGCTCTGAATACATAAAAACGCTAATTTTTAACGCTAATTTTTAACGAAAAACATCGCATATGTTTTCATTTGAGAAAATTTTCATAACAACACTGCAGTATTTTATATTCACTTTCCGAGCAGTTTTTTCACAAATAACGTTGGCAAATTTAACGGCATTTTCGGTACTTTTTAACGGACAGTTTTTTCGACAGAAACCTACAGCGGACTAATTCATTCTAGCAGACCAACTTGTGAAATTTATATGAACATAAATTAGAGAAATTACTGATTCAGTTGATATAAATATTTCGGTTCTACAAGGAATATAAAGGTTAATCTGATGCCTTCGAACTTGATCGATGACGTTATCAAAGTCATATCGGTACAAATACACCGTGAGAAAGGGAAGGTGTTAAGATATTATTGTTTTTTTCATCAATTCTTTGCCCTCCTCTGTCATATTTGACTCAATACGAAAATATTTTGTCACTGTTACACCTACGTAACCAAGGTAACCTGTACTGTAAAACGATACGTTGGCCATCATTATCAATGAAGATAACCAATTTAATCACAATTTTAGTATTTATCACTCATTTTCATATTTTTTTTGCCAATGAAGTTTTTCGCAATGATTCACATACACTTAATAGCCACTGCAATGAAAACATTGGATTTATGATTGTGGTATTATAGGAAATAACATCTTGTTTTTGCAAATGTGATTGAAGCACGTGGTAACGAGCGTTGGCGTGTGACACACGATGACATCTGTTGTTTATAGAGAAACACCTATTTTGTCTCTCGTTATTGTTTTACAACATATCTCATTACCGTATCAAACTCCTGTTTTGTGTAAAAATAATTTGAATGTTTTTGTCTTAGACAGGTGTGGCGAACGTTTTTAGTTTGTTTTATATGATTTTTGTTGTGTTTTAATTCCTTTATGGTTCAGTCTCGGCCTATATTTTATAAACTTAATACAAATAATGAAAGTCAATTAGGGATATCGAGCTGAAAATATCAAAAGCTGTTAAAAGGTGTATCGGTAGAAAAAAAAGTTATAAAATACAAACTCAGCGAGCTTGTTCAAGTGATGGCATCTAGTGTAAATTACCAATAATTTCATTTTATACGTTCTTGCACATCACCGCTACCTGTGTTTAGATATGTTTTTGACACAATAACCAGTGATAATTAGAAGAATATCAGCTTTATTAGTGTGGTTAATTTTTTATTAGGTCATCAAGTAAGTCCCAAGTGACTTATTCTAATCGCCTTTTGTCCGTCGTCGTCTGCAGTGCGTCGTCCGTCGTATGGTGATAAACAATTTACTTTTTTGACTTCTTCCAAAACTACTGAACCAAATTTGTTGAAATTTTGCAGAAACCTTCCATAGCCAAAGGTCAACCAAAATTGTGAATTATATGGTCCCAGCCCCCAGGGGTCTGAGGGGTGGGACCAAAAGGGGTTAAATAGGTTAAAATTTCAAAAGTCTTCTTCTGAAATTACAGAAATGGCAGAATCAAATACTCTTCATAGATTGAAAGGTCTCAAGGCCCTCCAAAAAATTTGTGAATTATATGACCCTGGGGTCTCGGGTTTCCCCCTGGGGAGGGGGTTAAGTTTACAATAGTTTATATAGTGAAAACACATTTTGGAGCATTATTTGGTCATTTATAATAGAAAATTTGTTAAATCTTGTCAGAATTATTCATATGAAATGGCCATTAAATTCTATAAACAAATTTTCCATAACTGACCCCAAGGGGCCTTAGGGGCGGGACCAAAAAGGGTAAAATAGACTAAAGCTTTAAAAATCTTCTTCCGAAATTCTGGAACTGGTAGAATCAAACACTCTTCATAGACGGAGAGGTCTTAAGGTCCTTTACAAAAATTGTGAATTATATGACCCTGGGGTTTCATGTTTCCCCCTGGGGAGGGGGTCAAGTTAAAGGGACAATTCAGTCTAAGAGAACGTTAAAATTTGTACATGTATCGGAAAAAAACCAGTTCTAATGGTAATTAGATCAGTCGGTTTTACTGTGATATGCCTGAAAAGCCCACGGTGGCGACTTGTGTGTGAAATGTTCAAAATCGCTCGCTGTCCGCCATTACACACTGTGGTCAAACTTCTTGTATGCCGAACCCTGTCCCTTGCTCGTAGGGTAATGCAACTTTTGTCTACAACTGCTCAAATTGCTCTGACAGTAGTGTGTTTACCTTATTAGGTGCATTGTCTTGCCTAAAATCATTTTATCACCTTCTCAATGGTTATGTAGTTCATTTCTTTAACGGGCGTGACTTTGGCTCGGGTAAAGGTACAGCGTTCATATTGTACCTGCTTAATCGTATTGATCAACGATTTGTAATTACAACGATATAAATTAAAATACTTAACAATGTCGAGGAATTTATAAATGTTTTACGTTATATGTTTCATAAGAAATGTAGAACAATACATTTATGCTATATTTTGCTTCTTGGTTATGTAAAAGAATTAGCCTGAGTGAATTGTCTCTTTAACTATAGTTTATATAGGATAAACACATTTATGAATGTTATTTGCTTATTTTTCATAGGAAATTAGTCAATCTGGGTTAGAATTTTTAGCCTGAGATAGCTTTTTATCGTCATATCCATATTGTGCCTGGCCAACCCCCAGGGGTGTTAGGGGCGCGGGCCAAGAGGGGTCAAATAGGCTAAATCTTCAAAAATCTTCTTATGAATTCACAGATTTGATGGAAACAGATACTCTTCATGGATTGGAAGGTCATAAGGCCCTTTACAAAAATTGTGAATTTCATGCCCCTGGGATCTCAGACTTTCCCCGGGGGAGGGGGTCAAATTTACTGTAGTTTATATAGGAAAAACACATTTATGAACATTATTTGCTTAGTTTTAATAGGAGATGAGTCAAACTGGGTTAGAATTATTAGCCTGAAATAGCATTTTAACACCATATCCATATTGGTCCTGGCTGACCCCCAGGGACCAGAGGGGCGGGGCCAAAATGGGTCAAAATGGCTAAAATTTCAAAAATCTGCTTCTGAATTCACAGTTTTGATGGAACCATCTTCATAGATTAAAAAGTGAAATTTATAAAATCACTGACACTGACTGACTTCTAGTTTGGTCTTTTTGTTTAATGTTGGCAAAGTAAATTGGAATTTTAAGCAAAGGTTTGGTAACATAATATACTAACTATCAAAATGAAAAACAAAAAATAAAAATTCTTATTCGAAGGTTCAACTTTAAAGTTTATTCTGGAAGAAAGCTATTCCAAATGAATGGAAAGATAAGCTAAAGGGAGATAACGCACGTACGACTGTACTGTGCTGTAGAGGTATGTGGGAAGCTATTTTTCAACTAGAAAATACTGGTTCGATTTATCATGGATTATTTGAATTTATCAATAATAAAATCATAGAGAATGATGAAAAAATATACAAATGGAAATTATTTAATAATATCCTTCCAAATGGAATTTTGCTTAAAAGATGGAATACTATTGAGGATGATACATGTTTGATATGTAAAATTAAGGATGATTATAAACACTATTTTATTGAATGTCAATGTGTAGATGCTTTGTGGAATTTAATCCATTTATTTTTAGAAAAATATTACTACAATGTACAATTAAGGAAAATGATGTTCATTGTTATAGGTTATAAGATTGCTGATCAGAATTACAGCGAATTTAATGTTCTTTTGTCCTTAATTGGCTATACAATATACAAACATTATCATATTTCTAACAGAAGAGTTGACAATTGTTCTATTGTTTCCCTATTCAAACTATATCTCGATAGAAAGTTACTGTTACAACGATACAGAGATATGAAATTATTAAAGAATATGTCAATGTACTTAAATGAAGAACAAAATAATTAAAAAGATGATTAAAAGAATAAATGAATAAAATATTGTGCAATGATAAATAAACCTTGGGGCTCTGAGCGCTTCGCACTTAAAATGTAGATATAACAGTTTAATGCATAGATTTTAAATGTTTAAAGATGTGGTCGAGATAAAATCGTAGTTGATGATAAGAGATAGTTGTAAAGGAGAGAAGGTGGTCGAGGTGAAATGGTAGATGAGACGAGATGGTTGTAAAAGTGAGATTGCGGTTGAGACGAGATGGTGGTAGAAGTGAGATCGCGGTAGAAGTGAGATGAGACGAGAGCGCTTGAGACGAGATGGTGGAGTGATATGGCAGTAGAAGTGAGATAGCGGTTGAGACGAGATGATGGAGTGATATGGCGGATGAGACGAGATGACTAAATTGAGATGGTGAGATAATGGTTGATACATATACGAGATGTTAGTTGGGATGAGAGGAGAGAGATAAGTAGAGAGCATGCTGGGATGTATGTATAAGAATTATATTGAAACTGAATGTGTAAAATCCAAGAGTCAAAACGGAAAAATAATACTTGTTTTATATACGTCGAGACTATATGTGTGAGATTAGATACAGGTGTAATGAGCCAATATCTGAGCACAAAAAAAAATAAAAAAAGTTTATTCTGATTCTAAATACTTTTTACAGATTTGAACCAACTTTGCAATGCTCTTTCTTTAGCAGCACTCAGGTGACCGTCAAGGCCTCTTGGGCCTCTTGTTAAGGCTGTTTGTAACTTCATTGATGATTAAGTGGTTAGAACCACAGGTAGAAGGATCCAGTACTTGATCCAGAAAATTTTTTGAGCGGTGAAAATGGAAAGGACCACACTTTGTTTTCTAGAAATCCATTCCTATTATAGAGAAGGATTCCATTTTATCTGAGAAAGACCCCACTTATGGAACACCTTGTGCAAACGCTGCTATAAGGCAGTTGAAATATAATATGTTTGAAAGTTTGAGATTAAACAATTGATCCTTTGAGCTATTTGAAATGTTGGTTAACGGCCGATGTAATTTTTTATTTTCTGCAAACCCATTTTTAACCTCCGCAAACGTATTTGTGGGGGATATTAAATTGGTCTCCGTCTGTTCGACATTCTTTTACTGGCTATAACTCAAAAACTATTCATCACAGCTCCATGAAACTTTCTGTTATATATTACCGTAAAACACGGTTATAACGAACCTCTGCAAGGGGACCAGCAAAATCACTTCATTATAAGCATAGTTTGTTATACAAAGGAACCATTATGGGGAATTAAAGTCATTACGTTTGTTCGGAATTAAAGTCATTACGTTTGTTCGTTATAAACATGTTTTACTGTCAAGTAATAAGTAGATGGCAGTTCATAGACTGATGAATGCCAACTGCGCTTGGTAAGGTTACATAGTTAGTAGGGCTGCAGTAAAAGTGGAAATACACTGAGGTGCCCGCTAATGCAGGTGTGATCGCTAATGCAGGTTGATCGCTAATGCAGGTTGGCCCGCTAATGCAGGTGTGATCGCTAATGCAGGTTGATCGCTAATGCAGGTTGGATTATAAAAGCCATTTAATGTACAATACTGTAGCCGCATGTTCAGGGGATCATAATAATACACTATACCGTTGTTAAGGTGTCTCCACTCTCACCTACAAATCAGTGTTGTAATAAAAAGTTACCACTCAAACATTACATTAAGGTGTTATGTAACACGGACCATTAGTTAACTTCAAAATGAAGAGTTCCCTCGGGCAAAACAAACTCATATTAAATAGCTGGCTAAGTATAATTGTTTGATTGAAGGCGATAGTTGTATTTTGGAGCCATTATCATTTTATGCCCGTGGCCTATTGTTCCGCTGTTCATCTGAGCTCCATTGTTTGCTTGACCTTTGACCCTAGCTATTGTGTTGCTGTGACCGTTGGGAGTTGTGTGATTGCTGGTTATTGTCCGAAGATCAAATAAGCGACAATAACAGCTGTTTTACTGCTGAGGTTTATCTGTAAAAAATACACCAGTGTCGGACAGGTCAGTGTGACCTGGACTTGTACCCATATACACTTTGTACTCTTATGATTACTTGTTAACGCTCTGTGAATGTTAAAGATGATTTTTAAAGATGCTCCACCGCCGACAGAGAAAATAATATTCAACATTTGAACACTAATTGATGTTTAATCGTATACATATATGTCTAATTAACACAAAAAAAAATAACATGAAATAATTATTTTGCCTTTGGTGCATGCGCAATTAGTACTTCATTCCATATAGGTTAAACAGAACGTAGTGCGACAGATTTTTTTCGGGATGCAATTTTTTTTTTTTTATATTTATAACTTGAAGTAAAATTAAAAGCTCAAACTTTTAAATGGTGGTAATAGTGTAAAGTTAGTAACTTTAATAACTGAAAAAAATACTTAATCGTCTGATCCTGTTTTTGATAGTAAAAAATACCATTTGTCAGCGATGGAGCATCTTCAATATATTCCTGTTCGGGTTTTTGATGTGCTAATTAAGTGAAATTAGCATTTTTTTGTATATCTTATTTTCCACACATTGGCTGCATAGAACCATAAAGTGTTATACATCATTGAATAGTACATTACCTGAATTTCATTTTTCTAAATATAGTTTTCATTTTTGATCTTTATGGTAGTAAAGGTCAAAGGTCAAAGATCACCAAAATCAACTTTTTATTGAAGAAAACTTCACAATTTTGCTTTTCTGGATCATTTAACGGGCGGATCAACAAACAAACTGTAAATTTGAAGTTTCAATGTAAACTACAGATAATTCTGAAGATAATCCTATGAAATAGGCCATTAATTATGATCATCAAAATTTTGGCAAAGAGAATATCTGTGTGACCTTCGAAGAAAATAGCAGCTAAAATGACAATATTGGCAGCAAAATCATGTATTGATTAAGTTAATAGTTACTCATAACATAGTAAAACATTTAATTGATAAAGATATGAGTTACCTACGGTAATTAAAAAATCAAAATAGTATGAAATTAAATTAAATGCATATGTATATAATATTGATATTATTATATATGTGCATAGGCAAGAAACAAGGGAGGTAATTCATATTCTTGCACACTAGTCATTGTTTTGGAGGAAACATTTGCATTTACTCCCAATTTGTTATAAACTTGGAACATGAAAGATGGTGAAACATCTTTGTCGAAAGACATTTTTTCCATTCATTTTACTGAGATGACAATGTTTATTTTTACAAATCGATATACAATGTATATAGTATATATATTAATCAAAGTACTGAGATTACTTATGGTATTAATTGAGAAGCAGAAACAAAACACAGGGGCACGCAATTTATGACAGAAACGTTTACTAGTAATTTGATACGTATGTCATTTAAAAGTATTTGAGACCTTTTGATATGCACGTGTATATCATGACGTTTCAAGTGGCTTCCCGTATTATTTTTTGTGAAAAATTAATTATACATATATGTTATAAAATTCGGTTAGCTTTTTTATTATCATTATTGTTATATAAACACAGACTTTACCTAAGAAGCCAATGATATATTATATATAATATAAGAATCGGTTAGCTTGTAAGAATAATAATAAAAAGAAAAAACAGAACAAAAACAATAGGGATTTCCATCCTGAATGGAAATCCCTAATAATATCTAATTTATCTTGAAAACAATTTATATATCATCATCAGATTATGGGCTCTGATTCTGATACTAGAGTCAACATTTTAATGCAAACAAATTCAGTTTGTCAATCTATTACCAATAGTTCTATATTCAACGTATCCTCAGTCCCTTCAAAGCGGATCCAGAACACCTGTTCATCTGTGCACGAGATCTACATGTACATGTACACGTACGTGCAATAGAACTATGCCTATCACGACATACTCGTCTCAACTACTCGACTGAACATGTACTTTGTACGTGTAATGTACCTGCTACTAGTCCCGCTATTTCACACATTTTGAAGTAAGCAAGTTGAAATCTATCTGTTTTATAAATGTTTGATGATTGTACTGGTTTCAGCAACGTTTAAACCTAACATTAAGTGCTAATTGATGCTTCAAAAATTGATGAGCGTTTATCATGCATCGTTTCTATGGACGCTCAAGACTTAAAAAAGGGACAATACTCTAGATTGTTATATTATACATAAACAGAATTTGAAGTACTTTCACATATGCCTTACAAATTTTTTTCAGTGGTAATTATAACTGATTTCACCAAAAGGGAGTTTCCGAGGCTGCAGCGTTTACCGTCCGAGGCCAGAATAACCCGTAATCTCGCATTCAGCATCCAATAATATGAAGGCAATGTTATTTTTAGATCTCACCCTAGCAAAATACATACATCATTTTGAGTAGTTTCATTAAATTCTATCTCTGTAATCTTCAGCAACATTATATATATTTCGATTTAATTTAGATAAACATCACCCAATCTTCTCCTCCGGGATAATGACGTTACTATAAACGTAACTGAAACGTAACGTCATTATGTTACACTTTTGTAAGTAACATCACGATTTTTCATTTGAGTAGGTTAAGTAAAATCGCGATTATTATTATTACCGTATTTTCCCTATTAAGAGCGCCTCCTCTAATAAGGGCGCCCCCACGTTTTTTGCTGAAAAAATCAGCTAATTTCATACAATTTTGTGCCAGATTGTGACGCTAATAAAATACTGTTTCACATCAATCTGATGCTTAACAGATATCCGATCAGCTATAAATGTATTGCACTGGGCAACTTAGGACATCTTTGCCAAGTGTTTACACATAGAAACAGCGAGAATTCCATGTTCAAAACAAAACGTGTCGCTTGAATGCCCCACACACGTGTATGGATGAAGACTAACTGGCAACAACATTTTAGCGATGTCTATACAGGTTTTATGAATACTTACTGTATGTCTATGATAAAGGTTACTAAATAACAGGCATGTTATCATTTCTAAGCATTTAATTGTGTGCTCTTGTCAGTATTTCCCATCTGCCACAAAACGAAAGTAGCGATCGAAAGCACCGTCCGCCATTTTGTGTGCGCATGGTAAACAAACAGGCTAGCATAAAATGCCAAAATTCCGTGAAACATACATATTTAACCAATGTTTAATACTTCTGGTGCATACATTTCTTCATAATTATGTAATTTCAATACTTACTTGACTTCAAAACGTAATTTGGCTATAGTAAGTTTCAGAAAAATACGAAACTAAAAGCAAGATGACTATAGTCTGTTTCAGAAAAAAAACATCTAAAAATGGTCTCAAATAACGGCGCCCCCCTAGGCCATTTACCCGCGCCCGGCGCCCTCATTAGGGAAAATACGGTATTCTTATTTCTTCCACTTTCTTCTGCCGCATGGGTTTCCGCAGCTTTTCTCAGAAACTACTGGGCGGATTATCACGAAACTTTACATACATACTCATTAGGGTGTGGGATTGTGCATAAAGGTTTTTTTTTCCAAACCGGAAGTCCAAGATGGCCGCCAGGGCCCATTTCCTGTTTTCAGGTTTAGGTCTCCGATCTCAATGAAAATTGGTCTTTGGGGGTTTTAAGGGATGGCGAACATCATGAAAACATTGAGTGAAGATTTTTGGTATTCCAAGATGGCTGCTGGCCCACTTCCTGTTTTCAGGTTTTGGTCTCCGATCTCAAAGAAAATTGGTATGTAGAGGTTTTAAGGGGTGGCGAACATCATGAAAACATTTTCGTGAAGATTTTTGGTATTCCAAGATGGCTGCTGGCCCACTTCCTGTTTTCAGGTTTTGGTCTCCGATCTCAAAGAAAATTGGTATGTAGAGGTTTTAAGGGGTGGCGAACATCATGAAAACATTTTCGTGAAGATTTTTGGTATTCCAAGATGGCTGCTGGCCCACTAACTGTTTTCAGGTTTCTGTCTCTGATCTCAAAGAAAATTGGTATGTAGAGGTTTCAAGGGATGGCGAACAACATGCAAACATTTTCCTAAAGATTTTAGTATTCCAAGATGGCTGCTAGCCCACTTCCTGTTTTCAGGTTTCGGTCTTCTATCTCAATGAAAATTAGTTAATAGGGGTTTTAAGGGATGGCGAAGAACATGCAAACATTTCGTAGAGATTTTGGTATTCCAAGATGGCCACTGGCCCACTTCCTCTTTTCAAGTTTCGATCTCCGATCTCAATGAAAATTGGTCTATAGGATTATTTAGGGATGGCGAACAACATGCAAATGTTTTTGTAAAGATTTTGCTATTCCAAGATGTCCGCTGGCTCATTTCCTGTTCTTCAGGTGTCGATCTCCTATTTCAATGAAAATTAGTCTACAGGGGTTTCGAGGGATGGCGAGCAACATAAAAAACATTTTTGTGAAGATTTTTGGTATTCCAAGATGGCCACTGGGGTAACTTCCTGTTTTTAGCTCACCTGGCCCGAAGGGCCGGTGAGCTTATGTCATGGCACGGCGTCCGTCCGTCCGTCCGTCGTCCAACGTCCGTCCGTCCGTCCGTCCGTCCGTCCGTCCGTCAACATTTCCTTTAAATCGCTACTAGTCATAGAGTTCTGCATGGATTGTAACCAAATTTGGCCACAAACATCCTTGGGGGAAGGGAGAACAGAACTTGTATAAATTTTGGCTCTGTCCCCCCCGGGGCAGGAGGGGCGGGGCCCAATAGGGGAAATAGAGGTAAATCCTATAAATCGCTACTTGTCCTAGAGTTCTGCATGGTTTTTAACCAAATTTGACCACAAACATCCTTGGGGGAGGGGGAACAGAACTTGTATAAATTTTGGCTCTGGTCCCCCAGGGGCAGGAGGGGCGGGGCCCAATAGGGGTAATAGAGGTAAATCCTTTAAATCGCTACTTGTCCTAGAGTTCTGCATGGATTGTAACCAAAATTAGCCACAAACATCCTTGGGGGAAGGGGAACAGAACTTGTATAAATTTTGGCTCTGATCCCCCGGGGGCAGGAGGGGCGGAGCCCAATAGGGGAAATAGAGGTAAATCCTTTAAATCGCTACAAGTCATAGAGTTTAGATGAATGGAATGTAACCAAATTTGGCCACAAACATCCTTTGGGGAGGGGGAACAGAACTTGTATGAATTTTGGCTCTGACCCCCCAGGGGCAGGAGGGGCGGGGCCCAATAGGGGAAATAGAGGTAAATCCTTTAAATCGCTACTAGTCATAGAGTTCTACATGAATTGAACCAAATTCTGCCACAAACATCCTTGGGGGAAGGGGAACAGAACTTGTATAAATTTTGACTCTGGTCCCCTGGGGGCAGGAGGGGCGGGGCCCAATAGGGGAAATAGAGGTTAATCCTTTAAATCGCTACTAGTCATAGAGTTCTGAATGGAATGTAACCAAATTTGGCCACAAACATCCTTTAGGGAAGGGGAACAGAACTTGTATCAATTTTGGCTCTGATCCCCCGGGGCAGGACGGGCTGAGCCCAATAGGGGAAATAGAGGTAAATCCTTTAAATCGCTACAAGTCATAGAGTTCTGAATGGAATAAAACCAAATTTGGCCACAAACATCCTTGGGGGAAGGGGAACAGAACTTGTATAAATTTTGGCTCTGACCCCCCCGGGGGCAGGAGGGGCGGGGCCCAATAGGGGTAATAGAGGTAAATCCTTTAAATCGCTTCTTGTCATAGAGCTCTGAATGGAATGTAACCAAATTCTGCCACAAACATCCTTGGGGGAAGGGGAACAGAACTTGTATAAATTTTGACTCTGGTCCCTGGGGGCAGGAGGGGCGGGGCCCAATAGGGGAAATAGAGGTTAAATCCTTTAAATCGCTACTAGTCATAGAGTTCTGAATGGAATGTAACCAAATTTGGCCACAAACATCCTTTAGGGAAGGGGAACAGAACTTGTATCAATTTTGGCTCTGATCCCCCGGGGGCAGGACGGGCTGAGCCCAATAGGGGAAATAGAGGTAAATCCTTTAAATCGCTACAAGTCATAGAGTTCTGAATGGAATAAAACCAAATTTGGCCACAAACATCCTTGGGGGAAGGGGAACAGAACTTGTATAAATTTTGGCTCTGCCCCCCCGGGGGCAGGAGGGGCGGGGCCCAATAGGGGTAATAGAGGTAAATCCTTTAAATCGCTTCTTGTCATAGAGCTCTGAATGGAATGTAACCAAATTCTGCCACAAACATCCTTGGGGTAAGGGAAACAGAACTTGTGTAAATTTTGGCTCTGGTGCCCAGGGGGCAGGAGGGGCGGGGCCCAATAGGGGAAATAGAGGTAAATCCTTTAAATCGCTACTAGTCATAGAGCTCTGAATGGAATGTAACCAAATTTGGCCACAAACATCCTTTAGGGAAGGGGAGCAGAAATTGTATAAATTTTGGCTCTGGTCCCCCGGGAGCAGGAGGGGCGGGGCCCAATAGGGGAAATAGAGGTAAATCCTTTAAATCGCTACTAGTCATAGAGTTCTACATGAATTGTAACCAAATTCTGCCACAAACATCCTTGGGGAAGGGGAACAGAACTTGTATAAATTTTGACTCTGGTCCCCTGGGGGCAGGAGGGGCGGGGCCCAATAGGGGAAATAGAGGTAAATCCTTTAAATCGCTACAAGTCATAGAGTTCTGAATGGAATATAACCAAATTTGGCCACAAACATCCTTGGGGGAAGGGGAACAGAACTTGTATAAATTTTGGCTCTGACCCCCCGGGGCAGGAGGGGCGGGGCCCAATAGGGGTAATAGAGGTAAATCCTTTAAATCGCTTCTTGTCATAGAGCTCTGAATGGAATGTAACCAAATTCTGCCACAAACATCCTTGGGGTAAGGGAAACAGAACTTGTGTAAATTTTTGACTCTGGTGCCCAGGGGGCAGGAGGGGCGGGGCCCAATAGGGGAAATAGAGGTAAATCCTTTAAATCGCTACTAGTCATAGAGCTCTGAATGGAATGTAACCAAATTTGGCCACAAACATCCTTGGGGGAAGGGGAACAGAACTTGTATAAATTTTGGCTCTGGTCCCACGGGGGCAGGAGGGGCGGGGCCCAATAGGGGTAATAGAGGTAAATCCTTTAAATCGCTACTAGTCATAGAGTTCTGAATGGAATGTAACCAAATTTGGCCACAAACATCCTTGGGGAAGGGGAACAGAACTTGTATAAATTTTGGCTCTGGTCCCACGGGGGCAGGAGGGGCGGGGCCCAATAGGGGTAATAGAGGTAAATCCTTTAAATCGCTACTTGTCCTAGAGTTCTGCATGGAATTTTAACCAAATTTTACCACAAACATCCTTGGGGAAAGGGGAACAGAACTTGTATAAATTTTGGCTCTGGCCCCCCAGGGGCAGGAGGGGCGGGGCCCAATAGGGGTAATAGAGTTAAATCCTTTAAATCGCTACTTGTCCTAGAGTTCTGCATGGATTGTAACCAAAATTAGCCACAAACATCCTTGGGGGAAGGGGAACAGAACTTGTATAAATTTTGGCTCCGATCCCCCAGGGGCAGGAGGGGCGGAGCCTAATAGGGGAAATAGAGGTAAATCCTTTAAATCGCTACAAGTCATAGAGTTCTTGAATGGAATGTAACCAAATTTGGCCACTGGCCACAAACATCCTTGGGGGAAGGGGAACAGAACTTGTATAAATTTTGGCTCTGGACCCCCCGGGGCAGGAGGGGCGGGGCCCAATAGGGGAAATAGAGGTAAATCCTTTAAATCGCTACTAGTCATAGAGTTCTGAATGGAATGTAACCAAATTTGGCCACAAACATCCTTTGGGGGAAGGGGAACAGAACTTGTATAAATTTTGGCTCTGGTCCCCCGGGGGCAGGACGGGCGGGGCCCAATAGGGGAAATAGAGGTAAATCCTTTAAATCGCTACTAGTCATAGAGTTCTGAATGGAATGTAACCAAATTCTGCCACAAACATCCTTGGGGGAAGGGGAACAGAACTTGTATAAATTTTGGCTCTGTCCCCCCGGGGGCAGGAGGGGCGGGGCCCAATAGGGGTAATAGAGGTAAATCCTTTAAATCGCTCTTAGTCATAGAGCTCTGAATGGAATGTAACCAAATTCTGCCACAAACATCCTTGGGGTAAGGGAAACAGAACTTGTGTAAATTTTGACTCTGGTGCCCAGGGGGCAGGAGGGGCGGGGCCCAATAGGGGAAATAGAGGTAAATCCTTTAAATCGCTACTAGTCATAGAGCTCTGAATGGAATGTAACCAAATTTTGGCCACAAACATCCTTTAGGGAAGGGGAGCAGAAATTGTATAAATTTTGGCTCTGGTCCCCCGGGGAGCAGGAGGGGCGGGGCCCAATAGGGGAAATAGAGGTAAATCCTTTAAATCGCTACTAGTCATAGAGTTCTACATGGAATTGTAACCAAATTCTGCCACAAACATCCTTGGGGGAAGGGGAGCAGAAATTGTATAAATTTTGACTCTGGTCCCCCAGGGGAGCAGGAGGGGCGGGGCCCAATAGGGGAAATAGAGGTAAATCCTTTAAATCGCTACTAGTCATAGAGCTCTGACATGAATTGTAACCAAATTCTGCCACAAACATCCTTGGGGGAAGGGGAACAGAAATTGTAAATAAATTTTGACTCTGGTCCCCTGGGGGCAGGAGGGGCGGGGCCCAATAGGGGAAATAGAGGTAAATCCTTTAAATCGCTACAAGTCATAGAGTTCTGAATGGAATATAACCAAATTTTGCCACAAACATCCTTGGGGGAAGGGGACAGAAACTTGTATAAATTTTGGCTCTCCGACCCCCCGGGGGCAGGAGGGGCGGGGCCCAATAGGGGTAATAGAGGTAAATCCTTTAAATCGCTTCTTGTCATAGAGCTCTGAATGGAATGTAACCAAATTCTGCCACAAACATCCTTGGGGAAGGGAAACAGAACTTGTGTAAATTTTGGCTCTGGTCCCACGGGGGCAGGAGGGGCGGGGCCCAATAGGGGTAATAGAGGTAAATCCTTTAAATCGCTACTTGTCCTAGAGTTCTGAATGGAATGTAACCAAATTTGGCCACAAACATCCTTGGGGGAAGGGGAACAGAACTTGTATAAATTTTGGCTCTGGACCCCCGGGGCAGGAGGGGCGGGGCCCAATAGGGGTAATAGAGTTAAATCCTTTAAATCGCTACTTGTCATAGAGTTCTGCATGGAATGTAACCAAATTTGGCCACAAACATCCTTGGGGGAAGGGGAACAGAACTTGTGTAAATTTTGGCTCTGGTCCCCCGGGGGCAGGAGGGGCGGGGCCCAATAGGGGTAATAGAGGTAAATCCTTTAAATCGCTACTTGTCATAGAGCTCTGAATGGAAATGTAACCAAATTTGGCCACAAACATCCTTGGGGGAAGGGGAACAGAACTTGTATAAATTTTGATGGATTCACAACAACTGTCTACACAGGAAACATCCTTTACACCATCAACAACAACTTGTATAAATTTTGGCAACTGTGTCACCATAACTGTCTACACAGGACCCACCATAGGTAAATCACAGGTAAATCCTTTAGACGCTACTATCACATCACTGAACTGTCTATAACTCAAATTTCAAACATCCAAAACTGTCTATAGAAGGTATTACTGACACCATCACAAACAACTGTCCTTACTCAGGACATATCAAAATACAGCTCTTGTTCTCCCATAAACAAAATTATGTACTACATGGATATAATATATACCACTACAGTGTACACCATAACAACAAATGTCATACATGGAAAATAATACACTAACTGCTATGCTACACCATCACAACAATCTGTCTACACTGGGACATCTCACACAACAGCTCTGTTCACCATCACAAACTACTGTCTACCACAGCGTCAATCACTCACTTACCTGTGTAAACCATCAAAATCTGTCTACACAGGTCATCTCTACCAACTGCTCTTGTACACAAATCACAACAACTGTCTACACACTGGACATATCACAACAAGCTACAGTTCAACCTTCCACAAACCAACTGTCCTAACAGGAACATCTCACCAACAGTGCACACCATCGCCAACGCACTATCTACACAGTACCATTAACCATATACATTATGTACTCCCATCACAAAACTGTCTACACTGAGACATTCTCGACACATCTATGTACAACCATCACAAACAACTGACACCATCCCAACAACTGTCTACACAGGATATCTCACCAACAGCTGTTTACCCATCTCAACAAACTGTCTTACACGGGACATCTCTCCAACATATCTGTACACCATCACTTCAACTGTCTCACAGGACATCTTCAACCAACAGTGTACACAATCACAACAACTGTGCTACACTGGTTCATCTCAACATCAGCATCGTTTAACACCATCAAAAACAACTGTCATTACACACTGGACATAACTTAACACAACATGTGTATAACCCCATCACAACAAACTAGTATACTTCAGGACATCTCACCACACAATCTGTACAACCATACACAACAACTGTCTACACAGGGACATCATCACCAAATATCTGTACACCATCACAACTGACTGTCTACACAGGACATCTCACCAACACGCTCTGTACACCATCACAACAAAACTGTCTACACTGGACATCTCACCAACAGTATTACACATCACAACAACTGTATACACAGGACATTATATCAACATATCTGTACACCATCACTGACTGTATACACCATCCCAACATCATCTACACCAAAACAGGCTGGAAAATTATCTACAACATATCTGTAACACCATCACAACAACTGTCTACACAGGACATCTCACCAACAGCTCTTTACACCATCCCACAACAACTGTCTACACATGGTCATCTCACCAACAGCTCTCTTTACACCATCACAACAACTGTCTACACAGGACATCTCTCAACAGACTCTTTACACCATCACAACAACTGTCTACACAGAGACATCTCACACAACAGCATCTTTACACCTTCACTAACAAACTGTCTACACAGGACATCTCTCACCAACATATCTGTACACCACAACAACAACTGTCTTACACAGGACATCTCAACCATACATATCTGATACACCATCACAATAAAACAAATTCTACATCCACAGGGGACATTCACCAACTAGCTACTTTATTGTACACCATCTCAACATCATGTTCTACACTGGACATACTCACCAACTGTGTACAACCATTCACAAACAACTGTCTACCAGGACATACTCCACCAACACGTGTACACCATTACAACAAACTGTATACACCCACAACTCACTCACACTAATCTGCTCTTTATACATCCATCATCAACATACTGTCTACACAAGGACAATCTCACCAACATATCTGTACACCATCACAAATTACTGTTCTAACACGGGGACATATCAATCCAACATACACACGTTGACATCTCACCAACAGTGTACAGCTCTTTCACCATCACAACAACTGTCTACACAGGACATCTCACCAACAGTGTACACCATCACAACAACTGTTCTACACAGGACATATCACCAAACATTATCTGTACACCATCACATAACAACTGTCTACACAGAACATCTCGCCAACATATCTGTACACATCCAACAACAACTGTATCTACATACAGACATGTCTAACCAACATCTCTGAACACCATCCCATACAACTGTCTACACAGGATTATCTCACCAACAGCATCTTTACACCATCACAACAACTGTCTACCACAGGTCTCACACACATCTGACAACAGTCTACACAGGACAACCAACATTTCTGTACACCATCACAACAACTGTCTACACAGGACATCTCACCAACAGTGTACACCATCACAACAACTGTCTACACAGGACATCTCACCAACAGCATCTGTACACCATCACAACAACTGTCTACACAGGACATCTCACCAACATGTGACTGTACACCATCACAACCCAACTGTCTACACAGGACAATCTCACCAACATATCTGTACTCCATCAACAACAACTGTCTACACAGGACATCTCACCAACAGCTTCTTGTACACCATCACAACAACTGTCTACACAGGACATCTCACAACATATCTGTACACCATCACAACAACTGTCTACACAGGACATCTCACCAACATATCTGTACACCATCACAACAACTGTCTACACAGGACATCTCACCAACATATCTGTACACCATCACAACAACTGTCTACACAGGACATCTCACCAACAGATCTGTACACCATCACAACAACTGTCTACACAGGACATCTCACCAACAGCTCTGTACACCATCACAACAACTGTCTACACAGGACATCTCACCAACATATCTGTACACCATCACAACAACTGTCTACACAGGACATCTCACCAACAGCTCTTTACACCATCCATCACAACAACTGTCTACACAGGACATCTCACCAACATATCTGTACACCATCACAACAACTGTCTACACAGGACATCTCACCAACAGCTCTGTACACCATCACAACAACTGTCTACACAGGACATCTCACCAACAGCTATCTGTACACCATCACAACAACTGTCTACACAGGACATCTCACCAACAGCTCTTTGTACACCATCACAACAACTGTCTACACAGGACATCTCACCAACAGTCTGTACACCATCACAACAACTGTCTACACAGGACATCTCACCAACAGCTCTTTACACCATCACAACAACTGTCTACACAGGACATCTCACCAACAGCTCTGTACACCATCACAACAACTGTCTACACAGGACATCTCACCAACAGTGTACACCATCACAACAACTGTCTACACAGGACATCTCACCAACATATCTGTACACCATCACAACAACTGTCTACACAGGACATCTCACCAACAGTGTACACCATCACAACAACTGTCTACACAGGACATCTCACCAACAGTCTGTACACCATCACAACAACTGTCTACACAGGACATCTCACCAACAGTCTGTACACCATCACAACAACTGTCTACACAGGACATCTCACCAACAGCTCTGTACACCATCACAACAACTGTCTACACAGGACATCTCACCAACAGTGTACACCATCACAACAACTGTCTACACAGGACATCTCACCAACATCTGTACACCATCACAACAACTGTCTACACAGGACATCTCACCAACAGCTCTGTACACCATCACAACAACTGTCTACACAGGACATCTCACCAACATATCTGTACACCATCACAACAACTGTCTACACAGGACATCTCACCACAACAATCTGTACACCATCACAACAACTGTCTACACAGGACATCTCACCAACAGTCTGTACACCATCACAACAACTGTCTACACAGGACATCTCACCAACATATCTGTACACCATCACAACAACTGTCTACACAGGACATCTCACCAACAGTGTACACCATCACAACAACTGTCTACACAGGACATCTCACCAACAGCTCTGTACACCATCACAACAACTGTCTACACAGGACATCTCACCAACAGCTCTGTACACCATCACAACAACTGTCTACACAGGACATCTCACCAACAGCTCTGTACACCATCACAACAACTGTCTACACAGGACATCTCACCAACATATCTGTACACCATCACAACAACTGTCTACACAGGACATCTCACCAACATATCTGTACACCATCACAACAACTGTCTACACAGGACATCTCACCAACAGCTCTGTACACCATCACAACAACTGTCTACACAGGACATCTCACCAACATATCTGTACACCATCACAACAACTGTCTACACAGGACATCTCACCAACAGATCTGTACACCATCACAACAACTGTCTACACAGGACATCTCACCAACAGCTCTGTACACCATCACAACAACTGTCTACACAGGACATCTCACCAACAGTGTACACCATCACAACAACTGTCTACACAGGACATCTCACCAACATATCTGTACACCATCACAACAACTGTCTACACAGGACATCTCACCAACATATCTGTACACCATCACAACAACTGTCTACACAGGACATCTCACCAACAGTGTACACCATCACAACAACTGTCTACACAGGACATCTCACCAACATATCTGTACACCATCACAACAACTGTCTACACAGGACATCTCACCAACATATCTGTACACCATCACAACAACTGTCTACACAGGACATCTCACCAACAGCTCTGTACACCATCACAACAACTGTCTACACAGGACATCTCACCAACAGTGTACACCATCACAACAACTGTCTACACAGGACATCTCACCAACAGCTCTGTACACCATCACAACAACAACTGTCTACACAGGACATCACACCAACATATCTGTACACCATCACAACAACTGTCTACACAGGACATCTCACCAACAGATCTGTACACCATCACAACAACTGTCTACACAGGACATCTCACCAACAGTGTACACCATCACAACAACTGTCTACACAGGACATCTCACCAACAGTGTACACCATCACAACAACTGTCTACACAGGACATCTCACCAACAGATCTGTACACCATCACAACAACTGTCTACACAGGACATCTCACCAACAGATCTGT
Source organism: Argopecten irradians (assembly GCF_041381155.1). Taxonomy (NCBI): domain Eukaryota; kingdom Metazoa; phylum Mollusca; class Bivalvia; order Pectinida; family Pectinidae; genus Argopecten; species Argopecten irradians. The sequence goes on from NC_091148.1 coordinate 34,449,284, forward strand.
ACACCATCACAACAACTGTCTACACAGGACATCTCACCAACAGATCTGTACACCATCACAACAACTGTCTACACAGGACATCTCACCAACACAGTGTACACCATCACAACAACTGTCTACACAGGACATCTCACCAACATATCTGTACACCATCACAACAACTGTCTACACAGGACATCTCACCAACAGCTCTGTACACCATCACAACAACTGTCTACACAGGACATCTCACCAACAGTCTGTACACCATCACAACAACTGTCTACACAGGACATCTCACCAACAGTGTACACCATCACAACAACTGTCTACACAGGACATCTCACCAACATTTGTACACCATCACAACAACTGTCTACACAGGACATCTCACCACATAACATGTACACCATCACAACAACTGTCTACACAGGACATCTCACCAACAGCTGTACACCATCACAACAACTGTCTACACAGGACATCTCACCAACAGCTCTGTACACCATCACAACAACTGTCTACACAGGACATCTCACCAACATATCTGTACACCATCACAACAACTGTCTACACAGGACATCTCACCAACATATCTGTACACCATCACAACAACTGTCTACACAGGACATCTCACCAACAGTGTACACCATCACAACAACTGTCTACACAGGACATCTCACCAACATATCTGTACACCATCACAACAACTGTCTACACAGGACATCTCACCAACATATCTGTACACCATCACAACAACTGTCTACACAGGACATCTCACCAACAGCTCTGTACACCATCACAACAACTGTCTACACAGGACATCTCACCAACATATCTGTACACCATCACAACAACTGTCTACACAGGACATCTCACCAACAGCTCTGTACACCATCACAACAACTGTCTACACAGGACATCTCACCAACATATCTGTACACCATCACAACAACTGTCTACACAGGACATCTCACCAACAGATCTGTACACCATCACAACAACTGTCTACACAGGACATCTCACCAACAGTGTACACCATCACAACAACTGTCTACACAGGACATCTCACCAACAGTGTACACCATCACAACAACTGTCTACACAGGACATCTCACCAACATATCTGTACACCATCACAACAACTGTCTACACAGGACATCTCACCAACAGTGTACACCATCACAACAACTGTCTACACAGGACATCTCACCAACAGTGTACACCATCACAACAACTGTCTACACAGGACATCTCACCAACAGTGTACACCATCACAACAACTGTCTACACAGGACATCTCACCAACAGCTCTGTACACCATCACAACAACTGTCTACACAGGACATCTCACCAACAGTCTGTACACCATCACAACAACTGTCTACACAGGACATCTCACCAACAGTCTGTACACCATCACAACAACTGTCTACACAGGACATCTCACCACAGCTCTGTACACCATCACAACAACTGTCTACACAGGACATCTCACCAACAGTCTGTACACCATCACAACAACTGTCTACACAGGACATCTCACCAACAGCTCTGTACACCATCACAACAACTGTCTACACAGGACATCTCACCAACATCTGTACACCATCACAACAACTGTCTACACAGGACATCTCACCAACAATCTGTACACCATCACAACAACTGTCTACACAGGACATCTCACCAACAGTGTACACCATCACAACAACTGTCTACACAGGACATCTCACCAACATATCTGTACACCATCACAACAACTGTCTACACAGGACATCTCACCAACAGCTCTGTACACCATCACAACAACTGTCTACACAGGACATCTCACCAACATATCTGTACACCATCACAACAACTGTCTACACAGGACATCTCACCAACAGCTCTGTACACCATCACAACAACTGTCTACACAGGACATCTCACCAACAGATCTGTACACCATCACAACAACTGTCTACACAGGACATCTCACCAACAGCTCTGTACACCATCACAACAACTGTCTACACAGGACATCTCACCAACACATCTGTACACCATCACAACAACTGTCTACACAGGACATCTCACCAACAGCTCTGTACACCATCACAACAACTGTCTACACAGGACATCTCACCAACAGCTCTGTACACCATCACAACAACTGTCTACACAGGACATCTCACCAACAGTGTACACCATCACAACAACTGTCTACACAGGACATCTCACCAACAATCTGTACACCATCACAACAACTGTCTACACAGGACATCTCACCAACAGCTCTGTACACCATCACAACAACTGTCTACACAGGACATCTCACAACATCTGTACACCATCACAACAACTGTCTACACAGGACATCTCATCACCAACAAACTGTACACCACTCACAACAACTGTCATCACACAACTGTCTACACACATCTCACCAACAGTGTACACCATCACAACAACTGTCTACACAGGACATCTCACCAACATATCTGTACACCATCACAACAACTGTCTACACAGGACATCTCACCAACACTGTACACCATCACAACAACTGTCTACACAGGACATCTCACCAACAGCTCTTGTACACCATCACAACAACTGTCTACACAGGACATCTCACCAACAGCTCTGTACACCATCACAACAACTGTCTACACAGGACATCTCACCAACATATCTGTACACCATCACAACAACTGTCTACACAGGACATCTCACCAACATATCTGTACACCATCACAACAACTGTCTACACAGGACATCTCACCAACAGTCTGTACACCATCACAACAACTGTCTACACAGGACATCTCACCAACAATCTGTACACCATCACAACAACTGTCTACACAGGACATCTCACCAACATATCTGTACACCATCACAACAACTGTCTACACAGGACATCTCACCAACATCTGTACACCATCACAACAACTGTCTACACAGGACATCTCACCAACATATCTGTACACCATCACAACAACTGTCTACACAGGACATCTCACCAACAGCTCTGTACACCATCACAACAACTGTCTACACAGGACATCTCACCAACAGATCTGTACACCATCACAACAACTGTCTACACAGGACATCTCACCAACAGCTCTGTACACCATCACAACAACTGTCTACACAGGACATCTCACCAACATATCTGTACACCATCACAACAACTGTCTACACAGGACATCTCACCAACAGATCTGTACACCATCACAACAACTGTCTACACAGGACATCTCACCAACATATCTGTACACCATCACAACAACTGTCTACACAGGACATCTCACCATCATATCTGTACACCATCACAACAACTGTCTACACAGGACATCTCACCAACATATCTGTACACCATCACAACAACTGTCTACACAGGACATCTCACCAACAGATCTGTACACCATCACAACAACTGTCTACACAGGACATCTCACCAACACTCTGTACACCATCACAACAACTGTCTACACAGGACATCTCACCAACAATCTGTACACCATCACAACAACTGTCTACACAGGACATCTCACCAACAGCTCTTTACACCATCACAACAACTGTCTACACAGGACATCTCACCAACAGTGTACACCATCACAACAACTGTCTACACAGGACATCTCACCAACATATCTGTACACCATCACAACAACTGTCTACACAGGACATCTCACCAACAGCTCTGTACACCATCACAACAACTGTCTACACAGGACATCTCACCAACATATCTGTACACCATCACAACAACTGTCTACACAGGACATCTCACCAACAGATCTGTACACCATCACAACAACTGTCTACACAGGACATCTCACCAACAGATCTGTACACCATCACAACAACTGTCTACACAGGACATCTCACCAACAGCTCTGTACACCATCACAACAACTGTCTACACAGGACATCTCACCAACAGATCTGTACACCATCACAACAACTGTCTACACAGGACATCTCACCAACACTCTGTACACCATCACAACAACTGTCTACACAGGACATCTCACCAATCTGTACACCATCACAACAACTGTCTACACAGGACATCTCACCAACAGCTCTGTACACCATCACAACAACTGTCTACACAGGACATCTCACCAACAGTGTACACCATCACAACAACTGTCTACACAGGACATCTCACCAACATATCTGTACACCATCACAATGACTGTCTACACAGGACATCTCACCAACAGTGTACACCATCACAACAACTGTCTACACAGGACATCTCACCAACATATCTGTACACCATCACAACAACTGTCTACACAGGACATCTCACCAACATCTCTGTTACACCATCACAACAACTGTCTACACAGGACATCTCACCAACAGCTCTGTACACCATCACAACAACTGTCTACACAGGACATCTCACCAACAGTCTGTACACCATCACAACAACTGTCTACACAGGACATCTCACCAACACTTGTACACCATCACAACAACTGTCTACACAGGACATCTCACCAACATCTGTACACCATCACAACAACTGTCTACACAGGACATCTCACCAACACATCTGTACACCATCACAACAACTGTCTACACAGGACATCTCACCAACATCTGTACACCATCACAACAACTGTCTACACAGGACATCTCACCAACATCTGTACACCATCACAACAACTGTCTACACAGGACATCTCACCAACAGTGTACACCATCACAACAACTGTCTACACAGGACATCTCACCATCTGTACACCATCACAACAACTGTCTACACAGGACATCTCACCAACACTCTTGTACACCATCACAACAACTGTCTACACAGGACATCTCACCAACAGTGTACACCATCACAACAACTGTCTACACAGGACATCTCACCAACAGCTCTGACACCATCACAACAACTGTCTACACAGGACATCTCACCAACATCTGTACACCATCACAACAACTGTCTACACAGGACATCTCACCAACAATCTTACACCATCACAACAACTGTCTACACAGGACATCTCACCAACAGCTCTGTACACCATCACAACAACTGTCTACACAGGACATCTCACCAACAGTGTACACCATCACAACAACTGTCTACACAGGACATCTCACCAACAGATCTGTACACCATCACAACAACTGTCTACACAGGACATCTCACCAACATATCTGTACACCATCACAACAACTGTCTACACAGGACATCTCACCAACATATCTGTACACCATCACAACAACTGTCTACACAGGACATCTCACCAACAGCTCTGTACACCATCACAACAACTGTCTACACAGGACATCTCACCAACAGCTCTTTACACCATCACAACAACTGTCTACACAGGACATCTCACCAACAGCTCTGTACACCATCACAACAACTGTCTACACAGGACATCTCACCAACAGCTCTGTACACCATCACAACAACTGTCTACACAGGACATCTCACCAACAGATCTGTACACCATCACAACAACTGTCTACACAGGACATCTCACCAACATATCTGTACACCATCACAACAACTGTCTACACAGGACATCTCACCAACATATCTGTACACCATCACAACAACTGTCTACACAGGACATCTCACCAACATATCTGTACACCATCACAACAACTGTCTACACAGGACATCTCACCAACATATCTGTACACCATCACAACAACTGTCTACACAGGACATCTCACCAACAGATCTGTACACCATCACAACAACTGTCTACACAGGACATCTCACCAACAGTGTACACCATCACAACAACTGTCTACACAGGACATCTCACCAACAGATCTGTACACCATCACAACAACTGTCTACACAGGACATCTCACCAACAGCTCTGTACACCATCACAACAACTGTCTACACAGGACATCTCACCAACAGATCTGTACACCATCACAACAACTGTCTACACAGGACATCTCACCAACAGCTCTGTACACCATCACAACAACTGTCTACACAGGACATCTCACCAACATCTCTCATGTACATATCTGTACACCATCACAACAACTGTCTACACAGGACATCTCACCAACAGATCTGTACACCATCACAACAACTGTCTACACAGGACATCTCACCAACAGTGTACACCATCACAACAACTGTCTACACAGGACATCTCACCAACATCTGTACACCATCACAACAACTGTCTACACAGGACATCTCACCAACAGTGTACACCATCACAACAACTGTCTACGCTGGATATCTCACCAACAGCTCTTTACACCATCATAACAAGTGGTGAATATCTGACACCTTAACCACTGAGACATTGTGGCTGGAGGTAGATCGAGGGCAAGTGGGTTTATGCATGGATATGTGACACCTCAACCACTGAGCCACCTCAGCAATGTTATTGTGACACAATCTATTGTTACACCCCTATTCAATCATTTCTATATAAACTTTATCGACAAAAATGTCAATAAAGGAACTGTTCTGTCGAGCGGTCCAAAGAACTGTTAAAAACAAATGTTAAAAGGTGCTGTTGGACTGCAGTGATGTCACACATACAATTCATGACGTCAATGCATTGTTTTGAGTCAATGGGTATAACAAAAATGTTATGGACTAGGTTTTTGGGCAACAGATGATTTGTTGGACCCTCACACAAACTGTTGCCCTCGATCTTCGTCCTCGGGCAACAGTTTGTCTTTGGGTCCATCAAATCATCTATTACCCTAAACCCCAGTCAATAACTGTATAATGTAGTGTTATATGTATAAAACAAGCATTAAGTCTGTTGTATTATCTCTGTAATCCTATTGTATTGGTAGGATTTTGTATACAATCATTAAATACATATTAACTAACCCATCACTGTTACCCTGAGGATTGGGACTTTAGTAAGGCTCAATGATACATCTGTTGTAAACAGATTGGACATGATGGGGCACAATTGGGGAAACAGCTTCTCATTATTAGGCGACATAAGTTACTCAAATGTCTCCTCATTATGAAGCAAAATAAGAAACTTGAACATCTTGTAATGAGGCAAAATAAGGATTTCAAATATCGTGTTATGAGACAAATAAGGATTTCAAATATCTTGTTATGAGACAAAATAAGGATTTCAAATATCTTGTAATGAGACAAAATAAGGATTTCAATATTGTGTTATGAGGTTAAATAAGGATACAAATGCATTGTTATGAGGCAAAATAAGGATTTCAAATATCTTGTTATAGGTAAAATAAGGATTTCAAATATCGTGTAGAGGTAAAATAAGATTTCAAATATCGTGTTATGAGGCAACGTAAGGATTTCAATGTATTATATGCGGCAAAATAAGATTTCAAATATCGTGTTACGAGGCAAATAAGATTTCAAATATCGTGTAATGAGACAAAATAAGGATTTCAAATATCATGTAATGAGGCAAAATAAGGATTTCAAATATCATGTAATGAGACAAAATAAGGATTTCAAATATTGTGTAATGAGGCAAAATAAGGATTTCAAATATCATGTAATGAGACAAAATAAGGATTTCAAATATTGCATAATGAGGCAAAATAAAGATTTCAAATATAGTGTAATGAGGCAAAATAAGGATTTCAAATATCATGTAATGAGACAAAATAAGGATTTCAAATATCTTGTTATGAGGCAAAATAAGGATTATAAATATCATGTTATGAGGCAAAATAAAGATTTCAAATATCTTGTAATGAGACAAAATAAGGATTTCAAATATCTTTTTTATGAGGCAAAATAAAGATATCAAATATCGTGTTAAGAGACAAAATAAAGATTTAAAATATGTTACGAGGCAAAATAAGGATTTCAAATATCATGATACGAGGCAAATAAGGATTTCAAATATCGTGTTACGAGGCAAAATAAGTATTTCAAATATCGTGTTATGAGGTAAAATAAGGATTTCAAATATCTTGTTATGAGGCATAGTAAGGATTTCAATGTATTGTTATGCGGCAAAATAAGGATTTCAAATATCGTGTAAGTAGGCAAAATTAAGGATTTCAAATATTGTGTTACGAGGTAAAATAAGGATTTCAAATATCTTGTTACAAGCAAAATAAGGATTTCAAATATCATGTTACGAGGCAAATAAGGATTTCAAATATCGTGTTACGAGGCAAAATAAGGATTTCAAATATCATTTTACGAGGCAAATAAGGATTTCAAATATCGTGTTACGAGGCAAAATAAGTATTTCAAATATCGTGTTATGAGGTAAAATAACGATTTCAAATATCTTTTAATGAGACGAAATAAGGATTTCAAATATATTTTTTATGAGGCAAAATAAGGATTTCAAATATCGTGTTATGAGGTAAAATAACGATTTCAAATATCTTTTAATGAGACGAAATAAGGATTTCAAATATATGTTTTATGAGGCAAAATAAGGATTTCAAATATTGTGTTATGAGGCAAAATAAGGATTTCAAATATTGTTTTATGAGGCAAAATAAGGATTTCAAATATCTTGTTATGAGACAAAATAAGGATTTCAAATATCTTGTTGTGAGACAAAATAAGGATTTCCAATACCGTGTTATGAGGCAAAATAAGGATTTCAAATATTTGGTTACGAGGTAAATAAGGATTTCAAATATCGTGTTACGAGGCAAAATAAGGATTTCAAATACCATGTAATGAGACAAAATTAGGATTTCAAATATCAGGTTATGAGGCAAAATAAGGATTTCAAATATCTTGTTATGAGACAAAATAAGGATTTCAAATATCTTGTTATGAGACAAAATAAGGCTTTCAAATATCGTGTTATGAGACAAAATAAGGATTTCAAATATTGTGTTATGAGACAAAATAAAGAATTTCAATGAATTGTTATGAGGCAAAATAAGGCTTTCAAATATAGTGTAATGAGGCAAATTAAGGATATATAAAGATCTTGTGATGAGCCAAATTAATGAACTTATATAATTATGGATTGCCACTTTTAATTTGTAAAGAATCAGTTAATTGTTAAATGTGGATTGTCTCCCCTATTTGGTAAAGCATCTTTGAATCACGTGGGTTGTCTACCCCTATGAGGTAAAGTATCAGAGTAAATTAAAATTTAATTTCTTTTTTAATAGTCAGGAAATTCAGATTCTTTCTTGGTAAAAGTGATGATTCTGTGTTCTAGGTAAAAGTGATGATTTTGTGGTCTTTGTAAAAGTAATGATTTTGTGGTCTTTGTAAAAGTAATGATTTTGTGGTCTTTGTAAAAGTGATGATTTTGTGGTCTTTGTAAAAGTAATGATTTTGTGGTCTTGGTAAAAGTGATGATTTTGTGGTCTTTGTAAAAGTAATGATTTTGTGGTCTTGGTAAAAGTGATGATTTTGTGGTCTTGGTAAAAGTGATGATTTTGTGGTCTTGGTAAAAGTAATGATTTTGTGGTCTTTGTAAAAGTAATGATTTTGTGGTCTTTGTAAAAGTAATGATTTTGTGGTCTTGGTAAAAGTGATGATTTTGTAGTCTTGGTAAAAGTGATAATTTTGTGGTCTAGTGCTTGGTACTGTTACAATGTCCATATTGATTAAACTATATACAAAGGTCAAAATATGTCAACCAGTTTCCTAATTAAGAAAATTGTGTTTGATGTATTGGTTTTCCCCAAAGGTGCCTCCCAGTATCTGGTAGTTCAGATGAGACAGTGAAAAATTGGTTCCAAATCAATTATCCTTTAAATCATATTAGTAGTAATTTTGCTGGGGTGTTATGCAATTTTTCTCTGCTTTTCCTATTAAGTGTACCGAAAAGCAGGCTGCCATTGTAATTTGGTCGCCATGATAATTATTTGTTATACTGGTAATTCCTTCGTCCTAATATACTTAGACGTATTAATGTCATTTATCAAATGTACTCGGGAATAAACTAATGCTAGATATGTAATAACGTTTGTCAAGAATAAACTGTACAATTGAACTCAACAATATTTAGGTCTGGTTGCTGTTGTATTCTCATCCAACTTTAATAAAACTCAAACTAGTACCAAATTTGTAACTGGCATTGTTATTTATAATGAATATTAATTGTTTTCTATTTACTATTGGTTTGAAATAATTCTGAAAATTTCTTTTAATATCCAATGTTTTGAGTTGCCTTATCAATTTTGTATTAATGGTTTGGGAAGATACAAAAAATGAAGCATATTTGTATAGAAAAAATTAAGCATATGTTCATAATAACCATTTTCTAACAATTTCTAGTACATCATATCCTGAAAGTATCTTTTAATATCTAATACTGTCAGTTTCTGTATCAATTTAATGCTTAGTAATTTCACAACCCAGAAAAAATATGATAATTTAAATATATCTTTGTGTAGAATAAAAATAATTATTAGCACAATTTCACAATAACTTACTTTGAAAAAAGCATTGAAAAAAACCCCAAATTTAATAAACACGTATTTGTCTGGAAATTGGGTTAAAAATATTGAATGTAGAGTCCCCTTAAAGATTATTTCTGAATGTTTCTCAATTTTCTTATTAGGAGATAAAAACCTAACCCCCTCAAAGAGTATTTTCAAACTGTTTTTTCCACATTTTGCAGACAATAAAATCACTAATTAACAAGTTGTTGTTTGTGTAGAGTTCATTTGTCCTTAAAGCACTTACTCTGCCACTCCTTATGAACAATGGAAGATCAATTAAATTCTAATTTCAGTTTTGTTTTCACCAAAACAAGATGGCTATCTGGAGCCAATATCACGGGATTACGGCCAGTCTTTGTATATAGCCATCTAATGCATTTTTAATACATTTGTTGATATATAGTTAAAGTGGACGGCTGACCCTAATGACTCTGGACAGTGGTCAGTGGTCATTGCATTAATTATCTGATGTTTGTGTCATTGGGAAGAGCCAGAATTTGTAAGCACTTTGCAGGAAAATAAAATTGAATCATTTCCGACGAGGATCAATAGACAAATGTGTAGCCATGTTAGTTGTGGGTATTAACAGCTTGTTGGTATAGTTCTAGGATCGTCTTATTTACAGTTCTGTATACAGTCGCTAAATTTTATACATACAAAAGTAAAGTTTTAAATACCATGTTTTTATTTCATTAAAGGTTAAAGATCATTAAAAAATGGATTTTCTTTTTTTTTAAATTTATTTTGCAAGAAAAAATATAAAAAGAGAAGAGATTTCATACAACGTTTCTGGATTTTTCTTTGTTTATAAATAAATGAATAAAAAGTACTGAAGATATCCATGTGTTTAATTGATTGGCATAATTTAAACCATCTGATCAAAAAAAATGTTTATAAAAAGAAATAAAAAATATGGTGAAAGTAAACTGTAATAAGTGTGTGCTTTCAAATATGAAAGAGTATATTGTCAAAGTGTTCTTTAAAAAATGAAATTAAGATAAATCAACAAATTCCTGTAAACAAAATATTTTAGTGTACAGTTTCAAAGAATTCCGGTATATGATAGGTTGTTTTCTTAACTGAAATATAAAATTTGAAATATTTAAATTACATTTCAGCAAACTACATTTTAAAAATACATTACATGAATAAGAAGAATATTGCAAGATATTTCTTTAAATGAAAATGCTATAAGTAGACATTTTTTTTGTAAGCAAATTTTGAGTTGACAAAGCTTGGTGAGGTGGAAGGTTTACCTGAACTTTTGACTCAAAACCTATTAAGGAACCACAAACCACAATTGATATTTTCAATCTGGTAATGGCAGATTGCATAAAAAATTGATGGAAATGGCACAAACACTTGCTCAATCACATATATTGGTCAGTGATTCAATCGTCCAGCAAGTCCTGGCGATGACCACTGGCAGTCATTACAACTATAATTATTCACCGACCAGATCCATTTTCAACTGACTTATCTTCATTAATGATCTCGCTCACGGAATAACACGTCCCGCGACTGATAAAAAAAATTAATAATTCAACGGCTTCTCTGTGTAGGAAAACTATACATGTATTGAAATTAAATGGGGTTCATTAAACAAGTGTTGCTATATGAGTTAAGTCCCGAGGGGCAGAAACTGGTCATCAGAGCGAGTTGACCATTGGCTATTATCAATTGTGTATCATGGTTTTAAAATGTGTTCAGTTGGATTCGTAATGACAGCTCTTTTTACATACCTTTCCTGGCGGTGACAATAGGTTCATGTCGCCTATGCTTTTAAATTGAGTCATCAGAGTTTGATTATTACTAAAGTCACAAATGTTTAAAAATCTGCTATTAGTCATTCAAGGTCGCCCTGCATTTTTGGCGTTTTAATCATCCAAAGATGAACAATACCAAATAGATCATGCCTATTCTAGATAACACAGGATTTTACAGTTTCCTTTGTAAAATGGTTGTCTTTGTTTCAGAGTTATTTAATGGGTTTAGCAATTTAAAATGTATTGTAATTGAAGGCTTGTCAAGATATAAAACAGTGAATCTCATATCTGATCAATTACTGGGCCTGTACCTTTTGAATTAAAGATACTCCATCGCTGACAAATGGTAATTTTTCTCTATCATAAACAGGAACAGACGAATTAGTATTTTTAGCCCACTATCATCAGATGGTGGGCTATTCAAATCGCCTTTCGTCTGTGGTCTGTCGTCCGTCCGTCCGTCCGTCCGTCCGTTAACAATTCTTGTTACCGCTATTCCTCAGAAAGTGCTGAAAGGATCTTTCTCAAATTTCATATGTAGGTTCCCCTAGGACCCTAGTTGTGCATATTGCATTTTGGGACCGATCGGTCAACAAGATGGACGACAGTCGGCCATCTTGGATTTTGATAGTTGAAGTTTGTTACCGCTATTTCTCAAAAAGTGCGGAAGGGATCTTTCTCAAATTTCATATACAGGTTCCCCTAGGACCCTAGTTGCAATATTGCATTTTGGGACCAATCGGTGAACAAGATGACCGACAGGTGGCCATCTTGGATTTTGATACTTAAAGTTTGTTATCGCTATTTCTTAGAAAGTACTACAGCGATCTGTCTCAAATTTTATATATAGTGTGTTTGAAAAAGTTTGAAAAGCAGGGAAAAGATCCCTCTTTCCATTGTCAGACCCAGATCATTCTTTGGTGGGCGCCAAGATTCCTCTGGGATCTCTTGTTCTTCAGTTACAGAAGTTAACCTCACCTACAGTAACTTGACTTTGAGTACCAGAGTAACCTTGCCTACAGTAACTTGACCTTGAGTACCAGAGTAACCTTACCTACAGTAACTTGACCTTGAGTACCAGAGTAACCTTGCCTACAGTAACTTGACCTTGAGTACCAGAGTAACCTTGAGTATCAGAGTAACCTTGAGTACCAGAGTAACCTTGAGTATCAGAGTAACCTTGGGTACCAGAGTAACCTTACCTACAGTAACTTGACCTTGAGTACCAGAGTAACCTTGAGTATCAGAGTAACCTTGAGTACCAGAGTAACCTTGAGTATCAGAGTAACCTTGAGTACCAGAGTAACCTTACCTACAGTAACTTGACCTTGAGTACCAAAGTAACCTTGCCTACAGTAACTTGACCTTGAGTACCAAAGTAACCTTGCCTACAGTAACTTGACCTTGAGTACCAAAGTAACCTTGTGTACAGTAACTTGACCTTGAGTACCAGAGTAACCTTGCCTACAGTAACTTAACCTTGAGTACCAGAGTAACCTAACCTACAATAACTTGACCTTGAGTACCAGAGTATCCTCGCCTACAGTAACTTGACCTTGAGTACCAGAGTAACCTTGCCTACAGTAACTTGACCTTGAGTACCAGAGTAACCTTGCCTACAGTAACTTGACCTTTAGTACCAGAGTAACCTTGCCTACAGTAACTTGACCTTGAGTACCAGAGTAACCTTGCCTACAGTAACTTAACCTTGAGTACCAGAGTAACCTTGAGTATCAGAGTCAGTACCAGAGTAACCTTGAGTATCAGAGTAACCTTGAGTACCAGAGTATGAGTACCAGAGTAACCTTGAGTATCAGAGTAACCTTGAGTACCAGAGTAACCTTGAGTATCAGAGTAACCTTGAGTACCAGAGTAACCTTGAGTACCAGAGTAACCTTGAGTATCAGAGTAACCTTGAGTACCAGAGTAACCTTGAGTATCAGAGTAACCTTTAGTACCAGAGTAACCTTGCCTACAGTAACTTGACCTTGAGTACCAGAGTAACCTTGCCTACAGTAACTTGACCTTGAGTACCAGAGTAACCTTGCCTACAGTAACTTCACCTTGAGTACCAGAGTAACCTTGAGTATCAGAGTAACCTTGAGTACCAGAGTAACCTTACCTACAGTAACTTGATCTTGAGTACCAGAGTGACCTTGCCTACAGTAACTTGACCTTGAGTACCAGAGTAACCTTGAGAATCAGAGTAACCTTGAGTACCAGAGTAACCTTACCTACAGTAACTTGATCTTGAGTACCAGAGTAACCTTACCTACAGTAACTTGACCTTGAGTACCAGAGAAACCTTACCTACAGTAACTTGACCTTGAGTACCAGAGTAACCTTACTTACAGTAACTTGACCTTGAGTACCAGAGTAATCTTACCTACAATAACTTGACCTTGAGTACCAGAGTAACCTTGCCTACAGTAACTTAACCTTGAGTACCAGAGTAACCTTACCTACAATAACTTGACCTTGAGTACCAGAGGAGTATCCTCGCCTAGAGCCTACAGTAACTTGACCTTGAGTACCAGAGTAACCTTGCCTACAGTAACTTGACCTTGAGTACCAGAGTAACCTTGCCTACAGTAACTTAACCTTGAGTACCAGAGTAACCTAACCTACAATAACTTGACCTTGAGTACCAGAGGAGTATCCTCGCCTACAGTAACTTGACCTTGAGTACCAGAGTAACCTTACCTACAGTAACTTGACCTTGAGTACCAGAGTAACCTTGCCTACAGTAACTTGACCTTGAGTACCAGAGTAACCTTACCTACAATAACTTGACCTTGAGTACCAGAGTAACCTTACCTACAATAACTTGACCTTGAGTACCAGAGTAACCTTGCCTACAGTAACTTGATCTTGAGTACCAGAGTAACCTTACCTACAATAACTTGACCTTGAGTACCAGAGTAACCTTACCTACAATAACTTGACCTTGAGTACCAGAGTAACCTTACCTACAGTAACTTGACCTTGAGTACCAGAGTAACCTTGCCTACAGTAACTTGACCTTGAGTACCAGAGTAACCTTGCCTACAGTAACTTGACCTTGAGTACCAGAGTAACCTTGCCTACAGTAACTTGACCTTGAGTACCAGAGTAACCTTGCCTACAGTAACTTGACCTTGAGTACCAGAGTAACCTTGCCTACAGTAACTTGACCTTGAGTACCAGAGTAACCTTGCCTACAGTAACTTGACCTTGAGTACCAGAGTAACCTTACCTACAGTAACTTGACCTTGAGTACCAGAGTAACCTTGCCTACAGTAACTTGACCTTGAGTACCAGAGTAACCTTGCCTACAGTAACTTGACCTTGAGTACCAGAGTATCCTCGCCTACAGTAACTTGACCTTGAGTACCAGTGTAACCTTGCCTACAGTAACCTTGTGTGTTTGATGGGAAATGTCCTTCCAATATTGTCTATAACTTCATAAACCCAAAAGATATTGAAAAGAATTCTGTAATATTTTACTGTCTGATGATATTACAAGAGGTATCGTGTAACAGGTCAAGTGTATAAAAGTTTGTCATTGTATACAAGAGTTACCTCGCCTACGGTAACGAACTTAACAAAACACTATCATAACTGTGTAAGTATTTTGCATTTGACCTTGGCTACACCATGAAGACCTCGACTGATTTGTAACCAGCTGTTATCGTGGACAACTGTTTCCCCTCCCAGTCCCACATACAGTGCTGCCCTATCTATCGTCCAGCCATACAAAGTACAAGTATTGTTTACACAATCTCCCGTTTTGACCTAACATTAAACTCTGACCATTGATCTCTCGTCATGTAGATAAACCCTGGTCACAAAAGTATACATTGAGTCAATTCACCAATGTTGCAGTTTAAGTTTTATGTAGATTTCTTTTGTTCTGAGGTGATAGATTGTTTTGTTTTGTAATTACTTAAAAGTGTATATCAATGTGACATAGTGTAATCTTAATTAGTTATCCAGAAGAGATTATATTTAGACTTGATTACAAAAAAAATTGCAAAAAAAAATCAAATAAAAAAAAATCATATTATTGTTTAATTATTTTTTGCCAATAAACCATTAATATTTTGTTTATATCCTGCATAAGAATTGAAATTTTAATGAGGCATCGCCAAAGTTTCCCGATGACCTTGAGATCATTAAGGTTTTATAATAGAAGGATTGAGCTTTGGTACAAACGCTCTGATGTTGTTGGAGAATAAACCCCTGATGGTATTAAGGTCATAGGGACTCTTTGCTGATGACATAGTGATTGGAGACTGGTACAAACACCCTGTTGATGTTACTAGAGCTTAAAACAATGATGACACCAAGGTCATGGGGACACTTAGATAATTACATCAAGATGCTGGTAGGAGCAAACATTTAGATGATGTCACTTTGTTGTACTTACTGGTGATATAAGGTCGATCAAATACTGGTATGAATGCTCAGATGACGTCACTCCTGCTTAAACCATGACGACATGAGGTTTGAATTCCGAACTCTTCAGCTTCATCTAAGCCATTAGCAAGCTAGTGAGTTGGACATAGGGTCGGGTGCAAGGATTATGATACCTTGAAAAACAGATAATTTGTGTAATCTGTGTCCATCGAGGCATTCTCTAATGTGATAAATCTCACTTCCAATTCAATTTGTCAAATATAAAGACATCTCTCTACAGTACAATCCATAGTGCCTAACCTGATTATACAGGCCGCGGCCACATAGAAATGTGCCTCTTTTTATTTCCTTTTTGTGGCAAATATCCAACATGTTTTTAGACAAGTGTCCACTAGTGTCCAGCCCGCTTTGTTCGGTTTCGCTGATTAATCGAAGAACATCCTCTTTGAGAGGGTGGCCATCTAAATCAGATTAACTTGTACCTTTCAATAACCATCAAAATTATTTATCCAATAATTCTTACAATTTCGAGAACTGACTGATGAATTTGACCTTTCATTAGCACATCACAAAACCAAGGTCAGATAAGTGCTTTACACATTTTTAGCTTATTATTTGTCGCATCAGTAATTTAGTTTGGCCAGTACAATACATAGAATGAAGACAATGAGATAAATTACACAGTGTATGGGAGGTATACGACAATCAAAGTCGAACAAATTAGTATTGTTAAGTCGTTGTCTTTTCTCAAGGGTTACATAAATCTTTTATGTAACTTGTTCATTGTGTTTATCCTTTGTTCTTAATCCAAAGTTGTTTACTACTAATTTTTCAAGGGTAGTCAATGTTCCAATGTTGTGAATCCTTTGCGAGAGTCCAGAGTTATTTTTCCTTTGGCCTGTGAATTCTTTAAGACATTGGTCATAGTGATGTTCATGTCATTTTTTATCTTGTACCGTAAGCCATGTTGATTCATGTGGCACAAACCCCTAAGCTCCCCCTTGTCCCCCCCCACCCCCCCCCACCCCCCCCCCAACCCCATATTTTTATCCTGTTCGGCATTGGGGATTTTTAATAAATAAATTTTGGTTGCCCTTATGTCTTTGCGAATCCTTTTGTCAGTTGCTGAGTGTTTTCAATCTGTTGTCCCAGTCGTCTTGGAGAGTTTTGTCAATCAGCTATTTGTCCAGTTTTAAATGCAGATTCTTTGCCGGTTGTTGCCAATATTTTTGTCATTTGCCCAGCGTTATGAATTATTTGTACAGTATTAAGAATCCTTTGCTATTTGTTGAGTGTTGTCAGTCTATTGCTCTTGAAGAGTTTTGTCATTTGTCCAGTTTTGGATGCCAATATTATAATTGCCATTGGTTTGATTACTCTTGTATAAGGTCTGTTTTAGTGTTACTGACATTAAAGTTGAGCACCTGCAATGAAAAAAATAAAATTAGAAAAAGAGGTTAAGTATCTACTGATGGCTCGCTGCTTTTATAACCTTAACTCAATCATCCCTGAAGACACATTTGACCTCTTCTGATTCAAAGGCAGGACCATTTCATTATGAGTATTCAGGGGTGAGTTCTGTATGAGGAAGGAGTTGTTGGATTACTTTAAAAACAAACACGTTCTGAGCCAGGGTCTGTATTTAGGCCAAATCTTGTACAGTGCATGATGATGATAATTCTAAAGACTTAAACACAACTATTTCAATGGGATTTAAAAATTAGTTCTTTTATTTCTTAATATGCAATGTATTATATACAATGTAGATATAATGAAATTCATGGACTGTAAAAGTTGAATAATTTATGTATTTATATCAATTTATTTCCTATATCTGTTATATAAGAGGAATTTCATATTGAATAAATTTATTATTGATTGATTGATTGATTGATTTATTGAATGAATGAATGAATGAGTAAATGAATGAATGAATGAATGAGTAAATGAATGAATGAATGAGTAAAAAAATGAATGAGTAAATGAAATGAATGAATGAATGAAATGAATAAATGAATGAATGAATGATTGAATGAATGAATGAAATGAATAAATGAATGAATGAATGAATGAATGAATGAATGAATAATTCACACTACAGAGTAATACAGTCTACATTATCATGTGACACAGATGAACATTATTTAGAAATACCACTTGACTGTAATACTTGGTTATCTTTGTGAATCGTATTGCTGACCTCTGGTTGTGTATAAACATGTTTTTGTAATCTTATCAATATTAGTACACACTCCCTGACCCAGCGTATATTCTTTAACATTGATACATTTTAGGTCTCTTATCAGAAAAACTATTAAACAGGCCGATTATAAAACATATTCTGTTACATATCCTAATGTACGATCATGTGATGTAGGTGATGTGATTTCCTTAGGACACAGGTATGTAAGGTAGGGCTACAGGTGTGTCATATGTTTACCTGTAAATAAGGATCAAACACATTAAATTGTACCTGAGTCGGATACAAACATTCAGGTAAAACGTTTACTGAACACCAGCACCCACCATCGAAGATACCTGACGAGGTAAATTAATTATCATTAAATTTTACATCCTTGTTTGAGCAGCCAAAAATGCAGTTATGATATCCTGTAAAATATCCTAAACAAATACCTGAATAGGAATAATTCATTCAGTTATGTGAATTGTTGTTTTATTATATATTTGATGCCTTCATATTAATGTTTAGGTCTTTGAAATTATCAAACTTCTGTGTCAAGAATTTAATTTTCACAATTTTTCATTATCTTGAATTTAAAAAGGGATTTAATTCAAAAGAATTGTCAGTTAATTCAAAACAAATATAAACATTGGCACAATTCACAGAAATGTTATTCATTTGGAAAACAGAGGATTCATTTTATTGAAATAAAATCTTCACTGATTGACACACAACTGTATCTAATTATGTTAATTGATTTGACTTCGGGTGGTAATTACATTAAGTCAAGCTCCAGTCTTATCTAGTTGAGTTCATTGGTGTTTAGGAGTAAAACTTATTAGATTAATACAAATATAAACTTTTGATTTTTTTTTTTTTTTTTTTTTTGTATTTTTTCAGCCTCTTGATGAACGGTATAACTGAATGGAGATACGTCATCCTTGGTTAGTTGAAATTTTGATCATTTTTTCCCTCTTTAAAATTATTTTACACTGGGGAAGTTCGGTGATTATATTGATGAATTGAAACCTATGCCAGATTATATAACCAAATTAGATTTCATATTCAAGGAATTTTCATATTCAAGGAATATACGTTAGTCTTTGAATATTTAGCTAGATTAGAAAAGATTTGAATCTACTGACATTAAGTTAAATACTGGTTGCCAGTAATGTAACTTGTTTACTCCCAAGTCAGCAAAGTATTTCTTTACATGGTTCATGTATTATTTTACCATTTTCTTGGTTTGTACAGCCGTTTAGACCTTTTCCCTGAGTTGAGTGGATAATGGGACCTTTTGTTAGAAAGCATAACCATTTATGTTTTCTTGGGATTTACAGCCATTTGGGCCTCTTCCTAATATGACTGACAAGGTCATTAAAACGTTTCTTTAATTGTTGTTATTGTATCTAAACCTTTTCTGAAGATGAAGCAAGTCCTTTGGGAAATTCAACAGACCAATAAGACTTTATCTTTCATTAAACAGGAACTTTTCTTAAGGATCTACAGGCCATTTTAAGCTTTTCTTTAGGAACTACATGTCATTTTAGTCTTTTCTTTAGAATCTACAAGTCATTTTGGTCTTTTCTTGAGAATCTACGGGTCATTTTGGTCTTTTCTTTAGAATCTACAGGTCATTTTGGTCTTTTCTGTAGAATCTACAGGTCATTTTGGTCTTTTCTGTAGAATCTACAGGTCATTTTGGTCTTTTCTTTAGAATCTACAGGTCATTTTGGTCTTTTCTGTAGAATCTACAGGTCATTTTGGCCTTTTCTTTAGAATCTACAGGTCATTTTGGCCTTTTCTTTAGAATCTACAGGTCATTTTGGCCTTTTCTTTAGAATCTACAGGTCATTTTGGCCTTTTCTTTAGAATCTACAGGTCATTTTGGCCTTTTCTTTAGAATCTACAGGTCATTTTGGCCTTTTCTCTCTGTTTTACATATGATAGTGGTAATGAACCACAAATAGCTCTCTTCATTATAGAAGTAGATCATGTTGTTTTTACTGGATTTTTCACATTTACATATAGAAAGGTCATTAATAGGCTAGGCATGCTTTTAACGACCATGTCATGTTAATTAAGATACAGAGCTGTCATGAGGCTGAAAGGGGGCGGGGCCAAGGAGGAACCACATGGTCAGAAAAGGGATGTACATGTGCTTTGATCTTCTTTGTAATAAATAATAACACATGATAGCCTGGCCGTAGTTTAGGGAATATTCAGTGTTATGATTAGAGACAGGACTTGGTGGCCGGTCAATGGTCAGTTTCTGATGCTTTGGTCAGTTACAGAACTGTTGGCATCCTGCAGTTGTCATGACAATCATAACTAGTGACTTGAGCCATGTGTTTCCTGTTCTCTGTCAAAGCTGTACAGAACATCAATTATCAGCCACAGCCACATTAAGCCTGATCTACTCCCATTTTATGTGATGTTAAGTATATACACTTGGTTATATAATGTGTATAACTTACAACAAAATGTGTCCTACTGTACATGTGGAGAGGTGGTCCTGGCCATACCTCTATATACTCTCTTTTCTAAGGATATCATCAGGTTCTTGCTGACTTTTGGGGGTCAATAATTAGGCCATTCACAAAAATAATTTCATTTCTTAGAAGAATGTCATCCATAATTTTGTGACATTCTGGGTCATTAACAAGGTCAATTAATTTTTTATGTTTTCACTGAAGACTTTATCTTCTAATTGACACTACACCATTAAATAAAGACAGATGTTAAACCATGAAAATGGACTGATGCCACCCCATTAAATGTAGACAGATGTTAAACCATGAAAATGGACTGATGCCATCTCATTAAATGTAGACAGATGTTAAACCATTCAAACTGGACTGATGCCACCCCATTAAATGTAGACAGATGTTTAACCATGAAAATGGACTGATGCCACCCCATTAAATGTAGACAGATGTTAAACCATGAAAATGGACTGATGCCACCCCATTAAATGTAGACAGATGTTAAACCATGAAAATGGACTGATGCCACCCCATTAAATGTAGACAGATGTTAAACCATGAAAATGGACTGATGCCACCCCATTAAATGTAGACAGATGTTAAACCATGAAAATGGACTGATGCCACCCCATTAAATGTAGACAGATGTTAAACCATGAAAATGGACTGATGCCATCTCATTAAATGTAGACAGATGTTAAACCATGAAAATGGACTGATGCCACCCCATTAAATGAAGACAGATGTTAAACCATGAAAATGGACTGATGCCACCCCATTAAATGAAGACAGATGTTAAACCATGAAAATGGACTGATGCCACCCCATTAAATGTAGACAGATGTTAAACCATGAAAATGGACTGATGCCATCTCATTAAATGTAGACAGATGTTAAACCATTCAAACTGGACTGATGCCACCCCATTAAATGTAGACTGATGTTTAACCATGAAAATGGACTGATGCCACCCCATTAAATGTAGACAGATGTTAAACCATAAAAATTGGACTTATGTCATCCCATTAAATGTAGACAGATATTAAACCATTAAAACTGTACTTATGTCACCCCATTAAATGTACAGATTTTTAAACCATTAAAAATGACTTATGTCACCCCATTAAATGTACAGATTGTTAAACCATGAAAATGTACTTATGCCACCCCATTAAATGTAGACAGATTTTAAACCATTAAAAATGGACTTATGCCATCCCATTAAATGTAGACAGATGTTAAACCATTAAAAATGGACTTATGCCACCCCATTAAATGTAGACAGATGTTAAACATTATAAAAATTGACTTATGCCACCCCATTAAATGTAGACAGATTTAAACATTAAACCCCATTAAATGTAAATAGATGTACTTATGCACCCCATTAAATGTAACAGATTTTAAACCATTAAAATGTACTTATGCCACCCCATTAAATGTACAGATGTTAAACCATTAAAAATGGACTTATGCCACCCCATTAAATGTAGACAGATGTTTAAACCATTAAAAATTGACTTATGCCACCCCATTAAATGTAGACAGATGTTAAACCATTTAAAATGGACTGATGCCACCCCATTAAATGTAGACAGATGTTAAACCATGAAAATGGACTGATGCCACCCCATTAAATGTAGACAGATGTTAAACCATGAAAATGGACTGATGCCACCCCATTAAATGTAGACAGATGTTAAACCATTAAAAATTGACTGATGCCACCCCGTTAAATGTAGACAGATGTTAAACCATTTAAAAATGGACGTGATGCCACCCCATTAAATGTAGACAGATTTAAACCATTAAAACTGGACTGATGCCACCCCATTAAATGTAGACAGATGTTTAAACCATTAAAATGGACTGATGCCACTCCATTAAATGTAGACAGATGTTAAACCATGAAAATGGACTGATGCCACCCCATTGAATGTAGACAGATGTTAAACCATGAAAATGGACTGATGCCACCCCATTAAATGTAGACAGATGTTAAACCATTAAAATGGACTGATGCCACCCCATTAAATAAAGACTGATGTTAAACCATGAAAATGGACTGATGCCACCCCATTAAATGTAGACAGATGTTAAACTATGAAAATGGACTGATGCCACCCCATTAAATGTAGACAGATGTTAAACCATGAAAATGGACTGATGCCACCCCATTAAATGTAGACAGATGTTAAACCATTGAAAATGGACTGATGCCACCCCATTAAATGTAGACAGATGTTAAACCATTGAAAATGGACTGATGCCACCCCATTAAATGAAGACAGATGTTAAACCATGAAAATGGACTGATGCCACCCCATTAAATGTAGACAGATGTTAAACCATGAAAATGGACTGATGCCACCCCATTAAATGAAGACAGATGTTAAACCATGAAAATGGACTGATGCCACCCCATTAAATGTAGACAGATGTTAAACCATGAAAATGGACTGATGCCACCCCATTAAATGTAGACAGATGTTAAACCATTCAAAATGGACTGATGCCACCCCATTAAATGTAGACAGATGTTAAACCATGAAAATGGACTGATGCCACCCCATTAAATGTAGACAGATGTTAAACCATTAAAAATTGACTGATGCCACCCCATTAAATGTAGACAGATGTTAAACCATTAAAATGGACTTATGTCACCCCATTAAAATGTAGACAGATTTTAAACCATTAAAAATGGACTTATGTCACCCCATTAAATGTAGACAGATTTTAAACCATTTAAAATGTACTTATGCCACCCCATTAAATGTACAGATTTTAAACCATTAAAAATGGACTTATGTCACCCCATTAAATAAAGACAGATTGTTAAACCATAAAATGGACTGATGCCACCCCATTAAATGTAGACAGATGTTAAACCATTAAAATGGACTGATGCCACCCCATTAAATGTAGACAGATGTTAAACCATAAAATGGACTGATGCCACCCCATTAAATGTAGACAGATGTTAAACCATGAAAATGGACTGATGCCACCCCATTAAATGTAGACAGATGTTAAACCATTAAAATGACTGATGCCACCCATTAAATGTAGACAGATGTTAAACCATTAAAATGGACTGATGCCACCCCATTAAATGTAGACAGATGTTAAACCATTAAAATGGACTGATGCCACCCCATTAAATGTAGACAGATGTTAAACCATTAAAAATGGACTGATGCCACCCCATTAAATGTAGACAGATGTTAAACCATTAAAATGGACTGATGCCACCCCATTAAATGTAGACAGATGTTAAACCATAAAATGGACTGATGCCACCCCATTAAATGTAGACAGATGTTAAACCATGAAAATGGACTGATGCCACCCCATTAAATGTAGACAGATGTTAAACCATGAAAATGGACTGATGCCACCCCATTAAATGTAGACAGATGTTAAACCATGAAAATGGACTGATGCCACCCCATTAAATGTAGACAGATGTTTAACCATGAAAATGGACTGATGCCACCCCATTAAATGTAGACAGATGTTAAACCATGAAAATGGACTGATGCCACCCCATTAAATGTAGACAGATGTTAAACCATGAAAATGGACTGATGCCACCCCATTTAATAAAAACTGATGTTAAACCATGAAAATGGACTTATGCCACCCCATTAAATGTAGACAGATGTTAAACCATTAACAATTGACTGATGCCACTCCATTAAATGTAGACAGATGTTAAACCATTTAAAATGGACTTATGCCACCCCATTAAATTAAGACATGTTAAACCATGAGATATGGACTTATGCCACCCCATTAAATGTAGACAGACTTTAAACCATTAAAACTGGACTGATGCCACTCCATTAAATGTAGACAGATGTTAAACCATTCCAACTGGACTTATGTCACTCCATTAAATGTAGACAGATGTTAAACCATTACAAATTGACTGATGCCACTCCATTTAATGTAGACAGATGTTAAACCATTACAAATTGACTGATGCCACTCCATTAAATGTAGACAGATGTTAAACCATTACAAATTGACTGATGCCACTCCATTAAATGTAGACAGATGTTAAACCATTACAAATTGACTGATGCCACTCCATTAAATGTAGACAGATGTTAAACCATTTAAAATGGACTTATGCCACCCCATTAAATGTAGACAGATGTTAAACCATTAAAACTGGACTAATGACACTCCATTATATGTAGACAGATGTTAAACCATTACAAATTGACTGATGCCATCTCATTAAATGTAGACAGATGTTAAACCATTAACAATTGACTGATGCCACCCCATTAAATGTAGTCAGATGTTAAACCATTACAAATTGACTGATGCCACCCAATTATATGTAGACAGATGTTAAACCATTACAAATTGACTGATGCCACCCAATTATATGTAGACAGATGTTAAACCATTAAAACTTGACTGATGCCACCCCATTAAATGTAGACAGATGTTAAACCATTACAAATTGACTGATGCCACCCAATTATATGTAGACAGATGTTACACCATTAAGAATTGACTGATGCCACCCCATTAAATGTAGACAGATGTTAAACCATTAAAAATTGACTGATGCCATCTTATTAAATGTAGACAGATGTTAAACCATTAAAAATTGACTGATGCCATCTTATTAAATGTAGACAGATTTTAAACCATTTAAAATGGACTTATGCCACCCCATTAAATTAAGACATGTTAAACCATGATATATGGACTTATGCCACCCCATTAAATGTAGACAGACTTTAAACCATTAAAACTGGACTGATGCCACTCCATGAAATGTAGACAGATGTTAAACCATTAAAAATTGACTTATGCCATTCCATTAAATGTAACAGATGTTAAACCATTAAAAATTGACTGATGCCACCCCATTAAATGTAGACAGATGTTAAACCATTAAAAATTGACTGATGCCACCCCATTAAATATAGACAGATGTTAAACCATTAAAACTGGACTGATGCCACCCCATTAAATGTAGTCAGATGTTAAACCATTAACAATTGACTGATGCCACCCAATTATATGTAGACAGATGTTAAACCATTAAAAATTGACTGATGCCACCCCATTAATTGTAGACAGATGTCAAACCATTCAAACTGGACTTATGCCACTTAAATGATTGATTAAACCTTCAATAAAGCATTGAAATTATTTTGATAAAGATAATATAAGCAATTTAATGAGATACATTCTTCAATGAAAAATAATGAAATTAGAATTAAGTATCTCATGTAAAAAGACTTTAGAAAATAACAAATAATATTTTTGGGGGTAAAAAAAATCAAACCTGTTGATGACCAAACATTAATAAATTGAATTGATACTATAAGGACACATCTGTATGATCATTGATTGAATGATTGAGTGATTCAATAGATTGAGAATTATTGATTGTTTGGTTGAATGATTAATAAAACATTGATTGATTTTTTTGTTTGATTGAATGATTGGGTAATTCAATAGATTGAGAATTATTGATTGTTTGGTTGAGTGTTCAATAAAACATTGATGATTTTCTTGTTTGATTGAATGATTAAGTGATTCAATAGATTGAGAATTATTGATTGGTTGAATGATCAATAAAACATTGATTGATTCTCTTGTTTTATTGAGCAATTGTTTTAACTATTGATTAATTGATTGGGTGATTGATTAACATATAATTAATTGATTGATTGAATGATTTGTCCATACATTCATTTTTTCATTTGTACATTAGTTTTGTTCATTTCTCTATATCTTTTTCCTTTTTTCAATTTTTTATGATATTTAGAAAATGCTTAGTTTTGTAGTTATTATGGAATAAGTCCATAGTGCAAATGAAGTCAATGTTGATATTATATATATTTACAATATATATAATATATATACAATAAATCTCATTTGTTTTACATGTTTGTAAAAGGATAAGCCAATTGAGTTTATTTACCCTGAAAGACACATAGACTCTTCTAAATCAAAGAATAGTCCATTATGAAAGTTCAGGAGTGAATAAGTTAATGGTACATGGTAATATTTGAAGTGGATTAATTTTATCACCGTTTATTTCCTGGTAGGAAACTGAGTATTGTACCAATTTTATGATTTGTCTATATAGTTATATTTCCTGATATTTTTTTTTTTTTTTTTTTTTTTAATTTTTCTAACAAACATACAATTCCAGTTACATTAACAGGAATTGATAAAACTATTAATTTGTTTTCTAATCCTATTTACTTTTGTTTAATCGTCTGTAAACATTTACACCAAGTAAATATTTCTGCAACTATAAAATCTTTTTATTAGTATTATTTTACTTTCTGTGTATAGAAAAAAAATGTCTGTTTGTAGTTATTAATGTTTTAACTTGTTAGTTGGACGATAAAAAAAGCTGTTTTGCACCCTCCATATGGACTTTGAATATTCTTTTAATTAGATAAAAGATAAATTTAAAATTAAAAAAGAACAGATTTTTTTTTCTTTATGTTGAAAATTTGTGATTCCCTTCTTTTAATGTAAAAACACAAAATTTGAAGTCTTTCTCTGGTGGCTTATGGGATATATCCTATAGATTCATACAATTTGATAAATTATAGTCCTATTGGACAGTTGTTAAATTCATTTAGAAATGTCAAAATGGATTTAAATTCCCCCCTAGATGCCCCCTACTGCTCGTAAAATCCCTTCATAAAAACGGAGTGTCCAGTTTACACTATGTGGCATCATAAATGTATTTGTAAGTAATAAAGCTATGGGGAGAGGATATTACATAACGGCCAGTGTGGACACAAGCTTATTTGATTGAGCCCTTGATTATCATCTGTGGGTTTTTATCTAAATAACCCTGGACATGTCAGGCACATCAAAGACTCAGTATATACACTGGGTCAGTCTCATGTCCAGTCTCTTGTCCAGGCCACTTCAATCTGGCCCATACTATTGTCAATACAAACATCAGGGTTTTATATTTTAAACATCCCCCAATCTTGTTTTCCTAAAACACATATTGACTTTGTATTTGGTAGTGGCCTGTGAGTTTGTGTACATAAATTGTAGGGTACATAGGTAATGAACTGACCATAACGTTTGGGTTTTTCTGGCCACAAATTGATTAGCCGAACCAATTAAATGATAACTGGCCGCAACAAAGCTATCTGTATACAAAGAGTTGGTTCTCCCCTCCTGGGGATAGCCAAATGGACCAACCCGGTGTTATGTAATTCTGAATGGGCGGCTAATTTTTCTGACCAGTCCGACAGAGTTGGTCAATCTTGCTTTGTTTACTTTGTGTGTGGACGTCCATGTGTAAACAACACTGTTATTTCACTTGAGTTTTAGTGACCCATAAAAAATGTCCAAAGGTTGCGTGGTCTGTAGTCATAATCATTGACCAACCACCAGGGCTATTTACTCTTGACCAATGGGCAGTTTAGAGTGACCATGTGTTGTCCTTGCTGTAGTAATACTTATCTGACCATAAGTAAAGTGTGGTCACCTTTGTGTAATATTGACCTCACAATTTAGCTTCATATTCTGCTCCTGAAGCTGGGAAAACATACTTTTATCCTTTGTGAAAATGAGTGACTATAACTAAATATAAAGAAGAAAAATAAACTATTATATTGATTGTTTT
Source organism: Argopecten irradians (assembly GCF_041381155.1). Lineage (NCBI taxonomy): Eukaryota > Metazoa > Mollusca > Bivalvia > Pectinida > Pectinidae > Argopecten > Argopecten irradians. The sequence goes on from NC_091148.1 coordinate 34,478,129, forward strand.
TGTGACATCATTGGCAATTATTTTCACATTTGGCATCGTGAGAAATATTATTAGACATTTTGATGGTGTAAAGAAGAGATATTTGACCATTGTACGTTAGGGTGCAGCATTAAACCATGGAAGGAACAAACAGTACAGGATTACACGGTAGGTGGTTAATACTTTTCTTTACAAAAATTCAAAGTCAAAAAGTAGATAAATTCTAGAAAATTTAGAAAAAAAAGATAATTAAAGGAAAATCAGTATAATTACAAGACAATTACAGCCTGAAATGGAAAAAAAGTTGCAGTTTATTTTCATTAGTTATTGTTAATTAAAAAAGAAATATGCTATCAGGGTTGTACTTTTTCACTGAAGTGAGTTGATAAAAAATAATTTTAGTTTTTGTTGTTGATTCACATATAAATAAGTTTTATTATTTATTCTGCAAATTATATATTCAGATAATTAGGGGGGGGGGATTTGCTTATAGATATATGATATAATGAATAAGAGAATTTGCATAAAGTTATATTTTAATAAAAAAAAACCTAATTATTAAGGTTAGCTGATTGTGTTTGAAAAAGAAAATGATGGATCCAACATGGTAATGATATCATTGATATTTGCAAGGAAGATTTAAAATGAAGTGTCTTTTGTGTCCTTTAATTGTATCATGTTTTGGTGGTGTTTTTGGTCATGATTAAAAAAAATAAATGTTAAAGGTTTAATTATCAAAAATTGATTCTAAGAAAAACTTATAAATGTAATGTGTTTTCTTTGATTCTAAGAAAAACCTATAAATGTAATGTGTTTTCTAAAATTAGTTTTTTCATTCTAAAATTTCATGAAATACTTATTGTGGGTAGTTGGTGATTAATGGAGATGGTATAATAAGTAGTGTGTGTTGAATGTACGCACTGTTAGTTATTTTTCCACAAGTTTCCATCTGGAAAAAGTAATTTAAAAGTACATTCTGAAAAGAGGACAAATATTTCATTAAACCTAAAACCTTGTGTTTATTTTTGATAATTTGGACACAGATTTGATTGAGTAACATCAAAGTAGTTTTTCTTGACCACTAGACCACATCAACCATTTTGGTATTGACCATTGTCCACTCAGCTCTTCACAATGACCGGTTAAAGAGTTTGTTCGTAAGAGATTTTTTGAATCCCATGTGTAACAACATTGGCGTCTGGCCTTTAAAAAACGTTACCTGTGTCTCTGATTGATTCAATTTACACCTGGTGTAAAAATTATTGTCCACTGTTTGATCGTACTGACCATTGTCCAGTTTGTTTGGACAATTTGGCCGTATTTCAGGCACACCTGTATCATTATTCAGCCATTTTCTATTTTACAGATAATCAACATTTTTGTGGCGATATGTACTTTAGCAGAGTATTTGTATGGGCTTTTGTAAAGAGTAATATGATTATCCACTTTGCAGGAAAATATTATCTGCATACTCAAACGTGTATCGGGTTTTATATTAAAACATGGTTATAACAGACATAACAACTCATGGTTATAACAGAATTTTTCTTTCCTCGTCAAAGGTCCTCAAAGGTCCTATAAGATTATTGCAATATGTGGATAATGTACTATGTTTATAATGAATTAATTTCCTGAGGTTCTTATAACTATAATGTATGTTTGTCAAGCTCAAGGTCAAGCTCAAGGGCAAGCTCAAGGTCAAGCTCAAGGGCAAGCTCAAGGGAGTATGATGATATTGGTCAGTTTTTCACTTTGCAAGAACTACCTAATACTTACAGTTTATAAGCAAGCCAATGTCATATTCATATAAAGGGTCATGATTCTGTTAGTCAAGGTCATACAATTGTCAAGGTCATTATATGTATAAAGTACAATTGCTAATACAATTTCCAAGGTCTTAAACCAAGACTTTATATTTGCCAAGGTCATTTGTTTGCCAATGTCATTTCATATTCTACAGTAATATAATACATGGTCAGAAAATTTAAATATTTCAATTCAAAGGTGTATTGAAGAGGAGAGAAAGAGTTGATTTTTGGCATTTCAGCCGAATGCGTTCCACTCTATCAATTAACAATGAGATCAGAGATCAACAGAAGTATGGAAATCTAACTTTATTATGACTTTGTGATTCCATGTGTTAGGTGGCTTCCTTATTGAGTACATCAGACACTGCTTACCTGGCATTATGTACGGTGTAAAGGAGAGAATGGTTTGTTACACCTTAGCATTATGTACGGTGTAAAGGAGAGAATGGTTTGTTACACCTTAGCATTATGTACGGTGTAAAGGAGAGAATGGTTTGTTACACCTTAGCATTATGTACGGTGTAAAGGAGAGAATGGTTTGTTACACCTTAGCATTATGTACGGTGTAAAGGAGAGAATGGTTTGTTACACCTTAGCATTATGTACGGTGTAAAGGAGAGAATGGTTTGTTACACCTTAGCATTATGTACGGTGTAAAGGAGAGAATGGTTTGTTACACCTTAGCATTATGTACGGTGTAAAGGAGAGAATGGTTTGTTACACCTTAGCATTATGTACGGTGTAAAGGAGAGAATGGTTTGTTACACCTTAGCATTATGTACGGTGTACGGTGTAAAGGAGAGAATGGTTTGTTACACCTTAGCATTATGTACGGTGTAAAGGAGAGAATGGTTTGTTACACCTTAGCATTATGTACGTGTGGTGTTTGTTAAAGGAGATGTACGGTGTAAGAGAGAATGGTTTGTTACACCTTAGCATTATGTACGGTGTAAAGGAGAGAATGGTTTGTTACACCTTAGCATTATGTACGGTGTAAAGGAGAGAATGGTTTGTTACACCTTAGCATTATACGGTACGGTGTAAAGGAGAGAATGGTTTGTTACACCTTAGCATTATGTACGGTGTAAAGGAGAGAATGGTTTGTTACACCTTAGCATTATAATATGGTTTGTTACACCTTAGCATTAACGGTTAAAGGAGAGAATGGTTTGTTACACCTTAGCATTATGTACGGTGTAAAGGAGAGAATGGTTTGTTACACCTTAGCATTATATAAGGTGTAAAGGAGAGAATGGTTTGTTACACCTTAGCATTATGTACGGTGTAAAGGAGAGAATGGTTTGTTACACCTTAGATTATGGTGTAAAGGAGAGAATGGTTTTGTTACACCTTAGCATTATGTACGGTGTAAAGGAGAGAATGGTTTGTTACACCTTAGCATTATATAAGGTGTAAAGGAGAGAATGGTTTGTTACACCTTAGCATTATGTACGGTGTAAAGGAGAGAATGGTTTGTTACACCTTAGCATTATGTACGGTGTAAAGGAGAGAATGGTTTGTTACACCTTAGCATTATGTACGGTGTAAAGGAGAGAATGGTTTGTTACACCTTAGCATTATGTACGGTGTAAAGGAGAGAATGGTTTGTTACACCTTAGCATTATGTACGGTGTAAAGGAGAGAATGGTTTGTTACACCTTAGCATTATGTACGGTGTAAAGGAGAGAATGGTTTGTTACACCTTAGCATTATGTACGGTGTAAAGGAGAGAATGGTTTGTTACACCTTAGCATTATGTACGGTGTAAAGGAGAGAATGGTTTGTTACACCTTAGCATTATGTACGGTGTACGGTGTAAAGGAGAGAATGGTTTGTTACACCTTAGCATTATGTACGGTGTAAAGGAGAGAATGGTTTGTTACACCTTAGCATTATGTACGGTGTAAAGGAGAGAATGGTTTGTTACACCTTAGCATTATGTATGGGTGTAAAGGAGAGAATGGTTTGTTACACCTTAGCATATAGTAAGGTGTAAAGGAGAGAATGGTTTGTTACACCTTAGCATTATGTAGGTGTAAAGGAGAGAGAATGGTTTGTTACACCTTAGCATTATATAAGGTGTAAAGGAGAGAATGGTTTGTTACACTTTAGCATTATGTACGGTGTAAAGGAGAGAATGGTTTGTTACACCTTAGCATTATGTACGGTGTAAAGGAGAGAATGGTTTGTTACACCTTAGCATTATGTACGGTGTAAAGGAGAGAATGGTTTGTTACACCTTAGCATTATGTACGGTGTAAAGGAGAGAATGGTTTGTTACACCTTAGCATTATGTACGGTGTAAAGGAGAGAATGGTTTGTTACACCTTAGCATTATATAAGGTGTAAAGGAGAGAATGGTTTGTTACACCTTAGCATTATGTACGGTGTAAAGGAGAGAATGGTTTGTTACACCTTAGCATTATGTACGGTGTAAAGGAGAGAATGGTTTGTTACACCTTAGCATTATATAAGGTGTAAAGGAGAGAATGGTTTGTTACACCTTAGCATTATGTACGGTGTAAAGGAGAGAATGGTTTGTTACACCTTAGCATTATGTACGGTGTAAAGGAGAGAATGGTTTGTTACACCTTAGCATTATGTACGGTGTAAAGGAGAGAATGGTTTGTTACACCTTAGCATTATGTACGGTGTAAAGGAGAGAATGGTTTGTTACACCTTAGCATTATGTACGGTGTAAAGGAGAGAATGGTTTGTTACACCTTAGCATTATGTACGGTGTAAAGGAGAGAATGGTTTGTTACACCTTAGCATTATGTACGGTGTAAAGGAGAGAATGGTTTGTTACACCTTAGCATTATGTACGGTGTAAAGGAGAGAATGGTTTGTTACACCTTAGCATTATGTACGGTGTAAAGGAGAGAATGGTTTGTTACACCTTAGCATTATGTACGGTGTAAAGGAGAGAATGGTTTGTTACACCTTAGCAATATGTACGATGTAAAGGAGAGAATGGTTTGTTACACCTTAGCATTATGTAATGGTGTAAAGGAGAGAATGGTTTGTTACACCTTAGCATTATATAAGGTGTAAAGGAGAGAATGGTTTGTTACACCTTAGCATTATATAGGTGTAAAGGAGAGAATGGTTTGTTACACCTTAGCATTATGTACGTGTAAAGGAGAGAATGGTTTGTTACACCTTAGCATTATGTACGGTGTAAAGGAGAGAATGGTTTGTTACACCTTAGCATTATGTAGGTGTACGGTGTAAAGGAGAGAATGGTTTGTTACACCTTAGCATTATCTACGGTGTAAAGGAGAGAATGGTTTGTTACACCTTAGCATTATGTACGATGTAAAGGTGAGAATGGTTTGTTACACCTTAGCATTATGTACGGTGTAAAGGAGAGAATGGTTTGTTACACCTTAGCATTATGTACGGTGTAAAGGAGAAAATGGTTTGTTACACCTTCTTTATCAAGACTTGCACTAAGTTTGGAATTGAAAACATGTAGGTACGATAGCACTGTCTTTATTCAGACCTTCACATAACTTAGCCTGATACAATTATTAATGTACAGAAAACCTTAAACTAATCAAATCAATAGAGTTAAGAAATATAAACCTTTAATAAGAATACTCTGTACAGGATGAGAGACTTTCTTTGAGGACTAAAGTTGACCAGCCTTCCATAAGCTGACCCCAACCGTGCTCATTGTCGGTAATTATGATGGATTTCATGTGGTCAGCCTACTGCCCACTGTCAGCCATTGTCCAGTCCACAGGAGCTCCATACAAACTCGTGTGTGACAAGAAAACAGATCAAAAAGTAAAGGGTATTATCTGTGACGGTCAGCAAAATAAAACACTTGAGAATGACCTCCGGACTCCACTCTGGTCAACTGGTCATCTTATCGTAGTGGACCAGCCGGCCAAACGTAGCGTGACACTTGAACCGGTCTAAACACATGTTTGGACCACTGTTTGATTATAACACAAACTTGTGTTCTTAAATGTTTATGTATTTAGTCATAACTAGTTGTCAAGGAAATCCAGTAATTGTTGTCAAGGAAATTGGGCACAAGGAAATCGGGGCACTAGTTGTCAGGGAAATCGGGTACTAGTTGTCAAGGAAATGGGGTACTAGTTGTCAAGGAAATCAGGTACTAGTTGTCAAGGAAATCGGGTACTAATTGTCAAGGAAATTGGGTACTTGTTGTCAAGAAAATCAGGTACTAGTTGTCAAGGAAATCGGGTACTAGTTGTCAAGGAAATTAGGTACTAGTTGTCAAGGAAATCGGACGTTGTCAAGGAAATTGGGTACTAGTTGTCAAGGAAATCAGGTAGAAATTGGGTACTAGTTGTCAAGGAAATTGGGTACAGCAGTTAAAATTACGATGAAGAAACCAAAGGCAACAATAATTTTTTTGGCAAGATAACTTTAAGTAAGGCAATACTCATTTACAAGAAAACAGCTTTTTACAAAGAAACAGTACTGAAATAGTTGTTGTCAAGGGAACAGGTTGAAATAATATTTGTTGGCAAGGAAACAGTTGCAAAGCAGTAATTGTTGGCAAGGAAACAGATGTACAGCAGTAGCTCTTGGCAAGGAAACAGATGTACAGCAGTAGCTCTTGGCAAGGAAATAGGTTACAGCAAAATTGGTTTGCAAGGAAACAGGTTACAGCAATATTTGTTGGCAAGGAAACAGGTTACAGCAATATTTGTTGGCAAGGAAATAACTGTTGGCAAGCAGTCATTGCTGACAAGAACAAATGGATACAGCAGTAGGTTCTGGAAAAGGAAACAGGGTACAGCAAAAGTTAATTGCATAGCAAAGGAAATAAAATGGATGCACTTTTAAGAAGAAAGCGTTACTATATTTAGAAGTACCTTTCTGCATCTTGTTATCAAGTATCAAACCTTGAATTAAGTGGATGTGAAAGTGAACATCCCATACCATCTTGACAGTGTACTTATCTATTTTCAAAAATGTTTAAACCATTATTTTGTTAAATTGTACAGTTAGTATAGCCCCTCCCAACTGTATGATAAACCCAGTATCAGAAACCCACGATATCCACATTCCTGTTTGTGTGTTTGCTACTTAAAAGCTTAAGTACTTGTTTTATATGGTTGTGTTAAAAGGTCATCTTTATATTTAGTGGAGCAAAAACAAGTAGTGACCAGTGTTAAGTGACCGACAATTGTCCACGCTGGGAATGTCAAGATGGGTGGGTGTAATTGGTGTCACCTCATGTCATGATCGTCACGGAAACTCCACCATCCTTTTTTTGTAGCTGGTTCTAAAGAAGAAATTATTACAGATAGTAAAATTCTGTGACTTTGATATTTCCAAGACCTTAAAGATTTTTTTTAAATTGAGATGATCATGCTTATAAGATTACGAAAAATTTCTCGGTGGGGATTGGTCAGCCAAAATTAGCAATGAAACATTTAGTAAGTAGTTACTTAGGGTGCTATAGTGTGTGATGTACAGGGTCATCGCTTATTCTTGTTATCTTCTAAGTAAATTGTGGCTTAATTAAAAACTAATATGAATCCTTCACCTTTATTGAACAGCGACAGAAGGAGTGAGAAATACTCTTGCTATTACATGTATATTAAAGTTTAACAATTAAAATAAGTCATGATTTCTTGAAAGAAATAGCAGTTTAGAAACAAAGGAATAGCAGTTAAGAAACAATTTAGAAATAGCAGTTTAAAAACAAAGAAATAGCAGTTTAAAAACAAAGAAATAGCAGTTTAGAAACAAAGAAATAGCAGTTTAAAAACAAAGAAATAGCAGTTTAGAAACAAAGAAATAGCAGTTTAGAAACAAAGAAATAGCAGTTTAGAAACAAAGAAATAGCAGTTTAGAAACAAAGAAATAGCAGTTTAGAAACAAAGAAATAGCAGTTTAGAAACAATTTAGAAATAGCAGTTTAGAAACAAAGAAATTAGGCAACAGGAAGCCAATATTTTAACTGTATTATCTCATTAATGTTTAAAGGTATCTATGAAATATTTTAATGTTTAAAGGTATTATTTGGTAGAGTGAGGATGTTTACTTATTATCCTTGACTTCAGATCTCTTTTCCTCATTACGTGGACCAGATTTATAAATAAATCTTTTACCTCATCCAATTATCTCTTAGATGATCAGGATCTGTTCTTTCTATCCCCTTATTTACTAGATTCTGTTAATAATATGTGAGGATTCATTTTGAGTTAATCTGCTTTAACAAGTACGATAGGCAACCTTTTCTGTATATAGAAATAAAGCTTATTTGGCATCCACTGTAGAAATAAGTCAATCCTTTCTATAGGAATTAGATGTGATCCTGACAATGAGATACAAACAGGAATAATACTGAAAGTTAAAAGCCTGTTAATTATGTTAATCAAATAATACACAAACATTGTAATAAGAGGTAGTTGATTGAACTATCAGGTATTTTATAACTTTCAAGTTAACTTGTTATTAAATAAGCTCATCATCAATAATATTCTGTACATTATTTTCGCAGCGACTTAATTTGTGTTTCTATACTTAAGGATGTTTCTATGGAGATTTAATTTTGTGATTTAGACGTCTGGAGTTTTACTAATTTAATATCAAATTAAGAATGAACCGATATAGAAATAAGACAGTCATATCTGTGTTTAAAATTATTCAGAATGTGATAAGTATACTTAATAACATTCCTGGATGCACTCTATATCCCTTTTCAATACAATAAACAAAGCTTTCTTTTTGGTTTGTTTTTACAAAATAGATATCATACTATAAATAGAGTAGACAATGAAATTTTGATTATTATTAAGTATTACATATACAAAACCAGATGTTTGCATAAAATTTTAAGTCCACATGCTCTACTCAACTTAATTAAAGAACATTACATTTCTCAAAAACATATTGCCAATAGTAAAGGTGGAGGTGCTCAGCAGAAATGTGAAAATGAATGGAGAAAATGGGAAAAACTTATTGATTTAGCTGACTAGTTAACTATTTGTATGTTTCTTTATTTAATGCGACAATCTATGATAGTCATGTTATGTTATATACATGTAACTATGTATCATGTACTATAACTTTTTTACCATGTACATAAATTAGTTATCCTTCATTGAGCTCCTGGAGTTTATAACACCACATAAATCTTGTTTCGACCTCTAGTCCTCTCTCTCTCTATCTCTCTCTCTCTCTCTATCTCTCTCTCTCTCTCTATCTCCCTCCCTCTTTCTCTCCTTCTCTAATATGTATCATACCCTTTTCCTTAGAGTGCTTGTGTAAGAACTTGCGTGCGAGGGGGTGTATGTAGGCGTGTGTGGCGTATGTGTGTCTGTGTGGATGTGGGAGTGAGGACCATGTTCGTAAAAAGAAGCTGCTACTGCAGATGATGATGAATGATGATGAACAATAATGATGTAGATGAATGAAGCTGATGCATCAGACAATGATGATGGTGTATGAAACTGTGATTGTAAATGATAATGATGGTGATGATGAATATGATGAAGAATGGTAATAACGATGACTATTATGAATGTTGCTGCTGAAGATGATGATGATGATGATGAATGGTGATGGTGATAGTGAAGATGATAATGGTGATGATGAATGGTGATGATGATGATGATGAATGGTGATGAATGGTGATGATGATGAATGGTGATAATGATGATAAATGGTGATGGTGATGATGATTATGATGATGACGATGAATGGTGATGGTGATGATGAATGGTGATGGTGATGATGATGATGATGAATGGTGATGGTGATGATGATGAATGGTGATGGTGATGATGATGAATGGTGATAGTGATGATGATGAATGGTGATGATGATGATGAAGATGATGATGATGATGAATGAAGTTGATGCATCAGATTATGATGATGATGGTGAATGAAACTGATGTGGCAGATGATGAGTGATGATAATCTTTTGTTTTGTATTTGTAAAAATGCTTTGGAAAAATAAAATAATTATAAAAAAAAAAGTATACTTAATAACTTTTAGAACTTTAAAAAATTAATCAACCTCGTTTAACAGTACAGCATTAAAAAATTAACAGCTGTTTTGGAAACGTACTGGGTCTTTGCTAAATTTCTACCTCTGTTCTTGGCTCTTTAGTAAGGTATGCAAGGTTCTACTGTATCCATCGGATAAACCATTTATTCTGTATTTGTATGTTACATAATTATGTATTCTTGTGTGTAGGTATTGATTGTGACGTCATGTGTTTGTGAGCAGAACGTCATACTTTTCAGAGAAAACAATTTGAATTGTTCTCACAAAATACTGATGTCATTATTGATCCCGATCCACAACGGGGGTTTACTCTGAATGCAAAGATAGAATAGGAATTATGGCTAAATTCAATTTAGGCCAAAAAACCTAGATCACGGGGTACAGTTAATTAATATAGTGTAATTTTGTGGAAAAATGAGGTCATCTTCCGGGTTGTATTGTTTATTGCACATATGACAGAAAAACTAAACACTTGTCACGAATTAATGTTATATAAAGTATTTTGGTTTTGTAATCACATGTAATGTTTACATAGCTGTTGTCACCAGCTATTGTCATCAATGTGAACTGAGATCTGAAATAACCAGCTATTGTCTTCAATGTAAACTGAGATCTAAAATCACCAGCTATTGTCTTCAATGTAAACTGAGATCTAAAATCACCAGCTATTGTCATTCAATGTAAACTGAGATCTAAAATCACCAGCTATTGTCATCAATGTAAACTGAGATCTAAAATCACCAGCTATTGTCATCAATGTAAACTGAGATCTAAAATCACCAGCTATAGTCAGCAATGTAAACTGAGATCTAAAATCACCAGCTATTGTCATCAATGTAAACTGATCTAAAATCACCAGCTATTGTCTTCCAATGTAAACTGAGATCTAAAATCACCAGCTATAGTCATCAATGTAACTGAGATCTAAAATCACCAGCTATGTCATCAATGTAAACTGAGATCTAAAATCAACCAGCTATTGTCATCAATGTAAACTGAGATCTAAAATCACCAGCTATAGTCATCAATGTAAACTGAGATCTAAAATCATAAACTGATCTAAAATCACCAGCTTTGTCATCAATGTAAACTGAGATCTAAAATCACCAGCTATTGTCATCAATGTAAACTGAGATCTAAAATCACCAGCTATTGTCATCAATATAAACTGAGATCTAAAATCACCAGCTATTGTCATCAATGTAAACTGAGATCTAAAATCACCAGCTATTGTCATCAATGTAAACTGAGATCTAAAATCACCAGCTATTGTCTTCAATGTAAACTGAGATCTAAAATCACCAGCTATTGTCTCAATGTAAACTGAGATCTAAAATCACCAGCTATTGTCATCAATGTAAACTGAGATCTAAAATCACCAGCTATTGTCTTCAATGTAAACTGAGATCTAAAATCATCAGCTATTGTCTTCAATGTAAACTGAGATCTAAAATCACCAGCTATTGTCATCAATATAAACTGAGATCTAAAATCACCAGCTATTGTCATCAATGTAAACTGAGATCTAAAATCATCAGCTATTGTCTTCAATGTAAACTGAGATCTAAAATCATCAGCTATTGTCTTCAATGTAAACTGAGATCTAAAATCATCAGCTATTGTCTTCAATGTAAACTGAGATCTAAAATCATCAGCTATTGTCTTCAATGTAAACTGAGATCTAAAATCACCAGCTATTGTCTTCAATGTAAACTGAGATCTAAAATCACCAGCTATTGTCATCAATGTAAACTGAGATCTAAAATCACCAGCTATTGTCTTCAATGTAAACTGAGATCTAAAATCACCAGCTATTGTCTTCAATGTAAACTGAGATCTAAAATCATCAGCTATTGTCATCAATGTAAACTGAGATCTAAAATCATCAGCTATTGTCTTCAATGTAAACTGAGATCTAAAATCATCAGCTATTGTCTTCAATGTAAACTGAGATCTAAAATCATCAGCTATTGTCATCAATGTAAACTGAGATCTAAAATCATCAGCTATTGTCATCAATGTAAACTGAGAATATTTAAAATCACCAGCTATTGTCTTCAATGTTAACTGAGATCTAAAATCACCCGCTATTGTCTTCAATGTAAACTGAGATCAAAAAAGGCGTTTGTGTCGAAATAGATTTTACTTGTGATAGCACTTACTAACCTCGCTTCAACATATTGAGTTCAATTTTGTTTTTTATATGGCATGATTCCAATAATGACAAAAATTCATAACAGAAATAAGAATTTAGTTGAGTCACCCCTGAAATTATATAAGGTTTAATCTTTGATTTAGAAGAGCCTACTTTCAGAGGTGAATAAGTTGATTTCACAGCTTGAACAACTGAAGTCGTTTAAGGATATGCTCTCTAAGATGTGAAACATGTGCAGTGGAAGTGTCTGTGTGTTTTGGGAGGCTGCAGTATGAGTGTATTGTGGCCATTTAATTGGTAAATATAGTGCTATCTCACTGGAGCATATGTACAGCCAAAGACAATGCTGATGAATATCAAATTGTGATGAAATTGACCATTGTACCCTGAGTAAGTGGTCCCTAAAGCAGTTTAAACACAGGTGGCCACTAAGGCAGGTTTTTTTAATTTTCAAAGAAGGTAAAAATATAAAGTATCTAAAGCTTAGGTGACATAACAAAATCTCAAATTTTCTTGTAATTTTTTTTTATTAATAAAAACTAAAAACCATTTGTGGACAGTCAAGCACCTTGGATTTCTCATCGAAAGTTTGTTTTACAGAGGGGTAAAATAAAGATACAGGGACATCCAATTTAGTGTTAACAGTCCAATGGAGCAAAAAATCTAAATCAATATGCACATACTAACGATGTGATTGGTCGCTGACTTATAGAAATGTCCACGCGTAAATGTCAACTGGTCAGCGGTGTGAATGATTTGTTTTGTTACCTGAAACTTCCTGTCAGTTAAACTGTCCGGGGTATGCACAGGTCAATTATTTCAGGTGTGCACATGTTAATCTTGTACTTATGTACGTTAACCCATTCACCTATGAAAACGCTTTTAGATTCTTCTAGTTTAAAGTCTGGAATAGCCCATTTTAGAATTATAGGGGTGTTTGAGTTAAACATACTTTATATTTTCCTGTATGTCTTGAAAATACTTTCTCTCTTTTTTTAATCTATGAAATCATTGTGCCATTAACCAATCAGAGAAGGCATTATATAAAGGACAACATTTAATGTTATGAGACAATAACATAATGTTTTTAAGCCAATGAAAATGCTCGTCACAAGCAAGATCGTATTATTAGAACCCCCCACAAAACCCCCCACAAAAAAAAAAAAAGAAAGGTTTTTCTAACTGTTTCTACATGTTCTAATTTATTCATTTTGATAAAATTATTTTCATATATAACATAATTTTTTTCAAATTGGTCAGCATGCTGTGCTGGTGTATATGGTAATTTGAGGTATGTAATATCAATATGCAGTTTAGATGATCATGTTGGCCAGGTATGGCTGTAGGCTAGTCAGTACCGGGATAGATGTTAATTTATCCTAAAAACGTCTCACTTAGAATGTGTATTGGCTTCAATTTTATGTGTACACATTTCTTGGAAGACAGTTCCACCAAAAATTCAAGTCAAAAACCTCTGGTGCGTTTGTGAGTTGAGATATATAGGGTACTAGGAGAGGAAGTTTCACACACAATGGAGGGTATGTATTACATCAGATAGGACATCATAATTATTTAATAATACAGAATCTTACACAAGTGACTATTTAATATGAAATTTATTTAACAAGTTCAATAATTTGATATGCCGCACGCCTATAAGCGAATGGCATATCAAACTATATAAACAAATCTTTTTTGAACAAGTTTCATAAATTCCATGTTATTTAGTAACAAATGTAAGATTCTATTTATCACATTACTATTATTATTCTATTATTATTATTACTATTCTGTTGATTTCCTCCAAAAATGTGAAGATTTCATACACAGAATAGATTACATAAACAATTAAATCATAACATGCATGCTAAATTCGTGCAAATAGTGAAAGAATATATGTTACTTGTAAACAGTTATATTTATGATTTACATTTATATATAAGCAATACACTTCATTGGGATATTGTATAAGGTTTACAAGTTGAAATTCACTGTGTTATAAAGCTATTTAAAGCTGATGGTCTTTAGTGTTGTCTTTATAGACTGTAAAAGGATTTCAAGAAAACCTCGTTCAACTGTTTTGATTGATATTAATTTATTATAATTATCAAGATTTGAACCTTAGTTAATTATCAGGGTGATTGGGTGGTGTAGTGGTTAAGCCACTCGCCTTTCACCTAGCCGGCCGGGGTTCGATCCCCGGCACAGATGTGAAAAAGTTAGGGGTCACCTGCCCAATCATGTGGGTTTTCTCCAGGCACTCCGGTTTCCTCCCACACTAAGATCCCTCATGCTCTTACATCCGGGAACATCGAAAGTGATTTGCATAAGTTGTATAACTTGTTTCTTAATCGATGTTAAATAAATAAAGTTTATATTATAATTAATTATAATGAGTGGAGAGTCCATGATTTTAAGTTATTCACCTCTGATTTATAATGGACTGGTCTAGTCTTTGATTTAGAAGAGTCTACATGTGTTTTTCAAGGGTGAATGAATTAATTTTTTCTAGGAAGTGGTCAATCATCGGGTGTCCATTACAACTTTAGCCCGAGGCCATCTTACCTATACATGTGGTCAAGGTATTGGTGTGTGGGTAAGGTAATAGACCATTCCTGTGGTCTGGCAAAGATTCCAGAAAAAACTGTGAAAAATAGTCAACAACAATAATGTCCAGATATTTAGTGTTAATTAAAATGTAGATTGGTTTTGATTGTCTATAGTGCACGGCCTCGTGATGAAGTCATGTTGGCATTGGCGCGGATGTTGATTCAGTCGTGAGTGAAACAGGAAGTCATAATCAACTGTCCTCGGTCTTAACTGTTATTTCTTTATTTATACCTTTAATATGTTTAAGGCAGCATTTTGTTCTTTTATTCCACTCTAAGATGTTTTAATTCCAAAAATGTAGTCTTTTTTTTATTTCCCCAAAATAGGGTATTAAGGATATTATTAAGCTCTTCTTTTTCGTTCAGAGATTTGTTAAAACCAATAATTGTATTTTTTCCCTTAAGTGAGTCTTGGGAATGGATCAAGATTGGGTGAAAAAAAAACCATAATATTTAGCTGTCTTCTTTAAACTTTTCAGAAATTTTTAAACTGCAAAGATCATTATCATTAGGAATCTCTGGAAGAATTTTCGTTATCATTAACCATCCGGGTGAATTTCCAGGTGACTCTGCGGATGGATTTTTGAAAGTACAGTAAAAAGCGAGACGAAGCTGTGTCATGTTAGTGTTGATTGATGTCCGTAGTAGGAAGTCACGTCGGGTTTGTGTCAAAAACATGTGACTACCCTCGTTGATAGAGTGATGGATGGGTTTCTACGAAATATACTTATATACACCAGTTTTTAGCCTGGAAATCATAAACAAGAATTCCTTCTCGATCAACCTATATACCCTCGGGATTCGGAACCGAAAATCATGAACAAAACTCGCATGTCTAGAAATTTTGTGTACATTCAAACCTGTCTATAAAGACCACCCGAGAGGAAAGTGATCTCTATAGCCAAGTGGTCTTTGTACACAGGTCAAATTGTATTATAAATTGCCATTTGGTACCCAAAGAAGTGATCTTAACCCTCAGGTGGTCTTTATACAGAGGTGGTTGTTGTGGTAGGGTTCACTTGTCTTGTACACAGGTCAAATTGTATTATAAATTGCCATTTGGTACCCAAAGAAGTGATCTTTGTACACAGGTCAAATTGTATTATAAATTGCCATTTGGTACCCAAAGAAGTGATCTTTGTACACAGGTCAAATTGTATTATAAATTGCCATTTGGTACCCAAAGAAGTGATCTTTGTACACAGGTCAAATTGTATTATAAATTGCCATTTGGTACCCAAAGAAGTGATCTTTGTACACAGGTCAAATTGTATTATAAATTGCCATTTGGTACCCAAAGAAGTGATCTTTGTACACAGGTCAAATTGTATTATAAATTGCCATTTGGTACCCAAAGAAGTGATCTTTGTACACAGGTCAAATTGTATTATAAATTGCCATTTGGTACCCAAAGAAGTGATCTTTGTACACAGGTCAAATTGTATTATAAATTGCCATTTGGTACCCAAAGAAGTGATCTTTGTACACAGGTCAAATTGTATTATAAATTGCCATTTGGTACCCAAAGAAGTGATCTTTGTACACAGGTCAAATTGTATTATAAATTGCCATTTGGTACCCAAAGAAGTGATCTTTGTACACAGGTCAAATTGTATTATAAATTGCCATTTGGTACCCAAAGAAGTGATCTTTGTACACAGGTCAAATTGTATTATAAATTGCCATTTGGTACCCAAAGAAGTGATCTTTGTACACAGGTCAAATTGTATTATAAATTGCCATTTGGTACCCAAAGAAGTGATCTTTGTACACAGGTCAAATTGTATTATAAATTGCCATTTGGTACCCAAAGAAGTGATCTTTGTACACAGGTCAAATTGTATTATAAATTGCCATTTGGTACCCAAGAAGTGATCTTTGTACACAGGTCAAATTGTATTATAAATTTGCCATTTGGTACCCAAAAGAAGTGATCTTTGTACACAGGTCAAATTGTATTATAAATTGCCATTTGGTACCCAAAGAAGTGATCTTTGTACACAGGTCAAATTGTATTATAAATTGCCTTTGGTACCCAAAGAAGTGATCTTAACCCTCAGGTGGTCTTTATACAGAGGTGGTTGTTGTGGTAGGGTTCACTTGTATTTAATAGAAAATAAACTAATGACATATAGCATTAAAAGGGAAGTGTTTAGGATGATCATTGTAAAATCATGATCCCCTTGAAGACATTGTAAAATCATGATCCCCTTGAAGACATTTTAAAATCATGATCCCCTTGAAGACATTGTAAAATCATGATCCCCTTGAAGACATTTTAAAATCATGATCCCCTTGAAGACATTGTAAAATCATGATCCCCTTGAAGACATTTTAAAATCATGATCCCCTTGAAGACATTGTAAAATCATGATCCCCTTGAAGACATTATAAAATCATGATCCCCTTGAAGACATTGTAAAATCATGATCCCCTTGAAGACATTTTAAAATCATGATCCCCTTGAAGACATTGTAAAATCATGATCCCCTTGAAGACATTGTAAAATCATGATCCCCTTGAAGACATTGTAAAATCATGATCCCCTTGAAGACATTGTAAAATCATGATCCCCTTGAAGACGTAAAATCATGATCCCCTTGAAGACATTTTAAAATCATGATCCCCTTGAAGACATTGTAAAATCATGATCCCCTTGAAGACATTTTAAAATCATGATCCCCTTGAAGACATTGTAAAATCATGATCCCCTTGAAGACATTTTAAAATCATGATCCCCTTGAAGACAACTTTTGTAGACATGCTTGACCCCTCCTCCCACTCAATGCTATTATTAAATCAATAACAAAATTGCCACATGCTGAAAGTTTTTAAATGGTCAATTCATTACTTTGTTATCTCCACTGGTCAGTTAATGGTCAGTATAAAATATCTGTGTAGCTGTGGCTTTATCTCTGACCAGTGTCCAGGGTTATATAAGAGTTTGGGTTCTGGCCTGTGTTTTTCCTCACCATAGCTACAGTATCTAGGATTATATAATCTGGAGTCCCCCCCCCCCCTAATTATGTTTTCTGACAGCAGAACACCTCCCCATATCTCTGTGTTATTAGGGGGGCTCTACATGGGGTACCTCATATTTTATGTGATATTTTCTCCTTTTCTACAGTATGTAGGATTATATAACCCTGAGTACCCCCTAATTATGTTTTCTGACAGCAGAACACCTCCCTATATCTCTGTTATTAGGGGGGATCCACGTAGGGTACCTCATATTTTTATATAATATATATTTTCCTCTCATTATTTAAAATTTCCTTCCCCTAAAACTGGTTTCCTATGGCAATGCATTACATGTGTAATAGGACTGGTTCAATCATCGAGACCAGGTAGCTCGAATCGGTAGAGCATCTGGCTAGTGTTCGGAGGTCTTGGGTTCGAGCGCCAGTCTGGCTGTTACATTTTCTATTTGTTAGGAACACATGTAAGATATGGTGTCTTGTTTTTGTATTTTCCTACCTTAATAGCTACTTTTTCACTGTGATGCGATTTTATGTCTTACTATAAAAACTCTTTAGTATTTGTAGCTGAAAAGTTTCCACATAGACTACATCACAGGAATTCTAATACATAAGTTCTAATGGCCAAGAAATGCACAAAACTTGTTGAGTAATTTTGTCCTCACATTCCACTAGCTTCCTCTCTGTGTTGCCATCACGTCTTGTAGAATATCTTTACATTTCTAATTAACTTTTCTGGTAGCAGGACAAACAAAACTACCTAGTTACATTTACATTGTTGGTCAGTAGTAGATCTACAGATCTGATTCTGGTATCCCCCCTCTCCACCCTCACCTCCCTAACTCTGATGACATAATACACTGCCCTATCTCTCTATATTGTGTTTTCTGACAGCAGGACAAAGATACCTGCATTTACATTTACCATGTTGACCAGTTATAGATCTACAGATCTGATTCTGGTATCCCCCCTCTCCACCCTCACTTCCTTAACTCTGATGACATAATACACTGCCCTATCTCTCTATATTGTGTTTTCTGACAGCAGGACAAAGATACCTGCATTTACATTTACCATGTTGACCAGTTATAGATCTACAGATCTGATTCTGGTATCCCCCCTCTCCACCCTCACCTCCCTAACTCTGATGACATAATACACTGCCCTATCTCTCTATAATTATGTTTTCTGACAGCATGACTTCTCTGATTAGTATTTCTATAAGAATTCCACTGATGACCACTGGTCAGTGATGGTATGGTAACATAATACTGACACCATCATTATTTTACTCCACTGTCCAAATGTCTGTTTATCTTCTGGATATGATAAGGGGATATCCAGTCATCAGGAAAGGGAGAGGGATATTAGGGGTTACCTACAGGGGCTTCTGTTTAAAGGGGGGGGGGGAGGGAACATCAGGGGTTACCTACAGGGACTTCTGTTTATAAGGGGAGAGGGAACATCAGGGGTTACCTACAGGGACTTCTGTTTATAGGGGGAGAGGGAACATCAGGGGTTACCTACAGGGACTTCTGTTTATAGGGGGGAGAGGGAACATCAGGGGTTATCTACAGGGACTTCTGTTTATAAGGGGAGAGGGAACATCAGGGGTTACCTACAGGGACTTCTGTTTATAGGGGGAGAGGGAACATCAGGGGTTACCTACAGGGACTTCTGTTTATAAGGGGAGAGGGAACATCAGGGGTTACCTACAGGGACTTCTGTTTATAGGGGGAGAGGGAACATCAGGGGTTACCTACAGGGACTTCTGTTTATAAGGGGAGAGGGAACATCAGGGGTTACCTACATAGACTTCTGTTTATAGGGGGAGAGGGAACATCAGGGGTTACCTACAGGGGCTTCTGTTTATAGGGGGAGAGGGAACATCAGGGGTTACCTACAGGTACTTTTGTTTATAGGGGGAGAGGGAACATCAGGGGTTACCTACAGGGGCTTCTGTTTATAGGGGAAGAGGGAACATCAGGGGTTACCTACAGGGGCTTCTGTTTATAAGGAAATGGAGAGGGAACATCAGGGGTTACCTACAGGGGGCTTCTGTTTATAAGGAAGGATAATATGTTTTCTGGGAAAACCTAAAAGAGGGAGAGAAAGGTTACTTACAGAGGTTTCTTTTGATTGATTAAATGTTTGTTGATTAAATGTTTGTGTGGACTGAATGGGAAGAGAAGAGGGTTTTAATTTTTAATTATTGAATCTTGAATCTTGTGTGAATATGATCGAAGCTTAATGAAACTTAGGATAGGAAACAGGGATTTATGTATATTTTTTCGGATAGTGAGAACAGGAACAATATCAACATCCAGTAAGTCAAAAAAAATCATAACTACAATATAATAGTTATTTTCGAATAACATTATTTTCGAATCCGGAGGCAAATGCTCATAGTCTAAATGTTATCACACCTAAGTAACACTTTATCATAGACATAGTGTAATATTCACTTTAAATAACTGTTTATAGACATCGCTAATAAAAATGTTGTTGCCAGTTAGTCTTCATCCATACACGTGATTTTGTGTGGGGCATTCAAGTGACACGTTTTTGTGATTTGAAACATGGAAATTCTCTTTTTCTTCCCCTTTTTGCTGTTTCTATGTGTAATCCACTTGGCCAAAAGATGTCCTAAAGTTGCCCAGTGCAATACATTTATAGCTGATCGGATAATCTGTTAAGCACATCAGATTGATGTGAAAACAGTATTTTATTAGAGCGTCTGCCAAAGACAAATCGTCCACAATCTGGCACAAAAATTGTATGAAATTTAGCTGATTTTTTTCAGCGAAAACGTCAAGGGGGGCGCCCTTATTAGAGATGAGGCTGCTCTTAATAGGGAAAATACGGTACAAATATTTTTTCGAATAACATAGAACAAATTGGGATTTTTCATTCTGGTAGCACACAAGTAAGCACAAAAAATGTGCAATACGTCACAATACATGTTATACATATCATGACACCAACGGGAGTTATAGGAGAATTATGATCTCATCAATTTTCTTTTTGGTTGGTAATGTTATATAGTGTCAGTCCCGAGCAAATATTCTAGTATTAGGCCCAGTCTGAGTTTCACACCAGGGGAGATAATCTAGTATAAATCCTTGAGCTAAAAGGGGAGATAAAGCTAGTAAAAGACCGAGTGTGAGTTTCACATTAGGGGAGATAATCTAATATAAGTCTGAGTTTTATACTAGGGTAGATTATCTAATACAAGAATTTGTCTGCAAGGCTATGTAGTTGTGTGTATAAGTATAAAAGCAAATCATTTACGTAAGTAATGGGGGGGACTTACCTTTAAGTGACACGAGCTAATGGTTACACGATCTCAGCCATATTTGGGTGTTAATAACATCCTTTTATTGAATACATCACCAAGCTCATTGTTTTACAAAGGCATTGTTAAAGTGAAAACAAATTAGCCCTGTCATCAGGTGCAAATATATGTAGCCTCATTTAGTGATTATTGGCCTTGCTGTTTTGAGTACGATATACCGGCATAAGTAATTTTGAATTTGTTCATTTTTATTCATAATCATCAATATGGTCATTGTATAATGATCATTTATACAATCTTTATTCCAAACATTTTTGTTACAATATGCAAAATATATCACTATTTTTTGAGACCCCATTTCGCTGATTTGCAAACAAAAATCTTACATTAACATTCATAATTTAACATATTCGAACTATCTGAAAAAGGATTAATTATTAAAAGTCAGTGTTCCAACTATCACTAGCTAAAACTGTTTTTCTGGAAAAAAATTGTGTGTTCTGAAGAAAATCTGTCTCAAATCTTATACTCAAAAAGTACTAAAATAAGGAATCTGTCTCAAACTTTAACTCAAAAAGTACTGAAAGAATCTGTCTCAAATCTTATACTCAAAAAGTACTGAAGGAATCTGTCTCAAATCTTATACTCAAAAAGTATTGAAGGAATCTGTCTCAAATCTTATACTCAAAAAGAACTGAAAGAATCTGTCTCAAATCTTATACTCAAAAAGTACTGAAGGAATCTGTCTCAAATCTTTAACTCAAAAAGTACTGAAGGAATCTGTCTCAAATCTTATACTCAAAATGTACTGAAGGAATCTGTCTCAAATCTTATACTCAAAAAGCACTGAAGGAATCTGTCTCAAATCTTATACTCAAAAAGTACTGAAGGAATCTGTCTCAAATCTTATACTCAAAAAGCACTGAAGGAATCTGTCTCAAATCTTATACTCAAAAATAACTGAAGGAATCTGTTTCAAATCTTATACTCAAAAAGTACTGAAGGAATCTGTCTCAAATCTTATACTCAAAATGTACTGAAGGAATCTTTCTCAAATCTTATACTCAAAAAGAACTGAAGAAATCTGTCTCAAATCTTACTCGAAAAGTACTGAAGAGGTCTTCACCAAATTGTGTAGGGTCTGTATGGTATAATATCCA
The DNA here is from genome assembly GCF_041381155.1 of Argopecten irradians. NCBI lineage: Eukaryota > Metazoa > Mollusca > Bivalvia > Pectinida > Pectinidae > Argopecten > Argopecten irradians. The sequence goes on from NC_091148.1 coordinate 34,500,120, forward strand.
TTTTGGGACAAATTCAAACACAACATGGCCGATGGTGCCCATTTTGAATTTGACAAATGAAGTGTGTTGCTTCTATGTGGACTTTATGTCACGTTTCCCAATGATTGTTTAAAGTTATTTGTGGCGTAAGCTTTATACTCACAAATCAAAAAGAGCTGCAGTACTACCAAAAATCATTATATTTATTCAGTGGAATGAGTACATACGGTCAGACCATGTCTACATTTCATTTAATAATTTTCCAATGTGATAAATCATTGTGACTTCTGCTGCATCTAAACCTACACAAAGCATTAAAACATGGATTTCAAAGTGTTTAAATTCTGTCTTGTAAATTATGATCATATGACCCCCAAGTTTGTTTTTACAGAGGATAGATTTTTATTTGACATTTTTTCCAAATACACTTAGTCTACAGTTTCTTTTATAATATGTTGAAATGCGTTCGGTATTTTCACATTTTCAAGCTGTATGTCCCCATTGCCAAGTTTAATAAATTTTGACATTTCATTATTGATTTAAAGTTATCTATAAAATGACAGCATACATATGTCCATTTGAATGATTTTTACAGTTTATTTTAAAATCTGATGGTTTTTAATAGATTACTGAAGAAAAAATATCACGTCAAAATTTTCGCAGAGTTATGGCATATATAACTTTTGATATATTCAAACAAAAATGGAAAAGTAGTCTGTTATTTTGGCCCTTGTATAGCCTTTATAGATAAAATTGTATCAATGAATTAAACCCAATATAGATTGGTTCAAAAAGTCACAATTTGTCACTTTTTAAGATGAGAATGAATATTCATTGGACCTGAACCTTTTTCCCCCTCATGATTATGAATATTTTCTGTAGTGGTCAAGCCTATGACCATTCACTACCCCCAAGTCCGCGAGTCTGCTGCGGCATTAATCAGCCATGTAACCATCTACATACATATCACAAACCATGTTACCCTCTACTGTGTTAATTTGAAAAGCAATTAGGCCTATTGTCCAACTCTGTCCATCCTGGTCAGCTAGACTGACCCATCAATAAAATATTAATATACCCAAGACATCTAGCCTTATCATTCGTGGTCAATACTAATCCATTTTGACCGAGCCTCTCCGGACCTGAGTGACCAGAACAGTAGTCCGAGGAGTGCTTTCTCTGGCCAGGATTTTATTTCAATCGTCCTGTTTTCCTCCTGCGGGAATGGCTGTAGAGTTCTGTGGTCAGTCAAGGCCTCTGGTCAGTGTTATGTAAAACAATCATAGTAAACAAGCTAGTAAGAGCTTTTCCTATCAGGCCAAGCCAATCAATTGTCTTTGATAGTTATCTCCCCTTAATACAACTAATATTTCAGTGTAGCTTTTACATCAGGCCAAGCCAATCAATTTTGTTTGGCCAATCTAATTTTTCTTGACAACCATTAAAATAAAACCTTAATTTTCTTTGGCAACCATTGAAATAAAACCTAAATTTTCCTTGGCAACTATTAGAATAAAACCTAAATTTATGAATAAACCCTAAAATTTTCCTTGGTTACCATAAGTATAAAACCTCAATTTTGAAATTAACCCTAAATTCACTTGGCATCTTTTAGAATAAAACCTCAATTACTTAAAAAAAAAAAAAAATTCCATCACAACCTCTAAAATAAAATCAAAATTTTCCTCAAGAACCGCTAAAATAAAATAAAAATTTTCCTTGACAACCTCTAAAATAAAATGCCACTACAATAAAACCTAAATTTTCCTTAACAACAGCTGTACATGTAAAATAAAGGCATTAAGAACAACCTTATTGACCAATAAGACTGTTGTTATGACTAAAACCTTGACCACTGCATTTCAATGACCACTGACACAGATGCTTTAGATAGTGATGACTGGATACATGATTGACTGGACCCAAGATCCATCACTGAACATTCGACTGCCCAGTGGCCAGATGCTGATCACAATCTGGTCCTGAGCAGTGTTACATAATAGAAAAAGGCCAATAGTAATTACTGGACATCTGACGGTGATGGTCAGTGAAGGTCTGATCAATATATGTATAATTAATGAATATGGCTTTATAAACGACCTTAGAATCAAACCAATCAGCCACTGGTCAGCTCATTAGCTATTGATTTATAAAAACTTACTCCCTGTGTGAATGGTGTCTTGTTTGTTATCGAAAAGACAAAGCCCTGCAATTGTTAGTCATGTAGAGGTACCAACACTATGTGAACAGGGTCTTGTTTGTTATAGAAAAGGTGAAAAACCAGTACCTAACTTGGTTGGTATTATAGTCATAACAGAAATTTACCATTACCATTGTGGAGATGAAAGAGTGAAGCATAGGGGTAAAAAAAGAAAAGAAAGGAAGGGAAATAGGGAGGGAGAAAGTTTAGAGAAGAAAGGGAAGAGGGAGGGAGAAAGTTTAGAGAAGAAAGGGAAGAGGGAGGGAGAAAGTTAAGAGAAGAAAGGGAAGGGGGAGGGAGAAAGTTTAGAGAAGAAAGGGAAGAGGGAGGGAGAAAGTTTAGAGAAGAAAGGGAAGAGGGAGGGAGAAAGTTTAGAGAAGAAAGGGAAGAGGAAGGGAGAAAGTTTAGAGAAGAAAGGGAAGAGGGAGGGAGAAAGTTTAGAGAAGAAAGGGAAGAGGGAGGGAGAAAGTTAAGAGAAGAAAGGGAAGAGGGAGGGAGAAAGTTAAGAGAAGAAAGGGAAGAGGGAGGGAGAAAGTTTAGAGAAGAAAGGGAAGAGGGAGGGAGAAAGTTTGGAGAAGAAAGGGAAGAGGGAGAGAGAAAGTTTAGAGAAGAAAGAGAAAAGGGAGGGAGAAAGTTTAGAGAAGAAAGGGAAGAGGGAGGGAGAAAGTTTAGAGAAGAAAGGGAAGAGGGAGGGAGAAAGTTTAGAGAAGAAAGGGAAGAGGGAGGGAGAAAGTTTGGAGAAGAAAGGGAAGAGGGAGGGAGAAAGTTTAGAGAAGAAAGGGAAGAGGGAGGGAGAAAGTTAAGAGAAGAAAGAAGAAGGGAGGGAGGAGAAAGTTTAGAGAAGAGGAAAGTTAGAGAAGAAAGGGAAGAGGGAGGGAGAAAGTTTAGAGAAGAAAGGGAAGAGGGAGGGAGAAAGTTTAGAGAAGAAAGGGAAGAGGGAGGGAGAAAGTTTAGAGAAGAAAGGGAAGAGGAAGGGAGAAAGTTTGGAGAAGAAAGGGAAGAGGAAGGGAGAAAGTTAAGAGAAGAAATGGAAGAGGGAGGGAGAAAGTTTAGAGAAGAAAGGGAAGAGGGAGGGAGAAAGTTTAGAGAAGAAAGGGAAGAGGGAGGGAGAAAGTTTAGAGAAGAAAGGGAAGAGGGAGGGAGAAAGTTTAGAGAAGAAAGGAAGAGGGAGGGAGAAAGTTTAGAGAAGAAAGGGAAGAGGGAGGGAGAAAGTTTAGAGAAGAAAGGGAAGAGGGAGGAGAAAGTTTAGAGAAGAAAGGGAAGAGGGAGGGAGAAAGTTTAGAGAAGAAAGGGAAGAGGGAGGAGAAAGTTTAGAGAAGAAAGGGAAGGGAGGGAGAAAGTTTAGAGAAGAAAGGGAAGAGGGAGGGAGAAAGTTTAGAGAAGAAAGGGAAGAGGGAGGGAGAAAGTTTAGAGAAGAAAGGGAAGAGGGAGGGAGAAAGTTTAGAGAAGAAAGGGAAGAGGGAGGGAGAAAGTTTAGAGAAGAAAGGGAAGAGGGAGGGAGAAAGTTTAGAGAAGAAAGGGAAGAGGGAGGGAGAAAGTTTAGAGAAGAAAGGGAAGAGGGAGGGGAGAAAGTTTAGAGAAGAAAGGGAAGAGGGAGGGAGAAAGTTAAGAGAAGAAAGGAAGAGGGAGGGAGAAAGTTTAGAGAAGAAAGGGAAGAGGGAGGGAGAAAGTTTAGAGAAGAAAGGGAAGAGGGAGGAGAAAGTTTAGAGAAGAAAGGGAAGAGGAGGAGGGAGAAAGAAGAGAAGAAAGGGAAGAGGGGAGGGAGAAAGTTTAGAGAAGAAAGGGAAGAGGGAGGGAGAAAGTTAAGAGAAGAAAGGGAAGAGGGAGGGAGAAAGTTTAGAGAAGAAAGGGAAGAGGAAGGGAGAAAGTTAAGAGAAGAAAGGGAAGAGGGAGGGAGAAAGTTTAGAGAAGAAAGGGAAGAGGGAGGGAGAAAGTTTAGAGAAGAAAGGGAAGAGGGAGGGAGAAAGTTTAGAGAAGAAAGGGAAGAGGGAGGGAGAAAGTTAAGAGAAGAAAGGGAAGAGGAAGGGAGAAAGTTAAGAGAAGAAAGGGAAGAGGGAGGGAGAAAGTTTAGAGAAGAAAGGGAAGAGGGAGGGAGAAAGTTTAGAGAAGAAAGGGAAGAGGGAGGGAGAAAGTTTAGAGAAGAAAGGGAAGAGGGAGGGAGAAAGTTTAGAGAAGAAAGGGAAGAGGGAGGGAGAAAGTTTAGAGAAGAAAGGGAAGGGGGAGGGAGAAAGTTTAGAGAAGAAAGGGAAGAGGGAGGGAGAAAGTTTAGAGAAGAAAGGGAAAAGGGAGGGAGAAAGTTTAGAGAAGAAAGGGAAGAGGGAGGGAGAAAGTTTAGAGAAGAAAGGGAAGAGGGAGGGAGAAAGTTTAGAGAAGAAAGGGAAGAGGGAGGGAGAAAGTTTAGAGAAGAAAAGGAAGAGGGAGGGAGAAAGTTTAGAGAAGAAAGGGAAAGGGAGGGAGAAAGTTTAGAGAAGAAAGGGAAGAGGGAGGGAGAAAGTTTAGAGAAGAAAGGGAAGAGGGAGGGAGAAAGTTTAGAGAAGAAAGGGAAGAGGAAGGGAGAAAGTTAAGAGAAGAAAGGGAAGAGGGAGGGAGAAAGTTTAGAGAAGAAAGGGAAGAGGGAGGGAGAAAGTTTAGAGAAGAAAGGGAAGAGGGAGGGAGAAAGTTTAGAGAAGAAAGGGAAGAGGGAGGGAGAAAGTTTAGAGAAGAAAGGAAGAGGGAGGGAGAAAGTTAAGAGAAGAAAGGGAAGAGGGAGGGAGAAAGTTTAGAGAAGAAAGGGAAGAGGGAGGGAGAAAGTTTAGAGAAGAAAGGGAAGAGGGAGGGAGAAAGTTTAGAGAAGAAAGGGAAGAGGGAGGGAGAAAGTTTAGAGAAGAAAGGGAAGAGGGAGGGAGAAAGTTTAGAGAAGAAAGGGAAGAGGGAGGGAGAAAGTTTAGAGAAGAAAGGGAAGAGGGAGGGAGAAAGTTTAGAGAAGAAAGGGAAGAGGGAGGGAGAAAGTTTAGAGAAGAAAGGGAAGAGGGAGGGAGAAAGTTTAGAGAAGAAAGGGAAGAGGGAGGGAGAAAGTTTAGAGAAGAAAGGGAAGAGGGAGGGAGAAAGTTTAGAGAAGAAAGGGAAGAGGGAGGGAGAAAGTTTAGAGAAGAAATGGAAGAGGGAGGGAGAAAGTTTAGAGAAGAAAGGGAAGAGGGAGGGAGAAAGTTTAGAGAAGAAAAGGAAGAGGGAGGGGAGAAAGTTTAGAGAAGAAAGGGAAGAGGGAGGGAGAAAGTTTAGAGAAGAAAGGGAAGAGGGAGGGAGAAAGTTTAGAGAAGAAAGGGAAGAGGGGAGGGAGAAAGTTTAGAGAAGAAAGGGGAAGAGGGAGGGAGAAAGTTTTAGAGAAGAAAGGGAAGAGGGAGGGAGAAAGTTTAGAGAAGAAAGGGAAGAGGGAGGGAGAAAGTTTAGAGAAGAAAGAAAAAGAGGGAAGGAGAAGTTTAGAGAAGAAAGGGAAGAGGGAGGGAGAAAGTTTTAGAGAAGAAAGAGAAAAGGAGGGAGAAAGTTTAGAGAAGAAAGGGAAGAGGGAGGGAGAAAGTTTAGTGAAAAAGAAGAAAGAAGAAGAGGGAGGGAGAAAGTTTATTGATGAAGAAGAGAAGGGAAGAGGGAGGGAGAAAGTTTAGAGAAGAAGGGAAGAGGAGGGAGAAAGTTTAGAGAAGAAAGAGAAGAAGGGAGGGAGAAATTTTATAGAGAGGAAAGAAGGGAGGGAATTGGAAGTTTAGTGAAGAAAGGGAAGAGGACGGGAGAAAGTTTAGAGAAGAAAGGGAAGAGGGAGGGAGAGTTTAGAGAAGGAAAGGGAAGATGGGAGGGAGAACAGGAGGGAAGAAAGGTAGAAGAAGGAGGAGGGAGAAAGTTTAGTGAAGAAAGGGAAGAGGATGAGGAGGAAGTTTAGAGAAAGGAAGGATGTTTAGTTAGAGTGTTTAGGGGATCTGAATCAGCAGCTCATGGCAGGGATACAATTATACAAACTCAAATCACTCAAATCATTCTCGTTTTTCCATATATTGTTGGAAGGATTTCAGATGGAAAATTACAGAAAAGATTTTGTCCCATAACAGATGAGAATTTTAAAGCAAGTCATTTTTCACCTGACCTTTCTGACTCCAGAACGATTGGTCAGTTACAGCTAAAATGACTTGTTCCTATAATTGGCTAGCAGCCATTTAGCATTGTCGGACATGAGAAATCAATCGACTTGTCAATTGATTAAGACCATTCCCTAGAAAAGGAAACAAAATATGTTCAACAATGCAGCGAAAAATCTTTACAAAAGGTTAAAAGGGAATAAAAGTCATCGAGCTATGTGTTTCACACCATTCGTCCATTGTGTACTTTAGTATGCTCTTATCATAATATGTGGTGGCTATCAATTTTTAAAATGTATGGAAGTAGTCGTTTGTTTAACACATAATCAGAGTAAGACTGTTTTAAAAATACAATAGATTGTCATTCTAGTGCTGTTATGAGTACATGAGTACCCGAGCAGGAGAAGTAACCAGACTTAAGGGTGTATGTTACCTTACTGTGACATGCAGACTTAAGGGTGTATGACTTACTGTGACATGGAGACTTAAGGGTGTATGTTACCTTACTGTGACATGCAGACAGGGTGTGGTTACCTTACTGTGAAATGCAGACTTAAGGGTGTATGTTACCTTACTGTGACATGGAGACTTAAGGGTGTATGTTACCTATCTGTGACACAAAGACTTAAAGGTGTGTGTTACCTTCTGTGACACGAAGACTTAAGTATGTTACTCTTACTGTGACATGCCAAACTTAAGGATGTATGTTACCTTACTGTACATGGAGACATAAGGGTGTGTGTTACCTATCTGTGACACGAAGATTTAGGTGTATGTTTCCTTACTGTGACATGCAAACTTAAGGGTGTATGTTACTTACTGTGACATGGAGACTTAAGGGTGTTGTTACCTTACTGTGACATGGAGACTTAAGGGTGTATGTTACCTTACTGTGACATGAAGACTTAAGGGGTGTATGTTACCTTACTGTGACATGCAGACTTAAGGGTGTATGTTACCTTACTGTGACATGCAGACTTAAGGGTGTGTGTGTTACCTATCTGTGACACGAAGACTTAAAGGGTGTATGTTACCTTACTGTGACATGCAAACTTAAGGATGTATGTTACCTTACTGTGACATTGAGACTTAAGGGTGTTATTAACTTACTGTGACATGGAGACTTAAGGGTGTATGTTACCTTACTGTGACATGGGGACTTAAGGGTGTATGTTACCTTACCGTGACATGGAGACTTAAGGGTGTATGTTACCTTACTGTGACTTGCAGACTTAAGGGTGTGTGTTACCTATCTGTGACACGAAGACTTAAGGGTGTATGTTACCTTACTGTGACATGCAGTATGTTACCTTACTGTGACATGCAGACTTAAGAGTGTATATTACCTTACAGTGACATGGAGACTTAAGGGTGTATGTTACCTTACTGTGACATGGAGACTTGAGGATGTATGTCACCTTACTGTGACATGGAGACTTAAGGATGTGTGTTACCTTAATGTGACATGGAGACTTAAGGGTGTGTGTTACCTTACAGTGACATGGAGACTTAAGGGTGTATGTTACCTTACTGTGACATGGAGACTTAAGGGTGTATGTTACCTTACTGTGACATGCAGACTTAAGGGTGTATGTTACCTTACTGTGACATGGCAGACTTAAGGGTGTATGTTACCTTACTGTGACATGGAGACTTAAGGGTGTATGTTTACCTTACTGTGACATGCAGACTTAAGGGTGTATGTTACCTTACTGTGACATGCAAGACTTAAGGGTGTATGTTACCTTACTGTGACATGGAGACTTAAGGGTGTATGTTACCTTACTGTGACATGGAGACTTAAGGGTGTATGTTACCTTACTGTGACATGGAGACTTAAGGGTGTATGTTACCTTACTGTGACATGGAGACTTAAGGGTGTATGTTACCTTACTGTGACATGGAGACTTAAGGGTGTATGTTACCTTACTGTGACATGGAGACTTAAGGGTGTATGTTACCTTACTGTGACATGGAGACTTAAGGGTGTATGTTACCTTACTGTGACATGGAGACTTAAGGGTGTATGTTACCTTACTGTGACATGCAGACTTAAGGGTGTGTGTTACCTAACTGTGACATGCAGAAGTAAGGGTGTATGTTATCTTACTGTGACATGCAGACTTAAGGGTGTATATTACCTTACTGTGACATGGAGACTTAAGGGTGTATGTTACCTTACTGTGACATGGAGACTTAAGGGTGTATGTTACCTTACTGTGACATGGAGACTTAAGGGTGTATGTTACATTACTGTGACATGCAGACTTAAGGGTGTATGTTACCTTACTGTGACATGGAGACTTAAGGGTGTATGTTACCTTACTGTGACATGCAGACTTAAGGGTGTATGTTACCTATCTGTGACACGAAGACTTAAGGGTGTATGTTACCTTACTGTGACATGGAGACTTAAGGGTGTATGTTACCTTACTGTGACATGCAGACTTAAGGGTGTATGTTACCTTACTGTGACATGGAGACTTAAGGGTGTATGTTACCGTACTGTGACATGGAGACTTAAGGGTGTATGTTACCTTACTGTGACATGCAGACTTAAGGATGTATGTTACCTTACTGTGACATGGAGACTTAAGGGTGTATGTTACCTTACTGTGACATGCAGACTTAAGGGTGTATGTTACCTTACCGTGACATGGAGACTTAAGGGTGTATGTTACCTTACTGTGACATGGAGACTTAAGGGTGTATGTTACCTTACTGTGACATGGAGACTTAAGGGTGTATGTTACCTTACTGTGACATGCAGACTTAAGGGTGTATGTTACCTTACTGTGACATGGAGACTTAAGGGTGTATGTTACCTTACTGTGACATGCAGACTTAAGGGTGTATGTTACCTTACTGTGACATGGAGACTTAAGGGTGTATGTTACCTTACTGTGACATGGAGACTTAAGGGTGTATGTTACCTTACTGTGACATGGAGACTTAAGGGTGTATGTTACCTTACTGTGACATGCAGACTTAAGGGTGTATGTTACCTTACTGTGACATGGAGACTTAAGGGTGTATGTTACCTTACTGTGACATGCAGACTTAAGGGTGTATGTTACCTTACTGTGACATGGAGACTTAAGGGTGTATGTTACCTTACTGTGACATGCAGACTTAAGGGTGTATGTTACCTTACTGTGACATGGAGACTTAAGGGTGTATGTTACCTTACTGTGACATGGAGACTTAAGGGTGTATGTTACTTACTGTGACATGGAGACTTAAGGGTGTATGTTACCTTACTGTGACATGCAGACTTAAGGGTGTATGTTACCTTACTGTGACATGGAGACTTAAGGGTGTATGTTACCTTACTGTGACATGCAGACTTAAGGGTGTATGTTACCTTACTGTGACATGGAGACTTAAGGGTGTATGTTACCTTACTGTGACATGGAGACTTAAGGGTGTATGTTACCTTACTGTGACATGGAGACTTAAGGGTGTATGTTACCTTACTGTGACATGGAGACTTAAGGGTGTATGTTACCTTACTGTGACATGGAGACTTAAGGGTGTATGTTACCTTACTGTGACATGCAGACTTAAGGGTGTATGTTACCTTACTGTGACATGGAGACTTAAGGGTGTATGTTACCTAACTGTGACATGCAGACTTAAGGGTGTATGCTACCTTACTGTGACATGCAGACTTAAGGGTGTATGTTACCTTACTGTGACATGGAGACTTAAGGGTGTATGTTACCTTACTGTGACATGCAGACTTAAGGGTGTATGTTACCTTACTGTGACATGGAGACTTAAGGGTGTATGTTACCTTACTGTGACATGGAGACTTAAGGGTGTATGTTACCTTACTGTGACATGGAGACTTAAGGGTGTATGTTACCTTACTGTGACATGGAGACTTAAGGGTGTATGTTACCTTACTGTGACATGGAGACTTAAGGGTGTATGTTACCTTACTGTGACATGGAGACTTAAGGGTGTATGTTACCTTACTGTGACATTGAGACTTAAGGGTGTATGTTACCTTACTGTGACATGGAGACTTAAGGGTGTATGTTACCTTACTGTGACATGGAGACTTAAGGGTGTATGTTACCTTACTGTGACATGCAGACTTAAGGGTGTATGTTACCTTACTGTGACATGCAGACTTAAGGGTGTATGTTACCTTACTGTGACATGGAGACTTAAGGGTGTATGTTACCTTACTGTGACATGGAGACTTAAGGGTGTATGTTACCTTACTGTGACATGCAGACTTAAGGGTGTATGTTACCTTACTGTGACATGGAGACTTAAGGGTGTATGTTACCTTACTGTGACATGGAGACTTAAGGGTGTATGTTACCTTACTGTGACACGAAGACTTAAGGGTGTATGTTACCTTACTGTGACATGGAGACTTAAGGGTGTATGTTACCTTACTGTGACATGGAGACTTAAGGGTGTATGTTACCTTACTGTGACATGGAGACTTAAGGGTGTATGTTACCTTACTGTGACATGGAGACTTAAGGGTGTATGTTACCTTACTGTGACATGGAGACTTAAGGGTGTATGTTACCTTACTGTGACATGGAGACTTAAGGGTGTATGTTACCTTACTGTGACATGCAGACTTAAGGGTGTATGTTACCTTACTGTGACATGGAGACTTAAGGGTGTATGTTACCTTACTGTGACATGGAGACTTAAGGGTGTATGTTACCTTACTGTGACATGGAGACTTAAGGGTGTATGTTACCTTACTGTGACATGGAGACTTAAGTGTGTATGTTACCTTACTGTGACATGCAGACTTAAGGGTGTATGTTACCTTACTGTGACATGCAGACTTAAGGGTGTATGTTACCTTACTGTGACATGGAGACTTAAGGGTGTATGTTACCTTACTGTGACATGCAGACTTAAGGGTGTATGTTACCTTACTGTGACATGCAGACTTAAGGGTGTATGTTACCTTACTGTGACATGGAGACTTAAGGGTGTATGTTACCTTACTGTGACATGCAGACTTAAGGGTGTATGTTACCTTACTGTGACATGCAGACTTAAGGGTGTATGTTACCTTACTGTGACATGGAGACTTAAGGGTGTATGTTACCTTACTGTGACATGGAGACTTAAGGGTGTATGTTACCTTACTGTGACATGGAGACTTAAGGGTGTATGTTACCTTACTGTGACATGCAGACTTAAGGGTGTATGTTACCTTACTGTGACATGCAGACTTAAGGGTGTATGTTACCTTACTGTGACATGGAGACTTAAGGGTGTATGTTACCTTACTGTGACATGGAGACTTAAGGGTGTATGTTACCTTACGTAACATGGAGACTTAAGGGTGTTGTTACACTGTGACATGCAGACTTAAGGGTGTATGTTACCTTACTGTGACATGGAGACTTAAGGGTGTATGTTACCTTACTGTGACATGGAGACTTAAGGGTGTATGTTACCTTACTGTGACATGGAGACTTAAGGGTGTATGTTACCTTACTGTGACATGGAGACTTAAGGGTGTATGTTACCTTACTGTGACATGGAGACTTAAGGGTGTGTGTTACCTTACTGTGAAATGCAGACTTAAGGGTGTATGTTACCTTACTGTGACATGGAGACTTAAGGGTGTGTGTTACCTTACTGTGACATGGAGACTTAAGGGTGTATGTTACCTTACTGTGACATGGAGACTTAAGGGTGTATGTTACCTTACTGTGACATGGAGACTTAAGGGTGTATGTTACCTTACTGTGACATGGAGACTTCAGACTTAATGACATGGTGTGTGTGTACCTTACTGTGACATGGTCAGACTTAAGGGTTGTATGTTACCTTACTGTGACATGGAGACTTAAGGATGTGTGTTACCTTAATGTGACATGGAGACTTAAGGGTGTGTGTTACCTTACAGTGACATGGAGACTTAAGGGTGTATGTTACCTTACTGTGACATGGAGACTTAAGGGTGTATGTTACCTTACTTTGACATGCAGACTTAAGGGTGTATGTTACCTTACTGTGACTTGCACCTGACTTATGGGTGTGAACTGTACCTTAATAATGTGACATGGAGATTTGTAATGATGACATGTTACAGTTTTCTGTATAATGATGACATGGTCAGTTTTAATGTATAATGATGACACTGGTCAGTTTTCTTATAATGATGACACTGGTCAGACTTTTGTATAATGATGACACTGTACAATTTATGTATAATGATGACACTGGTCAGTTTTCTGTATAATGATGGCACTGGTCAGTTTTTCTGTATAATGATGACACTGGTCAGTTTTCTGTATAATGATGACACTGGTCAGTTTTCTGTATAATGATGACACTGGTCAGTTTTCTGTATAATGATGACACTGGTCAGTTTTCTGTATAATGATGACACTGGTCACTGTAGTTCTGTATAATGATGACACTGGTCAGTTTTCTGTATAATGATGACACTGGTCAGTTTTCTGTATAATGATGACACTGGTCAGTTTTCTGTATAATGAAATGACACTGGTCAGTTTTCTGTATAATGATGACACTGGTCAGTTTTCTGTATAATGATGACACTGGTCAGTTTAAGATGACACTGTCAGTTTTCTGTATAATGATGACACTGGTCAGTTTTCTGTATAATGATGACACTGGTCAGTTTTCTGTATAATGATGACACTGGTCAGTTTTCTGTATAATGATGACACTGGTCAGTTTTCTGTATAATGATGACACTGGTCAGTTTTCTGTATAATGATGACACTGGTCAGTTTTCTGTATAATGATGACATGGTCAGTTTTCTGTATAATGATGACACTGGTCAGTTTTCTGTATAATGATGACACTGGTCAGTTTTCTGTATAATGATGACACTGGTCAGTTTTCTGTATAATGATGACACTGGTCAGTTTTCTGTATAATGATGACACTGGTCAGTTTTCTGTATAATGATGACACTGGTCAGTTTTCTGTATAATGATGACACTGGTCAGTTTTCTGTATAATGATGACACTGGTCAGTTTTCTGTATAATGATGACACTGGTCAGTTTTCTGTATAATGATGACACTGGTCAGTTTTCTGTATAATGATGACACTGGTCAGTTTTCTGTATAATGATGACACTGGTCAGTTTTCTGTATAATGATGACACTGTCAGTTTTCTGTATAATGATGACACTGGTCAGTTTTCTGTATAATGATGACACTGGTCAGTTTTCTGTATAATGATGACACTGGTCAGTTTTCTGTATAATGATGACACTGGTCAGTTTTCTGTATAATGATGACACTGGTCAGTTTTCTGTATAAATGGTCAGTTTTCTGTTATGATGACACTGGTCAGTTTTCTGTATAATGATGACACTGGTCAGTTTTCTGTATATGATGACACTGGTCAGTTTTCTGTATAATGATGACACTGGTCAGTTTTCTGTATAATGATGACACTGGTCAGTTTTCTGTATAATGATGACACTGGTCAGTTTTCTGTATATAATGATGACACTGGTCAGTTTTCTGTATAATGATGACACTGGTCAGTTTTCTGTATAATGATGACACTGGTCAGTTTTCTGTATAATGATGACACTGGTCAGTTTTCTGTATAATGATGACACTGGTCAGTTTTCTGTATAATGATGACACTGGTCAGTTTTCTGTATAATGATGAGCACTGGTCAGTTTTCTGTATAATGATGACACTGGTCAGTTTTCTGTATAATGATGACACTGGTCAGTTTTCTGTATAATGATGACACTGGTCAGTTTTCTGTATGCAATGTATGATGACACTGGTCAGTTTTCTGTATAATGATGACACTGGTCAGTTTTCTGTATAATGATGACACTGGTCAGTTTTCTGTATAATGATGACACTGGTCAGTTTTCTGTATAATGATGACACTGGTCAGTTTTCTGTATAATGATGACACTGGTCAGTTTTCATGACACTGGTCAGTTTTCTGTATAATGATGACACTGGTCAGTTTTCTGTATAATGATGACACTGGTCAGTTTTCTGTATAATGATGACACTGGTCAGTTTTCTGTATAATGATGACACTGGTCAGTTTTCTGTATATGATGCATGGTCAGTTTCTGTATAATGATGACACTGGTCAGTTTTCTGTATAATGATGACACTGGTCAGTTTTCTGTATAATGATGACACTGGTCAGTTTTCTGTATAATGATGACACTGGTATTCGTATGATGACATGGTCAGTTTTCTGTATAATGATGACACTGGTCAGTTTTCTGTATAATGATGACACTGGTCAGTTTTCTGTATAATGATGACACTGGTCAGTTTTCTGTATAATGATGACACTGGTCAGTTTTCTGTATAATGATGACACTGGTCAGTTTTCTGTATAATGATGACACTGGTCAGTTTTCTGTATAATGATGATGGCAGTTTTCTGTAATGATGACACTGGTCAGTTTTCTGTATAATGATGACACTGGTCAGTTTTCTGTATAATGATGACACTGGTCAGTTTTCTGTATAATGATGACACTGGTCAGTTTTCTGTATAATGATGACACTGGTCAGTTTTCTGTATAATGATGACACTGGTCAGTTTTCTGTATAATGATGACACTGGTCAGTTTTCTGTATAATGATGACACTGGTCAGTTTTCTGTATAATGATGACACTGGTCAGTTTTCTGTATAATGATGACACTGGTCAGTTTCTGTATAATGATGACACTGGTCAGTTTTCTGTATAATGATGACACTGGTCAGTTTTCTGTATAATGATGACACTGGTCAGTTTTCTGTATAATGATGACACTGGTCAGTTTTCTGTATAATGATGACACTGGTCAGTTTTCTGTATAATGATGACACTGGTCAGTTTTCTGTATAATGATGACACTGGTCAGTTTTCTGTATAATGATGACACTGGTCAGTTTTCTGTATAATGATGACACTGGTCAGTTTTCTGTATAATGATGACACTTGTCAGTATTCTGTATAATGATGACACTGGTCAGTTTTCTGTATAATGATGACACTGGTCAGTTTTCTGTATAATGATGACACTGGTCAGTTTTTGATGACCAGCTGACCAGGTGACATAATAACACATTAGAGACTAAAAGGCTTGACATAAAAAGCCATCAAACCCGGGTCTGACCCTGATTAAGTGAAATAGCGGTGGGTGGATTAGGTGAGGGAATCTATTGTGTACCAACTGGTCTCTTTCGTGTCCATTTGTCCCACTATTATTACACTTTCCATGTTACACGAAAACCATTTTCCTTTTCAGCCGATTGCGTGAGACAAACATTGTTATCAGGGATTTTTATAATTGGATTTTGACATTTGCACTCCGGGTTTTTCACTCGGGTAGTTCTATAGGAATAATGTATTTGCATGTCAAATTGCCAGTTTTAACAATGAGCGTAATGCGCTAAGGTACAGGTAACGACCATCAAAGCTGTAATCATGCTTGATATTACACAAAATGGACAGGTCTCTTTTCATCTGTTGAGTAGATTTTATTATATGTCTGGACATATACAAAAAACAAATCAGACTTGATTTCTACAAAAACAATAATAATATTAACAGAATAAAGGAAAGAAAATAGCCCTAGCTTTTCATGGCAAAAAATTGATATGTAAAAAAAAAAAATAAAAAAATAAAAAAAAAATAATGAATACAAGAAAATAAACAACAAGAAAATAAAAGATGTATTTCTTAAAGTAATTCATTAATTCCAACAAAATCAACAATTACTTGTTTTAATGTGATATGTGAAGAAGAAAAAAAGAAGAAAAAAAATCCTTTTTTATCATATTAAAAAAAAAAGTCCCCTTTGGGGACCTCCCAGTAGAATGAAGGAATATCTCATATCAAGATAATGCCCATCACCTTCACTTAAAAACATCTGTAGTTGATGAAAGGCCTCCCTAATTATGTACATCATTTTTATTTCCAGTCGAGGATGACACCCCCAACGGTCACTGTGACCCGCCAACAGATAGTGGCCATTCACAGGAGCTGTTTTGTGAGGTCAAAGGTCGGGAGAAGATGCAGGGGGATGAGCCTGATTATAATGGAGCAGAAGATTGCAGCGAATCTATCCACGATTTAGGAGGCGCAATAAAAAGGTAGGGGTCACCAGATCAAGTGTTGTGTTCATGTTTTATGACCAAATTTAAATGTCTGGTGGGGCCAGCACAAAGGGGAAAATGTGATTAAAAACCAACCCATACAAAAAGCATGTGATAGCATTGTTAGATGCTTCATTGCTATTGAATGGGGAAATAAATGAAAAAAAATTAATAGACATTTGTGGAGTTTTAGCAAAGAAACGGAATTAAAATTTGTATCTAATCTGAAAACTAATCATCGCAAAAGTAGTGACTCTCCTTCGTGCAAATAAAACGATGTTGCGCCTGTTTATAATATTCAAATAAGCTTAAATTGGTAAATTTGAAAGCTTTTTTCTGTATCATTTAAAGATAAATGGAGTCATTTTCCATCATTTTGTGATTAATTCTGTTAAAATGATAGACAACAGCAAATGTTTATACGTATTTGTAAACCAAAAAATTTGGGAAATCTAACCTGGTAAAAGAAAAAAACAAAAATAAAATGTTTTGGTGAAGATGACATAAAAATAGGGAGACCAAGAAAAACATAGAAAAAAAAAACAATAAAATATATAACTAGAAACTAAACACATTTATATAGCCTCTCTCCATGGATCAAATACTGTAGCCAGTTCACATTGATAATATTTTCTTGCTTTATTGGGACATGGCTACGGTCACATGTCCCTTGTATTCAGATTATGAAATTTTTAAATTTAATTCCTTTAGCAATTAAAATCACAAAATATTCTGACAGACTAAATTTCCAGGTTAACGTCATTTTGCTTTTTTTTGTCAGTTAAACGCTTATATAAGCGTTTCAGATATAATTGCTTGTGAAAATTGAATTTGATTTTAAATCTGGAAAGATGTGAAGTTCAATCAACTTAAAAAGATATTCTTATAAAGGTTGCTTAATGTAATATATATAGATATAAATATGTATACAATTAAGATTATTACAGTATAACCCTTCTAGGACCTGCATTCCTCAAATACCCCCTATTCATCAAACTGATTCCCGAACTGTGGCTATATTTGTTTCATGTAACAAAACCCTGGATAGCTTGAACAGCTATTCATCGAATACACCTTTTCCTCGAACAAAAATGTATCTAACCATGTATTCGTCGAACAGGTGTTTGTCCCTTGAGAAATTTTCAAAAGTCACTTTATGTATTACATTTTTTTCCAATTTGATATTGCTATAAAAAACCACTCAGATAAAAATCCAAAATGCTGAAAATCACAGTTATCAAAATGTCATACATTGTTTGTCATATTTTGAGACCCGACATTTTGACTGTCAATGATAACCTGGGATGAGTCAAATACCCTGTATTCTTGGAACTATGATCTTGTCTCTTGCTGTTCGAGTTATAGGGATTTTATTGTAGTTTAATCAGAATTAATTGAAATAACAGTATGACTGTTAATGTTGTAAAAGTCCTTAAAGGTCCACTACCTTTCTGGAGCAAAACATAAAGGTTTCTTAAAAACATTAGTTATATCAGAAAATAGATATTGATGGCCTAAGTCACAACACCAACCATACCATATGTAAGATTTCCTGCGTAATATATGATAAAAGTGGAGAGTCATTTTGCTGTTTTGCCATCTTGCCAATGATAGTAAACTACCACGCTGTATTTAGGACGACGGCGGGAAACATAGTATAACCCTTGAGAGGAAAATTAACATTTTATTTATTTTAATCAAATTATTCGGAAGGTGATGATACGTGTAGTAACTTTTACGATTCTACAAAATTATCAATCTCGTTTTACATTCCCATTTTAAACATAAAAAGCAGTTTCGGAAAAGTAGTTGGCCGTTAACAATAATTTAGCCAAATAAGAAAAAAGAAAGTTGAAACAACTCGATAGTTCTGATTTTGACCTAGATTTTCTATAAAAGGTAAAAATTGCACTACTTGACCTTTTGACCCTATATTTATAAAGAGCACTTTATGTAACCTTACTTGGTTGAGGAAACATCACATCTGGTGTGTGAAATAACAGCTGATAATCTCTTAAAAATAGAAGTCTAAATATCTTATCTACGAGATAAAAAAAGTTCTTATCTACGAGATAAAAAAAGTTTTTGATGTAACAAAAATAAAGCCTTATTGTCATTCATATCTCAAAGTAAAGAATTATCATGTAAGTATATGAGTTGTTCTATAGTTCTTTCTATAGAACATAAATGATCTTTTAACATATAGATAAATTTTGAAGTCTTATAAAATCATGCAGGTTATACAATCTATGGAAAAAAATAGATTAAATCCTGTTCAAAGGTTTACTAAGTGTTTTAGTAAGAAATTTCACAGAATACAAAAAAACATCATCTTGCAGTGTATTTATTTAATATTTTATAGAATGAATGTTCAATATTTACAGGATAAACTCTTATGAGATGTCAATATTAAGACATACATTTTAAAGGGCAAATAAAAAATATTTCATGATATGACAAGACAAAACATTGGCATACAACTATTATACAACATAAACATACATAAAAGTCCTGGGAAATACAAAACATTGGCATACAACTATTATACAACATAAACATACATAAAAGCCCTGGGAAATACAAAACATTGGCATACAACTATTATACAACATAAACATACATAAAAGCCCTGGGAAATACAAAACATTGGCATACAACTATTATACAACATAAACATACATAAAAGCCCTGGGAAATACAAAACATTGGCATACAACTATTATACAACATAAACATACATAAAAGCCCTGGGAAATACAAAACCCCTGGGAAATACAAAACATTGGCATACAACTATTATACAACATAAACATACATAAAAGCCCTGGGAAATACAAAACATTGGCATACAACTATTATACAACATAAACATACATAAAAGTCCTGGGAAATACAAAACATTGGCATACAACTATTATACAACATAAACATACATAAAAGCCCTGGGAAATACAAAACATTGGCATACAACTATTATACAACATAAACATACATAAAAGCCCTGGGAAATACAAAACATTGGCATACAACTATTATACAACATAAACATACATAAAAGTCCTGGGAAATATAAAACATTGGCA
The DNA here is from genome assembly GCF_041381155.1 of Argopecten irradians. Classification (NCBI taxonomy): domain Eukaryota; kingdom Metazoa; phylum Mollusca; class Bivalvia; order Pectinida; family Pectinidae; genus Argopecten; species Argopecten irradians. The sequence continues at coordinate 34,519,597 of NC_091148.1, forward strand.
TACAACTATTATACAACATAAACATACATAAAAGTCCTGGGAAATACAAAACATTGGCATACAACTAATATACAACATAAACATACATAAAAGTCCTGGGAAATATAAAACATTGGCATACAACTATTAAACAACCTAAACATACATAAAAGTCCTGGGAAATACAAAACATTGGCATACAACTATTATACAACATAAACATACATAAAAGTCCTGGGAAATACAAAACATTGGCATACAACTATTATACAACATAAACATACATAAAAGTCCTGGGAAATATAAAACATTGGCATACAACTATTATACAACATAAACATACATAAAAGCCCTGGGAATACAAAACATTGGCATACAACTATTATACAACATAAACATACATAAAAGTCCTGGGAAATACAAAACATTGGCATACAACTATTATACAACATAAACATACATAAAAGCCCTGGGAAATACAAAACATTGGCATACAACTATTATACAACATAAACATACATAAAAGCCCTGGGAAATACAAAACATTGGCATACAACTATTATACAACATAAACATACATAAAAGCCCTGGGAAATACACAGTAACATTGGCATACAACTATTTATACAACATAAACATACATAAAAGTCCTGGGAAATACAAAACATTGGCATACAACTATTATACAACATAAACATACATAAAAGTCCTGGGAAATATAAAACATTGGCATACAACTATTATACAACATAAACATACATAAAAGCCCTGGGAAATACAAAACATTGGCATACAACTATTATACAACATAAACATACATAAAAGCCCTGGGAAATACAAAACATTGGCATACAACTATTATACAACATAAACATACATAAAAGCCCTGGGAAATACAAAACATTGGCATACAACTATTATACAACATAAACATACATAAAAGCCCTGGGAAATACAAAACATTGGCATACAACTATTAAACAACATAAACATACATAAAAGCCCTGGGAAATACAAAACATTGGCATACAACTATTATACAACATAAACATACATACATAAAAGCCCTGGGAAATACAAAACATTGGCATACAACTATTATACAACAAAACATACATAAAAGCCTGGAATACAAAACATTGCATACAACTATTATACAACATAAACATACATAAAAGCCCTGGGAAATACAAAACATTGGCATACAACTATTATACAACATAAACATACATAAAAGCCCTGGGAAATATAAAACATTGGCATACAACTATTATACAACATAAACATACATAAAAGCCCTGGGAAATACAAAACATTGGCATACAACTATTATACAACATAAACATACATAAAAGCCCTGGGAAATACAAAACATTGGCATACAACTATTATACAACATAAACATACATAAAAGCCCTGGGAAATACAAAACATTGGCATACAACTATTATACAACATAAACATACATAAAAGCCCTGGGAAATACAAAACATTGGCATACAACTATTATACAACATAAACATACATAAAAGCCCTGGGAAATACAAAACATTGGCATACAACTATTATACAACATAAACATACATAAAAGCCCTGGGAAATACAAAACATTGGCATACAACTATTATACAACATAAACATACATAAAAGCCCTGGGAAATACAAAACATTGGCATACAACTATTATACAACATAAACATACATAAAAGCCCTGGGAAATACAAAACATTGGCATACAACTATTATACAACATAAACATACATAAAAGCCCTGGGAAATACAAAACATTGGCATACAACTATTATACAACATAAACATACATAAAAGTCCTGGGAAATACAAAACATTGGCATACAACTAATATACAACATAAACATACATAAAAGCCCTGGGAAATACACAGTAACCTTCTTTGAAAAATATTTTCATGAAAAAAAGACATGGAGGTATGAACATTTTCTGTTTTACTTTAAGAGTTAAAGTACAATTTTCAGGAAAAACAAACTTAGATAAAAAAAAAAAAATCACAAATTTGAGAAATATGAGCCAAAATGATCTCCTCCATCACTGAAATATCATAATGGACTGGTGTAAGCTTTGATTTAGAAGAATCTAAATGTGTCTTCAGGGGTCAATGAGTTCCATTATACATACATGGTATTGATAATTAAGGTATGAAATACAAATGATAAATATGTATGATGTTTATGACAAAACCTTCATGAACTCAACTACTGTTTAACACGTTTGATAAGTACAAAGGGCAAAAAAAACCAACAGCCGACTGACACAAAGGAGACTGGCACCACAACGTAACGGACAAGAACTGCTAATATCTACACAGAATCATAATGAAACACATGTCACTTTGTGTAAAAGTGACCACAAGGGTCACCTGGCTTGACCAGTGGTCAGGTAAAACGCCTGTGTGGAGGTCAAATGACAGGTGTTTTAACATTCAGTCTGTAAAAATAAAGGTGGCTCGTGTGACCGCTGGGTCAACTTTAATTATCTCTTTTGTTGTTCAGCACGCTGACCAATACAGCGTCATCAAATGGCTGATGGTCAACTCAAGGGAGGCAGTGGTCACTTCACGCTGGGCAGTGGTCAAGAATATTTGTGGCGGCAGTGGCTAATAGCCATAAACCAGAATATCTAATAATAATGCTTCAAAAATATTCGTGTGCACTGGCTGTAAAATTTGGTGTCTGGCACAAGTCCTCATTGAATGGTATGAGGAAGCACACTTTCCGAAATGACAACTAAGATAATTGGAAATATTCGTTCATTTATGGATCATAATTAAATTGATTAAAACAGAATCAAAAAGCTTTCTTTTTTTTTCCACTTAAAAAAAAATATATATTTTAAAATAAATTGTCATGGATGGAATTTTAGTGGTTATTTTTAGAATGCGATTTGATATTTTAAAGAATTATTTAGTGTTTTACCATTATACTTATTTGTTTGTTCTTGTGTGAGAGTATATTGATAATAATTTCTTCATTAGCATTATGTCATACTTTGTGGAAAAAGGATGTGAACTGTATAAAATGAAAACCAGATAATTCTGTGATATATAAAGACCTAACAATTGATCTATAATTTAAAATAAAACAATTATCTACTGATTGAATATATAAAAAAAAGTTATCTCCACATATGTTTTAATAATTTTTTCATTAAAAAAAAGAAAATATTCACTCGATTGTCTAATATTTCAGCCTCATCGACTTTCAGAATATAGCTTCCTGGTTCACGTAATTTCATATTATTTTCCGAAAAGGTAAATGCAATGTATCACCTTTTTTCAAGATTTTCCATTTTCATCTCTGTTAGAAAGCAACATTATTTCCGCTTTTAAAATGATTAATGATATAATTGCTGCTCAAGCAAGAAGTTTTAGATCTATAATGCTGTGGATATCTACCTGCACTGAGATCTCCCGTCTTTGGAATTCTTCGTTGATATTGTTTTCTGATTTTTCATCAGAATTGTAGACGTTGACTATAATAACAACTCATATATAGAAAAGTTGGTTCGTTAACCAAAGGAAAAACTAGGTCATTGGTGAAATATAGCCAAGTAATGACTGCTAATTACAGGATAATGTCTTTTATGACTAATTAGGTTTTCTGTTTGCTTTAGATATTAAATAAAAATTACTGAAGGGACAGTTTTAAAGCGTTATAAAACAGGTAAAAATGTGGAAAATAGTTATAATGCAGTATTCGGTGTAGTTATTTCAGTTCTACTTCTAGTGAATAATTATCTAAGGTATGTAAAACAAATAGTGGAATAAAATAATGATAGGGTTTCTGTTACCAGAATAAAAGGAGTGGTAGGGCAATGTGAAAAGGATTTAGTCAAGGTGAGAAAAGATTGGTGAAAGGGAATATAAAACAATAATTGTAGCTGATACAGATTTCACTGGCTGTCTATATTAACGATGTTAGCACCTCCTGTATAGCTGTCACTGCAGTCCTATTGACTGCCGATGATATTAGAGGAGGTGTTTCTCTCGCCCTTACTGACCAATGGCAGACAAGCTATATTATCGGCCACACTTCAGCTTGACCTCCAACCTTTGAATGACCACTGGACACTAGAGACATAATTGTTTGCATGAAAATATCTGGAAATAAGACTTGATGCGTTTTCTTGGTAACTAAACAGGTAGTGAGTTCTGGTGAACGGACATATGACAGTGTTGTGTTTTGGTCAGTCCTTGGTCAGTCGACGGGCAGTCATGTTTACATAACCTGTGATAAAACATTGGTTTACGCTATAAGCCATACTAATAGATAAAGTTGATGTGATGATTGCCTACACACATACACACTAGACTACTACTACCACTGCTAGTATCAAGTTTCTACATAGTGAAACATCTTATATCTAAAAAAAACCTTGACCATTTCTCCGGCCAAGCTTGACCAGCCTTGTATCTTGGCTTTCTCTCTGGGACGTTTATAAACAGCTGAATGGTCTGTGATGGACAAACACCTAGTAATAATATGTGTATTAGTAAGTTTTCCTGAATGGTAACAACAACAACAGACTATTTTAATCCCTTGACCGGTAGTGACCAGTGTTATACTGACCCAGCCTCAAGATGCATTCGGATGGGAAAGGTTTGATGCAGAACGGACAGGGCCTAATGCACAGTGGACAGAGGTTTGTCATAATTACAAGTTCTGATCTATTACATAATGTTACATGATATTTTAGGTGTTCTCTGATTGACTTTCAGCCTAAATTCTTGCTTATCTGTTTTTTTCTTTTATATTTTCATCCATTTATTTATTTCTTTATTTATTTGTTTATCTTTTTGGAAATTAACTAAATTATTTTTTTTTAATTATCCATCAACTTATCAATTATTATTTAGATTTCATTTAATTTGTGTTCTGTTATCCCATCACTAGAATTTGTCTAAGTCATTTACCATTACTTTTGATACCCCGTATGTGATGTTTGCTGACATGTTTTAGGAGAAGAACTGTGTACCAGTATTAACGTGAATATGTTATTATCCTTATTTGCGGCTATGATGTTACTATTTTTCTGTGTCCACCATAACAATGTTGATTTCACTGGTAAATGGAGTGATGACAGGTTAACATGGAAAATCAAAGCAATGTTTAGAGTCAATAATAGAGATTCATTCCCAGAGAGATGCTGACATGGTCAAGCAGAACAATTTATAAAAAGAATATGTTTTAGATTTAAGGGAAGAAAGATGCTGACATAGTCAAGCAGAAATATTTCTAGAGAATGAATTTTGATTTGAATTGAACATATGCCACAAATTATAGGGGAAAAATAAAAAAAAAAATAAATAAAAAACTTTAAAAGTACAACAAATAATCTACAAAATCTTTTTTGAAAAAAGCTCTCTTCATCTCTCTGCTATCTTTTTTCTATTTTTTTTTTTATATGTTTTCATTTTGTTTTTTATTTGTTTGTTTTATATATTTTTTGCACTTTTAAAAAAAAAAAAATTTTCTTGTCTTAAATATTAGGAGACTTTGTTCCCTAAATTGTTTGTTTAAATCTGTGAGATGAGAATGGTTGATAAGACCGACATGGTGTTCAAATTTATCATATTGTGAAAATAAGATTATTTGCACAATTAAGGTATGCAGTTGGGAAGGAAAACAGCATAAAGAAAAGATATTTTGCACGATTTCAATCAAACCTGACGCTGGAAAGATGGAAAGTCTCAAAGCTAACAAGGTTATATTTTGCACACAAAGTGTCCAGACTAACAAGGTTCTGCTGTACACTCAAACCAAGGTGTCCAGACTAAAAAGGTTCTACTGTACACACAAACCAAAGTGTCCAGACTAACAAGGTTCTACTGTACACACAAACCAAAGTGTCCAGACTAAAAAGGTTCTACTGCACACTCAAACCGAAGTGTCCAGACTAACAAGGTTCTACTGTACACTCAAACCAAAGTGTCCAGACTAACAAGGTTCTACTGTACACACAAACCAAAGTGTCCAGACTAACAAGGTTCTACTGTACACACAAACCAAAGTCTCCAGACTTACAAGGTTTTGTTGTACACACAAACCAAAGTGTTCAGACTAACAAGGTTCTACTGTATACACAAACCAAAGTGTCCAAACTTACAAGGTTCTACTGTACACGCAAACCAAAGTGTCCAGACTAACAAGGTTCTACTGTACACACAAACCAAAGTGTCCAGACTAACAAGGTTCTACTGTACACTCAAACCAAAGTGTCCAGACTAACAAGGTTCTACTGTACACACAAACCAAAGTGTCCAGACTAACAAGGTTCTACTGTACACACAAACCAAAGTGTCCAGACTAACAAGGTTCTACTGTACACACAAACCAAAGTGTCCAGACTAACAAGGTTCTACTGTACACTCAAACCAAAGTGTCCAGACTAACAAGGTTCTACTGTACACTCAAACCAAAGTGTCCAGACTAACAAGGTTCTACTGTACACACAAACCAAAGTGTCCAGACTAACAAGGTTCTACTGTACACACAAACCAAAGTGTCCAGACTAACAAGGTTCTACTGTACACTCAAACCAAAGTGTCCAGACTAACAAGGTTCTACTGTACACTCAAACCAAAGTGTCCAGACTAACAAGGTTCTACTGTACACTCAAACCAAAGTGTCCAGACTAACAAGGTTCTACTGTACACAAACCAAACCAAAGTGTCTAGACTAACAAGGTTCTACTGTACACACAAACCAAAGTGTCCAGACTAACAAGGTTCTACTGTGCATTGTACTGTACTATGTCCAGTTGATAAATAAGGAAGTATTTAATTGAGTTTAACCTAGTTAACCTCAGTAGTATTTTGACCAATAACTAAGGGTACAAAACACCAAAGTTATGTTGCCTTCTATGTGTAACACAAATAATACACAGGGGAGGGTCTGATATATTAAAGTACTCTCATTGATTTTTGACGATATGTAGATTAGGCCAAATTTTTACCTGGATATATTTACATGTAATGATTGATGTAACATAAGATTAATTGAATTAAATAATATTGATGAACCTAGTTCACCTCTTTATTGTTTTGACAAACAGTTAATTACACAAGAGTGTCTTAACCATCAAGTTACAAATATACTCAAATTACTAATTAAAAAAACCCTATTGATTTTAGAGGATATGTAACAATAGGTGAGATAAGCCCCTAAACACATACGTAACCCAGCATGTGAAGTAGGTGTTCTACGTAATGAATTAAAATAAAGGTGTTTTATTAGGGATTGGTATATCTGTTGACCTGTGATTAATGTACCACATGACCTCACTACAGAACATACAGAGATGTGGGCTGACCACTCTATGTTTGTGTAGATATACAGATACCAACCTTCGGGTAGTTTTTCCAGAGGTCAAAGTTCAATTTGACCAAGCTCCGTTTTTAGTGGGTGTAAACTGAATTAGTCAGGTCCTGTCAATCCTGAGTATTTTATTTTCTTAATTTCCATTTTCAGGGAAATAAAAACATGGCTATTTGGCCATGACCTTGGAATTTGTAGATTGTATGTGTATTAGTCAGCCAAGCTTTCTCATCTGATTCAGGGATTTAGGAGTAGGAAATAAACAGAGCTATGATTATGTGCCCTATGAAATAGTGAATGGAGAAAAGATAATATTTCAGACTGTAACACTGACCATGGGAGGGAGATTGTGAGTGAGCGAAGACTTTTTTTATTGTACATGGTTAGAAATTAGAGGATGGCGAGTAAAAACTCACTTATTTCATGGCTAAGGAATTAAGGATGGCGAAAAAAATCACTTATTTCATGGCTAAGGAATTAAAAAAAAAAATATTTTTTTAAGTTGGAGCTAAATAAGTTGATTGAGATTTTTTTTTTTTTTTTTTTTGAAGATTTGTCTGTAGGATGTGATATTATCATCCCATTAAGGATTTTAGATATTAATTTTTCCATAATTTTTTTCCTATTTGTTCTCTGTCCTGTTTTCCACAGTAGCCATTTTTTCCTGTGGCCAGAGGGATGTAATTTTCAATCATATAGGGCTGTTAGTGCTGGACTTGATCAGCAAGAATATGCTATCAATCTTCATGAAATTTGACCAGTGGTCAGTCAAATGAATTCCCAGTGGACAGTGGTCAGAGAAAGTGCATTAGGACCAGTTGTTCCTATCTAACTGGACATGTAAAATGGGAGTTAATATTTTGTGGCCCACCTAACTGTAGATGGTATCTATAGAGAATGTAAGAAGTAACTAACAACAGGGTTATCACCTAATTACCATAACAATAAGTAGAAACCCAATGACAAAACAAAAGAAAAATTCTACAAAGATATGGTTTGACATTTAAACATTTAATTTACATTTGTCGATGAGAGACTACATACCCTTCATTAAAGAAAAGTTAAACAAATCTGAGTTTAATCTTGTTAAATTGAATTTGATAAATTGATGAAGTAGAAACTGCATTTTAGCTCATGCACTTCCATGAATATCACCTTATATGAAGACTTATATAAATTGCTTATACTAGTCCATGAATATCACAGCACCTTCAAAACATTTGCAGCTTTCTAGCCTTATGGTTTCTGCTATGCCACCGCCTTTTGTAATTTCTGAGAATAATGCCCGACTACCAAAAAAAAAACCCACCTTTGGACTTCTCAGGGCTTATCTAATGATAATTTGTTTGTAATAATTCCTCACTGGCACCCCTTACAAACATGACATCATCAACAACAATTAACCAATCAACACACATTAATCATTTTACCAACAAATCAAAGTGAACAGATTATTTATAACCAGATGGAATTCCAACAACATGGCAGGCAAAGTGACTGATTCGATATATAAAGGATATGGATTCTATAATGATCTCCATACATGATCTTTGAACTTTTTAGTCATCCAGAATGAGATTGTCTCCCCTTCCTCTTTGTGCATAACAGCTATGATAAGAGGGCTGGATATTTCTAGAGAAAAGATTATCTCCCCTTTGGGAATTTGGAAGTTTTGGACATATTTTCTAGAAACAAAATCATAAAGCATAATATAATTTGTGTAAAGAATTTTTATGTGTATATATCTGAAATATGTAACAAATTAGCTTCTTTTTATTCTTTGAATATTACGGAGTTATCTGCCCTTGTGAGTTTTAATAGTCATTAATTGTTATTAATTTGTGAATGATGTTAGGTTTTATTTGACACTGTGCATAAAAACATAGAAATTAATGCTTACTAACAGGGGCAGATAACTTTGTAATATGCAAATTTAAAAAAAAATCAATATCACCACTAAAATATAGGTTTGTACAGTACTTTTCACATTGATGAGAATAAGATGTCCACCAAAATACAAGGTTTTAAAGCACTTGTATGCATGATTCCCTTGATTGGTCAAAATAAAATCACCACTTAAATACATGTTTTTCAGTACTCGTATAGCGCTTAGTTTAGGCTTTATATAGTGATTTATGTTGACTAGTGATGTGTATTAAAACAATGACACTACCGGCCCTGCAGGTTCAATGTTATTTCACTACAAACAGGAAGGAAATATACAATATATTTTGATTATCATCCAGCTTTACATGTCAAAAGTTCATCTATAACAAAAGAAAACCTGTGTATTGTTAAAACAAACAAGGTAAGAAATTTTAGGCTTGATTTTATATTAAACAATCCTGATAACTGACTTAATTTAGCAGCACGGTCATTGTACCAAATTGAAATTAATTAATTTTATACATGTAATTTAAATGTTAATTTCATATTGAATTAATATTAGTTAACATTTTAGTATAATAATTGATTTAGTACAGAAATATCGAACTAAAGATAATGTCTTTCATTGAAATAGGCTTTTCTTGAATGCAACAATTCACATTATAGATTATTGTTTGTGCGATAGTAATGTGTTTATTTCTACGTATAAAATAATAAAATTTCACTGATTCAGATTGTGATTGATTGAGATAAATATGAAAATGAATAATGGCTATTTCTAATCATATCCTTTACTGGGTAGATGGCTGTGGATTTTGGAAAAAAAGTCAAGTATTCAGAACTGACAGTTATACCCCAAAAAATTAGTATCAGAGAGAACAAATGTATGAGTGAAATATTCCACTTACAATATATGCAGATTTACAGAATAAACAAGAGATATGTTAAAGAAGTTTATGATGGCTTTTTTCAACGTTATTAAATACTCCCTTTTCTTGTTTTCATTCAGTTGATTTTAAAAGGAGAGATATGATATAGTTTTCAATTTTGAAAGTTTTCATACATAGAAACATTTTTGATCTTGGAGTTCTGATGATTTGTCCTTCCATAAAAACATTTTCTGAAAGTATTTAAAATAGTTGAAAAATAATTTTATTTCTTGCAATATTCAAATGAAAACTTCAATAACAGGAAAATCAAAGAATTAAAAAAAAACAAAAAAACCCAATCCTTGCAAAAATTAAACAAAAGCTTTAATAGGAGCAGAACCAAAGATTTTGAAAAAATGATTTTGATCTTTGCAACGCTTCAGTGAAAACCTCAATAACAGTAAACACAATTTTATCTCATGAACGTTGAAATCCTTGACCATTGAAGGAAAGTGTTGGTAAGCTGCTGACCATCTAGGCTCTCGTTTCTATGGTAATTACCACGAATATTATCTGTGGTTTAGTATTTCTTCCTTTTTAGAAATGTTAATTATTATATTCCAGTAACTAGTCTTGATTGCAATGAATATTTTCCGGTTTCCATGACGATCAGAACGAAAATGGAAATTACTCTGGCCAGCTTGACCATGGGCACTGGTCACTATTGCACTTGACCCAGCTGTTGAACTTTTAGTCAGCTTGCAAAAAAAAAAAAAAAAAAAAAAAAAAACAAGCAAGTATTTAAAACATTATCAATGTTTGTAAAAGATTAATGTCTTAAAGTAAAAAAACTGTTAAGTCTTTACGAAAACAGCAATAAGAGAGCATTCTGATTTTATCGCGTAAGGTTTGTATGAAGTGAGGTATAATGAAGAGTCCGGTGGTAACAAAGTTAAGTTGGCAAGGCCTGAAATATGATTAGAGTGACCACTGGTCAGTTTGGACCAACATGGATGAGATCATTATCGACAATGCCATGTTTTGTAGCAACCATTGGAATAACATGAAAAGATATCATCTGCTTAACGCTAACTAATCAATACTAGGAGAAAAGATAAAGGCTACATTATCAGGGGTTTACTGAGGGATTCTGGGATTGCTATAAGGACTTGGTTGTCCAAAGTCTACATTATCAGGGGTTTACTGAGGGATTCTGGGATTGCTATAAGGACTTGGTTGTCCAAAGTCTACATTATCAGGGGTTTACTGAGGGATTCTGGGATTGCTATAAGGACTTGGTTGTCCAAAGTCTACATTATCAGGGGTTTACTGAGGGATTCTGGGATTGCTATAAGGACTTGGTTGTCCAAAGTCTACATTATCAGGGGTTTACTGAGGGATTCTGGGATTGCTATAAGGACTTGGTTGTCCAAAGTCTACATTATCAGGGGTTTACTGAGGGATTCTGGGATTGCTATAAGGACTTGGTTGTCCAAAGTCTACATTATCAGGGGTTTACTGAGGGATTCTGGGATTGCTATAAGGACTTGGTTGTCCAAAGTCTACATTATCAGGGGTTTACTGAGGGATTCTGGGATTGCTATAAGGACTTGGTTGTCCAAAGTCTACATTATCAGGGGTTTACTGAGGGATTCTGGGATTGCTATAAGGACTTGGTTGTCCCTCATTAATACAATCACAGAATTAACTCAATTCACTATTCCACCTACATACTTGACTATTTCAGAAAATATTTCTGGTTAAATACAACAAAAAGCCATATATAAAGATGATTAACCGGCAAATGTATTGTAACATGTGTTTGCTGGAAATTATGTCATATTTTTGTAGAAGTTCAGAAAAATAAAAAGGCCTTTTGACCCCTCTCTCTCTCTCTCTCTCTCTAACAATGGTTAAATTAAAGAAATAATCTAAGGATTCTAATAATGTGGGATAATAATTAAATACAATGTCTAATAAGTGATTTGAAACAATAAGAAAATATAGCTAAAGATATAGGAAAACGGGAATAAAAATAAGACTTAGAATTGGATAAAATAATTATACTAGAACATGTTTATTTCTTGAGATAATAATCATTTATTGTTGAAAATACACTATGGTTTTTATCATAAAATCAAAAGTGAAACATTTCTTTAAAGACCAGCCAAGGAACAATGGAAAATTGTCTTCATACTCAGGTTGAATTGTGTTGAAATTGACCATTCAGGATTCCAATAAAGTGATCTAATTAAGCAGGTGGTCTTTATACAGGGGTGGTCACTTAGGCAGGTTTCACAGTAGCTTTTTCACCAAGCAATTGTAAACAGACATAGGGGTGTATCGTGGGATATCTTACAGAAATAGACCCAATCAGATAACTGTTTTATTGTTTCGGTTGATGGACAAATTAAATGGTCAGTTTGCCCTGGGTCAGATAAAAAAAGTGGCTTTAATTGTTTACATGGAAGTGGCCATCTGGTCAGTGTGTTTTGGTCAGTTCAGTGGTCAGTGCCTCCAGCCAATGTTGACCTATCTAGCTATTGATAAGAAAAATACAAATATTTCTGTAGTATTTACCCTGTAGAAGAGTACAAAATAGGAAGATAGTCCCACCCTAACAGATAGTGTACCACGGTGATTTTATACACAGAGCAAGACACGTTTTGTTGTGATAAAACTTTTGTAAAAGCTGAATGGCACAGATCTATTCTTAAAGTAATGCAAATCTATATGAATCACTGGTTGAATTTCAAAACATGCAATATTCATGGTACTACAAAATTATAAAAAAAAAATATTTGAAAAAGTCAGTAATTCTAGAAAATTTTGATACTGAAAAAAGGACCTTTTAAACGACATTCAGTTTTTGTAAAAACAACACAGACAGAGGAAAAAAAATTATGTAATTAAACTTCATATACAGGTAAAACTTTGTTAAAAATGGACATCAGGACTCAAAGAAAGTGGTCATATTAAGCAGGTGGTCACTATAGTGAGGTGGTCTCTCAAACAGGGTTATCATGAAGTAGGAGTATATTATGTTAGCTTTGTTGGATAGACAGGTGTCCTTTTTAGAGGTAGCAAAAATGTCAGTAAAGAGAGGTGTCTTTTATAGACAAGTGTCCTTTTTAGAGGTAGCAAAAATGTCAGTAAAGAGAGGTGTCTTAATAGACAGGTGTCCTTTATAGACAGATATCCTTTATATATAGGTTAAAATTGTCCTTTATAGACAGGTGTCCTTTATATAGAGGTAATGATATATCCTTTATAGACAGATGTTTTTTTGGCAGGTTTTACTGTATTAGATGAGAAATGTGAAAGTGAGTGACTTGGCTGTGTGGCTCGGTTGCCTACTCCTCCTGTGTTGTGAGGCTGTGACTTGGCTGTGTGGCTCGGTTGCCTACTCCTCCTGTGTTGTGAGGCTGTGTGGCTCCGTTGCCTACTCCTCCTGTGTACCAGCATCCCTCCCAGTCAAGGCCAGCTGCTGTGGGTCACTCAGACCCTGACAGTGATGGGCAGCAAAACAGATCAGCAGCTTATGTAACAGGCATGGAATCTGGCAGGGGGAGGCCACCAGGGGGAGCCAAAATAGTAATGAGGAGGCCACCAGGGGGAGCCAAAATAGTACTGGGGAGGCCACCAGGGGGAGCCAAAATAGTAATGCGGAGGCAACCAGGGGGAGCCAAAATAGTAATGGAGAGGCCACTAGGGGAAGCCAGAATAGTAATGGGGAGATCAGTAGAGGGAACCAAAATGTTACAGTGACAGTGGATGCCATTAGGGGAATAAAAAAGGAGAGGCAAGGCCATCAGGAAGGGAGTGAAAACAGGGGAGGTAATCGGGGGGGAGCCACAAAAGGGTGGAAAACCAAATCTGTGAGAACAGGAAGAAAAAAGGCACAAAAGTGTGACAACAAAAACTCTTAAAAGAATAAAAAAAAAAGTCTATACATCCATGGAGAAACAAGAAAAGGGAGGGGAGGGATTGGGGCAAAAAGTCCACACTAGAAGGAAAGCATCTATAGGGGAATAAAGGATAAGTTATAAGTATAATTTACTGAAGCCAGGAACAAAAAAGTACTATTGAAACTTGGCCTAGACACACCAGGGAACAAAACAGAGGATCCACCATTGGGAAATAAAGACTGAGTTATTAGTATGATCTGCTGATATAAGGTACAAAAATGTACTCTTGAAATTGAGCTTGAAATCATCCTGATTAACTTCAAGGGTCCCAAAGGGAGCTAAGTAGTACAATTCAAAGGTCACCAGGGGGAGCTAGATGTCAATGAAAAGTCACTTGTGTGTGGAAATAATTTGGTAAAATTACTCTACACCAAATCACTTGTCAGAGCTGTCCAGGAGAATATCATCTCCTAACCTGTACACAAACATGTCATCAACACATCCGTATCCCAATTAATTTCAAATTGAAGAAAAATACTTTGGCTGTGTCTGACACTGACAGGATGGGGATCGGATGTCTGTACACAGGGGAGGCTACTCTTTACCCAGGGGAGGACAGACTGATCTATTCTGTCATGCTTCACATGTTTTCTGGCCCTTATAGGTCCCAGGAGAGGATGCTAAAGTTAGGTAGGGGGCTAGGGCTTATCAGGAAAACTTAGTCTTATCATGAAGAAGTGACCAATTTAAGAATTTCTATTTTGAAGGAGAGCTATTTGTGTTAGCTAGCTGTTCTTTGAACTGCCAAGAATGTTTGTTAATGACCTTCAACAAGTTGAAATCTTTGTCTTTGAGAACATACTCAGGGATTTATTGTGTTAGAGGAAACATGAAAATAGAAATAACATTAGCTGCCAAAGCTATTTTCCAACAATGAAGCAAAAAAAGAACTATTTTCGCTTAATGAAATAAAGTTATTTTTTCCAATAACTAAAATAAAAGGATAAATAGCTGAAATCATAAAAAAATGATTGTTTGAAATAGGACAATTAAATCAAGAAAAAAAAATTCTTAATGAAGTGGGAATAAACTACCACTAAATTGAAATAATATTAAAACTATAAGACTGGTATTTTGACTATTTTCATAAATACCTAACTGTAAACATTAGGACTGATAAATTACTATCATATTTCCGCTGCATACCAAAACAGCTTGGGAGGCAAGCAGAAAAAAAGAAGATAAAATCACAGTATTTCACGGCCAATTGATTTAAGTATAAACTTCAGCACATGCCAACATCACGCCCCCTCGACATGAAGGCAGGTCTACACGGTGGTCAAAGCATGCGGTGTGAAATTTATATGGCCGACAAAACAGATGTGTGGGCACATAAACAAGCAAAACAGTCATTGATTGGACTCTGGCATGCTCCAAGGAGCGGGCTCGTGCCAAACAAATACTTCCATTTCAACAATTATATTCTAATCACTGTATAAACGGCATGTCAATTGCTTGTGTAGGCTCCTCGTCTCCCCCCTCCCCGTCCACCATCCACGGCAGCAGTTTCTGGGGAGAAATGGCAGTGTCAATAGCATCGGACATGGAGATTTGTTTTTAGATAAAGAAAAGAAAACATGTATGGTTTCGACATGAGATGAAAAAGAATAGAAATATTGTATCACTTTCTTAACAATAGGAAACATGCTTCTGGACATGAGTCCACACAAAAGGATATCGTGTTTTGATTTTGGATATGAAAGAAGTTCCATATGTGTTGAGGATCCAGCAGATGTAGAAGCAGAGTTGATGAAGAGGCATTTTTCTTTTTCTGAAATGTTTTAAGTTTTGTAGTTGAAGTGAATTTGACAGCAGATTGAGAGTAAATTGATACCCTCTTGACGAGAACAGATTTTTTAAGTGATATTTTAGTGTGTAAACATTGAGTGGCGGCCATCATGCTACTTAAGACAGCGTTTCCTACACGAGTTATACATTTTTAACAATGTCCATTTGAATAGAGGTGATGTTTTATGGAGGCAGACAAACAAATAATACTTAAAAAATTGACAAGACATGAAGAATGATTGAATTATTCATTTTCATTTCAGTAAAATTCTGACACATGACATTGACATTAAATAAATCTTATACAAAGTATTAGTTACCATGGTAATTTATTTTTTATCATTTTTAGAATAAATATAAGAAAGAAACAAGGAGAACTTCTGAGATGATTTGTTTAAAGTTCTTGACTTTGCCAATTTCATTTGGTGTCATATTGAGTGGTACATTTAAAAATTTTTTTTATAAATATTAGCTGATATGTTTGAAACTAAAGTGTCAAACTAGAAATGAATAAAAGCAAAACTGGCCTTAGTGACCACTTCAGTATATAGACCACCTACTTATAGAAGACCTTTATAGAAGACCTCTTTTATGTGATCCCAAATGGAAAAGAACAATGTCGTCTGCCTATCTTTATCTCTTGGGTAGTCTTTATAGACAGGTTAGACTACTATTTATTAAACACTTTCAAAAAAGTTCTTTTTCTTTTTAAAACAGTAATTACATGAGTAGGAATTTAAAGACCAAAATATGAAAGAGAGATTTGATGATAATTCTTCACGTGTAGAGATATTTTCTATAAAAGTTACGATATATTTACGAGCGTAGCCATTGTCTATATATCAGTCGTGGCGTCGCTAGGAGAGTAATAGGAGTCGAACCACGGTAATTCACTACCAATTCTACAATCACAAAAGTGTACTTGCTGAAAGAAACGCGAGATTATGGAAAATGAAACATTGTCACAAATCAAATCAAGGAGAAAACTAATGTCTGCAAAGCTCCTCTTCATTTCTCATTTAGCCAAATCCTTCAGACCTTTTTATTAAATTCGGGAAAAACTCGATCACCGCTGCTCTCTTTCGGATCGTAGTTGGCTCTACGGTAATTTCCCCGGGGTGACTTTGTAACAGACATTTTGAACTGTCAAAACTTGTCAAATGACCTGTAGTGTGGCAATTTGAGACAAGGCTATGACCTATGTCATTTGCCGATCCTCTGGGTGTTAAAATATAACCCCGACTAATCACTCTCGCCTGGCCAAAAATCAAATGATCGGCATGGCAGCTTTATGGGATAGCTTCGATCATATATCATTATTAAGTTTTTGCCTATTCAAGATTCGTTGCAGATTTTTTTTTTCTGATATCTAAATTTGCTTGATTTTTTTTGGATATATTCATTAATATATCATTATGGAATTTTTGCCTATTTTAGATATGTTGCAGATGTTTTTTCTGATCTCTAAATTTGCTTGATCTGTATATTCTTTTAGTTTCCTGCAGTCTTTTATTCTTCAGTTATGTTCTAAAAATGACAATTAAAATCTGGTATTTGAAATGAATGTTCTTTGATGTTGCTATGTTTGGAGGGGGCTTATTTAAACATGTTGAATCAAATGTTCATCTGTATTTTGAAAAGTGTCAAAGATAAGATTATGAAAAATAAAAGTGAAACGAAAAAAGAAACAAAATGATGAAAAATTAGAATAAGATTGTAAAAAAATCAATAAATCAATAAAAAAATTGGTGGAGCTTTGAAGAATTTCATTTGATAATAAAATCTAAAGAGAAAAATCTGTGATAGCTTAAAACATAATTGAACATCAGGAAATAAAATTTGGGGATACAGGAAATTATGAAAAATTAAAACCCAAAAATCCATAGAAAAAATCCAGTGGGAAGCAGAATGCTGGACAAGCCTACAAGGTAAGGGAGTGTATTAACTCAAAGCTCGTCATGCATATAAATTACTGCCGCGCGTAAATTTTTTATCGGCCCGTTTTATTGCTGCTTTCCTCCTCCACTCGCTGACTTCCTTTTTCCTAATTGGTGCGTTAGACTGTTTTTTGGCTCTACCCTGACCACTGGTCAGCAGTTTGGGTTTTATAGGCTGAGCGTTATTGGTATATATATTGATTTTGCGTGGCCATGGACATCTAATATGAATCATAGTTTTTAGCAAGCAGTCTGACATACCATGGAGAAAGTTTAGGTTCAAATCGCGGCCAGTCTCCAATATTGACGCGAGTAACCTTGTTACTATCCGCTTCATGGATACAATTTCCCATTCATTGCCGTTGTTGAGTTATCTCCCTTGGTAAAGAATGCTGATGTTTGTTTTTTCCCACTGTGTCAATGTTGATTTGTTTCATACTTTTGATATCAGATTTTCATTTATCTAATTTATTTTTTACTTGAGAGAAGTAATTAATTAAAGGTTTAATTTATTTAATTGGCTTTTAATCAGATTTTCATTTATCTAATTTATTTTTTACTTGAGAGAAGTAATTAATTAAAGGTTTAATTTATTTAATTGGCTTTTAAAAAAATATCATAAAGGGGGCTTATTTGGATAGAAAACAAAATTAAGTAATACCACCTTGGCCTAGTGGTTTGCTCAAGATTTAACCCACATAAGACAGTTTCAGGAAATTGCCGATATGTTAATGATTTTTCTAGTGGTACTCTGGCTTTTCTCCACCTTCAAAGTTTTTATCCTGAAGTGACGGTAGAAATTTTCATCTAGAAACGATAAAACCAAATATATCACCAATTATTTTCACAGAGAATATTGTTAAAATACTTGTAGGTCTTTTATCCAGATTTAATCCAATTTTTCAGAAATTTTGTAATTAGCGATTGAATACATATCCTTGACCTCCTGACCTTCCCTTTGAAACTTAATTTATAGATAATCTATTGTGTAAATTGACCTCGTAAAAATCTTGGCTGAGGGCAGTCCTTTGTGGATGTATTTTATGAACTTGGCTTGCTTATATTGATTCTGTTCGTATTCTGGCCACTGGTTGGTCATTTTTGTGGTCAGTTCTGAGACATAGCTAACTATTTGTGTCAGCGATGACCATTCTAAAAACAGTTCAGATTGATTTAACCAGCCCTGAGTGGTCAAACGATTGGTTTAATTGTTAATGAAGGTCATTTATAGTTGTGATGGGTGGTACCTCAAGTAAGGTAGATTTTCAGAATTAAGATGCCCCACCAAAGACAGAGCATAAAATTCATTATTTTTATCATTTAGATAATAATTAATAGTGTATATATGTCTAATTGACACAAAAATATATGTAACATGATTGCTTTTGTTGTTGTGCAATGAGTACCTCAGTACATATAGGGCGGAAGTGTCATGGATGGTTTTTTTCAGGGTGCAATTCATTATTTTAATTTTTCTTTATTGAAGTAAGATAAAAAGTTCAAACTTTTCAATGATGTTATTAGTGAAAAGTAAGTAACTTTTGTTGTTGAAGAAAAATACTAATTCACCTGCTCCTGTTTTTAATAGATTAAAATTAACATTTATTGGTGCTTAGTCTTTTTGGTTCAATCACTTAGGGGAGATAATCAAGTATAAGTCACTTAGGGGAGATAATCAAGTATAAGTCACTTAGGGGAGATAATCAAGTATAAGTCACTTAGGGGAGATAATCAAGTATCAGATCTTCTGATGAAGTCCTTGAGTCTGGTGAACAGTCTTTTAGATTCAAACATCAGGGGAGATAATCTAGTATTACCTGAGAAGATCTGCTGTCTAGCATTTTAGGTTCCAAATAAGGGGAGATAATCTAGTATTTGACATTACCTGAGATAATCTTCTGTCTAGCATTTTGAGTTCCACATAAGGGGGGTAATCTTGTATAAGGAATCATCAGTGAAAGCCAATGGAGTGTGTTGCCCAGTCTTTTAAGTCCACGTTCAGGGAAGATTATCTGTTTTTAAGTTCAAATTTAGGGGATATAATATGTTTTTAAGCTCAATTGAAGGGGAGATAATCTGTCTTTTAAGTTTAAATTAAGGGGAGGTAATTTGACATTAGATATTCACTGTGAAGGGTCTGCTTGTTGGTCTATTCACACATGAAATGTATGTTGACGTCTTACTTGGTAAACAATTGTGTAAAATGTATATATAGATCGGGTAGATTAGGTACATTTACCCTTGAGTCCGGAATACATACCATAAAACAGTTTGTTTGATTAATAATTGATTATCGTAGGCTCGCTAACGCACAAGGTTACAACACTTACCTGTTCTAGTAGTAAAAATATCTAATCTAGTAGGGACTTATTTGTGTAAATGTTTTTCGATATAATCTGGCCTGGATCCAATTCCTTACAAGCCTGGTAAAGATTGAGGTAAACACATTCTTCAACAAGCCCTCCAAAATAGTAGTCTTGGTGACTCTAGGTTTTGGAGGCTGGGTGGTCAAGGTGTCATGATCTTCTACCACTCGAGCTCCACCTCTTGGTAATGGTGGCTGGGTGGTTAAGGTGTCTGACATTCTACCACCAGTCCTCCATCTGGGTAATGGTGGCTTGGTGGTTAGGTGTCGAACATTCTGCCACTAGCCCTCCACCTCTGGGTCACAGTGACTGAGTGGTTAAAGTGTCTGACATTCTACCACTAGCCCTTCAACTCTGGGTAATGGTGGCTGGGTGGTTAAGGTGTCTAATATTTTGCCACTAGCCCTTCACCTCTGGGTAATGGTGGCTGAGTGGTTAAGGTGTCTGATATTCTACCTGTACTGGTGGTTAGCTGTATTATGCCAGTAGCCCTCCACCTCTGGGTAATGGTGGCTGGGTGGTTAAGCTGTATTATGCCAGTAGCCCTCTATGTCTGAGTTTGGTGATGTCTAACATCCTATCATACCCAATGAAGCGTTAAACACTGAGCTTCATTGTGTAGATTATGAAAGAAAGCTGTATTTGAAAGATCACTTGGTGCAGGTGTAAAAAGGTTAGATCATGCCTGATCCTGATACTAATTATCACTACTGAAACATCATCATGATGTTAACAGTTTCAGGTGCTAATGTTGCCTAGCAACACTGTACGTTTTAGCCAGATCACATGCAGTACTTGTTGACCGTGATATATATAGTGTAGATGTTTTACTGACCACCACTAGAATTGTCACACTGACCACTCTGTTACCATGACATCGGTGACAGGTGGGCTACAGTCCCCTCACACCTGTTTACATAACAATATATCTTCATTCACCATTTTGTGTGGACAAATGATACCCTGAGGCCCTCCTCCAAAATAGCTTTGTGTTTGTTACAAATGTCGCCTTTACGAGTTTGTCAACAGCTCCAGAAATGACCCTATTCTTCACGCTCCATCTAAAATATATATATGGTTCAGAAACATGACAGAATGTGTTTTGAGCCATAAACCGCCAGTTCAAGGTCCCTGGATCCAATAAAAACATTAAATGATGGCTGAACCAAGTCAAAGATATGGCCGGTTGGCCCAGTACTTGGTTACCGGATGGCCCAGTACTTGGTTACCGGATGGCCCAGTACTTGGTTAACGGGTGACCAAGTACTTGGTTACCGGATGGCCCAGTACTTGGTTAACGGATGGCCCAGTACTTGGTTAAGGGGTGGCCCAGTACTTGGTTAAGGGGTGGCCCAGTACTTGGTTAACGGGTGGCCAAGTACTTGGTTACCGGGTGGCCCAGTACTTGGTTAACGGGTGGCCAAGTACTTGGTTACTGGGTGGCCCAGTACATATTTACCCGTTAACCTAAATGTTGACCACAGTGACTGGTAGTTCTGATGTTCCAATAAAATGTTACATAAGCCCCACCTTTGAGATGCAGTTTTGAAACCAATGTAAGGCAATTTCAAGGTACTGCGGGTTGGTAGTTTTTTCTCGGTGTGACATTAAAGGACTAAACCAAAATAAGCAGAGGTTCATTGTTCAGTTAATTGATTGGAAGTCAAAATCAGTAAAACACAAGTTTAGGGGACAGGCTAACCACTGGGCAATGTGATGGGTCTATGTGGTTGAGGTGGACGGTCAAAGTCAGTAAAACCCAAGTTTAGGGGACAGGCTGACCACTGGGCAGTGCTGCTATAAACACACATATGTGTTGTTACTTATTATCCCCAGTAATTAATATCGTGTCAGATTTGTTAGTGTTTGGTGTTTATTTTATGTAGTATGTCACCTTTGCTGGTCATTTACTGACCACTAGTGCTGTCCACTAGTACCTGTTTGACCATTACCTTGACAGTGACACATGGCTAACTGTCAGCTGGGGGACCATCATCAATTCTAGACCTCATGTTGGTCAGTTCTGACAGGTAAAACAAGAAGGAATTTGGTTATTAATTCATCCCTGTACAATGTGTTGTTAATTGATATGTGTAAAAGGAGGAGTAATTGTAACAATAAAGTACAATATATTTTATGTAAATAAGATTGAAATTGACTTTTTAATAGGAGTAGTCTCTCATAACTCTTTTTAAAGTGGCTTTTTTAAGATTTGTACAATTAAATGTTTTAATATGATTGTAAATCTTTGAAGGTGAGACGTTAATAAATTATCTTATCTATATTGTCTAATTACATTATACCTAGTGTACAGGTAACAATAATGTCATAACTTTATACCTATTGTACAGGTAACAATAATGTAATTACTTTATACCTATTGTACAGGTAACAATAATGTAATTACTTTATACAGGTAACAATCTCATTACTTTATACCTATTGTACAGGTAACAATAATGTAATTACTTTATACCTATTGTACAGGTAACAATAATGTAATTACTTTATACCTAGTGTACAGGTAACAATAATGTAATTACTTTATACCTATTGTACAGGTAACAATAATGTAATTACTTTATACCTATTGTACAGGTAACAATAATGTAATTACTTTATACCTAGTGTACAGGTAACAATAATGTAATTACTTTATACCTATTGTACAGGTAACAATAATGTAATTACTTTATACCTATTGTACAGGTAACAATAATGTAATTACTTTATACCTAGTGTACAGGTAACAATAATGTAATTACTTTATACCTATTGTACAGGTAACGATAATGTAATTACTTTATACCTAGTGTACAGGTTACAATAATGTAATTACTTTATACCTAGTGTACAGGTAACAATAATGTAATTACTTTATACCTAGTGTACAGGTAACAATAATGTAATTACTTTATACCTATTGTACAGGTAACAATAATGTAATTACTTTATATCTAGTGTACAGGTAACAATATTGTAATTACTTTATACCTAGTGTACAGGTAACAATAATGTAATTACTTTATACCTAGTGTACAGGTAACAATAATGTAATTACTTTATACCTAGTGTACAGGTAACAATACTGTAATTACTTTATACCTATTGTACAGGTAACAATAATGTAATTACTTTATACAGGTAACAATAATGTAATTACTTTATACCTAGTGTACAGGTAACAATATTGTAATTACTTTATACCTATTGTACAGGTAACAATAATGTAATTACTTTATACCTATTGTACAGGTAACGATAATGTAATTACTTTATACCTAGTGTACAGGTTACAATAATGTAATTACTTTATACCTAGTGTACAGGTAACAATAATGTAATTACTTTATACCTAGTGTACAGGTAACAATATTGTAATTACTTTATACCTATTGTACAGGTAACAATAATGTAATTACTTTATACCTAGTGTACAGGTAACAATAATGTCAAACTTTATACCTAGTGTACAGGTAACAATAATGTAATTACTTTATACCTATTGTACAGGTAACAATAATGTAATTACTTTATACCTATGTACAGGTAACAATAATGTAATTACTTTATACCTATGTACAGGTACAATAATGTAATTACTTTATACCTAGTGTACAGGTAACAATAATGTAATTACTTTATACCTATTGTACAGGTAACAATAATGTAATTACTTTATACCTAGTGTACAGGTAACAATAATGTAATTACTTTATACCTATTGTACAGGTAACAATAATGTAATTACTTTATACCTATTGTACAGGTAACAATAATGTAATTACTTTATACCTATTGTACAGGTAACGATAATGTAATTACTTTATACCTAGTGTACAGGTTACAATAATGTAATTACTTTATACCTATTGTACAGGTAACAATAATGTAATTACTTTATACCTAGTGTACAGGTAACAATAATGTAATTACTTTATACCTAGTGTACAGGTAACAATATTGTAATTACTTTATACCTATTGTACAGGTAACAATAATGTAATTACTTTATACCTATTGTACAGGTAACGATAATGAATAATTAATTCATACATTTAAAGGTGATCAAGTTAAAAAGATAAAATTTGCTAACTATTACCTGAAAAAGTAAAGCAATGAATTTGCACTGGGATAATGGAGCATAGTTATCTTAAATATCGAATAAAGAACTGAACTATTATTTAATACCTGGAAAGATAAGAAAAATGAATATATGCCTGCATGTAGTGAATCGTTATTCCTTTATACGTGCACAAAAAGTAATAAATCTATAACTGAAAAAAAAATAAAAGTAATTTATGCAACAATTTATTGTATACTGATGTTTGTGGTTTGCATCCATAAAAATAATTAATGTTTTTTTCACACCAAAAATTTTCCTGTTTTACAGTAAATATGTCATAAATATAAATACCTAAAAATACCCATTCATACATTACTTACAGAATTGTAGTGATCTGAAAACAAAATACCTAAATATACCCATTCATACATTACTAACAGAATTATAGTGATCTGAAAATGGTTCCAGGATCCTATTTCTATGGTAATCGGAGCGGAGTTTAGTGACGCTATCGTAGAGATATAAATAATCCGTTTGTGACAGTATCTCTTCATTTATAGAAGCTTTTAGGAATCCATGTTTTATTACTCAAAGTCCTTTTTATGGATAAAAACACTCCATATATTATAGATATATTGTACGTTCTTATAAGAAAGTCGCTGGCCTTTTATATTCTAATGTGACTTGTTGGCCCTTTTAGCAAATATAGAATCGGGTTTAGATGATGAATGGCCGGGGAATAGAGAAGAAAAATACATAAATAAGCTTATTGTTCTTCATCATTGGTCAGTAAAAGACAAGATAATGGTCAGTAAAAAGACCGATTGACGGTCAAGACCCAGAAACAGCAGCTATACAGAACTACAGTGTGAAGATCCAGATTACTGAGATACAATCTAAAGCATCAGAGTCTTATAGAGGTTTAACAGATCTCTGAAACAGATAATGATTAAAAATGTAGGCGCTTTCTCCCTCTTTTCCAAACATATTAAAAATGATTGATAATCACTTGAGGGAGGATAAGTGCAGGTTAAAGTGTTTAAAACCTATTTAAAAAAAATCATTGAATTAATAACTTGTATTTCATTTGGTAGTAATAAAATGCTGTGTTTAGCCAAAATTCAGACTAAAAAAATTAGATCAAAAATTGTTATTTCCATGGTGGTAAATATAAAATGTTTGCTAGAAAACACAGAATTTGAAATATATTTTCTTGGTAAAAAAAAGTTGTTTTGTTGAAATTGGATACTTTAAAAGAACAACAAAAAAAACTTCACAAAAATCATTTTTTATTGCTAGTAAATGTTTTATTTAGCTAATTTAATGCATTAAAAATCCACACAAAAGAACAAGAAAAAACAACCTTCACAAAGTATATTTTTCTTTGCTAATAATTGTTTTATTTAGCTATTAATTAATGCTTTAAAACCCCACAAAATATCTGATATTTTCTTTGACATTGAATTTTAGGTACTTTTCATCCTTTGATAAATATCCCCTTTTAATTGGATCATGAAACTGCCATTCTACTATTAGTCTCATTTTCATGGCCATTTAATTGTAATTTCACTTTTTCATGGACAATACCATTGGTATAATCATTTTCCTATCTTGTCATTTTCTGTTTCCATGGTAATTAGATTTTATTGTTGTTGTTGGCTATGACACCACAGCCCAGGCTAGGTAAATACAATAAAAACCTCACTAAAGCACTCCAAACTTGCTCAAGTGATTAAAATCTAGGGGGAGATAACTCATTAGTAACAGGCCCCTGGGGCCTTCTACATAATTTATGATGGCAGTCTTTATATCATTACATCAGAGAGAGGCTGTATCAAATTTCAAATAAACAAAGAAAAATCCTATTGGTCAAGAGCAGCTGGTCACTTATGCTGGCCACTCATTACTAATGGTCAGTCAGTGGTGGCCAGAGTGTCAGCTGTTTTATATACTGACCTTGGGTCAGTTAATGGCCAGAATTAATCATAGATTAAATGTGTGATAAAATATACATTTATGTATTATATGTAGTGTGGGTAGTGGTGTATTTTAGGCTCATTTTACAGGATAAGATAGCCTGAAACATGCCCCTGCATGCCAAATGGCAGAGACACGGGGCAGTTTTATATTAATGCAGACTTTGTCACCTTTATCTATTGTTGTGTTACTGCTTTAGTAAATTGTAACCTGTCTAAACTGGGATCAGTATAGGTGACTGATGTAGCCAGGTTTCTGGATTACACAGGTTTTAGTAATTTCTATAAATTAAGAAGGAAAGTGGCATACAATTATGTCAGGATAGGCAGAGGTCTAGATTAAACAAGGCTTGTTTTTGACAAGTAAAACTGTCATACAATTTAAAGCTGTAAAATAGGTTAAGATCATTTGTTCATAGAAAGAATCATTTTTGTCATTGTAATACTTTAATATATTTTCTCGCAGATTTCTGTTTGATTGCTAATAGTTTTGAGGCGATGAAAATTGTTTAAGTTAGTGAAAATTGGTATTTTTTGTGAATGTTCTAAATTTCTCATGTTTTTACGGTTTATCTCTTCAAGTGTTTTTTTTAGGATCCTTTTTATATTAAGAACATAATTTTAAGTCCTTATCATGTATTTTGTGATAAGACTCCTTACAAAGAGGAGCAATTGAATATAAGATTAAGGTAATGATGTGTATGAAGTCAAACATGGAAACACAATGTAACAGACATGTCACAACCTG
The DNA here is from genome assembly GCF_041381155.1 of Argopecten irradians. Lineage (NCBI taxonomy): Eukaryota > Metazoa > Mollusca > Bivalvia > Pectinida > Pectinidae > Argopecten > Argopecten irradians. Next base: position 34,546,533 of record NC_091148.1, read on the forward strand.
ATATTTGATCTTGACAGGCCACAAAAATCTACTTTTATATCTGTCTATTAAAGTGGACTGGTCAACAGCGTTTTAACAAATAAAAATAAACATATTTCACATATCATGGCAGCCTTTCCTTCTGCCTGTTTCGACCAAATGATAATGGGAAATCTTCAATGTGTACATTCCTGTCTTAAAATGTTTCTGTCGTCCACTGAGGTTTTTAAAGTGACCACAGGGGCGTTTGTGAGATAAAAATTGAAAGAAATTGCTATTGATGGGCCTATGGCCATTTTACACAGGTAAAGCTGAAAGGGTTAGTAGCTAGAAGGCTGTTACATCATCGTGATATCAAATGTCCGGTCGCAAACACAATTCACATTCTTTAGTTGTTACTCTGGTGGAAAAATATGAAGAAAACAATGTTTATAGAAGGCTAAAGGTGGAAGGGATTCGACCCTTGGGGAAAATCCATCTTTTCCCTACAACACTGGGATCATTTATCTAACATAATGATAGGGTGGGTTTGATCAAGATTAAGGATACTAGCCAACCAATATGTTTGTTAGGGAAGTAAAGGGGAGGGAGGGCCAAAGTGGTCAAGCCATTCTTTATACTGGACTGGTCATCACACTGGTCATTAGGCTGGACATCCGTGGCCAGACTTCTCTCCATATAATCTTGTATCTGTTTGGAATATCAGAAAGGAACATCTCTGAAAAAAGAAACCATGCATTAATCAAAGATCAATTCACAATTTATTTGGTATGAGTTCTTTTCATTTGTATCACATAAAAAAGCTATCAAATGGATCCCATTGTTTTAACATGAAGTTGAACCCCATCCAAAAATTCCTTAAAAAAAAGGCTGCATTCAGATTGTGCATAGATAATGACTTAATGATAATTAACATTAAACCATAAGAAATGAATTGCATAAGTAGTAGTGAATAGAAAAGAATAACAATTTGGAATTTGTAGTAAATAAAAAAGCATAAAGATTGAATGGCTTAAATGATAAAATGAATATAAAAGAATAAGAAACATAACAGTGTAAATGATGTTGAATATAAAAACATAGAGAACTTTCCATGCTTTGGGTGCCATGTTACTATTACGACGAGTGTGGTTTTGAGTCTGAAACTTTAAAGTTTCTTAAGCTTTTATATTTGTTATTATAAGAAATTTAACAGCATAAATGATAATAAATTTAAAATATGAGAAACTTTTCCTTTAGTTTCTTAGCTTTTATATTCATTATCTTTGACACCATTAAGAAATTTTACGGCGTAAATGATAATGAATATAAAAGCATAAGAATCGTGTTGACCAGTGTTGGCCCGAGGGGAACGGCCAGATGTTGGTCAGATAAAGTGACCAGACAAATATGACCATCAGTCTGACACATGTCCAGTGATGTAACATTCAAAAGAAGAAATCTTGCCCACTGATTAAATTTGGTTTTCTCCCTCAAGGTACTTGGATATAACTGTAAATACAGTGGTCAAAATGAACATCAAAAAGCTGTACATGTTGAGGTATCAAATTTAGTAGTGATCATTATAGATCTATCTCAAAAAAAATGGAAAAGATCATTCACTGAAAAGAAATAAATTTGTTGCATAACACAAATGTTACTTGTATCTTTTTATTCATGTTTGTAAATCTAGTATATTTGTCAAAATGGACATCCGTACATGTCGAGGTACAAAATCTAGGAGTGATCATTGAAAATCTCAAAGAGAAAAAAAAATGAGGAAAAAATTATTGAAAATAAATGTAATTGATTTATATTTTCAGCCACAAAATGGTACAGATTTGTATTTTGTAGTCCATGTAACTTTCAATTTGTCAAAATGAACATCATCAAGTTTTTAACAATTACAAGGGAAGGCTCATCATTGGATTTGTAGGAAAGTTACAGAGGAGAAAATATACAGAAAAACAATGCTGAAAAAATATTTTTAGCTGCCAAAAAAAAACATTCATAGCTATAAATCTGGTAAATCTGTCAAAGCAAAAATGTTTGTAAGCCCATGTTCAAAACAGTGGAGATATTTGGTGTTCAAATTAAAAAAAAAATTAAAAAACGTATTTGCTGTGAAAAAATTATGCTTTTGTTGTTGAATTGGAAGTTAAGATATCCACAAAGATGTCTGAGAGTGTGGAAAATAAGGCTTAAAACGGTGATGGGAACTGTGTAAAAGAGTAATCAAGACAGAAACAATGTTAAAATATTAATTATAGATTCAATCTATTCTCTTATTGTTTTTCTTCTTTAAAGACAAAACATGCTTTTCTAGAAGAAAATATCAGAAAAAAGGGAAAGAAAAATGTGATCTTAGATTAATTCAGGAAGAAAAATGTAAAGATTGATCTCTGAATTAAAATTACTTTAAATTTTAAGAATTGTGTTACGTCTACAAATAATGAGTTTGTATTCTCCATGAGATGTAGGAAAAACTGTATAAAATATGTTCGTGATTAAACTCTTAATTAATAGTTCCTAATTAACAGTTATGTCCATATAAGGGAATTGACATTTTATTGGCATGTTTTATGTACCTGAGATATAGTGTACTTAAAAATTAAAAACCCTATCTATTTATCACAAAAACCCATGTGGATTTATCACATAGGCCTTATAGACAAAAATTATCAAAAAGGCGTTGGGAATATCTGGGCAATAAGTAAACTTAATGTAACAGTTTATATTTAGCAAATCACTTTTAAAGTCAGCTGTGACATGAAAATCTCTGTGACTGCAGTAAATATAAAGCAGTTGAACACTTAAAGTTAAAAAAAAATGTAACAATCCAGCTTCCCCAGATTAATTACCTGATTGCCATTTTATACTTACGTTGTAACAAAACAGGTTATGTATAAGATATGCCGTCTAACAAAGTTTCAAATTAATGATGTTATCAACTTCTATAGGTGATTAATAATTAACTTAATTCGTTTTTGGAGAAATTAGTCTAAAAATTGTTTAACTTTTTCATTAATTCCGTGTTAAGGTTTATCATATGCTAAAGATATTAAAAATGTGTGAGAAAAATGTTCACATTCATTATCGATTTAGAATTACACCATCAATGAAAATTGACGGTTTGCAAGCTGTCAATTAATGACGGTTTACAAGCTGTCAATTAAACAACACATGACTTTGTATTTTGTATTTTGTATTTTGTAAGTTTCAACATTTACTCCAACATTGAATAGATACATGTTTCATGTGCGAGGCATGGCTTCATGCTGCCTGGTGATCCCTTGATAGATTTATTATTATTACATAAGGATTAAAAGCCTTACACAATAGCTTATGATCTATACTGTAGTTTAACACTTCTGACAAAGAAAATCTTGAAATCTAAATCATCAATTGTAAAAACAGAAACACTTTGGATCAAAAACTATTTAAAAACAAAATAAAAATATTGACTTTGGAAATATGAGTCTGAGTCGTGTTCCCTTTGATGTTATTACTAATTACATAATTAAAGGGTCTTTTCTTATTGTTTGTGTGGTTCCTCCCAGATGGAATCCAATATCACTATCTAATAACCCTATCAATCCAGGGGCAGTTTAAAAGCTTTCAATCATGGCTATAGGAAAACATTCCTGCCTAATATTTACTTAAAAACTGACAATGTTTACTCTGGCCATACGCTGGTTCTGACACAATAAGACAGAAAACTGGGGTTTTACATGTTGACCAAACAACAAAAGCCCACAATACAGACATTTTTACATGTTTATAATAGAACAAAGTTTCAATGTTTAATGTTTTTTGGCCCGAGGGTCTTGTACAACAAAAGGTTTGACCATGATGGCTTGCTCTGGCCATGAAACCATTAGGTAATACTGAGTGACCGCCCACTGACCATTGATAAAATTAGCTGGACATCAGGCTTTTTTCTCAAATACATATTTGGATATGATGTGGACAGTGTACACATTCTGTTCAAAGTCAGACTAGGTAGTGTGATAAGATAACAAAACTAGTGTAGTGGTCAGTTAGTACCAACACAGTGGTCAAGCCAGAAAAGTTCTGTGTGTACTAGTGTTGTGTGGTCAGTTTTTACTCCACCAGTACTATAAGTCACTATACACAACATTAGAGTGGTCAGTTAGTATTGGTCATTGTGTAGTCAGTGGTCAGTAGTGAAGCTGACAGGGATGGACCTATTGGTGTGATTCTGTAATGTTGACCTATATAGGAAGTTGGACTGGACATTAGACTGTTTTTAACAAATATGAAAATGATGGATACAGATGCTGAAGGTGGTGAGCGTTGGAGCCAGGAGGAGGAGCACAGGTATCCATTGTTTTTACACCTTCATTGTTTTAGGAATGTCTTCATAATTATCTTACAGGTGCCCTGTTTGACTTGTACACATTTACAAACTCACTGCATAATATTGCAAAATCGTTGAAGATAAAAATTAAATAAAAATGAATTCTAATAATTTTTTAAAAGGTTTGGTGTAATTTTGCTGAACACAAGTAATTAAAGAAAAATTGAAGGTTGTAAAACATCAGGCATTTCTGTTTACACTGATACATACAAATATGGGTTGTTGATTTTTTTTGTATTTGTAATTTCTATATAAAAAGACATGAAGTTATAGTTTTGATCATTTTGACAACAATAGTGTAGTAAATGAAGAAAAATGTCATTTAAGTAAAAAATAATCTTTTTCATGTAATATTATTTATTTTCTTTCATTATCTGGTGTAAGAGAAAGATGAAAGTTTAGAGATAAACATAAATTTTGAATATAAATCCAATAATTATGACATAGTTAAAAAAATAAATACTTGAAGAAAGTTGCAAAAAAAATCTCATCTTAAATCATGTGTTAAAACCTAATTCAGCCATTGGCTAAAACACTCATCCATTCATGTATTTCATAAATATAATTTGATTAGACATTTATACCTAACTTGGACAGTGGTCAGTTTATATGTGTATCAAAGCTGGTTTATTGTTCTGACCACTACACACAAAGGATGTGAAGTAAAGCTTTGACCACTAGAGATAACAGACATTATGTAACTTAATATTTATTCATTTTATTACTAGGCATGTACTGTGATCTTAGTCATGTGCTCCAGATACACCATTGCCTAGCTGCCAAAGGTCAGCCTGACCTGTGGTCAGTTTTTCAATAACACAATGATAGTAAAAATGTGGGAGGTGGCTTGGTGCTTGTAAACTAGATTGCATGATGTGTATACAGGAAAAAATGTGGGATAGTGTATAGTAGGATAGATAGAGGGAGGGGTGAAGGATTGGGGGCTGAAACCCCTAAATATGAAATGAGAGCAGGGCTTTCATCACCTCAAAATGGGGTACACTCCCCCAAAATAGGAGATGTAGAAGGGCTAATAATAGGGGGCTAAAACTGCTAAATATGAAATGGGAGGAGGGCCTTATATACCTCAAAACAGGGGATGTGAAAGGACTAATAATAGGGGGCTAAAACTGCTAAATATAAAATGGGAGGAGGGCCTTATATACCTCAAAACAGGGGATGTGAAAGGACTAATAATAGGGGGCTAAAACTGCTAAATATGAAATGGGAGGAGGGCCTTATATACCTCAAAACAGGGGATGTGAAAGGACTAATAATAGGGGGCTAAAACTGCTAAAATACCTCAAAATATGGGATGTAGAGAGGCTAATAGATAGGGATTGAAAACCCTAAATATCCAAGGGGAGGGAGCTATATTACATCAAAATAGGAGACACAGAGGTTGAACATGTATGGGCTAATAAAAAGGGCTAAAAATTCTTAAGTTATAGAAGGGGTTAACAATAGGGGCTAGAATTTCTAAATGGACTGATAAATCTTTTTAATATCAGTTAAAAAATAAGGGATTCATTATCATGGTCTGTTATATTAAAATCACCCATATTAATAAGTTCTTTGCTCACCATATCTTTTCATTAAAAAAATTATTATCAATTGACACATACCTTATGTGTATATTACCCTAACCCCCCAAGGGTCACACCTCCATCACACAATACTGTCTGGTCAGCTTGTGTAGTGTAATGCTGACATCCCCTCCCACCCACAGCACAAAGGGTCCTACCCTGCTATGGTGACACCTTGTGTATTACCTGTTCTGTACCCCCCCCCCCTCTCCAGTATACACATGTCACCCTGTGTATCCCCCTCCCCTATATATTTATGGCGACACCCTCCCACTTGTCTGTGCCCCCCTCCCTGCTCCACTTGTGTATATGACAGGTATACACACCCCTCCCACTGTTAGCAACCCCTACTGGGTTCAGACCTGCCACCCTACCTACATCACAACCCATAATGCTTAGTGTCACTGACCCCCTAATCTACAGGATAAAACATAAACTGACCACTGTCCAGACCTATTGACCACTCACCATGTTGGAGGGAAGCCCTGGTCCAAATCTTATTAATAATATGGGGTAAGTTCATAGACACTTTTAAAAGGGAATTCAATCGATGAGATGTATATCATTTTTTTGTGAAAGGGTCAATCAGTGATGATAAAAATTACAAAATAGGATATTCATTCATATAAGGAAATAAAAGGGTTAATTTTATTTTGTATCATTTCTTTAAACTGAACTAATTAACACAAAGATTTCAAATTTCAAAGATGAAACAATATTTTTTTTTTTTTTTTGTAATTTTAAAAGTTAAATTTGTGTACCAATTTAGACACACATGTATGTGCCTTATTCTGAAGATGATTTTAGCCTTATGACTTAATTATGATTTATTAATAGCAACATTTTTTGGGATAAAGAAGTTGGGTAAAACGAATATTGAACGGATACACTGGATGTTTCTATAAAACTAGTAAATTCTTTTTGCCTTTTAATACAGACATTACATTCTTATAACAGAATCCATATATAAATTTAAATACTATCACTTTTAATTCTTTTGTATTCTTTGGTTGAAAAAAAAAGTCCAGAAAAGAAATTTATGACTACTGATGGAGGCATTTTAGAATACTAGTTATTGGAATGGACTCAGAATTCACATTTACTCCCCCCCCCCTTTAATTGAAAAAAACCCAACTTATAAATAGGCAAAAAATTAAGGCTACTGATGGAAGCATTTTAGAATATTAATTATTGGAATGGAATTAACAAGAGCTGGAGTAAATGAGCAGTAATGTAGTGGTCAGTATTGCTGTGGTCAGTAATGTTGTGGTCAGTATTGCTGTGGTCAGTAATTGGACAGGGTTCCCTGTGTTTTTGTAGGGTTGTTCCTTTCTGACTTGGTTATCTGTAAAGACATGCCTGACTTGTCCATCAGGGAATTCTCTATTACTGACCACTCCAATTCCTGCTGACCACTGCCAGCATTAAAACTTGACCAGCTTATTTTCTAAACATTCTTTTGACCCTAAAATTCATTACTCCCAAGTTTTACTCTAAATGCTGGTACAGATGATGTAAAATCTCCACTTTTTGTGAAGCTTTATTTTTATAGAGGTCCTAAAGTGGGACTAGAGTGACCTAATGTGTCCAGTAATGGGTCATTTAAAGCTAACACATCACTGACCAGTACATACTAACTTTTCTCCTCTTATCTATTTGTTGGTCAGCCTTAGCTTTTGACCTAGTTATTGTATTACATAACCAACAGTGTAAAAATACCCAGGCAGCTGCCCAGGGCTTTGCTATCAGTAAAAACCCCTCATAAATATATGTACTTATGGGCCATGGGGATGGGGCTCCCCAAAGGGGATTGTTTGGTCAAGGGTAAGTCATTCATCCTAGCTATGCTGTTGAAAATATAAGTAACATCTAGCAAAGAAACATTGTTGTTTGTTAAATAATTACAAAAGCCATTGTTATTTCATATAAACAATTTTACAAAATATTTTCAAAAGTCATAGTTATTTATGTAAACAAATTTACAAAATATGAAAAAAAACATGCTTATGCTGTTGAATGTATTCTTGAAAAGCTATAAATCGTTTTCACTCCCAAACATTCATAAACTGTTAACATTGCACAAATAAAGAATGTTGGAGTGAAATTGCTGTGTAAGTAGTTTTTAAAACCAATGTTAGGTCTTTGAAGAAATTAATTAAGGTATAAATGTATAAAATGTTATTTTAAAGTTGATTAAAAAATATTTGGAAATTGAGGGGATAAAATACGAAAAACAAAAGCAAACAAAAAACATACTTTTAGTTGAGAAAATTGTGCCTTAAAAACATCAACCAATGTTACTTGTTAAGTTCTATGACAAAATGAAAGAATAAAGGAAAATAGAGAAATTATCTAAACTTGAACAGACATCCTTGAATACAAAGTTACTACGAAAATAACATGGATAATATCAAAAATTAATCTAGACGAAATTCAAACAAAATTTGCATCAAATTTGATGATATCATATAATCTGCATAGTGAAACAGTGTAGGTGCGGTGTATATTGTTTTTCAGCTATTAAAAATGAGTCCTAAACAAACGCTCGGATCATGTTTACCACTGGGACTAGGAGTCTCCATAACTTCCATACAGGAAGGGACCACTTTACCTTGTTTGTAAATATCGGAAACAATTTTTTTGACAATAGCTAGATATAGGATATGTGTATTGTGGCATATTTGTCAGTTAGTGAAAAGTGGGGACAAGGTGGGATCTGTATTCAACGTAATTATTTAGTGAAAAGTAGGGACAAGGTGGGATCTGTATTCAACTTAATTCTTATTTCTGGACAACAGGAAGTGTGATTCTAGAAAAAAACCATAAACTTGGAACATTGTTGTTCACACCAATATATCTGACGAATGTCCACTTGAAACTGTAGTAGACATTGGTGTTTATATATAAAAATCGTGTTTTGTGAGAAACAGACGTTTTAATATGGCTACAGGTAAGACTTTGCTGCTGTTTCATTGATTGTGAAATTAATGTTTTATATATTTCTTTGATGAATTTTCCAGATAACAGTTATTTTGAAAAAGATCAAAAGAGAAAAAAACTCAGAAAAAAATAAAAATATTCCAGATTACAAGTGAGAATTATTTTTAACCACAATTACATGGTTTTTTTTTCTGCATTTTTTTCTTTCTGAGCAATAATGTACTTACGTTATGACATTACATCCATGCTTTTGATATTCAACTCATTAACATGAATGCATAGTAATTCACTTGACTTCAGTGACATTGCTGAAGGCATCTTAGGTACAACTAACCTAGGGAGAAACATTTTGTTAATGGAAGGGAAGTAACTCTTGTAGAAAGTTGTCAGAACTCCTACAAATAAATCAAGCTAAGTCATATTTATGTTTAGAGCAACAAAGCATATAACTTGACGAGGAATCGACAGTTGCTCTGTCAAACTGTCAATCCTTATAAGTTTGGATGTCACACTATGGTGTATTTATTTAAAAAAATGATTATACTCAAATTCACATTTTTTCCAAACTTTGGATTGGTGCTAGTTCCTTATCCATGTTGATTCCGTACTCCAAAGTGATGTGTCATAATGTCAGTATATCGATAATAAGATAATCACTTGTAAAATTCATCACTTTTTTGTGGACTTAATTAAAGAAAAAAATTCAATACAGATTGTGGAAAGACATAGATGTAATGGTTTTTTTCTCAAAGATCTTTATTCAAAGGTACGGAAAAATTCAAATGTGATTTTTTTTCTCAAAGATTTCTATTCAAAGCATTTCTCATCTAACCAGATCTAGTAAATCATTTTAGCATAATACATGTATAAATCACTCCAGGTCTTCCGAATTTTAAATCTCCAGATATTTCTCATTTCGATTTCACTCACTTGGTAATCAACCTGTGTATATGTACATATACACGTCAAGCCTCAGCTGAAAGTGACCAAGCCTGTTTTTTAAGCTGGCGTTTTTCAATAAACAAACTAGATGAAAAGAAAATATTGAATAGCGTTTTCTGTTATCCTGGCCTGTTGACAGAGGTCACACATGGCTACCACGCAATCAATACCAAAACTTTTTTGTTATAGAAGCTTACTATCAAAATGTTGCCAAGATTATATATCAAGTGTATTCATCGAGATGATAAAAAAATCTCATTTACGCTTTCAACAACATCAAATCACTATCGTAAATATTTTTTCAACTCGGACAAAAAGCCATTGAGAAGCCCAGATGTTGCTTTTCTTTCATTTTCTATGTCAGTAAGGGTTTTATTTTATTGGTTAAAGGAAAAAAGTGAGATTGATTATATTCAATCATTGGCTTCGCTGAAAGGGTTTTATGACACAGGGTCGAGGAAAAAGTGGATAATAAAAAAACAGGATAAAATATTTGTAAGAACAGGTATTGACATGAAACCCTATACACCTAAAGTTGCTGGACAGATATAACGGTCAGTTAGAAATGACCACGAAATCCATATACTGCCAGGTAACTCTGAGGACCAAGGGTTGTAAAAAAAAGATATAGTGTAGCCGATACTGTTGATTCTGGAGGGTGAACAACATTGATGCTATCGCACATGCTCAGAAATAATTTTTTTTTCACCTGGACTTAATTAGTACGGATGAACTTGTTTCCTGTTGGAGTTTGAGGACTAAACAGGTAAATTTGTAAGATTTTTCCTCTTATCTTTTTACCTAGCTAGTGTTGCTACAGACTTGCATTTCTTAATGGTGGATTTTGTAGTAATAGAGATAAATCATTGACCAGGTAAAATATCTAGATAATTCAGTGATGGTAGAGTACATTACTACCGGTCGCTTCACATCACTCCATGACCTATACGTATCTAATATTTAATAGTGCAAATGATAATCTACAATACCGTTAATTTCCAATCACTTAATTATCAATTAACTTCTGGTGAAAAATTGAATCAGTTGAGCGAAATAAAACTTATAATTTGACCAGAATGTATCACTTAAGCATTAAAAGGCAGTTCTACATCCTGAGTACTATAATAAGTGTTAGTAAAGCACATTATATTTCCTTCTTATTCCCAGATTAAATGTTTTATCTGATCAAGTCAATGATACGTCTGTATTTGATCAGAAGAGGACATTGAGGCCATCCCTTGTGTATGAATCACAAAATTGCTACAAAATCTACAAATGTATTCATTAACGCTGCCAATATTGGCTAAAATCAAATCAAATAACTCTGATCGTTAATTTTTCTTGCACCCTTAATAATTTTATATTTAATTTGAAAAATGAATTTGCTAATTTTAGGCTGACAATTAAACTATCAAATGATTTTGGATTGCTCACTTTTGGGGCATAGTGCGTCATGTAATTATTAATGAATGATTAATTTCATTTTAATGAGTTACATTTAAAGTGAAAATTCAGGCATTTTGCTTCAACTGAATAATCAGTCTAATTCAAATCTTAAATTTGATACAAAGAAATCAGGTAAGAAGTTTTATTTAATTTTGACCAATAAAATATTTTTTTTAATGTTGATCAATTAGATATTCAAATTTAAATAAATGCTTTAGTATTAGATTGAATTGAAATATTAGATTTGAAGATTCAGTATACAATGATAGATATTGATAAAACATTTGTAACACAGTTAGGTGAGTAGAGGTCAGGTAAAAAACCCTGTATAACAGTCTGATAAGGTGCTGGCCCAACAGTCTCCGAGGTCGGAGGTCAAAGTACTAATATTAACGATTGTAATCGAAGGAGGAGGGGACGAAAACTGTGTACTAGAGGAGGAAATGGAACCTAGAATGTGTAAGGTTTGGATAATATCATAATGATTCAGGTGTGATAATGATTAAAGCTGTAATAGGGAAGGTTCAGATTTATTGGTATATGTCAACTTGTTCTAAACCAGGTTTTGATAAAAAAAATATGGCTTCTATATATAAAATGCTGTAGTTTCCCTAAGAGTAAAAGTTTTTTTAAGTTTGAAAGTTAGTAGGATCTTAATGAATCATTAATGTTTAAATGGGATTAAAGATGTAATAGAAAAGATTAAAATTGATTGATATTTGTCAACTTGTTCTTAAGCATGTTTTAATAAAAACTACTTATATTTATATATATGCTTTAGCTTCACAAATAATACAAGTTTTAAAAAAATCACCTGATCTTTAGCATGTTTGTAAACATGATAAGGTGTCACGCTTTTCTGCATAAATTTTCCTTGTTTTTGTTTTTAACTTAAGATATTGGATTAAACTCTTATCTGGATAACATGTCGTCTCGAATTTGTAATGTTTTATAGTTACTGTGAGTGTCTTCTCATGAAATTTTCCTATGACAGATATGTCGTTGACGGCGTCAACCATTTCATTGCTTTCATATGTATTAATGTGTTCCTACCTTTTTATCACAACTTTTTGGGAAATTCTTACAGATAGATTTAATTTATTTGTATTAGTTGAGTTACTTAGGATTTAATGCCGCACTTTGTGCTCAATCTCGTGTATTTATAAATGATGATTCAATTCATTGATTTTTGATTAAAAAAAAATAGGAATAAATTTCAAATATTTTTTACGGACCACAATGAAAAAAACAATTTCTGATCAGTCGTCCCATCAGACTTTGATTGGGTGTGATATTGAAGGTGATTTCTCTGTCAGAGATTTTTATCTTATTCTTAACTTAGTCATCCCTCTAGTTTCACAATGAACTGTTCCAGCCTTAGAATTGTAGGATTTCATATATATCCTCAGGGGTAAGTGGGTTATTTGATACACCTATTTTTTAGTGATTTGATATTAAGACTGAATGTTAGATTCACTTTCTAGTGAGAAGTACATTGTTTTTAAATTGATCTTTATTGGATTGTAACATTGATGCATTTCTACGCATTTTGATATGTCGGGAATGAAGGGATCGGGATGTGGGCAGCTTCTAGGGAAGTTGCTCCAAATGGGATGAATACTTCTAAGAAAATTTTGTAATTTTAGGGTGGATATTCTTCCATCACTGAAAGTTTTAATGTTTTGGAACGAATGCAGTTCCACCACTGATGACTTTGTAATTTTGGGTGGATGCTGTTCCATCACTATAAGCTTTGTATTTTCGGGGCGGATGCTGTTCTACCACTGATTTCTTTGTATTTTTGGGGTGGATGCTGTTTTGTCACTAAAAGCCTGTGTTTTTGGGGTGGATGCTGTTCCGTCACTAAAAGCTTTGTATTTTTGGGGTGGATGCTGTTCCGTCACTAAAAGCTTTGTATTTTTGGGGTGGATGCTGTTCCGTCACTAAAAGCTTTGTATTTTTGGGGTGGATGCTGTTCCGTCACTAAAAGCTTTGTATTTTTGAGGCAGATGCTGTTCCGTCACTAAAAGCTTTCAATGTTTTGGGACAGACACTGTACTGCAACTGAACAATCAATGATGAGGTAGATAAACTGATTGACTAATGTGTACAAACTTTTGTATTTTCCAGGGCGGATGCGGTGTCGCCTCAGATAGCTGATGGGGTAGACAAGGTTATGTCCGAGGATCACACCCTCATAGAAAACCAGGAAGATTGGAAAAAATCGTATGAGGAACATGTCAATGAGGATGATCATTTAAACAACTCTAGTTACCATGGCGATGAGATTCAGGATAAAGACAATCACCTTGACAATACTAGTTACCATAGAGACGACCTTGAGGATAGTTCCAGCCCTGTAGTGTCTCCCTATGATGACAGTCCTAACCCTAACAGTACTTCATACATTTCCGACAATAGCAGTTTTGATACAGACAGCATCAATTTGGTCCCAAATAAGGAAGGCGTTTATTTCTGTCATCTGTGTAGTTTTTCAGGTGAGTTGAATGAAATGTCACGCAAATGTTTGAATCTTATACATGAATAGAACACTTACAACATTTACTTTACTCAAAGATATTTGTTACATGCATATTACAGAGTTATCTGCCTCTCATTGTAGGTTAGTATGGGTTGTAGCCAAAAATGTTTTTCTCACATATCAATTAAACCACCAAACAATACCTTCATCTCAGGGCTGATAACTGTAAAATTTAAAGACAATACAGTCAATGAACAACTTCTTGTTGTTGAAATCATTAGCTATGGTTAATTGTCTATAATTAGTCCTCTGCATTGGCTGAAACTATTCGACCTTTTTCAATTATTGAATCTGAAACTATTTGACCTTATTGTTGTATCGCAATATGTAATTGTTATAAATTTCTTTCCCTAAAATAAACAACAATACACATTCACATTATAGGCGAAACAATGGAAGTAATAATTATTATCTATTGTTCAAAATGTATTATTATCTTTATCTGGCCAATCAGTCCAGGTCAGGTGATCTTATCAAGGGAGATAATTCGGTGGAAGTTTGTGACCTCACTTCCACATATAATCAGCTGAACTTTTTACTCTTCTTATCAGCAAAACATGATAAAAATAAATGTTCTACGTAAATATATAAAGGTGGTGACCTTATCGCGACAAAAATGTCAAAAACACGCGACTCTACCTACGTTCAAAAGACACTCCTGGCTTTTTGAACCTGCCTGAATCCTTAAGCACAAAACTTTACCTGTATTTGTTTAAGAAACATTCTTATCTAAAATACACTCTGTTGATAAATTATGATCTTTTTATCACTGACGTGGCCTAGTTTCTGCCACAAAATGTACGTGTGAGATAGACTTATCCTTGATTTAATCCCAATTTAACAGGGGTGGATTGATTTAATTTTGTTTTGTTCCGACTCGAGTGGTTTAGGGGTAAGAGGGGACCTGTTGTATAACATCATATAAAGTACTTAACCCCGACAGGTGAAATAAATTGACACTTTTTATTGGTGTTATTTTCTCATAAATAACTTATTATTAATTCTGATATTCGTACAAGACATTTGGGCGTATACAGAGAAAACATTTGTACATTTAAAGTGAACAGTCGGGCAAGGATGGCTAAAGTCGGTAAAAATGGTGTGAATGTATCCAGTATAATTTCTTATGAAATGGAAAAATGAAATCTCTAGTCAAAATCTGTCTGCGTACGAAGAAATTAATTTAAAGTATGGAAATTCTAAAACGTCCTCCAGGCTCACTATGTCCGTGGTTACATTCCCACGCAGCCTCGCTTTCGATGCTTTCAACTTTTCTTTACTTTAATGGTCAGAACTGGGAAACTAAGCAGAACTTGGCCGTCGAATTAATATGCGAGAACTTTTGGAAAGCCAATGATTGCATTTAGACTGGTTTTCTTTTCCCGACTATTCACTTTAAAGTCTACACAGAAATATTTTTCAGTTTAATGCCAGACACAGAAAATGTAATTTTGATATTCTTACAAGAAAACTAGAGTTAGGGGTAAATTACAAATAGATGATAGCTGTAGAAATAATGTATAATTCTGTATACCTGTGTTTTAAGCCTTTATATGGAAATAATTCATTTATCTAAGACACAGAACAGAAGTATCTTTAGTACTTGTATCAGAGTTTCTTGTACTGTATTACACAATCAAATAAACGTAAATATCTCCAAACCTGAAAGAAAAAATGCAAACAAAAACAGATGGTGGAAGGTTTTATTGAAGGGATGGTATATTGTTTGTGACTAATGGTTAACAGGGAATAAACAACTAGGGATGGTGAAATTTTTTAACGCTCCCATTGCTTGAGTAAATATTGATAAATCAAGGGTATCATGCTAAAGTTTGAAAACTTGAGAGTGAGTTTTCTGGGTCTGACAAAAGCATACAGGTCCTTTACAGGCGGATAATTTAATATCCTGTTTTGATAGCCAAAACAAATGGCCCAAATAGGATTATTAAATAGATATCTTTTCAGCTTAATAAGTAGATGGTTATCAAATATCTTAAATAAATAACATCTTCCGCTTGATGGGTAGACTGATAGTGACCGTCAAAATTTATAAAAATAAATTTAACTAAAAGATTAGAAAAAAAAAATAAACAAAACATTTGGCATCCTGCTTAATTTCACTTGATGTGTCAAACCCTGAATCAGGACTGGTATTATAAAGTTATATAAAAGAGGAAAAAGTGCTCCATCATCTTACTGTTTGTAGAGAAAGGCTGGTTACATGTTAAATTATGAACTATGTCAAATTTCATTTCTTGGTATTTCTTACCACCATAATGCTTGCAGACAAAAAATATGTTATAATAGAATTTACTTCCCGATAGAATACAAATAGATGGTCAGAATGATAACTAAGGTCTGCATTAGCTTAATCATATTGAGTATTGAAGTTTATCATGTTCATGAACATCATAGACTGTGTTTTCAAGGAATGTGAGCAACAGCCCGGTCTGCACTGTTGCTATAGCAAGAATGGCTTACATTCCAAATAATTATAATGATTTCTAAATTAAAACTCATGGAGTGATCATGTTTGTAATTACAGGTAGAAACCAGGGAGAGTTTGAACAGCACATGACCTGTCATTTTGAACATACCTGCCCTCATTGCGACTACAAATCACGGACAGAAGGACGTCTGAAGCGTCACATCAAAGATTTCCACACAGAGGATCCTCCCGAGGGATTTGGGTCCAAAAGGAACATGGGTCGCCCAAAAGTCTTCAGATGCAAGCAGTGTGATTTCTCTGCTGTCGAGAAGGTAATTCAATTGATAAAGTAATTCAGAAAAAAAAGACAAAAGTATATAGTTTCGTAATTCAATCTGACATTGAACTATGACAGTTTATATTTCAAAGTCATGAGCATCAATTATAAGGTTTTGAGATACCAAAATGATATTAGTAGTATGATTTACTCTCGATAAGTTTGACAGTGATTGTGATGTCACTGATAGATGCTAAATCGTACATACTTTATCCACTTTGTTTTCTGGAAACTGATGTATGATGAAGACATTTTATATTTAATGACTTTGTCATTAAACAAAGATATATAAAACTGGAAGACAAAAATTTGGAAATTTGGTAATGAGATGAAGGGAGGGATACTTTGCTCAACATCACTTACATATATAAATCATATAACCGTTATGTATTCTCTGACAAAATTTTTGTGTGAATTGCAGTTGAGCAATTTAATTGTCTTTCTGCCCAATAGAAATAATCACATTTGCCACAAGTGATATGTAACCATTGAAACATTCTAATACATCGCAATTTTCATAAATGTATTCCAGGAGGAGTTCTGGGCTCACGCACGAAGCCACATCAAAGAAGACAAGATTCTACAATGTCCACGCTGTCCCTTCGTCACTGAGTACAAACACCACTTAGAGTATCATCTCCGTAATCACTTCGGGTCGAAGCCGTTCAAGTGTAACAAGTGCAACTACTCATGCGTGAACAAATCCATGCTCAACAGTCACATGAAATCCCACACCAACGTTTACCAATACAGATGTGCTGATTGTACATACGCCACTAAGTACTGCCACAGCCTCAAACTTCATCTCCGTAAATACAACCACAAACCTGCCACAGTATTGAACTCGGACGGTAGTCTGCCGCAGGGCATCGATGCGGAGGCATCCGGTTTGTCACTGATGCAGAAACGGGGTCCACCAAGAGGACCAAGGGGACCAAGGAAGGACAAATTTGATCCGTTTGTAAACCAGTTTCTGACCATGCCTCACGTAGGGTTACCCGGTATGCCGTCAGGTATAAACAGTGGTATGATGTCCCCGTATTGGCCTGTGCTCAACCAGTTCCCCCCTAATGGCCTCCATGCTCCACCTCCACTCGTCCCGGTATCCATGAATTCCCCACTAGGAAGTCTACCTCAGGAATTTGCTCAACGTAACCTCCCCTTATCATCCACACCAAGTATGGGTCACAGTCCTGGAGCGCTCAAACAGTCACCAAACTCACTCTTCAAATGTAAATTCTGCAGTTTCGCATCTGATATAAAAAACGATCTTCTTCGTCACGTCATGAAAGTCCATGCTTCAGAAAACAGAGATCTCTTTTCCATCATCGGAGTATCACCAGAAGCTTTTCTTGAGGACCGCTTTAAGCATAAATTTGGCAGCCCAGGCAGCAAGATTCACTCTGAAGAAGGGAAGTATCCAGGATTGAACATTAAACGTGAGCCTTCCCCAGACAGCATCAAGTCGACCACTCCTTCGTGGCCAGAGGACTACCCCATGGGAGCCTCACCAACTAAAGCAAGGTATCTACACAGTCCTAACGGAAATATGGGCAAGATGTCCTACGATTCCTACAAAAATGGTATGAAGAGTCCACTAAAGGTTTCCGACCCGCCTGCTGGGGAGGATATCATCAGACAAATGATGGACAAGTTTGGATCAGGAATGCCAGCAACAAGTCCTCGTGTCAACCGTGAATCTGCACCCCTAGATCTCACCAAACGTAGGTCCCCATCGATGTCACCTTCACTAGCCGAGGGATACAACCACCACCCACAAGACAGACACCTTCTCCAGGACAGACATGGTATGCCAGTCGGTGCCGAGATGTACGATAGCAACCAGCAGAGGAAGAGACCAACAGAGGATATGGAGAATGTTGAGTCACAGGAGACATACGAAAGTGAGCCACCAAAGAAACGGTCAAGGAAAGGCAAGGCTTTCAAACTCGACACACTTTGTATGAAGTTACAGGAGAAAGCTGGGGACAGTGATGTCGAGGATGCATACAGCGGATCTGATGGGTATGTTGAAAACGAGGCTATCAGTGCTCAACAAGATGGCGAATCGGAACCCTACGGTACAGAAAACAGTAACGGGGATAATACTGAAGATAAACCAGAGGAGAAAATCCATACTGATGACTTTGAAGACATTCACAGAAATCTTGCCATTCTAAATAACGGGAAGTGCAGTAAATTTCCTGATGAGGAAAACAAGGAAGAAATGGAAAGAAGAGAATCGGTAAAGGATGATGATGTGAAGGACATGGAAGAGAATGGAAAGCAAACGGATCAGATGAACTTGAATATCAAGAAAGCTCTGGAAATGGCACAGACAAAACTGAAAGAAACAGGAAGAAGGAGAGAAATGGAAATGTCAATGCATGCTTGGAACGAGTCAAGTAAAGCACATTACTTCCCTCGAGGCCTGAACGGTCACAGCCTTCCGTCAACTCCAGACTTACAAATGTTACATGGCCGGTTTTCTGCTGACAATGCTCATATGCCTCTAATTACTAGTACTCCGAAGTCAAAGAGTTCCGGATTGATCGGACCAGAAGTAGATAAATACGAGTGTAGCTATTGTGAGATATCTTTCCGTAACTGTGTTATGTATACCATGCACATGGGTTACCATGGCTACCGAAATCCATTCAAATGTAACATGTGTGGCTTGACCTGCAGTGACAAAGTGGACTTTTTCCTGCACATTGCTCGTGAGGCTCACAATTGACTGCTGAATTGTGCAGATGTTGTGTAACCATGGAAACCAACCTTTGAACTCAAAGGCTGCACATTTGTTGCTAATGACGACTGGTCACTTTTTCCACCATGAAACTTTTAGTGCTGCCGTTAAAATTGACTGACTCTGCTAATGGAAATAACTTTGTTGAACCTGGTCGTATATACAGCATTCTTGTTACAAGTAAATATGACCCACCTCAAGACAGACTTATATTAGTTGTTGAGGAGTGATGCTTTGGAAGTTTATTTTTCTTTTTTGAAGCCATGTGTTCATGTTTGACTAATAGATGAAGGTCTAGGATACAGGTGCATCATGGGAGTAAAAAGTGACCATTGTTTATAACTGTAAATTTTTGTTGAATTATTTATTTCTTTTTTATTATTATCTTTAACTATATATATATATATCTTTTACCTACAGACATAGATTTGTCCTAGTCTATCACAGTGGTAACTTAATGCAATACATTCACATGCTGTAAATCTAAAACGGGTGTATCATCCATATTTAATCATTTTGTATATAGCCTATATTTTACGTCTCCATTCCATAGGATAAAGAATTCCTCCAGGAGCTTCAAATAATTTTTCCCCAATTGATGTCATATCTTATTTGATTTTTAAACTTCATTATTGAGGAAGAATGGAGAAAAGAAATACTTCATGTTGAAAGGGAGATAACTCATGAAAATTACCACAATCCTGCAATACTTTAGTGTAGTGAGATCTAAATGTATCCTCCCACTGCATCGAGTTGTACCCCCTTCCATTTCTCATTGACCATTTTGTTGAAGGCAGCTAGTCAAAATATCTTATCATCTTTATTGGATATTATTTTGTTACACATGATATTTCTGATGGGGCCATGGATAATACGGGTTATTTGATTGGATGTCTCACAATACTACGGGTCATTCTATTGGACGGATGTTCCTACACTGAACTCAGACTACAGATATCATATTTTATGGATTATATTATTTCTGAATCACCTGTGTAATACTATAGAGTAGATAACTATCCTCCTTATAGGTGTGTGTGTATACACGTGTACATATAACTTATATATATCTATATGTAGAATCTTTAAAAAATATTTCCCTATCATTGACTGTTATTTTACCAATTATTCACATGCACAATCTACCAATGTTTGAAAACAACAAAGGGTTAATTGATGATAATATTTTCAATCAAGTTATTTTTTTCATTAAAGGTTAATATTATTCATGTTTTCAATATCATGTTACTTATAAACTGAATTATAAGTTAATTTTGAAAAAAAAAATTATCCCCCTTCCCCTGAAAATATTTAGATATCATTTTAATTTTACTAAGTATATAATCCAAAAACTTACATATTTCAGTTTCTTTTAAATAAATGTTAAAAATCTTAATTAAGTCTTCTTTTTTTAAATACCGACTTTTACAATTTTTCCAAATTATGTAAATTTCCATGATTATTTTTGCAATGAATATATCTAATGAATAATGATAAGATTCCATTTTAAAACTTAGGTTTGAAATTATTGTTTATATTTTCTCTCCTTGTTGTTACATTATTAATTATAATCTACCATTTGTAGTAGGAATTAGTAATCATAGCTTAGACTAAAATGCAATAAATTTTTTTTTCCGCTTTTGTTCCATATCCCGGTAATTTAGTTTAATGTTTTAAATCAACTAGTCATTCGTCACTGTACGCATTATCCTGATTAATATATTGATAATTAGTGTAATATATTTGTATGTTATTGTATATATACAATTGTAACCCCCTCGCCGAGATCCATGTAACTAAGTAACATTACGGTCATCATTTTCTATAGGAATGACCAACTTGTACAAGTTGCTGCCTTTGGGCGGGGTTTATATATTGTCATAGCTATAACGGCCATCATTTTCTTTATGAATGACCAACTTGTACAAGTTGCTGCCTTTGGGCGGGGTTTATATATTGTCATAGTTATAACGGCCATCATTTTCTTTATGAATGACCAACTTGTACAAGTTGCTGCCTTTGGGCGGGGTTTATATATTGTCATAGTTATAACGGCCATCATTTTCTTTATGAATGACCAACTTGTACAAGTTGCTGCCTTTGGGCGGGGTTTATATATTGTCATAGTTATAACGGCCATCGTTTTCTTTATGAATGACCAACTTGTACAAGATGCTGCCTCGGGGCGGGGTTTATGTACTGTTACATGGACTACTACATCAGAATCTAAATTCATCTCCCATACATCTTTGCCATTTTAATCATTTACATACGAATGGTGCAAATTTTATCCTTTTTTTCTGGTTCATTATGTTCTACACAATCCTTCTGGCTAATCCAAGTGTATTCACAATGTTTGGTTGGATTATGTTTTGTTTTGTTTTATGTTCTTGCAATTGATTTGCAAAGAACTGGTGCTTTTCATTAAATGTTTACTTTCATCAAAATGTTGCATTAACTGGACTTGTGACCAAGTCTATAGTAATTATATCCACGTCGTCTTGGTTACTGTGGTAACAGAAGCCATGGTTGCTATGCTGATGGAAATCTTTGTTGGTAAGGTTACCTGCTTTATTGCTGTGGCAAAGGCTGCATTTCACGACTACATAATCACTTGAGATGTTACAAGTAAAATTCATATTTTGGAAAAATGAACAGTGATTAAAAAAAAAAAAAAAAGTAGCAGGGCATCCAGTAACCCAAAACCTCGTGTCACTGATGCGTTAAAATTTTGTAACGTTGATATATACTATATAGTCCAGTAATTAGAGCATTTAATTAGTATTTCTATATCATTTAAATTCAAAACCTGAAATACAGTAAGAATGCAACATTTGATGGACGTAGAACATTTAGTTTTGTTTATAGGTGCTTTTTTCTTAAAAGTTAATTTTCTACAAATATTTTCATTTTGTTCTTTTATTTTTTCACCTAGATATTTTTCTCAAGAGAAATTGCTGCATTGTCTGTTGTATTTGACCTTTAACCTCTGATAAGGACATTTGGACACTCTTGAACCTCTTGTAGAGTTTTCTCTAAATTGGTTCATACAGCATTTTGGAAAAACATGTTTATTTGAACATTTTCTTAATGATATTTGTCTACTGCAATGTATGTTAATAATCAACTGTAAGGAAATAATTTGTTTTCCGATTTTCTTGTTTTACCGTAAAACAGTTCTTATAGAATTATTGATGTTGTATTGTACTTTGATGTTAGTGCTATTAAACTAATGGGTTTGATGGTCACTTACTACTGTTATTAGAATTCATATAAATTAATGTATGTTTCTCCCTGCAAGAATAAGGGAGATTACTGTGCTCCAAAGGGAGATCAATGTTATAAAGGGAGATAATTAGGCTCCAAAGGGTGATACTACTACAAGTGGAGCTAGCCTTTGCTTCAAAGGGAAATAACTTTACAAAGGGAGATACTTAAGGGCATTAGCAAACACAACTATTACCTCATGAATTTAAACTATTTAAAGCACTGTGCAAAATTGCATGTTATTTTTTTCTTTTTCTCTTTGGTGAAATTAATATAATTTTTGAGAAAATGAGCCATACTATTGTTGAAATTCAATGAAATAATCAAAATGTCTTGGAGGTTACTTTGAATACTTTAATTTTTGTAATTATCTATTTGAAGTTTCAATCGATATCATATTTATTAAAATAATAATCAATTAATCAAAATATCTGTTTCAATCACTATAATTGATCTTGTTTATTGTTGAATTTTACAATGGATTTTCAAAAATCAATTCTTGACATTCCATATCATTTCTGTTTAACTAGATTTGTTGCACCAAGTTGAAATTAATGATCTTGACTATTTTTTTTTTTTTTTTTTTTTTTTGGCTGAAGAGAAATTTAACTTTTAATTATTGTTTGATCATTGGTCGTTGAGATTTATCCCCTTATTGCAGATTTTATCATTTAAGATCTCACAGATTGGGGACAAAATAAACGTCTATTATTTATCATTTTGAAAATAAATATTGACTGGAAAACTTGTTGATGTATGATATATAACCCAATCAAAAACAAGTAAGGATATTTATTATCAATCATGTTAAAATAATTATAATCGGTACCAACACCGATGTATTCTTGCCTCAAGCATAAAAACTACCTCAGGGAATTAAGAATATGTTTTGAAATGTAAATATAGGGAGAAAAATAAGATTATTTATGAAGAATTTTGTTGACAAAATGATCTATTTATTGGTGTTTTGTAAATATATGTTAGTTGAGATTGTTTCTGGACAACTCCGCTGTTTCTTGTTTTATTTAACCATTATTTTTAACAGTACTTTGAAATAGCCATAAATTGTTTGATTTAATGTAATTAATAAAAATGTATGTAATTGTGCTCCATGTAGATTTACATGTGATAAATTATTTCAAAATTCGACAATTTCTTTCTTTTAATCTTGTTTTTTCTCATTCCATTTTTGTAACGATAAAGACTAAGTGTACCTACCTAGTATATTACACTAGACTCCATGCTTACTGAGTCTAGGAAATAAAGGTATTAAATATACTTCAATTACTCTATAAGCTGGATTTTTATCTTGAAAATTAGTGAAAATCAAAGGAAAAATATGAAAATTTGAACTTTTAATTTCAATATCATTTACATTTGGAGAGAAAAAAATTCACCAAACACATATAAGGTATTAATATTGTGTTGAACTAAAGAGCAATTTGAAAGAAAACAAAACTTTTATTTTGATAGGAAAAGATTTCATGAAGTCAATCAACATGTTGTCATGCCTTTCTGTGTATAATTATTGTATAATCAAAGATAGTTCCCCATCTCCTACATGTGAAATAAGTAGTAATCTATAGTACTGTCATACAATGTATTTAAGTACAATGTTATACATAGTATTGTAATACAAAGTATTCTACTACAATGTTTTACACAAAGAATTACTATACAATGTATTTAGTGTTCATGTTTTCTATTGGTGTAATACAGTACACTTAAAACATTGTAATACAGTGTACAGTGTAACATTATTATTTCACTACATTATATTCATATACATTGTGTAACATTGTATTAAAAAAAACCTTTTGTAGTGTACTTTCAACACTATAGAAATGTTGTACATTGTACATAAATACATTGTTTAAAGGCACAAAGAAAATCCAACCTTTCTTTTAGAATGATACAGTAATTTGTGATGTATTCATATTGTGGAACATGTAATAAAAAGTTGATCCTACTCAGAGACCTTTGTTTTGTTTCCATCAAGTACAGAATACAGTTTAATATGAAATGTTTGTTGTGTAGTGATAATAAATTTTGTGGTTGCTAATGAACCCAAGAAAATTTAAAAAATGAAACTTGCTTTATTGAAACCATTGTGCAGTCGGCCAATAATATATTTCTACACATCTTTGAAAGCTTTCAACCACATATACAAACGAACATTTCACATTAGACAGTAGATAGTGGTACAACACTATACAGTAGATAGTGGTACAACACTATACAGTAGATAGTGGTACAACACTATACAGTAGATAGTGGTACAACACTATACAGTAGATAGTGGTACAACACTATACAGTAGATAGTGGTACAACACTATACAGTAGATAGCGGTACAACACTATACAGTAGATAGCGGTACAACACTATACAGTAGATAGCGGTACAACACTATACAGTAGATAGCGGTACAACACTATACAGTAGATAGCGGTACAACACTATACAGTAGATAGTGGTACAACACTATACAGTAGATAGTGGTACAACACTATACAGTAGATAGTGGTACAACACTATACAGTAGATAGCGGTACAACACTATACAGTAGATAGTGGTACAACACTATACAGTAGATAGTGGTACAACACTATACAGTAGATAGCGGTACAACACTATACAGTAGATAGTGGTACAACACTATACAGTAGATAGCGGTACAACACTATACAGTAGATAGCGGTACAACACTATACAGTAGATAGCGGTACAACACTATACAGTAGATAGTGGTACAACACTATACAGTAGATAGTGGTACACAACACTATACAGTAGATAGCGGTACAACACTATACAGCAGATAGCGGTACAACACTATACAGTAGATAGCGGTACAACACTATACAGTAGATAGCAGTACAACACTATACAGTAGATAGCGGTACAACACTATACAGTAGATAGCGGTACAACACTATACAGTAGATAGCGGTACAACACTATACAGTAGATAGCGGTACAACACTATACAGTAGATAGCGGTACAACACTATACAGTAGATAGCGGTACAACACTATATAGTAGATAGCGGTACAACACTATATAGTAGATAGCGGTACAACACTATACAGTAGATAGTGGTACAACACTATACAGTAGATAGTGGTACAACACTATACAGTAGATAGCGGTACAACACTATACAGTAGATAGCGGTACAACACTATACAGTAGATAGCGGTACAACACTATACAGTAGATAGCGGTACAACACTATACAGTAGATAGCGGTACAACACTATACAGTAGATAGCGGTACAACACTATACAGTAGATAGTGGTACAACACTATACAGTAGATAGCGGTACAACACTATACAGCAGATAGCGGTACAACACTATACAGTATAGTGGTACAACACTATACAGTAGATAGCGGTACAACACTATACAGTAGATAGTGGTACAACACTATACAGTAGATAGCGGTACAACACTACACAGTAGATAGCGGTACAACACTATACAGTAGATAGCGGTACAACACTATACAGTAGATAGTGGTACAACACTATACAGTAGATAGTGGTACAACACTATACAGTAGATAGTGGTACAACACTATACAGTAGATAGTGGTACAACACTATACAGTAGATAGTGGTACAACACTATACAGTAGATAGCGGTACAACACTATACAGTAGATAGTGGTACAACACTATACAGTAGATAGCGGTACAACACTATACAGTAGATAGTGGTACAACACTATACAGTAGATAGTGGTACAACACTATACAGTAGATAGTGGTACAACACTATACAGTAGATAGCGGTACAACACTATACAGTAGATAGTGGTACAACACTATACAGTAGATAGTGGTACAACACTATACAGTAGATAGTGGTACAACACTATACAGTAGATAGCGGTACAACACTATACAGTAGATAGCGGTACAACACTATACAGTAGATAGCGGTACAACACTATACAGTAGATAGCGGTACAACACTATACAGTAGATAGCGGTACAACACTATACAGTAGATAGCGGTACAACACTATACAGTAGATAGCGGTACAACACTATACAGTAGATAGCGGTACAACACTATACAGTAGATAGCGGTACAACACTATACAGTAGATAGCGGTACAACACTATACAGTAGATAGCGGTACAACACTATACAGTAGATAGCGGTACAACACTATACAGTAGATAGCGGTACAACACTATACAGTAGATAGCGGTACAACACTATACAGTAGATAGCGGTACAACACTATACAGTAGATAGCGGTACAACACTATACAGTAGATAGTGGTACAACACTATACAGTAGATAGTGGTACAACACTATGGTTTGATTACGTCCTATTACCAGCCAGGGTCATTTAAGGATGAGCCAGGTTTAGATGGTACAGGACCAGTTATGTGACTAATCAACAAGAAATGAAGCAGCACCGAGTGTTTCACTGTTTTAATGATAAAATACATCTTTTAAATAATAAATATTTATTCTCTTATCAACAACACACTTTCACCTATTCACTCATTCTCCAAATATTTACATATTTGTCTCTAACAAAATATGTCTTCACATTAAAAACCTAACAGAATCTCTGTGAATAGAGATCCTAAAATCGTGATCATAACTCACTGATTTCTCTAGACAGCTTCACACAATGTCTATGGTATACAGTAAAATCTGCTATAAAGGTCACCTGTCTATAAAGGCCACCTTTTGGGGTGGGACAGGAGAATCTCAGCCCAAGGGATCAGATTCTTGAGTTGTCAGACATGAGGTTTTACCGAGTATTTGACAGTTTAAGAATCTTATCCGGAGGGTTACATTCTCCTGTCTCACCACAAATGTGGATAAAAATTCTTTTTGTCTTATTCTAAGCACCACTTTGTGTCTCTAACAATGAAATGTCATCAATGTATCAAGGATGACGGAGTATAAGTTCTAGAGTTACAGAAGGTAATAAATTATTATCTATCACATCCTGAATACCCCAGGGGTTACTATCACTGTCATCATATCCACTCCTGGAATGTTTTATAAAAAAATGTCAGACACTTTAAACACATGACTGCTATGACCAATGGGTGAAAGACTAGCGGTAGAATGTCATAACATGTTAGGATTATGTCACAGCGGCCTCTACTTGGAATAACCATAGATTTTCTTCACAACAATGTAATAACCGTTTAGACAACCTCCCAGAAAGATTCGAGCTTTGATGTATTTTTCCGCCAATCTCAGTTTTTGTTTATTTACTGAACAGTCTCCATTTTCAGCTGATTAAGTACCTACTGTAGGCCACGTTGTGATTCACTCCAGGAAGGGATGAAGAGATTGTCCTGAACCTCACCTATCTTCCCATCTATCCTGTAACATCATCTCTGGTTTTGTTGATTCTCCGAGATGATCTCCACGTGCACATTGCGCTGATTAAGCGAAGGATCTACAGAAAGCTACATTGTGATCCACACCACAAACTATGGCGTGAGTCTCAGCTGGCATAGATACCTACAAACAGAAAACAGTGTTAACTTGTCACTTCTAACCAGATTATAAGACTAAGGGCCATAAGAGAAAGTCTAGTATCTAGTTCAACTCATTCATGCCTGAAAGCCTAATGTGTCTATACAGGGGAATGAGTTCAAGATTACGAGTCAATGTTATTTCCATTTTCACTCAGTGACTCATTTAGGGAATTTCTCCTTTAGAGATAACACAGTCCTTATATCAAAACAGAACTGCAGACTTACCTTTAGAGGGTAGAATTGATTTTCCTTACAACAGAACTGCATGCTTACTTTTAGAGGGTAGAACTGATTTTCCTTACAACAGGACTGCATGCTTACTTTTAGAGGGTAGAACTGATTTTCCTTACAACAGGACTGCATGCTTACTTTTAGAGGGTAGAACTGATTTTCCTTACAACAGGACTGCATGCTTACTTTTAGAGGGTAGAACTGATTTTCCTTACAACAGGACTGCATGCTTACCTTTAGAGGGTAGAATTGATTTTCCTTACAACAGGACTGCATGCTTACTTTTAGAGGGTAGAACTGATTTTCCTTACAACAGGACTGCATGCTTACCTTTAGAGGGTAGAACTGATTTTCCTTACCACAGGACTGCATGCTTACCTTTAGAGGGTAGAACTGATCTCTCTGTATGTACAATCCTAGACAGCCACTTCTATTTTTACCCCAGGAATATAGATTCCCAGAATCTGTAACAAGAGATCCATATGCTTTACAGTCATCTTAACAATTCAAAAAATTTCTGTTGAATATGTCATCACATATACCGACCATATTATAAATTTTGTTTTATGGGTGATCAGGGTAGAAACATGAATTTAACACTTTAAAGAAAGAGTAGGTAAATTAAATTTCTAACCTAGAGAGATTAAAACAGCATTTCACCATTACAATTTAACGACTGATTTAGTGTTTTATGTTATACTTTTCATTAATGAATAATTTGACCAGACCAAAGGGCAGCAACTCTAATGAAAAGTTATGTTATGCACATTCTATAAAATCACATACTGCCAACTGGCGATTGGTCACTTAGCCTCAAACATAAAGAATCAATCAATGCCTTACCTGTCAACGCCATGAAGTGACCAATACCACACGTAATATCGACAAGTTTACTGTAAGCATCAATATCATGCTGTCCAAACAAAGCGGCAGGGATTTTTTCAGGTATATTGGAAGATTCCAAATTTGGTCCTTTTCCAAGAAGGCCATATCCCCAGACATATACATGACCTTTCTCTGTCAAAGAATTGAGGAGCAAAAATACTTTGGAAAAAACACATTGAATTAAGATCATAAAGATATACATGACCTTTCTCTGTAATAGAAGAATCAAAATAAAGATGTGTTGAAAACAGAAACACATAGAATCAGATATCTTAAACACACTCAAAATACTTTAGATCTAAATATGTATTTTTGTCCCTTAGTAAAACAAATTAACAGACTCAAAAACCCCCTAAAGGGCCCCAAATTGGTTGTATTATCACGTTCAGCATCCATACACATTAGGAAAATAAAATCATAAACATTTATGATGATTTAAGCTTAAACAATTGACGAAATAGAAACTTGCTCAAAAACTTTAACGTGAAATGGGACGCCAGCGCTGACGCCGACGCCGACGCCGGGGTGACAACATTAGCTCCCCCTATTCTTCGAATAGGCGAGCTAAAAACCCATTCAAAGTACAGAGTCAAATCTGCCTTAGCAACTACCTTTGTATAAAACTACCTGCTTAATAAGACCAATTTCTCAGGGTCCCAAGACCTCCTAGCTATAAAGTCCAGTTTTCCTTGGTGACCCTTGAGTAGTAGTTATAAACAAGTTAGACTGTTTTTCAATCTGATTAAAATACAAATCATTATTGACACTACAAATTTATAAGAGGATCTGACAACATCCCATTAAGGGGTCATGATCAGGTGACCTTTGGAAATGACCAATCATATTGCTACTTCAAGAATCATTAAAGTGAATTTTTGGGAATAAAATAGCTTGAAAAAGCTGACAGAATTATTTTCATGCACATGGTCATCGCGCCATAAAAGCACAACAAATTGTAATTAAGCATACTGGGAAGAAATGGTGCTTTAAATTGATGTAACAAGGTGTAGAAAATCCATTGATCTGAAGTACAGTAGTTAAAAAAGTCAGCCGGACATGACCCCTTATGGGATGTTGTCAGATCCTCTATTGAATGGAGTGTTTATAAGGATCTGTATTTTAATCAGATTGACTTTATTTCTACATTCCTGTAAGTAAATATGTATCCATAGTTACCTGTTAACACGGCACACATAGATCCTCCAGCTACAGCCTTCCTGATCCTACCACACCTGTCTACAGGTAGATGTCGAGGAACATTCACCTGTGTCGTATCCGTTATCATACTTAATTGGTTGTACTCGGAATTTCCCCACCCGAACAGATCTCCATTCTCCGACACAGCTAGTACACAGTCCACAGCGCCACCTATGTCTTTCACCTTGACACCCTGAAGGTCACCTTGAACTAAGGTCGGTCGGTGTTCACTGTCGTAATGACCTAAACCTACAAGAAACATAAAAGACAATAATCAATTAGGTGTTTTCTATTGTGATCCTATAGCATGATGTTTGTGTTTATTTAGTTTCACTTTCTAAAACCAGGGTCATTCAAGGACATGCCTAGTTTAGAAGGTGGAGGAAAGGCAAAGTACCTGGAGATAAATCATCAACCCTTAGTTAGTACCTGGCAACAGCTCCACATGGGTTTTTTACTTGAAATAAAAAAGTAAAAGACTAATGGTAATATGTCGATGTACCTTAATTTAATGTCAGGGACATTTTAGGGGTCTCCTAAATCAGAGCGTAGAAAGGTCTGTTCAACATAAATGTCCGATATATCACCATATTAAATCAAAAGAACAGAAGAGGAATGGGGCTAGAAATGACAGGTCAGATATGGCTAACACTAACTCCTCCTCAATTCACTGCCAGAAATATAAACTCACCTGTCTGTCCATCAGCTCCTAGACCACAGCTATAGACCTCCCCAGTCTTGGTCAGAAATAAGGTGTCCTGTCCACAAACCACCTACAACACCCAAACATACAGGTAAGGTGTGGTCCTGTCCACAAACACCTACAACACCCAAACATACAGGTAAAGGTGTGGTCCTGTCCACAAGACTACCTACAACACCAAACATACAGGTAAAGGTGTGGTCCTGTCCACAACCACCTACAACACCCAAAAACATACAGGTAAAGGTGTGGTCCTGTCCACAGACTACCTACAACCCAAACATACAGGTACAGGTGACAGGTAACCTACAACACCGTGGTCCTGTCCACAGACTACCTACAACACCCAAACATACAGGTAAAGGTGTGGTCCTCCATGTCCACAGACTACCTACAACACGCCAAACATACAGGTAAACATACAGGTAAAGGTGTGGTCCTGTCCACAGACTACCTACAACACCCAAACATACAGGTAAAGGTGTGGTCCTGTCCACAGACTACCTACAACACCCAAACATACAGGTAAAGGTGTGGTCCTGTCCACAGACTACCTACAACACCCAAACATACAGGTAAAGGTGTGGTCCTGTCCACAGACTACCTACAACACCCAAACATACAGGTAAAGGTGTGGTCCTGTCCACAGACTACCTACAACACCCAAACATACAGGTAAAGGTGTGGTCCTGTCCACAGACTACCTACAACACCCAAACATACAGGTAAAGGTGTGGTCCTGTCCACAGACTACCTACAACACCCAAACATACAGGACTACTATTAAAGGTGTGGTCCTGTCCACAGACTACCTACAACACCCAAACATACAGGTAAAGGTGTGGTCCTGTCCACAGACTACCTCAACACCAAAACATACAGGTAAGGTGTAGTCCCAGACTACGCAACACCCCAAACATAACAGGTAAAGTCTGTGGTCCTGTCCACAGACTACCTTACAACACCCCAAAAATACAGGTAAAGGTGTGGTCCTGTCCACAGACTACCTACAACACCCAAACATACAGGTAAAGGTGTGGTCCTGTCCACAGACTACCTACAACACCCAAACATACAGGTAAAGGTGTGGTCCTGTCCACAGACTACCTACAACACCCAAACATACAGGTAAAGGTGTGGTCCTGTCCACAGACTACCTACAACACCCAAACATACAGGTAAAGGTGTGGTCCTGTCCACAGACTACCTACAACACCCAAACATACAGGTAAAGGTGTGGTCCTGTCCACAGACTACCTACAACACCCAAACATACAGGTAAAGGTGTGGTCCTGTCCACAGACTACCTACAACACCCAAACATACAGGTAAAGGTGTGGTCCTGTCCACAGACTACCTACAACACCCAAACATACAGGTAAAGGTGTCTTCCTGTCAACAGTGGTGGGCCTGTCCACAGGGACTTACCCTACAACACCCAAACATACAGGTAAAGGTGTAGGTCCTGTCTACAGACTACCTACAAAACCCAAACATACAAGTAAAGGTGTGGTCCTGTCCACATACAGGAGGTGGGGTCCTACCTACAACACACAACACCCACAACATACAGGTAAAGGTGTGTCCGGTCGCTGTCCTACACAGAATACCTGTCCACAAAACCAACACCCAAACATACAGGTCCTGTCCACAGATAAAGGTAAAGGTGTGGTCCTGTCCACAGGACTACAACACCTAAACATACAGGTAAAACACCTACAAACATACAGGTAAAGGTGTGTGGTCCTTGTCCACAGACTACCTACAACACCCAAACATACAGGTTATAATAGGTGTGGTCCTGTCCACAGACTACCTACAAACACCCAAACATAAGTAAACATACAGGACTACCTACAACACCCAAACATACAGGTTAAAGGTGTGGTCCTTCCAAATGTCACTGACTACCTACAACAACCAATCATAAAGGTAAAGGTGTGGTCCTGTCCACAGACTACAGACTACAAAAATAACACCCAAAACATACAGGTAATGGTGTAAGGTCCTGTCCACAGACTACCTACAACACCCAAACATACAGGTAAAGGTGTGTCCTGTCCACAGACTACCTAAGGTGTGGCCTGTCCACAGTCTAACAACCCAAACAGGTTATAAAGTGTTGGTCCTGTACAGACTACCTTTACAACCACCAAACATTTAAAGGTCCTGTCCACTGGTACAACACCCAAACATCTGTCTGTCCACAGAATACTAATACAACACCCAAAAACTACAGACTACCTACAAACCATACAGGTAAAGGTAAAAGTGTGGGTCCTGTCCACACAGTAACTTACACTACAACACCCAAAAATACAGGTAAGGTGTGGTCCCTGTCCACAGACTACCTACAAAACAACCAAAACATACAGAAAAAATGGGTGTGGTCCTGTCCACAGACTACAGGTAAAGCGGTACAGACTACACAACACCAGTGTGGTCCTGTCCAAACATACAAAAAAGGTTAAGGTATAAAGGTCACAGACCTTACCCTACAACACCCAAAACATATGTGGTCCTGTCACATGGACAGACTACATACAACAGGTAAAAACCAAAACATACAGGTAAAGGTGTCTAACAGGTTAAAGGTGTGGTCCTGTCATTCAGGTCACAGACTACCCAAACTACAAACATACACCCTACCTACAAACCCTACAACACCCAACTGGTAAAACACCCAAACATACAGGTGTTGGTAACGGTGTGGTCCTCCTGTCCACAGACTACCTACAACCACCCAAACATACAGGTTAAAGGTGTGGTCCTGTCGGACTACCCTACAAACACCCAAACATACTGTTGCACAGACTACCTACAACACCCAAACATACTGTACAAACCATGAGAACATTACAGGAGGTGTGGGCCTGTCAATGGAAAGTTAATGTAATCATGGAGACATACACTCGGCACTGTTTACCTGAGAGGACTTTTAGTGTTACTCAATGGTTAGGGTAACCTTAGTGATCTGAGTGTGACTATTGAACATGGTGATAAATAATGTTGCCTTGGGACCTGAGTAGTATTAACCATGGTGATATGATTGTTTAAAACTTATATTGGTGATGTGAGCGTTATATTGGTGATATGGGTTTTATATATGGTGATATGAGTGTTATATTGGTGATGAATGGGTGTTATATTGGTGATATGGGTGTTATATTGGTGATATGAGAGTTATATTGGTGATATGAGTGTTTCCTTATTGATTTTAGTGTTACCTTGATTACGTGATGTTTACCTTGACGATATTGGTAGGTAAGTCCTGTATCCTCTGTATTTGGGAGCTTTGTCTGGAACTAGTCAACAAATACAAAACAAAATCAAACAATATAGAGAAAACAAACAGAAGTAATAGATATCCTAAAAGTGAAAGTTCTGTATCTTCAATTTACATTTGTTCTGAATTCTTTTCATCTTCTTTTGTTTTTTTTTTTTTTTTTTCTTTTTTTTTTTTCCTTTTTTTTTTTTTTTTTTCGTTTTTTTCCAGTCGTGTTCAAAATAAGTTCTTAAAGGGACAATTCACTCAGGCTAATTCCGTTACATAACCAAAAGGCAAAATATGGCATAAATGTATTGTTCTACGTTTCTTATGAAACATGTAACCTA
Organism: Argopecten irradians; assembly: GCF_041381155.1. Lineage (NCBI taxonomy): Eukaryota > Metazoa > Mollusca > Bivalvia > Pectinida > Pectinidae > Argopecten > Argopecten irradians. Next base: position 34,581,271 of record NC_091148.1, read on the forward strand.
AAATATTGAGAAATTCCACATCATTGTTAAGTATTTTAATTGATAACGCTGTTATTACAATTCGTTGATAAATACTATTAAACAGGTACAATATGTATACTGTACCCATACCCGAACCAAAGATAAAATAATTTTTTAGGCAAGACAATTCACCTAATACGGTAAATACACTACTGTCAGAGCGATTTGAGCAGTTCTAGACAAAAGTAGCATTACTCTACGAGCAAGGGACAGGGTTCGGCATACAATATGTTCAACCACAATGTGTAATGGCGGAGAGTGGACAAGTTTGAACATTTCACACACATTTCACTTCAGTGGGCTATTCTGGCATATCACAGTAAAACCGACTGATCTAATTTCCATTAGAACTGGGTTTTTTTCAATATATGTACAAATTCTAATGTTCTCTCAGACTGAATTGTCCCCTTTAAAATAATCATCTGAATATGATTGGGTTACTCCTGGAATTTTTTTTTCTTTTTTCTTTTTTTTTCTTTTTTTCCCTCTGGGTTCCCTGATGTGGGAAGATAAACTAATAACATTAAATAGTTTATTATTTTATTTTGTTTATATAAATGACATCAACTTACCTGTATATTTCTCCCTCTACAATCCGCCTTCCACACTGACCATAGGCATTGTTACCCATGCTGTATACTGGCAAATAAAAATATTCATCATACCTCTGTCAAGTCACATATTCCAAATAAGGAATCTTTTAAATGTCAACCATTAGAACTCTAGCGTCAGTATATTGATAAATAAGCACATTACAGAATATGTCTAAATCAGTCCCTCTTTCTCTGGTGGTTTCTGATCCGAAGGATAAAGTTGAGTAGGGTATTCGATATTTCTGGCATGGACCTGCGTAGGTTCCCATTCAAACCCTAACCGCAAAAACCCGCACTGTGTCTTAATGAAAACTGATGACATACAGGAGAGTTTTTCTTTCTTCTTCTTTTCTTTTCCTTTTCTCTTCTTTCTTCTTTTTCTTTTCCTTTCTTTTCTTTTCTTCTTTTCTCTTCTTTTCTTCTCTCTTTTTTCCATCTTTTTCTTCCTTTTACTCCTTTCTTTCTTCCATTTTGTGAACATCACTGAGCTTCTCCTTCTTTCCTCACTACCTTTTAAGTCTCAGTTCACGTTTTTGAAATTACTACTTTGAATACTAAACTACAACAACAAACCGATGTTTACATCAATAGTTCATGACACCATTTTCATTATTTATATTTTTTCTGTTTTTTCCGGATTTTGGAGAATTTCATTTTCAAATGTATCGATACTAACGTCGTTAATATCGATGAACATGTACAAACCAACCAGGTAGCCCACTATTGTAAAAATAACGTATAACACCGCCCCTCACGATGTTAGCTTATATGTAATCTTGTTAGTTTCAAACACTTCAGGTAATATTAGAGATATCAATAAACAAGGTAATGTAAAGCTAAACAAATGAAGGAATCCGTTCATTGGGATATTTCGAAACACCACCCAAACTTGCATTGCGTATGTAAGTATGAAGAGAGGCCTACTCTACAACTCCTCCACTCTCGCAGTCTCTACTCCTCTCTCCACCTACTTCCTCTCTTACTCTCGTACTCCTCTACACACTCCTCACCGACACTGCTCTCACTCTCCCATCTCGCCGATTCACAGTAGATCACCGTACAGGTCGTTTGTCCTGTCTCCTCCGCCCTTGTTCCCCCCCTCCCTCGTCCCCCCCCGAGGTGAATCAACAAAAATGCACATTATCGTGCTAGGCGTCTTTTTGGCTAAAGTTAAGCAACTGACAGACCTTATATAGTCCTGACATATCTTATCCATCTGCGTACAACCAAATGATGTTAAAAAGATAATTATGATGTAGCTATAAAAAAGTACCGAACAACACACCGAAGCAACCGACACACAATATGTAAGTATTGCATGGTTCAATCGGACTGTGCCAAATATATAACCTCGGACAAGAGAGTTTATTATATAACATTACGCTCTAAAGAGGTAGCTGACATAAACAATGACAACTTTTCTACATTGTGTATTTACACACTTACGTATAATAGGTGTTCTAACACTCTATTTAGGTACTGATCACAATGATACATGTTCAGCGGAACGAACGTTTCGATACTGAAAGACTTACATCCCGACTTGGCAGACACCTCACCAAATTGCGCGTGAGTACATAACACCAATTCTATCGAGTGAACGAAATATACAGAGTTATTACAGAATAACATGTCTAAATCAGTCCTTGTCTTATCTCAATCCCTGTGTAGTCTAACATATTTGTATGGCATTTTCCTTCTTAAAGATGCTCCACTGCCGTCAAAGCATAAATGATATTCATCATTTGAACAATAATTGGTGTTTATGTGTGTGCATATATATGCATAATTAACAAAAAAAAAAACATAAAATAATTTATTTCGCCTTTGGTGCATGCGCAATCATCACTTCATTCCATATAAGATATAGTACCACGGAATTTTTTCGGGATGCAATTAATTATTTTTCATATTTTTAACTTGAAGTAAAATTAGAAGCTCAAACTTTTCAATGGAAGTAATGGTGTAAAGTAAGTAACTTTTGTAACTGTAGAAAAATATACTTAATCGTCTGCTCCTATTTTTGACAGTGAAAAATTACCATTTGTCAGCGGTGGAGCATCTTTAATGAAAAACTGTATAATGCAGAACCCTGGCTATACCAGACAAGTTACACTGTACCATAGCCAGCAACAATTATTTCATCATTTTCATCAATCATTTAAAGCATTGCTATTGTATATATAACTCCTAGGGCTTGGTCTTAGTTGATAAAAATCATTTTTTTTTTTATTGAGAATCAGTTGGAAATAGCTTACCTCCTTCGTTGTTAGTAAGTAAGATGGTATGAGCTCGTCCACATGCGGCCTGTGTCACTCGAGTTGTATCGGGGTTATCAAATGGTAAGGCAATTTTGGCTGGCTGTATTATATAGTCAATGCCTTTCTCTGTAACAATGGTAAAAAACTAAATATATGTAGCTATAAAAAAGACCAAAAAGGAAGAAAAATTCTAATATGTAAGTAGCCATGGTTAATACTAGCCACAATATATATCACTCGGCTAGAGAGAACTTCTCTTTACCATGATTAGTTGAGATTCATACAAGTAACCCAGAGGTCCCAAATTTGATCCCTGGCAGAGGCAGGTATTAAATTTATTGTAAATCCTGCACCCTGTTATATTTATGTACATGGATCTGAAAATTGTAATTCACAGCTAAAGGGAAATAACTCTTATCATTATTATCCAATTCCCTTGTTGTAACAAAGTTAAAGGGAAGTAACTAGTATTTTCAAAAGTAGATTCCTTTGAATGAAATATGGATTTGTTTTCCAGTCTTGATTTATCCACAAACATAAGTAATAGTTTAATATTTCATAAGAAAATATGATTTACAATGTTCAGCGACATTCGTATAGTCTGTTTTAGTTCCTTTGTCATGTGATAGCAAGCGTAGTGCTTCATTATCTTTCAGTGAATCAGTAGAATTGCAATTTCAGAGAATACTCTTTTACACTATTTGTATGCTATCTAATGTGATTTAGCGAGATATTGAAATCCCTGTGATAGCCAACAGAAGTCCAACTGTTATTATTTAAGTACCTTTGTCATGTGGTAGCCGATGAAAACCTATCTGTGAGTTTGTGTTGATTCCTGTCCCAAACACACAATGTTCTTTTCCTTTCTTTCCTAGAAATATTGTAAATCCATACCCACAGGCTGCTCCATTAACCTATTAACCAGTAGTTATGATTATCATATCATATAAATCCTTTTTTCAAAGTAGAACAAACTGCTAATGATACATTTGACAAAAAGATATTGAACATTTATCATATATAGCTAAGATTCCTGGCTTTATAAAATCACAATTTTAGTTCCATTAGTGAAATTTGAATTTTCATGAATTATCATTTAGTGATTTGGTTTGCGATCTCAATATTACCCATTGAAATCATGAAAATATTATTCCTGTGAAAATAACCTGCTTTATAATATTTTTTTTATATCTTACTGAAGAAAACCTCCTGACAACTTCTACAAATGAACCACAGATAGATAAAAGTAAAACAATGAAATAAACTTGGAAATGAAAGTAATGCCATTATTTGTCACTATATAATCTCTTGAATTTAGTGTACAAGTCTATTGAACTCATCATTCTATTGACTTGCCACTTGTATGAAATTTCTTTAAACAAAATATTATTTGCTCTTCAGAAAGGATGTTATAGCAATAACATTTTTTTGTGAGTATGAATTTGCCTTACAATGATTTGAGAAAAACAATACAAATGTAAAATCAAATTCCCAGTAAACATATCAATTACAGGACTGCTACCTTGATATCATTATCATCAAAGAATTTAAGTCGCGCTGGTCTCCTCATACAGTGCATCAGCCTCTGTCCCTTGGCAGGTTTCAGGTAGGATGCTACCCCTGAAAAAAATATATAAACAAACCTTGTCAAACTTTCTTTTGATCTCATTAAAGTCCTGTATATGATTGACAGTACTTTCTTTTGTGATGTGTTTTATTAGCTAACAACAAAAATGTGTGCCCACAATATACTTGTAGTTTTAAAGCTTTCAGAAAATGTAAATCAAAAATCTCAAATTGATTATTTTCCTTTCCAAATAACATCAAAATAAATACTTTGCATGTTGAAATTGACATAGGGTGATTGGATAGTGTGGTGATTAAGCCATTCACCTTTCAGCGCAGATTCAATACCAATCACAGACGTGAAAAGGTCTGTTGTCACATGACGATCATGTGGGCACTCCAGATTTGTCCCATGCTAACATGGGGGCCATTGAAAGTGAAAGTAAGTCGCGTTACTTGTTTTATAGTCAATTGCTTTAAATCTGTCGCAAAACCTACTGATAAAACTTTGACATGCTGAATTACAATATAATTGTTGTTCTTGAGTGACCTTATGCCCTTATTTGTGAACTAATGAGTTTGTGTACATACCAAGAGAGCCGGTCGTTGCACAACCCCACACATATAGCCTCTCTGTTGGCTTAGCGTTTTCTCGTACATACTGAAATACTTGATCTTTCCTTTCTTCAATGATGTTTGCTTTTTTCTTCGAATTCTTCATGCATCGTTTCTGTATCCGTAAGAAATCTTTAATTGTGGTTGACAGCAGACATCTTCTACACAACATGGTGGAACCTAGGAAGAAATCAAATTGAAATACAATGTATATAACCACCATTCCATCATAGTGCAGTTGAGGCGACAGTTGCAATATGTGTACGTGTGTAACATTCTACAAATGTATATTAGTTCACCAACTCTGGATTTTCAGTTCAACCCTATGTTGGTGCAGTTGCCAGGTACTACAGTAATAGAATGATGATTTCACTAAAGGAACTCTGGTTTTGCTCAATTACCAACTTATTACATGATCATGCATATGTAGAAGAACAGGGAAAATACACATTCCTGTCGAGTGCCCCGAGCAGGAATCGAACCCGGGTCTCCGGCGTGGAAATCTACGGCTCTACCGACTGAGCCAAAGAAGCATGCTCCGTCAGCTGAGTGACAGAGACCGTATTTAACACTATGTACAAGTCACACCGACCCGCTCCTTTTACACATACTCTTAGTCTTTAGGATTAATTTACAGAAAAACCAGGTACAGATAGAATAAATTTTGTCAATGCATAATATAACGTAAAAAGAAAGGAGAAAATGGGAAATGACCTACCCCATCAACTATGGGATACCGAGAAAGTACGAGAGATAAGGCAAACCGAACACCCAACAACCCAAAATCGTCTGACATTGACAAATGGTCTAACGTTATTCTCTAAATACATTTAAAGAAAAAGAAAACATACTTAGAAATGAAGACAGTTCCATAAAAAACGTACTTGTCAATATCCAATATCTAAAAGCAGATGACAAGTCTATGGAAGAAAAAAATACTTCAACAACTCTTGATATTGGCAGCCGAGTGGTAAAATCGTGTTTCACATGGGCGCCGCCATCTTGGATTTCACTAAAATTGGACCGTAGACGTATGAATAATTCCGAATATAACAGGCCGTAATATTTACTTGAATTTTGTATGTTATTTTTTTTATGTCATATAAAAATAATTATGAATAGAAATATATATAAATGATCAATTGAAATAAATTTCATAAAAGGAACGTGATAAAACAAACAAGTATACAGTAATCCAGAGATTTAAAGAGACAATTCACTCAGGCTAATTCTTTTACATAACCAAGAAGCAAAATATAGCATAAATGTATTGTTCTACGTTTCTTATGAAACATATAACGTAAAACGTTGACAAATTCCACGACATTGTTAAGTATTTAAATTAATATCGTTGAAATATCAAATCGTTGATCAATACGATTAAGCAGGTACAATATGGACTCTGAACCCATACCCGAGCCAAAGTCACACACGTTAGAAAACAAATGAACTACATAACCACTGAGGAGGTGATAAAATGATTTTTAGGCAAGACAATTCACCTAATAAGGTAAACACACTACTGTCAGAGCAATTTGAGCAGTTCTAGACAAAAGTTGCATTACTTTACGTGAAAGGGACAGGGTTCCGGCATACAAGATGTTCGACCACAGTGTGTAATGGCGGACAGCAAGCAAGTTTGAACATTTCACACACATGTCACTACCATGGGCTTTTCAGGCATATTACAGTAAAACCGACTGATCTTATTTCCATTAGAATTGGGTTTTTTCTGATATACATACTAATTTTAATGTTCTCTTAGACTGAATTGTCCCTTTAAATCTCCGAGTAATCAAACTGGGAAAAAATGAAATAAATGATTACACATCAAAGATATTTTACCCAATTTGAATCTAGACCTCAAAAACGCCTGCAATGATATATACTAGGAAAAGTATAAATTAAAGGAAATTTTTGCTTGGCCTGTGATTGGTTAAGATTTTTCCCTCTAAGCTGCCTTCAATTTTACTATGAGATAGTCAAGGAGTGTAGAGATCGTAAGTGATCGGAACTCCTAGATTATTGAGGATGGTAAAAGAGTTTACTTAATTAGTTCACATAAACATCATGATTTCATTTCCGGCAAGAATTACATATGTATGTATTGTAAGTGGAATGAAATGAAATGATATGTTTGCTCCAGGTTTCAATATACTATGTATCATGCCTAAAGTAATTCTTTATTCTGGCGGTGACCGAATGGTTAAGATGTCCTGACATATTACAACAACCTCTCCACATCTGGGTCGCAAGTTTGAATGCCATAAGGTACAGGTACTTAACACTGATCAGTGGGTTTTCTCCAAGTACTCCAGCTTTCTTCCACCTATAAACCTGGCACAATCTTAAATGTCCTTGTGTTCATAGGACGTTAAATCAAATGCTTGGCAGCTATGTGTTTATTTAGGCCAGGATAGTAATGGTGTTGTCTGGAAAGCATTTCTATTACCTTACATGTGTTGGAAAACTTTCAGCAGAGCCAGACATTTTGTCATGATGCCACCCTTGGATCCTGTTGTTGTTAAGAAATCACTGGATGACACAGGGAGATATTGGTTCTTACGTCATAGATTTGTAAGTATAAACTCGTCAGTTTCATAGATAAGGGCCCAGTTTCATAAACATTTTAAGGAATTTAAGATTTTCCATGGAAAACAATACAGAATTTAAGAAAAAAAAACTTAAATCAAGGAGTTCTCCTCAACTTAACTGTAATTCTTATCTATGGAGAATTCCAAGTTAAATAATTCCTTGAAAGGGACAATTCAGTCTAAGAGAACATTAAAATTTGTATATATATCAGAAAAAACCCAATTCTAATGGAAATAAGATCAGTCGGTTTTACTGTGATATGCCTGAAAAGCCCATGGTGGCGACATGTGTGTGAAATGTTCAAACTTGCTTGCTGTCCGCCATTACACACTCTGGTCGAATATCTTGTATGCCGAACCCTGTCCCTTTCTCGTAAAGTAATGCAACTTTAGTCTAGAACAGCTCAAATCGCTCTGACAGTAGTGTGTTTACCTTATTAGGTGAATGGTCTTGCCTAAAAATCATTTTATCACCTCCTTAGTGGTTATGTAGTTCATTTGTTTAACATGTGTGACTTTGGCTCGGGTATGGGTACAGCGTACATATTGTACCTGCTTAATCGTATTGATCAACGATTTGATATTTCAACGATATTAATTTAAATACTTAACAATGTCGTGGAATTTGTCAATGTTTTATGTTTCATAAGAAATGTAGAACAATACATTTATGCTATATTTTGCTTCTTGGTTATGTAAAAGAATTAGCCTGAGTGAATTGTCTCTTTGAAGTAAACGAATGTTGGTGAAACTGACATTTTGCATCATTTTTTTCTGGCTACCCGTAACAATGGTAGACACTCTATGATATACAAAGACAGAGCATCTAATGATAGAAATCTAGATTCCTAGTTAGTCAGAACACCTTCTATATTTACTAACCAAAGGTGTAAATAATGTCGACTGAAGCTAAAAGACAGGTCCCTGTGGTATTATAAACACGTCAACTGTAGCCAATAGACCGGTCCCTGTGGTATTATAAATACATCAAGTCGTCAGCTGTAGCTAATATACTGGTCACTACATCGACTGTAGCTGCCTGATAAGACTGACCTCTGTGGTATTATCAATATGTTAACCAGGTCTCTGTGGTATTATCCATGTCGACTGTAGCTACTAGACAGGTCCCTGTGGTATTATAAATACGTCGACTGAAGCTAAAAGTCAGGTCCCTGTGGTATTATCAATGTCGACTGTAGCTACTAGACAGGACCAGGTCCTGTGGTATTATCTATGTCGACTGTAGCTAATAGACAGATCCCTGTGGTATTATCAATATGCTGACCAGGTCCTGTGGTATTATCACTGTCGACTGTAGCTAAAAAACAGGTCCCTGTGGTGTTATCAATGTCGACTGAAGCTAAAAGTCAGGTAACTGTGGTATTATCACTGTCGACTGTAGCTAATAGACTGGTCCCTGTGGTATTATCAATATGCTGACCAGGTCCTGTGGTATTGTCAATGTCGACTGTAGCTAAAGACAGATCCCTGTGGTATTATCAATGTCAACTGTAGCTAAAGACAGATCCCTGTGGTATTATCAATATGTCCACTGTAGCTAATACACAGGTCCCTGTGGTATTAAAATACATCGACTGTAGCTAACAGAGCTGTGGTATTATAAATACATCAACTGTATCTAATAGACAGGTCCCTGTGGTATTATCAATATGATGACAAGGTCCTGTGGTATTATCAATGTCAACTTAACCTAATAAACAGATCCCTGTGGTATTATAAATACGTCGACTGTAACTAACAGACAGGTCCCAGTGGTATTATCAATGTTGACTGTAGCTTATAAACAGGTCCCTGTGTTATCATGAATATGTCAACTGTAGTTCATAGACAGATCCTTGTGGTATCATAAATATGCCTCCTCTTATAAAAATAACAAAACACAGCGCTTACGAGATAAAGCTAACAATAGTTTATGTATAAATCTTGACAATGTTTTCAATATCACAGACATAAAATTTCTCACATCAATAGCATATGTTGTATATCAATATTCCAGTTGACTACCCCCTGATTCATCACCTTTTCTGTGTGAATTACTAACCACACTCCGTATGGTAGATACCCATAGTAGCATCTAGAGTCAAAATTCAACTGGAATAATGCCTACATGAAGCAACCTTTTATAACGCACAGATCAGCTTCTTTATAAAAAGCATTATGGATAAAGGAAATAACAAAGGCAAAGACTTCAGTGCTGTTAATCAACTACATTTCAGGTTCAACAGATAAAATAACACAATCAAAGACAGCATTACTTCCAGTCGCTCGCTACCACTACACTTCACAGGTAACTAAGTTCTTTAATTTAATTGAATTTAATTGTAATTTGATTTATCTAATATCATGAAATATCACTCAACTTTAGAACCAAGATGAAACAGTTAAAAGTTCTGATTTACAATCAGATACGGATTATATCATATACAAGGTAATGTTTCATCCATTTTGATTGACTAATAAAATCCAAAAGTCTGCTTTTACTTAGCGAATGGCAAGCCAATGACAGAGGTCTGTGATAAGTTTGAATGGCTAGCCAATGACAGAGGTCTGTGATAAGTAAGTTTGAATGGCAAGCCAATGACAGAGGTCTGTGATAAGTAAGTTTGAATGGCTAGCCAATGACAGAGGTCTGTGATAAGTAAGTTTGAATGGCAAGCCAATGACAGAGGTCTGTGATAAGTTTGAATGGCTAGCCAATGACAGAGGTCTGTGATAAGTAAGTTTGAATGGCTAGCCAATGACAGAGGTCTGTGATAAGTAAGTTTGAATGGCAAGCCAATGACAGAGGTCTGTGATAAGTAAGTTTGAATGGCAAGCCAATGACAGAGGTCTGTGATAAGTAAGTTTGAATGGCAAGCCAATGACAGAGGTCTGTGATAAGTAAGTTTGAATGGCAAGCCAATGACAGAGGTCTGTGATAAGTAAGTTTGAATGGCAAGCCAATGACAGAGGTCTGTGTGATAAGTAAGTTTGAATGGCAAGCCAATGACAGAGGTCTGTGATAAGTAAGTTTGAATGGCTAGCCAATGACAGAGGTCTGTGATAAGTAAGTTTGAATGGCTAGCCAATGACAGAGGTCTGTGATAAGTAAGTTTGAATGGCAAGCCAATGACAGAGGTCTGTGATAAGTAAGTTTGAATGGCTAGCCAATGACAGAGGTCTGTGATAAGTAAGTTTGAATGGCAAGCCAATGACAGAGGTCTGTGATAAGTAAGTTTGAATGGCAAGCCAATGACAGAGGTCTGTGATAAGTAAGTTTGAATGGCAAGCCAATGACAGAGGTCTGTGATAAGTAAGTTTGAATGGCTAGCCAATGACAGAGGTCTGTGATAAGTAAGTTTGAATGGCTAGCCAATGACAGAGGTCTGTGATAAGTAAGTTTGAATGGCAAGCCAATGACAGAGGTCTGTGATAAGTAAGTTTGAATGGCTAGCCAATGACAGAGGTCTGTGATAAGTAAGTTTGAATGGCTAGCCAATGACAGAGGTCTGTGATAAGTAAGTTTGATACCAATGAAGAGGTCTGTGATAAGTAAGTTTGAATGGCAAGCCAATGACAGAGGTCTGTGATAAGTAAGTTTGAATGGCAAGCCAATGACAGAGGTCTGTGATAAGTAAGTTTGAATGGCTAGCCAATGACAGAGGTCTGTGATAAGTAAGTTTGAATGGCTAGCCAATGACAGAGGTCTGTGATAAGTAAGTTTGAATGGCAAGCCAATGACAGAGGTCTGTGAGTAAGTTTGAATGGCAAGCCAATGACAGAGGTCTGTGATAAGTAAGTTTGAATGGCAAGCCAATGACAGAGGTCTGTGATAAGTAAGTTTGAATGGCTAGCCAATGACAGAGGTCTGTGATAAGTAAGTTTGAATGGCTAGCCAATGACAGAGGTCTGTGATAAGTAAGTTTGAATGGCTAGCCAATGACAGAGGTCTGTGATAAGTAAGTTTGAATGGCAAGCCAATGACAGAGGTCTGTGATAAGTAAGTTTGAATGGCTAGCCAATGACAGAGGTCTGTGATAAGTAAGTTTGAATGGCTAGCCAATGACAGAGGTCTGTGATAAGTAAGTTTGAATGGCTAGCCAATGACAGAGGTCTGTGATAAGTAAGTTTGAATGGCAAGCCAATGACAGAGGTCTGTGATAAGTAAGTTTGAATGGCTAGCCAATGACAGAGGTCTGTGATAAGTAAGTTTGAATGGCAAGCCAATGACAGAGGTCGCTGTGATAAGTAAGTTTGAATGGCTAGCCAATGACAGAGGTCTGTGATAAGTAAGTTTGAATGGCAAGCCAATGACAGAGGTCTGTGATAAGTAAGTTTGAATGGCAAGCCAATGACAGAGGTCTGTGATAAGTAAGTTTGAATGGCAAGCCAATGACAGAGGTCTGTGATAAGTAAGTTTGAATGGCAAGCCAATGACAGAGGTCTGTGATAAGTAAGTTTGAATGGTAGCCAATGACAGAGGTCTGTGATAAGTAAGTTTGAATGGCTAGCCAATGACAGAGGTCTGTGATAAGTAAGTTTGAATGGCTAGCCAATGACAGAGGTCTGTGATAAGTAAGTTTGAATGGCTAGCCAATGACAGAGGTCTGTGATAAGTAAGTTTGAATGGCTAGCCAATGACAGAGGTCTGTGATAAGTAAGTTTGAATGGCTAGCCAATGACAGAGGTCTGTGATAAGTAAGTTTGAATGGCTAGCCAATGACAGAGGTCTGTGATAAGTAAGTTTGAATGGCTAGCCAATGACAGAGGTCTGTGATAAGTAAGTTTGAATGGCTAGCCAATGACAGAGGTCTGTGATAAGTAAGTTTGAATGGCTAGCCAATGACAGAGGTCTGTGATAAGTAAGTTTTAATAACTGAACATAACTGTCAGGATCTCTGTCACCCTTTAAAGTTAAACAATTCTAACTAATGTGATTCTTTAGTCGCCTTTGGTTATGCTGGTAATTGAACTTTTAAAAAATCTATTATAGAACAAATTTTTTTACTTTTTGACTCAAGTCAATAAATCAATAATTCATGAAGTATTCATCAGAAGTACTTATTCTCACCCTATATCAACACATGAACTACAATTAAGCTTAGACTCTTTCATATGTGGATAGTGTATCTTGTCAAACAGGTACTTTTACCGTAAAACTCTAATGGAGTGTATAGTCTGCTGAAATGTAGTTGATCTACAGTACACCACTAAGTAAAACATAACTGACAGTGGATGTTCTAATACATGAAAATTACTGTATAGTCTGTTATTTAACTCAAACAAGAAAATTAAATTTTATTGATTTTTAATTTTCCCAGTATAACATTAAGGGTATCAAACATTTCTTAACATCTAACAGATCAAATTTTTGCGATCAGAGCAATTTCCTGTGTAATTGTGAAAATATCATCGCCATTATAAACAGACTATATAGTAATTTTCATTGTAAACATAAAATGGATGGAGCACGAAAATTCTTTGTGACTTAACTCTGGTCACATTGTATATAGGAAATGGAGGCAACAAAATATTGTTAAACTCCTATCAAATTATGTTAAAAACATCAAAAATAGCACGATGACTCTAACACAAGTCATGGTACCACAGTGTTACCCTGGTCATCAAAATACATGTACACAGGACTTAGCCAATCAAACAACATGTATGCATACAGCAGCAACCAATCAGACAATGTGTACTATGTTGTAGCCAATCACACGACAGATGTATCCAGCCAATCAAATCTAAAGACTATATGTAGCAGGCCGCGGCCAATTTCAGATTAGCGACACATGTTACCAGCAATATTGTAGCCAATATATATGTAGACGATGTAATACATGTAATACAGTTGAATACTAGAGTTTAGCACTGTGGAAACAGCACAACATATACCCAGTACATAAACATGTGATTTAGCAGTTGTATCCAATTATATATATCCAATTAGAACAACTGCCAAACCGACAAAATTTAACACAGTCTTGGAGTTAATTATAAACTTTGCATGCCCACAAGATGTATAAAGGAACATACTAAAATCAAATACTGATAATTTCATTTGATATTAAAAACAAATTCTGTCAGCAAGAGAAATACATATGTATAAGCCATCAAGCAAGGTTCAAATCTCTTGCTATTTAATAGACATATATATAGATATTTGGTAGAGAGCCTTATAGTATCTTTATAGCACTATGAGAAGCACATTTATAAAGTATAACTTAACCCTGTATATCCTTATAAAGTGTCTGCTGGTCAGAGCTGTGTATCACACTCCAGAATAGCAACCTATTAACCAATTTACCCCTGAAGACACATGTAGGCTCTTCTAAATCAAAGACTAGACCAGTCCATTGTGAAATTTCAGGCGTGAATGAGTTAACGCATCTCATCTGACCACTGATGTGTCTGAACACGATACAGTAATTCAATACACACAGTTTGGGGTAATGGTCATTAAGATCAATTGGCAAATATCAAAATCAGTTTCTGACCTCAAAAGAAAAAAGATCATATATATTGAGACATTAAACTCCAGAGTTATGTAGATGCATTGTCATGTAGTAATAGAGGATATAGCTATATTCATACTTACACATCACACAAAAATTCACTTATACAACATATAACAGACAAAAATATAATAATAAATAGCTATCATGTCTACTCCATCTGATGAAGCAAACATTTAACAAAATACATAAAACAGCAATACTGTGTACACCATGTGGTGATTTTTTTGTACGAAGGAAAAGATCTTGTTCATTAAATCAAAAGGACAGCAAAATGTTACACATTTAATAGCTTTTTAAATGTCATTTTTCACAGTAATTCTCTACGTGGAACTCATTGACTTCATGAATGGATGGAATCGACACATTGCTGAAAGAGATAAATTAGCAATATAACTTGAGAGATTGGTGCCATGATCCCTCCTCCAGAAGTCTAAACATTCACCATATTAGCATGATACAGTCACATGATCAGATTTGCTGTCAAAAACATAATTTCATTACGGTTTTGACAAAATTATTAATAAATTCTGACAAAAAGGTTTTCAAAACGAAATGATGAAGTTTGTTCTTCATCTAATCTTAAAGCCCTATTTTAAAGGAACAGATTCCGACGTGCAATCTTTAAAATCGGATGTTGGTGAAATGCGTCCATTTTCACGTGCTAGTTCACAACTAAGACGTCTCAGGCGTGCTCCGTCCATAAGTGGCATCTTGGTATACATATAGTCCTCTTGACTCTGACTTTTACAGAGACTCCCGTCACTTGCACTAAAACATCCACTCATCAGTGCAGACGTCGACATCGACTTCCTGTTGGCAGCCGAGATCAATTTCTTTGCCGACGATGGTCTATCGCTCTCGACCTCCGGCAGAGTATCCTCGCTAGTCGTGTCTGCTAGAGGTGCAGAGCTCTCTATGAATGAATCTGATAGTTTCGTCTGCACCATGTCTGTAGTACTATCTTTATATTTCACAAACTCCTCACTTAGTGTAGGCGACACAATGTCGTCCGTCTGGAAATTCTGTAGACTTACTTTCTCGGCGAAGTGCACACCACACTGATCAGTTGACTTGTCACAATAGTTACCATTGAATCGTTTACACTTGCGACATTTGAATGAGTTATTTTTTTGTTCCTCGCCTCCTAAACACATATTAGTACTACATCCTGATGTAGGAGAACTCTGGCCAGACACGTTACGGTTCCTGTGTTCCGAGGATATAGCACCGAGACTGGTGCTGCCACCGCTGTTGTTACGTCCTCGAGACGACTGAGATACGACATCGACCTGCACCTCGTACGGCGAGGTAGTAGTGGTAATTGAAGCACTATCTTTGTCTCTGAAATAAGAAATCATTTCTGTTATCGAGAAATACAAATAAATATGGCGCACAAAACATTGACAAAAAGTCAACATTCAAGAAAAACATACTTTAATATCAAACATTATTACACTTTGTTAGAATATAACGACCATCACCAATGACTATGTTAAAGCTACTATGCAAAACATATGGGATATTCATGTAAAGAAATTGTATTAAAACATTGCCTTTTAGCTCTATTTCTCATGCCTAAATTTTTTTTAAATGTCATTCTTATTTCAGTACCCCAAATATTGACTATAAATCTCTTAATCAGATGGGTTTGTAACATTTATACAAGAAGTAAGGTTTATATGCAATCACAGAGATATTTATTTACAAATTTAATGTGATCGCAAAATTCCCAAAAGTAAATGGCATGCAAAAGAACAATGGCTTACAGCAACACACTAGCTAGTGGAACCGGATGACAATGGTTGTGTATCTTACCTATAGCCTGCTATAGAGCCTGCTAGGGCCTTCGTGCTGGCGTCATCACTAAATGAAATGGTGGTTGACTTCTCACCAATACTTAGGTTGGCCGACTCACTGCTGAAGCTGTTCCTCTTAGTTAGAGGGGTGTTGTTCATGGACACCATATCAGCCTGTACTTCTAGTCTGTAGAACACAAAACGGGTAATCATTATAGGGAAAACACAAAACAGGTAATCATTAAAGGGAAAACACAAAACAGGTAATCATTATAGGGAAAACACAAAACAGGTAATCATTAAAGGGAAAACACAAAACAGGTAATCATTAAAGGGAAAACACAAAACAGGTAATCATTAAAGGGAAAACACAAAACAGGTAATCATTAAAGGGAAAACACAAAACAGGTAATCATTAAAGGGAAAACACAAAACAGGTAATCATTACAGGGAAAACACAAAACAGGTAATCATTAAAGGGAAAACACAAAACAGGTAATCATTATAGGGAAAACACAAAACAGGTAATCATTATAGGGAAAACACAAAACAGGTAATCATTATAGGGAAAACACAAAACAGGTAATCATTATAGGGAAAACACAAAACAGGTAATCATTAAAGGGAAAACACAAAACAGGTAATCATTAAAGGGAAAACACAAAACAGGTAATCATTAAAGGGAAAACACAAAACAGGTAATCATTAAAGGGAAAACACAAAACAGGTAATCATTAAAGGGAAAACACAAAACAGGTAATCATTATAGGGAAAAACACAAAACTGGTAATCATTATAGGGAAAACACAAAACTGGTAATCATTAAAGGGAAAACACAAAACAGGTAATCATTAAAGGGAAAACACAAAACAGGTAATCATTAAAGGGAAAACACAAAACAGGTAACCATTATAGGGAAAAACACAAAACTGGTAATCATTAAAGGGAAAACACAAAACAGGTAATCATTAAAGGGAAAACACAAAACAGGTAATCATTAAAGGGAAAACACAAAACAGGTAATCATTAAAGGGAAAACACAAAACAGGTAATCATTAAAGGGAAAACACAAAACAGGTAATCATTATAGGGAAAACACAAAACAGGTAATCATTAAAGGGAAAACACAAAACAGGTAATCATTATAGGGAAAACACAAAACGGTAATCATTAAAGGGAAAACACAAAACAGGTAATCATTAAAGGGAAAACACAAAACAGGTAATCATTAAAGGGAATTTACACAAAACAGGTAATCATTAAAGGGAATTTACACAAAACTGGAAATACATTGGGCATTTGAGTAAGCATGATGTACAGGTTAAAAATTACAAAATTCAACTGTATATTTAATTCAAACTTCAATTTAAGAAAAAATCTTTGCAAAATCTGAAAATAATTCTGTGTTAATTTGCGAATACTGTAATAAAGGTTCCACATTTCGTCAAACTTTTCACATCATATTCTACAATACTAACAGTTAGTCGACACTTACTTGTTCTGAAAGCAGCCTACGACATATGACCCCCCACAGAGGCTGCCGTTGAGACTGGAGCCAGCCAGAGCTCGGTTACTGGCCGAGTCGCGGTCACTCTCGTCCCTGATCACACCGACACGCTCCATGTGGCTACCACTGGCACTAAGACTGCCAGTCATACCGACGGATGCCTCACCAATACTAGGGGCTATACTAGGGTTAGCTACATTGTGTCCTGTGCCTACACTCTGGTTATCACCTGTAGAAACAAATTACACGATCCATCAACAATCCTGAACTTAGGAATTCTCTGTAGGAAAGCATTACAGAAATTATGGAAACTAAGATTTTCCACTAATGTTTTTTTTTTTTTTTTTTTTTAAATTGAAGTTAAGAAGTTACTTCGTCATCAACAATCCTTAACTTATGGAAATTAATGGAAGTTAACTGGAGATTTCCACCTATTTTTTTGTAATGCTATTCTTACTAAAATGTTAAGTTAAGGAATTCATTAAAGTTAAGAAATAATGATGAAACATTCTGCAGAAAATATTTTACCTGAAAAAAAACTCGGAAGCAAATATGTTTCCTACATAATACAATCTTTCATTTACAAACCCAGAATGGAAACACTCTCTAGAAGTTATCAAAATTTCGTCTGAACATACACAGATCAAATATGTACTACATTTAACTAGAAACTGTAAGACAACAATACCAGGTATTTTCTAATATCTACGGAGTCAGCAATATCATCACGATACTAATATAGAGCAACATGACTGACCTGAAGGGCGATCATTAACTCATTCACCCCTGAAACTTTATAATGGACCAATCCAACCTTGGAACTGGAGTAATTCAAATGTATCAACAGGGATGAATGAGATAAAAGGTGTTGAATTTATCTGATACACATCATCGATACTTCCAAAATGTAGGATTTAAAATATAGAGTTACTGTACCTGCGTAAACACTTGGTTGTCCTGTGGTTTCGTTTTCATCAAAATCGAAACGTACGCCCCCTTTGTGTGTGGTGGTTACCCCACATCCTCCACTGCGACACAACGAGATTGGAACTACTCCGTAAACATACGCCAGGAGAATGGGAACACCAATACCTGGGGAACAGTCATACACATTTGTGGAGAGAGTCACTTTATACATCCTTTACAATATTTCAGATTCAGAAATTTCATTTATTGCACGAAACATCTTGTGTAAGTAAATATAAATTTCAGTCCAAGATTACATAAATGCTGATCATGAAATGAGAATTATTAACAATGAATTCTCAAAAGCATGTTTCATAACTTGCTTTTTTTTTTAAAACTTTTTTTTTTATTTCAACTCATTCACTGGTAGAAGGTGGGACCAATTTTATCAAAGATTAGAAAATTCCTTAGTTAAGAGCGATTCTTTTCTACTCCTTTCTGACCAAGCCTTTTACTTGACCTACTGAGAGTCCAGACAAACCTATTACTTGACCTACTGAGAATTCATTATGAGATGTTACGTACCGACAGCCAGTCCCGCTATGACTGGAGACACCAGTATAGACACGGTCACACCACCAGTGATAGCCATGTTACGTCTGTGACGCGAGCTGTGCTCGTATTTGGAGTGGAGCTGTATACAAAGTAGCAATCATTAGTGAAATACAGGAGTAAAAGTTAAGTAAGCACTAACCTTTTTTCTTGGAAAGTTATTCCTATGCACAAATATATACTGTAAAGAACAAAGATCACTTAGTTCTTTCCTATGGACAATTTCATAATTCTGTATGTGAGAGAAAGAAAATATTCAACTTTAAATTATTGATCTGAGTCCTACTATGTATTATTTCTTAACCTATTTTTTAACATTTTATGAATGGTAGCCTCTCTGTAAATTATACAAATCTCTATTATCCTTTATCTGTAAATTATACAAATCTCTCTATTATCTTTTATCTGTAAATTATACAAATCTCTCTATTATCATTTATCTGTAAATTATACAAATCTCTATTATCTTTTATCTGTAAATTATACAAATCTCTCTATTATCTTTTATCTGTAAATTATACAAATCTCTATTATCTTTTATCTGTAAATTATACAAATCTCTATTATCTTTTATCTGTAAATTATACAAATCTCTATTATCTTTTATCTGTAAATTATACAAATCTCTATTATCTTTTATCTGTAAATTATACAAATCTCTATTATCTTTTATCTGTAAATTACACAAATCTCTATTATCCTTTATCCAATAAATAGTTAGCAATGTGTCATTCTTAGATTAACACATTGACATAATGGTAATTACTTTGTTTATTCCTATAACTCTAAAACTGACATAACCAATACAATGTTGTTCTGAATGAGTAGTGGTTTGTGTAACCTCACCTTCCTGCCGACCCAGACAGGCAGTCCGATGACCATGGCGGGCACCGCTATCCCAGCTATCAGTGTTATCCCCACAGGGGCCCCTACCAGGGTACCTAACTGCCAGAGGATCTTCTTCTTACGGCTCCACGGCTTCTTACCCCAAAACGTACAACCTGATGGACTGTAGGAGAAGAACGATTTTTATAAAAACATTTAACAGGAGAGATTGATGACTAAATAGAGTCAGTGTTTATTTGTTTTGAGACAAACCTGTTAAGTTCTTGATTCAATGAATGCCATTACAACCCTGGTTATTCGATTAAAATGTACATCTAAGGTGTACATGGTACGGTAATGTGTTCAATGATCCATAGAGATATTCTCAGGTGTATAAATTCAAACGGCCTGTGCTACAGTTTTGTCTAATCAGAAGCCTTCATAGATCAGCATGGATACGGATGAATGGTGTTAGAACGGCAGAGGACTAACAATTATTAGGTCAGATAAACAGTTACAATTATATATATTTTTTTTTTCAAAATAAATTGCAATCTTTCATATATTTAGAATAAATTTCAAATAAGGAAATGTTTTTTTTTTTTAACCATATATTTGAGTCCTGACATAATAATTGTTTTATTTTGGTCATTGACCTAGTATTGGTTTTATTTTGGTCATTGACCTTATATTGGTTTTATTTTGGTCATTGACCTAATATTGGTTTTATTTTGGTCATTGACCTAATATTGGTAATATTTTGAGTGTTAACATAATAATTGTTTTATTTTGGTTTAACATAATAATTGTTTATTTTGAGTGTTATCATAATATTGTTTTATTTTGGTCATTGACCTAATATTGGTTTTATTTTGGTCATTGACCTTATATTGGTTTTATTTTGGTCGTTGACCTAATATTGGTTTTATTTTGGTCGTTGACCTAATATTGGTTATATTTTGAGTGTTAACATAATAATTGTTTTATTTTGGTCATTGACCTAGTATTGGTTTTATTTTGGTCATTGACCTTATATTGGTTTTATTTTGGTCTCATTGACCTTATATTGGTTTTATTTTGGTCTTGACCTAATATTGGTTATATTTTGAGTGTTATATAATTGTTTTATTTTGGTCATTTGACCTAGTATGTGTTTTATTTTGGTCATTGACCTAATATTGGTTTTATTTTGGTCATTGACCTATATTGGTTTTATTTTGGTCGTTGACCTAATATTGGTAATAATATTTTGAGTGTTAACATTTGTTTATTTTGAGCATTGACCTAATATTGATTATATTTTCATAGTCCTGAATGAAGTCCTACCTTAGGTAATGTAGATCAGAGATCTCCTTCATACACAGCCAACAGAACTCGGCACCACAAACGGGACAGGCCATGTGGTTACAGGAGCCATCGTTCATCTTCATGATGAAAGCACCACATCTAGGACAGGGCTTGATATCATCTTCTGTAAATAAGTTGTACAGCAGAATTTCTTTAAAAGATTTTTAGCTTATTTGTGAAGCATTAGATGCCAATGATTAATTCATGTACAGAACATGACAGCTGGAGAAATATGACAATGTAATGATCTAACACTATCAGACAATAGCATATGATTAAAATATTGTTATCTATGAAAACCAAAGCCCTGACCCTAGACAGCGTTACTGTGGTTACAGTTTCCTTACTTTGTGAGTCGTTATCGTGACTGTAGCTGAGCGAGGCTGATCTCATGTTTGGGGAGCGTTCCGCGCGCGCGGCGTCACACGTTTTGTTGGGATGCCAGTGTTGTTTACAGTGATAACAGAAGTTCGTGTCACAGCCGGGTCGCTCGCATCTCAGTTTGGGGCAGCCAGCACAGCCAGTGGCTATCACGGCGTATCTGAAACAGTCGGATTTATACAACATGTTCTACGGAGAAATATTATCTTATTGGGTACTACATGTTCTATGGAGAAATATTTTATCTTATTGGGTACTACATGTTCTATGGAGAAATATTGTTATCTTATTGGATACTACATGTTCTATGGAGAAATATTGTTATCTTATTGGATACTACATGTTCTATGGAGAAATATTGTTATCTTATTGGATACTACATGTTCTATGGAGAAATATTGTTATCTTATTGGGTACTACATGTTCTATGGAGAAATATTGTTATCTTATTGGATACTACATGTTCTATGGAGAAATATTGTTATCTTATTGGATACTACATGTTCTATGGAGAAATATTTTTATCTTATTGGATACTACATGTTCTATGGAGAAATATTTTATCTTATTGGATACTACATGTTCTATGGAGAAATATTTTATCTTATTGGATACTACATGTTCTATGGAGAAATATTTTTATCTTATTGGATACTACATGTTCTATGGAGAAATATTTTATCTTATTGGATACTACATGTTCTATGGAGAAATATTGTTATCTTATTGGATACTACATGTTCTATGGAGAAATATTGTTATCTTATTGGATACTACATGTTCTATGGAGAAATATTTTATCTTATTGGGTACTACATGTTCTATGGAGAAATATTGTTATCTTATTGGATACTACATGTTCTATGGAGAAATATTTTATCTTATTGGGTACTACATGTTCTATGGAGAAATATTGTTATCTTATTGGATACTACATGTTCTATGGAGAAATATTGTTATCTTATTGGATACTACATGTTCTATGGAGAAATATTGTTATCTTATTACTCTGTCACTATCACAACATATACATATATCTTCTTGAAATACGTGCAAAGACTCTTATCACTTTTTCCTTACATGCCCAAAATATCACATTATACGACAGACATTATTAAACGATCTTCATTGGTACCCCGGTGACATCACATTAGATACAGTACTAAGAGGAGATGCAGATTTAGAAAATGATGCTAACCTTAATATTGCAAAGGCAGTCCAAATTTATATTGTTAGTACTGGCAGGTTTTGACATAATGAGCATCCTACCCAATTTCCTATATCTACCCCGTATCTTAGTTGATAAATAGATTACATGTTATACATATGTCAACAGTATAAATTAGTTGTATCTGCTGGCTGGTGTAGTTGAAAGATTTTCAAGAAAGGAATGGCTTCGAGTGGATCTTCAGTGCAATGTCTTCTATGGAATGTGTATAATGGACAACGTTTTAAGTCAGATAACTATGTATACAATTATCACTTTTACAAATAATTATAAGTTAATAAATAACTATTCTCCTCTCCTATACTCCTCTATCTTTCCCTTTTCTCCTTTATTCTTAAAATAGAAAATTTTGATTCATATTATATATATGTATTGTCTTCATTGCTGTCCATTATGTATATATTCATATTATGTGTTCGGGAGAGGACGTTACTAAGTTGGCAAAACTTGTGTCCAATCCCTGTTGTCAATAATTTACGACAATAAAAATATGTTTAAAATAATGAAAAATTTACATAAATCTTTTGTAAACATACTTATTCTTGTGTTGTTATCTAATTTTTAATTTTAGCATACAGGTGATCTTTTGTAAACATACCTATTCTTGTGTTATCTAATTTTAGCATACAGGTGATCTTTTGTAAACATACTTATTCTTGTGTTATCTAATTTTAGCATACAGGTGATCTTTTGTAAACATACTTATTCTTGTGTTATCTAATTTTAGCATACAGGTGATCTTTTGTAAACATACTATTCTTGTGTTATCTAATTTTAGCATACAGGTGATCTTTTGTAAACATACCTATTCTTGTGTTATCTAATTTTAGCATACAGGTGATCTTTTGTAAACATACTATTCTTGTGTTATCTAATTTTAGCATACAGGTGATCTTTTGTAAACATACCTATTCTTGTGTTATCTAATTTTAGCATACAGGTGATCTTTTGTAAACATACCTATTCTTGTGTTATCTAATTTTAGCATACAGGTGATCTTTTGTAAACATACCTATTCTTGTGTTATCTAATTTTAGCATACAGGTGATCTTTTGTAAACATACTATACATTATTCTTGTGTTATCTAATTTTAGCATACAGGTGATCTTTTGTAAACATACCTATTCTTGTGTTATCTAATTTTAGCATACAGGTGATCTTTTGTAAACATACCTATTCTTGTGTTATCTAATTTTAGCATACAGGTGATCTTTTGTAAACATACCTATTCTTGTGTTATCTAATTTTAGCATACAGGTGATCTTTTGTAAACATACCTATTCTTGTGTTATCTAATTTTAGCATACAGGTGATCTTTTGTAAACATACCTATTCTTGTGTTATCTAATTTTAGCATACAGTGTAAACATACTTTCTTTGTTACTTTGTAAACTTGTAAATACCTATTCTTGTGTTATCTAATTTTAGCATACAGGTGATCTTTTGTAAACATACCTATTCTTGTGTTATCTAATTTTAGCATACAGGTGATCTTTTGTAAACATACTTATTCTTGTGTTATCTAATTTTAGCATACAGGTGATCTTTTGTAAACATACTTATTCTTGTGTTATCTAATTTTAGCATACAGGTGATCTTTTGAAAATTAGCAGAATTATTAATACACATAATCACTATAATGGCTATATCTAAACCATATACCATATTTTGCAGAGTATCAACTGCACTGGAATATAATTATATGTCTCTGTATTTCATGGCTGGGCAAAAATATATTTTCTGAAGCAGTGACCTTAGCAAAACTCACCCACAGTCAGGAGCGGGACACCATCGAGCGTCAGGGTCGGACACAAGCACACGGCGCACCATGAAATCCTCGTACTTGCCCATGAGTGAATCATTCTGTAGGATCAGTCTAATGTCATTAGGATGGAATTTCTCGGGACACTCGGGACATGATATGTTGATACGGCTTTCTGAAATCTCTATCTTCAGGTAGGTCTGTAGGCAAGTGATGCAGTTCCTGTGAAGTCAATAGCACAAGGTCAAGTACAGAAATTCTAAACTGAAAGTATAACACTCACTACAATATAAACAACGAACTGTCAAACCCAGAACATTCAAATGTGTAGGCTCATGTCATAATGAATCTTGGGATCAAAAACATATAACTGGTAGGTATAATTGATGTATATTTTATAATTACTTATCATAGAATTCAGAATTATAAGACTCTCACCTGTGGTGACAGGTCATAATCTCAGGGAAATCTTCTAATGGCCGCTCCTTAACACAAATAGGACACTCGAGGAGTGAGCCTCCGTTGGCCGTCGTCTTGACCACCTGGGGCTGGGCACTAGATGTGATGGAATGTTGTGTGATACTGTCGCGGTCTGATGGAACACTCAGGCTCATCTCCGACCGACCCGAGTCCGAATCAAGACTCACTCTGGATCTCGAGCGTCGACTTCCAGTGGAGTAGAAGATCCTTCGTAGAGAGAATCTGGTGCCATTTTTACGACGCTCCGATCCCTTGGAGTTAGCCGAGGAGACAGACACGACTTCCGAGTCCCGCTTCTTCATGTTGGAATGGTTTGTCTCCCTACAGTGTAGATAGATCTGTGGAACACACAACACAAAACCATGACAGAACATGTCCTGATAAAGAATACCGCTGTTATGTATATACTCAGTTGGAAGTATAATCTTTATCAGTAACACATCAACATACGAAGTAGAGATATCTGTTTACCTGCTGCACAGCTTGGTACGATGATAATCAGTCTATATAATGACCAATACACTATGTACAAATCACAGATAATGACTTTAAAAGGACAATGTACATTCACCTCTCTCTTTTGTCAACAAAAATATTTTCATTCATTCAAGTCAAGTTTGGCTGAGGTCATCTATGTTATGTTTGATTTCTCTAGCTGAGTTATAATAATATTAATGCATATATTGCCCCTTCAAATCTGATACATTTATATATAGTTAATGACACGACTTTGTCTTAAAACGAATGTGCCATCCAATTTAGTCCGCCCTGATTACAGGGCCCAATTTCACGAGCATTCCTCAAATTTAAGGAATTCTGTAACTTAAATATCTCCATAAGAAAGCATTACAGATTTTTAAGGAAGGCTACTTAACTTAAGATTTTTCCCTTAACTTCTTCAATGCTTTCCTATGGAAAATTTTAAGTTTCGGAATTCATTTAAGTTAAGGATTGTTCCTAAAGCTGGGTCCAGAACTGGAAATCATCAGAGATCATGAGTAGTGGCTAGCTGGGTACACAAGTAAAAGCCTGTGCCATATATCAGACAAAAAGTTATAACGGATACAAAACTATCAACATCCAGCTGGTTAACACATGACATTTTTCTGTGGTTAATCCCAGTCAGCAACAATCCAAAGTCCATCCAAACTTTTCACAACAACAACAATTCATCATTTAACCCATCAAAATTGAGCAAATGGTTGACATTCATGCTGTATGTACATGTATAGGTACCTATCATTAAAACACCTGTAGTGGCACAGGTCTATATACTTCTGTCCCCATAAATCATGGTAAATGTAGGAGTATATATGTCAATAGGTAGATTGGGGCACTCATCATTACCGACCCAGAGAGGCTAATAAAATATACCTATCTACATCAACAAGTCCTAGATATACCTGTACCATAGCAGAAATCCTACCTACTGGTATATATATACCATAACAAAAACAGAGGAATAAAGAATACATCTAATACGTTCTAAATACCTCTAGATGGTCATAACACAAGTGACATAGAAAACAATGATATCTAATGAGCACTAAATATCTGTAGATAACATATCAAAGCTGACACATAAACAATATACAAAGTACTACATACCTAAACTGATAATAATAGACTGCAAGCTAAAGTTACCACAATCTACCTATCTCCTTACAGTATCATCTGGTGTACAGCTAGTGCATTTGTATATAAACACAACCTAATCTATCAATATAGTGTAAGGTGGAATTTATTCTTAGAAATGACATTTATCTATAAGTATAATCTAGATTATTACTTATATTAAAGTGAAGATGGATGATTCACTTTGTTTGCTAAATGAATGATGAGACCAAGGGTGTAGGAAAACCATTTTTCTTGACATGTATGAATAAGAAAAAGAACTTACTAGATCAGGAAAATCAAAATCACATTGCAGGGTTCTCTCTCTCACTCTCTCTCTGAGATGCTCTGTCTCTCTGGATCTCTTATTAATATATCAAAAGCACTTTTTTTCTTAATCAAAAATCAAGTTTTATAATATGATAGGCTGGGGTAATTATATATACATGCCATTTGTAATCTTAAGTACTAAGGGGGTATGGAACAAATACCTAACAACTAGTGCTTGATTTTTTTCCCACAATGCTTTTGCTATAAATAAAGATTTCTGATAAGGAACAAACAAGTTTCCCTGAAAATCAACACATTATCCTTATATGGCTATATTTATGTCGACCATTAATATATATACAATTTATTATGATTCACTTACACAAGCCTGTGGTCAGATAATCTGGCAAACTTACAACTGCAGTATCTAGATCTCCTTGTTCTAATTATAGTCACAGACCTCAAGCTTTGTTAAAAGTCACAAAACCACATAAACCCATGTATGTAAAATTCTCCTTTTCGTCCCTCAGATCTTTAATTTTGAGTCATCCCATCATTTATGCAATTTCAAAATGACAACCCTCAAGGATGCTGGCCATTAAAGATAAGCAGATGATCCTTTAATATAAGTTGCCTTGAATTACAATCCACTTGTCCACTTTTGGGCTCTCAAGGACTCATCCCCACTATACAATGAACCAATAATAACTTGCATAGTTATAATGATGTTTTCATTGGATTAAATTCTAATAATGGTTTAAAATTGATAATTTGTTCTTTTGACAGACATAACAACTTACAAAATAAATGCCACATAGATCATCACCATAGTCATTTTGTTACGTAATATAGATATATATCATACAATGTTGCAGTAGTGGCCTTTGTCAATCTGATAAGGAAATACAAATTAAACTGCAAGCGAATACACTGCTAATGTCAGGAAAACATATAATCAATACTACCGGCCTGAGAGTTTCCTAGATTCTACTGTTAGGTGATATGGTCCTCTTCAAAATATCCTAAAGTTACAAGTCATGTATATAATCACAGTTCTGATTTGTACGTAATGTAGCTTGGAAACAAAATTAGGAATACAATTTAATATTTACAATTACATGTGTAACCTATATATATATATACCATATAACCTATATATATATATACCATATAACGACCTCATCATCGTACATAAGTACACAGTTAATCAGACATGACTGTATATTGATAAATGAGCACTTGTGTCACGACTTAATCCTATATTAATGTTGTCACAACTGTATGTGTGTGTCAGACTCCTCAGCTACAGTATATACCATGAATCACAAGAGTAACAAACACTAGACTGTTTGTCCATTTTATAACTTTATGTCTGTCACTGTACTTCCGCCTCTCGGAGAACTACACACATTCCTCTCACTTATTATTGCGATCTGTTTAAAATACAAATCCTTATTATCACAATGTTGGATAAGAGGATCTGACAACATCCCATTTGGGGTCAGGTCCAGGTGACCTGGTAGATGGATAATCAAATTGCTGCCTGCAAAAATCTTGAAGGTGAATTTCAGGGAACAAAATGGTTTGGCAAAGCTGTCAGATTTATTTTCGTGTACTTAGTCATCTCACCCAAAGAGCATAACAAAGCTAATTGTATATGTACGTTGGGGCGTAATGGCATTGTCAATTGATGTAGCAATGTACACGTGGTATAAAGGTCATCCGAACATGTCATGACCCCTTATGGGATGTTGTCAGATCCTCTATTGAACAGAGTTGTTGTTATTGTCACTTCTAACAATTTTTTAATTCATTTTAACATACCTGGTATACAATATGTAGTCACTACACTAGAGTCAGTCTTATAGGCGTATGTATATCAGGGTTTACATTTACACTAGCGCTGTCTCCCTTTTTTAGCATAGAGAATCAATAGGACCCATTCTTTTTCTCTGGAACTCCATTCCACTTATATATGGGGACTACAGGGCTTTCTGCCAGATTTAGAGCTGAATCGGCTCCATTACAATATGTCTCCATATTTTTCCAATTGAAGCATAATTAAATTTTCCCCGAAATAAAATAAATTTGAAAATTATCCAAAAAGTTTGATTAACTAGATCAGAGCCCAGTTTTGTGAACATTCCTTAACTCAAGGAATTCCTTAACTTAAATTTCCCCATAGAAAAGCATAAGAAAAGTTCAGGAAAAATCTTAAGTTAAGGAGCCTTTCTTAAAATCTGTAATGCTTTCTTATGGAGAATTTTAAGTTAAAGCTTTAGGTTCCTTATATTTAAGGAATGTTCATGTAACTGTGCCCTGGATTTTAGATATTTTTTGTGTTTTCTTCAGACAATTTGCAAGAACATAATTTCCAGGTAGCTAATTCCCACCCCCCCCCATATCTTTATAGATGCTGCCACACATTTGTGCACAATTAAAAATTCAAAGCCACAGACAGTCAGGAACCATTCTCAAAATCCTGAAACTCAAATATTTTTTTCACTTTGCTTTAAACCTGAAACCAGTATGGTAAATTTCTCAACTTCCTTGAAAGACATAAATAATTATGTCAATACCTATTTGTCAGGGAAAACCACCAACTTGTGTATAATACACAAACTAGTCTATTATAACCCGATTGGAGTATGGCTTTGTTACTAAAAGTAGCCTAAATCACTGAAATCTCAACTTTTATGTTACTATTAAACAAATTGCATTAATATTAGCAATTTACGGGGCACGTCCTGTACGCGTCCCTTTCAGATGTAACGCATCATTTTATTATAGTTTGCATTCGTGGACGTGTCCCGATTTCAGTGGCAAAGTCACACATTTTTTGGGACATTGCATTGGAACGCACCCAAAAATTTGCAATCGAATGCACCCCAAAAAATGGTGGCCTTGACAGGTGAGTCGGCTGGCCGAAAACACAGGTAAACTAACCGAGGTACGGACGCAAAATGCCAACAAGGCATGACAATTAGATTATGAATGGCAATTACCAATTCATTAACACCTCAGGCCCAATATCTTGGGTTCTGTCAGTGGATATTTTTGGCACATGACCAATTTTCATTTTGTTATGGTTGGCATGTTGTGTACTGTGGTGAGTAATAGCACTAGTGCTGAGCTTTCGTCTGCTATTTGATCAGTCAATTATCGGTTGTAAATTTAACATTTTGTTTGAATCCATATACTGAGTGTATATTATGTTTCATTTTTCAAACCTCTTTGACAATATACATAATGTATTTGACGTCATTTCTGTGTTGATCAATTAGCTAGGCTGCCTTTGCGTTGTATTTTTTAAAGACAGATTACCTTTCGATTCGAAAACCAGTTTTCACAACAGCATGCAGTATATAAATTATGCATTAAAAATAAATGTGGAATGACCAGCAATTTATGTAGATTTTTTAAGGCAAGTCCAGAACACTAATTTTCAAATTTTAATGAGTCCTAGTACAAAGAAATATAGAGAGTTCTAAAAATTTCGGTGAGTCCCACAAGGAAATTCATGAGTCCAGGACTCATTTAGGCAAGTCCCGTAAATCACTGAATGACAATGAAAAATTAATTAGATTGATAAGATTGGCTATAAAAATGATATTACAAGGAAATATTTTATCACTTTTTTAGTGCATGGGAGCACACCACCTAAATATGTAACACAACATGTTAAACAGTAAATACAAATGTGTAACTGGTTTACATAAAGATTTAAATGACATAATTTTAAATAAATGATTTTTAATGAAATAATTAGATTTGAAATGTTTAGATAATATGTTATTTTAAAAGCATAATTTAACACATTTTTTCCCCAATTAAATGATATATTTTGAAATAAATCATACAGGAATGTGCTATTGCGAGGATTCGCATATATTTTGGGACTCACAGATTTTGTCTGGGACTCACCATTTCTAAAAGTGGATATCTCCACTAGTGATGTGTGCCAGTATGGGAACCAATTGTTTCTGTAATAGACGCTTACAAGAGGTAGGTCAATCTGACTTGATTTTCCAGAATAAAGTTAAGAAGGCTCGAGTAGGGATTCCGACAAGAGACATATGTCAAATGTCCGAATATGAAAGAGTCTCGAGGAGGAATCTCATTAGGGATTAATACTGTATTTAAACACTCTAAGTGCCAAGCTGTTTCTGAATTCACAAGAAAAATAATCTGTAACCACTATTTCAATTTTCCCAGACCAAGCATTTATATCTCTATTCATCTATGAATAATAAAAATTTAAATAAAAAATTTTTAAAACAAAAAGGGATTTTTGATCTATGTCTGACAAATGAAAAGGATCTTTCTCTGCTTTCAAAATTAATTCTTTTTCTGCTTTCAACTTTAAACATCAAAATCCAAGATGGTGTCGCAAATGCAATAGCAGAACTATACATATGATATTGAGAACAATCCCTTCAATACTTCTGAGAAAAACTATCAAAATCCAAGATGGCCACCGCGCCATCTGTTGACCGATCAGTCCCAAAATGCAATATCACACTAGGGCCTAGAGATACATATGAAATTTGAGAAGATCCCTCATGCTTTCTGAGAATACGGTAACAAACTTTAACTATCAAAATCCAAGATGGCTACCTGCGCCATCTTGTTGACGTCAGTCCAAAGCAATATGCACAACGGGGTCCTAGGGAACCTACATATGAAATTTGAGAAAGATCCTTTAGTGCTTTTTGAGAAATAGCGGTAACAAACTTTAACTATCAAAATCCAAGATGGCTACCTGGCGGCCATCTTGTTGACTGATCAGTCCCAAAATGCAATATGCACTACTAGGGTCCTAGGGGAACCTACGTATGAAATTTGAGAACAATCCCTTCAATACTTTCTGAGAAATAGCCGTAACAAACTTTTAACTATCAAAATCCAAGATGGCTGCTTGTCGGCCATCTTGTTGACCGATCAGTCCCAAAATGTAATATGCAGAACTAGGGTCCTAGAGGAACCTACATATGAAATTTGAGAACAATCCCTTCAATACTTTCTGAGAAATAGCGGTAACAAACTTTAACTATCAAAATCCAAGATGGCGGCTGGTCGGCCATCTTGTTGACCTATCATCCCAAAATGCAATATGCACAACTAGGGTCCTACAGGAACCTACATATGAAATTTGAGAAAGATCCCTTCAATACTTTATGAGAAATAGCGGTAACAAACTTTAACTATCAAAATCCAAGATGGCTGCCTGGCGGCCATCTTGTTGACCGATCAGTCCCAAAATACAATATGCACAACTAGGGTCCTAGGGGAACCTACATATGAAATTTGAGAAAGATCCCTTCAGTGCTTTCTGAGAAATAGCGGTAACAAACTTTAACTATCAAAATCCAAGATGGCTACCTGGCGGCCATCTTGTTGACCGATCAGTCCCAAAATGCAATATGCACTACTAGGGTCCTAGGGGAACCTACATATGAAATTTGAGAAAGATCCCTTCAGCACTTTCTGAGAATTAGCCGTAACAAACTTTAACTATCAAAATCCAAGATGGCGGCTGGTCGGCCATCTTGTTGACCGATCAGTCCCAAAATGCAATATGCACAACTAGGGTCCTACAGGAACCTACATATGAAATTTGAGAAAGATCCCTTCAGTACTTTCTGAGAAATAGCGGTAACAAACTTTAACTATCAAAATCCAAGATGGCTGCCTGGCGGCCATCTTGTTGACCGATCAGTCCCAAAATGCAATATGCACAACTAGGGTCCTAGGGGAACCTACATATGAAATTTGAGAAAGATCCCTTCAGTGCTTTCTGAGAAATAGCGGTAACAAACTTTAACTATCAAAATCCAAGATGGCTACCTGGCGGCCATCTTGTTGACCGATCAGTCCCAAAATGCAATATGCACTACTAGGTCCTAGGGGAACCTACATATGAAATTTGAGAAAGATCCCTTCAGTACTTTCTGAGAATTAGCCGTAACAAACTTTAACTATCAAAATCCAAGATGGCGGCTGGTCGGCCATCTTGTTGACCAATCAGTCCCAAAATGCAATATGCACAACTAGGGTCCTAGGGGAACCTACATATGAAATTTGAGAAAGATCCCTTCAGTACTTTTAGAGAAATAGCGGTAACAAGAATTGTTAACGGACGGACGGACGGACGGACGGAAGGACGGACGGACGGACGGAAGGACGGACGGACGACGGACCACGGACGAAAGGCGATTTGAATAGCCCACCATCTGATGATGGTGGCTAAAAAACCTGATAAACTTCAGTTGCATGCACTTTGATTGGTCTAAAGTTACGTCAAATATTACATCAAAACATCGATAACCAACAATAAATAACTCGTGCCGACAGAAAAGTGTACCCGCGATGTGTCAACAGATTTCAGAAAAAGGAAAACAAAATATTTCGTAATTTCCTAATCTAAATCATTTAAAGAGTTCTTACATTTAAAGTTTTCTACCGAAACCTTTCTTCTATGATGATTTGGTGAACTTTCTGTCCTCATCGTTATAACTCACACGGTGAAGTCTTTTGTTTCAATCCATCATAATGTTTTGATCCCATTTCCAAGATGGACACCACCCAGGCGGAAATGACGTAAAACTGTCGGATTTCGAAATATCCAGAACTCCTCGGGGATTATAACTATTTTTGATGATAACATCCGATAAGTTCAGAATGGATATGACGAAAAAAAGAGAAACAAACTTTATGATGGCAATAGAAAAATCTGTTTACAGACATGTATATGCATTTTGTAAAAATTATAAACTTGAACGGAAACGATCTCATTTCGGCCAGTATCAAAGTCGACATTCTCAATCAAGTCGAATCAAGTGTCACGTGACTTTCAAAATGGTGGCTTCCATCTAAGGTGACGTGTTTCATGTAAACAAGACACTGTCTACTGGATACAACTATGCTTTTGGCTTCACTACAAGAATAGATAAGAATTCTGTTTAAAAGTAAGAAAGGAAAACAATTCTAACTACAAATAACGCTGCTAACTAGTTAATTACTGGAGCAGCGTCGGTTGTTCACAGGAATTTCTCACTGACGTTTTGTCAACGACAAATCTCATGTTTTTGTTGCTACATGCAGACATG
This sequence comes from Argopecten irradians, assembly GCF_041381155.1. Lineage (NCBI taxonomy): Eukaryota > Metazoa > Mollusca > Bivalvia > Pectinida > Pectinidae > Argopecten > Argopecten irradians. The sequence goes on from NC_091148.1 coordinate 34,615,280, forward strand.
TACACAATTATATCTGGAAAAATATACAATTTATTCGTTAACATCTACAGATGACAATATAGAAAAAAAAATACTTTTTCTAAGTTTAAGTTTATTTAATATAGACTGACACACATTTCGAGATGACATTTAAAACATTAAATTATTGAAGGCCAGGGTAATAAATAATCATTTCAATGTGATTTTATGTTAAAAATGTTTGGTATAGTTGAATTTAATTACAAATTTACATGACGCACGTGAAATGTAACATTTTGACTGCTAGATGTTTTGCATCATTAGGGTCAATGGGACTGAATCGTAGCTCTAGATCTGACGACGACCATCTTGGCCACAATTTTGAATCCCAGGTGGGACAGTTACTATGTACTGACCATAAGCCTGTTGTTTTTCTCTGGATATTCAGGTTTTCCTCCATCACATAAACCTCAATATCACACATTTGCTTCCTGAAATGTTTGTTTGGTTGTTTAAAGTCCTGATTTAGGTTACAACCTCTACTCTGGACTTGTTAGTAACCAAGGGTTATCCCCTCCTCCTTTCTCAACACGGGCTTGGGACCGGCTACGGCGGAGTTCTTCCTGAAATGACCCTGGCTGTTAATAGGACGTTAAATATAATCAAACCAAATCGAAGAGAATTCTATTTAAGTCTAAGGTTTTAAATTTGTTTTAATTGAAATTTATATATTATATCATACATCATGACATAAATAGTTTGGATCATCCTCAATACTCAAGGGGTTCCGATCACTTGCGATCTCTACACCTCTGGACTATCTCATTGTAAAACTGGAGGCAACAGAACAGCACAGGTAATTTAGTCATTTGATGTACATCAAAAGAGTTGCATAACGGTACACTGTGTCCTTGAAGTTGGGCGTCACTCGAGCTCTCTCTCTCTCTCTGTAGTCTTTAAAGGAAATATTTGCAGGCCTGTGATTGGTTCAGATTTTTTCCCCTGAGCTGCCTTCAGACCTACTATGAGATAGTCCAGGGGTGTAGAGACTGTGAGTGATCGGAACCCCTGGAGTATTGAGGATAAGTGTAGATAACTCAATGGCTACTATATATTTCTTCTATGAAAAAAAAATTATTATTTCAGAGAATGACAAGCTAAGGTGAACGTTTACACAATATGCCAAGGAATGTGCTGACAAAGAGGAGGAAACATATTCTTCTTCTGATTCTGGCAGCTGGATTTATATTCCTAACTTTCCAGATCTTTTCCTTGTCCGCTCTCAACATCAGCAATAGATTGTCAGCACTGAGAACAATGGAAGATGATGGAGAAGTTGGCATCAATTTAGTCCGAGGGAACCGACACCGTAGGAATCAGGCAATTGAGGAATTTGATATGCATGTTGAAATAGATGTTGATAAACAAAAGACAGCCAAGGGAGACAATTCTGACAATCGGGCACTAATATCTAAATCCACAGATAGTAATCATCGACCTGTAGAGGATAAGAATAGAGAGAAAATGGATATCACTGATCTGCCTAAAGGTGTTCATCGGACAGACGCAAGATACTACAAACCAATCGAAGGCAATATGTTCTTTTGTCTTGATAAAAAGGTATGTATGAGCATCATTCATACGCACATTAACTATTTATATTGTGATCTTGAGGTTATTGGCTGTAATGATAGCATATCAAACACCTGAAGTTAGACTTGGTAAGATAAGCCCCAATATAAAAGGCTATTGTGACACAGTGGTTTATTTACTGAATTCAACCCAGTAAGCTTCCAGTGAAAAAATGAAGGGATGCTTAATTATTGATAGAACCATTTGGGCTAACATTTCACAAAATTATTGCACAGAGTAAGCCATTGGTTATTAATTTGTAAAAATAAATCGGTCAGAGAAACATACACAGTTTTAATAGTTTCAGTCTGTATTCAGTTTCGAGTGAAGTGAAATTGAACCCTCAAATAGAGAAGGAGGGCACTTATAGGGACAAGGCGCTTATTGAGAGAATACAGTAACTAGAATTGTTTTTGTCCTTCACGCTTTGGTGTCAGTGGCAAAGTAATACAAGGATCTCAAAACGATGTGGGTAAAGTACAATTAGTCCCATATTCCAGTGGTTGTGATGTCACAAAAATCACTTCAAAATATGATGTCACATCCACCGAATGGTTGGACTTATTGAGAGTAAATTGTAATTTTACACATCATTTTGGAATCTTAAAACCTCCATACTAATTAGGGTCTGATAATAGTTGCTCTCTACCAAGATGTTTCAAGTTCAAGATCTCTCTCAGATAGTTACAAGTTAAAGATCTCTCTCAGATAGTTACAAGTTAAAGATCTCTCTCAGATAGTTACAAGTTAAAGATCTCTCTCAGATAGTTACAAGTTAAAGATCTCTCTCAGATAGTTACAAGTTAAAGATCTCTCTCAGATAGTTACCAGTTAAAGATCTCTCTCAGATAGTTACAAGAAACTGACTAAAAGTCTTGAAAGATTACTTATATTTTGAACTCCCTTATTGATAAACAACCATGGCTATTAATGGGATTAAAATGTTATCAAAGCTAACAATAGATATTTCATAGGAGCTCCAGCTCAGAAGGATAGTTTCTTTGATTGTGACATTTAATCTATTTGTTGTCTCTCTCTTTCTGTTTTATGTTGTTTGAAAAATCTAGGTTAAAACAGTGTTGTCTCTGTTATTTTACAGAAAAACATTCCATTTTCCCAAGTCAATGATGACTTTTGTGATTGTGATGACGGATCAGATGAACCGGGTACATCAGCATGTCCGAACGGCAGGTAAAACAATATAGCAGTATACATACTGTGAATTCAGCTATTTCTGGCACGTTTAAAATTCAATTTGGGGTACTACTGTACCAGTATTCAGGGTAATTAGCACCCCTCTCCCTATACTCTCCCTATAAGCGTCCCTTCCCTCATCTAGAGAGGAGTTAAATTGTAAAACGCCCCCTTTCTATAGACATAATGATGTGTCTCAAATGATAAAAGGCTTATGCATGTTTACTGTAGCAGATTAATGTACCATGAGTACAGAAAAAAAATTAAAATATGGCCCACAACTTACATTTTGGTTCATTAATAAACGCCGTCCTATGTTAAAATTATTTAAACGCCCTCGGTAAGTAAGTGGCCAAAAGCCGCCAATCTATACAAAATTTTACCTGTTTACCTGTGTATTAAGACCATTTGTCTATTAAGACCCCTAATTGTGTACAATAAGTGTCTGTCATTTGTTGGACTTGCATTTGTCCTGGAGTCCCACTTATAAACAACTATAATTATAAGAAAGACTGTTAAGATAGCAGTTAGATATCTTACAGTGATGTTATGGTGAAATTTTTATGTTCCTGGAGCTAAGTTATATTTGTGTTTATTAAATGTGAAAAACAAAAACAGATTTGATATATCACTGCGTTGTATTTGCAGTACTTTGAGTACTTTGATTTAATTGGCTAGTACATGATTTGATTTTGTTACAATTTGTCAAATTTTCTTGTTCGATTTTGTTACTGATTCCTGTGTAATTTTAATATGTTACAAATTCTTTGTGATTTTCTTTTATTACAGATTCTTCTGTACTCACCAGATTCCTAATGAACGCCCCCAGAGTGTACCGAGTAGTCGGGTAAATGACGGACTCTGTGACTGCTGTGATGGCAGTGACGAGTGGAAAGAGATACCACCTCCTCCCGGGGTGAAGCGGGCGGGTATGTACTCAACACCAGTTTTACTATGTTGATAGGTATGGATAATTTCCATTTCAACAAATTTTATTTATAAGATATTACCGGTAAGTCAGAAGGATTGAATAACAGGCAGAGTCTATATAGATTATTTCCTTCGGTGTGTTTATATTTACATATATTTTGAAGTGAGTAATTATGTAACAACAAAACATAGGGGGTGGTAACTAATTAGGTACATTACGTTACATACATACACTCGCACACCATTACACACATATACAAACTAAACGTAGATGTAGTGGTTTTAAACTACGTACGGTAAAGTATCATGTTGAATGTAATACATGTGAAATATAACATCATATAAGAATAATGGTGGTATGGATATGACCGTAAAGAACCTATTTCATAATTATTTAAGAGATTTCAGAGCAATTATATCTGTTTTAAGTCTTTACCACACATAAGCGCCATCTGGCACCCTCCCTTTATTTCAGCATAAGCGCTGTCCGACTCCATAGCTTCGTTTCCTCAAAGGCGCTCGCAAACAATATGTCGGGATTTCCTCGGAAGCGACATTGAGCGACATACTATTTTGAGAGTATGTTGCTGGGGCCCCAGAATTGTGTCAGCTCCAAAGTCGTGTGAAACGTGTCAATTACTGATTGGTCAATGAAATTAGAATGCTAATACGTCACTGAAATGTGTTGATATGCTGATTATACACTGAAAACAAAATGATTTCAATGGAAAAGTAAAGAATAGAAAAACAGAGAAAAGATCCATCTTTCATTTGACTGATAAAGATCTATTGATGGTGGGTGTCAAAATCCCTCTGGGATCCCCTGTTTTACTGCTTTTTTCCAAACATGTGGGGAAAACTAGACACCAGGTTTGTCCTTTGGAGCATGAGATTACAAGAGAAATGACATATTACATACCTTGTATGTATGTGAATGCAACGGTAACTTTAAATACGATGGTTTCGAGATACCAATTCGACGTGGGTAAAATACAACTTACAGTCAATTAGTCCCATTTTCTGATGACGGTGAAGTCATGTTTTGAAGTGATTTTTTTGGCGTCACAATCACTGGAGTGTGGAACTTATCGATGGTAAATCGTACTTTACCCACGTTGTTTTGGTATCACAAAACCAGGTACAGGTACTGTGAAATCATTTATTTTCGTTGGGCTCAATTTTCGTGGATTCTAAAATTTTACAATTTCGTTGGCACTTAAATTCGTGGAGAAGACCTTACACATTACCGTTAAAATACACAGTCGACACTGTCACCTGTATTGTTTGATCTCTCAAGCGGAACTAAGCTCTACTACACACAACGCAGTTACAATCACAATCTAGAGTCGGTACTCAGCCAGTGTTTTTACAGATGTGTCCAACAAATAATTAACGTGTCACATTAATAGAGTCATGATATACTCAATCAATTGTTTGTTGGTACATGTAGATGAAGTCTATGAAATTCTAAAAACTATCTTTGTTTGAACAATATTTTCCAACTTTGAACTTGTCATGCTTGTCCCCGAAATAGACCTTATGTAGTGAGGTAATAATCATCCTACAATGTATGAACGCATAAACTTACATGACATTGGTATAGGTATATATATTTTCGTGGGGATGTAAATTCGTTGATTTTGGTCAAAAAACGAAATCCACGAAAATTAAACCCCCACGAAAATTAATCATTTCACAATAATATAAGATAGCCAAATGTTTCTTCTGATTTTAATTTTATTAAATCATGTTTTTAATTTTTCAACATTTTTTGTCTCTCTCAGCTGGAAATACAGCTGCTGTGCTGACAGTGCCATGCCATAATCTATGTAATAAGGTTATACAAAGGAAGGAAGAGGACGCAAAGATTCGAGAAATCGGGAAACGTCATCGCCTTGAGTACGTCAAGGCTGCCTCACACCTACATGGGGAGGAGAAAGAGGTACTGTATATAGCTTGTAATTATCGTTATTCTCTCATTTTCAGAAATTATTCACACAAATAAAGTTACAATCAAACATAAAGAACATCAAAGGGTCATATTAATGTCCTTTATAGACAGGTGTCATTTATGTATAATTGTAGTTGTCAATTATGTAGTAAATTGTACAAAATGGATTTATCCTTTATAGACAGGTGTCCTTTATGTATAATTGTAGTTGTCAATTATGAAGTAAATTGTACAAAATGGATTTGTCCTTTATAAACAGGTGTCCTTTTTGTATAATTGTAGTTGTCAATTATGTAGTAAATTGTACAAAATGGATTTATCCTTTATAGACAGGTGTCCTTTATGTATAATTATGAAGTTGTCAATTATTTAGAAATAATTATACAGTGGAACCTCCCGAAACCGAACCTTCTCAAAACCGATCACCTCTAGAAACCGAACATGGATGTCATGTACGGAATTAATTCCTCTTTATTAATAGTATATAAAACTTCCCAAAACCGATCCCTCCCAATTCCGAATACCGGACCGATTTTGAGATCGGAATAGTCAAATGTAACTAAAATACACTTCTGAAAACCGGCCTTACCTGAGCGACACCGATAGATTGCATTGAGGTCTGAGCAACCGACCGTGAAATACACACGTACCTGTACAATAGTTGTCGCATGCCATTTCCTGGGGCATGTATACAGATGTGAAGGCTATAGGTACACGGTAATTATACCCGAGATAGTGGTGAAATTATTTAATCATGTCTATTGTTTAGATATTTAACAAAAGTCTACCACGTGCACGCGGTTTGTTTACTGTAAGAAAACAAGCAGAGCTAGTAATAAAGAGATAGTTTCGTATTCAAATCACACGGGTTTTTTTTATTTACATATGTCGTAAATTATCTGTATGAAGAAGCCAAAGCCATGTTATTGTTTTTAGAAAATGACTATGTCATATAATGACCGACATCAACTGATCATCGTGTAATTAGACCATTTAATTTGATTCTTGACGTAACCGGAAGCGATCGGCCGTATGTAGGTTAGTGCAGACGAGAACATCCACAAGAACATTCACGCAACTAACTAACTAAACTACGTTTATAAAACGGTAACAAAATCAAGATTGTTGTAATCCATTCCTTTTAAACGTATGATTCTCTCTTTTGTGATAACATTCACATTAACAATCAATATCGGTCGGTTTTAACGAACACTAGGCATACATGCGGTACACTAGTGTAAAAAAAGACTTCCGATCGATTAAATCAGGATCGTAATGATCGGTATTCGGTTCACTTCTCCAAACCGAACCCTCTCTAAACCGGCCGAAATTATGTGCACCAACCATGATCGGTTTCGGGAAGTTCCACTGTAATTGTACAAAATGGATTTGTCCTTTATAGACAGGTGTCCTTTATGTATAATTATAGGGGTCAATTATATAGTAAATAGTACAAAATGGATTTGTCCTTTATAGACAGGTGTCCTTTATGTATAATTGTAGGGGTCAATTATGTAGTGAATTGTACAAAATGGATTTGTCCTTTATAGACAGGTATCTTTTATGTATAATTATAGGGGTCAATTATGTAGTAAATTGTACAAAATGGATTTGTCCTTTATAGACAGGTGTCCTTTATGTATAATTATAGGGGTCAATTATATAGTAAATAGTACAAAATGGATTTGTCCTTTATAGACAGGTGTCCTTTATGTATAATTATAGGGGTCAATTATGAAGTAAATTGTACAAAATGGATTTGTCCTTTATAGACAGGTGTCCTTTATGTGTAATTATAGGGGTCAGTTATGTAGTAGGTTGTACAAAATGGATTTGTCCTTTATAGACAGGTGTCCTTTATGTATAATTGTAGTGGTCAATTATGAAGTAAATAGTACAAAATGGATTTGTCCTTCATAGACAGGTGTCCTTTATGTATAATTGTAGTGGTCAATTATGTAGTAAATAGTATAAAATGGATTTGTCCTTTATAAACAGGTGTCCTTTATGTATAATTGTAGTGGTCAATTATGTAGTAAATTGTACAAAATGGATTTGTCCTTTATAGACAGGTGTCCTTTATGTATAATTATAGGGGTCAATTATGTAGTAAATTGTACAAAATGGATTTGTCCTTTATAGACAGGTGTCCTTTATGTATAATTGTAGTGGTCAATTATGAAGTAAATTGTACAAAATGGATTTGTCCTTTATAGACAGATGTCCTTTATGTATAACTATAGTGGTCAATTATGTAGTAAATTGTACAAAATGGATTTGTCCTTTATAGACAGGTGTCCTTTATGTGTAATTATAGGGGTCAATTATGTAGTAAATTGTACAAAATGGATTTGTCCTTTATAGACAGGTGTCCTTTATTTATAATTATAGGGGTCAATTATGAAGTAAATTGTACAAAATGGATTTGTCCTTTATAGACAGGTGTCCTTTATTTATAATTATAGGGGTCAATTATGAAGTAAATTGTACAAAATGGATTTGTCCTTTATAGACAGGTGTCCTTTATGTATAATTATAGTGGTCAATTATGTAGTAAATTGTACAAAATGGATTTGTCCTTTATAGACAGATGTCCTTTATGTATAACTATAGTGGTCAATTATGTAGTAAATTGTACAAAATGGATTTGTCCTTTATAGACAGGTGTCCTTTATGTATAATTATAGGGCTCAATTATGCAGTAGGTGTACAAAATGGATTTGTCCTTTATAGACAGGTGTCCTTTATGTATAATTATAGGGGTCAATTATGTAGTGTATAGTACAAAATGGATTTGTCCTTTATAGACAGGTGTCCTTTTTTATGATTATAGCGGTCAATTGTGTAGTAAATATTACAAAATGGATTTGTCCTTTATAAACAGGTGTCCTTTATGTATAATTGTAGTTGTCAATTATGTAGTAAATAGTACAAAATGGATTTATCCTTTATAGACAGGTGTCCTTTATGTATAATTATAGTGGTCAATTATGTAGTAAATTGTACAAAATGGATTTGTCCTTTATAGACAGGTGTCCTTTATGTATAATTGTAGTGGTCAATTATGAAGTAAATTGTACAAAATGGATTTGTCCTTTATAGACAGGTGTCCTTTATGTATAATTATAGTGGTCAATTATGTAGTAAATTGTACAAAATGGATTTGTCCTTTATAGACAGGTGTCCTTTATGTATAATTATAGTGGTCAATTATGTATTAAATATTACAAAATGGATTTGTCCTTTATAGACAGGTGTCCTTTATGTATAATTATAGTGGTCAATTATGTATTAAATATTACAAAATGGATTTGTCCTTTATAGACAGGTGTCCTTTATGTATAATTATAGTGGTCAATTATGTAGTAAATTGTACAAAATGGATTTGTCCTTTATAGACAGGTGTCCTTTATGTGTAATTATAGGGGTCAATTATGTATTAAATATTACAAAATGGATTTGTCCTTTATAGACAGGTGTCGTTTATGTATAATTATAGTGGTCAATTATGTATTAAATATTACAAAATGGATTTGTCCTTTATAGACAGGTGTCCTTTATGTATAATTATAGTGGTCAATTATGTAGTAAATTGTACAAAATGGATTTGTCCTTTATAGACAGGTGTCCTTTATGTATAATTATAGTGGTCAATTATGTATTAAATATTACAAAATGGATTTGTCCTTTATAGACAGGTGTCGTTTATGTATAATTATAGTGGTCAATTATGAAGTAAATTGTACAAAATGGATTTATCCTTTATAGACAGGTGTCCTTTATGTATAATTATAGGGGTCAATTATGAAGTAAATTGTACAAAATGGATTTGTCCTTTATAGACAGGTGTCCTTTATTTATAATTATAGGGGTCAATTATGAAGTAAATTGTACAAAATGGATTTGTCCTTTATAGACAGGTGTCCTTTATGTATAATTATAGGGGTCAATTATGTAGTAAATTGTACAAAATGGATTTGTCCTTTATAGACAGGTGTCCTTTATGTATAATTATAGTGGTCAATTATGTAGTAAATTGTACAAAATGGATTTGTCCTTTATAGACAGGTGTCCTTTATGTATAATTATAGGGGTCAATTATGTAGTAAATTGTACAAAATGGATTTGTCCTTTATAGACAGGTGTCCTTTATGTGTAATTATAGGGGTCAATTATGTAGTAAATATTACAAAATGGATTTGTCCTTTATAGACAGGTGTCGTTTATGTATAATTATAGTGGTCAATTATGAAGTAAATTGTACAAAATGGATTTATCCTTTATAGACTGGTGTCCTTTATGTATAATTATAGTTGTCAATTATGAAGTAAATTGTACAAAATGGATTTGTCCTTTATAGACAGGTGTCCTTTATGTATAATTGTAGTTGTCAATTATGAAGTAAATTGTACAAAATGGATTTATCCTTTATAGACAGGTGTCCTTTATGTATAATTATAGTGGTCAATTATGTAGTAAATTGTACAAAATGGATTTGTCCTTTATAGACAGGTGTCCTTTATGTATAATTGTAGTTGTCAATTATGAAGTAAATTGTACAAAATGGATTTATCCTTTATAGACAGGTGTCCTTTATGTATAATTATAGTTGTCAATTATGAAGTAAATTGTACAAAATGGATTTGTCCTTTATAGACAGGTGTCCTTTATGTATAATTATAGTGGTCAATTATGTAGTAAATTGTACAAAATGGATTTGTCCTTTATAGACAGGTGTCCTTTATGTATAATTATAGGGGTCAATTATGTAGTAAATTGTACAAAATGGATTTGTCCTTTATAGACAGGTGTCCTTTATGTATAATTATAGGGGTCAATTATGTAGTAAATTGTACAAAATGGATTTGTCCTTTATAGACAGGTGTCCTTTATGTGTAATTATAGGGGTCAATTCTGTAGTTATGGCAGGTATTACTTGGTAGCTTTATTCAAACATATTAATTAGTACTGTTTTATGTACTTTTAAATCTGGATTTCACTGTCTCTGCTCTGGTGATTTTTGAAAAAAACCAGATTAAAACAAGTGAAACATTTGTTGTACTGGTCAACAGATTTAAATCTTTTTATCAAAATCATACTAAAGGTAAGTTATCTTTGCTATGTTTTTACTGAAGTATGCTGTAGACTGGTAACTTGCATACTGCACTAATAGGCGAATTTGTAATACAGTTATTGTTGTTTATGTTTTTGTATTCCATGCATGTATTTGCATATTAGAGTTCACGGTTTTGTGAGTGTAAAGTAATATTTTACAACAAAAACAATATAATTTTGCTTTTAAAAATATAACTGATTTCTTCTGACACGGGCAGATAGCCCTGTATTACGCAAAGATGGATTATAAAACATTGTCTAAATCCCCCTCCTCCAAAGACATTTATGTGTCATTATGTTAACAATTTTTCTCAATTAAGTCCATTTTAGTTTACTATATTTTAAAACTTCCCACTTCTTTCTCTACTTTCAGAATTATGGACCAGAAGGAGTTTTCTTCAAATTGAGTCGGAATTGTTTCCCCTTCAAATCCTCAGGATATGAGTACACTGTTTGTCCTTTTAAAAGTGTGAAACAGCAGCAGTTTCCACGGGCATCAAAGTTACTGGGCGAGAAGGCGGTGTGGGAATACATGTCCGAGGGACTATACATCCTTAATATGTTAAACGGAGCATCCCATCTCTGTCCAGGGGAGGCTCCTCGTAAATCTGTGGTGAGTTGATTTCCGGCATTCGTGACGACATGTAACTGTATGTACTTACTGGTAATCAATTATCTTGAAATGACAGAGCTATTGCTGTTTATCCTTGGTTTATAATATCTCATTTACCCCTGAAAATTCATAATGAACTGTTCCAGTCTTTGAATCAGAAGAGTCCAAATGTGTCCTAAGGGATTTTACCCTCCCTCTTCCCTGTTGAATATCCATTATAAAATCTTCAAATTTTCAATGCAGTGATATAAACGGTAAAGTAAAATAAGTTCAAAACAAACATTCTGAGTGCTAAAAAATAACAGAAGAATATAGCTATTAGCAATAGCACAGGGACTTGTCACATTTTTCAGACTTAATTATTAAGTTAAATGGGAATGTATATGAAAATGACTAGAATATATTTTCATAGATCATAAATTGGGAAAACCTCTATTGCTATTGTACTGTCTCTCCAGAACTCATCATCCATGAAATAAAATATTGACATCTCAAAAGATTGCTTTAATTACTGATGTACTTGTAATTGTTCCTTAGAAACAGTGGAAATATTGAATATTTATACACTATAACTGATATTATGTAGATTTTTGATTGATTTCATTTATTTCTTCTTTGCATTGCAGATATCATTCCTTTGTGGTATAACTGATCGAGTGATTTCAATCCTTGAACAAGAGACGTGTGTGTATGATATCAAATTTTCCACTCCAGCAGCATGCTGACACCAATCATTCCATGATACACCACATCCTCAATACTCCAGGGGTTGCTATCACCATTATTATATCCATCCCATCCTCAGTATTTTAGGGTTTACTATCACTGTCGTTATATCCACCTCTGGACTATGACATAGTAAAACTGAATGCCTTTTCAGGGGAGACTGACCAATCACAGACCTACAAAAACTTACTTTGAGGATGACAGAGAGAGAGAGAGAGATTCCAAACTTGCAAGTTATACTGTGTACCGTTATTTGATAATTTTGATATACATCAAATGAGCAAAGTGAAACTACTTGTTCTATATGTTGTCACACACAGAGCCTTTTCAGCTATGTCATTGTCCAGCCCTGGATATAACGACAGTGATAGTAACCCCTGGAATATCAATGATGAGTACACCAGGGCCAGTTTAGTCAAAAAGGCACTTTGCCAAATCATGAGCGGACGTTAACTTTGTGTGATGCAGATTCAGACAGTGAAGAAAGTTACAAATATTTGTCAAGTAGGTTTCACCAGAAATGGTGATATAAATATGTTGAAGATAGTAAAATGATGTGGTTTGAGTACAATCTGATTATAATACAGATCTTTATCCTTACTCTGTTTCGTGGAGGATCTGACAACATTCCATTAGGGGTCACATTATAGTGACCTTTCAAATAGACAATCTGATTAAAATACAGATCCTTATTAGGGCCCCGCATCGAGATGCGGGTGCCCTATAGTAATCAGGTTGTCCGTCTGTCTGTCCGTCCGTCCGTCTGTCCGTTTTTTTTTCTTTTGCACATTAATGATGGAAGGGAGTGGAGTATTTTCCCCATATTTTACATGATGATTCCCCATCCATCCTAGATCTGCTTGGTAATTTTTCAGGCTGAAATTAAATTAAAAAATCGGCCATCTTGGATTTTAACATTTAAAAAAATCACAATGTTGCTCTTAACTGATAAACATTTTGTTATAACATTATGATGCAAAGTTGTTCAGAATTAAACAAGGAGTTGACTGTCCAAAGGTAAGGTCATGGGCCAAGGTTACTAAGTCAAAGGTCAAGGTCAAATTTAAAAAAATTATTTTCTCATGAACATTTTGCTACAACATTTATAATGAAGCAGAGTTGTTCAGAATTAAACAAGAAGTCAACTCACCTAAGTTTTGACTGACCAAAGGTAAGATCATGGGGTCACTGCATCAAAGGTTGTGGACACATTTTCCATTTTTGGACTTATTAACAATTTGTTATGACATAATAAATAAAATTATTCATTGCTTAATATATTAATTAAAGTCAATATGATTTGAATCAAAATGGCTACATGATATGATTAGAATCAAAAAGGCTGCAAATCAGTCATCTTGGCACGTCAGACACATAGCGGGGCCCTTTCTGACGTGTCAGTGTTCTAGTTTATCACTACGTTTGATAAGAGGATCTGAGAAAATCCCATTAGGGGTCATGTCCAGGTGACCTTTGGAAATGGCCAATCAAATTGCTACTTGCAAAATTTTGACAGTGAATTTCAGGGACGAAATAGTTTGAAAAAACTGTCAGAATTATTTTGGTTTACGTAGTCATCTCGCCCAAAGAGCACAATAAAGCTAATTGTATATGTATACTGGGACGAAATATCGTTTTCAATGGATGTGACAAGGTGTAGAAAATGTATCTGATATGAAGACCACGTGGTATAAAGGTCATCTGGACGTGACCCCCTATGATATGTTGTCAGATCCTTCATATAACGGAGTGGTTATAAGGATCTGTATTTTAAACAGATTGTCAAATAGAGAACTTGCAAGAGCTGTTAGAATATTTGACAAAATTAAGCTTTTAGTTGACGAAGTCAGGTGGGCAAAAAAATTTAATTACATGTACCTTCCAGTCACTAGAATGTGACAAAGTTGTCAGATCATCTATAGTGAGAATAAGGATCTGTCTTTTAACTCATTCCCCTCTGATTGCATAATGGACTGGTCTAGTTTTTGATTTATAAGAGTCTATTTGTGTCTTCAGGGGTGAATGAGTTAATTAGATTGGTATGATTAGTGCCACCTGCCAGTAAGTGTGACCAAGTGTTCGTGGCTTTGCATGTCACCATAAACACAGGAATGTGTGACAAATCGTACTCAAACGTTGGCGACAAAACACCTCAATATGATTTTGTGATAATTAAGAAGAGAAAGATGTTCACAGTTAGACGTGAACTAAAAGAGTCAAGGCAGTCATATCTATATCTATATCTACAGCGGTTTTATGTTACATACAGCATTACAGTATATATATTTTACTTACATTATATATGTACCTAGTATTTTACTGAAGTTAATATGTTAGCGAGAATATGTTTTAAGCATAATGTTTAAGTAGTTGGATGCTTTGCCAAGGGATTGTATTGTCACTGATTTAAATATTCTGACATATGTACTTTGTTGTATTGTTGAATATTATACATCCACTTACTGTATAACAGGGGTTGTCACCACTTGCATGATGTTGATGTGTAATATGGCCTAATAACAAAGATAGTCAAAATTCCATGTAACAACTATATTGTTGATCTATTTAACTCCATATTTCTGCCAAGACCTTGTAATTCTGGGGAAAAAAGTTCTGTTATACTGTATTCAATTATTAAATGGAAACATTGGATTGAGATTTGAAATATCAACCTCCACATGACCTTGTACAATCCAATTAGAATAGTGGAGGACGAGACCATATCTAATTTACTACGATTTAATACGAAAAATGATGGACATAGGCTGTAAGCCTCTATGTCCATATCATATAAGTATACAATAATTAAATAACAGTGACTTCTGGTGTACAATTTTCTGTTACAATATCTGTAGTTAAATCAGTGTTTGTATAAAAATAAGTATTTTTCCAGTGATTGTCTAATAGTATTTCAAAATGTTACACGTTCTTGGCATCCACAACATGTTACAGTAGACTATTCCATTTGTGAATCACTCGAAAACTGGAAAAAAAAATTCTTATGTTCAACCGACATCGCTTTTTGATAAGTTTTTAGTTGCATTATTGAAATAAAATACTACAAATTATTAATATGAGTAAAGGATGTATTAATACTACAGTTATGAAAGTATAGTGTGCTGCTCAGAAAGGTTGTCTAACGAACAGACATAAAACTAATAACTACAGACACATTTCTATCTGTACTCACCAGCTTAGACTGTTTCGGCCGGGGCCCAGTTTCATGAACATTCCTTAACTTTAAGGAATTCCTTAACTTAAAATTCTCCATAGGAAAGCATTACAGATTTAAGGAGGCTCCTTAAGGGGTTTTCCTTAACTTCCGTAATGCTTTCCTATGGTATATAAGTGATATTTTACAGAATAAGTTGTGTGTATCTTTATGATACAAAATATAAATATATTTTTTACTGAATAAGTTAGATGTATCGTTATTGTTTATTTTTTAAAATTTATTTCATGAATAAATACAAAAGGATAAGACAAGTCTATGTTTTAAACATCTCATAAATTTTCTGATGGATGTTCTGAAATAGAACAAGTGTTTTTAAAATTGATATACTTGTAATTTGCATAATAAAATATAGATTATAAATTCATAATCATTAGAGTTCAATAGATGTTTTTGTATGAAGAGTTGATGTTAATGTTGTCCATATCTTACAACATATTTATTATCTATATTTTATGTTTTATAGTAAAACATAAACTTAGGATACTTTCATTCCTGAAATTTCAAAATGGGCTGGTCTAGTCTTTGATTTAGAAGAGCCTAAATGTGTCTACAAGGGTGAAGGAGTCAAATAAATGTATATTGCTCGACAGGAGAACGTTGTATATGAAAAGATGAAGTTACCCAAGAATAATAATCTCAGACTTAAAAGTCTGGTAGAAAAATTATTATAAACCAAATTTTAGGAAATTATGAAATATTTCCGTGGCTTCATTACACTCATGTTCATTCACCCCTGAAAATTCACAATGAACTATCCCAGTCTTTGAACTAGAAGAATTCACTTGTGTTTTTAGGATTGAATGAGTCAACACAATCCTATTCATGGTGACTCAATTTTTCCAATTTAAAATAGAGTTTTGTAGTTCTACTGTACCTATGCGTGACACATTGTCTTGTGAATTGATTATCTTGATTTTTATTCGCAAGCGAAATGTGTGAAATATAAACACATGCGAAATATGTGAAATTCAAACATACGCGAAATTAAACAGTTTCCTATGAGTAAGTTTAGTGCCTTGAATAATCACACAAATATATGCTCGAAGTCGGTCTAACCATAGTGAAGTTATTTGAGCTTAATTGAAAATTTGTATGAAAATGAGTTTTGATCCCTTTGACTTTTTTGCAGCTCGAGTACTCGATGTGTTGGTTAGACTGACCTTGTGATGTCAAGGTTCTGCTGTACTTTGTATAACGTTATTTACAAAAACGTACCTGTAATTATGTTTGTTTAATACTTGTTTTAATATCATAAAATGAATAAAAATGCGCAAAACTTGTGGTTCTATTCTATGTTTAATGAGTTTCTGATGTGAATGTTGAGTGTATGCAAGAGTGTAAATAAGTGCTTTACACACCACGGTTTACCCATTCATCCCTGAAGTTTTATAATGGGCTGATCCAGTCTTTGATTTAGAAGAGTCTAAATGTGTCTCAAGGGTTGAATAAGTTGATATTCTTTTATTACTTTTCCTGTCGTGTGTATTGGAGAATAGAGGAATTCGTTATTGCACCAGCTTGTGACAGAACGGATTGTGAACTAAATTTTGAATTGGCTGAAATAGACATATTCACACAGTAATCAAGTACAGTAGAATGGTTTTGTTAAATCAATGGCTATGGGTCATTTAAAATGTCCATCCTCTTTAGGTATTTACTGGGGCGAACCTTGAGAGAGAAAAAAATACTGAAAAAATGTAGCATTTGTAACACAATTCCTTACAAAAAAGTTCTCTTAGTATTCAAATCTACATCCAGAAAATAAATCTCATTTTTGCATGTTTGTTATCAAGGTCCGCGTGGTTTCTACGAATAGAACTAAAGGAGCAATATTCACACGATTTTGTAACCAATTTCCATGAGGTCTCGGTAGCCCTAATTTGGTGAATCATCACAACAACAAAAATGATCCTTTAGTATTTTCCCCTAAAACAAGTTGAACTGAATACATTGTAAGTCGTCAAGTCTGTGGGAGCGGGTTTCATCTGATAGAATGGGGTTGCTCTTGGCAACCATGCTTGTGACTACTTAATGAGAAATAAGTGCCTTATCATCATTTCTCAGATTTGTGATTTTGACGTTGCTTGCGAAAGAAGAGAATTCGTGAAAATTGTTCAAATATTGCTACAGTAATCGCCAGGAGAAAAACAAATGTATACGGGATAGATCAAGCTGCTGGAAATTAAAACGTCATCGAACTCGTTACGTCCGCATACCTGGGAAAATAAAGTTGTCGATAAAGAGCTTGTATTTTGGAGCGTGCCATGTATTGCCAAGAGAAACAACGATGTTGTGAATGAGATAATCTCTGGATCTTCTACGCCCATATCCCTAACAGAAGCAAAGACGCTGAGAATGAGATGATTTCATTGATTTGATTCATGCCTGCAACACCAGCAGAAACAGGGATGCTGAAAGTGAGATGATTTCATTTAGTTCGTTGATACAGTTTCGCCAACGGAAACAAACATGCTGAAAATGAAATTATTTCCTTGAATCCGTTATTCCTGCATCACCAACAAAAAAAGAGATGATGAGAAAGTCTTTGAATTCTTTGAGCCGCATTGCCAGCAGAAACAGAAAGTCTGAGAGGGAGTTGAACTTTTTAAAACCACACCGCCAGACGAAACATAGATAAAAGGTAGCCCCTAAGACTTGTTAAGTAAGCAAGTAGTGCCAGGAGAACCAGAGGCTGAGAATTAGATGAAATGAGATGAGAGCTCGGTTTGGATGACTCGGCACTGCCCGGTCGGCCTGTTTCGCTATGTCCACTCGGCGCTAATTTATAAACGGCGTGACTCGCCACGATTAAACTGGGTCCACATCCTCAGTAGAAACAGTGACTGATAAAGAGGTGCATTCGAGGACCACTTTCAGTCAGCATCGACAGTAAAAGCACAGAAGTTTATAACCTCCTTCGACATGTACAGTCGGGTAATGCTATCATCAGGAGACAACTTAGCGAGGTATTGTTAGATATCACAAACAAAACGCGTTAAGCCCTTATCTCAAAAAACAACAACTAAAGGATGAGAAAGCGATGATTTTCTTATAAACACGGCATGTCAAGGAGAAACAGAGGTTAGAAAGAGAAAATTTCTGGACACCTTTTAAGCCGCATCAACATGGTAAACACCGATATGATATTTCCTGAAACACTTAAGCCAAACATCTTCTGGACCTCATTAAGCCCTCTTTACCAGGGGAATTAGATATGCTGAAAATGAGATGATTTCGATGAACTCGTCATAGCCAGATTGCCAGCAGAATTAGGGATGTTGAACGTTAGAATATTTAGTTGTACTCGCGGAGATCGTAATACTAGCGGAAACAAAGATGCTGAGAATGAGATGATTTTAATTCATTACGTATGCCCGCATCACTATCAGAATGCGATGCTTTCGTTGACCTCGTTGAGGCAGTATCGTCAGTAGAAACCGAGATGCTGAGAGTTGAAGTCTTTGAGGCTGCGCAGATAACATGAAAATGCTGATATTGAATTGATTTCGGTGAACTTTTTATCCCTGCATCGCAAACAGAAACAGAGACGCTGAGTGAACTTGTTAAACACGCTTCACCAAAAGAAACAGCGAGGCAGAAACACAGACGTTAGGAGTGAGATGATTTCGATGAGTGCGTTACGTCTACATCGCCAACAGAAACACAGACGTTAGGAGTGAGATGATTTCGATAAGTGTGTTACGTCTACATCGCCAACAGAAACACAGACGTTAGGAGTGAGATGATTTCGATAAGTGTGTTACGTCTACATCGCCAACAGAAACACAGACGTTAGGAGTGAGATGATTTCGATGATTGTGTTACGCCTACATCGCCACAGAAACACAGACTTAGGTGAGTGATTTCGATAAGTGTGTTACCTACATCGCCAACAGAAACACAGACGTTAGGAGTGAGATGATTTCGATAAGTGTGTTACGCTACATCGCCAACAGAAACACAGACGTTTAGGAGTGAGATGATTTCGATAAGTGTGTTACGCCTACATCGCCAACAGAAACACAGACGTTAGGAGTGAGATGATTTCGATAAGTGTGTTACGCCTACATCGCCAACAGAAACACAGACGTTAGGAGTGAGATGATTTCGATAAGTGTGTTACGCCTACATCGCCAAACAGAAACACAGACGTTAGGAGTGAGATGATTTCGATAAGTGTGTTACGCCTACATCGCCAACAGAAACACAGACGTTAGGAGTGAGATGATTTCGATAAGTGTGTTACGCCTACATCGCCAACAGAAACACAGACGTTAGGAGTGAGATGATTTCGATAAGTGTGTTACGCCCTACATCGCCA
The DNA here is from genome assembly GCF_041381155.1 of Argopecten irradians. Taxonomy (NCBI): domain Eukaryota; kingdom Metazoa; phylum Mollusca; class Bivalvia; order Pectinida; family Pectinidae; genus Argopecten; species Argopecten irradians. The sequence continues at coordinate 34,634,955 of NC_091148.1, forward strand.
ACAGAAACACAGACGTTAGGAGTGAGATGATTTCGATAAGTGTGTTACGCCTATACATCGCCAACAGAAACACAGACGTTAGGAGTGAGATGATTTCGATAAGTGTGTTACGCCTATACATCGCCAACAGAAACACAGACGTTAGGAGTGAGATGATTTCGATAAGTGTGTTACGCCTATACATCGCCAACAGAAACACAGACGTTAGGAGTGAGATGATTTCGATAAGTGTGTTACGCCTACATCGCCAACAGAAACACAGACGTTAGGAGTGAGATGATTTCGATAAGTGTGTTACGCCTACATCGCCAACAGAAACACAGACGTTAGGAGTGAGATGATTTCGATAAGTGTGTTTACATCGAAACACAGACGTTGGAGTGAATGATCGATAAGTGTGTTACGCCTACATCGCCAACAGAAACACAGACGTTAGGAGTGAGATGATTTCGATAAGTGTGTTACGCCTACATCGCCAACAGAAACACAGACGTTGAGTGAGATGATTTCGATAAGTGTGTTACGCCTACATCGCCAACAGAAACACAGACGTTAGGAGTGAGATGATTTCGATAAGTGTGTTACGCCTACATCGCCAACAGAAACACAGACGTTAGGAGTGAGATGATGTCGATAAGTGTGTTACGCCTACATCGCCAACAGAAAACACAGACGTTAGGAGTGAGATGATTTCGATAAGTGTGTTACGCCTACATCGCCAACAGAAACACAGACGTTAGGAGTGAGATGATTTCGATAAGTGTGTTACGCCTACATCGCCAACAGAAACACAGACGTTAGGAGTGAGATGATTTCGATAAGTGTGTTACGCCTACATCGCCAACAGAAACACAGACGTTAGGAGTGAGATGATTTCGATAAGTGTGTTACGCCTACATCGCCAACAGAAACACAGACGTTAGGAGTGAGATGATTTCGATAAGTGTGTTACGACTACATCGCCAACAGAAACACAGACGTTAGGAGTGAGATGATTTCGATAAGTGTGTTACGCCTACATCGCCAACAGAAACACAGACGTTAGGAGTGAGATGATTTCGATAAGTGTGTTACGCCTACATCGCCAACAGAAACACAGACGTTAGGAGTGAGATGATTTCGATAAGTGTGTTACGCCTACATCGCCAACAGAAACACAGACGTTAGGAGTGAGATGATTTCGATAAGTGTGTTACGCCTACATCGCCAACAGAAACACAGACGTTAGGAGTGAGATGATTTCGATAAGTGTGTTACGCCTACATCGCCAACAGAAACACAGACGTTAGGAGTGAGATGATGTCGATAAGTGTGTTACGCCTACATCGCCAACAGAAACACAGACGTTAGGAGTGAGATGATTTCGATAAGTGTGTTACGCCTACATCGCCAACAGAAACACAGACGTTAGGAGTGAGATGATTTCGATAAGTGTGTTACGCCTACATCGCCAACAGAAACACAGACGTTAGGAGTGAGATGATTTCGATAAGTGTGTTACGCCTACATCGCCAACAGAAAACACAGACGTTAGGAGTGAGATGATTTCGATAAGTGTGTTACGCCTACATCGCCAACAGAAACACAGACGTTAGGAGTGAGATGATTTCGATAAGTGTGTGTTACGCCTACATCGCCAACAGAAACACAGACGTTAGGAGTGAGATGATTTCGATAAGTGTGTTACGCCTACATCGCCAACAGAAACACAGACGTTAGGAGTGAGATGATTTCGATAAGTGTGTTACGCCTACATCGCCAACAGAAACACAGACGTTAGGAGTGAGATGATTTCGATAAGTGTGTTACGCCTACATCGCCAACAGAAACACAGACGTTAGGAGTGAGATGATGTCGATAAGTGTGTTACGCCTACATCGCCAACAGAAACACAGACGTTAGGAGTGAGATGATTTCGATAAGTGTGTTACGTCTACATCGCCAACAGAAACACAGACGTTAGGAGTGAGATGATTTCGATAAGTGTGTTACGCCTACATCGCCAACAGAAACACAGACGTTAGGAGTGAGATGATTTCGATAAGTGTGTTACGCCTACATCGCCAACAGAAACACAGACGTTAGGAGTGAGATGATTTCGATAAGTGTGTTACGCCTACATCGCCAACAGAAACACAGACGTTAGGAGTGAGATGATTTCGATAAGTGTGTTACGCCTACATCGCCAACAGAAACACAGACGTTAGGAGTGAGATGATTTCGATAAGTGTGTTACGCCTACATCGCCAACAGAAACACAGACGTTAGGAGTGAGATGATTTCGATAAGTGTGTTACGCCTACATCGCCAACAGAAACACAGACGTTAGGAGTGAGATGATTTCGATAAGTGTGTTACGCCTACATCGCCAACAGAAACACAGACGTTAGGAGTGAGATGATTTCGATAAGTGTGTTACGCCTACATCGCCAACAGAAACACAGACGTTAGGAGTGAGATGATTTCGATAAGTGTGTTACGCCTACATCGCCAACAGAAACACAGACGTTAGGATAATGAAATGATTTCGATAAGAATGTTACGCCTACATCGCCAACAGAAACACAGACGTTAGGAGTGAGATGATTTCGATAAGTGTGTTACGCCTACATCGCCAACAGAAACACAGACGTTAGGAGTGAGATGATTTCGATAAGTGTGTTACGCCTACATCGCCAACAGAAACACAGACGTTAGGAGTGAGATGATTTCGATAAGTGTGTTACGCCTACATCGCCAACAGAAACACAGACGTTAGGAGTGAGATGATTTCGATGAGTGTGTTACGCCTACATCGCCAACAGAAACACAGACGTTAGGAGTGAGATGATTTCGATGAGTGTGTTACGCCTACATCGCCAACAGAAACACAGACGTTAGGAGTGAGATGATTTCGATAAGTGTGTTACGCCTACATCGCCAACAGAAACACAGACGTTAGGAGTGAGATGATTTCGATAAGTGTGTTACGCCTACATCGCCAACAGAAACACAGACGTTAGGAGTGAGATGATTTCGATAAGTGTGTTACGCCTACATCGCCAACAGAAACACAGACGTTAGGAGTGAGATGATTTCGATAAGTGTGTTACGCCTACATCGCCAACAGAAACACAGACGTTAGGAGTGAGATGATTTCGATAAGTGTGTTACGCCTACATCGCCAACAGAAACACAGACGTTAGGAGTGAGATGATTTCGATAAGTGTGTTACGCCTACATCGCCAACAGAAACACAGACGTTAGGAGTGAGATGATTTCGATAAGTGTGTTACGCCTACATCGCCAACAGAAACACAGACGTTAGGAGTGAGATGATTTCGATAAGTGTGTTACGCCTACATCGCCAACAGAAACACAGACGTTAGGAGTGAGATGATTTCGATAAAGTGTGTTACGCCTACATCGCCAACAGAAACACAGACGTTAGGAGTGAGATGATTTCGATAAGTGTGTTACGCCTACATCGCCAACAGAAACACAGACGTTAGGAGTGAGATGATTTCGATAAGTGTGTTACGCCTACATCGCCAACAGAAACACAGACGTTAGGAGTGAGATGATTTCGATAAGTGTGTTACGTCTACATCGCCAACAGAAACACAGACGTTAGGAGTGAGATGATTTCGATAAGTGTGTTACGTCTACATCGCCAACAGAAACACAGACGTTAGGAGTGAGATGATTTCGATAAGTGTGTTACGCCTACATCGCCAACAGAACACAGACGTTAGGAGTGAGATGATTTCGATAAGTGTGTTACGCCTACATCGCCAACAGAAACACAGACGTTAGGAGTGAGATGATTTCGATAAGTGTGTTACGCCTACATCGCCAACAGAAACACAGACGTTAGGAGTGAGATGATTTCGATAAGTGTGTTACGCCTACATCGCCAACAGAAACACAGACGTTAGGAGTGAGATGATTTCGATAAGTGTGTTACGTTTACATCGCCAACAGAAACACAGACGTTAGGAGTGAGATGATTTCGATAAGTGTGTTACGTCTACATCGCCAACAGAAACACAGACGTTAGGAGTGAGATGATTTCGATAAGTTTGTTACGCCTACATCGCCAACAGAAACACAGACGTTAGGAGTGAGATGATTTCGATAAGTGTGTTACGCCTACATCGCCAACAGAAACACAGACGTTAGGAGTGAGATGATTTCGATAAGTGTGTTACGCCTACATCGCCAACAGAAACACAGACGTTAGGAGTGAGATGATTTCGATAAGTGTGTTACGCCTACATCGCCAACAGAAACACAGACGTTAGGAGTGAGATGATTTCGATAAGTGTGTTACGCCTACATCGCCAACAGAAACACAGACGTTAGGAGTGAGATGATTTCGATAAGTGTGTTACGCCTACATCGCCAACAGAAACACAGACGTTAGGAGTGAGATGATTTCGATAAGTGTGTTACGCCTACATCGCCAACAGAAACACAGACGTTAGGAGTGAGATGATTTCGATAAGTGTGTTACGCCTACATCGCCAACAGAAACACAGACGTTAGGAGTGAGATGATTTCGATAAGTGTGTTACGCCTACATCGCCAACAGAAACACAGACGTTAGGAGTGAGATGATTTCGATAAGTGTGTTACGCCTACATCGCCAACAGAAACACAGACGTTAGGAGTGAGATGATTTCGATAAGTGTGTTACGCCTACATCGCCAACAGAAACACAGACGTTAGGAGATGAGATGATTTCGATAAGTGTGTTACGCCTACATCGCCAACAGAAACACAGACGTTAGGAGTGAGATGATTTCGATAAGAATGTTACGCCTACATCGCCAACAGAAACACAGACGTTAGGAGTGAGATGATTTCGATAAGTGTGTTACGCCTACATCGCCAACAGAAACACAGACGTTAGGAGTGAGATGATTTCGATAAGTGTGTTACGCCTACATCGCCAACAGAAACACAGACGTTAGGAGTGAGATGATTTCGATAAGTGTGTTACGCCTACATCGCCAACAGAAACACAGACGTTAGGAGTGAGATGATTTCGATAAGTGTGTTACGCCTACATCGCCAACAGAAACACAGACGTTAGGAGTGAGATGATTTCGATAAGTGTGTTACGCCTACATCGCCAACAGAAACACAGACGTTAGGAGTGAGATGATTTCGATAAGTGTGTTACGCCTACATCGCCAACAGAAACACAGACGTTAGGAGTGAGATGATTTCGATAAGTGTGTTACGCCTACATCGCCAACAGAAACACAGACGTTAGGAGTGAGATGATTTCGATAAGTGTGTTACGCCTACATCGCCAACAGAAACACAGACGTTAGGAGTGAGATGATTTCGATAAGTGTGTTACGCCTACATCGCCAACAGAAACACAGACGTTAGGAGTGAGATGATTTCGATAAGTGTGTTACGTCTACATCGCCAACAGAAACACAGACGTTAGGAGTGAGATGATTTCGATAAGTGTGTTACGCCTACATCGCCAACAGAAACACAGACGTTAGGAGAGTGAGATGATTTCGATAAGTGTGTTACGCCTACATCGCCAACAGAAACACAGACGTTAGGAGTGAGATGATTTCGATAAGTGTGTTACGCCTACATCGCCAACAGAAACACAGACGTTAGGAGTGAGATGATTTCGATAAGTGTGTTACGCCTACATCGCCAACAGAAACACAGACGTTAGGAGTGAGATGATTTCGATAAGTGTGTTACGCCTACATCGCCAACAGAAACACAGACGTTAGGAGTGAGATGATGTCGATAAGTGTGTTACGCCTACATCGCCAACAGAAACACAGACGTTAGGAGTGAGATGATTTCGATAAGTGTGTTACGCCTACATCGCCAACAGAAACACAGACGTTAGGAGTGAGATGATTTCGATAAGTGTGTTACGCCTACATCGCCAACAGAAACACAGACGTTAGGAGTGAGATGATTTCGATAAGTGTGTTACGCCTACATCGCCAACAGAAACACAGACGTTAGGAGTGAGATGATTTCGATAAGTGTGTTACGCCTACATCGCCAACAGAAACACAGACGTTAGGAGTGAGATGATTTCGATAAGTGTGTTACGCCTACATCGCCAACAGAAACACAGACGTTAGGAGTGAGATGATTTCGATAAGTGTGTTACGCCTACATCGCCTAATGAACATGATACAGAAGGTAATGAAATGTAATGTGGATACAATAAACATGTTATGAACATGCAATGTGGATACAGGAAATGGGTAAAGGAAACATGGACATGTAATTTCGATACAGGAAGTAGTGAACATGCAATGTGGATACAGGAAGTAATGAACATGCAATGTGGATACAGGAAGTAATGAACATGCAATGTGGATACAGGAAGTAATGAACATGCAATGTGGATACAGGAAGTAATGAACATGCAATGTGGATACAGGAAGTAATGAACATGCAATGTGGATACAGGAAGTAATGAACATGCAATGTGGATACAGGAAGTAATGAACATATAATGTGGATACAGGAAGTAATGGACATATAATGTGGATACAGGAAGTAGTGAACATATAATGTGGATACAGGAAGTAATGAACATGCAATGTGGATACAGGAAGTAATGAACATATAATGTGGATACAGGAAGTAATGAACATATAATGTGGATACAGGAAGTAAAATGAACATAATAATGTGGATACAGGAAGTAACGAACATGCAATGTGGATACAGGAAGTAATGAACATGCAATGTGGATACAGGAAGTAATGAACATGCAATGTGGATACAGGAAGTAATGAACATATAATGTGGATACAGGAAGTAATGAACATGCAATGTGGATACAGGAAGTAATGAACATGCAATGTGGATACAGGAAGTAATGAACATGCAATGTGGATACAGGAAGTAATGAACATATAATGTGGATACAGGAAGTAATGAACAAAAATGTGGATACAGGAAGTAATGAACATGTAATGTGGATACAGGAAGTAATGAACATGCAAATGTGGATACAGGAAGTAATGAACATGCAATGTGGATACAGGAAGTAATGAACATGTAATTGGATACAGGAAGTATGAAATGTATGTGGATACAGGAAGTAATGAACAGTGGATACAGGAAGTAATGAACATGTAATTTGGATACAGAAAGTAGTGAACATGTAATTTGGATACAGAAAGTAAGTGTGAACATGTAAAGTGGATACAGGAAGTAATGAACATGTAATGTGGATCCAGGAAGTAGTGAACATGTAATGTGGATACAGGAAGTAATGAACATGTAATGTGGATACAGGAAGTAATGAACATATAATGTGGATACAAGAAGTAGTGAACATGTAATGAGGATACAGAAAGTAATGAAATGTAATGTGGGTACAAGAAGTAGTGAACATGTAGTGTGGATACAGGAAGTAGTGAATATATAATGTGGATACAGGAAGTAATGAACATGTAATGTTGGTACAGGAAGTAGTGAACATGTAATGTGGATCCAGGCAGTAGTGAACATGTAAAGTGGATACAGGAAGTAATGAACATGTAATGTGGATACAGGAAGTAGTGAACATGTAATGTGGATACAGGAAGTAATGAACATGTAATGTGGATACAGGAAGTAGTGAACATATAATGTGGATACAGGAAGTAATGAACATGTAATGTGGGTACAAGAAGTAATGAACATGTAATGTGGATACTGGAAGTAATGAACATGTAATGTGGATACAGGAAGTAATGAACATGTAATGTGGATACAGGAAGTAATGAACATGTAATGTGGATACAGGAAGTAATGAACATGTAATGTGGATACAGGAAGTAATGAACATGTAATGTGGATACAGGAAGTAATGAACATGTAATGTGGATACAGGAAGTAATCAACATGTAATGTGGATACATGAAGTAATCAACATGTAATGTGGATACAGGAAGTAGTGAACATGTAATGTGGATACAGAAGTAATGAACATGTAATGTGGATACATAAAGTAATGAACATGTAATGTGGATACAGGAAGTAATGAACATGTAATGTGGATACAGGAAGTATGAACATGTAATGTGGATACAGGAAGTAATGAACATGTAATGTGGATACAGGAAGTAATGAACATGTAATGTGGATACAGGAAGTAATGAACATGTAATGTGGATACAGGAAGTAATGAACATGTAATGTGGATACAGGAAGTAATGAACATGTAATGTGGATACAGGAAGTAATGAACATGTAATGTGGATACAGGAAGTAATGAACATGTAATGTGGATACAGGAAGTAATGAACATGTAATGTGGTACAGGAAGTAATGAACATGTAATGTGGATACAGGAAGTAATGAACATGTAATGTGGATACAGGAAGTAATGAACATGTAATGTGGATACAGGAAGTAGTGAACATGTAATGTGGATACAGGAAGTAATGAACATGTAATGTGGATACAGGAAGTAATGAACATGTAATGTGGATACAGGAAGTAATGAACATGTAATGTGGATACAGGAAGTAATGAACATGTAATGTGGATACAGGAAGTAATGAACATGTAATGTGGATACAGGAAGTAATGAACATGTAATGTGGATACAGGAAGTAATGAACATGTAATGTGGATACAGGAAGTAATGAACATGTAATGTGGATACAGGAAGTAATGAACATGTAATGTGGATACAGGAAGTAATTGAACATGTAATGTGGATACAGGAAGTAGTGAACATGTAATGTGGATACAGGAAGTAATGAACATGTAATGTGGATACAGGAAGTAGTGAACATGTAATGTGGATACAGGAAGTAATGAACATGAATGTGGATACAGGAAGTAATGAACATGTAATGTGGATACAGGAAGTAATGAACATGTAATGTGGATACAGGAAGTAATGAACATGTAATGTGGATACAGGAAGTAATGAACATGTAATGTGGATACAGGAAGTAATGAACATGTAATGTAATACAAGAAGTAATGAACATGTAATGTGGATACAGGAAGTAATGAACATGTAATGTGGATACAGGAAGTAATGAACATGTAATGTGGATACAGGAAGTAATGAACATGTAATGTGGATACAGGAAGTAATGAACATGTAATGTGGATACAGGAAGTAATGAACATGTAATGTGGATACAGGAAGTAATGAACATGTAATGTGGATACAGGAAGTAATGAACATGTAATGTGGATACAGGAAGTAATGAACATGTAATGTGGATACAGGAAGTAATGAACATGTAATGTGGATACAGGAAGTAATGAACATGTAATGTGGATACTGGAAGTAATGAACATGTAATGTGGATACAGGAAGTAATGAACATGTAATGTGGATACAGGAAGTAATGAACATGTAATGTGGATACAGGAAGTAATGAACATGTAATGTGGATACAGGAAGTAATGAACATGTAATGTGGATACAGGAAGTAATGAACATGTAATGTGGATACAGGAAGTAATGAACATGTAATGTGGATACAGAAGAAGTAATGAACATGTAATGTGGATACAGGAAGTAATGAACATGTAATGTGGAATACAGGAAGTAATGAACATGTAATGTTGGTACAGGAAGTAATGAACATGTAATGTGGATACAGGAAGTAAGAACATTAATGTGGATACAGGAAGTAATGAACATGTAATGTGGATACAGGAAGTAATGAACATGTAATGTTGGTACAGGAAGTAATGAACATGTAATGTGGATACAGGAAGTAGGGAACATGTAATGTGGATACAGGAAGTAGTGAACATGTAATGTGGATACAGGAAGTAATGAACATGTAATGTGGATACAGGAAGTAGGGAACATGTAATGTGGATACAGGAAGTAGTGAACATGTAATGTGGATACAGGAAGTAATGATCATGTAATGTGGGTACAGGAAGTAATGAACATGTAATGTGGATACAGGAAGTAATGAACATGTAATGTTGGAACAGGAAGTTATGAACATGTAATGTGGATACAGGAAGCAATGAACATGTAATGTGGATACAGGAAGTAGTGAACATGTAATGAGGATACAGGAAGTATTGAAACATGTAATGTGGATACAGGAAATAGTGAACATGTATTGTGGATACATGAAGTAATGAACATGTAATGTGGATACAGGAAGTAATGAACATGTAATGTGGATACAGGAAGTAATGAACATGTAATGTGGATACAGGGAGTAGTGAACATGTAATATGGATACAGGAAGTAATGAACATGTAATGTGGATACAGGAAGTAATGAACATGCAATGTGGATACAGGAAGTAATGAACATGTAATGTGGATACAGAAAGTAATGAACATGTAATGTGGATATAGTAAGTAATGAACATGTAATGTGGATACTGGAAGTAATGAACATGTAATGTGGATACAGGAAGTAATGAACATGTAATGTGGATACAGGAAGTAATGAACATGTAATGTGGATACAGGAAGTAATGAACATGTAATGTGGATACAGGAAGTAATGAACATGTAATGTTGGTACAGGAAGTAATGAACATGTAATGTGGATACAGGAAGTAATGAACATGTAATGTGGATACAGGAAGTAATGAACATGTAATGTGGATACAGGAAGTAATGAACATGTAATGTTGGTACAGGAAGTAATGAACATGTAATGTGGATACAGGAAGTAATGAACATGTAATGTGGATACAGGAAGTAGTGAACATGTAATGTGGATACAGGAAGTAATGAACATGTAATGTGGATACAGGAAGTAGTGAACATGTAATGTGGATACAGGAAGTAATGAACATGTAATGTGGATACAGGAAGTAATGAACATGTAATGTGGATACAGGAAGTAATGAACATGTAATGTGGATACAGGAAGTAATGAACATGTAATGTGGATACAGGAAGTAATGAACATGTAATGTGGATACAGGAAGTAATGAACATGTAATGTGGATACAGGAAGTAATGAACATGTAATGTGGATACAGGAAGTAATGAACATGTAATGTGGATACAGGAAGTAATGAACATGTAATGTGGATACATAAAGTAATGAACATGTAATGTGGATACAGGAAGTAGTAAACATGTAATGAGGATACAGGAAGTAATGAATATGTAATGTGGATACAGAAAGTAATGAACATGTAATGTGGATACAGGAAGTAATCAACATGTAATGTGGATACAGGAAGTAATGAACATGTAATGTGGATACAGGAAGTAATGAACATGTAATGTGGATACAGGAAGTAATGAACATGTAATGTGGATACAGGAAGTAATGAACCTGTAATGTGAATACAGGAAGTAATGAACATGTAATGTTGGTACAGGAAGTAATGAACATGTAATGTGGATACAGGAAGTAACGAACATGTAATGTGGATACAGGAAGTAATGAACATGTAATGTGGATACAGGAAGTAATGAACATGTAATGTTGGTACAGGAAGTAATGAACATGTAATGTGGATACAGGAAGTAGTGAACATGTAATGTGGATACAGGAAGTAGTGAACATGTAATGTGGATACAGGAAGTAATGAACATGTAATGTGGATACAGGAAGTAGTGAACATGTAATGTGGATACAGGAAGTAGTGAACATGTAATGTGGATACAGGAAGTAATGAACATGTAATGTGGATACAGGAAGTAGTGAACATGTAATGTGGATACAGGAAGTAATGAACATGTAATGTTGGTACAGGAAGTTATGAACATGTAATGTGGATACAGGAAGCTATGAAAATGTAATGTGGATACAGGAAGTAGTGAACATGTAATGCGGATACAGGAAGTATTGAACATGTAATGTGGATACAGGAAGTAGTGAACATGTAATGTGGATACAGGAAGTAATGAACATGTAATGTGGATACAGGAAGTAATGAACATGTAATGTGGATACAGGAAGTAATGAACATGTAATGTGGATACAGGGAGTAGTGAACATGTAATGTGGATACAGGAAGTAATGAACATGTAATGTGGATACAGGAAGTAATGAACATGCAATGTGGATACAGGAAGTAATGAACATGTAATGTGGATACAGAAAGTAATGAACATGTAATGTGGATATAGTAAGTAATGAACATGTAATGTGGATACAGGAAGTAATGAACATGTAATGTGGATACAGGAAGTAATGAACATGTAATGTGGATACAGGAAGTAATGAACATGTAATGTGGATACAGGAAGTAATGAACATGTAATGTGGATACAGGAAGTAATGAACATGTAATGTTGGTACAGGAAGTAATGAACATGTAATGTGGATACAGGAAGTAATGAACATGTAATGTGGATACAGGAAGTAATGAACATGTAATGTGGATACAGGAAGTAATGAACATGTAATGTTGGTACAGGAAGTAATGAACATGTAATGTGGATACAGGAAGTAATGAACATGTAATGTGGATACAGGAAGTAGTGAACATGTAATGTGGATACAGGAAGTAGTGAACATATAATGTGGATACAGGAAGTAGTGAACATGTAATGTGGATACAGGAAGTAGTGAACATGTAATGTGGATACAGGAAGTAATGAACATGTAATGTGGATACAGGAAGTAGTGAACATGTAATGTGGATACAGGAAGTAATGAACATGTAATGTTGGTACAGGAAGTTATGAACATGTAATGTGGATACAGGAAGCTATGAAAATGTAATGTGGATACAGGAAGTAGTGAACATGTAATGAGGATACAGGAAGTATTGAACATGTAATGGGAATACAGGAAGTAGTGAACATGTAATGTGGATACAGGAAGTAGTGAACATGTAATGTGGATACAGGAAGTAATGAACATGTAATGTGGATACAGGAAGTAGTGAACATGTAATGTGGATACAGGAAGTATTGAACATGTAATGGGAATACAGGAAGTAATGAACATGTAATGGGAATACAGGAAATAATGACATGTACATGCATTGGCACGGGAATGCTGAGGTACATATGATAGCAGTAGACAGGTAGGTGCATGTGTATTGTCAGCGGGCTAATATCCTCGATAGTTTGGTCCTATGATGTACATTAGATAACGGTACAGTGTTGTTGACTGTGGGTTTGAATTTGGGCGTCATTGTCTGTAATATATAAAGGAAGTATCTGCAGGCCAGTGATTGATCAGTTTTTTCTGCTGAACTGTCTTCAGTTTTACTTTGAGATAGTTCAGAGGTGATTATAACGATCTATCTATTAATAAAGTACCTCTTAGATGATTTTAGGCCACTATTGGTAGCGACATAAGAATTTAGGAAAAAATAATTGAAATATGTTAAATAATTCAAAAGGCCCCAGAAGCCTGTTATATGGCCACACTACAGATGTTACCTAGAAACGCATACCAGGATTCCCCTTAAAGAACCCCAAAACGGTAACAATATAGTGTTTTATGTCGTTAATTTATCGAACTTTTGTGTGAAAGCTTTAATCATATCCTTTGTTTATAAGTGTGATCTTCCAACTCTCAGATTTAATGTATCTACAACAGTAAAAAATCAGTAAAATGGAGGACATTATGTATCAAGGTCTATGTTTAGTAACGTTACACAATGATGGAGTAAGTCTGATGTAAATTAATGATAAAAAACCACGAATCTCACGTAAATAACATCAATCAATATCTTGTTACACACTGATATGATTCCAAATTGATTTATTCAGTGATATCTACATTCTGCCACAGAGACTCCCATAACTGTAACGATAAATGGGTGAATAATTGCAGCCTAGTTTTGGTGTAGTAATACCTATATACATGAATGAGGGGTCCTGTTTACTGACACCAAGTGAGTCCGCGCGGGGAAAATGACATTGTAATTAAATGAACCAGTTTAGTTATGAAATGAAAAAAATCTTTTAAATGTCTGCAAATTTTGCTAATCACTGTTTGGCCGTAAAACGGCCCAAAATGATACCCCTCCTTTCTTGTACAGTTAAAATTATATAATACATGAAAAGATAACTCTTAGTTGATTGCTAAAATGTCTTAACAATAAAACAAAGCTAAATTACAACATGGCAAAGTAAAAAGACTCGCATGTTCGCTTTTTTAAAGTCGAATTCGGTCCTTGTACATTCTATAGATACTAGTAAACATGACGGCATGGATATTGGGCTACAGAAATATGGCGAACCCTGAAATGTACATTGTTTTCGAATATTTTGTGAAAATTTACAAACTAAACAACAATTTACGAATCAACACCAATACCTTATGTTAGTCCCGATGCATAAACACTTTTTTATCAACATAGTTGTAGTGTTCTTGAATTGGTAATTCTAATTGAAATAATGATTACTCAATATCTAAGTAACGATTTCTCCCTATACCGGATGTTGATGTGATATGTTGTATTGACATGCGCAGTGTTAATAAAAGAAGCATGTGGTCATGAATGACACCTGGTCATAGTTATTTCTGTCCGTAGAGAAGAATATCTACAATAGTTATGTTCAAGCACCCCTAAGAAGTCATATATAGGCATACACAATACCACTAGTGTAAACAGGGTCTATGACTTAATTTCATTGTAGCTTAAACAGATGAAACTAATCAATTGTTTTAGACAAGAGATGTCGTGTTTATATCCGAATTCCCTGTAGATTGTGAGATTCCGTGTCCAGTCTCAAATTATACCAAAATATTTCTGAATATCTCTATTATTCTTTTGCCATCTCTTTCCAGGGTTTGCAACTAGACTCATCTGGTAAAACCGAAAGAATCAGATGTTGACGAAAGCATGTTGTTGTCCGCCATGTTGAATTGCTCTTGTACCATTGGACAAGTTGGTTCTTCCGAAAAGTTCCGCTAAACGCAGTGCATTGTAGGTTGATGTAGTATTGTCTTTTACTGACAAGTTACACTATATGTTCACAGATTTATTTCAATCACTTATTTTATATTCATGTTGTTTTGATCAGTTAAGTACAAATTAGGGTACACCTATATTTCAGTGATTAATATTTTGATTTGTTTTAATGTATAATCAAGATTTATCACATTATACCATTGTAGAAGAACAGAGAAAATACACATGATTCTGTCGAATGTCTTAACCAGGACGCAAACCTTGGTCTCCAGTGTAAAAGATGCGGCTCTTCTGACTGAGTTAAAGAAGCGTGCCTGCTCCGTCAGCGGAGTGACTGAAACCGTATTTAACACTATGTACCATCGCTCCTTTTACACATTTATATACTAAAAAGAAAGTATCTTATAATCCTATCACAAAGTAATCATTTGTTCTTTTGTAGATACAAAGATGGAAAGTGAAGAGGATAGAGAAGCAGGTTTGACTTTCAGTCACGTGTTGGATTGTTTTGGGTTCAACAGTAACAGACAGATAAAGCTTCAACTCAAATTGTTTCATAAATATATTTGTATCAATGGTTTATTCAGAGATGAGGAAACAGAAAATGATGAATTTAATTTACTAGGAAGTTTTGCAGATGGACTGTCAGCATTTTCAATATATAATGGAACCACATGTGATTTAGACATAATGGATGTTTGTAGAGCGTTTGTAGTTGTAGAGGACAATGACGTTTTATAACGGTGAAAATAAATTTCCTCTCCAGATGAAGCTATGCGAAACAAACTCCGGATATGTCAGACTGAAGGTTATAAATGAAGAACGTTTTATGTCATCCCCATTAATTTTACAGAATGTGTTTGTAAACGATAACAGAGAGTACTATCTAGCAAATTTAATCACAGCTACTGTGAGGAATGGTTACATGACATGTTTATCTGATGAACTGATTATACCTGGAGTATTGACGGACTGTATAATAACTGGTCCGTCGATTGCTTACGTCACTACTGGAGGCTTTAACCCCGGGACATTTGCAATAGATAAAATAGATACTGTTATATCCATTCCTTGTGCCAAATGGCCCACTGTGGCAGAGGAGTGGATCTACAGAAAGCGCGACCACAACTGGCCTCCCTCGGATTTCATATCAGAGCATGTAAAGCGTGGATGTTACGTGGTCCCGGTCGGGTGTAAAGAATGTTCACGTCAACATCTTGATTGGAGATTGTCCTTCGTTCTTGTAGAACAGGCGTTGGTTTTGGATTTCAATCCAACTCAGTTTCAATGTCTGCTGCTGCTGAAACAACTTAAAAAGTTCAATCTAGAGACAGAAATAGGAGACATAATATCCTCCTATATCCTAAAGACGGTTGTTTTCTGGGTAATAGAGGAATCACCCCCCGCCCTCTGGGTCCCTCATCGACTCCTCACAGTAGTACATCTGTGTCTAGATAGAGTAATCGAATGTGTGCAAAGCGATTTCTGCCCCAATTATTTCATACGTACCTGCAATCTCCTTGCAAAAAGATACAACGAAATAGAAAAACAAAGTGTTCTCCGAATATGTCGGTCGGTTAGAACAAACACGAGTGGGTTATTGCGGAAATCACCACCATTCAAAGAGATTATCCAAACTTTAAGTAAAGATATGTTATCAGTAATTTCTGTTTTGCGTAACAGTATAATAGACACCCAAGCACAGAGATTTCCATCACTGCTGGCTTGGAGGTTTAAAATCGGATTAGGAGATTCCTTGAGAAGTATTTTATCGTGTCAGGAAAGCTTACAAACAGCAATAGAACATTGTTGTAAAGGTCCAGAGAAACTTAGAAGAGCTTGTAGGATGAAAGATGTCCCTATGGAAGAAGTCGCCGACGCGTGTACTGAAATGGAGCTTATACGAAGACGACTTCTGTGGACCAAAGACATTTTAAATGAGGAAAGAAAGGCAAACATTATGTGTATCGAGGTATCACAGAGCAGACTAAGAGAAACTGATGCTTTAATGGAAAATATTACTATTTGTCATATGAATGTAGTCGCAGGAAATTTTCATTTATGCAGCGATATGATTAAATCGATAATTTCTACTGCGAAAACGTTGCCCAACTTTCGAGTGCATTTTCCTCCTGCTAATTGTTTTCTTGATGGACAAAATTTCGCTGGCATCATGGAGGGTATGATCAGCTCCAGTGTTTTTTTCTGCTAGACGAATCTATTTTCAATATGACGTATTTACCAGACATTGTTTTCTTAAAATTTGAAATAGACATTCTTCCTGCTCCCTTACAGAATGAAATGTACTCCCCCGAACTACAGAGTGAACACTTGAAGTCCTCTTCAAGTACACAACTGACGTTGACTGTAGATCCTGTCGTGTACGCATGCTTCCTCAATTTCTGGTGTTGTATGAAGCTAGAACGAAACATAGAAATGTTGAAGGCACGTGACGACATGGTGTGGTGCTGTGGTCTCCCAGACATCACAAACAAGGCTGTGGCATTCAACCTGCTGGGGTACTGCCACAAACAGCTGGAGGAATATGATGCGGCGTTCAAGGCGTTTTGTACGGCATGGAAACAGACTCCCCGGAGTAAGGCCACTCTTGTACACATTGTCGCATTAGGCAATTGTGTTGTTCAGAAGACTGACACAAACTCATCATAAGGTACGGAGCATTGATAGACTATACTGCAAGCTGCTTAACATCAATAGATTACGATGTGTATACCAGTGTACGTACCAGATGATTATCCCTTTCTACCTGACATTCTGAAATTTTCGATGACTGACTGGTATGGGCCGACTAACTCTGGTCCTGAGATCTGAGGTAGACATTCTGACATTGAGATGACTGACTGGTATGGACCGACTTACTCTGGTCCTGAGATCTGAGATAGACATTCGGACATTGAGATGGCTGACTGGTATGGACCGACTTACTCTGGTCCCGACCATACATATTTTGTATAATGTGATGTAACTACAGTGATATGATACCATACATATTTTGTATGATGTGATGTAACTATCAGTGATATGATACCATACATATTTTGTATGATGTGATGTATGTAAAACTACAGTGATATGATACCATACATATTTTGTATGATGTGATGTAACTACAGTGATATGATACCATACATATTTTGTATTATGTGATATGATACCATACATATTTTGTATGATGTGATGTAACTACAGTGATATGATACCATACATATTTTGTATGATGTGATGTAACTACAGTGATATGATACCATACATATTTTGTATGATGTGATGTAACTACAGTGATATGATACCATACATATTTTGTATGATGTGATGTAACTACAGTGATATGATACCATACATATTTTGTATGATGTGATGTAACTACAGTGATATGATACCATACATATTTTGTATGATGTGATGTAACTACAGTGATATGATACCATACATATTTTGTATGATGTGATGTAACTACAGTGATATGATACCATACATATTTTGTATGATGTGATGTAACTACAGTGATATGATACCATACATATTTTGTATGATGTGATGTAACTACAGTGATATGATACCATACATATATTTTGTATGATGTGATGTAACTACAGTGATATGATACCATACATATTTTGTATGATGTGATGTAACTACAGTGATATGATACCATACATATTTTGTATGATGTGATGTAACTACAGTGATATGATACCATACATATTTTGTATGATGTGATGTAACTACAGTGATATGATACCATACAATATTTTGTATGATGTGATGTAACTACAGTGATATGATACCATACATATTTTGTATGATGTGATGTAACTACAGTGATATGATACCATACATATTTTGTATGATGTGATGTAACTACAGTGATATGATACCATACATATTTTGTATATGATGTGATGTAACTACAGTGATATGATACCATACATATTTTGTATGATGTGATGTAACTACAGTGATATGATACCATACATATTTTGTATGATGTGATGTAACTACAGTGATATGATACCATACATATTTTGTATGATGTGATGTAACTACAGTGATATGATACCATACATATTTTGTATGATGTGATGTAACTACAGTGATATGATACCATACATATTTTGTATGATGTGATGTAACTACAGTGATATGATACCATACATATTTTGTATGATGTGATGTAACTACAGTGATATGATACCATACATATTTTGTATGATGATGTGATGTAACTACAGTGATATGATACCATACATATTTTGTATGATGTGATGTAACTACAGTGATATGATACCATACATATTTTGTATGATGTGATGTAACTACAGTGATATGATACCATACATATTTTGTATGATGTGATGTAACTACAGTGATATGATACCATACATATTTTTGTATGATGTGATGTAACTACAGTGATATGATACCATACATATTTTGTATGATGTGATGTAACTACAGTGATATGATACCATACATATTTTGTATGATGTGATGTAACTACAGTGATATGATACCATACATATTTTGTATGATGTGATGTAACTACAGTGATATGATACCATACATATTTTGTATGATGTGATGTAACTACAGTGATATGATACCATACATATTTTGTATGATGTGATGTAACTACAGTGATATGATACCATACATATTTTGTATGATGTGATGTAACTACAGTGATATGATACCATACATATTTTGTATGATGTGATGTAACTACAGTGATATGATACCATACATATTTTGTATGATGTGATGTAACTACAGTGATATGATACCATACATATTTTGTATGATGTGATGTAACTACAGTGATATGATACCATACATATTTTGTATGATGTGATGTAACTACAGTGATATGATACCATACATATTTTGTATGATGTGATGTAACTACAGTGATATGATACCATACATATTTTGTATGATGTGATGTAACTACAGTGATATGATACCATACATATTTTGTATGATGTGATGTAACTACAGTGATATGATACCATACATATTTTGTATGATGTGATGTAACTACAGTGATATGATACATACATATTTGTATGATGATGTAACTACAGTGATATGATACATACATATTTTGTATGATGTGATGTAACTACAGTGATATGATACCATACATATTTTGTATGATGTGATGTAACTACAGTGATATGATACCATACATATTTTGTATGATGTGATGTAACTACAGTGATATGATACCATACATATTTTGTATGATGTGATGTAACTACAGTGATATGATACCATACATATTTTGTATGATGTGATGTAACTACAGTGATATGATACCATACATATTTTGTATGATGTGATGTAACTACAGTGATATATGATACCATACATATTTTGTATGATGTGATGTAACTACAGTGATATGATATCATACATATTTTGTATATGATGTGATGTAACTACAGTGATATGATACCATACATATTTTGTATGATGTGATGTAACTACAGTGATATGATACCATACATATTTTGTATGATGTGATGTAACTACAGTGATATGATACCATACATATTTTGTATGATGTGATGTAACTACAGTGATATGATACCATACATATTTTGTATGATGTGATGTAACTACAGTGATATGATACCATACATATTTTGTATGATGTGATGTAACTACAGTGATATGATACCATACATATTTTGTATGATATGATGTAACTACAGTGATATGATACCATACATATTTTGTATGATGTGATGTAACTACAGTGATATGATACCATACATATTTTGTATGATGTGATGTAACTACAGTGATATGATACCATACATATTTTGTATGATGTGATGTAACTACAGTGATATGATACCATACATATTTTGTATGATGTGATGTAACTACAGTGATATGATACCATACATATTTTGTATGATGTGATGTAAACTACAGTGATATGATACCATACATATTTTGTATGATGTGATGTAACTACAGTGATATGATACCATACATATTTTGTATGATGTGATGTAACTACAGTGATATGATACCATACATATTTTGTATGATGTGATGTAACTACAGTGATATGATACCATACATATTTTGTATGATGTGATGTAACTACAGTGATATGATACCATACATATTTTGTATTATGTGATATGATACCATACATATTTTGTATGATGTGATGTAACTACAGTGATATGATACCATACATATTTTGTATGATGTGATGTAACTACAGTGATATGATACCATACATATTTTGTATGATGTGATGTAACTACAGTGATATGATACCATACATATTTTGTATGATGTGATGTAACTACAGTGATATGATACCATACTATTTGTATGATGTGAGTGATGTGATATGATAACTACAGTGATGATGATACCATACATATATTTTGTATGATGTGATGTAACTACAGTGATATGATACCATACATATTTTGTATGATGTGATGTAACTACAGTGATATGATACCATACATATTTTGTATGATGTGATGTAACTACAGTGATATGATACCATACATATTTTGTATGATGTGATGTAACTACAGTGATATGATACCATACATATTTTGTATGATGTGATGTAACTACAGTGATATGATACCATACATATTTTGTATGATGTGATGTAACTACAGTGATATGATACCATACATATTTTGTATGATGTGATGTAACTACAGTGATATGATATCATACATATTTTGTATGATATGATGTAACTACAGTGATATGATACCATACATATTTTGTATGATGTGATGTAACTACAGTGATATGATACCATACATATTTTGTATGATGTGATGTAACTACAGTGATATGATACCATACATATTTTGTATGATGTGATGTAACTACAGTGATATGATACCATACATATTTTGTATGATTGATGTCTCAGTGATGTAACTACATATTTTGTATGATGTGATGTAACTACATGATATGATACATACATATTTTGTATGATGTGATGTAACTACAGTGATATGATACCATACATATTTTGTATGATGTGATGTAACTACAGTGATATGATACCATACATATTTTGTATGATGTGATGTAACTACAGTGATATGATACCATACATATTTTGTATGATGTGATGTAACTACAGTGATATGATACCATACATATTTTGTATGATGTGATGTAACTACAGTGATATGATACCATACATATTTTGTATGATGTGATGTAACTACAGTGATATGATACCATACATATTTTGTATGATGTGATGTAACTACAGTGATATGATACCATACATATTTTGTATGATGTGATGTAACTACAGTGATATGATACCATACATATTTTGTATATGATGTGATGTAACTACAGTGATATGATACCATACATATTTTGTATGATGTGATGTAACTACAGTGATATGATACCATACATATTTTGTATGATGTGATGTAACTACAGTGATATGATACCATACATATTTTGTATGATGTGATGTAACTACAGTGATATGATACCATACATATTTTGTATGATGTGATGTAACTACAGTGATATGATACCATACATATTTTGTGTATGATGTGATGTAACTACAGTGATATGATACCATACATATTTTGTATGATGTGATGTAACTACAGTGATATGATACCATACATATTTTGTATGATGTGATGTAACTACAGTGATATGATACCATACATATTTTGTATGATGTGATGTAACTACAGTGATATGATACCATACATATTTTGTATGATGTGATGTAACTACAGTGATATGATACCATACATATTTTGTATGATGTGATGTAACTACAGTGATATGATACCATACATATTTTGTATGATGTGATGTAACTACAGTGATATGATACCATACATATTTTGTATGATGTGATGTAACTACAGTGATATGATACCATACATATTTTGTATGTATGATGTGATGTAACTACAGTGATATGATACCATACATATTTTGTATGATGTGATGTAACTACAGTGATATGATACCATACATATTTTGTATGATATGATGTAACTACAGTGATATGATACCATACATATTTTGTATGATGTGATGTAACTACAGTGATATGATACCATACATATTTTGTATGATGTGATGTAACTACAGTGATATGATACCATACATATTTTGTATGATGTGATGTAACTACAGTGATATGATACCATACATATTTTGTATGATGTGATGTAAATGTAACTACAGTGATATGATACCATACTTATTTTGTATGATGTGATGTAACTACAGTGATATGATACCATACATATTTTGTATGATGTGATGTAACTACAGTGATATGATACCATACATATTTTGTATGATGTGATGTAACTACAGTGATATGATACCATACATATTTTGTATGATGTGATGTAACTACAGTGATATGATACCATACATATTTTGTATGATGTGATGTAACTACAGTGATATGATACCATACATATTTTGTATGATGTGATGTAACTACAGTGATATGATACCATACATATTTTGTATGATGTGATGTAACTACAGTGATATGATACCATACATATTTTGTATGATGTGATGTAACTACAGTGATATGATACCATACATATTTTGTATGATGTGATGTAACTACAGTGATATGATACCATACATATTTTGTATGATGTGATGTAACTACAGTGATATGATACCATACATATTTTGTATGATGTGATGTAACTACAGTGATATGATACCATACACATTTTGTATGATGTGATGTAACTACAGTGATATGATACCATACATATTTTGTATGATGTGATGTAACTACAGTGATATGATACCATACATATTTTGTATGATGTGATGTAACTACAGTGATATGATACCATACATATTTTGTATGATGTGATGTAACTACAGTGATATGATACCATACATATTTTGTATATGTGATGTAACTACAGTGATATGTACCATACATATTTTGTATGATTGATGTAACTACAGTGATATGATACCATACATATTTTGTATGATGTGATGTAACTACAGTGATATGATACCATACATATTTTGTATGATGTGATGTAACTACAGTGATATGATACCATACATATTTTGTATGATGTGATGTAACTACAGTGATATGATATCATACATATTTTGTATGATGTGATGTAACTACAGTGATATGATACCATACATATTTTGTATGATGTGATGTAACTACAGTGATATGATACCATACATATTTTGTATGATGTGATGTAACTACAGTGATATGATACCATACATATTTTGTATGATGTGATGTAACTACAGTGATATGATACCATACATATTTTGTATGATGTGATGTAACTACAGTGATATGATACCATACATATTTTGTATGATGTGATGTAACTACAGTGATATGATACCATACATATTTTGTATGATGTGATGTAACTACAGTGATATGATACCATACATATTTTGTATGATGTGATGTAACTACAGTGATATGATACCATACATATTTTGTATGATGTGATGTAACTACAGTGATATGATACCATATACATATTTTGTATGATGTGATGTAACTACAGTGATATGATACCATACATATTTTGTATGATGTGATGTAACTACAGTGATATGATACCATACATATTTTGTATGATGTGATGTAACTACAGTGATATGATACCATACATATTTTGTATGATGTGATGTAACTACAGTGATATGAATACATACATATTTTGTATGATGTGATGTAACTACAGTGATATGATACCATACATATTTTGTATGATGTGATGTAACTACAGTGATATGATACCATACATATTTTGTATGATGTGATGTAACTACAGTGATATGATATCATACATATTTTGTATGATGTGATGTAACTACAGTGATATGATACCATACATATTTTGTATGATGTGATGTAACTACAGTGATATGATACCATACATATTTTGTATGATGTGATGTAACTACAGTGATATGATACCATACATATTTTGTATGATGTGATGTAACTACAGTGATATGATACCATACATATTTTGTATGATGTGATGTAACTACAGTGATATGATACCATACATATTTTGTATGATGTGATGTAACTACAGTGATATGATACCATACATATTTTGTATGATGTGATGTAACTACAGTGATATGATACCATACATATTTTGTATGATGTGATGTAACTACAGTGATATGATACCATACATATTTTGTATGATGTGATGTAACTACAGTGATATGATACCATACATATTTTGTATGATGTGATGTAACTACAGTGATATGATACCATACATATTTTGTATGATGTGATGTAACTACAGTGATATGATACCATACATATTTTGTATATGATGTGATGTAACTACAGTGATATGATACCATACATATTTTGTATGATGTGATGTAACTACAGTGATATGATACCATACATATTTTGTATGATGTGATGTAACTACAGTGATATGATACCATACATATTTTGTATGATGTGATGTAACTACAGTGATATGATACCATACATATTTTGTATGATGTGATGTAACTACAGTGATATGATACCATACATATTTTGTATGATGTGATGTAACTACAGTGATATGATACCATACATATTTTGTATGATGTGATGTAACTACAGTGATATGATACCATACATATTTTGTATGATGTGATGTAACTACAGTGATATGATACCATACATATTTTGTATGATGTGATGTAACTACAGTGATATGATACCATACATATTTTGTATGATGTGATGTAACTACAGTGATATGATATCATACATATTTTGTATGATGTGATGTAACTACAGTGATATGATACCATACATATTTTGTATGATGTGATGTAACTACAGTGATATGATACCATACATATTTTGTATGATGTGATGTAACTACAGTGATATGATACCATACATATTTTGTATGATGTGATGTAACTACAGTGATATGATACCATACATATTTTGTATGATGTGATGTAACTACAGTGATATGATACCATACATATTTTGTATGATGTGATGTAACTACAGTGATATGATACCATACATATTTTGTATGATGTGATGTAACTACAGTGATATGATACCATACATATTTTGTATGATGTGATGTAACTACAGTGATATGATACCATACATATTTTGTATGATGTGATGTAACTACTACATGATGGATACAATACCATACATATTTTGTATGATGTGATGTAAATGTAACTACAGTGATATGATACCATACTTATTTTGTATAATGTGATGTAACTACAGTGATATGATACCATACATATTTTGTATGATGTGATGTAACTACAGTGATATGATACCATACATATTTTGTATGATGTGATGTAACTACAGTGATATGATACCATACATATTTTGTATGATGTGATGTAACTACAGTGATATGATACCATACATATTTTGTATGATGTGATGTAACTACAGTGATATGATACCATACATATTTTGTATGATGTGATGTAACTACAGTGATATGATACATACATATTTTGTATGATGTGATGTAACTACAGTGATATGATACCATACATATTTTGTATGATGTGATGTAACTACAGTGATATGATACCATACATATTTTGTATGATGTGATGTAACTACAGTGATATGATACCATACATATTTTGTATGATGTGATGTAACTACAGTGATATGATACCATACATATTTTGTATGATGTGATGTAACTACAGTGATATGATACCATACATATTTTGTATGATGTGATGTAACTACAGTGATATGATACCATACATATTTTGTATGATGTGATGTAACTACAGTGATATGATACCATACATATTTTGTATGATGTGATGTTAATACAGTGATATGATTACCATACATATTTGTATGATGTGATGTAACTACAGTGATATGATACCATACATATTTTGTATGATGTGATGTAACTACAGTGATATGATACCATACATATTTTGTATGATGTGATGTAACTACAGTGATATGATACCATACATATTTTGTATGATGTGATGTAACTACAGTGATATGATACCATACATATTTTGTATGATGTGATGTAACTACAGTGATATGATACCATACATATTTTGTATGATGTGATGTAACTACAGTGATATGATACCATACATATTTTGTATGATGTGATGTAACTACAGTGATATGATACCATACATATTTTGTATGATGTGATGTAACTACAGTGATATGATACCATACATATTTTGTATGATGTGATGTAACTACAGTGATATGATACCATACATATTTTGTATGATGTGATGTAACTACAGTGATATGATACCATACATATTTTGTATGATGTGATGTAACTACAGTGATATGATACCATACATATTTTGTATGATGTGATGTAACTACAGTGATATGATATACATATACATATTTTGTATGATGTGATGTAACTACAGTGATATGATATCATACATATTTTGTATGATGTGATGTAACTACAGTGATATGATACCATACATATTTTGTATATGATGATGATGTAACTACAGTGATATGATACCATACATATTTTGTATGATGTGATGTAACTACAGTGATATGATACCATACATATTTTGTATGATGTGATGTAACTACAGTGATATGATACCATACATATTTTGTATGATGTGATGTAACTACAGTGATATGATACCATACATATTTTGTATGATGTGATGTAACTACAGTGATATGATACCATACATATTTTGTATGATGTGATGTAACTACAGTGATATGATACCATACATATTTTGTATGATGTGATGTAACTACAGTGATATGATACCATACATATTTTGTATGATGTGATGTAACTACAGTGATATGATACCATACATATTTTGTATGATGTGATGTAACTACAGTGATATGATACCATACATATTTTGTATGATATGATGTAACTACAGTGATATGATACCATACATATTTTGTATGATATGATGTAACTACAGTGATATGATATCATACATATTTTGTATGATGTGATGTAACTACAGTGATATGATACCATACATATTTTGTATGATGTGATGTAACTACAGTGATATGATACCATACATATTTTGTATGATGTGATGTAACTACAGTGATATGATACCATACATATTTTGTATGATGTGATGTAATACAGTGATATGATACATACATATTTTGTATGATTGATGTAACTACAGTGATATGATACATACATATTTTGTATGATGTGATGTAACTACAGTGATATGATACCATACATATTTTTGTATGATGTGATGTAACTACAGTGATATGATACCATACATATTTTGTATGATGTGATGTAACTACAGTGATATGATATACCATACATATTTTGTATGATGTGATGTAACTACAGTGATATGATATCATACATATTTTGTATGATATGATGTAACTACAGTGATATGATATCATACATATTTTGTATGATATGATGTAACTACAGTGATATGATACCATACATATTTTGTATGATGTGATGTAACTACAGTGATATGATACCATACATATTTTGTATGATGTGATGTAACTACAGTGATATGATACCATACATATTTTGTATGATGTGATGTAACTACAGTGATATGATACCATACATATTTTGTATGATGTGATGTAACTACAGTGATATGATACATACATATTTTGTATGATATGATGTAACTACAGTGATATGATACCATACATATTTTGTATGATGTGATGTAACTACAGTGATATGATACCATACATATTTTGTATGATGTGATGTAACTACAGTGATATGATACCATACATATTTTGTATGATATGATGTAACTACAGTGATATGATACCATACATATTTTGTATGATGTGATGTAACTACAGTGATATGATATCATACATATTTTGTATGATGTGATGTAACTACAGTGATATGATACCATACATATTTTGTATGATGTGATGTAACTACAGTGATATGATACCATACATATTTTGTATGATATGATGTGATGTAACTACAGTGATATGATATACATGTACATATTTTGTATCATGTGATGTAACTACAGTGATATGATATCATACATATTTTGTATGATATGATGTAACTACAGTGATATGATATAATACATATTTTGTATGATATGATGTAACTACAGTGATATGATACCATACATATTTTGTATGATGTGATGTAACTACAGTGATATGATACCATACATATTTTGTATGATGTGATGTAACTACAGTGATATGATACCATACATATTTTGTATGATGTGATGTAACTACAGTGATATGATACCATACATATTTTGTATGATGTGATGTAACTACAGTGATATGATACCATACATATTTTGTATGATGTGATGTAAATGTAACTACAGTGATATGATACCATACATATTTTGTATGATGTGATGTAACTACAGTGATATGATACCATACATATTTTGTATGATGTGATGTAACTACAGTGATATGATACCATACATATTTTGTATGATGTGATGTAACTACAGTGATATGATACCATACATATTTTGTATGATGTGATGTAACTACAGTGATATGATACCATACATATTTTGTATGATGTGATGTAACTACAGTGATATGATACCATACATATTTTGTATGATATGATGTAACTACAGTGATATGATACCATACATATTTTGTATGATGTGATGTAACTACAGTGATATGATACCATACATATTTTGTATGAATGATGTAACTACAGTGATATGATACCATACATATTTTGTATGATGTGATGTAACTACAGTGATATGATACCATACATATTTTGTATGATGTGATGTAACTACAGTGATATGATACCATACATATTTTGTATGATGTGATGTAACTACAGTGATATGATACCATACATATTTTGTATGATGTGATGTAACTACAGTGATATGATACCATACATATTTTTGTATGATGTGATGTAACTACAGTGATATGATACCATACATATTTTGTATGATGTGATGTAACTACAGTGATATGATACCATACATATTTTGTATGATGTGATGTAACTACAGTGATATGATATCATACATATTTTGTATGATGTGATGTAACTACAGTGATATGATACCATACATATTTTGTATGATATGATGTAACTACAGTGATATGATACATACATATTTTGTATGATGTGATGTAACTACAGTGATATGATACCATACATATTTTGTATGATGTGATGTAACTACAGTGATATGATACCATACATATTTTGTATGATGTGATGTAACTACAGTGATATGATACCATACATATTTTGTATGATGTGATGTAACTACAGTGATATGATACCATACATATTTTGAATGATGTGATGTAACTACAGTGATATGATACCATACATATTTTGTATGATGTGATGTAACTACAGTGATATGATACCATACATATTTTGTATGATGTGATGTAACTACAGTGATATGATACCATACATATTTTGTATGATGTGATGTAACTACAGTGATATGATACCATACTAATTTGTATGATATGATGTAACTACAGTGATATGATACCATACATATTTTGTATGATGTGATGTAACTACAGTGATATGATACCATACATATTTTGTATGATGTGATGTAACTACAGTGATATGATACCATACATATTTTGTATGATGTGATGTAACTACAGTGATATGATACCATACATATTTGTATGATGTGATGTAACTACAGTGATATGATACCATACATATTTTGTATGATGTGATGTAACTACAGTGATATGATACCATACATATTTTGTATGATGTGATGTAACTACAGTGATATGATATCATACATATTTTGTATGATATGATGTAACTACAGTGATATGATATCATACATATTTTGTATGATATGATGTAACTACAGTGATATGATATACATGTACATATTTTGTATCATGTGATGTAACTACAGTGCATATATGATATCATACATATTTTGTATGATGTGATGTAACTACAGTGATATGATATCATACATATTTTGTATGATGTGATGTAACTACAGTGATATGATACCATACATATTTTGTATGATGTGATGTAACTACAGTGATATGATATACATATTTTGTATGATATGATGTAACTACAGTATGATATCATACATTTTTGTATGATATGATGTGACTAAAATGATATGGTATCATACATGTTTTGTATATTGTAATATAGGTAAAATGTTTTGATGATATGGAAACATTTTTATGGTGTAATGTAACTACGGAGTCATTCTGATATATGATAATTATATGATACGGTATACGATACAGACAAATACTTCGCGGAACTTTAAAATACATCCAAGTCTGGAAGTTTTCTCCCTTTGCTTTTATCTCTAGCTGAACTCACTAACACTGCAGAAGATCAAACAGAGAATGTGATTGATTCGTGATCTTAATTATGTCGATTTTTTTTCTTTTATAAATTTCCTAAATTGGATTTAAAAAACACACACAAAAAATACGAACAACAGGCACTGCCTAGTAATAATGAAAATTTGAAATATATCAAAGTCTTTAAGGCAGACATAAATAAGGTTTGAAAATAGACATTGAAGCAAATGAATAAAAAAACATTTAGATATAAAAAATACGGAATCAATAAATATGTCGTCTGTCCTAAAGGTATTTTGATTATTAACTTCATGGTGTCAGATAATCTCTAATAAACAAACTGAAATATGGCAGTTTTAGGTATTTATTTATACTATTTAATGTCGTGTTATCGTTTTATCTGCGTCTGAAATATGTCGCAGCAAAACTGAAGGCTCTGTGTACGACAACAGATGAGCAAAATGAGATTTTTGGCAGAGTAATTGAATAACGTTACATTGTTTGGCTTTGAAGTTGGGCGTGGCTCTCTGTAAATATTCAAAGGAAGTCTTTTCAGGCATGTGATTGGTCAGTTTTTTTCCTCATGAAATGCTTCCAGTTTTACTGTGACAAAGTACAGGGGTGGATTTTACAACAGTGATAGTAACCCCCGGAATATTAAGGATATAATTTTTCGTCCTAACGATTTCCACAAATGTTAGAGGTACCCACAGATTTAAGAGAACCCTATGCTGACTATGATATTCTGTATTTTTATATTTAAGGCTATCTGCTCTTATTGGTAGGTAATGATTGTGACGTCATGTATTGGTGAGCGTGAAATCATGTTTTAGAAAAAACGACGTGAATTTCGCCCACAAAATAATGACATCACAATCGATACCTACTCGAAAGGGAGATAACACTGATGAAATAAAATTATTTTACGGTACTTAATCTACAAAGGGAGACCAATGGTGTCTGTGTATTGATATCTGAATTAGTATTGAATTTAATTACACCAGAACACAATGGATGCAGTACTGTTATATTTGAAAGACGACATTATTGATGCTAAACTTTACTTAGCTCTTTTTCTTATTTTTTTTTTTCTCAGATGATTTGTAATATTTCGTTATAGTTGTGTAATAAATCAACAATGCGGTACGGGCAATATTTATTATCGTACCTTTAATAAACAAAGACAAACAAGTTCCATATTCGTTATTGATGTTTGATTATTTTTTCTGATTTTTCTTGGTTTTTATACTAGATATGGCTTTCTGATAGGCCATTTTTTTTATACCAGTATGGAAAAATAAATCCGCGAAAATCGCGAAAACCTGACTTTATCGAGACAATAGAAACATTTATGTTGCTTATTGACTTGGAAAAAAATCCTTCGAAAAATCAATGAAATCTGCATTAAAACGCATTCTATTTAATCAAATAATTCGGAAAAGTAATTTTGATAATTTAATGTCAGTCTTTTGCGTGGAATCACGCAGTTTACAAATATTTTTTTCATACAGTGTAACCCGATAAAATTAAAAATGCTGACATCAATGTTGATAGTAGAAGTTTAGATAAATAGAGGATCTATTGAATTCGTTTGATAAATTTTATTAATAGGAAAATAACTGGAACTTTTAATTTCTTCTCTTTATAAAACAGAAGAAATTCGGCTCGGATGTCTCGTTTCCGTCTGCGGAGACAATCATGCGACGTATATATATATCATTTCAAAAAATATATACATATGATGTTATAATAGTGTTATTACACATGTGTCTAACGATATTTATGTCATGCGCCGTATGACATGGCTGGACGGGCCAGTTATGTGATAAAATACGTTTTTTTCATACCCAGAATATTAGGGGAAAATTTTAACATCAATATTTAATGCTGCATGTTTTTGATTACTTTTGTGACATGTTTACTCATCTAAATAATATATCCTCAAAGATCCTCAAGTTATAAAATGAAAACGAGATCACTAACGTATACTATTTTTTATTGATCTACCTATTATTCAATACGCAAAGTAACTTTTATTGTCCTGACATTTAAGTGAATAGATAATTGAAAAGTCCAAATATCAATGTATATTTATCAAAGACTCAACATGGTACGATAATGTTACATATCCGTATATATCACCACAATATTTACATTATCGTTACCAATATAAACCTGACGGAAACAAACACCTATATGGAAACTACTGTACATTATAAAAAAAACATTTGAGCAGTATGATGAATCACGATTTTCTTTAGCATTAGTAACACAATTACGACAATAGCACGTGCATAGAAATGTCCGTAGACAGTCTTTAAAGTCCAGCAATAAAATTATTATAACAGGAACTCATATTTCTATTGCTTTTCAACTGATAAAATTGGAAACGTAGTGATCGGAATTTACTAATTTCATTGAGGTGGAGAAGTTCATTGAAACCTGGAGCGGTGTAAAACTAGGTCATAATATCAACAATGTCAAAATGTATTATCATGCGGGTCAGATGCAGAGCGTGACCAAGCATTTTCCAATAGGAAAGCTTGTGGCTGGTTTGGACATGTCTTTTTAAACTCGAGACGAAAGTTTAAAGTTCATAAGGCTAGAGATATGGATCAGGGTGGCTTCACTCGCAGGGCTTTGCCTAAACGCCTCATGAAAGGCCTTGAAGGCCGCATCATATTCCTCCAGCTGTTTGTGGCAGTACCCCAGCAGGTTAAATGCCACAGCCTTGTTTGTGATGTCTGGGAGACTACAGCACCACACCATGTCGTCACGTGCCTTCAACATTTCTATGTTCCGTTCTAACTTCATACAACACCAGAACTTGAGGAAACACGCGTAAACGACAGGATCTACGGCTAATATCGGTTTCGTACCAGACAATTCGCCAGGTAAATTGCTGAACTCACCCAATGAACTTATTTCCATTTTTAGTGGTTCAGAAAGGAAATCAATTTCAAATCGTAAAAATACGATATCGGTTAATAGTGGTCCAGACTGGTTTTCCCACTCGAAATAAATACCGTTAATATCTGTCAAACATTCTGAAAGACCCTTACTTGTCATATCCAAAGGGTGGAGACAGTGTACCTGTCTTGATTTTGCTACTAGCACTTTGACCTGGTCGTTACAGAGAGTAATATTTCCTACCGCCGCATTCATATGGCAAATTGTAACATCACCCACTATATGATCGGTCGTTGTCATTATCGTCGGCGGCATCCATTGCTTACTTGACTTCATCTTCTGATCCAGATAAGTCTTTGTCCAGGATAATCGCCTGCTGAACATCTCCACGTCACACGTGATGTCCACGATTTCCTTTGACTGTAATCCATACTTTAAACAAACGTTTGTGACTTTGTTGACTGCCTCAGTACAGTTATCTATCACGGTTTCTACAGATCCCTGGTGTAATAATAGCAGTCGAATCAGATGACTGGCTATCGTGGTTTTAACAATGTGTAGAATCGCCGAGGTCATCTTCCTCTGTGTTATTGTATCAATATTATCGAAATCAAGAGAGTGTAATGATAGGTCCTCCCTGTGTAACATTTCATTAAATGGTGACGTTTTACACAAACATAGCATGATGTTTTCTCTAGCCGAAACACAAATGTGAAGAACAGTCTGCTATTCCACCACCTTATACCTCCTGGCGAACAGATTGGAGTTACGGATGAAGTAATTGGGACAGAAGTCGGTGCGTATAGCTGTTATCAGCCTATCTAGACATATTTGTACTGCTGTGAGAAGTCGACGAGGGACCCACAGGTCGGGGGGAGATTCTTCTATAACCCAAAAGAGTGTTGTCTTTAGGATGTAAGACGATATCATGTAATCGATTTCATCCTCAAATGTGAACTTTTTAAGATGTTTAAGTAGTAAGTAACACTTCAGCTGAGTTGCGTTGAACTCTGAAACCAAAGCCTGTTCTACAAGCACAAAAGACAGTCTCCAATCCAGATAAGTATGTTCACATTCTTTACACCCAACAGGAACAACATGACATCCATGCTTAACATGTTCCTCTATAAAACACCTGAAGGGCCAGTGGTAGTAGCGCCTTCTGTTGATCCATTCCTCAGCTACGGCAGGCCAAGCATGACATCGTATAGAGATGACGGTATCTACTGTATTATATGGGGACAATCCAGTGACGGTATGTGTAAGAGAGGGTCCGGCTACTATCTTCTCCTCTTTTAAAAATTCAAAAGTAGGTAAAGCAAACAAATTGTTCATTGTTGCTGGTATAGCATTCGACAAGTAATGTCCACCTAACTTCGACTCGAAGCTGAAAATGCCTGGCAGATTATTAAAGAGCTTTGGTGAGGATCCTCTTGTCAGGGCCCTTAGTCTAACATAACAAGGATTTATATCACATTGTTCAATATAGAACTGCCAATGGGGTTTTGGCACACAAACCACACTGTGTTCGTAAGCCTGACATGTATTCATAACATACATGAGATCATGGTCCGATAACTTGCTTGAACTTATAATAGGACATCCTTCTCCTACACTCCCAACGAGTTGAAACTCAACATCCGCTGAACCATCAAAGCCGCTATATAATCCATTCACAATTAATGACGCAAGCTGCACTGAATATGTGTTACTACACTGTGTCTGTGAAATGTTATCCAGAACCTTACAAACTCGCAGGCTGACATCCGTAATAGCGTCGTCAGGTTCATTAATACGGATATCTACAAGAGGATATATTAGACTGTTACCGGAAGTTTAGATTATGAAATGTATACAACAGGGTGTAATCATTACATTAAATTGAGTTATTCAGTATTCTTACTGACAACAGATGGAACAGGGAAAAGAAATGAAGGTCATTCAGCGGTTACCAAGGAGTACCTAAGTTAATAATAAGTGTATATTGTACGTTAGTTTAACAACACATAGCAGTTATGTTTGTGTACCTTTTGAATCCACAGACGTCATATTTTTATCTCGTGTGTCGTCTCCTTTTTCTGTAAAAAAACCCAAAAACTCTTGAAATTACAATTTTATCAGTTTTTTTAATGATTTAATGAAAAGCGACTTATTTTTGTATGGGAATTCATTTTTTTTATTTTGCGGTGAATCAGTATTTCTGAGAATTATTCGCCGCAAAAAAGCAGTACAATACACCGTTTTAAATTGGAAAATGTTGTCAAACATGGAAACGTTAATGTCATCCGATTATAAGTTGTTTTACAGTACCCACCATAGATACCAGAAACATATTATTTAATGTGGAAAAAACTAATATATTGCATCTATATTCAATACAAATATCGAACAGATGAAAAACAAAATATTTATTATACTTTTATTTTTGTCTTTACAAATTCAATGTCTCAAGTTGACATATTGATATGAACGCTCTGAACTGTGTATTTTTGAGACAAGACCTTGATCACTTGTGCTGTTGATTTTATAGATTACCTTGATGTGTAGAAAAACATTCCAGAAAATTCTTATCAATTTCAATTTTGAATATCTAAAACAATTTGATTAATTTCATTTGAGAATTTACTTGCTAAATGCCTGGATGGACAATCCGTTTTTCCTGTTTCATACCATTCACTCGTTCTATCGTTGATATTGCCCAATAAGACTCGAGCTCTGTGGAGCGTTTCACCTGATTTACAACCTTTTATCGCCCCATCGTTCTCTGTTCTTGATAATGTTTTATCGAATGCTCTGATTATTTCACCAGTTTCACTAACTTCATATATCCCACAAAACTCTTTACCTGATAAAAGCCCGGATAGCCTAGTTAATTCACAAGATTCGCTTCATTCCAACATTTCGCTGTTCTCTTTATCCGAACAGTTTACCGCTGTATAGAGTATTCCAACCGTATTACTTCCTTCCGACATTTCACTGTTCTCTTTATCCGAACAGTTTACCGCTGTATAGAGTATTCCAACCGTATCACTTCATTCCAACATTTCACTGTTCTCTTTATCCGAACAGTTTACCGCTGTATAGAGTATTCCAACCGTATTACTTCATTCCAACATATCACTGTTCTCTTTATCCGAACAGTTTACCGCTGTATAGAGTATTCCAACCGTATCACTTCATTCCAACATATCACTGTTCTCTTTATCCGAACAGTTTACCGCTGTATAGAGTATTCCAACCGTATTACTTCCTTCCGACATATCACTGTTCTCTTTATCCGAACAGTTTACCGCTGTATAGAGTATTCCAACCGTATCACTTCATTCCAACATTTCACTGTTCTCTTTATCCGAACAGTTTACCGCTGTATAGAGTATTCCAACCGTATTACTTCCTTCCGACATATCACTGTTCTCTTTATCCGAACAGTTCCCTGCTTTGTAGATTATTCCACCCGTATCACTTCATTCCAACATATCACTGTTCTCTTTATCCGAACAGTTTCCTGATGTATAGAGTATTCCAACCGTATTACTTCCTTCCGACATATCACTGTTCTCTTTATCCGAACAGTTCCCTGCTGTATAGAGTATTCCAACCGTATCACTTCATTCCAACATTTCACTGTTCTCTTTATCCGAACAGTTTCCTGCTGTATAGAGTATTCCAACCGTATCACTTCATTCCAACATATCACTGTTCTCTTTATCCGAACAGTTTCCTG
This sequence comes from Argopecten irradians, assembly GCF_041381155.1. Lineage (NCBI taxonomy): Eukaryota > Metazoa > Mollusca > Bivalvia > Pectinida > Pectinidae > Argopecten > Argopecten irradians. The sequence continues at coordinate 34,672,858 of NC_091148.1, forward strand.
CTGTATATATTATTCAATTCGTACCACTTCTCTCCATCATTCCACTCGTAACACTTTAAAAGAGTAAACATCTTTAATGACTCATCTGTGTTATAAACGACCAAAACATGAATTTAAATAGAATAAAATCAATTAATTGGCAGGGTAGAAAAGACTAGTCAATTCTGTAAATGATTTAATGTTATAAGAAGTATACTGTGCCTGATTGAGTTTAACTCTGATAAAATTTGCCAGACCAACAATTTCTCTTTTCACTCAGTTCTAGCTAATGGAATGCTTAGGACTCACCGGTTTCTACTGATATCATGAGAAACAATTTTGCAGCTTGACAGTCGAAACGTTCGATATATTTTATATGAAAAAAGTGTGCATTTTCAGTCCATCTACCTGTTTAAGAAAGCATATTTATTTTAATAGCTTTTCGTTCATAATATGCATAATTTCTGTTATTGCTACAAGTATTCTTATAGTGCTCAATATAAGTCATTTTCCACGGGATTTAAAAATTGTTCTCGAGCTTTGTGTATGTTTTATTTAATAAATTAGAATTTGCATGTAATTTATGTGATAGGCAATTAAATACATTTAATTTGATGACATAGTCAAAAACATCAATAATTGAACAAAATATGATAAGTTATGAATAACACAGATTAACATTCATCAATGATATGGTAGAAAATAATGAATGTTAAAAATGGAACTAAACATTATTATACTTACACCTTTGCCTCCGGGTTCTACCAAAACCCAGTATTTTTCATGGAATATATTTTCTGTGATGGACCATGTTGTTCTCGTACTTTATGTTTCAGTTTGGTCGATTTAAAATGTAATGAAAGTATTGTCCGATGTCGACTAGACTCATACTTAAAAGTACAATATTTTGATTTGTAAAGTCGTCCCTTATCTATTTGATACATTTTGATACTGTTTAATATTAAGCTCTTTAAGGTGATTGTTACACGAAATATTTTCCTTGTGATATCACTCCATCTGTGATGTAAATAAAACTCTCTATTATCAAACCAAGCTCCATTTGCTACTTGTCAGATATTCCTGGAGATATATTGAGTTCATTGATATACTTATAATAACAGAGTTGCAATGCTCTGCTGTAAATGCTACTTTTGTACATTTTTAGACTAAGTATCTTATTTAAATAGGAAGGAGATTTAGATTTAGTTCTCAATACGTACAAGCTTTTCTTTTTGGCTTATTCCTCAATGTTTCCCCCCGAGATATGCGGAGTATTATTACGATAAGTTGATATGTGGTGTAACTTACGGTAAAGTATTTGTTTAAGAACATTAACCTGTTTTAATATCTTAACAATAAAGATATCACTAACCATAGTTTTCCACTCAATATATATTTCTCGTGATATACTTACGAAATTATTTTTATTTTTTGTTGTTTACTGGTGTGTAAACTGCATTTGTTGGACAGATATTTTAAAAACTAGTAAAAGCAAAAAAAAAAAAAAAAAAACATTCCTTATATTTACATTTCAACCGACTATTTCTTTTAAATTTAAGGTTCCTATAAAATTGCCTACTATTGGAAATTTAAAATAAACGTTTTAAGATTGATGTAAACGACGGTCAATTGATGGAATCCCGGAACCGCTGGCTAGAATTTGGCGGGAAATGTTGTCAAGTTCAGAAAGTACACAAAATATAGGTCCACAATAACACTATCTTTTTCATTCAATTGACGTAGTGTTATAATTTAAGATATATATTACATTCAAATTGTTTAATTGAACAATTAAACATACAGAAACAATATAGGCTAAAATCTGATGCGCATTAACACTACCTGCGGAAGTCAGTGTTCCGGTGTATGTATTCTTGCCCGAAAACCGACCGCGTTTACACATGTGTAAACGATTGCCTAGTTGGTAAGGTTATATATCAAATAAAAAACTGAAAATTAAATATCAGTATTTAAAATCTTTTGTGATCTCAGAATTTTATCTTAGGCTATTTTTATATACTATAAGACTTTTTCATATTTCATTTATACGTTTCCCTAGGTTGAAGTTGTGCATATTGTATTTTCGGACCGATCTGACAACAAGATGGCAGACCTAATGGGCCGTCTTTGATTTTGACCATTTTCACTATTTCTCAAAAACTACCAGAAGGATCTTTCTGATATTTCATTTACAGGTTCCTTTTGGTAACCTGTTGTATCATATTGATGGATCGATTTGAAAACATAGCAACCGATAGGTATGTTCAATGGTGAATACCTACAAGGTTCTCTTGATTTCAACATCTGTATTGCAGTTCTTTGTAAATGTTAATGGAGAAATTCTTAGATGGCTCTTTGGCTTTTGTGTATTATTATACTTAAAACATTTGGGTTTGATTTGACTATTTCCGTAACGAACAAAAAAAATAATACACAGTTTGTCGAAAAATCATTTTTAATACACGTGGTTTTCGATTCATACTTCTTTTTGTGACAGACACCCATACACTTAGTAAGTTAAGGTAATATTCCAGTTTTAACGTTCTAACAAAACTGAAGGCTCTGTATGAGACAACTGATGAACAGGTAGTTTGATGTACATCAACACAATTGATTATCGGTTCACTAGTACTGTGGTTAACTGTGTGGTTTGGAAGTTAGGCGTCACTGAAGAAAGAATTGTATGGGTATCTGTCACAAAAGAAGTACTAAGAAAAACTTACAATATGTATTAATGGATTTAGTATGTGTCCGAAACACGTTTTTCAAGAATCTTGAAATTCCGCTGTGCCGTTTACAGAGATGAAATTGTGGGGACCGCAATGCACCCTTTGAGAGATTGTTTCTCTCCATTAGTACTAGATTGTCCGAAACACTATAAATTTAGATCAAGCGCAATACCAAGCATGTATCCGGATTATTTACTGTTGATATGTAAAAACAACTTATGATTTGTTACCATGGTCAGCAGGGGACCACGTGGTCCATTCGTATTTCACGACATTGTTTCCTAATTGACGAATTAACTACAAACATAAAATACATCACTACTAATGTTGATGAAAAGGGTTTGCACATTCAACCGACACAAAGTATACGTACAAACAGTAAAAATGCCAAGGCGGAGTCTCTGCATCAGAAAAGAATTTGACAAACTTTGGTTTGAATCTTCTTTAGTTGAAACGAAACTTAAACCATATGTTTTTGCACCAAGGGGAGGGTAAATGCAGGGAACAAATGGGGAAACTAATTAATTACCTTTAAATAGAAAGTAATCAAGAATATGAAAATATATGTTTTGTTAAAATTCATTTGTAAATATTAAGAACTAAAGTGTATATCACTTAAATTTCGTTTTAGCTCACCTGAGTCCGTTGTCCGTCCGTCCGTCCTTTAACATTTCATTTGAAAAATATAAACCTTGGTTCTGGCCCCCTAGGGCAATAGGAGTAGGGTTAAATAGGAGTAAACAGAGGTAAATTATTTAAATCACTATTAGTCATAGAGTTATGCATGGATTGGCAAGAAATTTGGCCAAACGCCATTCTTATGGAATGGAGAACAGATATAGAATTGTATAAGTCTTGACTCTGACCCCTCTGCGATGGGATGGATAGGGTCCAAGTAAATCTCTTAATCTTCAGGAATAAACACTAAATAAGTATTAATTTCTTGACATATCAAACCCGGTAAGCGATACATGCCCTCTGGGTCTATTATTTGTATCTTTAAGTTGAATGTGACAAATACCGCACTATTATGCTATTCCGATCAATATGTGTACACGGTCATAATAATAACGCCACGCTATGTTGAATAACAGTAAAAAAGACCCGTATGAGGTGACTATAGGAGATTTTAGAAAAGATGGCGATGACGTCACACAAAGGTACATCCGGGCGCTCAAAGGTACAACTCCGTATATCTGTACACATTAACATGGTGGGAACACAGCCGCTTGCGATGTTTGTTTACATTTTATTGTAATAAATAGTACGACAAACCGAGAACTATTGCGTTATTTTAATTTAAAAAAGTGTAAATAAAAATAATTTTACAATAATGCACTAATTTAAACATATGGTATTCATATATTTTACTCTGTTTATACTCCATTTTCGACGCTACGAGAAAACACGGTCACCATTACGTATAACATTGACAGACATATTGCAAATATCAACTTGAAATTACAAATTAAATTCAAAGTCCCCCAAAATATTATTATAAGTTATTACTGTTTTCGAAGTGTTACTTGATAAAACACCTTACAATGTATGATTAGTGCAAAATTAAACATTTGCTTTCGTAGATTACCCCAAGCCCACGGCAGCCATTACAGTACAGCCGAGAACCCGAATTTCGTCCATTTTCAGTGTCAAAAAAATACGTATTCTGGTTAATTTTTTTTCATCAATTTTGGGAATTAGTTTATAACATACAAATGAGTCAGTTTTGTAGGTTCATTTTATCACATTTTTAAACAAAACTAGAGTATTTATGATTCTCGAAGCCGTGCGCAATGTATCCTGGTCGGCATTTACAGTACTACGATCTGTAATTTATATCAATTTAAATGAAGTCTAACTAATATGTTTTCAAATTTTCTAAAAGTAATATCACTCCAATTTGAGACTTAACATAGCAGTCTATGGGATAAAAGCGGCTGAAAATGAAATATTAAAAATGAAATCTGCAGCATTAAAACTGAACGATTTCACCATTTTATTTTTCGAGATCGGCAGCCATACGTGTACGTGTAACACAGTAGTTTAATTACTATTCGTCATTTTGTTACGATACAAGAGCATTCCATTAAAACAACATGTACATATTAAATAACAAAATATATATATCTTAAACAAGTCCTTATTGAGATAAAAGTGTTGGTAATTATTAATATGATTTATTTTCCAAACAATGCTGTGGCCTGCGGTGATCTACCAGCGACGAAGCCATGCACGAGCGGCCGTGGTCTAGCCAGATATGGTCCACCTTTCGTTATGTTATATAGTGTTGTGAGCAGCTTTTTCATGTACAACAGAAACATGACAATAAAATTAATTATCTATTCATAACTTTTTCACAACATGGATTTCTACGTGTGAACAAAAAACGGGTTCGTGTGATGTGACGACCCGGCACCGCTTCGCAAGCTGGCTTCAACACTAAATCTACAGAAATATATTTAGCAATAAACAATTGTAAATATCAAAATATAAATGTCTGTAGCCTCTTAAACAATAAGAAACCATTTTAAAATCAGAATTTGCAAGTATGAAAGTGTATACTTTTGCCACAGTATCGATTGTGTAGCAGGGCTGTACGTATCATACAGTGTTTGTACCTTTGAGGACCCGGATGTAAATTTTCTGTGACGTCACGCCATCTTTTCTGAAATCTCCTATAATAACTTGAATACCTGGAAATCCTAAACTGACGACGACGTCACTGACTAAATTGTATGTGTAGTTATTGAAGCATAACACACATATGTACATATCCCGCCACTGATATTGGGTTGTAATTGTGGTTGGCCGTGTACTGTATATTTCACAGAGAAAGGTATTCATTGTGTCATGTGTAGGGATAATATATGAACAGTAAGCATGCTATAATCATGGAAACAGGAAAAATGAACAAATGATGTGAACAGTAAGCATGCTATAATCATGGAAACAGGAAAAATGAACAAATGATGTGGATAACGAAAGTAGTGAACATGTAATGTCGATACAGGAAGTAAAAATATGTAATATAGATACAGAAAATATTGAACACGTAATATGGATACGGGAAGTAGTGAACATATAATGTGTATACAGGAAGAAATGAACATGTATAGTGGATACAGGAAGTAGTGAACATATAATGTGGATACAGGAAGAAATTAACATGTAATGTGGATACAGGAAGTAGTGAACATATAATGTGGATACAGGAAATAATGAACATGTAATGTGGATACAGGAAGTAGTGGACATGTAATGTGGATACAGGACGTAATTAACATATCATGTGGATTTAGGAAGTAATGAACATGTAATGTGGATACAGGAAGCAGTGAACATGTAATTTGGATACAGAAAGTAGTGGACATGTAATGTGGATACAGGAAGTAGTGAACATGTAATGTGGATACAGGAAATAATGAACATGTAATGTGGATACAGGAAGTAATGAACATGTAATGTGGATACAGGAAGTAGTGAACAAGTAATGTGGATACAGGAAGTTATGAACATGTAATGTGGATACATAACCATGAAATGTGGATACAGGAAGTAATGAACATGTAATGTGGATACAGGAAGCAGTGGACATGTAATGTGGATACAGGAAGTAATGATCATGTTATGTGGATATAGGAAGTAATGAACATGCAATGTGGATACAGGAAGTTATGAACATGTAATGTGGATACAGGAAGTAATGAACATGTAATGTGGATACAGGAAGTAATGAACATGTAATGTGGATACAGGAAGTAGTGAACATGTAATGTGGATACAGGAAGTAATGAACATGTAATGTGGATACAGGAAGTAATGAACATGTAATGTGGATACAGGAAGTAATGAACATGTAATGTGGATACAGGAAGTAGTGAACATGTAATGGTGGATACAGGAAGTAGTGAACATGTAATGTGGATACAGGAAGTAATGAACATGTAATGTGGATACAGGAAGTAATGAATATGTAATGTAGATACAGGAAATAATGAACATGTAATGTGGATACAGGAAGTAATGACATGTACATGCATTGGCACGGGAATGCTGAGGTACATATGATAGCAGTAGACAGGTAGGTGCATGTGTATTGTCAGCGGACTAATATCCTCGATAGTTTGGTCCTAGGATGTACCTTAGATAACATGGGGCCGCGGTGGCCGAGTGGTTAAGATGTCCCGACATATTACCACAAGCCCTCCACCTCTGGGATGCGGGTTCGAATCCCATGTGGGGCAGTTGCCAGGTACTGACCGCTGGCCGGTGGTTTTTCTCCGGGTACTCCGGCTTTCCTCCACCAACAAACCTGGCACGTCCTTACATGACCCTGGCTGTTAATAGGACGTAAAACTTAACAAACTTAGATAACGGTACAGTGTTGTTGACTGTGGGTTTGAAGTTGGGCGTCACTGTCTGTACTATATAAAGGAAGTATTTGCAGGCCAGTGATTGGTCAGTTTTTTTCTCCTATGAGATAGTTCAGGGGTGAATATAACGATCTATCTATTTATAAAGTACCTCTTTCACGTTAGATGATTTTAGCCCACTATGTTTTGATATTTATGATCTTAACAAGGTCAAATGTCAAATAAATAGAGTTGCTTCCATCACGGATATTACTAATAACGAAAACATGATGTGGCCGCAAAATTGCCCAAAGTTATATACGTCCATATTGGTAGCGACATTAGAATTTACGTAGTAATACCTATATACATGAATGTGGGTCCTGTTTTACTGACACAAAGTTAGTCCGCGCGGGGAAAAATGACCATGTAGTTAAATGAACCAGTTTAGTTATGAAATAAAAAATATTTTAAATTGCTGCAAAATATTTTACTAATCACTGATAGGCCGGGATCTAGGGGGGTCCACATGCAACCCCCCAACTTAACGAACCAATGTTTTTCTGAAGCCTTATGACCCACTGATAACGAAATCGAGAGGTAACATTGTATAAACTGGGATGAACTTCCGGTTATGACGTCATCAAGATGGCCGCCATCTCGAATTTCACTAAAAATTGAAAAATAGTCATAACATTGACATTTTTCAACCGAAGAAGACAAATGAGGCATCAAAATGACCACAATATAACAACAAATACATATCAGCACCATATAATCCAATATATGTAGTTATTTCTACGCAGGAAATGAAAAAATCGGATTTTGAGCTCAAAAATGGTAATTTTTAAGCAAAGTTTTCATATTTGGCTTGACACAGCAAAAATGTTTGCCAACAGCAAACAAATATTTCTAATAAGTTATTTGACCTCTTATCAATCAATAAAAAAACAACACCAACAAAAAAAAACAATGCTAACATAGTATAAGCTCCGGTTATGACGTCATCAAGATGGCCGCCATCTCAAATTTCACTAACAATTGAAAAATAGTCATAACATTAACATTTTTCAACCGAAGTAGACAAATGAGGTATCAAAATGATATCATAATAGAACAACAAATTCATATAAGGACCAAATAATCCTATATAAATAGTGATGTGTACGCAGGAAAATGAAAAAAATGAGATTTTAAGCTCAAAAATGGTAATATTTTAGCAAATTTTTCATATTTGGCTTGAAGCAGCTTTAATTGTTTCCCAACAAGAAACTATTATTCGTAATCAGTTATTTGACCTCTTATCAATTAGTAAAAAACAACAACAACAAAAATATATAGAAATGCAAAAGAGAATTATTGTTACACCATCATTTGGTTTACAAAACATCACCGGGTGCGTATACAGGGTATATGCTTGCTGTTTTTTCCAAACCGCTGACACTACAGTTTCCGGATGTCTTAGAATTTCCTGAAGATAACAATGGCAATTGACGATTCATATCTGAACACATTTGAATTTTAAGTTGGCTTAATATCTAAGTGGGACTTGACAATTTCCTAACATAATCCCTTTTTATATTCGAAAGTTTGTAGACTAGTAGCGTCTCAAAATGAATTTTTACATCACAACGCCAACTAATAGGGCATCAAATTAAAACTGAAGAAAGCATTTGTTTCCGTTAATACCACGACACTTTCCGAAATTTGTTTCTTTTAGAAATAGCGCATCCACTGTTAACTTTATTTTTCTGTGTATAACGTAAGGAAATGTCAGATGGTTACTGCAGTATCACATATTTCTTTCAATAGTTCTTAATGATAAGCATTATCGTTGTGCGTACTTTCTCGCCAGAGTGTCGATGAGCTGATGAGCTGATGTGACATTACATTACCGGTTTACCATCGTGGTTCTAACTTGTCAACCGTCCATGGCCAGAGGTAACATCAAGAACATCGGGTTCGCGGATGTGGGAGCTCATCCTGTTTTCAATCTAGTGATTCACATATCGTATATGATGTTCCAGACTTCTCCGGTAGGATGGAAAAGACACCAGAGCCACATCCTGCGAAGGGTTGAGTTGCTTCTCCTTAATTCGTATGAAGCACAATTCCTCATTCTTGTGAACCCTCAGTGACCATAGATGGCACAGGTGAATTCTTTGAGGTCATAAATGAGGTCTACAGTGAAGTTCCTGTCTTTGTCAAGTCCGGAGAGCACTGCAGAAAACCTTTTCTGGAGAGTCTGCAATGGTGTATCCACGCACACAACAGATGCGACACAACCAGTACCTTCAAGGGACTAGGGAAAGTCTGACCAATGAAAAACATTTAACATTTATAACCTCATTAAAGACCTCGAGGATATCACTTGTGTTATCTATAGTCGCACGATTGTCCAAGGTTGATGAATGGTGCTTGAATCATTCCACCATTCGAAGAATCTGGATCTGGTGTAATTTCCCGAGAAGTCTGCAAACAGCATATACGATATGTTAGAATCTGAAGGAGATCCCACATCCCTGAACCTGTTGTTCCTGATATAAACTCTGGCCATGGATGGGTCATGAAAGATGACAGGCTAGAACAACACTGGCAATGTAGTGTCACATCAGCTCGTCGACATCGAAGACGACGCTCTGACTTTCAACGAATTGGATACTGATATCTCGATTACTCTGATTTGGACTGCATGTACCAGCTACCAGACATGCCGAGTCACGTCAGAGGATAGTGCAGTGAGGCGGGAAAGCACGCACAATGATAATGGTTATAATTAAGAACCAATGAAAGAAATATGTGACATTGTGGTAACCATCTGACATTTTGCTTATACTATGCATGTGATTTGCCCTACCTAGATATTCTGTCAACTTTACATTCATGTTTCCTACTTATAAATCTCCAATAGTCAAACTTATTTAAGGAACTTATAATACACCAGGAAACTGTAGTATCAGCGGTTTGGAGTTAGAAAAATAGCATATACCCAGTATACGCACCCGGTGATGTTTTGTAAACTTAATGATGGTATAACAATAATTCTTTTTTTGTGTCTCTATATATTGTATTGTTTTACTGAGTGATTAGAAGTCAAATAACTGTTTACGAATAATAGTTTGCTGTTGGTAAACATTTTTGCTGCGTCAAGCCAAACATTGTTGAGCTTAAAATCCGATTTTTTCATTTCCTACATAGAAATCACTACATATATTGAATTATGTGGTCCCGATATGAATTTGTTGTTCTATTATGATCATTTTGATACCTCATTTGTCTACTTCGGTTGAAAAATGTTGATGACGTCATAACCGGAAGTTCATCCCAGTTTATACAATGTTACCTCTCGATTTCGTTATCAGTGGGTCATAAGGCTTCAGAAAAAACATTGGTTCGTTAAGTTGGGGGGGGGGGGGGGGGGGGGTTGCACGTGGACCCCCCCTTAGATCCCGGCCTATGAGTGGCGGTAAAAAGCCCCAAAATGTTACCCCTCCTTTCTTGTACAGTTAAAAGTATCTAATACATAAACAGATAATTCTTAGTTGATTGCGATGTTTGCATGGCAAGGTAAAAAAAGGACTCGATGTGTTCGTTTTTTTAAAGTCAAATTAGCTCATTGTACATGCTATAGATACTAGTAAACATAACGGCATGGTTATTTGGCTACAGAAATATGGCGAACCCTGAAATGTGCAATGTTTTCGAATATTTTGTGAAAATGTACAAACTAAACAACAATTTACGTCTCAACAGCGATACCTAATGTAAGCCCCGATGTATACACACGTTTTATCAACTTAGTTATGTTCAAGTACCTCTAATAAGTATATATATATATATATATATATACACACAATATCACTAGATTAAACAGGGTCTAACTTCACTGTAGCTTAAACAGATGAAACTAGTCAATTATTTTAGACAAGAGATGTCGTGTTTGTATCAGAATTTCCTGTAAAACGAGCCGGCTCGTATTTTGAACGATAAAACTTGTCGTAATTGGGAGATTACCGTGTCCAGTCTCAAATTATACCAAAATATATATTTGAATATCTTTATTATTCTTTCGGTATCTCTTTCCAGGGTTTGCAACTATAGACTCATTTGGTAAAAAACCCCAGAAAGAAGCAGATGTTGACGCAAGCACTTTGTTGTCCGTCATGTTGGATTACTCGTGTACCATTGGACAAGTTGGTTCTACCGAATAGCTCCTCTAAAAGCAGTGCATTGTAGGTTGATGTAGTATTGTCTTTTACTGACAACTTACACTATACGTTCACAGATTTATTGTTATTACTCTTTTCAAATTCTTGTTGTTTTGATCACTAAAGTACAAACTGGGGTACATTTATATTTCAGTGAATAATATTTTGAACTGATTTAATGTACAATCAGGATTTATACCATTATACCATTACAGAAGAACAGAGAAAATACACATGATTCTGTCGAATGTCTTAACCAGGGTTCGAACCCGGGTTTCCTGTGTAAAAAAACCCAATAACATACGGCTCTTCTGACTGAGTTAAAGAAGTGTGCCTGCTCCGTCAGTTGAGTGACTGAAACCGTATTTAACACTATATACCACCGCTCCTTTTACGCCTTTATATACTGAAAAGAAAGTATCTTATAATCCTACCACAAAGCAATCATTTGTTCTTTTGTAGATATAAAGATGGAAAGTGAAGAGGATAGAGAAGCAGGTTTGACTTTCAGTCACATCTTGGATGTTTTGGGATTCAACAATAACAGGCACAAAAAGTTAATTCGTGAATACAATTGTATTGGTGGTTTAATCAGAGATGAGGTAACAAAAAATGATAAATGTGATTATATAGGAAGTTTTGCAGAAGGACTGTACAGATTTTCAATAGTGAATGGAACCACATGTGATTTAGACGTAATGAATGTTTGTAGAGAGTTTGTAGTTGTAGAGGATAATGACGTTTATAACGGTAAAAGTCCAGTTTCATTTCCTCTCCAGATGGAGCTATGCGAAACAAACTCCGGATACGTCAGACTGAAGATTATAGATGAAGAACCGGGGATATTATCCCCATTACCATTACGTTTACAGAATGTGGTTGTAAACGATAACAGTAAATACTATCTGGCAAATTCAATTACAGCTAAGGTGAAGAACACTATGGGAACCGCTTTCTCTAATGAACTGAATATACCAGGAGTATTGTCAGACAGTATGATAACTGGTCCGTCAGTTGCTCAAGTCACTGCTGGAGGCTTTAAACCTGGAACATTTGCAATAGATAAAATAGATACTGTTATATCCATCCCATGTGCCAAATGGCCCACTGTGGCAAAGGAGTGGATCTACAGAAAGCGCGAACACACGGCTGGCCTTCCTTGGATTTTATATCAGAGCATGTAAGGCGTAGATGTCACGTGGTGCCGGTCGGGTGTAAAGAATGTTCACGTCAGCATCTAGATTGGAGATTAGAGAAGAGTTATGTCCCTTGAATGGAGTAGGTGGACTTCATCTCGGTTAGTGGATATTTTCTTTTTGAAATGTGATTTTTCACCTTATATTCACCCCGATTATGCCGCAGGATCATCAAACGAACTTTGATGAATGGAATTCTATGTCCTGGGTAAGATATATCCGATTGCCTTTTGGATATTGAACATTTTGTGTACGATCATGAATATTACTCAGTGTGTAGCCATCTTGGAACAACATTGACTATACAAATACTATACATATACTGTAGGCCTACAGTGTGTATACAGATCTACAGATCTACATATCTACATGTACATGATTACCACATCATACACGGTACAGTATGTCAGACCTACTCACTAGACCGATGTCTGTACATTTTTTATCACAGATTTTTGAAGGGACTAACCCATGAAAAAATTCTTTACGCGGTTGAACAAATAATCAACAAAGAACGAGTACGTTCTATACAAATATTAGACAAAACTTGTGTGGTAACATTAAAAGACGAATCATCTAAAACATCGCTTTTAAAAGACGGTGTAGTGATAGACTACCAGACAATTCGCTTCACTAGTGTTGAAAAAAATATTACCAACGTTACCATAAAGGATGCTCCAGTTGAAATGTCAGACGAATTTATTTGTGCACAGATATCAAAATATGGTGAAGTGGTAAGTGGAACGCTGAAAAGAGGAAAAATCAAGGGGACCGATATAGAAAATGGGACAAGATACGTGTCACTTGTAAATTGTGTATCCGCCTTACCTTTAACAGCGAACTTTGGGCGTTTCTCGGTCCGCTTATTCGGTGACAACAATCGGACACCGTGTTTTAGATGTGGCCAGACAAGCCATCCCTCATACCAATGTCCGAATAAGAATGAGACTATTCGAAAATGTCATCGTTGTGGTAGTTCTGACCACCTTATCAGAGACTGCACTGTCACCTCCAGACAGTGTCACTTCTGTAAAGAAACAGGCCATATTCAACGTGACTGTCTCCAACGAACTCGCTTCGAACAATACGGAGAATACGCAGCTGAGATAGAGGAGGATAACAACATATCCACGTGTTCCGAGGTCGTGTGTACTGATGACGAGAACAAAAACATAAACAATGAGGAAAATACCGCAAACGAATCTGGAGGACGGACAAAAAGCGCCTTGTGTACCAACAGTCATCTTGGGAGCATCTAACGCGAACCGAATGGACATTGTTAATGACAACGTTTGCAACGCGTCCATCAATGGTGCTTCATTTGGAGAAATAGACAGACTCATTGATAAGGCAAAAAACATGACAAATGAACAAATAGAAAATGTTATATTGCATTTAGGCACTAACGATATTATGACAACCAAGAACGACACTGATCAAGTAATGATCAGGGTCATAGATGCGCTTGGAAAAGTCGGCAAGGCATTTCCGGACCACACAAAAATCGGTGTATGTACGATTTTGAAAAGGAAGGCGAAAGGTACTAGGCCTCAAGCTTTCAATGAGGCAGTGCTGAAGGTGAATACTTTCCTTGAGAAATTATGTAATAGCAAGGATAATCTGTATTTGATAGATTGCTATGAGGGTCTGACTAAAGAAGGTCATCCCATTGGTAGTATGTATGACAAGAACGACGCATCTGGCGTACATGTAAACAAAGACGGGGCAAAAAAAATGTGGAGTGTCATGTGGGAATTCATACGTGCTAGCAACATTATTGCTAATAACGATGAAGGACCCAAAACCCCAGTCGATCCAAATTTTAAGAAACGTCTGTTAAGTGACAATTCCACTCCACCAGAGGATAGATTATCCAAAAAAAACACAGAAAATCGCATCTTAAGTTTCTTAATGCAAACACAAACCTATAATGTAAATTACCCTATATCTGTAGTTCATTTAGTATTTCTTTGTGTATACTTTTTCCACATAGTGTTAACAGGTAAGGGAATCAATGAAAAGTGGTTCCTCATAATAGACATTATTCATAATGCCATCTGCAAACAAAAATTATGTAACGATTAGCAGTATAAATGTAAATGGTTTGAGAGAGACAATAAAAAAAGAGAAAAAGTGATGTATTGGTTGCAGAGCCAAAAAATAGATATAATATGTTTACAAGAAACTCACTGCACAGACACTGACCAAATTTCATGGAGCAAACAATGGAAAGACATAACTAAGGGGGGTGGAAGCATGTGGAATAATGGCACTAATTCATCAAAGGGGGTAGCAATCTTATGGAAAAATATTTTTGCAGCAAATGTATCAGAAAAACACAAATGTGGTAATGGCAGAATTATATCAGCCAACATAGAATCTGAAGATAAACTATTTGAACTGTACAATGTGTATGCACCTAACCATGGTAATGAACGTAAAGATTTTTTCACACAAACAAGTAAGATAATAGATGACAACAAAGGTCAATTATCAGAATGTATTTTAGTGGGAGATTTTAATTGCACGCTAAATAATAGCATAGATAGAAAACCAGCACTTAACAAACAAGATATAGGACAAAGAGAATTAAGCACCCTGATTAGTGAAAAAAATCTTGAGGATATATGGCGTTCTCAATATGTTATTAAGAAGAAATTTACATTTAAGAGATGTCATTCAGAATCAAGAATTGACAATATGTTCACTCCTTCTAAGATGCGACACCTTTTCAGTGACCCTTGTATAAAATTTTGTCCATATAGTGACCATAATATGATATTAGTTAAATTATTACCACAAGAAATAGAACGTGGACCGGGAAACTGGAAGATGAGTGTTAAAGTTTTAGAACACACACTATTTTCACAAGCTTTCAAAAACTGTTGGAGATCCTGGGTTACTAATATTAATAAATATACAAACATATTGGAATGGTGGGAAGTGACTAAAATTCAAATAAAAGGAGTTGTCTATGGAAATTGGTAAAATTCTAAGTACAAAAGATAAAGATAATAAAAGAGGATGAGAAAACATTAGAAAAGTTAAGGGAAGAAAACATGAGTTTCAGAGAAGATATTCAAAAGTTAGAAAAAAAAGTATTAAAGAACACTAACACTAACAAAGCTAATGCTGCACGGATAAGGTCCAAGAATACAAAACTTTGAAGAAAAACGAAAAATCAACAGCTTATTTCTTTAATTTAGAGAAAAATAATGCACAGAAGAAGCAGTGGTATAAGAATAAAAATCTGCAGATGGGAACTATAAAACTGGAATAAAAAATATTCTACAAGAACAAGTGAATTTCTATGAAAAACTTTTTAAAACAGAAGGATGGGATAAAGAGAATGCAGAATATTTAACTCAATTCATTGAAAATAAAATATGTGAAGATGATAAAGAGAAAACAGACAGAGATATAGAAGATGAAGAAATATACTCAGCTATAAGAACTCTTAAAAACAATAAATCTCCAGGAGAGGATGGAATTATAGCAGAATTTTACAAAAAATACTGGGAAATAATTAAGCAAGAATTTCTGGAGGTAATAAAATATGTATTTAAAATATAATACTATGTCTAAATCTCAGGGGAAGGGAATACTGAAGCTACTATTCAAAAAGGGTGAAAGAGAAGATATAAAAAATTGGCGGCCTCTAACGCTACTAAATACAGACTATAAAATTATTGCCAAGGTTATCAGTAATAGAATCAAACCTCTTCTTGCTAAAATTATACATACAGACCAAAAGGGTTTTGTGCCAGGAAGAAATATCATGAATGCCAACAGACAATTACAAGACATAATTGAATATTGTGATATTGAGGAAGAGAATGGAGCCATTGTATTCATTGATCAACAAAAAGCCTTTGATAGAATAGAATGGGATTGGATATTTCATTGCTTTGAAAAATTTAATTTTGGACCTAAATATTGTAATTGGATAAAAATGCTTGTAGGTAATGCTACAACTTGTATAGAAACAAATGGTTTTACTTCAAGATATTTTCAGTTATCAAGATCAGCGAGACAGGGTTGCCCAATGGCGCCAATAATGTACATTTTACAAGCAGAACCACTGGCATGTACTATACGAGCAACTTCGGATATTAAAGGAATCAAATTACCAAATACCAATAATTCAGAAGTAAAATTAAATGGATTTGCTGATGATCTGCAACATTTTCACAGAACTGAAGAATCTATTACACAATCCTTTGAACTATTTGAAATATATGAGAGAGCATCAGGCTCAAAGATAAATTATGATAAAACTGAAGCTATATATCTAGGGAAATGGAAAAATAAGAAACCAGTATTTGATAAGATAAAATGGACAAAAAATTCTGTCAAAACTTTAGGTATACATCATGGATATAATATTGATATAGACAATCTATGGAAGGATAAAGTTCAAAAATAAAAAACTGTGTGCAAAATATGTGCAAAATATGGAAAACTAGAAACCTTAGTATTGGAGGTAAAGTGTTGATTATCAGGTCTCTAATATTATCTACAATAAGCTTCGAAATTGAAGCTAGAGGTATCCCAGAAAAGTACAAAAATGAAATTAACTTGATTGTATGGAATTTCATATGGGATAGCAAAATTAATCTTGTTAATAGAAAAACGGTGCTGTAACAATAAAAATAAAGGAGGGAATTAATATGGTAGATATTGATGTTTTTATATATTAAGTAAATATGTGAAGACTACCTACAGGATACTGCAGTCAAAATTGGATAATTGGAATGCATTTGGGAAACACTTCCTACAAAAAGTTTGATGAAATACATAACACAAAATTTTTTATATGTAATTGCTCCAATCTACAAGGACTAGATTTAAGTGGAATACCTGTCTTTTATCAAAAATGTATCAAAGCATGGTCAACTTTCAGAACCAAAATCCCTGCCACTAGTAAAAATGAAATTATGAACCAAAACCTTTTTAGAAATACTAATTTAATGGTAAATGGTAAATCACAATGTTTTAAATCTTTTTTACGGTCACAGCTGACAAAAATTAAAGATATTTGGAATGAAGATGAAAAAAAAGTTCATTGATAGTGAGCTTACTTCTAAGAAAGCTACACAAAAAAAATAAACTGGATAGCAGAATTTACTATTAATTAAAATTCAATTCCACAAAATTTTTTACAAATACTTCAGACGATAAATATGTTCAAGATACTGAACAAAAGTAATATCAATTCTGATTTAAAAATAAGTTATTAAAAACAACAAATTGAATAAAGAAACACTAATTGCTTCTGAAAAGCTAAAAGAGAAATATATACAAAAAATTCTGATGCGGATTGTGAACCCCATTGATGTGAGTAAATAAGTAAATGGAAATGGAATATTTCCAAAACAGTAATTTAGATGTAAAAATTGAACAATTGGTGCAAATTATATGGACTACAAAATTTCATAGTATATTGCTATTTCACAAAAAATTAAACAATTTGTTTTGTTATATGATACCATACATACCTTTTGTATGATGTAACTACAGTGATATGATACCATACATATTTTTTGATGATGACAGTGATGTAAATACAATGATGATGATACATGATATGATACATACATATTTTGTATGATGTGATGTAACTAATGTGATGTGATACCATACATATTTTGTGTGATGTGATGTAACTACAGTGATATGATACCATACATATTTTGTATGATATGATGTAACTACAGTGATATGAATACCATACATATTTTGTTATGATATGATGTAACTACAGTGATATAATACCATACATATTTTGTATGATGTGATGTAACTACAGTGATATGATACCATACATATTTTGTATGATGTGATGTAACTACAGTGATATGATACCATACATATTTTGTATGATGTGATGTAACTACAGTGATATGATACCATACATATTTTGTATGATGTGATGATGTAACTACAGTGATATGATACCATACATATTTTGTATGATATGATGTAACTACAGTGATATGATACCATACATATTTTGTATGATATGATGTAACTACAGTGATATGATACCATACATATTTTGTATGATGTGATGTAACTACAGTGATATGATACCATACATATTTTGTATGATATGATGTAACTACAGTGATATGATACCATACATATTTTGTATGATGTGATGTAACTACAGTGATATGATACCATACATATTTTGTATGATGTGATGTAACTACAGTGATATGATACCATACATATTTTGTATGATGTGATGTTACTACAGTGATGTGATACCATACATATTTTGTGTGATGTGATGTAACTACAGTGATATGATACCATACATATTTTGTATGATGTGATGTAACTACAGTGATTGATACATACAATATTATGTATGATGTGATGTTACTAATGTAATGTGATACCATAGTATTTTGTGTGATGTGATGTTAATACAGTGATATGATACCATACATATTTTGTATGATGTGATGTAACTACAGTGATATGATACCATACATATTTTGTATGATGTGATGTAACTACAGTGATATGATACCATACATATTTTGTATGATGTGATGTAACTACAGTGATATGATACCATACATATTTTGCATGATGATGATGTAACATACAGTGATATGATACCATACATATTTTGTATGATGTGATGTAACTACAGTAATATGATACCATACATATTTTGTATGATGTGATGTAACATACAGTGATATGATACCATACATATTTTGTATGATGTGATGTAACTACAGTGATATGATACCATACATATTTTGTATCATGTGATGTAACTACAGTGATATGATACCATACATATTTTGTATGATGTGATGTAACTACAGTGATATGATACCATACATATTTTGTATGATATGATGTAACTACAGTGATATGATACCATACATATTTTGTATGATATGATGTAACTACAGTGATATGATATAATACATATTTTGTATGATATGATGTCACTTACAGTGATATGATATCATACATATTTTGTATGATACCTGATGTAACTACAGTTATATGATACCATACATATTTTGTATGATGTGATGTAACTACAGTGATATGATACCATAAATATTTTGTATGATGTGATGTAACTACAGTGATATGATACCATACATATTTTGTATGATGTGATGTAACTACAGTGATATGATACCATACATATTTTGTATGATGTGATGTAACTACAGTGATATGATACCATACATATTTTGTATGATATGATGTAACTACAGTGATATGATACCATACATATTTTGTATGATATGATGTAACTACAGTGATATGATACCATACATATTTTGTATGATATGATGTAACTACAGTGATTTGATACCATACATATTTTGTATGATGTGATGTTACTACAGTGTGATGTGATACCATACATATTTTGTATGATATGATGTAACTACAGTGATATGATACCATACATATTTTGTATGATATGATGTAACTACAGTGATATGATACCATACATATTTTGTATGATGTGATGTAACTACAGTGATATGATACCATACATATTTTGTATGATGTGATGTAACTACAGTGATATGATACCATACATATTTTGTATGATGTGATGTAACAACAGTGATATGATACCATACATATTATGTATGATGTGATGTAACTACAGTGATATGATACCATACATATTTTGTATGATATGATGTAACTACAGTGATATGATACCATACATATTTTGTATGATGTGATGTAAATACAGTGATATGATACCATACATATTTTGTATGATGTGATGTAAATACAGTGATATGATACCATACATATTTGTATGATGTATGTAACTACATGATGATGATACCATACATATTTTGTATGATGTGATGTAACTACAGTGATATGATACCATACATATTTTGTATGATGTGATGTAACTACAGTGATATGATACCATACATATTTTGTATGATATGATGTAACTACAGTGATATGATACCATACATATTTTGTATGATATGATGTAACTACAGTGATATGATACCATACATATTTTGTATGATGTGATGTAAATACAGTGATATGATACCATACATATTTTGTATGATGTGATGTAAACTACAGTGATATGATACCATACATATTTTGTATGATGTGATGTAACTACAGTGATATGATACCATACATATTTTGTATGATGTGATGTAACTACAGTGATATGATACCATACATATTTTGTATGATGTGATGTAACTACAGTGATATGATACCATACATATTTTGTATGATGTGATGTAACTACAGTGATATGATACCATACATATTTTGTATGATGTGATGTAACTACAGTGATATGATACCATACATATTTTGTATGATGTGATGTAACTACAGTGATATGATACCATACATATTTTGTATGATGTGATGTAACTACAGTGATATGATACCATACATATTTTGTATGATGTGATGTAACTACAGTGATATGATACCATACATATTTTGTATGATGTGATGTAAATACAGTGATATGATACCATACATATTTTGTATGATGTGATGTAACTACAGTGATATGATACCATACATATTTTGTATGATGTGATGTAACTACAGTGATATGATACCATACATATTTTGTATGATGTGATGTAACTACAGTGATATGATACCATACATATTTTGTATGATGTGATGTAACTACAGTGATATGATACCATACATATTTTGTATGATGTGATGTAACTACAGTGATATGATACCATACATATTTTGTATGATGTGATGTAACTACAGTGATATGATACCATACATATTTTGTATGATGTGATGTAACTACAGTGATATGATACCATACATATTTTGTATGATGTGATGTAACTACAGTGATATGATATCATACATATTTTGTATGATGTAATACAGTGATGTAACATACATTGATGTGATATGATATACATATTTTGTATGATGTGATGTATCTACAGTGATATGATACCATAATAATATTTTGTATGATGTGATGTAACTACAGTGATATGATATCATACATATTTTGTATGATATGATGTAAATACAGCGATATGATATCATACATATTTTGTATGATGTGATGTAACTACAGTGATATGATACCCTACATATTTTGTATGATGTGATGTAAACTACAGTGATATGATACCCTACATATTTTGTATGATATGATGTAACTACAGTGATATGATATCATACATATTTTGTATGATATGATGTAACTACAGTGATATGATATCATACATATTTTGTATGATATGATGTAACTACAGCGATATGATATCATACATATTTTGTATGATATGATGTAACTACAGTGATATGATATACATGTACATATTTTGTATCATGTGATGTAACTACACTGATATGATATCATACATATTTTGTATGATATGATGTAACTACAGCGATATGCTATCATACATATTTTGTATGATATGATGTAACTACAGTGATATGATATACATGTACATATTTTGTATCATGTGATGTAACTACAGTGATATGATATCATACCTATTTTGTATGATATGATGTAACTACAGTGATATGATATCATACATAATTTGTATGTACCTGATGTAACTACAGTGATATGATATCATACATATTTTGGATGATGTGATGTAACTACAGCTATATGATATCATACATATTTTATATGATGTGATGTAACTACAGTGATATGATATACATATTTTGTATGATGTGATGTAACTACAGTGATATGATACCATAATAATTTGTATGATGTGATGTAACTACAGTGATATGATACCATACATATTTTGTATGATGTGATGTAACTACAGTGATATGATACCATACATATTTTGTATGATATGATGTAACTACAGTGATTTGATACCATACATATTTTGTATGATGTGTTGTAACTACAGTGATATGATACCATACATATTTTGTATGATATGATGTAACTATAGTGATATGATACCATACATATTTTGTATGATGTGATGTAACTACAGTGATATGATACCATACATATTTTGATGATATGATGTAACTACAGTGATATGATATCATACATATTATGTATGATGTGATGTAACTACAGTGATATGATACATTACATATTTTGTATGATATGATGTAACTACAGTGATATTATATCATACAGATTTTATATGATGTGATGTAAATACAGTGATATGATACCATACATATTTTGTATGATGTGATGTAACTACAGTGATATGATACCATAGATATTTTGTATGATGTGATGTAACTACAGTGATATGATACCATACACATTTTGTATGATGTGATGTAACTACAGTGATATGATACCATACATATTTTGTATGATGTGATGTAACTACAGTGATATGATACCATACATATTTTGTATGATGTGATGTAACTACAGTGATATGATACCATACACATTTTTTATATTATGATGTAACTACAGTAATATGATACCGTACATTTTTTGTATGATATGATGTAACTATAGTGATATGATACCATACATATTTTGATGATATGATGTAACTACAGTGATATGATATCATACATATTATGTATGATGTGATGTAACTACAGTGATATGATACATTACATATTTTGTATGATATGATGTAACTACAGTGATATTATATCATACAGATTTTGTATGATGTGATGTAACTACAGTGATATGATACCATACATATTTTGTATGATGTGATGTAACTACAGTGATATGATACCATACATATTTTGTATGATGTGATGTAACTACAGTGATATGATACCATACACATTTTTTATATTATGATGTAACTACAGTAATATGATACCGTACATTTTTTGTATGATATGATGTAACTATAGTGATATGATACCATACATATTTTGTATATTATGATGTAACTACAGTGATATGATACCATACATATTTTGTATGATGTGATGTAACTACAGTGATATGATACCATACATATTTTGTATGATGTGATGTAACTACAATGATATGATATCATACATATTTTGTATGATGTGATGTAACTACAGTGATATGATACCATACATATTTTGTATGATGTGATGTAAATACAGTGATATGATACCATACATATTTTGTATGATGTGATGTAACTACAGTGATATGATACCATAGATATTTTGTATGATGTGATGTAACTACAGTGATATGATACCATACACATTTTGTATGATGTGATGTAACTACAGTGATATGATATCATACATATTTTGTATGATATGATGTAACTACAGTGATATGATATACATACATATTTTGTATGATGTGATGTAACTACAGTGATATGATATCATACATATTTTGTATGATGTGATGTAACTACAGTGATATGATATCATACATATTTTGTATGATATGATGTAACTACAGTGATATGATATCATACATATTTTGTATGATGTGATGTAACTACAGTGATATGATACCATACATATTTTGTATGATGTGATGTAACTACAGTGATATGATATCATACATATTTTGTATAATGTGATGTAACTACAGTGATATATGATACCATACATATTTTGTATGATGTGATGTAACTACAGTGATATGATACCATACATATTTTGTATGATGTGATGTAACTACAGTGATATGATATCATACATATTTTGTATGATATGATGTAACTACAGTGATATGATACCATACATATTTTGTATAATGTGATGTAACTACAGTGATATGATACCATACATATTTTGTATGATGTGATGTAAGTACAGTATGATATCATACATATTTTGTATGATGTGATGTAACTACATTGATATGATACCATACATATTTTGTTTATTATGATGTAACTACAGTGATATGATACCATACATATTTTGTATGATGTGATGCAACTACAGTGATATGATACCATACATATTTTGTATGATGTGATATTACTACAGTGAAATGATACCATACATATTTTGTATGATGTGGTGTAAATACAGTGATATGATATCACACATATTTTTTATGATGTGATGTAACTACAATGATATGATACCATACATATTTTGTATGATGTGATGTAACTACAGTGATATGATACCATACGTATTTTGTATGATGTGATGTAAGTACAGTATGATATCATACATATTTTGTATGATATAATGTTGTTAAAATGATATGATATCATACATGTTTTGTATGATGCGATCTAACTACAGAGATATGATACCATACATATTTTGTATGATGTGATGTAACTAAAATGATATATCATACATGTTTTGTATATTGTAATGTAGGTAAAATGTTTTGATGATATGGAAACATTTTTATGGTGTAATATAACTACTGAGTCGTTCTGATATATGATATTATATAATACTGTATACGTTGCGATCAGATAATTCGCGGAACTTTAACCAACACCCAAGTCTGGAAGTTTTCTCCCTTTGCTTTTAACTCTAACTGAACTTAATAGCACTGCAGAAGATCAACTTATTGGGAGAATGTGATTGATTCCTAATCTTAATTATGTCGGTATTATTTTTTTTATTAATTTCCTAAATTGGATTAACAAAAGCACACACACAAAAATCGAACAACAAGCACTGCCTAGTAATAATGAAAATTTGCAATATATCAAAATGTTTACGGCAGACATACATAAGGTTTACAAATACACATTGAAGCAAATGAATAGAACAGATTTAGAGATAAAAATTACGGAATCAATAAATATGTCGTCTGTCCTAAATGTATTTTGATTATTTACTTGATGGTGTCAGATAATCTCTAATAAAAAAAATTGAAATATGTCATTTTTAGGTATTCATTCATACTTTTTAATGTCGTGTTATCGGTTTATCCAGGTCTGAAATATGTCGCAGCAAAACTGAAGACTCTGTGTTCGACAACAGATGAGCAAAATGAGATTTTTGGCAAATAAGTTGAATAACGTTTCATTGTATGGCTTTAAAGTTGGGCGTGACTCTCTGTAAATATTCAAAGGAAGCTTTGTAGGCCTGTGATTGGTCAGTTTTTTTCTCATGAAATGCTTTCAGTTTTTCTGTGACAAAGTACAGGGGTTGATTTTACCACAGTGATAGTAACCCTCGGAATATTAAGGATACAATTTTTCGTCCTAACAATTTCCACAAATGTTAGAGGTACCCACAGATTTAAGAGAACCCTATGCTGACTATGATATTCTGTATTTGTAAATTGTAGGGTTATCTGCCCTTATTGGTAGGTAATGATTGTGACGTCATGTGTTTGTGAGCGTGAAATCATACGTTTTAGACAAAACGACGTGACTTTCGCCCACAAAATAATGACGTCACAATCCATACCTACCCGAAAGGCAGGTTACTGTGATGAAATAAAATTACTTCCGGCTTTTACTCTACAAAGGGAGACCAATGGTGTCTGTGTATAGATATCTTAATCAATATTAAATTTAACTACACCAGAACAATATGGATGCGGTACTGTTATATTTGAAAGATACGTTAAATCATATCACAATCTAATTGATTTTTTAAAACATTTTATACCCCCCTATTTTGTACCATATCACAATCTAATTAAAATTAGACTTGTAATTCCGTTCCACTACGATACGCTCCAATACAACTAATATAACAGCTCCCCGTTCGGGGTCACCTCAGCATGACACTTGGTCACGAATCGGAACATTTCGGGAAGTTCTAGAAGCCGTTTTATACTTTTGAGGTATTTGATCACACTGTAGACTTACAGGCGGCATGCTGGTTGGGTCACCATAGGGGTCATGATGTAGTGACCTTGAACGGGAAGTTGTTAGATCGTAGATTGTATCATATCAGCAACATGTTCATAGAAGAAATTTCTTCATTGAATAAAGCCTCTATTTGGTAAGTGACACGGCGTTAGGATGCTGTCTCCGGCGCCAGGATAGAGGGAACTTATTACCTACTATCTTATCTATTACCATTGTACCAAAGTTAACATACATGGTAACCTGCTTAAAACAAAGATGGAAGTCGATCGCTAATTTAATCTCATCATTTTTGTATCGACCGCGACGATAGATCGCGAAGGCGATACTATAGTGTTACTTTTCCGGCGGCCGACGGTGGTGATGTCGTCAACATTTCACTTTAAAGTTTTGCGTTTACCTCTGTTTCTCAAAAGGTTCAAGTCCAATCCTAACCAAACTTTAAACATAGCTGAAGGACATCATTATCACCTCAACACACCTTATTATTGTAGGATAAATATTAGTGTGTGGGATTCAGAGGTTGTGAAACTTAGTGATGCTAAACTATACTAACACTTTTTCTTATTTTTCTTGTTTTATAGTTGTGTTATAAATCAATAATGCGATCAGGCGATACTTATAATTGTAGATTGTATATCTGATTACATACCGTTATCGTACCATTAATAAACGAAGAAAAAAATCCATACTCGAATCATTTTTTTCTGATTTAATTCAGAATATTTACTTTCTTGGTTTTTATACTAAATACGGCTTTCTGATTGGTCATTTTTTATACCAGTATGGAAAAATAAATCCGAGAATTTCGCGAAAACCTGACGTTATCGGGACATTGATGTTGCTTATTGACTGGGACAAAAATCCTGCGAAAAACTAATGGAACTGGATTAAAACGCATTCTATTTTATCAAATAATTCAGAAAAGTAATAATTGATGTCATATTTTGCGTGGATTCACACAGTTTGTAATTTTTTTTTCCATAACCAACAAAATTAAAAATGTTGACATCACTTCTGATAGTAGATAAGATAAATAGAGGATCTATTGAACTCGTTTGATAAATTTCAAATTACAAAGCCACGAATGAAAGATTCTATTAATCATATAACTTTGATTAATAGAAATATAAGTGGAAGTTTTAATTTCTTCTCTATATAAAACAGAAGAAATGAGGCTCGGATGTCTCGTTCCCGTCTACGGAGACAATCATGCGACGTCATGTATAAAGTATTACAACAAAAATATACATATGACGTCATAATAGTGTTATTACACATGTGTCTAACGATATTTATGTCATGGCCGTATGACATGGCTGGACGGGCCAGTTATGTGATAAAATACGTTTTTTTTCATACCCAGAATATTAGGGGAAAATTTTAACACCATTATTTAATGCTGCATGTTTCTGATTACTTGTGTGACATGTTTACTCATCTAAATAATATATCCTCAAAGATCCTCCAGTAATAAAATGAAAACGAGAACACTAACTTATATCATTTTTTATTGATCTACCTATTATTCAATATGCAAAGTAAGTTTTATTGCCCTGACATTTAAGTGAATAGATAATTGAAAAGTCCAAATATGTATATTTATCAAAGACTCAACATGGTACGATAATGTTACATATCAGTATATATCATCATAATATTTACATTATCGTTACCCATATAAACCTGACGGAAACAAACACCTATATGGAAACTACTATACATTATACAAAAAAACAGTTTGATGAATCAAGATTTTCTTTATAATTAGTAACACAATTACGACAAAAGCACATGCATAGAAATGTTCGTAAACAGTCTTTAAAGTCCAGCAATAAAATTATTATAACAGGAACTCATATTTCTATTGCTTTTCAACTGATAAAATTGGAAACGTAGTGATCGGAATTTACTTATTTCATTGAGGTGGAGAAGTTCATTGAAATCCGGAGCGGTGTAAAACTAGGTCATAATATCAACAATGTCAAAATGTAATATAATGCGGGTCAGATGCAGAGCGTTACCAAGCATCTTCCAATAGGAAAGCTTATGGCTGGTTTGGACATGTCTCTTTAAACTCCAGACGAAAGTTTAAAGTTCATAAGGCTAGAGATATGGATCAGGGTGGCTTCACTCGCAGGGCTTTGCCTAAACGCTACCTGAAAGGCCTTGAAAGCCGCATCATATTCCTCCAGTTGTTTGTGGCAGTACCCCAGCAGGTTAAATGCCACAGCCTTGTTTGTGATGTCCGGAAGCCTACAGCACCACACCATGTCGTCACGTGCCTTCAACATATCTATGTTCCGCTCCAGTTTCATACAACACCAGAACTTGAGGAAACACGCGTAAACGACAGGATCTACGGCTAATATCGGTTTCGTACCAGACAATTCGTCAAGTAGATTGCTGAACCCACCCAATGAACTTATTTCCATTTTTAGTGGTTCAGGAAGGAAATCAATTTCAAATCGTAAAAATGCGATATCGGTTAATAGTGGTCAAGACTGTACCTGTCTTAATTTTGCTACTAGCACTTTGACCTGGTCGTTACAGAGAGTAATATTTCCTACCGCCGCATTCATATGACAAATTGTAACATCACCCACTATATGATCGGTCGTTGTCATCATCGTCGGTGGCATCCATTGCTTACTTGACTTCATCTTCTGATCCAGATAAGTCTTTGTCCAGGATAATCGCCTGCTGAACATCTCCACGTCACACGTGATGTCCACGATTTCCGTTTTCACGATTTCACGTTTGTGACTTTGTTGACTGCCTCAGTACAGTTATCTACTACGGTTTCTACAGATCCCTGGTGTAATAATAGCAGTCGAATCAGATGACTGGCTATCGTGGTTTTAACAATATGTAGAATCGCCGAGCATCTTCCTCTGTGTTATTGTATCAATATTATCGAAATCAAGAGAGTGTAATGATAGGTCCTCCCTGAGTAACATTTCATTAAATGGTGACGTTTTACACAAACATAGCATGATGTTTTCTCTAGCCGAAACACAAATGTGAAGAACAGTCTGCTTTTCTACCACCTTATACCTCCTGGCGAACAGATTGGAGTTACGGATGAAGTAATTGGGACAGAAGTCGGTGCGTATAGCTGTTATCAGCCTATCTAGACACGTTTGCACTGCTGTGAGAAGTCGACGAGGGACCCAGAGGTCGAGGGGAGATTCTTCTATAACCCAAAGAGTGTTGTCTTTAGGATGTAAGAAGATATCATGTCATCGATTTCATCCTCAAATGTGAACTTTTTAAGATGTTTAAGTAGTAAGTAACACTTCAGCTGAGTTGCGTTGAACTCTGAAACCAAAGCCTGTTCTACAAGCACAAAAGACAGTCTCCAATCCAGATAAGTATGTTCACATTCTTTACACCCAACAGGAACAACATGGCATCCATGCTTAACATGTTCCTCTATAAAACACCTGGAGGGCCAGTGGTAGTAGCGCCTTCTGTTGATCCATTCCTCAGCTACGGCAGGCCAAGCTGAACATCGTATAGAGATGACGGTATCTACTGTATTATATGGGGACAATCCAGTGACGGTATGTGTAAGAGAGGGTCCGGCTACTATCTTCTCCTCTTTTAAAAATCCAAAAGTAGGTAAAGCAAACAAATTGTTCATTGTTGCTGGTATAGCATTCGACAAGTAATGTCCACCTAACTTCGACTCGAAGCTGAAAATGCCTGGCAGATTATTAAAGAGCTTTGGTGAGGATCCTCTTGTCAGGGCCCTTAGTCTAACATAACAAGGATTTATATCACATTGTTCCATATAGAACTGCCAATGGGGTTTTGGCACACAAACCACACTGTGTTCGTAAGCCTGACATGTATTCATAACATACATGAGATCATGGTCCGATGACTTGCTTGAACTTATAATAGGACATCCTTCTCCTACACTCCCAACGAGTTGAAACTCAACATCCGCTGAACCATCAAAGCCGCTATATAATCCATTCACAATTAATGACGCAAGCTGCACTGAATATGAGTTACTACACTGTGTCTGTGAAATGTTATCCAGAACCTTACAAACTCGCAGGCTGACATCCGTAATAGCGTCGTCAGGTTCATTAATACGGATATCTACAAGAGGATATATTAGACTGTTACCGGAAGTTTAGATTATGAAATGTATACAACAGGGTGTAATCATTACATTGATTTGAGTTATTCAGTATTCTTACTGACAACAGATGGAACAGGGAAAAGAAATGAAGGTCATTCAGCGGTTACCAAGGAGTACCTAAGTTAATAATAAGTGTATATTGTACGTTAGTTTAACAACACATAGCAGTTATGTTTGTGTACCTTTTGAATCCACAGACGTCATATTTTTATCTCGTATGTCGTCTCCTTTTTCTGTAAAAAAACCCAAAAACTCTTGAAATTACAATTTTATCAGTTTTTTTTAATGATTTAATGAAAAGCGACTTATTTTTGTATGGGAATTCATTTTTTTTATTTTGCGGTGAATCAGTATTTCTGAGAATTATTCGCCGCAAAAAAAGCAGTACAATACACCGTTTTTATTTGGAAAATGTTGTCTACCATGGAAACGTTAATGTTATCCGATTATAAGTTGTTTTACAGTACCCACCATAGATACCAGAAACAGATTATTTAATGTGGAAAAAACTAATATATTGCATATATATTCAATACAGATATCGAACAGATGGAAAACAATACTTTGATAATAATTTTATTTTTGTCTTTACAAATTCAATGTCTCAAGTTAACATATTGATATGAATGCTCTGAACTGTGTGCAGATATTTGAGACAAGACCTGGATCACTTGTGCTGTTGATTTTATAGATTACCTTGATATGTAGAATACATTCAAGAAAATTCTCATCAATTTTCAATTTTGAATATCTAAAATGATTTGATTAATTTCATTTAAGAATTTACCTGCTAAATGCCTGGATGGACAATCCGTTTTTCCTGTTTCATACCATTCACTCGTTCTATCGTTGATATTGCCCAATAAGAATCGAGCTCTGTGGAGCGTTTCACCTGATTTACAACCTTTTATCGCCCAATCGTTCTCTGTTCTTGATAATGTTTTATCGAATGCTCTGATTATTTCACCAGTTTCACTAACTTCATCTATCCCACACAACACTTTACCTGATAAAAGCCCGGATGGCCTAGTTAATTCACTTTATTCCAACATTTCGCTGTTCTCTTTATCCGAACAGTTCCCTGCTGTATAGAGCATTCCAACCGTATTACTTCCTTCCGACATTTCGCTGTTCTCTTTATCCGAACAGTTTACCGCTGTATAGAGTATTCCAACCGTATCACTTCATTCCAACATTTCACTGTGTTCTCTTTATCCGAACAGTTTCCTGATGTATAGAGCATTCCAACCGTATCACTTCATTCCAACATTTCACTGTTCTCTTTATCCGAACAGTTTCCTGATGTATAGAGTATTCCAACCGTATCACTTCATTCCAACATTTCACTGTTCTCTTTATCCGAACAGTTTACCGCTGTATAGAGTATTCCAACCGTATTACTTCCTTCCGACATTTCGCTGTTCTCTTTATCCGAACAGTTTACCGCTGTATAGAGTATTCCAACCGTATCACTTCATTCCAACATATCACTGTTCTCTTTATCCGAACAGTTTCCTGCTGTATATATTATTCAATTCGTACCACTTCTCTCCATCATTCCACTCGTAACACTTTAAAAGAGTAAATATCTTTAATGACTCATCTGTGTTATAAACGACCAAAACATGAATTTAAATAGAATAAAATCAATTAATTGGCAGGGTAGAAAAGACTAGTCAATTCTGTAAATGATTTAATGTTATAAGAAGTATACTGTGCCTGATTGAGTTTAACTCTGATAAAATTTGCCAGACCAACAATTTCTCTTTTCACTCAGTTCTAGCTAATGGAATGCATAGGACTCACCGGTTTCTACTTATATCATGAGAAACAATTTTGCAGCTTGACAGTCGAAACGTTCGATAGATTTTATATGAAAAAAGTGTGCATATTCAGTCCACCTACCTGTCTAAGAAAGCATATTTATTTTAATAGCTTTTCGTTCATAATATAATTTCTGTTATTGCTACAAGTATTCTTATAGTGCTCAATATAAGTCATTTTCCACGGGATTTAAAAATTGTTCTCGAGCTATGTGTATGTTTTATTTAATAAATTAGAATTTGCATGTAATTTATGTGATCGGCAATTAAATACATTTAATTTAATGACATAGTCAAAAACATCAATAATTGAACAAAACATGATAAGTTATGGATAACACAGATTAACATTCATCAATGATATGGTAGAAAATAATGAATGTTAAAAATGGAACTAAACATTATTATACTTACACCTTTGCCTCCGGGTTCTACCAAAACCCAGTATTTTTCATGGAATATATTTCTGTGATGGACCATGTTGTTCTCGTACTTTATGTTTCAGTATTGTCGATTTAAAATGTAATGAAAGTATTATCCGATGTCGACTAGACTCATACTTAAAAGTACAATATTTTGATTTGTAAAGTCGTCCCTTATCTATTTGATACATTTTGATACTGTTTAATATTAAGCTCTTTAAGATGATTGTTACACGAAATATTTTCCTTGTGATATCACTCTATTTCTGGTGTAAATAAAACTCTCTATTATCAAACCAAGCTCCATTTGCTACTTGTCAGATATTCCTGGAGATATATTGAGTTCATTGATATACTTATAATAACAGAGTTGCAATGCTCTGCTGTAAATGCTACTTTTGTACATTTTTAGACTAAGTATCTTATTTAAATAGGAAGGAGATTTAGATTTAGTTCTCAATACGTACAAGCTTTTCTTTTTGGCTTATTCCTCAATGTTTCCCCCCGAGATATGCGGAGTATTATTACGATAAGTTGATATGTGGTGTAACTTACGGTAAAGTATTTGTTTAAGAACATTAACCTGTTTTAATATCTTAACAATAAAGATATCACTAACAGAGTTTTACACTCAATACATATTCCTCGTAATATACTTAAGGAATGATATTTATTTTTTTGTTGTTTACTGGTGTGCAAACTGCATTTGTTGGACATATATTTTAAAGATGCTCCACCGCTGACAAATTGTATTTTTTCACTATCAAAAACAGGAACAGACGGTTTATTATTTTTCTTCAGTTACAAAAGTTACTTACTTTACACCATTACCACCATTGAAAAGTTTGAGCTTCTTATTTTACTTTAAGTTAAAAATATGAAAAATAATTAATTGCATCCCGAAAAAATTCCGTGGCACTATATCCTATATGAAATGAAGAAATGATTGCGTATGCACCAAAGGCGAACTAAATTATTTTATGTTATTTTTTTGTGCTAATTAGGCATATATATACACGATTAAACGCCAGTTATTGTTCAAATGATGAATATCATTTATGCTCTGTCGGCGGTGGAGCATCTTTAAAACCTAGTAAAAGCAAAAAATAAAAAGCATTCCTTATATTTACATTTCAACCGACTATTTCTTTTAAATTTAAGGTTCCTATAAAATTTTCTACTATTGGAAATTTAAAATAAACGTTATACGATTGATGTAAAAGCCGGTCAATTGACGGAATCCCCGAACCGCTGGCTAGAATTTGGCGGGAAATATTGTCAAGTTCAGAAAGTACACAAAATATAGTTCTACAATAACACTATCTTTTTCATTCTATTGGTGCAGTATTTTAATTTAAGATATATATTACATTCAAATTGTTTAATTGAACAATTAAACATACAGAAACAATATAGGCTAAATTTGATGTTCATTAACACTACTTGCGGAAGTTAGTGTTCCGATGTATGTATTCTTGTGCGGCAACCGACTGCGTTTACACATGTGTAAACGATTGCCCCGTTTGTAAGGTTATATAGCAAATGAAAAACGGAAATGTAAATATTAGTATTAAAAACCTTTTCTCATTATTCTTTTCAATATGTGATCTCAGATTTTTATCTTAGATTATTTTTATTTACTATAAGACTTTTTCATATTTGGATAGGTAGCTGAGAAATCGGAGCCGGTCTTTGTAACCAATAAAATTGTCTTCATGCTATATGACATTCTGACCAAACGTAGGCAGCCATATCGGATTTCTTCAGAATGCACTCAAGGGATCTTTCTCAAATTTCAATTATACGTTTCCCTCGATTGAAGTTGTGGGACCGATCTGACAACAAGATGGCCGACATAGTGGGCCGTCTTTAATTTTGACTATTTTCACTATTTCTCAAAAACTACCAGAAGGATCTTTCTGGCATTTCATTTACAGGTTCCTCTTGGTAACCTGTTGTATCACATTCATGGGTCGATTTGAAAACATAGCAGTTGATAGGTATGTTTAATGGGGAGCACCTACAGGGATCTCTTGATTTCAACATCTGTATAATAGTTCTTTGTATATGTTAATGGAGGTATTCTTAGAAGGCACTTTCTCTTTTGTGTGTTATTATATTTTCAAAGCATTTTGATTTAATTTGATAATTTCCGCAACAAACAAAAAAACATAATACACAGTTTGTCGAAAAATCATTTTTAATACACATGGTTTTCGATTCGTACTTCTTTTATGACAGATACCCATACACTTAGTAAGTTAAGTTAATATTCCAGTCTTAAATGTTTTAAAAAACCGAAGGCTGTGTATGAGACAACTGATGAACAGGTAGTTTGATGTACATCAACAGAATTGATTATCGGTTCACTAGTACTGTGGTTAACTGTGTGGTTTGGAAGTTAGGCGTCACTCTCTCTGTCGTTTCTGCAGGTCAGTGATTAGTCAGGTTTTCAATTTTGCTATGGCATATTTCAGGGGTGGATGATATAACGACAGTGATATTAACCCCTGCAGTATCGAGGATGCCTTAACGTAGAAGCGTGACTTTAGGAATAAAAGCATAATTTGTAACAAGATCAACATCCCGCAGAATAAAAGAATAAGCGTTTCACTATACTTGTCTTTGATATCGACAACAAAAAAACTAAGAAGTTATCGAAAAAAGAACCAAAAATTCCATCGTCTTCTGTATCTTTGGCTCCGGGTCATCACCTCTATCGATGCTCTACACTGCAATAAATTGAATTTAGGTATTATTAATAATCCATAAGATTTGCTAAATCCAATTTATAAGCAAAGACGATAAACTGTTCTATATATGACTGTGGTTGGTTTTCATATGTCTAGTTTATGTTTCTATTTCTTACCATTAGTACTGAATAGTCTGAAATATTACTATAAATTTATAATCTAGCAAAATACCAAGCTAATTTAGATGGATCCAGATTATTTACTGTTTATATGTAAAAACAACTTACGCTTTGTTACCAAAGTCAGCATGAGACCACGTGTTCCATTCATATTTCCCGTCATTATTTCCTAATTGACGAACTAGATAGAGAAGAAAATTATATTTCTACAAATGTTGATAAAAAAGTTCAGAACATCCAACAAATGCAAACTGGTGATCGGGAGTGAAGTGATTAAGCCACTCGCATTTCATCTAGCCGACCGTGGTTCTATCCCCGATAAAGACAAGAAACGGTCAGAGGTTATTTATTTGATCATATATATCAGGTTTTCTCCTGGCACTTCGGTTTCCTTCCACCCTAAGACCCCTCGCGCGCTTTCATCCGGGCCATCAAAAATGTATAGGTTGTATAATTTGTTTCGCAAATTAAAAATGAAATGATAAAAAAGGCCAGACCGCATCGACTATCAGTGTCAATTAAAGCTACACATCACCATTCCCCCAGAAGTAATAATGTGGAGTTAGGGTGTAGGGTGTCACCAAATAATTAAATAGTGAACTTTAACTAGTGAAAATAATCCCTCCTCGGAAGTTTCGTAGATCCCACTAAGTGGATGATCATTATTGTTCTGTGGAATACCTTCCATAGTTCGGGATATTAGATACACACTTGCATAGCCTTTTATTGTTAACAATTTACTTAAAGAATTGGTTTTAGCTCGAAACGAGTTTAACATAATCGCTTTTGATACTGTTAAAGTGGAATTATTTAATATATCCTACGAATATGTCAGGAAGCGGAATTTTCGACCTAATACTAAATTCAAAATTTTTAATTATTAGATTATAGATACAAATTGCGAAAATTATCACATCGCCAAAAAAATTGAAACTGAAAAAGCGAATATATCCACACGCGAAAGAATCCAAGTTAGAGTAAAATTATAGTAAACAACTGTGAAGGGTATAAACAGGGGCTATGAGGACAATAGTTATAACGTTTGTTATCCATATCTATAACCTTTTCCTGTCAATGAATTCTTACCCCTGGTTTCTTTACATTTTCGTGGCTTTGATTTTAACTTCTTTGGTTTCTTGGTCCTCGTAGCCATCTTGCTTCGTTCTGGCCATTTACAATTTAACGACCTTCCTTTGCTTCAATAGATATATGTTTGAAAATGGAGAGGATTTTGAATTTTATTTCATATTTGTTTCGCAAGAGTCTTTTTACGTTAGTTTTCACTATTACAGATACAATAAAAACATCAGAAATGGCTTCTTTTTGTGAAAGCACACTATTAAACGCCAATTCAAAGTTGTAAGTGTCATTTATGGGCGAAAATATTACATCTTTTTTGTTTGTTTTTGTTTTTACTTCAGTTATCTATTGAAAACCATAAGTTACGATGAATTAGCTGTCAAGATCATCCAAAGGATATTGGTAAACAATTAATATGTCTTTAAAACATTCGTTACAACTCATAGTTTTATAGAAGTTCTTGTTTTTATGTTAGATATATATAGTCGAAAATTTAGCAGCATAAATCACTTTATCATAATTAACACTGTTAAAATGTTAAATGAAATCGTAGACCACTATTTGGCTTCATGTTCTGACCACATGTACTCATTTCACTACTTTGTAGACGTAAATATGACGATTTTTGTCCGTACTTCTAAAATCCATTTTGAGCTTTTATATGACATTGTCAAACTAAAACCTTTACATTGTAAGTATTGTAATTCTCCATATATTGATATTTGTTGGTGGTTAATAACTTATTGAAAACTTGATTCGTGAGTTTGAAAATTACGGCACATATAACTTTAATGCACAACTAAACGATTTTTTTTAGAGTTTTTGTTTTTACCGAATTGATATATAATTCAATACAAACGCAAAGTAAAAACTCACCAAAGGTTTCTCAGTTTGGCAAATGCCCCCGGATTCCGTATACATCTGTATACCATGTAACCAAGTAACGCCAGCATGGCGGCAAATAGGAGGATCGAAGGAATAAACCAACCCAGATTTTCAGGATCGTCAAGGAAATTAGAAATACTCCCACCGCTGCCACCAAAATTTGGAAACGCTACCGACGCGGCCGTGGCAGCTGTTGTGGAGGTCGTGGTGGTGGCGGCGGTTGTCGTGGTGACAGGGTCTGTTAGGATGACGTTGACAGTCGCGGTGTCAGTTAAGCCATTGTTATTGAGCGCTGTTAACGTCATTGTAAACGAATCACCGACGTTGTACGTTGTTGTGCTGAAGTTGACGTTATTGAAGACACTGAAGAGACAAAACGTTTTCTCAGGTTATGCAGAACATAGTGCCAGGAATTTGATAGTACTGGAATATATAAATGTATATCTCTTCAAGCGTAACTTATCTATAGCGCTGCGGAAGATACTGGATAGTAAACTGTTTTATTGTTTTGCCCGGGACAAAACCTAATGATTTTGTTTCTCTTGAGGATTTGATCTACTTTAATAAGCAAAGATGTAACCTAATGATTTTGTTTCTCTTGAGGATTTGATCTACTTTAATAAGCAAAGATGTAATTCCATATTTTACATGGATAAGCTATATCTATCTTATTAACAAAAAAAAACAGCTTTAGTCTTACACTGTAAAAAGAGAGTATAAGAAACAGATGATATTTTATTATTGATGAAATTCATAAGAACAGTAATTATGTTTTGCCCGAATACTTCAATATGTTTGAATGTATCTATCCGCCCGTATCTTTTAGTATAGTGGTAATGCTAATAGCTCGTTTATATTCCGTCTTTGTATATTACAGATTTAGCAGCCTTGCGGGTAGGTATCGATTGTTGATTCATTATTTGTGAGCGCAATTCAAGTCTTTTTCATCGAAAAGTATGATGTTATGCTCGCAAACACATGACGTCACAATCAATACCTACCCGCAAGGGATGATAACTCTGTAATATACAAATAAGGAATCCTAGTATTTTACAAATAAATTTCAAAATAAATATATCACATGCTGTTATATTAAATATAACTGAATGAAAATATATATGAGGAAAACAGAATTTTGATCCTCTAGTGAAGCTGTAGGTTTACCTGCAACAGTCTATCAGACCAAACAGTCCCGACCCCCCTGACAATGAATAAGTAGTGTCAGTGTGGGCTGTAAGCACGTCGGCGTCAGTCGAGGAGAAGGGACCGAACTGCGTTCCAGCCCCCGTGTTGATGGGGAGGAAGTGTGTATACGTGTCCTGGTCCAGTACCGGCGGATTATCATTCTCCTCATTGATGACAATATTTAAGTCTGCTGTCACGGTATGTCCTCCCAAGTCCGTAGCCGTCACTGTTTTAAACCAAAAATACTTATTATAAATACAAAACTATTGAAAAGCACGCAATTCATTCAACGTCTAAATCGTATTTTGGGAAACAAAATCTCAATGTATTATATTCTTTCACTTTATGTGTCTTGATATAGGAACAATTGGTTATAATCACATGACTTTATTCAAACCAATATCAACTGTTGAAAGAGGTTAAAATAAAGTATCGAAATACAAAATATTAGATATTGGATCATTCTATAGTATGTTTCAGTGAGTTAGCACGATAGAAGGTATTGATTGAACGCGTTCCCTCCTCGATCATCTACATTGACTGTTCATTTGATGTTAAAGTATTACTACCAAGGGTAGATAACTGAATAGTTACAGGCACATTTAGATTCTAAACTCTGCAATATCTTGGGTTCGGTCGAAACATGAAACACAACTCATGCGAATGGCGGTGACCTTACAACTAATTTTATTCTAAGAGAAAACCCGGAAACCGAATACTGAGTTTCGGACGTCATTCTAAATGCGAACAAGGCTAACGTTAAACATGTTGTAGTGAGAGTACAAACTGAACTAATACTATCAATGCACTACAAACTCTAAGACTGGAATAAGTTTTAGGGATCAGAATACAAATACACTCACCAACACAGGTCACAGTATCCGACGTCTGCTGGGTAGCGTCCAGGTCATACTCGGCTGCCTTGGTAACCCGGCCGGTGCTAGCGTCCATGGAGAACTGTCCCGTGTTAGCCCCACAGTCCATGGTCAGTGTCTGTGTATCACGTGTGTCGTCAGGGTCAATCACAGATGCGGCCAGAGTAGGACTGAGGTCATTAAAGGTCGTAGTGGTCTAAACAAAGACAAGGACAATAAATGTCTCAGCATTTTTCTTTACAGCACAGTAAACACGCATTATAGTGCATTTATGGACATACGTAGTGCCATTATACTCACTCCACTGTTTCTGATGAATGTCATATAGTAGGAGTTTTGAAATCCAAAATAATAAAAAAATATTTCATAATCTTTCCCTACAACTACAAACCGCTAAATGTTAAAGAAGCATTTGAGTTGGGACTAGTGAATACATGAAGTTTGGGTTTTATAAATTTGAGTGAGTAACGTTTCAGACCCTTTTTGCACTTACAATAAGTATAATGATATAATCAAAAACAAGGAAACTACAATAATGAAATGAAATAAAAATAAAACAAGATAGAGTAAGAAAAGAACATATTCGAACCTCTAACCCAGAAATCTGGTATGTAGTTTGAGTGAATCCTGTCTGTTGTTCATTAACATCCGTGACTTCCAGTGTAAAATACTTGGTGACAGAATCCTCACGTTTATCGTTTGCTGTCACGGCCACATTAAAGGAAGTTGTTCCCTTGGCTAGCAACTCCTCGTAGTCAATGACTTGTGTAGGTTTAATCACACCGGCTTTTTACAGTAATTAAGACAGAAATTTGTCATTACGATGTAGTAATTTTACCTAGCGGAGGGGAAGTAAGGTCACGATAACTTTTAATTGTATCAAAGCAAAGCAGTTCAAATAAATAAAGAACTCGTAAAATTCAGGACAACCATCATTGGAATTACAATCGACATTGCTTGTAAAAAAACTTTAGAGAAAGTTAATTGCATATTGCCAAAATATGATGCAATTGAAACAATACAGAGCAGTTATAAGCAATAAAGCCAAAACTCATTTAAAAGGAAATGCAAAGCTAATCGATGCAACTTGGCTTGTAAATAACAGTTTGTTAAGTTAAACATACTTCCGCTGATGATCTCGAAGTAGTTGGCACCGTCCCCTGGAGAGAAGACCGCGGAGAATGTGTGTGTATCCCCGGTGTTTCCGTCTGTTGCAGCCGTGTCCAGTACTGTTGTTGTTACAGGGGAATTCTCGGGTATCGTCAAGGTAAGGCCGACAGGGATGTTACTGATCACGGGGATGGCGTTTATATCTGGAGGCGAAATTAATGTGTATAAATACTATTGAGGATAGATACTGTCAAAGTGTAAGGAGGGTCGGGGGAAAATGAGGAGGAGGACGATGTAAGAAAAGAGGAGTAGGAGGACGAGGAAAGAGAGGAGGAAAAGAGGAGGATGCCGAGGAGAGAGGAGGAGCAAGATGAGGAGCAAGATGAGGAGGAGATCTAGAGGATGAGAACAAAATAAGAATAAAAGGGTATGTAATGAAGAGAGGAGATAAACGTCAACAAGAAAAAGTGATGTAAACAAGACCAAGAAGGTGAGGTTGTGGTTGTTGCTAGATGATGATGGTGGTGGTGGTGAGGAGGAAGAGGTTGTTATTTAGTTTGATTTTAATAATTTAACGTCCTATTAACAGTCATTTAAGGACGTGCCAGATTTGTTGATGGAGGAAAGCCGGAGTTTCCTGAGAAATCGAACCCAAAGGTGGAGGTCTTGTTTTTATATATCGGGATATCTTAACCACTCGGCCACTCCGGCCCCTCAAACGGAGGATGGGGGTAGCAGGAGACAAATAAGGCCATGGGAAGAAGACAAAGGTAAGGATACGAGGAGATAAACTTCACCAACAACTGATGATGATGATGACGATAAAAATAATGATGATGATGATGATGATGATGATGATGATGATGATAAAATAATAATGATGATGATGATGATGATAAAAATGATGATAATGATGATAAAAGTAATGATGATGATGATGATGATGATGATAAAAATGATGATGATGATGATGATGATGATAAAAATGATGATGATGATGATGATGATGATAACGGTGATGATGATAAAAATAATAATGATGATGATGATGACAATGATGATGATGATGATGATGATGGTGATGATGATGTTGTTGTTGATGATGATAAGGATGGTGGTGATGTTGATTATGATGATGTTGATGATGTTGATGATGATGATGATGATGATGATGATGATGATGTTGATGATGATGAGGAGGATGGTGGTGATGTTGATGGTGATGATGATGATGATGATGATGATGATGATGATGATGATGATGATGATGATGATGTTGATGATGATGATGAGGATGATGATGATAAGGATGGTGGTGATGTTGATGATTATGATGAGGATGGTGGTGATGTTGATGATTATGATGATGTTGATAATGATGATGTTGTTGATGATGATGAGGAGGATGGTGGTGAACAGGATATGGAGGAAGGAGGAACAGGAACAGAAGCAGGAGTGTAAAATAAATTATACGTACTAGTTAGCGTCAGAGACAAGGTTTCCGGTCCAACTAAAGAGTACCCGTCGTTTACCCAAACATTGACGTCATAAGCAGGTACCTTGTGTGTGTTTAAGTCTTCAGTGGCAATGATCTGACCAGCTGTTGAAGAAAGTGATCAAGCTTTATTAGGTTAATAAAATGTGGCGTCAATATTGGTACAATGTACATGTAAATTGTTTACAAACATAGAAGTATAAGTTCGATTTCTAAGCGTGTGAAATATTTTCAGAAAGTTTTATTCAGAATATTTATTCCGAAATGTGTAAGGGACAAACAGAGGTTGTAAACGCTAAACGGTCAGATACAATCACATAAACGTCTCAGTTGTGTATTTCATGCAAGTGCAGGTCAACTATTAAGTAGACATACAGGGATCGTTGTTTCTTGTTCAGAACCTCAATCAGACCTTCTCCAACCTCCAAATCGAGGTTTTGCAAATCGTAACAGATAAAAGGAAGAAAGTCAAAGAGAACTTTTCTTTCATAAAATTAATTTAGATAATGAGGTCATAAGGCCATAGAAAATGAAATATACAATTGGTTGTTTGAATTTCCGCGTGAATATGAATATACCTTGGATTGTTTATGTAATCCATTATCATCTTATTTATATATAGCGAAAAGTACATATTTTTAAAAGATGAACAGAGAAGAAATAATCTTACAGCTGAGGATCTGGAAAGGACAGTTGACTGGGACACATGTCATGGTATAGACCAGATTAGTAGAGTCACTATCCACTCCTGTGATGGCGAATATCTCAGTAGTGGCAGGAGTTGTTAGTGTATCCACTGTACCGGTATCTACAACAACGCATACTCACATTAACATAGATCTTCAGGGCTCAGCAAGCATCGTTCTATCGTAGGTTATTTGCTTCTAATTTATGGGTTCCATAGAAACATATCAGTTGGAGAAGGGCTTGCTATATGGTATATTAAAGATGACTCAAAAATTCTTATTTACTTTATTTGCAATATCCGTTTCTTAGAATTTTTTTATTGTTAAAAGGAATAGTGTATACATACTTGGCAGATTGGTCATAGACGGGGCTGCACTTTCTACAATACTAACAACAATGTCCTTGGTAGAGGACAAACCAAGGTCATCTGTGCAAGTGATAGTTAGTGTATACTGGTTCTGTGTGTCGTAGTTTAGATTGGCTCCTCCGTTCAGGAATAAAGCGTACGCTGAGGAGAAAGTGCTAAATAATGACATACATGGACAGCAAGGTCTATAAAACATTCTATTATAGATGTACTCAAATAAAAAAGTAAGATGTCACTACCGCAGACGAAACACTTCGTATTAAAACAACTTATTGTTCAATATTATACATTAATTGATAAAACTATTACACAAAAAATGAAAAGAAAAAGCTCCCTTTTTCTTTTATTTTCTTTCGTATTTTAATAAAATATCGTTTTGAGGTCCATATATTTCATACATCAGCGTTCGTTTTACTGAAGATATTCCAAATTCATTTTGGGACTCCTTCTTTTTCTATGACACCATTACGCCGTTGTCTCTGCCAATCAGAAGCGACCTTCCAAATGGTGAACCAACCCTTCACGGGAAGTATTTTTAAGCCTACGAAAATGCTCGTTATATAGATAAAACTGAATTATTCTGTAATAACAGTAAATACCAACTTGTACTTCCAGATGATCTTGGCTGGACGTTAAAGGGAGCACTTCCGGTGTAGGTGCACGTGTACGACTGTACGTCTGTGACTGTGAAGTCAGTCATGTGTGTCTGGACTGTGACGTCCTCTCGTATACTGTCTGCCGTTACCATGGCGGTGACATCCGGGGCCTGTATCAGAATATTTTAAAATTTTAGAAAGAAGAAAAAGATAAAATAAATAAACCATTGTCCAAGCTGAAACCTAATATGAATCATGCACGGCATGGGAAGAGCGAAGCTCTACTTCAGTACTTGTTTATTTTCTTTTCTATATCAACTAGAAGGCATAATTTAAAAATAAAATGACGTACTTTAAAGTAGACCCATAGAAGTATATGATATCATAATTTTCTAGCATAATAAAACTTTTATTTTTTTTTCTGTTTCCATGCTCCATGCAGT
Organism: Argopecten irradians; assembly: GCF_041381155.1. Classification (NCBI taxonomy): domain Eukaryota; kingdom Metazoa; phylum Mollusca; class Bivalvia; order Pectinida; family Pectinidae; genus Argopecten; species Argopecten irradians. Next base: position 34,717,075 of record NC_091148.1, read on the forward strand.
GCCACAGGCCTGGGTTGCCGCGTATGCGAATCCTATGATTTCGCGCCATTTGGTGACATGATGTGACGTTTTGATTCCTTGTGCTCATATTCGCTTGGTGGATATTTTGACTGCATTCCATAGCTGTTAATTTTCAAAAGTTATTATTATTATTTAAAAACAGATAAAAAAAACCTCCAGTTAATGCATTTGCAATAGTTAAAAATATTTACTGCGGAGAGCAGTAGCGAAGCAACGCACAAATCGAAAGTACGATCTACGAAAGTAGCCATTGATCTCAGTATGTAATTTTGCCTATGTATATGTTACCGGAACAGAGCTTCGGTTTTCGACGCGCTTCGCTCTTATTAAATCAGATCTGAGCAATATGGATTAAAGATAATATGAATCTTGCACGGCATGGGAAGAGCGAAGCTCTACTGATGTTTATTTTATTTTCTATTTCAAGTAGAAGAAATAATTTAAAAACAAAAGGACGTACTTTAAAGCCGCATAATCCGTATCTTTCAGGGTCCGTAAAACAAACAATGACAAAATAGGGTGTAATAGCCCTAAAAAGTTATGAACTTTCCCCAAATTACAAGTCTAGAAAATTATAAGGTCCAAAGATATAAATATGCAAAAGTTTATTTTAAACTTATATGCGGTCCGACAGAAAGTCAAAAGTTACCGCCTCCAAAGCTTAGAAATGCTACTTTGCGCATGTCCGGAAATAAAAGTTGCAGTGAAAGCTCACCGGCTTATAATCAACTGCTGATTCGAAGTGAAGAAGGAGAACATTGAAACTAAAAAATATTGTGAACTGCTGAGAATATTAAATGGAGACAAATTCGAGCTATGACAACAACTATGATTTGTGAATGATTTACCAAAACCATATAAACGGACTTCTCTTTGTCTCTATAAGGTGAGTGGGGCCCGAAGGGGTAACAGTTATATTGGAACTGGTACCATAGTAAAATAGAGATTAGAAACCAGGAAAAGTACTGATAAATTGGGGAACATATAACAGATTTAATCTCGGATTACAGAAGCATAGATAGAGTCGTATTATACGTATTTCCCTTATTAGCTAGTAAAGGATGATAGCATTTTTCAGTGTTATGTACGATGTAGCTACTGTTACAGCGTCAGGAGTGTAATATATATTTTCCAATATGTATTTGTGTATATATGTGTATGCAGTGATATATATCCTTTTACTGTATGCTATGAATATAGCCACTTTCAAACTTACTTCATCAGTGCCCATGTGTGCATTGAGTAAGATGTTAGGTTTTTTAGACTTACAGTCACTTAGTCACGTACTCGTTATCCTATCTGCTGGTCTTAATTATATAAAATTCATACCAATACATCACAAGTGGTGTTTACAATATGTATATATGTTATGCCCAATACATTTAGGCTACATAAATTGTGGCACTAGTAGTCTAGTACTATTATCATTATTCTTCACATGAAAATGCCTAGACCCCTGTAATTCAAGAAATGACTCAGTAGTATCTAGTGAGGTTTGATTTTGATAAACATGTGTCCAAAAGATGTGTAATTGTTATAAATTTGTGTTTGAAAGAAAACAATTGGAACTAGTTTGTTTTACATGTAGGCTTACACTGCTCTCCGTGCTTATTTTACTTGATTTATTATTATATTTCATTCGGACCTTTATAAAACAAAATGGTTATCCAAGGCAAGTCAAATATCGTCTGAGATATTTATTTAAAAAAGTATCACCAGAGATTTACATGTAGATAACCATTTTTGTCTCTATCTAGTACGATGTATCTTGTTTCATTTCATTATTCATTAATACCATTATGTATATATCTAGTACATTTTTGTACAATTAAACATCTAGTCTAGTACGATGAATGGTATCGCAACACGTATTTTATACGAAGTTTAAATACCGTCCCACAAAAATCCCTCCAATGGCCCCCGGAAATTAGGCAAAGCATAGTCAACCGATCGCCGTATTGTAAACACTCAAAATGACCGAATGGAAGTGTTGTGTGCACGACGATAATGTATATTTATTGTTCTGGAGGACTCTTTAACTTCATCACACAACAAAACATCCACTTGTTCATGATAAGTAACAAGTTCTTCCATAGAAGTCCCTGCTAACATTCCCTGCTAACATGAACGACACACTTTTGACTGGGCACGCCATTTCGTTTGGTCTGGAAAGTCACGTGATCGTCTAAGCATTGAAAATGTCACGGTATGCATTCAAACACTCTGGATATCGAACTTTTAATCATTAATTTCTTTTGAACTCGGGACTTTTTTGGTGTGTAATTAGGGGAAAATTAATAACTTTTCATAATAATATGTACCCTAATTTTCTTTTGTTGATTTACGGACCCTGAAAGATACGGATTATGCGGCTTTAAGCAATAGAAGTATGTGATATAATAATTGTCTAGCATAAACAGAACTCAAAGATTAGGATTTCTCTGTGTCTATGCAAGGCCTGAAGTGCCGCGTATGCGAATCCTATGATTTCGCGCCATTTGTTGACGTGAAGTGACGTCATGATTCCTTGTGCTCATCTTCGCTTGGTGGATATTTTGACTGCATTCCATAGCTTTTAATTTTAAAAGGTATCATTATAATCATTTTAAAAAAAAGTAACAATAAATGTTTTATTAATCCCGTTATGCATTTGCACTAGTTAAATATATCTACTGGGGAGAGCACTACCGGAGCAACGCACAGCTGGAACAGGTTAAACCGGAAGTACGAAAAACTTTTAGCCATCCATGCATGCAGGTCATTGATCTCAATATATACTTTTGCTTACGTACATGTTACCGGAACAGAGCTTCGCTCTTAACATGAATTGAAAGCAAGGCCTCAGAAGAGCGCAGCTACATGTAAGAAATGTACATGTAAATATAGTTAGGATTATAACCTCAGAACGAGATTAAAACTATTTAAACTTGTAGTCCGATCATTGAGTTTTATTAAATGCTATTCTTCAACAATATATTGATAGATATTTTGTATATAGAAAGATATTGACAGCCGTCATATATAGGTCAGAAAGACTTTCAATCTTGTTTTTCTCAAAGGCGGAAAACTTGGTAACATTCCATGTATCAAAGATGCGCGGGAATATGTGCCGTTATCTTTGGCACCAAAGACGTTCTGACGTCAGGGCTGACGGTACCGAGCGCTTGACATAGAGCATATCATTTTGACCAGTACTTTTATTATGCCGTTCTTGTCTTTGTGTAGTTATCTAAAACTACTTACAGTAATTTCAAAGTGTATCCTGATGATAAGTTTTGCCTACAGAGAAAATTTAAAATCTCAAAATTAAAACATGGCTGCCTGCATGGAAGCGCAAGACTTTTCCCGCGGGACACGATTTCAAAGTCCAAGGGGTACTGGAATATATTGGAATCACACACGTGTTATGGTAAGTAGAGCTTACATCTACCACACATACATTTTGCTGTATTTGGCACTGACAGAAAACAACTGTATGTTAGCATTTCTGCACGTGCGATTCGACTGTCCTACTTCCGAACGAAAATATATACTGTATTTTTGCTCTCGAGTCGGAAAGAAAAGTGGTGAGCCACGTTTGTCTTTCTTAACACTCCCAAAATATAGCCAGTTTATATTTTAAGACACTGACCACGTATTCTCTCAATATATGAGGGTCCCTATGCGGTTTGATTTCAATTTGGTAATTAGTGCACGTTTTGAGCTTAAAGCGTCCCGTGAAATGAAAACCGGTTGGACAAGACGCTTGGCTTTTATACCCATTGATTCTTAATGTTTGTGACGGTATATTTACATTTCTAAGGGCGTCACATGAGCTAACGTGTAAGCGATTTCGTACTTATAGTAAAGATGACGTCGCGTTTACTTATGATTATAATTACGTCATACATAGTGATGATGACGTCACATGTACTTATGACTATAATTACGTCATACATAATGATGATGACGTCATATGTACTTACAGTGTTGGTGATCTCCACGGTGAGTGTTCCGGTCCCCTCGTTACCACACTGGTCAGTAACAGTGAAGCTGAGAGGGTAGGTACCCACTGTCCACTGGCCAGTCTGAGGCTGGACCTGGTCTGTCAGGAGAGATAATTGGATTTTTCATTTTCTATCTAGGCCTAATCAATAAAATATCAAATTAAAGCAGTCTGGCGCCTAAGTCTGAGAAATGCAATTTTGTATAATACTTGTAAATTACTCAAACAAATTATTTTTAGCAAGGAACGAATGATTTGTGTTCTCATATCAATAGATATCCTTTGGACGGCCGTAACGTATTTATGCGTAATTATTCATTTGCCCCATTTCATGCACCCTTCTGGAGCCCCACTGAGACCGTTGAAAACTAAATACTAGTTTTTTGAAAAGGAGATGTTCATTCCTATATAGCATGTCAATATCGATTCGGTCATTGCATTAGTGACGTTACAAATCACCTTTGAACATGCCCAAATAAGTCAAAAATTGAGGTCTGAAATCCGGATTTTAGTGTGTGCCCGGAAACCTGTCGTTGTGAGCTTAATTATCAAGATACAGACATGCAGATGGTCTTAAACGATAGAAGAGATATCAAAGTAATAGAAAATAGAGAGAAAGGGAAAAGGAAGGGGAAAATAGCACCGATTTCAAAAAAAAAAAAAAAAAAAAAACAAGTCCCACGCGCAGGTTTCTGCCTCCCATGACCCGTGCGTGGTGACCTTTAGGGGACTTCCGGTGACTGTTTTTGCTTGTTTGTAGTGTGTACTGTTTGTTATCATCGTGAAAATGGCATCAAACCGAAATCTAGATGCAAACTGCTTTCATAGATGGCATTTGTAATAACCTACTATCAAAATTGAGTCAAGTTCGAATCCTGCCGGCCGTCGAAAGGATATACAGAAAAACTCAAAATCGGCTAGAAACTTATTTTTGTTTCATAAAATGTGTCTGCACAATGGTTTATTATGATTTCGACTCGAAAACCGGGAGATTTTCCATATTCCGGACATCACTATATCAACCAGAAAATACAATACTACGGCATTAAGATGTTACTTTAAAAACCAAAGTAGCATCATCTGAAATAATTTTGAAAAATAACAGTTTTTTTTCTACGATTACCAAAATTGCTGACGAACATATAAATTATCCCATAAACTAAAACACAGAAATACATGAGAACCTTTTTGGATAAATGATGCACCAGTATTTATTGTACATGTTTTGGTATCAATTGTGTTTGTGAGGAATGTAAATATCAGGAAATATTTACGGCAAATACATACAAGTTGTGCTGCTGAATTGAAACTCGGTTGATGTTGTAGTCATGGCAACGGTGAGCACGGTATCCTGGGGATCGGCGTCACTGAAGGTCAAGGTCAACAGCGTGGTGGGTGGCGTGTCTGTGTCCAGGTACGTCAGGGTCTGGTCAAGGTTTGTAAAGGTCGGGACGGAATCTATAAAGTAAGCAACATTAAAGGCACACTACGTTTACGAAACAGATTTTAATTTCAAAATTATAATTTATCATTTATCTTTATTACTACACTTATCATCACTTCATGCACAATTTTAAACCGATAAATTAAATAAATTAGGTGTTTTATTTCCATAACGTGTAAGTGACTGAAGTTTCCCTGTGTCGTCCTAAATACTGACTATCACTGCGCCAAACGGCAAAACAGCGAAATGAAAATGGACGTTTGATGTTATAGCTGTTTTCAATTAACGTGAATGTTTTGGTTTGGAAACATAATTATTATATTCTTTTGATATATCTTATTATAAAAGTATCATTTAATATTGGATCTAATATAATTGTAGAACATTTCTGTCTAATTTGATAGTATGTAATGTATACATTTTGTAATTTCTTTCTGTATATACAAATTACATTATATCGTTTAAAATGGTTACTGTAACTTAAAGATAAAATAATATTACAAATAAGCCCATTGCATCATATTGTTGTGAATCTAACGTCATATATTTACTGAAAATCGGTCTCATTATTGTGTATGAATGAATAAATGAATGAATAAATAAATAAATAAATACATTTGTAAATAGAATTGTAAGATCGTGTAACCCTTACTGGCAGTGGTCTGAGCATTGATACCATATGTCCTTAAGTTGAGTGACGCCGCCCCTCCCCAGTTCACACTAGATCCAACAGAGGGCGCTGCCATACTTAATTGTTTGTTTCCGGATGCCTCTCCGGCTCCGCCATTGTATGATATCATATCATTTCCGGACAAGTACCTGCAACTCGAGGACAGCATTCAAATAACATAACACAATGGAGGACTTCAAAAGATTATTCCGTCCCTCTAAAATTCTTTTTGTTTTGCTCGTTGTCGGCATGCTTCAGTGAAGTACACTATAAGAACGGGTCAAGTGTTCCACGACTACAAGGAAACAATACATCAATATACCGCAGCCCTCCTAAATAAACAGACCGCAACATGCACACTACATACATGTGCATGGGGTCGTCCTAAAATGATTATGTTTATAAATGTTTATATATATAGGAAACCTAATAAACCAATGAGCCAGAGTCTAGTCATAGTCACCTAAAGTACAAACCAAACTAAACATATTCAGTGGTGCCATGGATAAGTGCCCTGGTCTATAAGCAGACCAACCTTGGTATCTGATAGGATGTCATCATTCAAGTAAGATATTGGATACCTGAGTATTGCAATTCACAAAAATACGCAATGTTCATGTAATGTTAAGAGTGATGCCATAAAAATAGAATAAAATATCCACCATCTGATGACGTCATTGAAATAGAATACAATACTCACCATCCGATGACGTCATTTGCCATCACTGTGATTTGGGACCCAGCGCTCACAGTTAGAGTCTGCTCTGCCAGTTGATCAGCTGTACCATTGTCAAACAGAAACCAGAAACATGGGAATCACTACCAATATATAGTAATAACTATTTCAGGACAGAAACCAAAAACATGGGAATCACTACCAATATATAGTAATAACTATTTCAGGACAGAAACCAAAAACATGGGAATCACTACCAATATATAGTAATAACTATTTCAGGACAGAAACCAAAAACATGGGAATCACTACCAATATATAGTAATAACTATTTCAGGACAGAAACCAAAAACATGGGAATCACTACCAATATATAGTAATAACTATTTCAGGACAGAAACCAAAAACATGGGAATCACTACCAATATATAGTAATAACTATTTCAGGAAAGACTCCAGGAACATAACTACACACAGTGTACAATAATAGCAATTAACTTTATAAGATTTCTTGTTTAATAATGGAAGCCATCTTTAGAAACCCACGAATCACGGCTCTATAGTTTGTGACACAATAGAGCGGTGATTCGTGGGTTTTCGACGATAGTGGACATATGCTGATGCCTTTCATGATAGCCTTACTAGATAAGCATCATTGATAGTCAATTTAGAATATATATTTTTTTAAAGATGCTCCACCGCTGACAAATGACATTCTTTCACTATCAAAAACACGAGCAGGGGATTAAGTATTTTTCTTCAGTTACAAAAGTTACTTACTTTACACCATTACCACCATTGAAAAGTTTGAGCTTCTAATTTCACTTCAAGTTAAAGTTACAAAAAATAATTAATTGCATCCCGAAAAAAATTCCGTGGCACTATATCCTATATGGAATTAAGTACTAATTGCGCATGCACCAAAGGCAAAATAAATTATTTTATAATATTTTTTGTGTTAATTAGACATACATATACACGATTAAACACCAATCATTGTTCAAGTGGTTAATATAATTTATGCTCTGTCGGCGGTGGAGCATCTGTAAGAAAAGGATGTGTTTGAACGGGTACATGATTTTAGTTAGATTAAGGCCAATCAGAGCGACTAGGAAAAGAGACTAATATTTTTCACAAATACACACGATATAAAGCCTGCTTTTTACTTGACTGAAAACACTAATCAGTTGTCAATTTATTTATTGCATTATAGGGAAAATTCACAGATTTAGTAAAAGACTTCTATCATTGCCTGATCATATGCAACTAAGATCCACTCCAGTTAACCCTGTACATTCAGCACAGAGAAAATGACCACAGCGACTATTTTTGTACTGAACGAAGACCCCCAATAACATCACTTTCTTTGAGTCCCTAATGAATAATGCTAACACATTCTGACTTTATATAAAGACAACTTGGCTATAAATGCAATATGTTGTCTTTGGACATGGATGGTCTATATATAAACAGCTATGTGATGTTAGTTTAAATGTTCCTAGCCGAAATAACTTCCTAAATATCTGGTTTAAGCAGTCCTCTGGCCAACGAGTACATACCTGTATTAAACGTGAAGATATTCTCCCCCACCAGCTCGTATAGCGCGCCGTTTGGCCGCCATATTTGAAACCGAATCGTACCCAAAGCTCCAATGACAGTGTGCCATTGAGTAATCAATCCACAGCAGTCAAACGTGTACTTAGTATCCGTGGCTATGTACCCAATACCTGGAGCATATCAAATGATCATTAAACTGATTTGTTGTTATACAATAGTTTATCATGTTATTTTCTAGTTCAAGGTAGTTCCTGATGTCCGTGTAAAAGACAAATGAGGTATACCTCGATATTTTTACTATTTATACAGGAATTTTTTTTTGCGTCTTCATATGACAAAATGAATACTACAGGGTCGAGCAATTTTTAATAGTGGAAGATGAAGTAGGTGTTAATAAAAACATTAATCAAGTTCATATGAAGAATATGAAATTTCAGCTACAAATTACAAGTAATATGATCCACATTAAAATTTTAAACAATGCTAATCAATTAGCATATCTATTGCAAAGGTGATGAAAATATCAATATATATAAATGAGACTCAGTTTACATGAGTATGTAAATTCGGTATTAGCATATTACAGAGTTATCTGCCCATGCGGGCCGGTATCGATAATGACGTCAATTCTTTTAGCGAGTGTAACGTAATGCATTTAAGAGAAAAACGACGTTTCGCTCATAAACTAATCATCAATTTTTATTTGTTTTCATACTAATCCGACTTTCTGATTCAAAGATACTTTTTCTTCAAACTTCTATGAAGAATAATTCCGAGAATGGCGTCAGAAATCGATGTTATCATTACGGCACAATAGAGACGTCGACGTTGCGTATTGGTTTAGAAAATATAATCCACTGGAAAATCCATAAAATAGTACGTTTAAACACACATTTGTATTTTAAGTTATCAAGTATTCTGAAAAAATAATTATAAGAATTGATGTAACTTTTTTTTAAATTCATCGTTGTAAAAAATAAATTTCATTTGCGTATTCACACAGTTTGCAAACAAATTTTCTTTCATACCCCGATGAAGTTGAAAATAGTCACATCAATGGTTAAATGTGTCAGAATGGATACATACGCAGAGGAGGTGACAATAGTCACATCAATGCTTAAATGTGTCACCATGGATACATACGCAGAGAATGTAACGCGGTAATGTGTAAAGACGGAATACTATATACTTTGAGGTTCACTGAAATGTTAGTAATGGTGCAGAAGTTAGGTTACTGTAACCCCGTACCTGTTAAAGTCGTGTCCAGATTATCTTGGTAGCTGACGGGAGCAGCTTCTCCGACTGTCTTCGTTCCACACGATTGTGATGACGCTGGAATTACAATAATACTATTTAATCATTTCCTCATCAATGTGATTAATGTGGGTATTAAGTTGGTACCATACTAATATCTGACGATACCATTCACCAAAGATTTATAGGCGAGACATCTACGTCTTTGAATCCACGCATCGTCTATTAAATCTGGAATGTCGACATCATATTTATATATTTCAACAACTTTGGATATTTGAATAGTTGTCTCTTTTTTATGATTTTTCGTTACTAAGTTGTTTTTTTGAAATTCAATATTTTATATCAATGCTCTATTGCACTAATCGAATGAGGATAGAATACATGACTTGTTTCTGACCTTTAACCATGTGAAACACAGATGGTGGACTTCCTTCAATTAGAACATTGTGTACATTTTTTTACAATATCAAAATGTGTTACTACATAAATTTAGGCCCACATATCTTTTATTAAACCCTAGAGACTAAACAACATTAAGATGTCTCAATATTTCGTTTATTCACTCTGATTTACTTCATGAATCATGATAAAAATAACGATGTCTTATATGGTAGTATGCCTTCATATTTTGCATCTTAAATGATTTATTTTTATTATATAAATTTATAATTTATAAAATTTAAAAAATCACTCACCTTTATTGACTATAGTCAAACACAGTAAATATAGAAACACGCCAGCCTCCATCGTAAAGGTCAATAGTCGCCAATATCCACTAACGAGATATCTTCGGTGTTTACTTGATAGACATACGCCAATACATCACTGATCTATTTAGTCTATCTGTATGTATTCATGCATCAGTGATTTATCAAATCGTTCCGCATGATTTCACCGCCAGTCCAAGGGTCGTACTGCCACCAATTATGCAATATAGATGTATACCCGTTATCAATTGATTTCTACATACAGAAGGTATTGATATTGACAACGAAATAAAAGTCCTATTCTGATAAGCATTTCTGAAAATGAATATCATATCATGCATTTACGACATCAATATTGAATATGTTTTGAATAGAAAAGATATCACGCACGAATAAGAATTTGATATATTTCGTATATTTTGGAATTTTAACAAACGATAAAAATGTCATCGTTACTTTGATAAAGACATATTTTAAAAGTAAAAAATGTTATTGTTTTTTATTTTATAGTAACATAGCAAAGCAGCTATCTAAAAGTCAAAAAAATGGATAGTTTATATCAGAGTCAGGTAACCTACTAGGCTTGTGACGTGTTTAAATAATTGTATTACCTTATCATGTATCTCCTGTCAGATACACAGTCACACAGGTATATTAATCCATATAGGTATTACCAGGTACAAGATTCCAAGTAGTTTAAATGTTTTCACCGAAAGCGCGCTAGCAGAAACTAATATATAGTTCTTTACAAATATCAACACACATACAGCGCAGGTTCATCGAATTTCATCGCCGAGATATATAAATTAATCAGCTTGCGTGCATTTTACAATTTATTTTGATGTTTTACATCTTCACAATATGTCCAATGTGTGCTCACCTGCTTGGGAAAGATTTCGAAATGTTTATTCATACACTCAGATAATTTGGAAATATGTAACATGTGGATATATAAATGGTACACAAAAAAAAGATAGGCATAACGAGATAGACAAAGCGATGTGTATTATATTTAACATTTAGCATAGGTTTCGAATTCGTAACGGTTCAATAGGTTTAACCCAACTGATATTGCTGCAAATATAGATATTAAACATTTGAAAGTGAAAGTAATCTTCTCCGTTGTTTTTTCTTTACTTGAAACACATTTCATTGGGGTTTTTTTTCACAGTATGCAAAGACAAATTGAATATTACATTTTGTACTGAAAATACTGGATTACATTTGTAGTGTATCTACAAGGCATTTGTAGAAAATATCTCAATGCAAATAGTAGTATTTATATTCTCATATTATCAATCGTTAATAGATCTTTAGCTAGAAACAAACAGGTTCCAAACAGATGATTAAAGTGTGGAAATATTTTAAAGACCGTCGTCAAGTTTTAATTGGATTTGATTGGGAATCATTGTATTGCAGGATGTAAAATATAGCGTAATATTACCTTTATCTTTGATAATTTTAACTATCTATTCCGCCTTGCATATTACAGAGTTAGCTCCCTTGCGGGTAGGTATCCATTCTTACGTCAATATTTTTAGAGTGCAATTTACGTCGTTTTCTCCGAAAGTATATTCCGAATTTGCATATTACAGAGTTATCTGCCCTTGCGGGTAGGTATTGATTGTGACGTCATGTGGTTGGGAGCGTAACGTCATACGTTTAGGAGAAAACGACGTGAATTGCGCTCACAAAATAATGACGTAACAATCGATACCTACGCGCAAGGGAGCTAACTCTCTAATATGCAAAGACAGAATTACTTTACGCTCGTAAACACATGACGTCACAATCAATACCTACCTGCAAGGGTAGATAACTCTGTAATTTGCATATACGGAATATGATAACAATATTTTATAGGCAATGATTTCGTTTCACCTAATTATTACCAATACTAATACTGTGGTGGTCATGCCACTTGTTTGCTATGACGTCCATAACCTGTGCAGCCTTGAAATGTATGTTTTTTGGGACATTCATAGTGTTTGTCTGAAAAAGTCATTTCCTCAAGATTATGCATAAACAAACATATGTGAATCGTGTTGTAACCACAAAAATAACATTACATCACTAGTAACTGCGCAAAAAAATAAATATTTTCTTAATATTTGTTATCACTTTCTGTGATGTCAAGTGTTTTTTTGTGTCTACTGTTGATATGTAAGTCCGGACACGCAGCGTTACACCCCGATACCACTGTTAACATGCCGTAAACTATTTATCTGTTATACCCGCGTTACATACACATCAGGGCGTTCATTGATCAACATGTATTCAAAAGCGATTTACCACTATATATGAACGGTGGGAAGTAAATTTATTCCAATACAGAATATCTTTATTGTAAATAAACTAAATTGTTTGTCCGTGCTAGGCCTTCTAATAGACGGATCTTTAATAAGAATCAGTGAATATGTTATATGCATTAGTAGAAACATATTTATACTGAGATAGACAACTCCGCCATTTTTACGATCGCCAGAGAAACACCTGTATTATCCTAGGGTATTTTTTTATCTACTCCTAACACTTAACTGTAGGACGATAAAAAATTTTGAAAGACATTTTAAAATAAAAATCAAATTCGGATTTAAATGCATTCTTTTCAAAAATAAATAAATGAAATAAATTAGAATTGCTTTGTGAAGTGTTTGCAAATTCAATATTAATACATCTTAACGAGAAATACTGGCCATATAAACCATGAAATTTTTAATGCAAAAAATAATATGTTTAAACTAACTCACTTAAATTGTAAGCGAAGAAACATGCATGGGAACCAGAGATCTGTCTTCCGTCATCACATGCAATGATAGAGTTTCCAATCTGTATACATATGTATATATCTTGGGTTTGGTAGGTCAGGTATTTTTTTATCGAAGTTCAAAATTTGCTACTTTATAATTACTAATTATTTCTATATTATCAAATGTTTGTGTGTGGTTCTATCCTCTGGACATGCAGCATAATGCGTTCACAAACACACACACACACACACACACACACAGCATATTGCACGTAGTGTATTAGTCTAAACCAACTTATCATGTGTCCTTTGTATTAGGTAAACTGTTTCTATTTTGATGCAATATATATCAGTCCACATCACTTATACTTTAAATCTTCTACTTTTCCGTTGGCATAATTTGGGGATATTTTCAATCTAACCATCAATACCATCATACATCAATTAGCATTGTTGATGAAATATTTAACAACCTGCTAGTGTTTTATCAAAAATGAATTGTTTGATACGAAATGAAATACGTTATTGACGAGTCGTAAATCGCAAATACGTTTAGAATTTTCTATCCTTTGAACTGTCGTAACGTATTAATGCGTAATTACATATTTGCCCTATTTCATGCACAGCTCTAAAGCCCCACTGAGACAGATTGTCAAGAAATCCCGTTTGATACTTAACCAATAAGTAGGTGATTTTCTTTGATGATTTTTCTTGTCAATTTCAGAAAGTTGAATTATACAAAATAGTTACTGTAACAAGATCTAATTTCATGGATGGTTAATCCTCTCTTTATTTTCACTGAAACCCACCAAGTCTAAACACAGGGAAAGATTGAGTGATTCACTAACGGACTTAAAGTGAATAGTCGAGCAAAGGAAAGCTTAAGTCTGTAAAAATGGTGTTGATATATCCAGTATATCTTCTTATGAAATGGGAAAATAAAAATTCTCATCAAAATTGCTCTGTATGGGAATAAATTAATTTATAATATAGGAATCCTACAACGTATTCCCGGCTGGCTATGTCCTTGTTGACATTCCCATGCAGCCTCGTTTTCAGAATTTATTTTAGTACTGTGATAAATTTACACGGAGCTTTTCCATAATTTCAATGGTCAAAACTGGATTACATAAGCAGAACGTGACCGTCGTTTTGATATATCAGGACTTTTGGAAGGCCAACGAACGCATTTAGACTGGTTTCATTGCCCGCCTATTCACTTTATGTCCGTGCCGTACACTGCGATATGTTGACTCCGCGTATTTAAACCATTATACAATATTTCAGATAAAGCCGATTTGAAATGCACTTTTATAAAGTCTGTGTACCATTGTCCATATTATATATAGAGGATTTGTGCCAAGATAACACTTGCCTAGGCAATGGCTTTCCAACCGTTAAATATCTAATACGGCTGGACAAAGCATATATACGGTCCTGTGCAAACATATGACCTGACTCTGTAAATCAACATATTGTTTGCGTGTGATTAACTTCCGCTGAATATCGTTAAAATAACTAAAAGATTAAAGATAAATACAGTATAGGTAAAACTAAAAGACTAAAGATAAATATATTATAGATAAAATTAAAAAGATCCAACTGCAAGTACATTTGGCCGTTTAATATGAAAATCGCGCAAAGCGTCACGAAAACTAAATTGGTTTACTTTATCTAACGTTATGGTTTTGGTCGATTGTAAAACAGTTAATACCAAAGAGAAATACTCTTCACTAATAGTGGGTAACTATTGTAGAATAAAGTTACGAAGGAAAAACATTCTTATAAATGTCGATATCGCCATGTGATAAAGTAATTCTCGTAAGCTCTGATAGTATAACGGGTGAATTCGACGTTAGGAAGTTTTAAACATGTAGCCTGTCCACATACTTTAAAAGCGTAGTTGAATATATTGCAAAATTGCATTACATTCAACGCATAGTCATGAGAACTGAAGTAATATCATCAGTACCTAGGAGTTTGATCATATTTATCCGGGCAAGTATTTTATGGGGATCAAAATTTTATAGGACACCGACATTCCTTCACCTCCTTAATATGACACTCCTTAAATGACAATTGACAGATCGCCAGCTGTCAATCAAACCGCACGTGACTTTGCATTTTGTATTGTGTTTGCTACGATGTTTGCTCCGCCATTGAACAGAAACACGTGCGTTTGTGAGCGCGAGGCGTGGCTATATTACACCTGGCGATCGGTCAATTGGATGAAAGCAAAGTTTTGGAACACATTATTCAATCAGTTTTCTGTGTTTGCTGTTTACATAGTTATCTGACCTTGCGGGTAGGTATTGATAGTTACGTGTTACAGATATCCTCCAACCGTGTCTTTGAGAATTAAGTCATATTTTAAGCAAAAACAACAAATTTTATCTACGAACTAATGATATCAGTGGGTACCCAACAGCAAGGGCAGATAACTATGAAATATACAATGATGGAATAAGAGACGTCTTAACATTACAAAACATGGTTGTTTGTTTGTTTGTTTGATCAATTAACGTCCTATTAACAATCAGGATCATGCAAGGACGGCCTCCCGTGTATGCAGTGTATAGCGTGTGTGAAGTGCGAGGCGCGTGTTTCGGAAGACTGCGGTATTTTCGTGTTGTGTTTTTTGTATAGTGGAACTGTTGCCCTTTTTATAGTGCTATATCACTGCAGCATGCCGCCGAAGACACCAAGCAACACACCCCAACCGGGCACATTAAACTGACAGGAAGACACAGAATTGACATAACTAAATCGTGAAGAGATGGAGTAACATCATTTAATGGTACTTATTGTACAAATATTATTAATAGAATTCAATAACACAGGAGTTGTAATTAAACATGACTTTTGTAGTACAATCTTAAATAAAATTCAACCAATGAGAAAATTCAAAACCAAAATAGAACTGTTTCTTATTTGATAATTATCTACAACATCATATTTTACAAAATATACACAATAATCGAGAATAAATTAACACATTATTTACACATCATAGTCATAATCAACATAATAGGTCGAATCTTTGTTAACTTTGTACAAGGACCATGGGCATTTCAATGGAGATCCTGACTGTCTCTTATGTCATCTAATCTCACGTCTCTATCGATGTTCCACGCTGAAAAGAAATGTTTTAAAAGCGTTGATTTAGGGTATTGTCAACATCTGAAGTCGATTATCATTCTTAATTAGACCATTCATTACCTGAGGGTATTGCTAATCTATAAACAAGAGCTGTTTGAGAACAGCAAAGCTCGCCTATTCAGAAGAAGTTGATGTTCAAGTATTTACTATTTAAACATGGAAATATGACAAATTAACAGACTCAAAAACCCCCTAAAGGGTTATATTATCACGTTCAGCATCCATACACATTAGGAAAATAAAATCATAAACATTTATGATGACTTATGCTTAAACAATTGACAAAATAGAAACTTGCTCAAAAACTTTAACATGGAAATATGACAAATTAACACACTCAAAAACCCCCTAAAGGGCCCCAAATTGGTTGTATTATCACGTTCAGCATCCATACACATTAGGAAAATAAAATCATAAACATTTATGATGACTTAAGCTTAAACAATTGACGAAACAGAAACTTGCTCAAAAACTTTAACGTGAAATGGGACGCCAACGCTGACGCCGACGCCGACGCCGACGCCGAGGTGACAACATTAGCTCCCCCTATTCTTCGAATAGGCGAGCTAAAAATTGCTAACGTTATACTTATTTCTATGTAAGTAAAACCTTGGCAAATCTGGAGCTATATTCAAATTTCGCTTAACGCGTTTCTATGTAGTGAGGTAGAACTAGGCTAATTTTCTGGTCTTTGATGTTGATCGAATCAATATTAAGGTCTCTTTATGAGATTGATTCTAAATGTATCAACAATATTCTGTGTTTGCATTATACATAGTTATATCTGCATTTTAAGTATTGATTGTGACGTCATGTGTTTGCGAGCGTAACGTCATAATTTTCGGAGAAAAAGACGTAAATTGAGCCCACACAATTATCAAGTCAGAATGGAAACCTATCCGGAAGGGAGCAAACTCTGTAATATCCAAGGACGGAATATCTCGTCTATGATTCTATGACATCACCATTTATATTCTACTGGTACTACATTTGCACTGAGAATGGCGTGATTTTATGGTCGAATTGTATTTAAGTAAGACTGCTAATTAAACAGTAATAATACAGTGGGATCGTACTTACTTTGCGTTTCCGAAGTCGCTGTGAGACCAAATGTTCCATTCATTCTTGCAATCATTGCTTTCCAGCTGTCGAACTGTATTAAAACATAGATTTAACAGCTTTAAAACATAGTAACATTATCAAGTGATTTTGATATTATCTCAGGTTATTTCTCTATCCATCCATCCATCAAGTAATCCAAACATTATAAACAATGTATCCGTTCATTCATTTATTCATTCAATATTTACGTCAACATTCCATTGGTTTTCAATTCATTGATGAGTTTCTGAACCATACATAATTTCTCATCATTGCAATATTGATAACTTATTCACGATAAAAAAATAAGCGTTCTTCTTTTTAAACAATTTGAAAATAAAACGCCTAAAAGCGTTGTAAAGAAAATTACAAATAGCGTGTTTCAGGGTTTCTTCCTTATTGTACATTACAACGTAATTTCATAGACAAAAATAATATTCTTATGCTCCTTTAATATACTGTAAACCAATTTTTATTCACGTGCAATTAACTATTAATTTAAGATTAATATTCGCGGATTTAACAATTGTATAATACTTTCTATCAATATACATGATGTAGATATTAATTTGCGGAGATAAACTTTCGCAATTTTACCTTAGATCGCGATTTTGATTGTATATCTGTAGAGACACTAATACATCCAACTGCCTTTATGTGGATTGTTTGTTCGTTTAGTTTATACCTACTACTATCGTATTCAAATTCAGAAAGTAGCAATCAAATATTACGAGAAGACCAACCTTCGCTAACCTTACAGTTGTTGGGGTTTTCATTAGGGATATACGTATTACAATTGTATATATATATAATATTGCTATGAATTCTTAGTAATATTTCAGAAATATTACAGATGACATTATAAATATTACGAAAAGACCAACCTTTGTTGCCCTTGTTGTTTTTGACTTTTTCCTTCTTTGCTTTCTTTGGAGACTTTGGAGACTTGGCCTTTGTGATCCTCTTACTTCGACTTCGCCATCTACACCTTAGTGACCTTCCTTTGCTATCAAACAGAAACAAGAAATAAACAAATTCATAGTAAAATAAACATACAACGAAATTACCCTTTGTTACCCGACATACCAATCTAGGTTACAGAGACATCAGTTTTACCAATCTAGGTCACAGAGACATCGGTTTTTACCAATCTAGGTCTCAGCGACATCAGCTTTACTAACCTAGGTCACAACGACATCAGCTTTACCAATGTAGGTCACAGAGACACCAGCTATACAAATATGAAATATAAATTTTATTTATTTTACATCGATTGAGAAACAAGTTATACCTATGTAAATCACTCTCGATGGCATGTATGTAAGCACGTGAGGGGTTTAGTTTGGGAGGAAAACGGAGTGCCCGGAGAAAACCCACGTGATCGGGCAGGTGACCCATGACCTTTTTCACGTTCGTGCCGGTGATCGAACCCCGGTGAGCTATGAGAAAGACGAGCGGCTAAACCACTACACCACCCGATCACCCAAAAGCTATACAAATCTAGGTTACAACATCAATTGTCTAACGTTTTAATTAATTTTGAGCTCGTTTAACAATGTCTGAAATTAAAGACCGTTAAGAACAATGTCTTTTTCTAGATCTCTTATGATGTCCTGTAGAGCATTACGCCGATCGGGTAAGATTCTGTAATACTAGATATTTGCTGGACAGCATATTTTTTCTTTCATAAAAGTAATCAACGAACCATAAATTTCCCAGTCTAGAACAGTAACCAGGTGTGCGTAGACATCTGTATAGCATGTATGCTAGCAACGCCAACATGACAGCCAGAAGGAGCATCGCGGGTATGAACCAGGCGAGATTCTCAGGGTCGTCAAGGAAGAACGAGACACTCCCACCGATGCCACCAAAGGCGGGGAACGCTAACGACGAGTCGGGGGCCGCTGTGGTAGTGGTGGTGGCGGCAGCAGGAGCGGCGGTGGTGACGGGATCAATCAGGATGACGTTTACTGTAGCTGTGTCCTTCAAACCATTGTTGTTCGTGGCGGTCAAGGTCATTGGAAAAGAATCACCAACCTGATATGTCGTCGTGCTAAAGTTAACATTGTTGTAGATTCTACAAAGGACAAAGAATAATACTTAGTTAACAATAGGTTCATATTATTATGACTGAATGTCAAATTGGCAAGTATATAAAATTGGAAAACTTTGAAATATAGAAGAAGATTTGCATGCATCGACAGTCAATCAATCATAATCATGACAGACTGAAGAATTGACTTACAACATGTACATAGAAATGTGCTACGTTTTAACATATTGTTTGTAAATAGAATATAGAAACAAGTTTTCGTAATACAATATGGAAACAAAGTTGGATCACAAATATAACTGCTCAAGATAAAATTCTAAGCTGCAACTTAAATTATTCACGAATATACTATGTTTTATGATATACGAGGGGAACTGATAAACGGCAATGTTTATATTGAAATATAGACGCAGATGTAACGTTAATTCTGTTCCGACTACATCTTATTGTCTTATTATTCGTTCAACAACAAATGTTCTTGTCTTCGGTAATCGTCGGAAATAAGCTACTAACTATGACCATTACAGTCAAACATGTAAAAAAAACCTATCCAATTAGCAAAAGTCTTAACATAGGCAATGTGAGACCTAGAGAAAGTATTATCTTTAAACGGGCAATTAATTACCTGCATGCATCCGTTAGACCAAACAGTCCCGATCCTCCGGTCAGTTTATAAGTGGTCTCGGTATGGTCATCTAACACGTCCTCATCGGTACTGGTACACTGGCCGAACTGGGAGCCTGCTGCCCTGTTGATTGGCAGGAAGTGTGTGTAGATGTCTTTGTTGAGTACGGGAGCGTTGTCATTCTCCTCGTTAATAACGATATTCAGGTTTGTGGTGACGGTGTGTCCGGCATTATCAGTTGCTGTCACTATAGAGAGTAGTCAAAGTAGACTGTAGTTATACACCGATAACATACCATACACTATAAATTTGGTACCACTTTACTGATTTATATATCAGTCATTGCATCCATTACCTCTGTAACGAAGTTACGCTTTTTTGGAAGGTGTTATTTGTACATATACCTAAAATCTCTTGTATACGATATATACATTACACTTCAGATCTTCACAGAGCAATGCTAATTTGAGAAAGAAAACACATTAGAGTACTTACAAAAGTGTCAACCTTAACAACAGCCAAAAGAACAAACGAAATAATAGCGGTAGAACAAAATTCAGACTCAGAAAACCGAGAAAAAGAAGAAAAACAGCAAACAATGAGTAGAGCAAGAAGACAGAGCACGAGGAGGAAAAGGGGAAAAAGGCAAAGAACGAACAAGAGGAGTGAAAGAAAGACGAAGAAAGAGGAGAAGGCGTGGAAAAAAACAAAAAACGAGAAGGAGGAGCGGAAAAAGATGAAGAAAGATGAGGGGAAGTGGAAGAAGACGAAGAAAGAGGAAAAGAAGTGGAAGAAGACAAAGAAAGAGGGGGAGAAGTGGAAGAAGACGTAGAAAGAGGAGGAGGAATGAAATAAGACGAAGAAAAAAGATGAGAAATGAAATAAGTATAAGAAAGAGGAGGAAAAATAAAGAAAGACGAAGAAAGAGAAGGAGGCAAGGAAGAAGACAAGGAACGAGGAGGAGGAGCGGAAAAAGATGAAGAAAGAGGAGGGGAAGTGGAAGAAGACGAAGATAGAAGAGGAGGAATGAAATAAGACGAAGAAAAAAGATGAGAAATGAAATAAGTATAAGAAAGAGGAGGAAAAATAAAGAAAGACGAAGAAAGAGAAGGAGGCGAGGAAGAAGACAAGGAACGAGGAGGAGGAGCGGAAAAAGATGAAGAAAGAGGAGGGGAAGTGGAAGAAGACGAAGAAAGAGGAGAAGAAGTGTTAGAAGACAAAGAAAGAGGAGGAGAAGAGAAATAAGACGAAGAAAGAGGAGGAGAAATGACATAAGACAAAGAAAGAGGAGGAGAAATGACATAAGACGAAAAAAGAGGAGAAGAAGTGGAAGAAGAAAAAGAAAGGGGAGGAGAAATGACGTAAGACAAAGAAGGAGGAGGAGAAGTGGAAGAAGACGAAGAAAGAGGAGGATAAATGACTTAAAACGAAGAAAGAGGAGGAGAAATGAAATAAGTCTAAGAAAGAGAAGGAGAAGTGGAAGAAGACAAAGAAAGAGGAGGAAAAATGAAAAAAGAATAAGAAAGAGAAGGAGAAGTGGAAGAAGACGTAGAAAGAAGAGGAGGAATGAAATAAGACGAAGAAAAAAGATGAGAAATGAAATAAGTCTAAGAAAGAGAAGGAAAAATAAAGAAAGACGAAGAAAGAGGAGGAGGCGAGGAAGAAGACAAGGAACGAGGAGGAGGAGCGGAAAAAGATGAAGAAAGAGGAGGGGAAGTGAAAGAAGACGAAGAAAGAGGAGAAGAAGTGTTAGAAGACAAAGAAAGAGGAGGAGAAATGACATCAGACGAAGAAAGAGGAGGAGAAATGACATAAGACAAAAAAAGAGGAGAAGAAGTGGAAGAAGACGAAGAAAGAGGAAAAGAAGTGGAAGAAGCCAAAGAAAGAGGAGGAGAAGAGAAATAAGACAAAGAAAGAGGAGGAGAAGTGGAAGAAGACGTAGAAAAAAGATGAGAAATGAAACAAGTATAAGAAAGAGGAGGAAAAATAAAGAAAGACGAAGAAAGAGAAGGAGGCGAGGAAGAAGACAAGGAACGAGGAGGAGGAGCGGAAAAAGATGAAGACAGAGGAGGGGAAGTGGAAGAAGACGAAGAAAGAGGAGAATAAGTGGAAGAAGACAAAGAAAGAGAAGGAGAAGAGAAATAAGGCGAAAAAAGAGGAGAAGAAGTGGAAGAAGAAAATGAAAGGGGAGGAGAAATGACATAAGACAAAGAAAGAGGAGGAGAAGTGGAAGAAGACGAAGGGAGAGGAGGACAAGTGGAAGAAGACGAAGAAAGAGGAGGATAAATGACATAAAACGAAGAAAGAGGAGGAGAAATGAAATAAGTCTAAGAAAGAGAAGGAGAAATGGAAGAAGACGAAGAAAGAGGAGGAGAAATGACATAAGACGAAGAAAAAGGTGGAGAAATGAAATAAGTCTAAGAGAGAGGAGGAGAAATAAAGAAAGACGAAGAAATAGGAGGAGGCGAGGAAGAAGACAAGGAACGAGGAGGAGGAGCGGAAAAAGATGAAGAAAGAGGAGGGGAAGTGGAAGAAGACGAAGAAAGAGGAGGAGAAATGACATAAGACAAAGAAAGAGGAGGAGAAATGACATAAGACGAAAAAAGAGGAGGAGAAATGACATAAGACGAAAAAAGAGGATGAGAAATGCAATAAGTCTAAGAAAGAGGAGAAGAAGTTGAAGAAAACGAAGAAAGAGGAGGAGAAATGAAATAAGTCAAAGAAAGAGGAGAGTGTAAGAAGACGAAGAAAGAGGGGAGAAGTGGAAGAAGACGAAGAAAGAGGAGGAGAAATGACATAAGACGAAGAAAGAGGAGGAGAAATGACAAAGACGAAGAAAGAGGAGGAGAAAAGAAATAAGTCTACGAAAGTGGAGGAGAAATGACAGAAGACAAAGAAAGAGGAGGAGAAATGACATAAGACGAAGAAAGAGGAGGAGAAATGACATAAGACAAAGAAAGAGGAGGAGAAATGACATAAGACAAAGAAAGAGGAGGAGAAATGACACAAGACAAAGAAAGAGGAGGACAAATGAAATAAGACGAAGAAAGAGGAGGACAAATGAAATAAGTCTACGAAAAGGAGGAGAAGTAGAAGAAGACGAAGAAAGAGAAGGAGAAGTGGAAGAAGACAAAGAAAGAGACGGTAAATGAAATAAGACGAAGAAAGAGGAGGAGAAATGACATAAGAGGAAGAAAGAGGAGGAGAAGTGGAAGAAGACGAAGAAAGAGGAAGAGAAGTGGAAGAAGACAAAGAAAGAGGAGGAGAAATAAAATAAGACGAAGAAAGAGGATGAGAAGTGGAAAAAGACGAAGACGAAGAAAGAGGAGGAGAAGTGGGAGAAGATGAAGAAAGAGGATGGGAAATGACATAAGACAAAGAAAAAGGAGAAGAAGTGGAAAAGGACGAAGAAAGAGGAGGAGAAGTGGAAGAAGACGAAGAAAGAGGAGGAGAAGTGGAAAAGGACGAAGAAAGAGAAGGAGAAGTGGAAGAAGACGAAGAAAGAGGAGGAGAAGTGGAAAAGGACGAAGAAAGAGGAGGAGAAGTGGAAAAGGACGAAGAAAGGGGATAAGCAGAAGGAGTGGAAGAAGAAAGAGGAGGAAGAATGGAAGAAGACAAAGAACGAGGATTAGGGGAAGAAGAAGACGAAGAGCGAGGAGGTGTGAAAGAATGAGAAGGAAGAGAGGAAGAAGGCGTATAACGAAAAGGAAGAGAAGGAGAAGAAGAAAAGGAAGGACGAGGAAAAGCATAGAACAAGAAAGAGGAAGCTAAGAAGAAGACAAAAGAAGAGCATACCTTTTACGATAAGACTTACCGACACATGCGATTGTTTGTGTGGTTAATTGGTCGACATCCAGGTCGTACTCGGCTGCCTTGGTAACTCGACCTGTGCTTGGGTCCATGGAGAATTGCCCCGTGTTGGCCCCACAGTCCATGGTCAGTGTCTGTGTATCACGTGTGTCGTCAGGGTCAATCACAGATGCGGCCAGAGTAGGACTGGGGTCTTCAAATACTGTAGTAGTCTACAAATTAGCATATACAATCCCATGAGATCTAGTGTGGGTCTGTTTTGTTTGAAATATTTTAATCACTAATACTATTTATAGGACTATGTCTTGTGTCCACTGGTAAAGTGGCCATATTCTTCCTTTAACTATACATGTCTCACGTGCGAGCGCGAAACCTACATATGAAACCGGTAGATAATTTGATTCTCAAACGTACCTCGTCTTAACTTTTTTAGGTTTTTTATTTTTATTTTATTATTTATTTTATTATTATTTTAAATTTGTAGGTTTTTAATAGCACGAGGAAACTCTTTAAAATGAGGTTGCACAATACATGTCACTGAATATGGTGTGTCTCGGCCAAGGGACAGAAGCGAAACCTTCCTATAGAAGATAATAATGCTAAACTTGTATGACGTCGCGGCAACAGTATTGTGACGTCGTGTACAGGTCAACCAAATCTGATATCAGCCAGTCCAAATCTGATATCCGTGTTGAGTTATCCCTGACCGTTTGACAGCCCCATGATCAGGTAAAAATAAACGGCATACCTCTACGCCAGTTATCTGGTATGTGGTCTGAGAAAATCCTGTCTGTGGCTCATTCACATCTGTCACCTCTATGGTGAAGGTCTTTGGATCCGATTGTTCTCGAGTATCGTCTGCTGTCAGAGTCACAGAGAAGGATGTGTAACCTTTGTCTAGTAACTCCTCATAGTCGATGTTTACCTTAGGGGTAACGATTCCAACTGTGAAGAAATTATATATTTACTCTTAAATAGGTATCCTTAGAATGCTGTGTTAAGAACAACACCTACCTGGGAGTTTCAAGAATTCCCATTTTGCAACTTTGCTAATTTAAACTGTAAAAAACAACAGTAAATCACATATAGACCATGGATTAGACGGCTGGTTAATTGGGGATTAGAACGATGTATTTTAGAATAGTCTACATTAGCTTTAGGGTTAGTCATAATTTTAGATAAGAACACGGGGGAAAAGTGGCACCATATGATACACCAGGATCACTCAATTATGACCTCGCATCTCGATATTCCTTCCGATACTGCATAGCTGTTTAAATTGGCGGGGTAAACAATTTATGATTTCCTGTTACGTACTTGCATATTGCATAGTTATCTGCCCTTGCGGGTAGGTATTGAATTTGACAATCAAGTGTTTCCAAGGGTAACTTTCAGAGAAAACGACGTCACAATGAATACCTACCACAAGGGAGGTAAGTCCGTTATATTTTAAGAAGGAACAAGTAATGATTGTAATGGAGGACCATTACTGATGTCCTCCAAACGAACTGTGCAGTAGGAAATGGTCACAAAGATCAGGTTGTGTGATATATAAACAAATAAGATTTCAAGGCATCAAATGACAAGCAGCAACCTTGCAATCATCACACCTCATAACCATTGTGTTCAGCTTAATCTAACAAAATCTAAATTTCAACCAATCAGATGCCTCCATTAGGTAACCATGACAACACAGCTTTTCAAACCTGTTGCCATGTCGATAAGCATACCTCACAATTCCCGTGTACAAATTTTAAGCTGATTCTGACAATATCTAAATTTTTGACCAATCAGAGGCTTTTATTTCGATATCATGACAACTGAGCTTGTTGAAAATGCTGCCATGTTATCCGGTGTCCCAAATAACCACTATATACTAATTATCATCGAAATCCAACTCCAAAATCTCAAAACCGGAAATGGGCTCTGGCGGCCATCTTGGACTTCCGCTTGGGGCGGGGGAACGTTTATGCACAATCCCACACCCTAATGAGTATGTACGTAAAGTTGCGTGATCATAGGCCCAGTAGTTTCTGAGAAAAGCTGCGGAAACCCGCGCGGCAGAAGAAAGTGGAAGAAATAAGAATAAAAAAAATTATAATAAGAAACGGAGCAAAAACAACTTCGTTAGGGAGACATAATAAGGAACATATTGGCTGAGGTTTAATCTCGCCGTTTATGTAATGTGGGTAATTATGAGATATTATATTATTGTTATCGTATACGTAATAGATTTCGAATATTTCACCGGAGGCTGGAATTCGCGGATTTCAGGAATTTCTACAATACACCATAGAGAAGAAAATGAAGCACGCAGTTCAATACACTGTACTTCGTTAATGTTTGTAGCCTGTGACCTTGACTAAAGGTCATTGTCCTCTTCAAACTTAAAATTGGTATCTCGTCATCCCAGCATGGCACAGACCAACTAACAGGTCTCTAAGCCACTTTGTTACAGATAAGAAATAATTTAGATATTTTGGCCTATTTGACCCATGTGACCTTGAATGGAGGTAAAGGTCATTCATTTGAATAAACTTGTTAGTCCTTTAACCCAGCATGCTACAGACCCAATATCAGGTCTTTGAGCCTCTTAGTTTTGCATATGAAGTCGTTTAAAGATTTTAGAATTTATGACCACTGTGGCCATGAATGAAATTCAATGTCATTCATTTTAACAAACTTGGTAGCCCTTTATCCCAGCATGCTACATGCTAGATATCAGTGCCCTGAGACTTTCAGTCATTAAGAAGTCGTTTGAATGAAAAATTTATGCATGGCACACCACGCACGACGGACAACGACGGACGGAGCATGATGTTTATAGGTCATCCTGATCCTTC
The DNA here is from genome assembly GCF_041381155.1 of Argopecten irradians. Classification (NCBI taxonomy): domain Eukaryota; kingdom Metazoa; phylum Mollusca; class Bivalvia; order Pectinida; family Pectinidae; genus Argopecten; species Argopecten irradians. The sequence continues at coordinate 34,743,732 of NC_091148.1, forward strand.
GGTCTCAGATTTGACCTAATAAAAAAAACCCGGTTATGAATGTCCGATTTTCAAAAAACCAGGTAAAATTAATTATTTTCAGGATTTTAAAAATCATATCTGTTTAAACGTATTAAAAACACAACTCAGCCTAAGAGTACATTGAAACTTGGATTTACTGTGATATTCCAGAAAAGTCCACTGTGCTGATATGTGTGTGAAATGAGTGTGTATTGTTCAAATTTGATTGCTTGCTGTCTACCATTACACATTGTGGTCGGACGTCTTGTATGCTGAACTCTGACAATTGCCAGCGGAGTAAAGCAACTTTTGTGGAGAACTGATCGCTCCTACAGTAGTGTGTTTACCGTATCACCGTATGATCCCGTCTAGAAACGATTTCATCAACTCCTCGGTGGTTATGCATTGAATTAATTTAACAATTACGTGACAGTAGCTTGGATATGGGTACAGCGTACAAATTGTATCTGCTTGATTATATTGCTTTACGATTTGGAATTTCAACGGTATCAACTAAAATACTTCACAAAATCATGATAAAAAATATTTGTTGAATAAAGAACAATACATTTATGTCACATTTTCTTTGTGGTTATATAACAGAATTAGCTTCACTTTATTGTCCTTTTAAAGGAAAACTGGTCGTATCAGACCATGGTAAAATGTTTGTGCAAAAATATCACATTTAAACGAATACATTTAAAAGTAATTAGACAAGGGAAATTCCTATAAATCGGAGTTCCCTCTGCCGTCAGCAAAGACAATAGAATGAGCTTCTACTCTCAATGAATATATGTTTCTTGATATACAATTATATGTATAGCATATATCATAATAAAGATATTGCTTTAATGATATGAAAACAAGATACCTGATACGTTTTCGCAAAAATGTCACTTAGAGTTTTATACAGCTATAAGAATATCTACATAACATTACATACATTGTCCAAAAACCCGGAAGTAGTTTGCGCCATCTGCCGGTGAAAAGACGGCGGTCCACTTATGCGTATTGTGGTTGTTATCTGTGACGGCAGCATCTATTAGGTATTTTGATGTCGCAGAATTTTCTGGACAGGATATAACAAGACCACTCGGGATATTGTTGATCACTGGCTTGTCGTTAATATCTGAAACGAATAAATCATAATTAAATTTGCAACAGCATTCCCATCTCATTTGGCGAAAATTTTAACACAATATTAAGCATTCGTTGCAGCTTATATAAAGTATACGGGAAATAATAGTGTTTTACTATTAAATATGCTCTGATATTCGACTAGTCTTATTGGCTAATATACATGTATTAACGTGGAGGTGTTTTATCATTTTGTGACGACAGTACGGTATGTTATGGTGATACATCCCCCAGTTGTATGTACATAATCGGTTATTACTAGCTGTGTTCGGGTGGTATAACATAATAGTAACCTCGACAAAGGTCCATAATTGATAATTAGTGATAATTAGTTATTAACAAAATATTCAGGACAAGATTGAAAACGTAAAAAAAGACGTTCTATAATGAGAAACTGCATTTGAGGATAATGGTTTATTTCGGTGTGTAACCATGGTAACATACTTTATATGGTACCAAGAAACCAAGTAGCTCTATTTACAAGGTCTAGTAGCACTATATACCTAGATGTAACGGTAATAAACAACCAACAGAACTTATTGTATAAGGTAATAAGATTTTATTTTAATGTTAAGTAACCATGGTAACTTACTTGTCATGGTAACACTGAGTGTTTCTGGTCCCACTAGAGACCATTTATCAGTTATCCATACATCGATATTGTAGCCTGTCACCTTGTGTAGATCCAGGTTTTCTGTGGCCACAATTTTTCCGGCTTTCAAATAAACATGGCATACAATAAATACTTCTGATAAAACAAATTGTAATCATACACAAACAACTCAACAATGATTAATAGAATTATACATGGATCTGTCAAGTGGACAGGGAGATCTCAACCTGAGTGAAAGATTACGGCTGGTCAACGCGAGGCTTGATGAAACTTGGCGGCCATATTCTACCACGAGAGTTGGGATATGACTGTCTATTTGACAGACTCATGTTAGATTATTTGTCTCAATACTTATATATTTTCATCGCATCGACATCACAGAGACGCCTTAATGCGTCAAAGTTGATGACGTCTTCGACAATAGTCTCCGCATATATCGATGACGTCACGTCATTGCCAAGTGCATGTGAGCTGTCTTTTTCCTGCCCCGGTAAAATATAGAGTTATCCTTTCCCTAGTAACCGCTGGATTACTCAGTCAAGTTATGGATAAAGGATTGAGCTTCGTATCAGATATCTCATTGTCAGTATAAAAACTATCAATTAATCAGTTGATATAATATTATGGATTTGTAATATTCTGAATAACCAAAAAAGCATGTCAAATTCTTTGCCTACTTATGACACATATAACTTAAACGCAAAGATCAAACCTCGATACTTACAGCCTAGCATCTGGAATGGACAGTTGGGTGGTGTACATGTCATATTATAAAATGGCGTGGTAGAGTCTGGATCAGTCCCGGTCACTGTAAATATCTCTGTACTAGAGGTGGTGGTGGTCGTGTCAACATCTACAGCACCTAAATCAATCATATACGCTTATTATCATAAATATCTCTGTACTAGAGGTGGTGGTGGTCGTGTCCACATCTACAGCACCTAAATCAATCATATACGCTTATTATCATAAATATCTCTGTACTAGAGGTGGTGGTGGTCGTGTCAACATCTACAGCACCTAAAACAATCATACACGCTTATTATCATAAATATCTTTGTACTAGACGTGGTGGTGGTCGTCGTGTCCACATCTACAGCACTTAAATCAATCATATACGCTTATTATCATAAATATCTCTGTACTAGACGTGGTGGTGGTCGTCGTGTCCACATCTACAGCACTTAAATCAATCATATACGCTTATTATCATAAATATCTCTGTACTAGAGGTGGTGGTGGTCGTGTCCACATCTACAGCACCTAAATCAATCATATAAGCTTATTATCATAAATATCTCTGTACTAGACATGTTGGTGGTCGTGTCCACATCTACAGCACCTAAATCAATCAAATACGCTTATTATCATAAATATCACTGTACTAGACGTGGTAGTGGTCGTGTCCACATCTACAGCACCTAAAACAATCATATACGCTTATTATCATAAATATCTCTGTACTAGACATGTTGGTGGTCGTGTCCACATCTACAGCACCTAAAACAATCATATACGCTTATTATCATAAATATCTCTGTACTAGACGTGGTGGTGGTCTTGTCCACATCTACAGCACTTAAATCAATCATATACGCTTATTATCATAAATATCTCTGTACTAGACATGTTGGTGGTCGTGTCCACATCTACAGCACTTAAATCAATCATATACGCTTATTATCATAAATTTCTCTGTACTTGACGTGGTGGTCGTGTCTGCATCTACAGCACTTAAATCAATCATATACGCTTATTATCATAATTGTCTCTGTACTAGATGTGGTGGTGGTCGTGTCAACATCAACAGCACCTAAAACAATCATATACGCCTATTATCTTAAATATCTCTGAACTAAATGTGGTGGTGGTCGTGTCCACATCTACAGCACCTTAAACAATCATATACGCTTATTATCATAAATATCTCTGTACTAGATGTGGAAGTGGTCGTGTCCACATCAACAGCACCTAAAACAATCATATACGCTTATTATCATAAATATCTTTGAACTAGATGTGGCGGTGGTCGTGTCCACATCTACAGCACCTAAATCAATCATATACGCTTATTATCATAAATATCTCTGTACTAGATGTGGTGGTGGTCGTGTCCACATCAACAGCACCTAAAACAATCATACACGCTTATTATCATAAATATCTTTGTACTAGACGTGGTGGTGGTCGTCGTGTCCACATCTACAGCACTTAAATCAATCATATACGCTTATTATCATAAATATCTCTGTACTAGACGTGGTGGTGGTCGTCGTGTCCACATCTACAGCACTTAAATCAATCATATACGCTTATTATCATAAATATCTCTGTACTAGAGGTGGTGGTGGTCGTGTCTACATCTACAACACCTAAATCAATCATATACGCTTATTATCATAAATATTTCTGTACTAGACATGTTGGTGGTCGTGTCCACATCTACAGCACCTAAATCAATCATATACGCTTATTATCATAAATATCTCTGTACTAGACGTGGTGGTGGTCGTGTCCACATCTACAGCACCTAAATCAATCATATACGCTTATTATCATAAATATCTCTGTACTAGACGTGGTGGTGGTCGTGTCCACATCTACAGCACCTAAAACAATCATATACGCTTATTATCATAAATATCTCTGTACTAGATGTGGTGGTGGTCGTGTCCACATCTACAGCACCTAAATCAATCATATACGCTTATTATCATAAATATCTCTGTACTAGACGTGGTGGTGGTCGTGTCCACATCTACAGCACCTAAATCAATCATATACGCTTATTATCATAAATATCTCTGTACTAGACGTGGTGGTGGTCGTGTCCACATCTACAGCACCTAAATCAATCATATACGCTTATTATCATAAATATCTCTGTACTAGACATGTTGGTGGTCGTGTCCACATCTACAACACCTAAAACAATCATATATACGCTTATTGCTTATAAAGGTTTTAATTGGTAATATACAATTATATATTCTTATTATCATAAAGGTATAAGTTAATTTTTTAATTTTTAATGTACAATGATAAACGCTTATCATTAAAGGTTTTGATTCGTATTGTACAATGATATACGCTTACTATCATACAGGTTTTAATTTGTTATGTACAATGGCATACGCTTATTATCATATCATAAAGGTTTCAATTTGTAATTTACAATGATATACGCTAACTACCATACAGGTTTTAATTTGTAATATACAATGATATACGCTTATTATCATAAAGGTATTAATTTGTAATATACAATTATATACGCTTATTATCATAAAGGTTTTAATTTGTAATTTACAATGATATACGCTTATTATCATAAAGGTTTTAATTTGTAATGTACAATGATATACGCTTACTATCATACAGGTTTTAATTTGTAATATACAATGATATACGCTTATTATCATAAAGGTTTTAATTGGTAATGTACAATGATAAACGCTCAATTTCTTAAAGGTTTTCATTTTTGTAATGTATGCTTTATCACAAAACAATTATACGTATTTACAGCATGAAAGGAACTAGGGGCCAAACGAGTTTTATCTTATTCTATCTTAACCACAAACCTCATTTTACCTATGTATATGTTAATTTACATCGCCTAAAACTGTTAATAAAATGTTTCAATCAAATAATCGCAAACTAGGACTTCCATAGTATTTGATTTTTTTCATAGTTTTGTTCTTTGTTTGAACCCAAGGCTTCCGTTTTATATTTTTGTCAACTGGCTCTAGGATCATGAACCAATCTAAGACTTATAAGTTATGTCATATAAGTTTTGACTTCGCCAATCCTATATGACATAACCTTTGTAAGTTCATAATTGATTGGTTAAGTCTAAAATCAAGACAGTTTTCGAGTTAAGTCTGTTTCATGAGACCTGGCCTCAAGACCATGAAACAGTGTTAAGTCTACAACAGTCTTAAGTTTAGACTTAGTCAATCACAGATGACCTTACAGAAAGTTACGGGCTCTCCATAATGTCTTAATTCGTGACATTAGAATTGTTCATGAAAAAGTTATAATAGTTTAAATTCGGGACATGTTTTCTGAAACATCTTGTACTATACAAAATATTTCTTTACTACGTCGTTTTCTCCTAAAAGTATGACCATATGGTTGCAAAAACACATCACATCACAATCAATACCTACCAACATGGGTAGATAACAAAAATAACATGTAAACAAAGGATTTGACCTAGGTAGAACCATAACAACATATTACAAACCAACCATAAGGGCAGATAAATCTCTGTAAATTCAGAATTACAAACCAACCAAAAGGGCAGATAAATCTCTGTTAATACAGAATTACAAACCGACCATAAGGGCAGATAAATCTCTGTTAATACAGAATTACAAACCGACCATAAGGGCAGATAAATCTCTGTTAATACAGAATTACAAACCGACCATAAGGGCAGATAAATCTCTGTTAATACAGAATTACAAACCGACCATAAGGGCAGATAAATCTCTGTTAATACAGAATTACAAACCGACCATAAGGGAAGATAAATCTCTGTTAATACAGAATTACAAACCGACCATAAGGGCAGATAAATCTCTGTTAATACAGAATTACAAACCGACCATAAGGGCAGATAAATCTCTGTTAATACAGAATTACAAACAGACCATAAGGGCAGATAACTCTCTGTTAATACAGAATTACAAACCGACCATAAGGGCAGATAAATCTCTGTTAATACAGAATTACAAACCGACCATAAGGGCAGATAAATCTCTGTTAATACAGAATTACAAACCAACCATAAGGAGGGATAAATCTCTGTTAATACAGAATTACAAACCGACCATAAGGGCAGATAAATCTCTGTTAATACAGAATTACAAACCAACCATAAGGGCAGATAAATCTCTGTTAATACAGAATTACAAACCGACCATTTTGCGCTCCACTTACCAGGTAGATTAGTCATGGTGGGTGGTGGGTTCTCTGTGATACTGACCACGATGTCCTTTGTAGTAGATAGTCCCAGGTCATCTGTACACGTAATAGGCAATGTGTACTGGTTCTGGGTGTTGTAGTTCAGGCCCGCCTCGCCGTTAACAAACAATGCATAGGCTGCAGGAAGACAATGAACAATTGGAAGTATTATACAATACAAGTTAACTTAAATGTTATATGAATGCAAATTTTCGATATAATCATAATCAAAATAGCACATGTTGATTTTCCAGTCGTTTACCAACGGACAGATATGGAAGCTAATGATGTCACTAGTAATACTTCACGTGACAAATTATTTGAAGCTTTGATCATGTTTCCCATAAAATGCATTAAATGAAATGGAATGTTAAGAGATGTATTTAAAAGTGGATTGGTTGCAAATGTGACTGGAAGTGTCAAACATTCCCATGTCGATAATCTCACTTGTACTTCCGGTTACTTTTGGCTGGACGTTAAAGGGAGCACTTCCGGTGTAGGTGCACGTGTACGACTGTTCGTCTGTAACTGTGAGATCAGTCATGTGTGTCTGGGTAGTCACATCCTCTCGTATACTGTCTGCCGTAACCATGGCCGTCATATCCGGGGCCTGTATAAGAATATTTCACTCAAATCTTTAAATATCACAAATAGGAGTGTGCGACCAAATTCATGGTTATTTAGGTTCCTTAAAGATGAACAGTTAATCTAGTTTTAACAGTGCTTCTATGATTATTTTGTCTTAATCTGATCCTTGACATCAACATGATTTTTTTTTCATTCAGTTACAGAATTTTCAATTTCGAAGTCACATCAGAATCAATGCTTACAATATACTAATGACATCGTATAAATTTGAATGTAAATGGCATCATGTGTAGTAAAAATGTTGACAATGGTAAATCATATATAAAGTCTAAGTGTTAACGTCATCATGCGTACTTACAAAGCAAGTGACGTCATGTGTACTTAAAACACCACACGTACTATTAATCGTAATTACGTCATTCTTACAGTGATAGTGACATTATATATACATAAATAATGATGATGACTTCACATGTACCTATGATTACAAATTACGTCATACATAGAGATGATCACCGTCATATGTACTTATGATTATAATTACGTCATACTCAGTAATGATGATGTCACATGTACTAATGAATAAATTATTACATGTACTAAATGATGACGTCACATGTACTTATCGTTATAATTACGTCATACATAGTGATGATGACGTCATATGTACTTATGATTGTAATTACGTCATACCAAATGATGACGACGTCACATGTAGGTATGATTATAATTACGTCATACATAATGAGGATGACGTCACATGTACTCACAGTGTTGGTTATCTCCACGGTTAGTGTCCCGGTCCCCTCGTTACCACACTGGTCAGTAACAGTGAAGCTGAGCGGGTAGGTACCCACTGTCCATTGGCCAGTCTGGGGCTGGACTTGGTCTGTCAGGGGAGATAATTGATGCTTTAAGTTTCCATAGCAAATATATTATTTACCAGCATACCATACAAACCGGAGGGATATTTTAGAAATAAAAGTAATACAGACCTCATATGCTATTGTCAAATAGTTAACTTAATTTGCTATTGCCTATTTGAAAAAAAACATACCATCAACTCTGTCAAAAGATGTCATGAAAAGCATCTGATTATTCATATATGTGGCTAACTCTACTTTAAAATAAACCATACATTGTTAAAACATATGAAGAGAATAGAAACAGCAAAAACATTACGGTAAAGATTCAAAAGCAATCTTGTCATATAATGCTATATAAGCAAGGACGGTTGGCGATCTATACATGGGTAATTAATCGTTCAAAGCAATAAAGCTTTATCCCAACAAAAACTGTTTTTTTAAACTGGTTACAACCAAAATTTTACTTAATGTGGTTATATCTTCCTCTGGACCATAAATATGTTATTTTTGTGTGAGAAAATTACAAGGTTTTACCATCTGCTAGAACGTAACTAAATTATGAAAACAGAATTGCCCACCTGTGCTTAGTTGGAACTCGTTTGATGTTGTAGTCATGGCGACGGTGAGGACGGTATCCTGAGGGTCAGCGTCAGTAGTGGTCAGTGTTAACAGTGTAGTGGGTGGTGTGTCTGTGTCTAGGTAGGTCAGGGTCTGGTCAAGGTTTGTGAAGGTCGGGACTGAATCTGAAGGTAATGGACGTAGAGTCTCATTATTCTCTATCTTCTCAAGGTCTCAACTAAATTGTTATTTCATAGACAAAACATGAAAATACAAATCCAATCGTAAAGTATAACCAACAAAGGGCTAGTATAAACTTTCACAGGTGTTAATGGAAAGTAGAAGTGCCAGAGAACCAGATGATCAGGCTATAACGTCCCTATAAAAATAAAAACGTCTCGTAACACAACTAGGCTAAAAGATTTTCAAATATACTACATAATTTGAAATTATGATATCTATTTTTCTGAAAAACAATAAAATGGCTGTAAAATGTTGTCCGTATACTTTAAAACTTTAACAAAACATCAAATTATGACAAACCTTTAAGATATATTATCCATTGAAATGTATTCACAGTATTTTATTGGTAGAAATGAAAAAAAATATGGAAATAAGAAAGTTTACCTGTAGTCACACCATTTTCATATAAAATGATTTTTTGACATTTTTTTCCCTTTTAATCATGTTATATGTGGTAATGATAATAGTGGATGGTTTTGAAGCCCTGTCCTTGGCATTTGTATTTGAATAGTATGATAAATAAGTATACGATTGCGGGGTGACGTGTGAAGTTATATAGTCCTTGAATTCATTGTTGTTTTTGCTGTTTTTTCTCTTGTTTTGTTCTTATTTTCATTCGTTTGATACAATGCCAAATGTTACTCATACTCTAATACAAGTTGTTTAGTAGACTAAATTCTTAAGCAATTAAACTTTGATGGAAAGTGTAATATAACGAATATAATGATCAAATTTAAAAGATTTGTCATGAACTGAATTTAAATCCATCTACAACATTGAGTTGAGGATCTTATGTATAGACCAATTACTCACTGACACCTGTGAGAGCACCCACTGCGTAGGTCCGGCCACTCAGCGTTGCTCCTGGTGTCCAGCTGACAGAACTACCCAGAGACGGAGCTGCCATTGTCTGCTGTATGGCACCGGTACCCGCCACACTACTGTAGGGGATCATGTCATTATTGGCGCTGTACCTGGTATAAGATAAACAATATAATAGAAGTAGACATGGTTCGGTAATACAGAAGTAGAAAGTCTCTGTTTATGTCATCATTGACTGTTGTGCCTATTATTATAAATATGATAGTAGACAGTGAATACAGATGTAGAAAGTCTTTATTCATGTCATTATTGGAGTTGTACCTGATATGGTAAATATAATAGTAGACATTGTTCGGTAATACAGATGTAGAAAGTCTTTATTCATGTCATTTTGGTGTTGTACCTGATGTGGTAAATATAATAGTAGACATTGTTCGGTAATACAGATGTAGAAAGTCTCTATTCATGTCATTATTGGAGTTGTACCTGATGTGGTAAATATAACAGTAGACATTGTTCGGTAATACAGAAGTAGAAAGTAAACATTGCAATAGTATATATCTTATTTTTGAGATACAGAAATGGAAATTCAAAAGTTCACTTCATTTCAATCGACTAAATATTAATACATTTTATATTTGTTACTCATGCACCTTCCTCGCAATATTTGAAATTAACATATAAAACCGGAAATATTTGTTTACATTGTTTACGCTCTATCTCCCTTTCGAAAAGGATTATACTATAATTCAATATTTATCTAATGTCTGAAACGACAGCTAGACAATGACGTGACGTCATCAATACATGCGGCGACTTTTGTCAGCGACGTCATTGACGCATTACAACGTTCCTATACTGACGAAGGAAATGTTTCTAATTAATTACATTTTCATAATGTTTCGTTAAAGTATGGGTGAAAAATAATGTAAAATATATCTTTCAGGTATGAAAGATTTTGGCCGTCAAACATCGGCAAGCCTCCGGTTGACAAGCCAAAATCGTTCACTTGGGTTGAGATATCCCTGTCCACTTTACTTACCTATGTAACATTATATTCATATTTATTTTTTTACGTTATAAGTATTGATAATATATTAAGTATTTTTTTTATTTCTATGATATAATGGCCTTCGTAGGCACTCATTGATAATTAATAGTTAAAGGGGACTAAATCGCTAAAAAATCATGTAATAAAAGATAAAAAGAATTATAGAACTACAATTAATTGTAAAAGTTGTGTACTTTGTGTTAATAACAATATTTAAAAGTTTGTATAACAATTTTGTTCAAAATGGAGAAAAACTGAAAATAAATAGGAACGACCTAGTCACTATTTCATATCATTTTCTTTCGGCGAGTGTAAACAACCCCTATGTGCATGCGCGACGCGTGAACATTCCAAACATCCGATCGAAGGAAATCTCATCTGTCAAATGGACATATCTGCTATCGACTGAAAACACAAATTTATCGACTACAGGTTCATGATTACTGTGTTAATCTAATAAACGTTGAAACTCATGCAAAAATTTTGTGAAGATTTCTAAGTGTAAATAATCCTATACTGTACAGGTTTTTGTAGCCATAAAGAAGGGTTTTCATTATATCATATGGTTTTATACTTGCTTCTACCATTATTTTATTTTCATTTGTCATGATATTATGTACTATTCCGCTAAACCTGCCAGTATTATTAGGCTTTTTAAAAAAAATGGCCTAATATATAGACCTTATAATAAGAAAAAAATGGGGAAAATCTAATAATATAGGCATGTTTAGCGGACTAAGTAAGTACGTGTATTTCTTTTATCATTATATCAATATTTGACATTCCGTATACATTGTATATCCTTAGTTATAATGTCTATCCGTCTAATGGGCATTCCCTATATATCTCTAGTTATGGTCTTTATCCGTCTTCTGGACATTCCTTATATAGCCCTAGCTATAATATATATCCGTCTAATGAAAATTCCCTATATATCCTTAGTTATAGTGCCTATCCGTCTAATGGACATTCGCTATATAGCCCTAGCTATAATATATATCCGTCTAATGGAAATTCCCTATATATCCTTAGTTATAGTGTCTATCCGTCTAATGGACATTCCCTATATATACCTAGTTATAATAATGGACATTCCCCTATATGTCACTAGTTATATAACTTTTTTCCATCTGATTTACTTAGAAAAATCAGCCTAATTATATATCTAAATTGTATGTGTACTTTTATGTATTCAAAGCAAAAATATACCTTACATTGTAGACCTATGTATATGTTTGCTTAATAATGTACATGTACACCTGTATTCATGTATAATATATACATAATTAACGGGTGAAAATACCTCTCACTTCTTGTCATATTTCCATCAAATACTCTAAAGCTTCATAGAACTATGCTGTTTTACTTGGCAATGTAGATACAGGGGCGTAGGAAGCGGATGTGGGAGGTGGGGGTCGGGGTGGGAGGGGGTCAGGGGATGGCATTGCCTCCCCGTTTCCCAGAACGAGGGCAAACATTTCTTGTTGCCCCCCTCCCCCCATTTTCGCCGACTGAAATGTTCTAAAATTGCACATTTGAAAGAAAAAAGGGTCCTCCTGCACATTTTCGTGAACTGGACTAAAAATGTCAATCAGGGGATTCTACGTACTATTTTAAAAATGTCTCTTGAAAGATTCATCTGTTTATATGAGTTAGCAAGACAATTAATTCATTATTATTTTGTGTTAAACAACAATGTACCGGTGGTGTGAAGCCAGAATGATTTTAACATCGTATAAGTTCCGGTTATTACGTCATCAAGATGGCCACCACCTCGAATTTCACTGAAAAATGCAAAATAGTCATAACACTGATATTTTTCAACTGAAGTAGACAAATGAGGTATCAAAATGACCAGAATAGAACAACAAATACATTTCAGGACCAACAAATCAATATATGTAGTAATTTGTACGCAAAAAAATGAAAAAAATAAGATTTTCAACTCATAAATGGTGATTTTTTTCAGCAAATTTTTTATATTTGGCTTGACGCAGCAAAAATGTTTCCCAACAACAAATTATTACTCGTAATCAGTTATTTAAACTCCTATCAATCAGTAAAAACAACAACAACAACAAAAATATATAGAAATGCAAAAAAGAATAATTGTTATACCCTCATTTGTGTAGATTAGCAGCGTCTCAAAAATAATTATTATAGCACAACACCTACTGATAGCGTAACAAATGTAACCTAAGCTAAGCCTGTGTTTCCGTTAATATCATTAACAGCTTCAAAAACGTTTGTGTCTTTGAAAATGAGCAGATTCATTGTTTATTCCCTTTGCATACCATAAGCAAAATGTCGGATGGTTACTACAGTGTCACATATGTCTTTCACTGGTTCTCAATGATAACCATTATCATTGTGCGTGCTTTTTCGCCTCACTGCACTATCCACTGAAGAGACTCGGCGTAGCTGGCACATGCAGTCCGAATCAGAGTAATCGAGATATCAGTATCCAATTCGTTGAAAGTCAGAGCGTCGTCTTCGATGTCAATGAGCTGATGTGACACTACACTGCCAGTGTTGTTCTAGCCTGTCATCTTTTATGAGCCATCCATGGTCAGAGTTCATATCAGGAACAACAGGTTCAGGGATGTGGGATCTCTTTCATATTCTAACATATCGTACGTATATGCTGTTTCAGACTTCTCCGGCATAATGGAAATTACACCAGATCCACATTCTTTCAACGGTGGAATTAGTTCTCCTTAGCGCATAGCTCCATAATTCGCATGAAGTACTATTCATCAATCTTGTGGACCCTCGTGCAACCATAAATGGCACAGGTGATACCATCGAGGTCATTAATGAGACCATAAATGTTAAATGCTTTTCATTGGTCTGAATTTTCCCAGTCCCTTGAAGGTGCTGGTTGTACATGTGTCACATTTGGTGTATGCGTAAAGAGACCATTGAAGACTCTCCAGTAAAAAGTTCTCTACAGTGCTTTCCAGACTTGGCAAAGAGTGAAACTTCACTGCATACCTCATCTATGACCTCAAAGAATCCAACTGTGCCACCTACGGTCACTGAGGTTCACAAGAATGAGGAATTGTGCTTCATACGAATTAAGGAGAACCAACCCAATCCTCCGCAGAGTTTTGATCTGGTGTCTTTTCCATAATGCCGGGGAAGTCTGAAACATCATATACGATATGTGAATCTAGGTGAAACTAGGTTGGAGACAGGAAGAGCTCCAATATCCCTGAATCCGATGTTTCTGATATTAAATCATGGACGGTTGACAAGTTAGAACCACGATGGTAACCAGGTAATGTAATGTCACATCAGGACATCGAAATCGAAGACGACACTCTGGCGAAAAAGCACGCACAATGAAAATGATTATCATTAAGAACTAGTGAAAGAAATTTGTGGCACTGTAGTAACCATCTTATATTTCCTTACGTTATATACAGGAAATAAACAATGGATGTGCTCATTCTAATAGACACAACACGTTTCGAAAAGTGTCATGGTATTTACGGAATTTTAATTTGACACCCTATAGCTATTAGTTGGCATTTTGCTGTAGTAATTCAGTTTGAGAGGCTGCTAGTCTACAATATTTCGAACATGAAAATGGATTATTTTGAAGTCCTACATAGATATTCAGCCAATTTTAAATTTAAATTTGTTAAGATATAAATCGCCAATAGCCAATGTTATATTCAGGAAATTCCAGGACACCAGGAAACTGTAGTGTCAGTGGTTTGGAAAAAAATAACAATCATATGCAGCATCCGGTGATGTTTTGTAAACCAAATGATGGTATAACAATTCTCTTTTGCATTTCTATATATTTTTGTTGTTATTGTTGTTGTTTTAACTGATTGATAAGATGTCAAATAATTGATTACGAATAATAATTTGTTGTTTGGAAACAATATTGCTGCGTCAAGCCAAATATGAAAAAAATTACCATTTTGAGCTTAAAATCGTATTTTCATTTTCTGCGTTCAAATCACTACATATATTGGATTATTTGGTCCTGACGTGTATTTGTTGTTCTATTCTGGTCATTTTGATACCTCATTTGTCTACTTCAGTCGAAAAATGTCAATGTTATGACTATTTTTCAATTTTTCAGTGAAATTCGAGATGGTGGCCATCTTGATGACGTCATAATCGGAACTTATACGATGTTAACATTGGTTTTTGTTGTTTTTGTTGCTTAAACTGATTGATAAGTGGTAAAAAAACTTATTAGAAATAATAGTTTGCAGTTGGGAAACATTTTTGCTGCGTCAAGCCAAATATAAAAAATTTGCTGAAAAATCACCATTTTTGAGCTTGAAATCAGACTTTTTCATTTCTTGCGTAGAAATCACTACATATATTGGATGTTTTGGTCCTGATATATGTTTGTTGTTCTATTGTGGTCATTTTGATACCTCATTTGTTTACTTCGGTTGAAAAATGTCAATGTTATGACTATTTTTCAATTTTTAGTCAAATTCGAGATGGCGGCCATCTTGATGGCGTCATAACCGGAAGTTCATCCCAACTTATGCAATGTTAACATTTAGATTTCTGATCAGTGGGTCATAAGGGTTCAGAAAAATATTGGTTCGGAGGTTTGGGGAGGGGGGTGCATGTGGGACCCTCCTAGCCCATTGCCTATATAAATGTGTACAAGGATTCTACTTAACGATATATGAAAAAAGTTTATAAAGTATATATGGTTGTGTGTTGAATTAAAGAATCAATCTTCTCATGTGGTTCGGGGCGAGGAGTGGGGGGGGGGGTTAAAAATATTGAGGACCTTTGCCCCCCCTCCCAGTTACATTTCTTTCTTCTTTCTACGCCACTGAGATACCTGAGATACGCTGTAAATATATCGGCTATTACGCTTAATCAGGCCAATGTAACCGATAAAATATAAGATGCCTCTTAGTGGTGTTATTACATCTATATCCATTAGCCGGATGAGATTTTCAGTGACCCCGATTCCGAACTCAAAGATGCACTCGGTTCTTTCCGTCGTAAACAGTCAATGCCGACAGATACAATTTCTTGTTGTGTTTGGCGATATTTTAACGTTGATAAACATTGCCAATAGTTCAAATTAAATGTTGTAATTTTGAAAACTTTCCAATTTCAGGTATAAGAACGTTTGTAGGAAGTCAAAAACCCTAAGAAATCTATGTAAATCAAATGATATAGTAACTTTGAAATAGTAGAACAGAAAAGAGCCAAGATAAAACATATTCAGCACCCTTTCACTGTTTGTTCTTCCAGCTCACTCACTCAATATATGATAAAATGTGAAAGTGTTTAAAGCATGCTTCAATATTTTTTTTTTGGGATTAAAGCTCAAGTCATTGCTTCATAATTTATCTGATTTTAATTTTATGTAATCTTGTTGTTTGGTAAAGAATTAGCTTTTTCAAATAGAGAGTTGCAAATATCTGTTTGTTTAATATTTTCATGTTAAATGTCATTTTTATTTAATCTTCAATTTTGAAAGAAATAAAAAGTATAATGATAATGTAGTTCATCTTTATACTCACCAACCGAGAACATCATTCGGCAGCACAGTGGGGATGTCTGCATTAGGTACAGACAGTGTCTGTTCTATCAGCTGATCAGCTGTCGAAATATACCCAATGATGTGTTATGATATAATTGATTCCAGTTTAGTTACCATAATATTTTAGCGGCTTTCACGCTAGGAACTTGTCGCTAAATTACGATTGTACTAATTATGTGTTCTGCAAACATTTGGTTGTATCGATATCACATTGTATTGTTTGCTGATATTACGTCTTTACATATAATAGTTATCTGCCCTTGCGGATAGGTAATAATTGTGACGTCATGTATTTGTGAGCGTAACGTCATATACTTCTAGGAAAACGACGTGGGTTCGCTCACTAAATGATGACGTCACAATCGAAACCTACCTACACAGGAAGTAACTCTGCAATATGCACAAATGGAATACACTCTATGTGAGTATAGGACTAGGAATTTCCATGCTGTTTTGTTTAAATACAACCTCTAGGTGTCACTCAGCTGATGGGAAATGTTTCTTTAAATCCGGTTGGAATGCTAAGAATTTGACGTTGGGTCGGGAGACTTGAACGAATTGTATAATCATTTTCCCTGTAATCCTTCCACTGATGTTTTACTATCTTAGTGATAATTAATATATAATGTATATGAGTATTACTTACCTGTACTAAATGTATACTCATTATGTCCCACTAGTTCGTAGTTGGCTCCGCTTGGTCGCCATATTTGGAATTTGACGGTGCCTAGTGCCCCAATCACAGCGTTCCAGCTAGTGATGACTCCACAACAGTCAAACGTATATTGGTTTGCTAGGTAACCCACTCCGGGATCTAAATGTAAATACAAAATTTAGCTTATATTTACATCATATTGATATTACATTCGTGGTGACTTAATTTTGCGCTTTCAAACTTAACTACCTTTACATGACGTTTGAATTATGCGATTTTGAATCATATACTATCATATCTGTGCTCAAAGATACATAAAGACAAAGATTTTTAGCGGCGATACATTTTCGCGGTTTCTGATCATTAAAGAAATACGCGAAATTCAATAGCAGGGCGATTCAAGGACGTGTCAGGTTTAAGTCAAGAGGAGAAAAACGTTCCTAATTTAGTGTCAAAAAGTACTCCTTCTTTTTACCGAAGTCTCTGATAATACATTGCTAAATAGAAATAACACTTTAAAAGACATATAAGATCAACTCATCGAAATGTCAACAATATATATTGGCAGTAAATTATACATTTACTCTGCGCGTTGTTATTGTCATTATTGCACATTATTGATATTGATTTCAATTACACATTAGAAAGTTAATCCGTAGTGTTATTAACATTACAAGTGTTATTAACATTACAATACTCATTCACTTTGTTCTACATTATATTATCACTACCTGTACCATATCAAACTCCCTTCCAAGCCAACTATCATCAAAATGACATATCAAAAGTGAGAAAAGTGTCAAATTCCGGTCAAGGTCACAATTTCAGTTAACATCGCGAGACGACAATACAACGGAACCAATAAGCATGTTAACAATATCGGTACTGTATTTTATGGTGTCGACTTCTTTGTTTACATAGATCTTTTATCACATTACATTTCTTAAATAGTATGGAGGTCAAACATTATCATGAATAGACTTTTTTCTTCTATGAACTTCGCAGTTTGTGTTATATTTCAATAACGTAAAAATAAGATTTGAAGTTAATTCTTATAATCAACTCTGCTTCACACAATGTTGTAATATTTAAATTTACTGAGTGACTATTTTTCTAAGAAATAACTGCCAATGTATCGACATGGTCATGGGACCTAACGATCAAGTAAACGTTAATAGATAAGACTAATTTTCAATAGCATTAAAAGTACAAATTGGATCAAACATGTATAATTTTAACGTTTATTAAAATTAAGATTCACATGTAAACGTTTATTTACGACTCATGTTTAAATCTTTATTTGAAGGAAATGAACTCGTATTTGCAACATAGACCTTTCCATACCAGTGTGAATCTCATAAGTCGGTTCGGCTGGACTTATCTTAATTATTACATTTGCATGAAATATTGTGCACGAAAATTTTCAACAATGAAATAAAACAGTTTATTGATTAATTGTTTGATTGATTGATTTTTATTACTTACTCCTTGCGGCTGTGTCCAGGTTGTCCTGGAAGCTGGCCGGTGAGGATTCTCCTACTGTCTTTGTTCCGCACGATTGAGAAGCAACTATCAGAAAAAATACGATACATTAACATCGACCTTATTTACATAAATTTATTAATTCGATTCTATAAGGCCAGCAAAATACCACGAAACCTCAATACACATGTTTTATTTACTTTCCTTCAAATCAAAAGATTAGTCAATATGAGAATTTCTGTTTTGTATGATTTGCTGTTTTACACAAAAAATATTTTTTTATTTGTTTGTCAAACTTTTTAAAACAACTGTGTTAATCATCCTTATTCCACTGAACAGTTTTAGTCGTTATTGCTCTCTGTGTGTTCCAATTTTAAAATAATCTTGAAAATAAATTTAAGTATATACGATTTATTAAATTTTTACAATTAAAGTAAATTTAACCTAGTTATGCATAACACAATAAGTGATAGATGGTAGCCTTTTGACTCCCGATATTGACATATATATATATATACCACTTTATTGTCGTTTCTCTACAAACTTCCTCTCATGGCATTAGTCAAAGATGTGATATTATATTTTTTGTTATAAAATAGTAAGAAAGATTCCATAATTACATCGATTAAACTGTTTTTTTTTATTACATGTAATATCTTTCTGACTTGGGAACAAAAGAGGTACAAGTGATATTTCTCACGATAATCTTATATTACCTTGTTTTCTTAATTTTACATTTCCTTAATATTGATCTTTCCAAATCATTCTTTTCTGTAGCTAGCTAGGTGTTCAAGAGGTAAATCTAATACATTCAATGTTTTTATTACATTTTTAAAGAGGGAACCCTCATTGCAATATAAAGGTTTGTGCTTCAAATATTGAAAACATCAATCTTAGATAATAAATAATTAATATGTGTTAACAATACTTTTCTTACCTTTTACCGCAAATAGTGGAATAAAGAAAAGAAAAATAGTCTTCGCCATTCCTGAGTTCACACAACTATAAATGATTTGGAAATACAGACTTCATGTTCAGTTTTTATTTACGTATAACACAAGTACGTCATTTATTTAGATGAGTTTGGTTGTGTTAACACATCAGTAGATATCAAATCATTCTGCCTGATGTCACAGACTCACTTTGACCGATACCGTGAGGAACAGATTCAAATTGTCAAATCTTGATATACACATATCTATATAATTCCTTTAACATATATTTTTGTTCGATGATATCGCGTTATGCATGAATCAAAATGAGAGTAATAAAAAGAACATGAAAATATAAACTATGAAGATACCTGCTCTATATCATTACTTGTGAAGGATAATCAAAATTCATCACAGATTTTTAAATATTGTTTTTTTTTTAATTTCCACTCTCTAAAATAAAAATAAGGTAAAGTATAGATCGAAAGGGCAATATATTCTACAAGAAAAACCGTGATATTAAGAAATGGTTCAGATTTCAAGGGTTACATACAAACATAGAAATTATACTATATATCAACGGTAGCTTTATAACACTGAAGCTTAGATTATAATTGGGTTGTGTTTTAGAAGTTCATATTTTTTTCATTTTGTTTTATCTGAAATATGCTCTCCTATTTGATGCAGTACTAATACCAAATTAAAAGTGTGATATCTAAATATCTCTTTTATAAATGCTGTTTAGATTTTTGAACGGCCTGAACTCTGCCATCAGGTTATGAAAAAACAAAGGTAAAAAAACAAATGATAATGTTTTAATGAACATGAAATCGAAATGTATATTAAGAGCACGTCCTCTGTAGTCTTGTTATATTGGCCAAAGAGACAATACATTCTCTGATAAAATCATGGCGATGACTGTATGAGGATCTAGCTAACTCCATCAATAACTTATATGAATTCGTTTATGTTCCTAGACTACAACTTTAGTGCGTCCATAAAATTACAAATAATTCAGGTGTTTGACTCATAAATAATTCATTTAAGAAAAAAATGTACCTCATGGAAAATGATTGAGACCTACATAATTATATATAATATGTATTGAATATAAAAACCCTATGATGGACGTATGAAGCATGCTACATATACGACAGCACCCGTTGACTTTTAAACGCGACGAAAACATCCTTAGCTCACTGATCAAACACATTTAAGGCTTGTCATTTCCAAACATAAAACGGAATAATAAAATATACTAGCCATATTGGTTCTTCTGACTGGGGAAGCTTTCATCACAAATAAATCAGATATCGAAATAACTTATGCTTCTTTATATTTGTCTACAAAAGGTCAAATCCAATTGATAACACCTGATTGCTCAGATAGATAGATCGGCTACAATTTGTCAGCTTAACGTAATACCTGATAACTCAGATAGATTGCTAAGATTTGTTAGCTTGGTGTAAAACTTGATAATTGATATAATGGCTAAAACTTGTTAGCTCGACGTAATTTTATCGTTTTCTTGATCAACTCAATAGATCAGCTAAGGGTTGTTAGCTTAGTCAGCCTAAGAATACGTGATCGTCGTTTCAGTAGTTCACAAAATCCATAACTCCTTACCGTTATATGGGGATGTATTTTATAAACAACAGAGGAAGATTTAAAATAAGAGACATGTCATTTCAAAAATTCTTTAACCATGTCTGCTATCAGTTAAAAGGTGGAACACCAATTTGCAGTTCATACAAAGAAAACAAAAATGATAATTTTGACACGAGATATACATTCACATCAAGATAATTATATCACTTTCTAGTCTGTCATACATACTGTCATCAATAATTTATCGTTTTAGGTTAATTCATATAAAGTCTGATATACATATGTATATTCCAATTGTTTAAAAGATGATTAAGCTAATCAGAGTGGAACAGAAATGTTCAAATTAAGATGAAATAATTCATTGTAGAAAGAAATAGCCAAAGGTTTTATAAAATTTTGAAGTAAGTTATAATTGATTTACCTCCTCATTTTAGTAAAGATATAATCACATGTTTTGCAACAAATAAGAAATTAAAATTACCCTTATCACGGGATTAATCAAATCACCTGTTCAACGGATGAATTTCCAAATCAAGAGGAAATAATTCATTGTAAAAAGAACTAGGCTATTTTTAAAAAGTAAGTCGTTATTTATTCCCCTGCTTGTTTTAGAGAAAATACAATACAGGTTTTGCAGAAAATAAGAAATGCAAATTTCACGTATCAAGGGATAAAACTAATCACCTATTGAACACCCGGGGCTTCAGTTTAATACGATTTTTAAATAGATTTTTAAATCAAGATGAAATAATTTTTGTAAAAAGAACTAGGCAAAATTTTATGAAATTTTGAAACAATGTATTATCTTTTTGATTCTGCATTCTCAATATCTTTAGGATTTTGTGAGAATGATTGCTTTATTGTTAAGTCTTTATAGAGAAGTAGCATCAAATGATGAAAAATAAAGATAAAAAATACACAAGGGGGAGTTGTAAACAAAGAGCATTAACATATTAGTGACTGAGTCATCACATTATTTACACGAAAGATTATCACAGCATCTCAGTCGATTACATAACGTAGTAGCTGCGTTATCACATTTGTTCACACAGGAGATAACATCACGTAGTAGCTGCGTTATCACATTTTTCACACAGGAGATAACATCACGTAGTAGCTGCGTTATCACATTTGTTCACACAGGAGATAACATCACGTAGTAGCTGTGTTATCACATTTGTTCACACAGGAGATAACATCACGTAGTAGCTGTGTTATCACATTTGTTCACACAGGAGATAACATCACGTAGTAGCTGTGTTATCACATTTGTTCACACAGGAGATAACATCACGTAGTAGCTGCGTTATCACATTTGTCACACAGGAGATAAATCACGTAGTAGCTGCGTTATCACATTTGTTCACACAGGAGATAACATCACGTAGTAGCTGCGTTATCACATTTGTTCACACAGGAGATAACATCACGTAGTAGTTGCGTTATCACATTTGTTCACACAGAGATAAACACACACAGGAGATAACATCACGTAGTAGTTATCACATTTGTTCACACAGGAGATAACATCACGTAGTAGCTGCGTTATCACATTTGTTCACACAGGAGATAACATCACGTAGTAGCTGCGTTATCACATTTGTTCACACAGGAGATAACATCACGTAGTAGCTGCGTTATCACATTTGTTCACACAGGAGATAACATCACGTAGTAGCTGCGTTATCACATTTGTTCACACAGGAGATAACATCACGTAGTAGCTGTGTTATCACATTTGTTCACACAGGAGATAACATCACGTAGTAGCTGCGTTATCACATTTGTTCACACAGGAGATAACATCACGTAGTAGCTGCGTTATCACATTTGTTCACACAGGAGATAACATCACGTAGTAGCTGCGTTATCACATTTGTTCACACAGGAGATAACATCACGTAGTAGCTGCGTTATCACATTTGTTCACACAGGAGATAACATCACGTAGTAGCTGCGTTATCACATTTGTTCACACAGGAGATAACATCACGTAGTAGCTGCGTTATCACATTTGTTCACACAGGAGATAACATCACGTAGTAGCTGCGTTATCACATTTGTTCACACAGGAGATAACATCACGTAGTAGCTGCGTTATCACATTTGTTCACACAGGAGATAACATCACGTAGTAGCTGCGTTATCACATTTGTTCACACAGGAGATAACATCACGTAGTAGCTGCGTTATCACATTTGTTCACACAGGAGATAACATCACGTAGTAGCTGCGTTATCACATTTGTTCACACAGGAGATAACATCACGTAGTAGCTGCGTTATCACATTTGTTCACACAGGAGATAACATCACGTAGTAGCTGCGTTATCACATTTGTTCACACAGGAGATAACATCACGTAGTAGCTGCGTTATCACATTTGTTCACACAGGAGATAACATCACGTAGTAGTTGCGTTATCACATTTGTTCACACAGGAGATAACATCACGTAGTAGCTGCGTTATCACATTTGTTCACACAGGAGATAACATCACGTAGTAGCTGCGTTATCACATTTGTTCACACAGGAGATAACATCACGTAGTAGCTGCGTTATCACATTTGTTCACACAGGAGATAACATCACGTAGTAGCTGCGTTATCACATTTGTTCACACAGGAGATAACATCACGTAGTAGCTGCGTTATCACATTTGTTCACACAGGAGATAACATCACGTAGTAGCTGCGTTATCACATTTGTTCACACAGGAGATAACATCACGTAGTAGTTGCGTTATCACATTTGTTCACACAGGAGATAACATCACGTAGTAGTTGCGTTATCACATTTGTTCACACAGGAGATAACATCACGTAGTAGTTGCGTTATCACATTTGTTCACACAGGAGATAACATCACGTAGTAGTTGCGTTATCACATTTGTTCACACAGGAGATAACATCACGTAGTAGTTGCGTTATCACATTTGTTCACACAGGAGATAACATCACGTAGTAGCTGCGTTATCACATTTGTTCACACAGGAGATAACATCACGTAGTAGCTGCGTTATCACATTTGTTCACACAGGAGATAACATCACGTAGTAGCTGCGTTATCACATTTGTTCACACAGGAGATAACATCACGTAGTAGCTGCGTTATCACATTTGTTCACACAGGAGATAACATCACGTAGTAGCTGCGTTATCACATTTGTTCACACAGGAGATAACATCACGTAGTAGCTGCGTTATCACATTTGTTCACACAGGAGATAACATCACGTAGTAGCTGCGTTATCACATTTGTTCACACAGGAGATAACATCACGTAGTAGCTGCGTTATCACATTTGTTCACACAGGAGATAACATCACGTAGTAGCTGCGTTATCACATTTGTTCACACAGGAGATAACATCACGTAGTAGCTGCGTTATCACATTTGTTCACACAGGAGATAACATCACGTAGTAGCTGCGTTATCACATTTGTTCACACAGGAGATAACATCACGTAGTAGCTGCGTTATCACATTTGTTCACACAGGAGATAACATCACGTAGTAGCTGCGTTATCACATTTGTTCACACAGGAGATAACATCACGTAGTAGCTGCGTTATCACATTTGTTCACACAGGAGATAACATCACGTAGTAGCTGCGTTATCACATTTGTTCACACAGGAGATAACATCAC
Organism: Argopecten irradians; assembly: GCF_041381155.1. Lineage (NCBI taxonomy): Eukaryota > Metazoa > Mollusca > Bivalvia > Pectinida > Pectinidae > Argopecten > Argopecten irradians. Next base: position 34,768,446 of record NC_091148.1, read on the forward strand.
GTAGTAGCTGCGTTATCACATTTGTTCACACAGGAGATAACATCACGTAGTAGCTGCGTTATCACATTTGTTCACACAGGAGATAACATCACGTAGTAGCTGCGTTATCACATTTGTTCACACAGGAGATAACATCAAGAGATTAATCTAAGGAACTTCGAGTTCCGTTTGTTTTATACATATACTGACGCGTCTATATAAGGGTGATGTGGAACCCATGCCAATACTACACATAAGACGCTATCTATGTAGATGAAGAATTAAAGAACCATTGCTATACGCAAATAATAAAGGCAGTCAAAATGCCATGGTACATGTAAGGCTAACGTAACTACATGTTAAAGTATATTACCACTAAAACCCCAGGCCCCAGACCCGTCCACATTTCTAAACTTAAGAGGAAATCTTTAACCTAAACATCTCAATTCGAAATCATACTTCATTTACGAAGTAACAGATTGAAGTTTAACAAAATCTTTGCAAATTCCTAGCTTTTCATCTGAAAGGATTTCTTATGTAGATAATTTTAAATCATTCAAGGAGTTTCGAAAACTTACTGAATAATGATAGGTTTGAATAAAATCAATCAGATTTCTTCTATAACTTAGGCTTGGAACCAAATACATGAAAATTGGTCCAGATCGATCTTATTTTCATAAATCCATTCACGCATTCTTGCATTATCTTTATCATTGTCATCATCATCAAATTTATTGTTACATATCATGAAACCACAGACCGACCAAATTTAAGAAAAGGAGGAAAAAGACTGACAAAAAACATATTTTGATTACCTACACTACGTTTAAAAATATGTATATATTGACGTTGAGTTAGGCACCTGCATTACGGTCTATGTGAGTGCTTTACTTCTTCAGAGTAACTGTATCTCGGTCCAATAGGTACAAGGTATTACAGCCTGTATGCTTGATACCACAGACTTGATACCAAACCCAGAACACGTAGTGTGGGTATTGACAAACATATGTCAACATGTCATAAAGTATTCAAATCCATTTCACACGTAAATTACACGTGAATGGTTTTGTTGATCAGTGTATAATTGAAAAGTTATTTACAAGTATTTTATTTACTGTTGAACATGGAAGCTATCTATCGGGAACATAAAGTAGGAATATAAACACATAGATTAAATTTAAAAAAGTATGACGCACGCCAACGTAAACTTAGTAAATAGATAGGCTGAAAGCATGTACAACCGTGTTAAAAAGGTTATTAGTGAAATTTTCATTTATGGTTTGCTGTTGTCTGGTAAACCTGCCTAATTTATAAGGCTTTTTGTATTTTCTTTTAACTCCAAGGACTGATGTATTTTTCTCTCTCCCAAACATATCAGTAATCTAGTCAATGTTAATGTTTAAACACCAACAGTTGTAACTAATGTTATGTACACATCCTACAAGGACAAAAATGATAATTAGTGATAAATTTGTCAATTGACTTCTTACATACATCTTTATATGTTGCAGCAGTAATCTGTTTTTCTAGCTATATATTTCGATTTCCTTATATATTTCCAGGAAATTCGTCACACATTCAGGGTTGAACTAGTCCTTTTATATCAGATAATCGTAAAAATCAGACAAAGGTTTACACTTAAAGTTGTCTGATAAAAGATATGCTTTTCATGAATCATTGCGTTTTTATTTTACATTTGCAAAATATATCGTTTATTATCTTGCAAAATACCAAAATTATGTACATGAGTTTGCAATGTATTTTTTTTTATTAAGTTTTATTAAAAACAACATTGATTTTTTTTTATTTTTACTTGTTTTTAAGGTATATGTTTTTGTAAATTTGCAATGGTAAATGCAGTTTACTATTTAATATTTCCCACTCATGTACACATATTGCATTTCACTTATAATAAGTAATATATTAAATAAGTACTAATGGCATTTTTAAAACAGATATACGTTTGTATCAAATCATCATATCATATACAGGTTTTGAAAAAGGTCAATAAATCATTGGATCGACTTTGTTCAAACTTGGCCAAGTGATGCATTTTATGATTGCCGTATATTCCGCACATCAAATGTTTTAATAACGGTTACCGTGGAGATATTGTCAGATAAAGCTGAAAATGGCTGTATTTTTGGTTTTAAAGAATGGCAGATACAATGGTTGTAACTTTCAAGCCATCAGATGTCATTCGATTGTGATAGTTAATAAATGAAACGTTAAATGGGCGTATAGGATTTGTGCAAGCATCACTTTTGAACATATGTAGATCTTAAAAACAAAAAAATCTAATTTCTAATAATTTGCCATGGTCTCAAGTGAGGGAAGAGGTACGTGTTAGGTATTGGCTTACATTTCTAGTATATTAATTTTATTTATGAACATGTATGGGTCGCTACAACAGATGAAAAGAAACGAGACTTCTAAGATAATGACAGAAATGAAACTAAGACACACAGGTATTATATCTGCATAATTATATTTATTTCGGTTGAAATAATAATCTATACATTATCTGTAATGTTTTCTAAAATCATACTTCAACAAATTTAGTTTGATGTCATTATATTGTAGTGTTCCACGATACTCACAACTACAAACATTGTATTGTCAAAAGACACCTTCCTTTCAACAATATCCAATCCAGAAACCTTAATTTCTAGGTGATGAACATCCTCGATACTCCAGGGCTTCCGATCACTTACGATCTCTACACCCCTGGACTATCTCATAGTGAAATTGAAGGCAGCTCAGCTGAAAACATTTGACCAATCACAGGCTAGCAAAGATTTCCTTTGAAGACTACAGAGAGAGCGACGCCTAACATCAAAGTCACACAGTCAACCACAGTGTACCGTTATACGGCTCTTTTGATGTACATCAAATGACTAAGTTACCTGTTCTATTCTGTTGCCTCCAGTTTTACTATGAGATAGTCCAGGGGTGTAGAGATCGTAAGTGATCGGAAGCCCTGGAGTATCGAGGATGGGTGATGAATGACATGGGGGGAAATCAACAGATTCACTATTCAATAAAACATGTTCCATGTAGATTCAAAATAGGATCACTGTACAGTAGAGACTATGCTCCATGTAAACTTGAACGTGTGCATTGTTCGGACACTGTCAATAATGAGTTGATGAGTAAATGTTCGGAGGTTCAACTTTAGGGTTATGATTCAGTCTAGATTGAGTTTGAACTTAAGTCCTGGTGCGGCCTTGTATCTGAATGTACCGACCCAAACCTGACCCTCTGTGTCAGTGAATTGTCCATCACCCTCCATCCTGAGGATAGAAAACAATATCATGTTAGTGTTTGTGAAGGTAAACAATCTGGATACATAGAAACCAAATATCTTTTAAAAATAATACATTGAACCTGCTGTAAAGGATACCTCTGTATAGAAGACACCTGCCTATAAAGGACTCATCAAACACTTTGATAATTTACTGAAGATATAATTGACCTTTGTATGTTGGACAAGGATATTTTTGCTATGTCCCTTTGGTATCCTTTAGAGACAAGTTCTACTCTAGCTTGTTCCATTAACAGAATGACAGAAAAACATTTTGAACACTTGTTTCTTTGTATTTCCTTCTTCTCTGCTTCTGTTTTATAATTATGAATCAATCTTTCCTTTATGTTCCAATAATATCATTGATCAAAAAGTATATGAACTATAAGGACAAAATACTATTTATGACCTCAAATAAACTATACAATAAAACATTCATTAACTTTAAATGTAAATTGAGGAAAAGGATTTTGAAAAGTTTTGTGCTTTTGGTTCGATGTCATCAAATATAAAACTGATTTTTTTCCCAAACAAGAGGCCCATGGGCCTTAAAGGTCATCTGAAGATCATTTCAACAAATTGTAACAAGAGGGAGGAACAAGATGGCAGCTGTGGCAGCCATCTTGGATTTCAGATTGACCCGAAAAATAACAACACTTTGTCGGGACCGTGTCAGAATCATTTCATGCAAGTTTCAGCTAAATCGCACCAGTAGAACTTGAGAAGAAGTTCAAGATGGCGGCTGTGGCGGCCATCTTGGATTTCGGATTAACCCGAAAAATAACAACACTTTGTCGGGACCATGTAAGGATCATTTCATGCAAGTTTCAGCCAAATCGCACCGCTGGAACTTGACAAGAAGTTCAAAATGTGTTTTCAAGATGGCGGCTGTGGCGGCCATCTTGGATTTTGGATTGACCCGAAAAATAACAACACTTTGTCGGGACCATGTAAGGATCATTTCATGCAAGTTTCAGCCAAATCGCACCGGTAGAACTTGAGAAGAAGTTCAAAATGTGTTTTCAAGATGGCGGCTGTGGCGGCTATCTTTGATTTTGGATTGACCCAAAAAATAAGAACACTTTGTCGGGACCATATCAGGATCATTTCATGCAAGTTTCAGCCTAATCGCACCAGTAAAACTTGAGAAGAAGTTCGAAATGTGTTTTCAAGATGGCGGCTGTGGCTGCCATCTTGGATTTCGGATCAACCCGAAAAATAACAACACTTTGTCAGGATCATGTTAGGATCATTTCATGCAAGTTTCAGCCAAATCGCACCGATAGAACTTGACAAGAAGTTCAAAATGTGTTTTCAAGATGGCGGCTGTGGCGGCCATGTTGGATTTCGAATCGACCCGAAAAATAACAACACTTTGTTGGGACCATGTTAGGATCATTTCATGCAAGTTTCAGCCAAATCGCACCGGTAGAACTTGAGAAGAAGTTCAAAATGTGTTTTCAAGATGGCGGCTGTGGCGGCCATTTTGGATTTTGGATTGACCCGAAAAATAACAACACTTTGTCGGGACCATGTCAGGATCATTGCATGCAAGTTTCAGCCAAATCGCACTGGTAGAACTTGAGAAGAAGTTCAAAATGTGTTTTCAAGATGGCGGCTGTGGCGGCCATCTTGGATTTCGGATCGACCCGAAAAATAAGAACACTTGGACAGGACCATCTCAGGGTCATTTAGGGTAAGTTTCAGCTCAATCCCACTGGTCAAACTTGAGAAGAAGATTGAAATGTGAAAAGTTTACGGACGGCGGACGGCGCACGACGACGGACGAAGCATGATGGCTATAGGTCATCCTGACCCTTCGGGTCAGATGACCTAAAAAGCTAACTCATGTGGTATTGAAATGAATCCTATTGATCATTGTTGTAGCTTGTAGTGATGTAATCTTGAATTTTTAAGAAATTTTCGGTCAATATCAATAACTGAAATATATTCTTTTGTACCTATTCTCCTGGAAGTCGCCCTCGTAAAATGAGCAGTTTGGCCATGTGTATTTCCCTCGACCATGAAATTGGTTGTTTGTGAAACATCCTTCATACACTGCCCCAGAAGGATTGGTCAGTTTTCCTTGTCCATTCATTTTATCAGATTCCCATTGTCCACTATATGTTGTTCCATCTGTTGTGGTATGTACGCCTTGACCGGACCTCTCTACAGATCCATCACTACCATGAATAAACTCCCCCTCTGAAAACAAAGTGTGTAGTATTAAAAACGCTTATCAGGTATAGAACAAACTTGAAAAATAAATTTGGCAGCAAAATACATCCAATAATAAATGGCTCACAGACATTTGTAAACATACAGTATTTACAGAGGTTAAGTAAGTTAAGCAACCTTACATGTAAGTGTACGTGTACGTCATCATTTTATGTTGCCTTGCATCTGCTACACATAGCCATAACTTGTAGCGCAGCGATTACACAAAAGTACAAACGTGTGAAAAATTTTGTTCCATGAATTTTATAGTAATTTTTGTTTTTAAGTATTTATGTTATATTACAGTGTGTAATTGTGTTTGAATAAGATACAAAACATTGAGAAATCGACAGCTGAACAGAGCCGGCTAACATAACTCCATACATGTACACGTCATCAGATAACGTCAACATGTACGTCTACATGTAGTCTACACTTACCCGTACACATATATGTAAGGCTGTTTAACCTCTCTGATATAAAATACCATATTCAACCCAATAAGCATCCTCAGTTTTTTTAGGCCTCAATGTTACTACAATTACCGCAAATCTCTATTTCTCTATTTGATTTCCTTTGCAAATTGATTAATGTTTTAATTTCTCTAGTGCCCCTTCATTTTCTGAATGTTTTAATTTCTCTAGTGCCCCTTCATTTTCTGAATGTTTTAATTTCTCTAGTGCCCCTTCATTTTCTGAATGTTTTAATTTCTCTAGTGCTCCTTCATTTTCTGAATGTTTTAATTTCTCTAGTGCTCCTTCATTTTCTGAATGTTTTAATTTCTCTAGTGCTCCTTCATTTTCTGAATGTTTTAATTTCTCTAGTGCTCCTTCATTTTCTGAATGTTTTAATTTCTCTAGTGCTCCTTCATTTTCTGAATGTTTTAAGCACCCTATGTGCTTATTTGGTTAAATGCGGTAAGGCAATTCAATATATATATGACATTATATGTATCAAAATTACATAAAATAACCTCACCATATTTATCTCCATTTGGAAAAATATAAACCCCTGAGTGGATTACTGGCTTGTCATCTTCCTGCTGTTTCTTGTCTTTTTTACTTTCTGTAAAAGGCACGATTGATGTTAAATAAAATCATAACACCCATATAAATAAAAAAAAGAGAGAAACAAAACTGAGTTGGAAAGAACAAAACATGGATTATATTTCAATGATTGTACATAGTGATAAGGTCACCTTCGAGCTTTCGCTCTAGCGGAATTTACTTTTAGCTGAGAAAGATGGACCAGCTGCGTTCAAGCCGGCGGGTGGCGCACTACTCTCTCTGTTACAGTGACATAAATTGTTGAGAGCGCAGTGACCTCTTATGGTAGAGATGTCTCAGTAACGTAAATCAATGCACAGGAGTTTGAATATAGTATATAGGGGTATTTTTTTATATATATTTATACTATGTATTATTGACAGAACGTCAAACTCCTGTGATCAATGCTACATTTAGGCCTCTTTAAAAAATCATAATTTTGATTTACCTTCATGTAGGTAAAACAAATAAAATACATGGGTACTATGCTTGAAAGGTTGGATTTCAAATATGAGCGTCAATATATTTATTGAAGTATGAGACCAACAGTAAACTGGTCCGCTGATTGCCTTTTTGTTTACAATTTGTGTTCTTCACTTGTCTGATCAACACGAAAACAATGGGTCAAAACAAGAACTAAAGATAAATATTAAAACTCAGACGGGGTAAAAACTATGCTTTAACTAGTTTAAATCTCCATAGATCTTCTTACCTCCAGGCATGGCTTGAATATTGTTAGTGTTTAGCTCTAAACTTAAACGGAGTTCAAGATTTCATTTCAGGCCATGGGAGCAGCCATTTGTAATCAAAACCATGGAGATGAGAATCTCGCGATATCGCGCGAGATAGTTTCGTATTATATGTTAGATATAAGAAAAAATATATCAGCCTATGAAATCAAATTGAGAAAATAGATAAATGCTATTTGAGAATAAAGATATTCTGGTTTTTGGCCCATTTTTCCAAAAAATACGAAACTAATTGAGAAGTTGATCTTGGAAAAGTTGACATTGGTGCTGACATTCAGGGGGCACGTTGCTCCGGCGTTATAATGTATCGTCCTCCACAGATTGCCCGTATTTTCCTTCGATGTAGTCAGTCCAAGAGGTCTGCGATTCGATGCATCGGTAGCCGTAGTACTAGATTGCAGAATTGGCACAATATAAGGTATGGAGATGCCGGTACCGGGTAATTACCCCTTCCTGTTGCAGTAAACAGGTAAACTGTACTGTAGAATATAAGCCTACTGTATAAATCATGCATAAGGGGCATGATGTGTATCATAATGGTCTCCATGAATTAACTCAGAAGTCGTTTATATATTGGATATTTTTCATATGTGATCCTGCTCTCACTTACCCAAACTGATTGCATCATTAATGCAAACTACACATGTCAAACAAGTACCTAACAGTAAGTCTGAGTAGACTTCATCAGAACCAGTTAGAGACCTCAAGTTAAAGTGCATTTGTGTTGTTAATCCGTGCTCCAGATAGAGAGAGTGAAGGAGTAGAAACTCCCAAAACATAAATGAATATACTCCCTAGTTTCTAAAAATCCCTACTCTTAATGACAGAAACACGTACAATACAATTGTAACAGGAGAGCTAGGAGTGCTCGACCGACTGAGCTACCTGGTCACCGATGATCGACCCAGTCCAATTGCTACACTCCTCCCTCCTTTCTTGAAGTCTTCGCCCTCGGAGACATATGAAACCCTTCCAAACACCACCAGCATGGGTTATTTAGTCGAGCGCCAATTCTTTAACAGGAGAGGAGAAGATGTAGCGTCCAGGCTGGATTCGAACCGGGACCCTCCGAACACTAGCCGATTGCTCTACCGAATGTGCTACCTGGTCACCGATGATCGACCCAGCCTAATCCCGCTACACATTTATTGTACATTCAGTGTTTTTCCTGCCTATATATTTGGGGCCAAATTTCTGCCCCATTCCCAATTGTATTTCTTGTATTTTTTTCCCAAATCTATGTCTAAATTTCCTTAATCAGTGACTCTGACACACATTTTGTGTTACAAAACAAAAAAATCTGGAAATTCCAAGTCATATTTAGTATTTACATCTTAGACTGGTTCTTAAGGAAGCATACTTATTTCTACTTAATACCTTTTCCAAAATTTCCATATACACAGTTAACATTTTTCCCAAATTCCTACTTTATCGCTCAAATATTCCCAATTTTCACCAAGTGGCAATTTCCCAAAATACTCAGGAAAAACACTGACATTAAATATGTACATATTCAGAAACATATATGTATATAATACTGTAATATGCTTAATTTCAAATGAGTTATGCATTCATTTTGTATAGTTTGGTACTTCCACTTCAGAGCTTTTTCTCACTGATTTAGGAATGAGGTCTGTGATTTTGGGAAAATATGCGACAAAACCAAATTTTGTAAGATATGAAATAAAGCTAACAAATAAGTTTTTTGTTTCCAGTTTTCTGAAGCCAGTTCATAAGCCTTACCCAATTAAGTTCATGCAATATTTTTCGATAGTTTTCAAGAAAGCTTGATTTTGGAAAACATTAAGCCAGTGTTTTCCCTTAAGTATTTTTTCCTGCAGGTCCTAAGGACCAGCTGACCCTAAAACTTACTGCATGGTCCTGACCGAAAGTTACTTGTTTACAATTAATCCTTGTAGGTTATATAATTACTTGCAAAGTAAAAGTTTTAGTAACAAACAAATTAATACACCCGTAAAAGCGTGTACGCCTATAAATTTCGCATTCAGTGTAATTTTCACAGGTACTTTTTTGGGCTGAAAATGCTAAAAAAATACTTCTACCAGTGTAATTTTTGCATAAAAAATTGTGTAAAAAAACGATGTCAAGGAAGTCCCAAAAGTGCAAATATCACATGATTCTATAAGATCGGTATCATATGAAGAATCAGCCATTTTTCTTTTTAAATACACTATGTTTGTTTACCCTCATTGGCAACAACAAAACAGTCTGAAACCTATATGTGTGAAGTGAAGTGCCGTATGTGTTATGGACTAGGAAAGCTGTATGCACATATACGTTTTTTGATAAAAAGTACCCGGTATTCAGGGAGCTAACTACAATGTTTAAGTTTCAGAGGTAATACTTATAAAGTAAGGGGGCACTGCTGTAGATTACTTTCAAGTATAAATATCTTTCTATTATGCATCCTAATCTTATTCAATGTAACATAAAAAAGATGTAATTACAACTACATGTTCAATAACAATTGCAAAAAATTGTTTTGCAAAATAGTTTTTTTTTTATCATGTGTTAATTTTGCATTATTATGTCTTTATTTATATAAACATTATAAAAAATATTTTAATCTTCGGTTTAAAGACTATTATTTTTATTATCATTTAAACATCGAGAGTGTTACATACTGACAGAACTAGGTTAAGAGAGTAATTATCCTCTATCTGGACCAAAAAGTTGCCGGCCAAAGGACCAGCTACATGGCAAATATTGTCTGCCCGTCTATAAAGTTGCCGGTCACAGGCAGACGGACAAGCGTTAATTTTGAACGCTCCATAAGGCTTGAAATGGGTAAAATTTAGAGGCTTTGCCGTGGGAAATGGGGCTGGAAATCGGCCCCAAATCATGCTGAAAAAAGCCCTAAAAAGACAATATATATTTAACACTAGCTATAATTACTAAACACAATGTATCATATGTACTATGTGTCGTTGATCCAAAGATTTAATTGGACAATTTCCACAGTGATCATATCAGCATAATGAACTGACTATCACTTCGTCATAGAAACATCCTTTTTTTGGGTTGGGGATGTGGATGTGACGCAGTGGTAGAAGGTGCAGCTATGTTTGGCTAGGCGATTGGGTGCCGTAGATCGTGAGTTTGAGGCCCGGATAGGGCACAAGTCAAAAAATTGTCATGCTTTGTTAATTGTGTTTTTTTGATATTTAAAGATCCAATATCAAACATTCAGATTAATTAATGCAAGGCATGCATGTTTGTGCTGGGTGTTCCATAAATTGGGTCCTTCTCAGATAAAATGCGATCCTCCTATGTAATTGGAATGGGCTTTCAGCTTAAAAAGTACATATGGGGGGGACAGCTTCTATGCAAACCCTGCTTATAGATAAAATTCCTAGAAATAACGATGTCAGTATTGTTAAGTTAATAGTCTTTGATTCTGTAATTCATTCAAAGTTTGGGGCTGCAACTGGCAAGTAAATAAGATGTCTTGAAATATTATAATTACCAGAAGCCCTCAAGTCTTCACCTCTGGGTCACAAGTTCAAATTCCATGTGGAGCAGTTGCCATACAATCTAATTAAAATTAGACTTGTTATTCCGCTCTACGTTACGCTCCAATACAAGATCTAACGATACCCCGTTCGAGGTCACCTCAGTATGACCTCTGGCCTAGAATCGGAACATCTCGGGACGTACTATTATCCGTTAACACTTCCGAATGAATCAACCACACCAAAGATTCCGTAGGGGACACGCTGATTGGCTAACCATAGGGGTCATGCTGAGGTGACCCCGAACGGGGCATCGTTAGATCTTGTATTGGAGCGTAACGTAGAGTATCGTAGTGGAGCGGAATTACAAGTCTAATTATAATTAGATTGAGTTGCCATATTAGATAAATAATGATGCTAGTCGATAGTATTCCAGCCTTCCTTCAGCTATAAACCTGGCATATTCTTATTTAATTAAATGACCTTTGCTGCCAGCCAGGTCATAAATATTGTAAATGTGTAATAAACACTATTATTACACCTCATGTTTATAACAGTGCCTGTGATTAGTTGAAACACATCACATGACAGGGAAATAAAACGTCATATATATTTCCCTTGGAGGAAATAAAACGTTGTATTTCCCTGTGGCGCGTGTCCCTATGGTGACCTCCTGTCTTTCACACAAAGTTGTCTTCCCTTCTGATTGTACAACAATGAGGAATGAAGTGGAAAACACCAGTTTTTACTCATTGCAAATTTAAGTAATATTTAATCCAGAGTAGCGAATCTTGAATTTTCGGTATAATAAACAATTTATGTCCCCGATGGGCATAAATGCAAATAATGACGTCACATTGATTTTAGTTTTTACTTCATAATTTATATTTGACGTTGCATGATTGTCTCTTTAGATAGATTTCTACTTTTTATATAGAGACAAAATTAAAAGTTTCACTTATATTTCTATTAATGAAAATTATGATACATAGAATCTTACACGTGTGGCTTCGTAATATGAAATTAATCAAACTTATTAGATTATTTGATAAATTTCATATTCCATAGCTAGCTGCAATATTGTAGCTCAAAAGACTTTTAGACAGAAAATGGTGTCGTCTTTAGAGCTACAATTGGTGCCTATTACTGCTAATGGAGTAATGAGTATGCAACCGTTATAAAACGTTTATTTGCATTTCATCTTACTTGTTCGATATCGCTTACTTACTTAGCAATAAAACTAAACCACATAAATTATCAAATTCCCAGCGAGGCATTATTTTTTACGTAATACATATGTAGGTCTTTCTGAAGGAGATTTTTACGGCAAGTCCAGAAATTGTGAATATGACGTCGTGTGAGCGGTACGGTAGAAATTAAGAATGGTAGTTATGTTTGTTTTAGACAAAAATAATATGTAAATGCATGTATACGCATAAAATAATTGGAAACCTACAAAAAAGTATAGAAAACTGTGCCCGAGTGATTTTCGGAGGCAGCGCTCCACTACGACACATAGGGACCAATTCGTACCCGGCCGAAAGGTATAGCAGGCCGGGTACGTATATTCGTTCTAATTTCATAGCCACTCATGTAAGATTCTCTATACCTAACATATTTGTAAAATTAATTTTTATTTCTTCAGAAATGTCAGAGCTGAAGTAAACACAAGACACCAATTGTTTCGTCAGAAGCCAGCAGTATGTACACTGAAGAGGTATTACAGTGCAGACCTACCGAATCACTACAAAATCAACCTGCCCGCTTTATCACCTACTATGGAGGCAGGTACGATCGTAAACTGGCAGAAGTCAGAAGGAGATCGGGTTGTGGAGGGAGATCTGCTGGCTGAGATTGAAACTGATAAAGCTACCATGGGGTTTGAGTCTGTTGAGGAAGGCTATCTCGCCAGAATCTTCATACCTGAAGGAACAAAGGACATACCTGTCGGCAAGGTAAAACAACTCGTCTATAGAAGACCCTGGACTTGTAGGCTACAGTATTTTAACTAATATTCATGCACTTCTCCATCCCTTTTCAAGTTTGCTTACCTTGAATTGAATATATAGTAGTATACTGAATATAAGAATACCATAAAATTATGTAGTGTCTTCATAATATTTATTTTTATGAATTGACTTTGTGCAATATTTTCGTGAAAAGTTAAATTGGTAACAATACATTTATGTGCTCTTTAATTTTCTAATCCTGCCATGTACAAATGATAGGTACTAAAATAAGATTGCCTTTAGCTTGCAGATTAATTAATGTGTATAAATTTTCTGTTTACAGTTGCTTTGTATCATTGTTGAAGAGGAAGCAGACATTGCAGCCTTTGCCAATTATGACGAAACAGCTGAAGATGCACCGCCTGCCCCAGCTGCTGCCCCTCCTGCTGTACCTACCCCCACACCAGCAGCACCACCCCCACCCCCTCCTGCCCCTGTGGCCGCTCCCCCTATAGCACCCCCAATTGCTGCACCAGCTCCAGCCCCAGCTATGGCTGCCCCGGGAGGCAAGGTGCAGGCCTCTCCCCTAGCGAGGGAACTCGCCAGACAGAAAGGCATTGACCTTACAGTACGTATGGTTTTAGATTAATTCAAATTTTTGTAAGGAATAATTTAGAATCATAACTTAACAATATAATGTGACAGTTAAGTACCTCAAATGTGTAGATTATTCACAATGTAAGTTTTAGTTGAAAAATTTTAGTTGAGTCACAACTGTATCATTCTAGGTAACTAATTGATATATTGTATTAAGATACCAAAATATCTAAAGAAATATTTTGGATTTACCGCCGATAAGTCCCACCTTCTGGTGATTATGACATCATAATTTGACGTAGCTTTTGTGACATCATTATCACTGGAATGTGGGACTTATTGATGATAACTTTTATGTAACCTATGCTGTTTTGGTCTCTTGACACCCTCATATTACGGTAATGATACTTGGTAAATCAACAGAATTTGTTTTTGACTTAAGTCTTTATGTGATCATAATAGAACTAAACATTATCTTTGATGAACTATCACTTTATCCACAGCAAGTACAGGGTTCTGGGGCCGATGGTGAAGTGAAAGCCGATGATGTTAGGACCTTTGTCCCTGGAGGAGCAGTTGTGGCCCCCTCAGCTCCAACAGCTGTTCCTGGAGCAGCTTATGTTGATATCCCTCTCTCATCCATGAGACAGGTTCGTTAAGGGATATTCTCTGTTGTAGATGGTTCGTTAAGGGATGTTCTCTGTTGTAGATGGTTCATTAAGGGATATTCTCTGTTGTAGATAGTTCGTTAAAGGATATTCTCTGTTGTAGATAGTTCGTTAAGGGATATTCTCTGTTGTAGATGGTTCGTTAAGGGATATTCTCTGTTGTAGATGGTTCGTTAAAGGATATTCTCTGATGTAGATAGTTCGTTAAGAGATATTCTCTGTTGTAGATGGTTCGTTAAGGGATATTCTCTGTTGTAAATAGTTCGTTAAGGGATATTCTCTGTTGTAGATAGTTCGTTAAGGGATATTCTCTGTTGTAGATAGTTCGTTAAGGGATATTCTCTGTTGTAGATAGTTTGTTAAGGGATATTCTCTGTTGTAGATGGTTCGTTAAGGGATATTCTCTGTTGTAGATGGTTCGTTAAGGGATATTCTCTGTTGTAGATGGTTCGTTAAGGGATATTCTCTGTTGTAGATGGTTCGTTAAGGGATATTCTCTGTTGTAGATAGTTCGTTAAGGGATATTCTCTGTTGTAAATAGTTCGTTAAGGGATATTCTCTGTTGTAGATAGTTCGTTAAGGGATATTCTCTGTTGTAGATAGTTCGTTAAGGGATATTCTCTGTTGTAGATAGTTTGTTAAGGGATATTCTCTGTTGTAGATGGTTCGTTAAGGGATATTCTCTGTTGTAGATGGTTCGTTAAGGGATATTCTCTGTAGTAGATAGTTTGTTAAAGGATATTCTCTGTTGTAGGTTGGTTCGTTAAGGGATATTCTCTGTTGTAGATAGTTCGTTAAGGGATATTCTCTGTTGTAGATAGTTCGTTAAGGGATATTCTCTGTTGTAGATAGTTCGTTAAGGGATATTCTCTGTTGTAGATAGTTCGTTAAAGGATATTCTCTGTTGTAGGTAGTTCGTTAAAGGATATTCTCTGATGTAGATAGTTCGTTAAGGGATATTCTCTGTTGTAGATAGTTCGTTAAGGGATATTCTCTGTTGTAGATAGTTCGTTAAGGGATATTCTCTGTTGTAGATAGTTCGTTAAGGGATATTCTCTGTTGTAGGTGGTTCTTTAAGGGATATTCTCTGTTGTTGATGGTTTGTTAATGGATATTCTCTGTTGTAGATGGTTCGTTAAAGGATATTCTCTGTTGTAGGTAGTTCGTTAAAGGATATTCTCTGATGTAGATAGTTCGTTAAGGGATATTCTCTGTTGTAGATAGTTCGTTAAGGGATATTCTCTGTTATAGATGGTTCGTTAATGGATATTCTCTGTTGTAGATGGTTCGTTAAGGGATATTCTCTGTTGTAGATAGTTCGTTAAGGGATATTTTCTGTTGAAGATGGTTCGTTAAGGGATATTCTCTGTTGTAGATAGTTCGTTAAGGGATATTCTCTGTTGTTGATGGTTCGTTAAGGGATATTCTCTGTTGTAGATAGTTCGTTAAGGGATATTCTCTGTT
Organism: Argopecten irradians; assembly: GCF_041381155.1. Taxonomy (NCBI): domain Eukaryota; kingdom Metazoa; phylum Mollusca; class Bivalvia; order Pectinida; family Pectinidae; genus Argopecten; species Argopecten irradians. The sequence goes on from NC_091148.1 coordinate 34,783,892, forward strand.
GTAGATGGTTCGTTAAGAGATATTCTCTGTTGTAGATAGTTCGTTAAAGGATATTCTCTGTTGTAGATAGTTCGTTAAGGGATATTCTCTGTTGTAGATAGTTCGTTAAGGGATATTCTCTGTAGTAGGTGGTTCTTTAAGGGATATTCTCTGTTGTTGATGGTTTGTTAAGGGATATTCTCTGTTGTAGATAGTTCGTTAAAGGATATTCTCTGTTGTAGATAGTTTGTTAAGGGATATTCTCTGTTGTAGATGGTTCGTTAATGGATATTCTCTGTTGTAGGTGGTTTGTTAAGGGATACTCTCTGTTGTAGATAGTTCGTTAAGGGATATTCTCTGTTGTAGATGGTTCGTTAAAGGATATTCTCTGTTGTAGATAGTTCGTTAAGGGATACTCTCTGTTGTAGATGGTTCGTTAAGGGATACTCTCTGTTGTAGATGGTTCGTTAAGGGATATTCTCTGTTGTAGATGGTTCGTTAAAGGATATTCTCTGTTGTAGATAGTTTGTTAAAGGATATTCTCTGTAGTAGATAGTTTGTTAAAGGATATTCTCTGTTGTAGATAGTTTGTTAAGGGATATTCTCTGTAGTAGATAGTTTGTTAAAGGATATTCTCTGTTGTAGATAGTTTGTTAAGGGATATTCTCTATTGTAGATGGTTCGTTAATGGATATTCTCTGTTGTAGATGGTTCGTTAAGGGATATTCTCTGTTGTAGATAGTTCGTTAAAGGATGTTCTCTGTTGTAGATAGTTCGTTAAAGGATATTCTCTGTTGTAGATAGTTCGTTAAGGGATATTCTCTGTTGTAGATAGTTCGTTAAGGGATATTCTCTGTTGTAGATAATTCGTTAAAGGATGTTCTCTGTTGTAGATAGTTCGTTAAGGGATATTCTCTGTTGTAGATAGTTCGTTAAAGGATATTCTCTGATGTAGATAGTTCGTTAAGGGATACTCTCTGTTGTAGATAGTTCGTTAAGGGATATTCTCTGTTGTAAATAGTTCGTTAAGGGATATTCTGTGTTGTAGATAGTTCGTTAAGGGATATTCTCTGTTGTAGATAGTTCGTTAAGGGATATTCTTTGTTGTAGATAGTTCGTTAAAGGATATTCTCTGTTGTAGATAGTTCGTTAAGGGATATATTCTCTGTTGTAGATAGTTCGTTAAGGGATATTCTCTGTTGTAGATAGTTCGTTAAGGGATATTCTCTGTTGTAGATGGTTTGTTAAGGGATATTCCCTGTTGTAGATGGTTCGTTAAGGGATATTCTCTGTTGTAGATGGTTCGTTAAGGGATATTCTCTGTTGTAGAATGTTCGTTAAGGGATATTCTCTGTTGTAGATAGTTCGTTAAGGGATATTCTTTGTTGTAGATAGTTCGTTAAAGGATATTCTCTGTTGTAGATAGTTCGTTAAGGGATATTCTCTGTTGTAGATAGTTCGTTAAGGGATATTCTCTGTTGTAGATAGTTCGTTAAGGGATATTCTCTGTTGTAGATGGTTTATTAAGGATATTCTCTGTTGTAAATAGTTCGTTAAGGGATATTCTCTGTTGTAGATGGTTTGTTAAGGGATATTCCCTGTTGTAGATAGTTCGTTAAGGGATATTCTTTGTTGTAGATAGTTCGTTAAGGGATATTCTCTGTTGTAGATGGTTTATTAAGGATATTCTCTGTTATAGATAGTTCGTTAAGGGATATTCTCTGTTGTAGATAGTTCGTTAAAGGATATTCTTTGTTGTAGATAGTTCGTTAAGGGATATTCCCTGTTGTAGATGGTTCGTTAAGGGATATTCTTTGTTGTAGATAGTTCGTTAAGGGATATTCTCTGTTGTAGATGGTTTATTAAGGATATTCTCTGTTGTAAATAGTTCGTTAAGGGATATTCTCTGTTGTAGATAGTTCGTTAAAGGATATTCTCTGTTGTAGATAGTTCGTTAAGGGATATTCTCTGTTGTAGATGGTTCGTTAAAGGATATTCTCTGTTGTAGATGGTTCGTTTAAGGATATTCTCTGATGTAGATAGTTCGTTAAGGGATATTCTCTGTTGTAGATAGTTCGTTAAGGGATGTTCTCTGTTGTAGATAGTTCGTTAAGGGATATTCTCTGTTGTAGATGGTTTGTTAAGGGATATTCTCTGTTGTAGATGGTTCGTTAAGGGATATTCTCTGTTGTAGATAGTTCGTTAAGGGATATTCTCTGTTGTAGATAGTTCGTTAAAGGATATTCTCTGTTGTAGATAGTTCGTTAAGGGATATTCTCTATTGTAGATGGTTCGTTAAGGGATATTCTCTGTTGTAGATAGTTCGTTAAGGGATATTCTCTGTTGTAGATAGTTCGTTAAGGGATATTCTCTTTTGTAGATAGTTCGTTAAGGGATATTCTCTGTTGTAGATGGTTCGTTAAGGGATATTCTCTGTTGTAGATGGTTCGTTAAAGGATATTCTCTGTTGTAGATAGTTCGTTAAGGGATATTCTCTGTAGTAGATAGTTTGTTAAAGGATATTCTCTGTTGTAGGTTGGTTCGTTAAGGGATATTCTCTGTTGTAGATGGTTCATTAAGGGATATTCTCTGTTGTAGATGGTTCGTTTAGGGATATTCTCTGTTGTAGATGGTTCGTTAAAGGATATTCTCTGTTGTAGATAGTTCGTTAAGGGATATTCTCTGTAGTAGATAGTTTGTTAAAGGATATTCTCTGTTGTAGGTTGGTTCGTTAAGGGATATTCTCTGTTGTAGATAGTTCGTTAAGAGATATTCTCTGTTGTAGATAGTTCGTTAAGGGATATTCTCTGTTGTAGATAGTTCGTTAAGGGATATTCTCTGTTGTAGATAGTTCGTTAAGGGATATTCTCTGTTGTAGATGGTTCGTTAAGGGATATTCTCTGTTGTAGATAGTTCGTTAAGGGATATTCTCTGTTGTAGATGGTTCGTTAAGGGATATTCTCTGTAGTAGATAGTTTGTTAAAGGATATTCTCTGTTGTAGGTTGGTTCGTTAAGGGATATTCTCTGTTGTAGATAGTTCGTTAAGAGATATTCTCTGTTGTAGATAGTTCGTTAAGGGATATTCTCTGTTGTAGATAGTTCGTTAAGGGATATTCTCTGTTGTAGATGGTTCATTAAGGGATATTCTCTGTTGTTGATGGTTTGTTAAGGGATATTCTCTGTTGTAGATAGTTCGTTAAGGGATATTCTCTGTTGTAGATGGTTCGTTAAAGGATATTCTCTGTTGTAGATGGTTTGTTAATGGATATTCTCTGTTGTAGATGGTTCGTTAAAGGATATTCTCTGTTGTAGGTAGTTCGTTAAAGGATATTCTCTGTTGTAGATGGTTTGTTAAGGGATGTTCTCTGTTGTAGATGGTTCGTTAAGGGATATTCTCTGTTGTAGATGGTTCGTTAAGGGATATTCTCTGTTGTAGATGGTTCGTTAAAGGATATTCTCTGTTGTAGATGGTTCGTTAAGGGATATTCTCTGTTGTAGATGGTTCGTTAAGGGATATTCTCTGTTGTAGATGGTTCGTTAAGGGATATTCTCTGTTGTAGATGGTTCGTTAAAGGATATTCTCTGTTGTAGATAGTTCGTTAAGGGATATTCTCTGTTGTAGATGGTTAGTTAAGGGATATTCTCTGTTGTAGATAGTTCGTTAAGGGATATTCTCTGTTGTAGATAATTCGTTAAGGGATATTCTCTGTTGTAGATGGTTCGTTAAGGGATATTCTCTGTTGTAGATGGTTCGTTAAGGGATATTCTCTGTTGTAGATAGTTCGTTAAGGGATATTCTCTGTTGTAGATAGTTCGTTAAGGGATATTCTCTGTAGTAGATAGTTTGTTAAAGGATATTCTCTGTTGTAGGTTGGTTCGTTAAGGGATATTCTCTGTTGTAGATGGTTCGTTAAGGGATATTCTGTAGATGGTTCGTTAAGGGATATTCTCTGTTGTAGATGGTTCGTTAAAGGATATTCTCTGTTGTAGATAGTTCGTTAAGGGATATTCTCTGTAGTAGATAGTTTGTTAAAGGATATTCTCTGTTGTAGGTTGGTTCGTTAAGGGATATTCTCTGTTGTAGATGGTTCGTTAAGGGATATTCTCTGTTGTAGATGGTTCGTTAAGGGATATTCTCTGTTGTAGATGGTTCGTTAAAGGATATTCTCTGTTGTAGATGGTTCGTTAAGGGATATTCTCTGTTGTAGATGGTTCGTTAAAGGATATTCTCTGTTGTAGATGGTTCGTTAAAGGATATTCTCTGTTGTAGATGGTTCGTTAAAGGATATTCTCTGTTGTAGATGGTTCGTTAAGAGATATTCTCTGTTGTAGATAGTTTGTTAAGGGATATTCTCTGTTGTAGATAGTTCGTTAAGGGATATTCTCTGTTGTAGATAGTTCGTTAAGGGATATTCTCTGTTGTAGATAGTTCTTTAAAGGATATTCTCTGTTGTAGATAGTTCGTTAAGGGATATTCTCTGTTGTAGATGGTTTGTTAAAGGATATTCTCTATTGTAGATAGTTCGTTAAGAGATATTCTCTGTTGTAGATAGTTCGTTAAGGGATATTCTCTGTTGTAGATAGTTCGTTAAGGGATATTCTCTGTTGTAGATAGTTCGTTAAGGGATATTCTCTGTTATAGATAGTTCGTTAAGGGATATTCTCTGTTGTAGATGGTTCGTTAAAGGATATTCTCTGTTGTAGATGGTTCGTTAAAGGATATTCTCTGTTGTAGATGGTTCGTTAAAGGATATTCTCTGTTGTAGATGGTTCGTTAAAGGATATTCTCTGTTGTAGATAGTTCGTTAAGGGATATTCTCTGTAGTAGATAGTTTGTTTAAGGATATTCTCTGTTGTAGATGGTTCGTTAAGGGATATTCTCTGTTGTAGATAGTTCGTTAAGGGATATTCTCTGTTGTAGATAGTTTGTTAAAGGATATTCTCTGTTGTAGATAGTTCGTTAAGGGATATTCTCTGTTGTAGATAGTTCGTTAAAGGATATTCTCTGTTGTAGATAGTTCGTTAAAGGATATTCTCTGTTGTAGATAGTTCGTTAAGAGATATTCTCTGTTGTAGATAGTTTGTTAAGGGATATTCTCTGTTGTAGGTGGTTTGTTAAGGGATATTCTCTGTAGTAGATAGTTTGTTAAAGGATATTCTCTGTTGTAGATAGTTCGTTAAGGGATATTCTCTGTTGTAGATAGTTCATTAAGGGATATTCACTGTTGTAGATAGTTCGTTAAGGGATATTCACTGTTGTAGATAGTTCGTTAAGGGATATTCTCTGTTGTAGATAGTTCGTTAAGGGATATTCTCTGTAGTAGATAGTTTGTTAAAGGATATTCTCTGTTGTAGATAATTCGTTAAGGGATATTCTCTGTTGTAGATAGTTCATTAAGGGATATTCACTGTTGTAGATAGTTCGTTAAGGGATATTCTCTGTTGTAGATAGTTCGTTAAGGGATATTCTCTGTTGTAGATAGTTCATTAAGGGATATTCACTGTTGTAGATAGTTTGTTAAGGGATATTCTCTGTTGTAGATAGTTCGTTAAGGGATATTCTCTGTTGTAGATAGTTCGTTAAGGGATATTCTCTGTTGTAGATGGTTCGTTAAGGGATATTCTCTGTTGTAGATAGTTCGTTAAGAGATATTCTCTGTTGTAGATAGTTCGTTAAGGGATATTCTCTGTTGTAGATAGTTCGTTAAGGGATATTCTCTGTTATAGATAGTTCGTTAAGAGATATTCTCTGTTGTAAATAGTTCGTTAAGAGATATTCTCTGTTGTAGATAGTTCGTTAAGAGATATTCTCTGTTGTAGATAGTTCGTTAAGGGATATTCTCTGTTGTAGATAGTTCGTTAAGGGATATTCTCTGTTGTAGATAGTTCATTAAGGGATATTCTCTGTTGTAGATGACAGGTAGTTCTCCTAGCTTGATCATATAAGTTGTTGGTAAAGGCAATATTGTTTATTTTCATAGGACTCATACACAGAAGATAAATCAAATCCATTTCTAGTAGATACTTAGACCCGAAGGTCCTGAAATGTTACATATTAGTTACTATGCAGTCACCTCTCCTAATTGAATTGTTGGTCATTTCCTCACCATGCTAGACTGTTGCCAGATATTTTTTGTAGAATGAAATTATTCAAAACCCAAACACTCTAAATTGAATCACTTTCTTCTGTGTTTAAATTTTCTTTCCATTAAACTTCTATATATATTAGATATAAAATCAATTTTGTAAAATAAACTTTGTATATTTATCCTTCAACAAAACTTGTGGATAAGAAGGAAGTTTCCCTGAAATGTCTGTGTGAAGAATTGATATGATTATATTTATACATGTTTGTATCTTTTACAGACAATAGCGAAGCGCCTACTACAATCCAAACAGACAATACCACATTATTATCTTACTATTGATCTAAATGTCGACAAAGTCTTAAGGTAAGTTATTCAGCAAAGAAAACCATTTAGGTTCAAATCAAGAAATGGTACCCTATAAATGAAAATAATGAATGATCTTAAGACTGGGATAGTATACAAATGGATATACATACAGACTCCCAATCTGCTGTCTTTGTTTAAAAACTTTGATTTATAAATTTTTACATGCACTTCTATGAAGTAAAATAATGTTTTGTTTCTGATTTATTATATTGTTAAAAAAAAAGTATCTAAAAATATTTCTCTTACATATTTTGCAATCCATGGAGAAATTGCTGGATACTGCATAATATTGCTATTGTAGTGCATTTTAACAAAGTTGATACTTGTACAAATATTTCATTTTATATTAGAATCAAATTTTCGTTTGAGATGAAACATTAATATTTCAGATTAAGAAGAGATTTGAATGAAGTTCTGGCAAAAGATGACATCAAATTATCAGTAAATGATTTCATCATCAAAGCGTCGGCCTTGTCCTGTCGTAAGGTTCCTGAAGCTAACTCCTCCTGGATGGATAATTACATCCGACAGTAAGTTAAACCATATATACACGTCAGTTCACGTGTAATGTATATATCTTACTCTCAACTTGACTTTGGTATATGGCAGGGGCTGCTTTGGCCGAGTGATCAAGCTTTGCTGATAAATTACCACTTTCCCCCTTACCTCACCTCTTGGTTTTTAGTTAAAATCCCAAGTGGTGCAGTTGCCAGGTACTAAGTGTAGGTTTGTGTTCTTTCACTGGGAACTCAGGGTTTCCTCTATTAAACTCGATCCTCAACTGTTTGTCCTTCAATAACCTTTGCTGTTGATGACTTCTCTATATGGAAGCAACTGTTTATTACGTGAACCTGATGCTTATTCAAAGATGTACTTTCAAAGTTCAGAGCAAAATAATGAAACAAAAACCATTTGGCAGTTTGCATCCCAATTATGTACTTTACTGTTTATATTTGTTTTCTCTAGGTACAATGCAGTAGATGTGAATGTAGCGGTTGCCACACCTAATGGTCTTATAACTCCTATTGTCTTCAGGGCCGATATCAAGGTAGGTTATTGTCTTCAGGGCCGATATCAAGGTAGGTTATTGTCTTCAGGGCCGATATCTCACCAAAAGTTTGTACCCTTTGTTTTAAAATCTGTATGTATCTTTATATATACAGTGGAAGTCTAAACCAATGTCGCTCGGACCAGCTTATTTGGCCAGCATAGCCAGGTTTTCAGATTACACAGGTTTTAATTACTATCAATTAAGGATTTCTCTAAGTACAAACTATCAATTAAGAAGGATAAAGCTTACAATTTTCACGGTGTATATATATACTGAGATCTGAATAGGACAAAGTGTCAGTTTTAACAAGCTGTATTGTATATAATAATTTTCTCTGCAAATTATTTAACATTTTCATGTCTAAGTGACTTACATTTTAATGTTGTGATTTAGAGTAATTTATTTTGCTCTACCTACCCATATACTTAACACTTTTAACATTTTCAAGTTCATTATACATATAATGATACTTTGTAGTGCTGAACAAGCTTTGTTTTATTTTGCAGGGTTTGTCAGACATTACACAGGATGTCAGCAGATTAGCAGCAAAAGCCAGAGAGGGTAAACTCCAACCTCAGGAGTTCCAGGTACGTATCTGTTGTGATCTGTATTACAAAAGCCAGAGAGGGTAAACTCCAACCTCAGGAGTTCCAGGTACGTATCTGTTGTGATCTGTATTACAAAAGCCAGAGAGGGTAAACTCCAACCTCAGGAGTTCCAGGTACATATCTGTTGTGATCTGTATTACAAAAGCCAGAGAGGGTAAACTCCAACCTCAGGAGTTCCAGGTATGTATCTGTTGTGATCTGTATTACAAAAGCCAGAGAGGGTAAACTCCAACCTCAGGAGTTCCAGGTACATATCTGTTGTGATCTGTATTACAAAAGCCAGAGAGGGTAAACTCCAACCTCAGGAGTTCCAGGTACATATCTGTTGTGATCTGTATTACAAAAGCCAGAGAGGGTAAACTCCAACCTCAGGAGTTCCAGGTACGTATCTGTTGTGATCTGTATTACAAAAGCCAGAGAGGGTAAACTCCAACCTCAGGAGTTCCAGGTATGTATCTGTTGTGATCTGTATTACAAAAGCCAGAGAGGGTAAACTCCAACCTCAGGAGTTCCAGGTACATATCTGTTGTGATCTGTATTACAAAAGCCAGAGAGGGTAAACTCCAACCTTAGGAGTTTCAGGTACGTATCTGTTGTGATCTGTATTACAAAAGCCAGAGAGGGTAAACTCCAACCTCAGGAGTTTCAGGTACGTATCTGTTGTGATCTGTATTCTTGACATCCTCGATATAATCCAGGGGTTCTGATCACTTACGATCTCTATACCCCTGGACTATCTAATAGTAAAACTGGAGGCAACAGAACAGATAATTTTGTCACTTGATGTACATCAAAAGAGCCGTATAACGGTACACTGTGGTTGACTGTGTGGCTTTGATGTTAGGCGTCGCTCTCTCTGTAGTCTTCAAAGGAAATCTTTGCTGGCCTGTGATTGGTCAAATGTTTTCCGCTGAGCTGCCTTTAATTTCGCTATGAGATAGTCCAGGGGTGTAGAGATCGTAACAGATCGGAACCCCTGGAGTATCGAGAATGTATTCTTGATAGATACATGTGTTCACAGGAAAAAGGATACAGAGTAATTTGTGTGGGTACAAATTTTCGCAGTTGCAGCAAAAAAACAAAAACAAACAAGAAAATGAAGTTTGAGTGGCATATGAATTTGTTCCTAATGTTTCATGTATATGAATAGAAAATTGAAAATATTTGAATTGAAATATAAATGCAAGTTCTTATAGATTTAGTAAAAAGTCTTGATTATGAAATACAGCATATGAATTTATAAGTGATGTTAAATTAGTAATTGAAATTCTTACTGAATTAATTTTTTCAAATGATTTAGTCATAAATTAAAAGATTGTTGGAAAAGGGTAATATTCAAATAATGTATTAGAAAATACATATTGTAATCGGGTACAAGATTATACAATATGTGAAGTTATATGCCTCACTAAAGATTTGTGTTGTGATTGTGTGATTTCCTTATTTTGTGTTTTAGGGAGGAACCTTCACCATCTCCAACCTTGGCATGTATGGAATCAAATCCTTCTCAGCCGTCATCAACCCTCCACAGGTAGGTAGTAATTAAAATACCAGGTACCTAATCATTGAAATATTTTACTATAGGCTACCATATAAACATTCAAAGATCTTCAGCCTGTAAGAATGGACTTTTTTCCCTGTATAATTTTCAAACCTTCTCTATCAATGTGATTTGTGCACCCCCTACTTCAAATTTTATTTTAGCACAGAAAAAAGTGTGCAAATTACACAAGTACAACTGATTTAAAGAAAGCAGAATTCAGGGGAACAAATTACCTGTAAAACTAAAAGCTAAAATCTGATTAGCTTTTGAACAGCGAAAAATTCTTGAAAGATACATATATAGCATGTTTTTGGTTAAATTTTTTCCTCTATTCCTTGTCTTGCAAATGGGTCAAGTTTTAAATGTACATCATGTTTTAAAGTTAAATCAAGTATTTTAAGATTTAATGTGACAATTATCTTTTCCTCTACAGGCCTGTATCCTGGCTGTAGGTGGGGCAGAAAAACGATTAGTCGTGGACGAGGACAGCAATCAAGGGTAAGTAAAATAGAATCATGAATAGGTCATAAGGGTCATAAGGGTCAATAAAAGGTCAATTAAGGTAGTGGTTGATTAAGGTCAATAAGTCATCAGTCAGTAAAAGTTCAATAAAGGTACTGGTTAATATAGGTCTTAAGGGTCAATAAAAGGTCAATCAAGGTACTGATTATAGATGTATATAGGTCAATAGGTCATCAGGGTCAGTAAAAGTTCAATAAAGGTACTGGTTGATATAGGTCTTAAGGGTCAATAAAAGGTCAATCAAGGTACTGGTTATAGATGTATATAGGTCAATAGGTCATCAGGGTCAATATATTGTTTTATAGAAGATATTCAGTCTGAATCAGAAGAGAAGTCTACCTCGAATAACCTGAATAAAAAAACTACTGTCCATATGTGGAGAAGATATTTCACTGGGAAATGTTTAAAGTTACGTGCTGGATCTGTAAAGACATCTATGTTTATATCAATTGACTTGTGTTTCCAGGTATGGACAGGCTAACATGATGTCGGTGACACTGAGCTGTGACCACAGAGTCGTAGATGGTGCTGTCGGGGCCCAGTGGCTTGCGGAATTCAGAAAATTCATGGAACGACCCGAGACCATGCTTCTATAAATAGTAACATAGGTCTATATAAACAGGAATAAGTGCTAGAGAAAGGAAGTGCAATGATATAGCGTTTATCAGAGTAGAAACATGAACAAGGTGTTTCTGTTGCTTTACTCTGACTATAAGGAAGTGAGTGAACAATAGGTTCATAGGAAGTGTGCTGTGAGGTATTAAGGACATCAACAGGACCGATGGCGATATTCTGTCAGATCAAGGGATGTCAAGATAACTTAGGTCCCTTTGGGAATATTACTTTTTCAGCATTGGACAATGTTGGGCTTTATTTCTGAAGTACAACATTATGAGCTTCCTTATTAAAACACAAGTTTTCAGACAAAGGACAATACTCAATTTGATACGATGAGGGAGAACTTGATTAAGTAGCACATCAGAAAATAAGGTTTAATACATGGTACTTTGGATGGGACAACTTAATGTTGTATTATTATATTTTAATAGCTAAATCTGTTTTTGACAACATAAAATTTTAGGATCAGTTCTATCCAAGAGTATTGTATAACATATATAAAAGTAGCCTCCATGTTGTACATTCTTCTAATGTGCTTATAAAGGGAAATGTCAGTTACCAGCAAACCTGTCTATAGAGGCAGAAAACATTCATTATTATTAAAAACAGGTTATCTTAAGTATTTAAAAGATACTGATGCAAATCTTTAATGCTGATTTTAGGCAGCACAGTACATATTCATAAAAGTTACAGTGTAGTGTTAAGTATGGTAATTACGAGGAGGTAAGGATCTGTTGTTATTTATAGACTCTAGACGTCACAGGTAGTACCGTTATGGTAGAGATGTAAGCATTGCTAAGTGACATTGTTAAGATGTGTTTTACCCATTCATGTATGTTTGTAAATAACTTATTCAAATTAAATGTTGTAAACCTCAGCCAACTGATTTCTTTGTTAACTTTTATACCTCGATCCACCATGATATAAGGGTGTGTAACACTGTATTATGTCTTTGTATATTACAGTTACCTCCCTTGTGGGTAGGAATCCATTTTGATGTCATTATTTTGTGAACGAAATTCATGTTTCCACTTTTCACTGAAACTTATGAAGTTGTATACGCTCACAAACACATGATATCAATATCGACAAAGACATATAACTCTGTAATATGCAAATAATACAATCAACAGATCTAGAGCCCTTCTCATTTATCTCAACAGTTTGTATGTGACTAATGGGGATGAGTTGTTGACCAATGGGGATGTGTTGTTGAGTGTCTTAGATAGTATTCTATAGTGATATAGAAGTAAAGTGTACATAAGTAGCAAGAGTTCCACTATCCCAAGGAGACACAATACTGCAGCCTCCTAAAATTCCATTTGCACTCTTCTAAATATAACAATACAATTTATATAGGGCAGGCTGTCCTTACCTGCACTCAATAATGAAATGTATAGCTGTTAATAAATTAAGCAATACATTTGTTTTAAGCAAGACATTAATATAAGCTTTTAATTGTTTTACCAGTTTCCAAGAATCAATTCTGACCATTATGGTACGTGTTGTTACTACTAACAATACAGTCATGTAATAGGTCATTTCCTAAATCCTACTTTCGCAAAAGTCAACACTAATTTTTGGGGGAATCATATAACAGCTGTATGCGATCTAGTTGCAACATGCATGTGATCCATGTTTTGGAATACATTTACCATACTCTTTATCATTGAAGAAGCCTCCATCCATGATGAGCAATCCTTACCCACACAAACAAATCAAGTAAAATAAATCTGTAAATATTTAATGACATTTATTTCATAGTACGAGAACAAACTACTTAAATATGTTTTCAATGTTCTTTCTTGGCTATCTTGTAACATCATTATACAAAATTTCTCCTGTATGTGGAATTATTGGTGAGCTTCATTTGATGTCCAGAGGATAAAAAAACTGAATATAATGTTTCAACACTTACAAAGCAGAGCTTCACTGTGTATACACTAACTATTGAGAAAAAAACACTGATTCATACATTGTGTTTGATTCTTTGTTTGTTCCTGGGTTGAACTTCAATACAAATGTATAGAAATTTGAATATGTATCACGGTAGTGCTTTAAGTTCAGTCTTTGTGACCACATTTGTCCTGATGGTAAAAATATGAACCAGGGCTTGATGTCCAGTCCTACACATGAAACAATATCTACCAACAGCTCCAGGCTTAGTGGGTTCTGATGTTCAAGTAACTGTCCTGAAGGTGACCTATACATGTTTTGCAGCGTTTAATTACTATAAAAACATGTGTAATTTGTGCAAATACTTTTTGGAGCTGAAAAATGTCTACTACAATGACAACAGAAAAATGTCTACTACAATGACTACAGAAGACATTTGATGTTGCCAACCAGTGTCTTTTGAATCCAGTCGCTGTTGGCATCCATACGAAGCCTTCCAAGGTAGATAACTCATCACTATAAGGTAGATAACTCATCACTACAAAGTAGATAACTCATCACTACAAGGTAGATAACTCATCACTACAAGGTAGATAACTCATCACTACAAGGTAGATAACTCATCACTACAAGGTAGATAACTCATCACTATATTAAAGGTAGACAACTTTGCCATATATTGTAACCTGCGATCCTTTAGCCTCTTTATCCATATGTAATCACCTGTGGTCGTTCAGCCTCATGATCTTTGGCCCTTCATCATCTTTATCAAATACATGTAGTCTGATTTCATCTGCAGTCCTTCAGCGTCGTGACCATTCTGCAGATATCTTTGGGTCTTCGTCATTTTTCTTGAGTCTATTTTCATCCTCGGTCCTTCAACCTCTTTATGAATGTAACTTCATCTTTGTTTCTAATATCATACCTGTCAAACAGATACAAAATCCAACGATTTTGAAGAATGGGTACTCAGTACTGTCAAAAATGTCTAGAAATTTTTATCAACGTATTGTGTCAATTTTGTAAACTAATAATTTATCTGACCATCCACACATTAACATAAACTGTGTCAAATTACATGTTTGACATTGTCTAACATTGGATACCAATAACTTACTGTTTCAGAGTTTTCCTGTCATCTGAGAGTTTCTGGGAGTTAAAATATAACCAGTACCGCTTCCAGATATATTTCCTATCAAAAGAAAATAACAGACTCATAAATACATAGATCTGAACATGATGTGTACATTTACCTGAATTTATATATCATTGAGTTTAATTGATATTTGTGAGATGTACTTTAAACATTATATTTTTTCATTGATCAGATTAGAAATATGTTCAGCTCAGAAAAGCAATCCCAGTTTGACATTAAGTAATAAAGACACTGTTTGTGATTGATTTTATCTGCCATTTCAATAGATGAACACTGATGACACTTCTTCCAATGGTTTTATTTTGGTGATGTCCATTTTACAGCCAGTGCCAAGTCGAAACACACCAGCGTAAGAAACTCAATGACCATTGATTACATATACAATGTACATATTTGGATTTAGCTTTCACACATGTGCCAAACGTGTGTCAAAAACACTTCGTTATATATATAGGGATTGGATTTCGTTTTTATGTTAACCATGCTTGTATGGAGCAATTCCTCTAAGAATATATTCTATGGGGCGCGTTAGCGCCCTATATTGAATATATTCTTAAAGGAATTGCTCCATACAAGCATGGTTAACATAAAAACGAAATCCAATCCCTATATTTACACTGACACTACTTTTTATTTATATTTTATGCAATAAAATCGTCATTTGAAAGTGACGTAATTATTCAATAAAAGTCGGTCAAAAGTGGGAGGAGCTTACTCAATTGAACAGCGAATGATGACGCTTCACGTAAGGTAGAATTATTCATCCGCGACGACAAAAAAGTTCAATATTTTAGTGTAAAATAAACATGACAAACAAAGTAAATATCATAGATAATTTTATTTAATCAGATCAGAACTTTAAATATATATTCAATTTTGCTAAAAGTTAATATATAGCGTAATAACATAAAGAATTTGTACACGGCCACATGTGTGAACTCGGTGACCGTTATTGTGCAGCGAGGCGAAGCTGACGCACGCTTACACACTGGAGTTTGCCGAAGTTGTCGGACACCGATTTTCAAGTAACTCAATGTGTTTGAATTGTCGTCTGACTTGACGGTTTTACATCCTTGGGAGCCATGTGATTATATAATCTACGCTTAGATCCATATCGCCATCGATAGATGAAACAAATTCACTTGTGTTCGATGGATACAATGTATTTGTGGTGATGCGGAATTGTCAACACATGGATTATTAGCGGTGCATGTTTTATAATACACATGATTAAATACTCAAAGAACAAAGACAAGAGGATATGTTTATAACTGACCTCTATCAGAGGGTCTCACACCCGTCTACCCCAAAGACTCGATCGTAGGACGAACATAGGCACAGAGGTAATGTTTACATTTGACATCCATCATTTTTAACAAAAATGAAAGCACGTCGCCCCGGTCGGGATATTTTTCCGTTTCTTTATACAATTGTTAATTTAAAAATTGTTTGAATCATATATAAATATAAAACATGTATATATTGTTTACATTTTTCCAAAATTCTATGAAAAACAACAATATATACGTAATGTTGCGTCAAAATGTAAACAAAGCCATGTGTTTCTTTTTTAAAAAAGTAGTCCTTTTACGTTGCACAGAACATTTCCTTACGCAAGTTCAAAGTTCAATGTTACCATGCAGTTATGGTAAACAAAATCGGCTAGTACATGTATTAGCGTATAGTGACCAAGCCTAGCAAGTGTAAATATATATATATAAAATACTTCTTTAACTTTGTACCATATATAGTGATTATGGCATCCTATATTTTTTAAACCACCTTTTACTCATTCAAGTTCTTCCAAAACAATACATGTATTTGAATGTTGTCATAGTAATTAAATATTTGAAGTTTGAATAGAGGGAGATAACTCCATTACTGTTAGAATTACTTGGATATATATATATATAGTACATCCATGTTCCCATATGAATGAGTGAGAGTGTATAGAGTAATTGTAAAATTTACCAGCTAATATGTTGCTTCCCTCCATTTCGTGTCTGCCTCAAAGTAATGTAACGCTTTATTGCATGCTTCAAATCCAAGAGAGTAGCATTCTGGGTCACAACTACCGCTGTAAAGAAAGAAGAGAAAGGAGAAATGAATGACTCAGTTGTTAAAAATTGTGTACCTGGATTATACAGTGGAACCTATTGAGTTATCATGAAATTGAAAAAAATATCAGTTTATCAAGATTTTTATGTAACTAATAATAGAAAACAAGAAAATAGATTAATGTGGATTTTGAATCATTTTTAAATAAGCAGTACATTTGTATTTCAATGTATGCATCTGATTCTATTGTACAGAATGTGCATGAACTTGTTCCTATTGGAATAAGTATATGTTTATTCAATACTGGTATTTTTCTCTTAACATGAAAATTTAAATTTGAAAAACAATACAAATGGGTTTGTAGGTAACCATTATCACACTTACCCATAACCTCATCATCAGCTCTTCTCACATTCACCACCATAGCCTGTCCATATTCCAGGGCAATACAGGAATTGACCTCCTCCAAGGTCACCTGAGTTGGAAGGTCAGAGAGCAATGGGTCCTCCTAAGGTCAAAAGGTCAATGGTTGATACTATGTTTTGTTTGTACATATACCGATATATGAATAAATACTGGTTAAACTAAAAAAAATAACTCTCCGGTAAAAGAAATAACATTTTTGTTAATATTAAGAACACAAAAGCTGTACATCCAACAAATTACTGTAAGGACCAAACTGCCCTGTTTTAATTACTATGACAGATTGACACCAGTCTGAGGGTGAATCCTCTGGAGGTTGATCATGAGGACTCAAGGATGTAAGAATACAAAGGAGGCCAGGGAATTGTAAGAATACGATGGATGTAAATAACTCACTGTGATAAGATTAGCCATTACTGACTGTACTTGAGACATGGCCTCTACATGACTTAGTGTTTGATCAGTGGAGGGAGGGACCACCTCTGTTACCACAGAGGATCCCTCCTCATGGGTTATCTCCCCTTGTTGTTTATCATTCTTCCCTTCTACTGCTGTTGGATCCATTTCTGGCAGGTTTATCTCTACCAGATATTAGATCAATCTGTAATTCAAACAAACTTCTGTTAATTTACCTCGAAAACAAGAGTGACTTAATAGTAAGAACAGTAAATTATAAGTCAGTTATTGATGGACATGCAAATTATAAATATGTATGTACATCAAAATAGGGAGATAATGATTTATTGAAAATATGTATGTATTAAAAAAAAGTGGAAGGAATTTAATTGTTACAATTTAATATGAAGCCAGAAAATTGATATCACTGTAACAGGGCAAGAGTAGTGGCCGCCAGCTGGGCTCGAACCCGCGACCCTGGACTTACTGGTCTGCCACTCTACCGACTGAGCTAAAGGTAAATTCACCAATCTAGAAGGCGACCGTATAACTATTTCCAATTAAAACCTGCTTCACTACTGTCATTATATATGTTTCTGATCATGAACTGCTAAATAAAGATCAGTTCTGAGACTGCTATCCTTGATACTCCAGGGGTTCTGATCACATACTTATGTACAATCTCATCACCCCTGGACTATCTCGTAGTAAATCTGGAGGCAACAGAAAGGAACAGGTAATTAGTCCTTTGATGTATATCAAAAGAGCAGTTTAACAGTACATTGTGGTTAACTGTGTGGCTTAAGTAGGGTGTCGCTCTCTCCGTAGTTTTCCAAGAAAATTTATGCAAGCCTGCGATTGGTTCAGATTTGTTCCCCTGAGCTGCCTTCAATTTCATGTGCACAGATTTATTATAAAATGTGTAATACTGTATTTAGAACTATCTTGCATCTTCTCTAATGTAAATATCCACAGTTGCTAACTTGAGTGACAGCATGTAAATGAGGGTTATTTAAAGAAAATTCACACACAGATATTTCCTTACCACATCACGCCGCTCGTTCGGATCCACTACTGTTGATTAGAATGAACCAGTGTAATCTCGCGTGCCATTCAAACGTTACATTGATTGCGATAAATCAAGCGCCAAATAGACAGACTTCCGGTTATGTGAAAACGCGAAGATGTTGATGTTTTGTCCCACATGTTCTAATGTTTTAGTCGTTGAAGAAGGAGAGAGATGTTACCGATTTGCTTGTAACACTTGTCCTTATATACAGAACATTAAACGAAAGGTAGGTCATCGTTAAAGGTAAACGCTGTACAATGGCAGTAAATCTAACTGTCTAAATGTTGTGAGCTGCTATACACTGCAAAAAACATGTTTGTATCTAACAAAATAAATGTTATATAAATTGCTTTTCCCCATATTTATCTTTATTATTTAAATTCTCAAATAATAAGACAACTTTTAGATTTGCAGACATTCATCCATCCGTCCGGACAAAAATATTCTGTATTGGGTATTCTGACAGCAAAAAATATATTGCTCATAAATTCAATATTGCATCATTCTACATCTGTATTGTAACATGGTTACAGAAACATTAATAGACCACTTATTTCGTCTATGATATCGTCGGTCATGTTTTATGTAAACAATACATACAATTTGATTTTGCAAATTACAATTATTTATTAGAAAATATTATAGTTATTTTGACGATAAAAATATATATACAGAAGTTACAGAACATACACCTACATATATTTTGTGACAGATAAGCAATAGAAAATACCCCAAACTCAAGGAAGTGGATGATGTTTTGGGTGGTGCAGCAGCTTGGGAAAATGTGGACAGCACAGAAGGTAAGTCATCTCATAAAATTGATTTATGATTAACGGATACATAATGTAAAGAGCACATCAACTAGCAAATGAATAAAATAATGTAAATTATTAAAAATTAGAATTTATTATAAAAAATGGACAGAACAGAGAAGGTTGAAATAAACGAAAAACCTATAGTTTATGAAAGTTTATGTACATATATATGTACCGGGGTAATGTATTATAATTATCAAACATAAAGGAAATTTATGATCAATAAATTATGAACAGCAGATGCAGGTAGTCTAGCTTATAAGGTAAATAATTAGAATTATAAGATGATAAATTATTGAAATATTGAAAAATCAAAAGCATTGGTTAGTTTATTAGAAAAAATATGCGGAAACTGACCAAAGTAACAGAGAAAATAATTGTAAAATGATAAAAACGAGCTATACAAATGTAACTTATTTAAGGTAAATCACTATATTTGTAGTTTGGTTGCTGAATTATACTGTTTTAATGTTCTGCATATTAATGCGGTCATCAGTCTGAGACTTCATATATATGATTAGTAATATGAATAGAGATCCCTCAATATTTGGAACTTTTAGGCAGACAATAAAACATTATCAAAAACAAATAAGCAAAAAATTGGTTACACCTTCATGTGATTAATTTATTTGACTAATGTTTTTTCCTCGGCAGAAACCTGTCCAAAATGTGCACATGACAGAGCCTTCTTCATGCAAATACAGACACGATCAGCAGATGAACCTATGACAACATTTTACAAATGTTGTAACATGAAATGTGGCCATAGATGGAGAGATTGATGATTGCTCTTTTTTGTGTTTTGTTTTGTGATATGTGACATAAAGACAATGTAGAACAACATTGAACCTTGATAGTTTATCAAATTGTTTCATCAGACATATTCCCTGGAGCACTACGGTACCTGATGGAATCATTTACATCAAATGTTGTGAATATGTACTACATTTGTAATATACACTTCAAGTGTATTATACAACATAATAGTGTTATTGCGGAGATGCATGCATAAAATATTAAAGTGAACAATATTTCTTGGTGTGCCTAAGGAATCTAAGTCCATCTTACCTTGATATTCATGTACATGTTTCTAAGTGTTTATTATCCAATATCTTCAGGACATAATAAAGGATTTGGATAAAACAAATTTATGAAATGTATTTGTGATTTTGTAGCTCAGACTTTATAGCACTGAGCTAAGGATGTAAATAAATGTTGTTTTGATTTCATTTGTTTTTGTTTTTCTAGGGTTAAGAAATTGAATTTCGTACAAGTTCAAAGAGCTTAGCTGCAGACTATCTGGCATAAACTGGTGAAATATAATGATCATGCAAATGGGTCATACAATTATTAAATAGAATATTTACCATTGAATCAAAACTGTTTAAAGATTTTACAGCTTTAGATTATTATCACAAAATTAAATTTACATTGCCCAATTTGTCAATATATTTTAACAGGTACACTGAAAATGGGTATCTACAGCTATTCGTGCTTAACTGATATTTTGTACAGTTTTTACTGAACTCGTTTCTTGAAGTTATCAAAAAACTGAAAATTTAATTGACATAGGTCTAAGATATTACAATCAAATTTGGTAAAGTTATATGTTAGTCACTTTGAAAATTATCGCATGACAATGATAATGATCGAATGTAGCGGGATTGTGTAGGAGGAGTGACCTCGTCTACCCAGGTTCTATTTGGGGTTCCGTGAAGCAATTACAACGAACAACAGAAATACATTCGAATGATATTTATTATATACAAACATGTAGAAAGACGCATAATATATATACATGACACAAAGCCCCGCTCATACAGCGTATGGCAAACTACAACATTGCACGTGCACAATACACCACTCACAGGTCAGCTAATACATAGCTACTCCCGACAACGAACACACACTCTACACACAGAGACAACAACGAGAGAGAGAGAGAGAGAGAGAGAGGGGAGTGAGTCTGCTCAGGCAGGAAAGCTTCTACAGACTGACGAAATAGAGTGAGTGAAGAGTTTTACGTACCGTGACGCTAAATATAACGTTTCGGGGCACGAGCACGACGAAATAGAAGGAGACACGCTCTTTTATAGTTTCCCGGTCCAATGAAAGGATAGTTTAGAAACAACCAATAGAAACAAAGGATAGAACTGAAAGTGAAAGTAGAGTATATATAGATATGTGACCCTTCCGGTAGCCACATGCACATACACGACAATTCATTACATAACAATAAGCATTCACAGGTGATTAAAGTATTTAACATTCTATAATATCACTCGCTCATATATACACTCATACTTCACCATGGCCATGGTCAACATACAAAAATATTGAAACTTCCACAATTGGACAGGGTTGATCATCAGTAAGCTTGAGGTAGCTCAGCGATAGAACATTTGGCTAGTGTTTGGAGGTCCTTGGTTTGAATCTTGGTCTGGCCACTACATTTTATTGTTACAAAATTTGCACCCAACTGAAATGGTTCCTGGTTTGAATCCAGGTCTGGTCGCTACATTTTCCCCTGTCTTGTTTCTGGAATATCTTTGATAATTGAACCATTATCATTCCTTTTGAATTTTACAAATCTAATATACTTATATGAAAAACATGTGACATATATATTTATTTAAAAGATATAAAACATTGACATGTGGCTGAGAAATCAATGAGGTACTTGAATTAAAACTAAATAAAAGTAACTATCTTGATTTTATTTGTTTAACACATCATTGTATATATATATGCATAAACTTAGTAAATATTAAAAAAAAATCTCTTTTTATTTTATTTTTTTCAGAAACAGACATCAATTATAAATATTTCTGGTTTTAAAATAAAAATAATTATATTTTTTTTTCTCCGGATTATATGAAATCCGGGTCCGGATCTAATTTTACAATCTATCTTCAACATCCGGATATCAACATGTCGCCTTTACCGGTTATTTACCATCTGATCGTGTTCGTATTTCTCGCTTATTCCTTGGCATACAACCTTTTAAATATCAAGGATGATCCAGGATCAAATATGTTCACATACAGAGGATATGGAGGAAAATTCAAATTTCTTACTTTTTGGCTTTTCGTAAGTAGGCCTACACTCGAAGGGAGCAAAGTTCATGTAAAACTGTCATGATCAGCACGTGTTTATTTTTTGTAGATCTACATGACAAGTGTAGTCTACATTCATAACATACAGTATAACACTATATATAGCAACAATTAAGATATTTTTATTGATGATCAACTTCATAAAAAAACGAATTCCATCGTGTATTGTGTAACAACTTACTGATAGTGATAGCCCGAGATACTCTGGCCTTACTACTGTTGTAGCAGATGAAAAGATATCGCCTTCTGACTGACGTTTTCTGCAACAGTAGCTACTCTGGCCCTGACACCAGACATAGACATTATGACAGATAGATGTCTGGTTTAGGGCTAGCTGCTATGACGTAGCTCTGAACGACGGACGGAAGATTTCTGACAGATGGTCGTCGTCAGAGCTACGATTCCGTCCCATTGCCCGCGAAAAGACGATTTACAGGATCGGGCAGGATCGGGCAGAAACGGGCAGAATCGGGCAGGATCGGGCAGAATCGGGCAGAATCGGGCAGAATCGGAGTACAAAATAGTCGTTAAAATGATAAATATGTATTAAATAATAGTGTAGATATCAGTTTTATTAATTTGTTGACCGATTTGACCAAAAAAAGTATAAAAAAAATCATATTTTTCTTGCATGGTCGGACAGAAAATTACCGAGCAGGATCGGTCAATTTTAAAACTGATTGTTAATTTAAATCAGAGAAAAAATATTCAAAATAGTTAATATGACTATGATCTTGATAAATAAATATGAAATATATAGGTATTTTCACAAAATCCACGTAATACTAACGGCACAAAGATCAATTGCAATTTGCAGTTCGGATAAAATGGACTCTATATATATACGACCGGGCAGGATAGGTCTTTCGTTAATATAAACATTCATAAATCGTGTTCTACTTTTAATTAGATTTAATAAGAATAACTATATCATTATTAGTTAAACTAATTGATATATGTATGAACTGAAAAGGGAAAATTTATCAATGTACATTGCGCTGGCTTAGATAAGTGTTAAATGGTCCAAAACGACGATTTACAGGATCGGGCAGAAACAGACTTTTTGATTTATTGTTTTTACCGAAATGTAAAATATTATATGAAAACCTTAGTTATTACGTCTATTACACCTTATTTTATACAACCAATACCGGTATGTATGGACTATGACGAGAAGTTTAATGTACTGCACAAAATAAAAGTAAAGTAGCTTGAATTTAAAAAAAAAATACGGTATACAAATTTGCGCAGAAACGGACTTTGATTTGTACTATATTTTCTACGTTTATATATCAATTATAATTAATATTATTATTATGTCTTTTACTCAATAGGTTCCATTATAGTTAAGCAAGACAGTGTGAGATGTAATTTGTTTCCTTTATATGCAGGATCGAACTCTAAAAAGGCAGGATCGGACTTTATTTCCGCAGGATTGGACTCTAATAAGGCAGGATCGGGCTTTAAAAAGGCAGGATCGGACTCTAAAAAGGCAGGATCGGACTCTAAAAAGGCGGGATCGGACTTTATTTCCGCAGGATTGGACTCTAATAAGGCAGGATCGGACTCTAAAAAGGCAGGATCGGACTCTAAAAAGGCAGGATCGGACTCTAAAAAGGCAGGATCGGACTTTATTTCCGCAGGATTGGACTCTAATAACGCAGGATCGGGCTTTAAAAAGGCAGGATCGGGCTTTAAAAAGGCAGGATCGGACTCTAAAAAGGCAGGATCGGACTCTAAAAAGGCAGGATCGGACTTTAAAAAGGCAGGATCGGACTTTAAAAAAGGCAGGATCGGACTCTTAAAAGGCAGGATCGGACTCTAATAAGGCAGGATCGGGCTTTAAAAAGGCAGGATCGGACTCTAAAAAGACAGGATCGGATTTTTTTTCGGCAGGATCGAACTCTTATAAGGCACGATCAGGCTCTAAAAAGGCAGGATCGGACTTTGTAAAGGCAGGATTGGACTCTTATAAGGCAGGATCGGACATTAAAAAAGGCAGGATCGGACTCTTATAAGGCAGGATCAGACATTATTTCGGCAGGATCGGACATTATTTCGTCAGGATCGGACTTTAAAAAGGCAGGATCGGACTTTATTTCGGCAGGATCGAAGTTTAAAAAGGCAGGATCGGACCTTAAAAAGGCAGGATCGGACTTTAAAAAGACAGGATCGGACTCTTATAAGGCAGGATCGGACTTTAAAAAGGCAGGATCGGACTTTAAAAAGGCAGGATCGGACTTTAAAAAGGCAGGATCGGACATTATTTCGGCAGGATCGGACTTTAAAAAGGCAGGATCGGACTTTAAAAAGGCAGGATCGGACTCTAATAAGGCAGGATCGGACATTATTTCGGCAGGATCGGACTTTAAAAAAGGCAGGATCGGACCTCTAAAAAGGCAGGATCGGACTTTAAAAAGGCAGGATCGGACCTTAAAAAGGCAGGATCGGACTTTAAAAAGGCAGACAGCATCGGATCGCAGGACTCTTAAAGGGATCAGCTTAAAAAGGCAGGATCGGACTTTGTAAAGGCAGGATGCTCTTATAAGGCAGAAACAGACTTTAAAAAGGTAGGATCGGACTCTAATAAGGCAGGATCGGACATTAAAAAGGCAGGATCGGACTCTTATAAGGCAGGATCAGACATTATTTCGCAGGATCGGACATTATTTCGTCAGGATCGGACTTTAAAAAGGCAGGATCGGACTTTATTTCGGCAGGATCGAATTTAAAAAGGCAGGATCGGACCTTAAAAAGGCAGGATCGGACTTTAAAAAGACAGGATCGGACTCTTATAAGGCAGGATCGAATTTTCGGCAGGATCGGACATTAAAAAGCAGGATCGGACTTTAAAAAGGCAGGATCGGCTTTAAAAAGGCAGGATCGGACTTATTTCGCAGGATCGGACTCTAAAAAGGCAGGATCGGACTTTAAAAAGGCAGGATCGGACTTTATTTCCGCAGGATCGGACTCTAAAACGCAGGATCGGACTCTAAAAAGGCAGGATCGGACTTTATTAAAAAGGCAGGATTGGACTCTAATAAGCAGATCGGGCTTTAAAGGCAGGATCGGGCTTTAAAAAGGCAGGATCGGACTCTAAAAAGGCAGGATCGGACTTTAAAAAGGCAGGATCGGACTTTAAAAAGGCAGGATCGGACTTTAAAAAGGCAGGATCGACTCTAAAAGGCAGGATCGGACTTTATTTCCGCAGGATTGGTCTCTAAAAAGGCAGGATCGGCCTTTAAAAAGGCAGGATCGGACTCTAAAAAGACAGGATCGGATTTTTTTTCGGCAGGATCGAACTCTTATAAGGCACGATCAGGCTCTAAAAAGGCAGGATCGGACTTTGTAAAGGCAGGATTGGCCTCTTATAAGGCAGAAACAGACTTTAAAAGGTAGGATCGGACTCTAATAAGGCAGGATCTTTAAAAAGGCAGGATCGGACTCTATAAGGCAGGATCAGACATTATTTCGGCAGGATTGGACAAATATATATAGAGAGAAAAGGAAAATTCAATACATCAATAAGGGAAAAATGATTAAATACAAACTGACATCTTCAAAGACATCATGATATAAATGTAAGAATGTACACATATTTACTGGAACGCTAATTCAGCAGCTTTCACAGAAAAGCAAAAACAAACAGTCAGCAAATCTTATAGAATACCCATCATCCGGTAATAGTTCCTGTATATAAATCAGGGTGATGTACCCTAAAAGACACAAATAAGTTCGTGTCTATCTAAATTGTCTAATTTTACGTATTAACTCAACTGGAAAATTGTTCACGATATTTGTAAAGAATTCATCACGTAGATCAAATAGATCTTGATGTTTACAATCAAGTAAGCAATGGGCTAAAGCATCATGAGATATCACATTACATTTCGCACATAACAGCTCACAACGTGGGCTTAACAACCACAGACTTGTTACTCTACTGCAAATATTAGCTTGAAAAGAAGATAAGTGTTTCCAAAGAAACCAAAGAGACGACGGACGAAGTGATCCATGCAAACATTTAAATCGACTAAAATCATCACAATTGCTAAGGCGCACATGCCATTCAGATTGTTCTTTCCAATAAAATAGCATTTTTTGAAAAAACAATTTCCAAGACTGTTTGGAAGGGAAAAACCCGTCTTCCAGAAATAGGTTCAAGTCTTCTTCTATACCGTACTTAAAATAATAACCCAGATGTCGTTAATGACACCTTTAGTACTTTTATAAACACCAAGGTATTTCTGGTATAACCTTAACAGAAATAGCTGTTTGAATGCAGCTGAAATATCTCAGACGACGACAAACGCCCCCACAAAATGACGTTTCGACTGTTCGACTTTTGCCAATCAAAGAAATACGGCCCAACCTACCAAGTGCAAGTCCGATCTAGTTCATAAAGGAAACACCTGAAGTGATTTTTTTGGCACAAAAATGTTGAATTATTTTCAAGCCGCGACCAATCTATCGAGCTTCCATGAAAACCATGAACTCCGAGCCAAATTAAATGCAGGAAGTGTGCATAGAGCGAAATGAAATGAATGACATGCTGGATTAGGCGACAGCATCGAAAATCATGCATGAGAACTTTCTTCCAGGTCTTCTCACTGACTCAGTCTCCGTCAGGATCGGTACCAATATAAACACAACTCGTTTGTGAAGGTTGAGCATTCGGACTTTGTGCAGGATTTTAAAAAGGCAGGATCGGACTCACAAATCAGTGTTCGACGTAAAAAACTGCCCGTCTAGCTAACCCAAACAAACTGTCAACAAGCATCTTGCATGATAGGGTTTCATAAAATGTAAGTTGATTTCCCTTAATGAAGATTGTTGCTACTCTCCACGAAAGATAAAAACCTGGTCATGATGTGGTTCTTGTTCTGTCCTCCCACAATTGTCAGCATTCAAATGACAAAAAACTTCTTCCCCTTCACCATGTCTATTAAAAAGAAGTCCGTCCAACATAGAAACAACAGAATTTGCAGAGTGGCTTTGCTGTCCATCCTCACCGATACTTTCCGATTCTCCAAAGACATAATTATGTTGTAGTGTCCTCCCCGTCATTGCAAATTCCAAAAAAATTCACCTTGAAGGGAGATAAAAAAATAGAAGGGCACCTTCCTGTCTGCAGTGAGTCGGACGGAGTAAGACACTTTGAGCAAAGTCAAATGTATAATGTACGTTCCTCAAAATTGGTGGAGCATGGGGTGATGGGAGCCCTCTATTCTTGGTCGACCATCAAGTTCTTCTTTGGCAGCAACACAGACATTCCTGTAATGATCGCGCTCCCTCTGTGCCGACTTTATGTGATTACTGAATGCCTCTGTTGCTGACAAACTTTTCCTCCTCCGTTCTGGCCTGTAAAATCAATATATAACTTATAAGCCAGTCATAACCTTTGTAAAAAAAACACTCTACTTTGCAAGTTTAGAAAATCTTAAGCTGATATTTAACTAATTAAAATGTTTGCAAGTTTTCACAGCTGAACGACTTAACATCCTTATTTCAAATAAAAAATGGCGGTTGCCCGAGTGGTTAAGACCCTCTATCTCTGGGTTGTGAGTACAAAACATGCGATGCAGTTACCATGCAGATGGTTTTTCTCCGGGTACTTCGGCTTTCCTCCACCAAGAAACCTGGCACATCCTTAAATGGACTGTTTAGGATGTTAAACTATTAAAAAACCAAAACTTTTACAATGATGTTACAAATCTCAAATTCCACAGCTTACTTTCATTTCCATTATTTTTTTAAAAAGCTTACATCTATTGGCTTGGACAAATGAAGCAAATTAACTGATCTATAAGAAATTATAATAATAAGTATTAAAGACATTCTGTATGCTCTTGATATGTACCTGTTGGATCAAATCACGAAACTGTTCACATTTATGGCATACATCTGTTTTCATTGGAGTCATAAATTTCACATGGGGAACAACTCTGTGCCAAATCCTGTTGAAAAAGGCAAATGAAAAAAAAATGTGTCATATATATGATGTTTGTAGCATTTAATTTAGATTTATTTCTAAACCATAATCTATCACATGACAAATTATATTTTTATATTGTAATTAGGCTATTGGTTAAATCTTTAAAAGCAAAATATTCCAGGTAGGTACAGGGTCATTTAAGAACATGCGAGGATTAGGAAGTGCAGTACTGAGAGGGAAAAACCACAGACATACAGTCTGTAGCTAAAAATGCAACACTTATGTACCTTGATAAAAATAATAAACTAGTCAATTATAAACAGAAGAAACAAAAAACTTTTTTTTCAAATTATGCTAATGAATACTGAATGAGAATCACAATTAAAAATGATTTTGCATGCTGATTCAATTAAATTATCAATAAATAAAAAATAAAAATCAATGATAACTATTTTACACAGATTAAGTGATAGCAGTATTTCCAAAATATGCATGAGTGTATATCATACCTGCGAAATGCAAGTTTCTGATAAAGCTCTGTTTTCATCTCCACATGCTTCAACATATTTCTGGTGCACAGACTTGAAGTTTTCTTTCCCAGGAAGGTAAATAGGGGGAATGTCATCTCGGCCCCTTGGCGCAGCTGGCTGCAGGTATACCAAATTGATCAGCAAACCTGTAAAAATTAAATAAATCTAATATTAATATGAATCAGTTGTGAATAAAATGCATTCATTGTAGCAAATGTCAATTGTCATGTTGTATGAATACATTTTCGAACCATTTCAAATCATGTTTATAAATTCAAATTTTCATAATTATAAACTTAGCAATAATGTATTACTTGTTTACTTAAACGATGATAGTTAAATCATGTGTGTAGTCTTACTATTTTATAATTAAATAAAATATACTGTTTATTTTTTTTTTCAACACAAAAAATGTCAAACAATATCTGATGAGATGATTATGCACTTTAAATGAAGGAAAACAACTCATGTTTATTCTGAAATTTTACTTACCTGTTGTAATAAATTTCACAACCTGCTGAGCTTCATCATAGGTAACAGCATGCTTTGGTGTTCGAACTGGTGTTTCCATGGACTCTGGACACTGCTCCTTCTTTGTATAAATGTTTCCTAATGTTTTTCAGGAATCTGTCACCAATGTTATTGACAAACAGGAAACACTCTTTGCATACAGGTGAATTCAGAAATTGATAGTCAAACCTGATGTCTTTTCCTGTCTTTACCTCCCTTGGTTACTTCACCTTTACTAGTCCCACAAGCTTGAAGTTGGGCCCATTATAAAAACATCACGTGCGTCCTTGTCCATTGCAGACACGTTGATTCTGTTTTCCACGATATCATCTGTGCGTAATTGGCGTAAACATTGGCATATATTTCTGGATGTCCTTTCCTGAACACTATCTATCATGTCTGTGTTTACATTCTGACATCTGTTATCTGCTAAAATGTCACTTTCACTTTCATTTTCATCGCTATCAAAAATTTACACTATCCTGGTGAATAAAGTCTTTTATCTGCTCTGTATAACAGGACTACGTAAAACATCATGATCACCTACCTCAGCATCATCGAAATCGATGTCAGAATCAGTTTCTAGTTCAACACAATCACTGGACACACATGTGCATGCTGCTGACGGCGCCGTAGATATCGAAGGGGAAGGAAAAAACTCGCTTAACTCCTCGTCGATTTGATGTTGTAAAGACAAATCACAAGATACACCAATGGTGCAAAAATCCGCCGGTAAATGCGACATAATGACACTTATATTGTAGATATAGAACGTGTAATCCACTCAGTCCAGAATTGTCAAAATCAACACACGGCAGACGACAGCGTACGTGTGTTTACTTCCTGTTCGTGTGTGACGTACGCGTCAGCGGGGAAGCCGGACAATCTAAATTATACCCTTCGCTTCAAAGTCGGAATACAGCTTAAAATACAGCACAGATCAATGTATTTCATAACGAAATATCAAGCTGTTATTCATATGAGTTTATAAAGGCGTAAAATAAACGTATTTACAATCAACATTTATATTTTCTGCATCGAAAACATGTGAAGTGACAGATCACTGACGGGCGTGGAACTCTCGGCGACACCAAAAAATAATCACGTCACGGAATTCCCTTATTTCTCCGGTTTGTTTCATTGGTTAAGCTGTAAGGGCCCTTTTCTCCAGCCGCCGGCTCATATGTATTATATTATATATCAATGTCACTTTTATCACCCTATAAAAAACCTAAGCATTTCTACAGAAGATAGACTTCTGCAGACTGCAAATTTTTGAGAAAATGCGAAGTAAGAATGTTATACTATAACTGAAGAACAATGAGAAAGTTTTGCTGATTTTTGAAATTTCGTTTAACTTATATACAGTAAATCTCCAGATAGTTTGAACACGCAATTTTCCCAAAAAAACAGTAATTTTATAGCTAAGGATGACTTTTATAATATATTCTACTTTCGGAAAGGTTCGATTTTTTTAAACTGGATAATTTGATACTTTTTAAATATGTATATATTCTTTTAAGTGTCTCGTAGTCAAGTCAGATCTGGTCTGGGCTTTTTATTCTAATTGGTAAATTGCAAATTATCATGGCTGTTTTTTACCCTGTTGAATTTTATAACTCTAAAAATGTGTGACACTCTAATAAATAAAATATTTTATCGTATTATTGTATTGTAATAAAACAAAGAAAAAAAATTTTTCATACATGTACATGTATTATGCGTTACATGTAATGATAATGAACCCTTATGGAATAAGTACAGTCGCACAGGTGAAATTCACAGGTAAAACACAGGTAAATCCAGGTTTACTTCTCTGAAATAGACTATAATCCTTGTCATAACAATCAGATTATAAAAGTGGGCAAATGGAGATACAGCCGTTATGAGTACCGCTGGAAATATCAATTATCACAGTATGACACTAATTAATGCCGTACGGAAATAACAAATCGGCACAGGTATACTTTAATACTGTTTCAAACAAAGAACAAGGAGACGAATTGATAAATTCTAAACGTTTTTTTGAAAATTATTAAATATTCTGATTTTAATTAAACTCAATGTTCTAGATTATCCCATTAATAACCCAAAACCTAATCTAAATAATTTTTTTTCTTATACATGTATTATCCAACCATTCACTCATCCCCTCTATCATATTTCAAACATACAAATACAATATAATATAGATACAAATGCATTGAAATATACTAATTTCCGATAGCCGTGATATATATCAATTTCCTGAACATCGTACGTTGTAGAAGCATGCGAAAGTATGAAATTTATGCCAGTAAAGACTTCAACTTTCACATTTACAATGTTTAAAACATATATACATAAAATACAAACGTATTGCCATCCCTGATACACAAATTTCAAATTACGATATTTTTTAGATTCTAAGTATAGTAATTTATATGAAGTAAGTTTTGTAGTGATAATTCTGCATCATTAGTTTAGAAACTTCCAATGAGTTAAACATACAAATCCATTAAAGATGCTCCACCGCTGACAAATGGTGTTTTTTCACTATCAAAAACAGGATCAGACGATTTGATATTTTTCTTCAGTTACAAAAGTTACTTACTTTACACCAATACCACCATTGAAAAGTTTGAAGTTCTAATTATACTTCAAGTTAAAAATATAAAAAATAATTATTTGCATCCCGAAAAAATTCCGTGGCACTATATCCTATATGGAATGAAGTATTGATTGCACCAAAGGCAAAAGAAATAATTTTATATTATTTTTTGTGTTAATTAGACATATATATACATGATTAAACACCAATTATTGTTCAAATGAAGAATACCATTTATGCTCTGTCGGCGGTGGAGCATCTTTAACATTTCATGAAGGAGGACTAATGTTTTTGTAAATATTTTTAATAAATATACAAAGTGTCTTCGTTGTAGCAGAGATTTAATCACTATTTAAATCTCTGGTTCTAGTAATTGTTACAATTGTAAATAACCCATAGACAGTCGGGACACTGCGTGATATCAAATCATTTTATTTCATTCTCAGCTTGTCGTCAAATCATTTTATTTTATTCTCATTGCGCGCCGAGAAAATAATGCATTGATATTTCTTCTTTAATATCCTCCACCGGCAACTAAATAACTTGGCTGGGCATTTTACCACTGAAGAATAATTTTTTAATTGTATATGTTGTGTAAAAATGTGTGACACATTAATAAATTTAACTGCAATAATTAAAGCAAGAAAGATGAGTATCAAGGTCGTATATATATATGATACTAGACGTACGTGCACCGATCATCACAAACATGCTGACCGAGATATATAATTGACATACATTAAATTAATACGTTTCTACATGTGGTTTGCCATGCCATTGGTTTGATGGTTATGTAATACCTAGACAAGGATGTTATTTACCTGTACACAATCAAGCGTCATTCATCGAACTGACCTGTAATTAGAATTACCTGACTGTAGCCGCAGGCAATTTGTTATTTGGCGGACTACAAATCAAATTTTTTGCTATTGTCTTACTGTCAAGCAGGTTAGGACATCCGTAAAATGGGTTTTATTGTGATTTTAATTATGGAACGCGTCTACATCTATGTTTCTAATAAAATTATTGAGAATAGATTTTACGATTTCATTTCAACAAATTTTATTATATGCAAATACATATAAATGGATTAGATAACAGGCTATGCCTATATAAATCTTCTCCATGATGGTGTATATAATTTAATTAATTCATTAAAATATTATTTAATTTATATAATTAACTGCTCACACACACTCACTCATTCTCCTTTCATTCCAGTAGGCTAGTGACTAAGACAGAAGACAGATCATAGACAGAGTTTTGATGTAGGCATAAATTGTATACATATGTATATATATATATACTAGTTTCAAGTATACAAACGATATCGAAGAGGTTTCTTTATAGACATCTTATAGATAAATTAACTCTTCAATGAAATCAATTATTGATGCATATACGAAGAATATTGCACGTCTAAGACTTAGTTCACATAACTTAGATATTGAACAAGGGAGATATAGGAATCGTCAGAGAATTCAAAGGTTGTGTGAGGTCTAGATAATGCTAATGACATTGAAGTTGAGTTTCACTTTATACTTACATGTAATTGTTACTCTGATTTAAGAAAAAAATATATTAAATCATATTATTATAGACGTCCTAATGTGTTTAAGTTGGTACTTTTACTATCAACCCAGAATGTAGGGGAATTAAACAGGTTAGGAAAATATATAGATTTGGCTAAATGTTTAACATTGAAAATTATCCCAGCCAAGTACTGTAATTACGGAATCGTGGCATGTGCACATATATATAGCAATTAATATTCCATAATTTCTAAGATATAAATCAATCAGTCAGTCAACCAATCAATTCTTTTATTCCTATGTTAAGAGATTTACAAAAGATAAATGAAAGAATATGGTGAGTTATTTACATCATGAAAATTAGATTAACAAATTATTATTTGATTCAGTCCTTGTTTTGAGATAAAAATAATTTTACTATACGAACGCTTTTAACAATTTCGATTCAAAGTTTTGGTTTTGGTATGAAAGCCATGTGTGTGCTGCACTTCTCACATATTTAGCACTGTCTATAAGAAACTGGATGTAGTCCTCAATACTGTCCGTAGTGACCTCTGGAGTCGGTTTTTAAAGAAGAGTTCTTAGAAAGTCTTCATTTACGAAATGTCTAAATAAATAAACAATGGAATTCCATATTGGGCTAGAATATTAGTGTCATGTACCCATCACGGATATCGGCTGTAGCACGACTTGTAAACAGTCAAATAATACTTGGCAAGCAGAGAATGGTCCATATATTAGGTAGATATCACTGAGTATATTCTAAAAAAAGGTACAATTAAAATATTATAGATTATTTATAATGCCTGTAAGCAAATAGGTTCATTTATAGATTCATTTCAATGCCTCTATAACTAAAAAAGACTTTTTACCTCGGCTTTCTGACGTTGATTATATTGATTGTCGGTATTTTAAAATTTTGTAATTGAGAGAAAGTGTAAGTTTTAGGATATATAATAAGTTCCATAACGTATGGCTTCTGTTTTCAACGGTGAAGTCTAAAGTTTTAGTCTTTTTAACATTATATCTAGAGATAATTATTATAAATATAAGTCCAGTGAAAGAGTATGAGTATCCTTATACTTTTTAAACATACACATGCTATTATCATGTTTATTTATTGTAAAAATTCGTTGAATTGATCTAAGTAATAGGAAACGGCTGTGTCTCATGCTTTTGTTTTGATACACTATTATATGTTTAGAGTCAAAAGGACAACTTAATTAATTGAAAGTTATGATCCCATTCATTTTAGTAATTTACAGTAACTTAGTAACATTTTAAGGTACAGGTCTATAGGGTTTTGAACTGTGAATAAAGTAAAGAACTTTCTCGGCCACTAAATAAACTCTCTAATAATGTAACTATGTAACAGAAGAACAATGTGAAACATTTGTCATGCTTCTGAAATGCTTAAGAAACTGATAGCAGTATTCAATTTTCCACAAAGTAGTGTATCTTATAAAACGATTTTGAATATGCACGTTGCGTGATATACAAGGATACTTATAAATCCTTGGTGATATACTTGTACTTATTTTAAAAATTTTGATAAATTATATTTTACTATATCATGTTCGTATTTTCCATGTGAATTATCACAATACTTTTAAGATACATTTTGTATGATTAGATTTACACCCCACTTTCATGTATCAAAAACGTAATAGTAAAAATAATAAAATATAATATGCCAATATCAAGGTTAGTTGATATTGGCGTATTCGGACTATCTTAGGTATGTAGCCAATCAGACAAACACATCACCTGTCACTCATCTGTCAGCTATTGACTGACACCTGTATTTCGAGTTCGTTAGCCAATGATGTTTCAATAGGGGCGGAGCCTAACGTCGCGCGTCTGTCAATCATAAACTGAAACCCGTCAACAATCAGTATAGTGTCCAGAAACGATTACGTTACGGCACGTAAAACTCTTCAATTCAACAATCAGTGACAAAGTTTTTTTTATTTTGTTGTGAAATTGGTTCATTCCCACTCAGCCAACATGTTGTTTTTGCTATTTCTTAAGCTTACCCTGTGGAAAAGTTCGCTAATATCATTTGTAAAGGGAAAAGATGAATCTAACTGGACTTATGACTGTGACTTGTGTGATATATAAATTATCTCATAAATAACGTTTACAAATTGTTAGTTAGATTGTGATAAATGATCGAGTCATTTTACAATTAAAAAAAAAAACCATTTTTTAACTAAAATGATTTTTTTAAATCCATGTATCAAGATAAGCATGTAGGTTAATGTGCAATGCATAAAAAAGGGGAAACACATTTTTTATGATTTGTTTCCTGTGTTAGCATTTGTTTTGCTTTTATTAATTTATACAAGTTTGTTTCAATGTATTCGATCCTTACATAGATGCAGTTTTTATTGATTAGGAAAACTACACTAGATGAGGGATATAAATTAAAATAGTAATCGTACCTAATAACCCACCCCACCTGTTATGGTTTTTCTTTTGTTTTATATATGGAAATGTTCACTGACGATTAAAAAAATCAATTATATTTATTCCATTCGAAACGAATTGTAACTAATGTGTGTACGTTTGTCTGCCTATTTGAATGATTTTCACAGCTCAATTCACGAAACCTTATGGTTTTCAAAAGATTACTGAAGGAAACTTCCGTCCAGTTACGACACATTATGACGTATAACTTTTAAGAAAAGAAAACAAATATTGGCAAAACATTGAAACTTTTACTGAACTCGCATATAATGCAAAACTTAAAATGCAATTAGATGAATTTAAAAATCTTTCTCGGATTGTATGTTGTCCGATTATATATTGTTTTGTTATACCTAATATTTTGAAAATGATACACAGGATGCCATCAAGGTAAAAAATTATTTCAGATTTAAAGATTAGCCCAAACTAACCCAAGCCTTTTTAGGGTCAGATCCTGCCTTTTTAGAGCCGATCCTGCCTTATAAAAGTCCGATCCTGCCGAAATAAAGTCCGATCCTGCCGAAATAAAGTCCGATCCTGCCTTTTTAAGGTCCGATCCTGCCTTTTTCAAGTCCGATCCTGCCTTTTTAAGGTCCGATCCTGCCTTTTTCAAGTCCGATCCTGCCTTTTTAAAGTCCGATTCTGCCTTTTTAAGGCCCGATCCTGCCTTATAAGAGTTCGATCCTGCCGAAATAAAGTCTGATCCTGCCTTATAAGAGTGCAATCCTGCCTTTTTTATAGAGTCCGATCCTGTCCTTTTTAGAGTCTGATCCAAGCCTTATAAAAGTCCGATCCTGCCTTTTTAGAGTCCGATCCTGCCTTTTTAAAGCCCAATCCTGCCTTTCTAAAGTCCGATCCTGCCTTTTTTAAAGCCCGATCCTGCCTTTTTAAGGTCCGATCCTGCCGAAATGATGTCTGATCCTGCCTTTTTAGAGGCCGATCCCGCCTTTTTAGAGTCCGTTCCTGCCTTTTTAAAGTCCGATCCTGCCGAAATAATGTCTGATCCTGCCTTTTTAGAGGCCGATCCCGCCTTTTTTAGAGTCCGTTCCTATGCCTTTTTTAAGTCCGATCCTGCCTTTTTAAAGTCCGATTCTGCCTTATAAGAGTCCGATTTCCTGCCGAAATAAAGACGATCCTGCCTTATAAGAGTCCGACCCTGCCTTTTTTAAAAGTCCGATCCTGCCTTTTTAGAGTCCGTTCCTGCCTTTTTAACGTCCGATCCTGTCCGAAATAATGTTGATCCTGCATTATAAGAGTCCGATCCTGCCTTTTTAAAGTCCGATCCTGCCTTTTTTAAAGCCCGATCCTGCCTTTCTAAAGTCCGATCCTGCCTTTTTAAAGCCCGATCCTGCCTTTAAGACCACGATCCTGCCTTTTTTAAAGTCCGATCCTGCCTTTTTAGAGTCCGATCCGACTGCCTTTTTAGAGTCCGATCCTTGAAAGAGTCCGATCCTGCCGAATAATGTCTGATCCTCATTATAAGAGTCCGATCCTGCCTTTTTAAAGTCCGATCCTGCCTTTTTAAAGCCCGATCCTGCCTTTCTAAAGTCCGATCCTGCCTTTTTAAAGCCCGATCCTGCCTTTTTAAAGACCGATCCTGCCTTTTTAGAGTCCGTTCCTGCCTTTTTAACGTCCGATCCTGCCGAAATAATGTCTGATCCTGCATTATAAGAGTCCGATCCTGCCTTTTTAAAGTCCGATCCTGCCTTTTTAAGCCCGATCCTGCCTTTCTAAAGTCCGATCCTGCTTTTTAAAGCCCGATCCTGCCTTTTTTATAAAGACCGATCCTGCCTTTTTATAAGTCGATCCTGCCTTTTTTTAAAGCCCGATCCTGCCTTTTTAAAGACCGATCCTGCCTTTTTAAAGTCCGATCCTGCCTTTTTAAAGCCCATCCTGGCCTTTCTAAAGTCCGATCCTGCCTTTTTAAAGCCCGATCCTGCCTTTTTAATAGACCGAATCCAGCCTTTTTAAAGTCCGATCCTGCACTTTTTAAAGTCCGATCCTGCCTTTTTAAAGCCGATCCTGCCTTTCTAAAGTTCCGATCCTGCCTTTTTAAAGCCCGATCCTGCCTTTTTAAAGTCCCGATCATGCCCTTTTAGAGTCCGTTCCTGCCTTTTTAACGTCGATCCTTGGAAATAATGTTTGATCCTGATTTTAAGAGTCCGATTTGCCTTTTTAAGTCGTTTGCTTTTTAAAGTCCGATCCTGCCCTTTTAAAGTCCGATCCATGCATTTTTAAAGGATCGCCTCATTTTAAAGCCATCTGCCTTTTTAAAGTCCGATCTGCCTTTTTAAAGCCCGATCCTGCCTTTTAAAGTCGCTCCTGCGATAAGTTCGCCTGCTTTTTAGAGTCCGATCTGCTTTTTAAAGGTTCCGGATCCTGCCTTTTTAGATCCGTCTGGATCATGCCTTTTATAAAGTCCGATCCTGCCTTTTTTAAAGTCGATCCTGCCTTTTTAAAGAGTCATGTTCCTGCCTTTTTAAAGTCGATAGCCTTTTTAAGCGATCCTGCTTTTTAAGGTCGATCCGCCTTTTTTATCGATCTGCCTTTTTAAAGTCCGATCCTGCCTTTTTAAGGTGATCCTGCCTTTAAGACTTTCCGATCCATGGTGCCTTTTTAGAGTCGATTCCGTTTATAAAGGGTCGATCCTTGCCTTTTTAAGTCCGATCCTGCCTTTTTTAAAGTTCGATCCCCTGCCTTTTTAAGTCCGATCGCCTGCCTATTTTTAAGAGTCCGATCCTGCCTTTTGAAGCCCGATCCTGCCTTTTTAAGTCGATCACTGCTTTTTTAGAGTCCGTTCCTGCCTTTTTAAGTCCGATCCTGCCGAATATGTCTGTCTGCATGATAAAGAGTCCGATCCTGCCTTTTTAGAGTTGATCCTGCCTTTTAAAAAGTCGCGATCCTGCCTTTTTTAGTGTCGATTCTGCCTTTTAAGAGTCCGATCTGCCTTTTTTGTAAAGCCGATAGCAATTTGACCTTTTGATTAAACCCCGATCATGCTTTTAAAAGTCCGATTTCCTGCCTTTTTTTAGTGTGATCCAAAGCCTTTTTAGTACCCGATTCCTGCCTTTCAAAAGATGATGATCCTGCCTTTTTAGAGTTCCCGATCCTGCTTTTGAGATCCGATCCTGCCTTTTTAAAGTCCGATTGGAAATAATCCTGCCTTTATAGAGTCCGATCCTGCCTTTTTTAAAGTCCGATCATCCTGTTAAGAGTCCGATCCTGCCTTTTTAAGCCCGATCCTGCTTTTTAAAGTCCGATCCTGCCTTTTTAAAGGCTTCTTATACCGAGTCCGGATCCTGCCTTTTTAACAGTCCGATCCAGCTCTTTTAAGGATCGATCCTGCCTTTTTAAGTCCGATCCTGCCTTTTAAAGCCCGATCCTGTTTTTAAGTCCGATCCTGCCTTTTTAAGAGTCCGATTCCTGCCTTTTTACGGTCCGATCCTGCCTTTATAAGAGTCCGATCATTGCATTTTTAAAGACCGATCCTGCCTTTTTAGAGTCCGATCCTGCCTTTTTAAAGCCGATACCTGCCTTTTTAGAGTCCGATCCTGCCTTTTAAGAGCCGATCCTGCCTTTTTAAAGTCGATCCTGCCTTTTTAGAGTATGATCCTGCCTTATTATAAGTCCGATCCTGCCTTTTAAGAGTCCGATTCTGCCTCTTTTAAGTCCGATCCCTGCCTTTTTAGAGCCGATCCGCCTTTTTGAAGCCCGTTCCTGCCTTTTTAAGTCCGATCCTGCCTTTTTAAGTCTGGATCCTGCTTTTTAGAGTCCGATCCTGCCTTTTTAAAGTCCGATTCCTGCCTTATAAAGTCCGATCCTGCCTTTTTAGAGTCCGATCCCTGCCTTTTATAGAGTCCCGATCCTGCCTTTTATAAGAGTCCGATCCTCCTTTTTTTAAAGTCCGATCTCCTGCCTTTTAAAAGTCCGATCCTGCCTTTTATAAAGTCCGATCCTGCCTTCCTTAATAAGTCCGATCCTGCCTTTTAAGAGTCGATTCCTGCCTTTTTAAAGTCCGATCCTGCTTCTTTTAAAGTCCGATCCTGCTTTTTAGAGCCCGTTCCTGCCTTTTTAATCCGATCTGACTCCTTATAAAAGTCCGATCCTGCCTTTTTAAGGTCGATCCTGCCTTTTTCTAAGTCCGATCCTGCCGAAAAATGTCTGCCTGGCATTATTAAGAGTCCGATCCTCTGCCTTTTCTAGGAAGTCCGTCCGATCCTGCCTTTTAAGAGTCCGATCCTGCCTTTGTAAAGTACCTGAGATCCTGCCTTTTAAAGTCCGAATCCTGCCTTTTTAGAGTCCCCCCGATCCTGCCTTTTATCCCGAGTCCGATCCTGCCTTTTTAAAGTCCGATTCCTGCCTTTTTAAAGTCCGATCCTGCCTTTTTAAGTCCGATCCTGACCTTTTTAAAAGTCACGATCCTGCCCTTTTTA
Organism: Argopecten irradians; assembly: GCF_041381155.1. Classification (NCBI taxonomy): domain Eukaryota; kingdom Metazoa; phylum Mollusca; class Bivalvia; order Pectinida; family Pectinidae; genus Argopecten; species Argopecten irradians. The sequence continues at coordinate 34,823,597 of NC_091148.1, forward strand.
GAGTCCGATCCTGCCTTTTTAAAGTCCGATCCTGCCGAAATAATGTCCGATCCTGCCTTATAAAGTCCGATCCTGCCTTGTTGAAGTCCGATCCTGCCTTTTTAAGCAGCCGATCCTGCCTTTTTAAGAGTCCGATCCTGCACTTTTTAAAGTTTCCTGATCTGCCCCGAATAATGTTGATCTGCCATATTAGAGGTCCGATCTGCCATATTAGAGTCCGATCCTGCCTTTTTAAAGTGCGATCTGCTTGTATGTAGAGTCCAATCCGTCGGAAATATAGTACGATTCATGCCTTTTTAGAGTTCTGTCCTGCCTTGTTAGAGTCCGATCCTGCATATAAAGGAAACAAAATTCATTCTCACACTGTCCTGCTTTACACTATAATGGACACCGCATTGAGTAAAAGTCATAATATTAATATTAATTATATAATTGTATATAAACGTAGAATATATAGTACAAATTCAAAGTCAGGTCTGCGCCAAATTTGTATACGTATTTTTTTTTTAAGTTTCAAGCAATTTACTGTTATCTTGTGCAATAATTTTAACTTTCGTATAGTCCATATCATTACCGGTATTGGATGTATAAAATAACGGTGTATTGACGTATTAACTAAGTTTTCATATAAAATATTTGACATTTCGGAAAACATTAAATCAAAAAGTCTGATTTCTGCCCTGATCTGTAAATCGTTCCGTTTTGGACACATTTAACACGTATCTTAGCTAGCGCAATGTACTTTGATAAATTTTTCCTTTTCAGTTCATACATATATCAATTAGTTTAACTAATAATGATATAGTTATTCTTATTAAATCTAATTAAAAGTAGAGCACGATTTATGAATGTTTATATTTTACGAAAGACCTATCCTGCCCGGCCGTATATATAGAGTCTATTTTATCCGAACTGCAAATTGCAATTGATCTTTGTGCCGTTAGTATTACGTGGATTTTGTGAAAATACCTATATATTTTCACATATATTTATCAAGATCATAAAGTCATATTAACTATTTTGAATATTTTTTCTCTGATTTAAATTAGCAATCAGTTTTAAAATTGACCGATCCTGCTTTTTAGGTCCGTAATTTTCTGTCCGACCATGCAAGAAAAATATGATTTTTTTTTATCCGACTTCTTTTTTTAAAGGTCAAATCGGTCAACAAAAATCCTGCCTAAAACTGATATCTTTTTAAAGTCTATTATTTTTAATACATCCTGCCTTTTTATCATTTTTTTAAAGTCGACTATTTTGTACTCCGATTCTGCCCGATTCTGCCCGATTCTGCCTTTTTAAAGTCCTGCCCGCCTTCTTAAAGTCCGATCCTGCCCGTTTTTAAAGCCCGATCCTGCCTTTTTAAAGCCCGATCCTGCTTTTTAGCCCCGATCCTGTAAATCGTCGAACCCTTTTTAGAGTAGTTCCTGTTGCAAAATCATCCAGCCTTTTTGAAAATGTTGCATTTTAGAGTGATCCTGCCTTTTTAATGTGTCATGTAATTTTTTAATTAAATTCAACAAAATCAAACATTTTTTTTAACATAAAATGATTATTTATTTACCCACCTAAAGTCCGATCCTTGTCCTTTAAAAGTCCGATCCTGCCTTTTTAAGCACCTTTGAATGGCTCGCATCTCCGACACGGCTTTTTGGCCTGCCATGATGCTTCTCGTTAGAAAAGTCTCGCGCTGCCAAATATGGCACCTAAAGTACCATTTATTAGAGTCCATGGAAATACCTACCGATTTTCACTGTACGAAAAAGAAATAAATTACATTACAAAGTTTTTATAACATGGACTTTAAAAAATTCTTTTTTTGCTTAAAATCAAAGTCAGTTTTGCGATATTTGTATACATTTGTTTCAGTTTTGGACCCTTAAACTTTTATTCTTAGTTGGCCAAGGTGGCTTTTTTGTTAAAAATTTGCACCCAACATATTTGTTTCATTTCGAAATCCAGGTTTGGCCGGTAAATTTTCAAACATGTCGGCTGGAATATCTTTGATACATTTTGTAATTTATACATTCCTAATGATATAGGTTATTCTTATTAAATCTAATTAAAAGTTTGAATTTTTACAAATCTAATTTACCATATGAAAAGTTGTGACATATATATTATATATTTAACAAAAGGTTTCTGTAAATTGAATATTGACATAGTTGTCAGAAAAATAAATGATATCACTTGAATTAAACATATTTATCATAAGGACTATTTTGTATAAAAGCCCGAAAATCCTTATTTTTTTGTCTTAAATCAACCCCATTGCCCGTATGTGGCAATCATATTTCGTGGTCTTGCAATTAAATTCAACTATTTTTAACATAAAATTATTATAAATTTACCCACCTCCCTTGCCAAAATTATGTTTTGAACTTTTGAATGGAGGCAGACACGGCTCTTTTTTATTTTCTAGTTTTTATGGCAGAAACATGACATCAATTTTCACTAAAGAAATAAATGTTACAAAGTTTTTAAAAACTTTAAAAATTCTATTTTTTGCTTAATTCTTAATAATACTTAGGTTCATTATATGAAATCCGGGTCCGGATTTAATTTTAAACATCTATCTTCAACATCCGGATATCAACAAGCGCCTTTACCGGTTATTTACCATCTGATCGTGTTCGTATTTCTCGCGTATTCCTTGGCATACAACCTTTTAAATATCAAGGATGATCCAGGATCAAATATGTTCAAAAGTTTTTAACGTATAATTAGGTACGGAAAAGGGGGCTGGTTATAATATGTGTGATGTACGGGGTTGTAAATAGTTTACTGTTATAGTCATAATAAAACTGTTCATTATCGTCTAAACCCTGTAGTTTGTTCTTCCTCCTCACTTTGGTTCGACGGGTTTACAAAATGGGCCCGTCTCCCCTGTCAAATGTATCACCTCAAAATATCCCCCCCACCTAAAACCCTACCATACTGTAACTAGGAACATGCCCCCTTCCTGCTTACTACTACCCACCTCTGAAACCTTTGTGGCTCAGGAACTTAATCCTTCAATACACCACACTGAAATGAACAGAACACCCCTCTATATGCCAGACTTTACGCCCGTAAGGGCGCAACGATTTACCCAAAAACTACCCAAAAACTACCCAAAAACTACCCAAAACTTAACCAAAAAACTACCCAAAACTTACCCAAAACTTCCCCAAAACTTACCCAAAATATTTATATAACTTCTCATAAAGTTAGTAGCATTTGCTGAGTCTGGAATATTTAGATTTTATGACGTAGTTGATAATCAAAGAAACGACAAACCGGAACGTACTAGTTTGTAATAGCAGTTACCTCCCTTTAACTGGAGATACCAATACATGACCAGGGTACAACTTGCCGTCGATCAGTAGCACCTTCTGTTAATTATGACGTTATGATATTCACATCAAATGATGAACGTCATAATCACCGGATGGTGGGACTTATCAACGTTCATGTACTTTACCCATGTTATATTCAAAGAGTAGTAACTACGCTACAAACGAAGGACTACCTCAAACAAAAAGATAACAGAACGTCAGAGAACAGCTGTTATGACATTTATTCAGTATAGATTTTAAAATATCATTATCAAAACATAACAAATTCGAAAATTTGATATTATTAAATGCTTAAACTTATACGTATACATAGTCATATAATGAGATATACGTCCTTGTATTATATAGTAAATATTTTAAAACAGATATGGAATCTATCAAATATGAAACATGAGACATGAATTGATATCATTTTTGTAACAACATACAATGCATTAATTATTGAATTACGAAAACGACAAAGGTTTACGTTAGTATGTCATACTATCAGCAAAGTTCCGTACACGTTTTTGGTAGTTTTGGATAATATAGGGTACATGTAAGATATGAATAGTTTTGGGTTTTGGTAAATTTTGGGTAGTTTTGGGTAAGTTTTGGGTAGTTTTGAGTAAGTTTTGGGTAGTTTTAGGTGGTTTTGGGTAGTTTTGGGTAAATCGTCGTGCCGGACTGTAACAATACATACACGAATGACCAATAAAATAGACAGAACACAACACAGGCGCTCGATACAATGACATGTATAAACAAGACAGCTACACATGGACAAGATACACACACACTCTTACAGCTACGTAGCACAGGACCATGACACCATATATATTCCCATGTAACACAAACTATTTACAAGCCCTGCTAAAAAGAAAATACAATCAAAATTTCTACAAAACTTCTCTCATTTATTTAAAGTTTATTTGTTTTTGATATAAACTGTGGCAAGACATTAGATCCAGGATGAAGATATGAAGATTTTATGGTACTGAATTAAAGTATCAAACACAACATTACTGCAGATAGGACATCAGTACATGTTCAGATACACATTTACATTAGCTACTGTTGTAGCAGAAAAGATATCACCTTTTGACCACAGGGGCCTGTAACTGCTGTTTATATCATAATGGATATTTTCAGTCACTGGGTACATTGTATTGGGATATAACGTACCCAGTGACTGAAAATATATATTATAATGCAAACAGCAGCTACGGGCCTCCATGTTCTGACTGACTTTTCCGTTAGAAGGTGATATCTTTTCCGATACAACAGTAGCTACATGCACACCAGACTTGATCCAAAAATCTTGTATTTCTGAATGAGATTACTGATCTTTGATAAGTCATGTTTAACATTGCTTATTACAAATTTATAGATCAATGTAACCCCAGTGAATACTATTTTTAACCCAGAGGCCCAAATTTTATCCCTGGCAGCGACAGTGACCTATTTAAATTTAAAGGAAATCCTACACTCTGTTACATAGAAATATTATAATAGAAATCTACACGTATAAGGATAAGTAAAACATGTATATTTTCCCTTTTTTTTCAGTTGCTTCAGACATTCTACTTTGGCTTCTGTTTAGTCAATGACATTCTTGGATCAAACAGTAGACCCTCACAGTCCAAGCGTTTCCTTCGCTCCAAACTACAGAGATGCCGAGATATCCTTCTATCAAGTGTTGTCTTTCCAGTTGGAATAGTGAGTTGGCAATTTCTGGCCATGATATATTAGCATTATCATGATGTAGTTTGTAAAACAATCCATCAGATTTGCTTTAACTTAGTCAACCCTGAAATTTGATAATGGACTGTTGTTCTAGTATTTATGAGAGTCTGAATTTGTCTTTAAAGGTGAATGAGTTAATTCTATAATCTAAATTATTCTGATGTTTTCCTGGTAATGTATTGGTTTCTAATTCAAACTTATAAAATTGAAAAATAATGTGGATTTTGGTGTATCATATTTCTTAAAATTCGTGATAAAATTTCAAAACTCAAAAAAGCTCACTTTATATACATGTATATATATGTAATATGTGAGCAATACATGCAGATATGGTACCTTGTTAATGATACACTTTTAAGGTACATAATTTTGTCATTACATTTTTTGTTCCAAGTGAAATACCAGGTACATAACTTTGTGTAATTGTGTGTATTTTCCAGTAGAATGTAAAAGTTATTTTTGTAGGTAATTAATAAGAATTGGGCATTCTCCTATGTTGTATCAGTCTTTAACATGTGATTGCATTTTGCCATTATTAGCCCTGGGCAGATTGGTTGGATTTTTTTTTTACATTTTCTTTTTCAATTTCAGTTTGTAGTTTGCACATTCTGGGGAATCTATGTTGTTGACAGAGAATTAGTTTACCCTAAAAAGCTGGATAAATTTATTCCATCCTGGCTGAACCATGTCATGGTAAGATATTTAAAGAAAGGCCATGTTGAAGGCTAAAGTCTTATACATGTAATCTAGAAATTGGTGAAAGCACAGGAGCACATTCCTCTGATAAAATAACACATGAATATACCGGTATATAAAATAGCTAGTGTTTATGTATAGTATATAGGGGTATTTATATATATATAACATATTATGTTATTGACAGTTCCTGTGATTTAAGCTAATATTGAAAATATATTTTGACTCTATAATATACAGTACAGCCTCCCTTGGTTAACAATAACCTTTTATAAAAATCACCAGCTGCTTAATAAGGACACTTTCATGGCCATTATCAACAGTAAAGAATAAATGTATAATTAACTACCCTGGGATTTGTTATAATCATATTTTACTGTACATGGTATATGGAATTTTAATATTATTTGCTGTGCATCCTTCTATTAATAATTTCTGTGTTTACCTTCCAGCACACTACCATATTACCGTTCCTAATAATGGACATGTACCTTGTTTACCACCATTTTCCCTCACGTAAGAGAGGACTACAGATCCTGATGAGCTTTGCGTTTACATATCTAGTGTGGTGAGTAAGAGACAATAAAACATTTTTCATTTATTTACCTCTGAATACACATTTGGACTCTTCTGTTTCAAGAACTGGAATGGTTCATATTGAAATTTCAATATATACATTTGGACCATAAACTGTTGTATTGATATGTTTTGTTATCAATGTAAAAACAAAATGTTTCATATAATTTTGTATGTTTTCACATATAAAATCTAGTTAACCAATGAGTATGAAGAACATTGATCCTAACCGTTTCATTGTTTCCTTTGTCTAGGATACTCTGGGTAGCTTACCATGCCAATATATGGGTGTACCCTGTACTGAAAATAATGGCGCCACACGAAAGAGTTATCTTTATCTCTGTCCTCATCGCACTGTTTGGCAGTATCTACCTTGTAGGAGAAGGCCTGAACAAGTTCTTCTGGGGTACGTACATAGGAGATATCAGCAATAGAATCTGGTTGTTTTGTATTCTGTATTTACATATTACAGAGTTTTCTCCCCTTGCGTGTAGGTATTGATTCTGACTTGATGTGTTTACGAGCGCCACATCATAATTTTTCTGAGAAAACAATGTGAGTTTAGCCGACAACATGATGATGTCCATCATCTATACTCTAAGGGTTACTTGAACTGTCCTTATATGCACCCCTGGGCTAACTCATAGTAAATCTGGAGGCAACAGAACATGTAATTTAGTCATTTGAAGTACATCAAAAGAGCCGTATAACATTAGACTGGTTGACTGTGGGGCTTTTAAGTGGGCGTCACTCTCTCTGTAGACTTCAAAGGAAATCTTTGCAGGCCTGAGATTGCATGGTTCAGATTTTTTTTCCTGAACGACCTTCAGTTTTACTATTGGGTTGATATAATGTCAGTGATAGTAACCCCTGGAGTATGGAGGATGTCATAATTGATACCTACCCACAAGGGAGATAACTTTATACTATGCAAATGCTTTGATATCTATTGTATTTTTCTGACAATCTTTTGCGGATCTCACCATTTATTTCAATGAATGAATAAAAGAGATAGAGTTTTGTATCACTAATTGTTAATTAATCTTTTTTTACAGGGAAGGAAAGACGACAATACCAGCTAATGGTTCAGAAGTCACAGAGTTGATACACGAGAGTTTAGACGAGAGTTTAGTCCTTGTACATGCCATAGTGATATAGTAGTGATACGAAGGTGGCTGTCTACAGGACAAATAATTTATAACTTTTCATTGCCTCTTAATTTGTTCTCGATTATTGTTAGTAACATATGTTTTAGCTAATTCAAAAACAATTTGGATTTGGATTATATAATTGTGTACAAGATCTATCAGAGTTACTGCCCTTCATTTTACTCCAAGGGAATTAATTTGATAGATCAAAATGAAGGAAATTTTAATATATTCCATAAATAAGAATTGAAAAAGGCGGCATTGTACTTTGAAAACTAAATTTTATGCGTAGAAAATAAGAATAGTTCAAATGCAAGCATTACTAAATTCATAATTGTGATATTAACATCTAAATATTATGAAGTTTATTATCTGCATGAACAACATTTGTGAGCAACTGAGGTGGGAGAGATATACACTGATTAAATATAAAGTATTGTCACTAGAGCCAGTAAAACCATGCCTTGATAATCAATTACATTTATACATATTAACACATGTATGTATTGTTTTTGAGACCTTAACCAGTGCTATTTTATCCGTTATTTAAGTCTGCATTTGTGATCGATATATACTGTAAAATAATATGCCATTTACTTTTATGATTTTCGCTATCACGGTAAATTTGCCAAAGTTTATCTCAGTGAATGATAAATCCATAAAAATTGATCTCTGCAAACTTGATTTGAAACTGAAATTACGAAATTTAATAGCCGCTAAAAATGTTTACCTTGGTTCACAGTATTAGTACATGGAGAATCAAAATAAACATTTTCAGAAAGTCTTTTTTTCACAACTCTTGAATGAGACTTGGCCAAGCGAACAGAGAAATATAGTAAAAGACAGTTATCTCCCCTTGTTTCGATAACTAAAGTAACTGCACTATCTGCCTTAACACCGCAGCAGATTTTCGACCAGGTAAATGTCAATACCTTTCCTACTATGGCTGATACTTAACCAATTTCTTTGACATTGTTTCACTCCTACAGTATAAAGCTATATCCCCTCAATAGACAGCAACAAATGATGCTAGTTGTCTCCCCTTGGTCAAACTACAGGAGTTTGACGTTCTGTCAATAATATATAGTAGAAATATATAAAAAAGAAAATACCCCTATATACTATATAAAAACACATATAGCGGTATTTTTTTATATATATTTATACTATATATTATTGACAGAACGTCAAACTCCTGTTGTCAAACTCGCTAGGTACAGAAACAAATAGTCCCCCCTCCCCCTTTTATACTACAACAACAGCATTATGGTAAGTATTACAAAATATAATACTGGTTAATAAAATCATGATATCACCAAACTAGTCACAAATATTGCAGTGTTCCTATGTTATCTTTTTTAAGTTGAGTCAGACTTATACATTATACATGAGTGTAATATTGAATTATATATATCTTCCGTTCATGATGCTAACATTCCACAGTGTCCAATTGTTTATGTATATGCATGTGTGGATGTTATTTGCTGCGAGTCTGAGTGATCAATGTACAGTGTATGTTTAGGTTTATTTGATCCATCTAATGTTATTGTACCAACATGGCACTTTACCATATAATCATGTCTTTCTTCTTAACTGGGACAAAGAGATATCCATTTAATCATTCTGTTTGAAAATTTTGTTAACATTTATATAATCATGTGATAAAAATGAATTAAACGGCAATTGCAAGAATTTTAACGAGTCTGTTTTCATTCTTTTCATTGTTTTAATATTTTAAAAGACTGGCTTTACCATTACAATGTCATTCGAGGGGTTCCATAAGTAGGGACTGGCGACCTTTTCTGAGTTAACAAAAACGTATTGAGGAGCACATATATATCGAGCCTTTTTGTCGGTGGCATGTCGTTTTTGTCGTGAAAATGGTGCATGGTGTGACCAGGTTAGTACAAGGACGTATATAGATGACACTAACCCTAAACCCTAACCCGTAGATGACACTTACCCTAAACCCTAACCCGTAGATGCCACTTACCCTAAACCCTAACCCGTAGATGCACTTACCCTAAACCCTAACCCGTAGATGACACTAACCCTAAACCCTAACCGTAGATGACACTAACCCTAAACCCTAACCCGTAGATGACACTTACCCTAAACCCTAACCCGTAGATGACACTAACCCTAACCCTAACCCGTAGATGACTACTTACCCTAAACCCTAACCCGTAGATGACCTAACCCTAAACCCTAACCCGTAGATGACACTAACCCTAAACCCTAACCCGTAGATGACACCACCTACTTACCTAAACCCTAACCCGTAGATGACACTAACCCTAAACCCTAACCCGTAGATGACCAACCCTAACCCTAACCCGTAGATGCCACTACCCTAAACCCTAACCCGTAGATGCCACTAACCCTAAACCCTAACCCGTAGATGCCCTAACCCTAAACCCTAACCCGTAGATGACCACTAACCCTAAACCCTAACCCGTAGATGACACTAACCCTAAACCCTAACCCGTAGATGACACTAAACCCTAAACCCTAACCCGTAGATGACCTAAACCCTAAACCCTAACCCGTAGATGACCTAACCCTAACCCTAACCCGTAGATGACCTAACCCTAAACCCAAACCCGTAGATGACAAACCCTAAACCCTAACCCGTAGATGACACTAACCCTAACCCTAACCCGTAGATGACACTAAACCCTAACCCTAACCCGTAGATGCCACTTACCCTAAACCCTAACCCGTAGATGACACTAACCCTAAACCCTAACCCGTAGATGACACTAACCCTAACCCTAACCCGTAGATGCACTTACCCTAAACCCTAACCCGTAGTAGATGACACTAACCCTAAACCCTAACCCGTAGATGCCACTTAACCCTAAACCCTAACCTAACCCGTAGATGACACCCTAACTAACCCTAAACCCTAACCCTAACCCGTAGATGACCACTTACCCTAAACCCTAACCCGTAGATGACCTAAACCCTAAACCCTAACCCGTAGATGACACTAAACCCTAAACCCTAACCCGTAGATGCCACTTAACCCTAAACCCTAACCCGTAGATGCCACTTACCCTAAACCCTAACCCGTAGATGACCTAAACCCTAAACCCTAACCCGTAGATGACCTAAACCCTAAACCCTAACCCGTAGATGACACTAAACCCTAACCCTAACCCGTAGATGACACTAACCCTAAACCCTAACCCGTAGATGCACTTACCCTAACCCTAACCCGTAGATGACTAACCTAAACCCTAACCCGTAGATGCCACTAACCCTAAACCCGTAGATGACACTAACCCTAAACCCTAACCCGTAGATGCACTTAACCCTAAACCCTAACCCGTAGATGACCTAACCCTAAACCCTAACCCGTAGATGACACTAACCCTAAACCCTAACCCGTAGATGACACTAAACCCTAACCTAAACCCTACAAACCCGTAGATGCCAAACCCTAAACCCTAACCCGTAGATGCCACTTACCCTAAACCCTAACCCGTAGATGACACTAACCCTAAACCCTAACCCGTAGATGCCACTTACCCTAAACCCTAACCCGTAGATGCCACTAACCCTAAACCCTAACCCGTAGATGACACTAACCCTAAACCCTAACCCGTAGATGCCACTTACCCTAAACCCTAACCCGTAGATGACACTAACCCTAAACCCTAACCCGTAGATGCCACTTACCCTAAACCCTAACCCGTAGATGACACTAACCCTAAACCCTAACCCGTAGATAGTGACCTAACCCTAAACCCTAACCCGTAGATGACACTTACCCTAACCCTAACCCGTAGATGCCACTAACCCTAAACCCTAACCCGTAGATGACTACCCTAAACCCTAACCCCTAAACCTAACCCCCGTAGATGACCTAAACCTAACCCTAACCCGTAGATGACCTAACCCTAACCCTAACCCGTAGATGACCTAACCCTAACCCTAACCCGTAGATGACCTAAACCCTAAACCCTAACCCGTAGATGACCTAAACCCTAACCCTAACCCGTAGATGACCTAAACCCTAACCCTAACCCGTAATACCTAACCCTAACCGTAGATGACCTAAACCCTAAACCCTAACCCGTAGATGACCTAAACCCTAACCCTAACCCGTAGATGACACTAACCTAAACCCTAACCGTAGATGCCCTAACCCGTAGATGACCTAAACCCTAACCCTAACCCGTAGATGACCTAAACCCTAACCCTAACCGTAGATGACCTAAACCCTAACCCTAACCCGTAGATGACCTAAACCCTAACCCTAACCCGTAGATGACACTAAACCCTAACCCTAACCCGTAGATGCCACTAACCCTAAACCCTAACCCGTAGATGACACTAACCCTAAACCCTAACCCGTAGATGCCACTTACCCTAACCCTAACCCGTAGATGACACTAACCCTAAACCCTAACCCGTATGCTACTTACCCTAAACCCTAACCCGTAGATGACACTAACCCTAACCCGTAGATGACCTAACCCTAACCCTAACCCGTAGATGACCTAACCCTACAACCCGTAGTACCTAACCCTAACCCTAACCGTAGATGCACTAACCCTAACCCTAACCCGTAGATGCCAATACCCTAACCTAACCTAAACCTAACCCTAAACCCTAACCCGTAGATGATTAACCCTAACCCTAACCCGTAGATGCCCTACCCTAAACCCTAACCCGTAGATGACACTAACCCTAAACCCTAACCCGTAGATGACACTAACCCTAAACCCTAACCCGTAGATGACCCTAAACCCTAACCCGTAGATGACACTAACCCTAAACCCTAACCCGTAGATGACACTAACCCTAAACCCTAACCCGTAGATGACACTTACCCTAAACCCTAACCCGTAGATGACACTAACCCTAAACCCTAACCCGTAGATGCCACTTACCCTAAACCCTAACCCGTAGATGCCACTTACCCTAAACCCTAACCCGTAGATGCCACTAACCCTAAACCCTAACCCGTAGATGACACCCCTACCTAAACCCTAACCCTAACCCGTAGATGACTACCTAAAACCCTAAACCCTAACCCGTAGATGACACTAACCCTAAACCCTAACCCGTAGATGACACTAACCCTAAACCTAACCCGTAGATGCCACTAAACCCTAACCCGTAGATGCCACTAACCCTAAACCCCAACCCGTAGATGCCACTTACCCTAAACCCTAACCCGTAGATGACACTAACCTTGGTTAGTAGGGGGAGAATAAACATTTGATCAACTTAGATCTGCTCAACGAAGTACATGTACGCTGTAACTCAAAAATTTGTAGATATGAAAAAATATCAATGAATGTAATATACAATTTTGCCTTAGAGAAATTAATAAATTACAACTAAATGAGAGCGTAGTTTGATAGATCTTGAACTGAATCTCTTGTAACTACATCTAACGTATTTCTTAACATTGTAATATGTTAGAAATCTATGCAGTCCTGAACATGGTTGGTCCTTGCATAGATTGAAAGCATCAATTCAATTTACCAACCAAGAACTTCTAGCACTACGGTTTCATGTGACGCCCACAGCAACTAATGAGTCTTTTCACTTCCCCATTTTGAATATTCAGCGAGACGCACAAACGGATTTCATACATTGCCTGAAAAGCAGTTGATGTACCATGCATGTGATGGAATTGGTATGCCCAAACCTGTAGCTTTTCCCTTCGTGTAGATTCAAGCAAAAGGGGAAATTCTTCTTACAGCTGTTCTACATTGTAACAATGACAGTTTCAGAGGGATATGTACAAAAATGTAGTACGACAAGGATTTGATAGATTGTAAAAGTTCAAACCAATCCTTCAGTATCAATCATGTTTTAGAACCAAAAGCATATTTCCAAATGGTATATGGAGCAAGCTTCTTGGCCTGCATACCAGCAGAGATACTGAAGTATCACATATATGTATGGGGCAGGTTGTTGTATCGGTTATCTCAGTTGCAAGCCAAACGGATGTTTGATACAACCTTGCTGCTTACTCTATTTGGACTCATTAAGACCCTTAACATTCATGTTATGCTTCTCATTATTTAGAAATAACATACAGACGGCATGAGGTCTATGTAATTCCACACAAGACTTTGAAGATGTTTTTAATCATATCTCGAGCATACTGGCAGAAGGAGATATATATAACCGAGAACGGACAACATGGAGTGTTTCTTTATACTGTCATGTACAGTGGAACGTCCTATCGCAAGGAAGGAACAAGTAGATATTTGCTAAAATAATCGGCAATTGGAAAAAATATCATCGCCAAAGAAGGAGGTACTCTATCAATATATGACGAGAAAAAACTTTTAGACTAAAATTCAGTATCAAAACGTTGCGCAATCCCAGAACTATCATACCTTCACCTGCAGAATGGAAAAGGCGAAACATTAAAATGAGGGTGAATGGAAATAGAAAAATTAAGATAATGGCTCCAATTCCGATCGAATATCATTACCAGTGCTGATTAATTATAAAACTGTTTTCTATTACAGCTGTTAAATTTCTTTTTGGGTGTCTTTCCCTTAAATAGACTATGAAAGATTGAATGAAAGCGGTGTTTTTGTTTTTGTGATATATATCTATAGTATGGGATGCATGTGATAAGTCATATTACATTGTACATGTGTGTAAGTGGTGTGGTGAATGAGAACCCTCCTGTGTGGGGACATTTGTTTAAATCGTTGAAGGCTGACCCCAAGGCCCCAACCTTGGCAGCCTTCAGATGTATAAAATGTCTGGGGTATTAAAATGTTGTTTTATTGTGTAAAACAGATTAATTATCAAAACAAACATTTGAAAATGTATTTGAAACCACCGAGGTCCCTTTTGCAGTAAGCATTAGAGTGAGACAGAAAACGTTTTACATTGGGTAGGTCTATCACTGACAACATTTCAAAAATGTGTGTACCAAATTGCAGCGCCATGAGTTATTTAGAACTTAAGATTGGTATTTTGAACATTTTTTGTGGACGGCCATTTTGGAATTCAACATTGCTACCGTGAAGTTTGTTATCTAATTCAGATCAATGTGTCACTGAATTTAGCCAGTCAAACACTTCAGAAACCACGATCCAAGTGTCAATGTAGCTATGAAGATACTGCTTACATTTCCGTAGTACAAATGTTGTTGAAATGAATGACCAAAATTAACCTATATTCACACTTTGTCGGATCCGAACATTTTAAACACTTGTTCTATTTACCCTATTTTAATCATCTCATCTGAAATCTTGCTTACATGTCTTTTATGTTCTGGCACGTTTTACCATAATCAATTTTGACTATGTTGTTATTGGTAGACTAACCTTTCTGTCACCCATCCACGGATTCTATCCTGTACACGACTTTGCCGAAATTTGGGCAATGTCGCTATTAGCACTTGAAATGAGAATGGCACAGCGTTTATAACCTGAGGGTTGTTTTCGATTATACGGTTTGACTGGTGGGACATAGTTGTTCGTTTAAGAATTAATGACGGATCTGGTGATTTTGTATTATTTTCAGACGAGCCTTGACAAAGCCCTCACAGGCCTGTATCAAGACCTGCAGGATTACTTTAACAAACACTTGTCTTCGTCCCAATGCGATCGTTATGCCAACTGTTAAACTTTTCCATAGTCTTGAACATTTGTTGAAAACCTGATTGTTTTTAGCCGACATGTTTTGAATATTAGACCAACTTCGATACCCGAAATGCTTAAAATCAAACTAGAGAACATTACATCCATTGCATTATGTCTCCTTTGGTAATCAGACATGGCCTCCATTACCCTGCTACACTCAAAAAATAGCTCTGCGCATGGCGTGACATTGTTATATGTCACTTGTTTGTATGATAAACAGGTGTATAGATATTTACATAATGTTTAATAATTTAATGTACTAAAACGTGTTTGTCCTGATAATGGGGGTTGAATTTAACTTTAAAACTAATCCAAAGCCTTTGCCACTTTGCCCAGAATTAATCTCGCACTTTACATATGAACGGGAGATATTGACAACGCCATTAACACACATTTACAGATATCTTTGATCTTTGATCCGGGTTTTAGTGGTTTTATTATTAATCGGGTATGATAAAACATAGCTTTTTAAAGCTCTTTATTATCATCTAGATTGAGGGAAAAAGGCAAGGTAGGCAAGATAGTAAGTTCAAGGTAATCAAGCTATGGGAAAGACGTCCTAATCAGATCTGATGCTCTCGATATGTCAGTACTTGAAACTAAGAGTTTTTAGACCACATTAATGACATAAGCATATCCATAATATTACAGTGTTTTGTAATGGTATGGTGTCCATTCATTTTGTAATGTTTGTTTGACTTGCATTTGTTTAATAACCCATTATAATTATTAGATACATTTATATAAGTCGGTAAAATTACCATGTTTGTAGACAACACTAATGAGTGGAGGTCCTTAAACAGTATTATTATATACTGTTAGCTTAAAGATGCTCCACCGCCGACAGGGCATAAATGATATTCATCATTTGAACAATAATTAGTGTTTAATCGTGTATATATATGCCTAATTAACACAAAAAATAACATAAAATAATTTATTACGCATTTTGTGCATGCGCAATCATAACTTCGTTCTATATAGGATATAGTGCCACGGATTTTTTTCGGGATGCAATTAATTATTTTTCATATTTTTAACTTGCAGTAAAATTAGAAACTTAAACTTTTCATTGGTGGTAATGGTGTAAAGTAAGTAACTTTTGTAACTGAAGAAAAATACTAAATCGTCTGCTCCTGTTTTTGATAGTGAAAAAATACAATTTGTCAGCGGTGGAGCATCTTTAATCATTTTGATGTAGTAAAATCCGAGAGAATTGTGTAGTCTTCTCTCTTTCTCTTTTTTATTATATTGTATAATTTCTCTCTCGCTCTCTTTCCATAGTTTTGTACATACTATTTCATGTTATTACCATTTATATTATTATTAATATGTACCCTTCATTTTTGGGGAAAATAAAGATAATAACAATTGTAATTATTTGATATACATTTATATAAGTTGGTAAAAATTACCATTGTTGTAGAATACGCTAATGAATGGAAGTCCTTTAATGTGTTCAGATACTGCAAACTTAATTATGTAGATTTCTAGTTAATGCATTCAAATTGGTAGCTTATTTTATCATTACGACATACAGAAAATGAAAGTAGCAAAATTAGTACATTTCATAAGATTACCACTGAGGTAGGTTCTTTCACAATCATTTATAAATAGAGGATCTTACATGAATGGTTGTGTGATCTGAAATTTATCAAACGAATTTGATATGCTTCCAGCTTTTAGGCGAGTGGCATATCAAATTATTTAACGAGTTTGATAAATTTCATACCACATAGTTACAAGTGTAAGATTCTATTTACCACATAACTTATATTAATAGAAAATTAATAAGTCAAACTTTAAATTTCGTCTCTATATAAAAACAGTAGAAATCTGGCTCGGATGTGGTATTTCCGTCTACTGAGACAATTCATGCGACGTCATATATAGATTATGACGTCAAAACTACATGTGACGTCATAAAGGTGTTATTATACATGTGTCTTACGATATTTATAATATGGCTGGACAGTTATGTGCTAAGATATATTTTAAGAGTGTGATGATTTCATGAAAATTGTTTTTGTGTACGGAGAGAACATTGACATTGTTAAAAGCGTATTGATCGTAAAATACGTTTTTATATACAAAGAAAAAACACTCAGATACGATTTGTTCTAAATACTTATATTTACATTTCCGTATCACTTCTACGATGTAAATTAACGAAGGCAAAGTGATGGAAATGACGGTATAACTGACACACAAAACGTGACCATTATGACGTCACTAAAGTTGACATGGTGACGTCAAATGATCACCATCAAAATGGCTGTTCCAGCTTGTGGATTAAATCCTCGTTGATAATCGCCTTTCCTGGTCTAGCTTAGACAATGTTAACGCAGAGAGCCTAAAATGATCTGATAAAATATGCTAGCGCGCATTATGAAGATTGTCTGCAAAGCTCTGGCATCTATATAGACCATAGATGCCATAGGATTTGTTTGATAGTTTAAATCTTAATTAACATTAGTAGTAAACTAAATTTTAAATATCCGACTTTTTTTTTTACTAAATAAACAAGTTAACTAAATAAAGTGATTCATGAAATTTTGTTTTACGTATCGCGTTTAGTTGCTTTTATGCGCATGGAAATACAAATGTATTAAAAAACAGAACGAACCAGAAACCATATCAACACCCGAAACTTCAATTCCTATGATAACTTGATGTACTAGGTAGGTCATGGGGACATTTACCAAGAAGCCCTATTAATTTGTTGAAACCGGGTGGATACTCTAGTGTTTTTAGGTTCATTTCTTTCATTAATACTGAAATATGTCACGAAAAACCTTAGGCTAATTGCATTTTTCTCATTTGAGAATTTTTCACACCGAAGGATATAGTTCATGAAAAAACAGTATGTTAAAATAATCGCGACCTATAATGTGTATAAACCTAAGTATCTTTATCAATCATGGGTGACACAGGTGCGTTCCTATTTATATTTGTTCACCAATCCTACTACTGAATACCCCAAGGATAGTTAAAACAATAGAATGTTGGGTATCAATCCATCTCTATTGTATTACCCTTTGTTATTTCAACAATACACATCGTTACACGGCTATTTTAGACCGGTATTCATTCTCTATTCATTCTCAATAAAATGACCGTGTGCTCTGGGAAGGTTTATTGATTGTTCTATTTAATGGAAACTTTATGTGTTTGTCATGCTATACCGTGTAATGGCTGGCTATATTGTCACAATAAAACATTATTATTGGCTGTTAATATTTAACAATGAATTTGTCACTAAGAACTGTAATCAAACGAAAATGAACTCCAGTTAATATCATCAATACGGCTCATTAAAAACAAAAAAGAGTAAATAGCTTACAATATCAGTATGATAGTCATTATGAAACATAATTCGACGATATTTTCGCAATTTTGCAGGATATTTGTCTAATCGCGATTGTTTCATCAGCGAAATAATAAGTAATATGTAACATGTGTCCTCTTAATTAGCTAAGTTTTGATTCACTGGAATTTGTATCCCCATTTTTAGTCTTAGTCGCTACATTTTAACGCTAAAATAACTATATTTGTATTTCACAAACGAACAGCTTATAATAAAAGACAAAAATAGTATTGATGGAATACATGTTAACTTGATTAAATGAAACAAATTTTCTTTAATGAATGTACATATGATCTACGTATCACGTATTATTTGCGCACTGAATTTTCGTTACCTCAATAAATTCCGCGAAATCGAGACACCCAGCGAAAAAGATAATTTGCTACATGATATTTACTTTAACACATATTATCATGATCATAATGTCCATTTCATATAATATTGGATTATTATTATGTAGGGAGAAGGTTTTAGATAAACGTAATGTATACAAAACGTTACAATTAAATAAAAATCAATTAATTCATCCGCAGTTTGATGACTGACTCGGGAGTTACACCCCTCCCCTGGCACACGACGTCATCCGATACCTGTAATAAACTCCAGGTTGTGTACGAGGTCACTCAGGTGTGATGTTCACAGACCGTGAGACAATACCATCTTATGTATGGGTTTGATACACAGATGGGAGATACCGTTACAAACAAACTAACTCTATCCGGCTGTTGAACTCGGGTTGATCACCACTGATTGGCTGCAATATCGACCAACTTCTACAGGCGAAAGCATTGTCAACTTCGTCATCAAGGCAAAATACTTGTATGCTTTATTTCTAACCTGACATAAAAAACGAAAGCAGATAAAATGTAATTTGATTAAGCGCGCATGTCAAAGAAATGTTTATTTGGCTATTGGTTAGAAGATTAATGGTCTTTTTGCAATTTGAGAAATATTGTTTTATTACATAGAGTTGACAAGACTTAGGTTTGTGGTCGTATAAACAGGTAGATTTACCCAGCATCTAATTCATACTGCAACAATGACTTGCTCTGTTTCCGCTATGCATAAACACGCATGCGCATTAGACCAGGAATCAACGTCAACAAAACCGTAATAATAGTTGCATTGTACTACAGGTTAAAACAAATATTTGTAATCCAGTAAACTACAGGTAGTCTATAACGCCCAGTGGTGCCAGGAGTATTTATGTGACAGAACAATAACAGGTACGTACATTTTATTCTATACGATTTACTTTCTCGGTTATCATAGAGTGACAAAGATACTTTTAGACGGGCCATTTGGCAACTAACTCTTAAATTTAAAAAAACGAACCGTACAATTCAAAACAATTCTTTAATATTCAATTAATTAATGGTACCATATGGACTGTCGAAGAATTCTATCTTAGAATGACGCCGATCTTTTTTTTTCAACAACAATATCTATATAGAATGTGTGATACCCTAAGCATTGTTGGTTGGTTTCTTGTAGGTTGTCGCAGACTGTATAATTGTAAATAATACTTTTCTAAATATTTTTCCAATGACCCATGACTAATCTATATTTCATACGTATTTCTTTATTCTTTGAACATTTAAATGGCGGACCAAAGGTCTGTGTTTATTAAAGTATATTATATATATATATTATTCAATTAACACCAATGTTGTTGTGAGGTTGCTAAAAAGACAAACGTTGAAAAAGTAAAACGTAAAATGTCCATTTCATAATGTTTATTTTTTTTGTTTTTGAACTTTTAAATTATTCTACTTTAAACATCAAACGTTGTGGAGTAATTTATTTTTTGAGCTTTGGTTATTCAAAATAAAACTTCAATGTCAGATTTCAAAAGAAAAAAAGGCATGTAGATTGATATCTAATTTACAGATTCATTTTGCCATCGAGTCTTGAAATAATATCTCGAACTTATTTTTTTTGCGGGTTAATTTTGCCTTTGAATAACAACTCGACATCGAATATTTCAACATAGACAAATATGAGGAAGTTACTAATACATTAGCTTTGATTGTCGAATTTATACCTCGTGTGGTTTATATTGCGTAGCTGATACAATATATGTCGGGAAATCAAAAATGGATGTTGACAAGCACACATGATTTTCAAACTAACTTTGTAAACTCATTGAAGAGGTGCAAAATGCGAAAGTGCTTAACATGATTACCGCTAATAAAAAAGAAGTTTACATTTACATGAACTTTTAAATACACTTAAATTTACTTTCTAAATGAACACATATTTGTCTTTGTATCTTAAGTTCTGTTAAAGAAACTAAAATGTATTACTTACTAACAGCACAAATCCGGGGTTTAAAACCTCAGGAAAACGCCATTTATCTCTTATCTTTTCAATTATTTCAAACCTGGGAGTTTACATACATGTATTGAAGCGCACTAAGAATTTGTCGATATTATTTATCTTTTAATTCTTTCGGAGAATGGAGTTTAACATGTACACAGTCGCCTTTTGTTGTGTTAAAACGCCATGATAAATTAATGAAATACATCAATTTGACTTTACAATGGGTTACTTTCACTGCAGTTATTTAATACATCAATTTGACTTTACAATGGGTTACTTTCACTGCAGTTATTTAATACATCGCGTCTTGTTGTTGCAATTCTTTTGCAAGAATTTTAGACAAACACAATCAATGACATTCTTCACAAAGGAAAAAAGGCTTAAATTATATACGTTGTAAATATATAGATTTGAAACCTGTTAAGCTTAGACCTTTTGTTAAACTTTAAATTATACATTGTGCTTAATATGTTAAGTCAAAATAACGAAAATGTAACAACAACACAACTATACATACTTTCACTATGTCTATACCAAAATGAAATTTTGTTCTTTTTAACCGCCTGGAACAAATATCCTTATTGCGTGAGTTTGTGTTGTAAACATGTGTGGTACTGATACCCGAAGGTCTGTTTTTTTTATTTCGTTGACAATGGCAGATTTCCAGATGGATTTCAAATTAATGTTTACTTTTGAGAACTCAATCATGTTTGTAACGAGCATTTCGATTGGCTTAAAAATTATGTTATCATCTCATAACCTAAAACATGATGCCGCCATTTGTAAAGTGGCACTAAATGACTACTCCAAGTAACACGAATAGATTTACATATCATGGAGTCTTAACCAAAAAAAAAATCAGAGCGAACTTTCATCATTCAGAGATATGCTAGAAAACGTAAACATTGTTTAGTATAATTTACCATCTATTGTCACCGCATTTGGACTACGCTTAAACCACATATGTCTATATAATGCTACCCTGGATGACTATGAACTAGAGAGATTATCGTCTTAGATCAAGATGCTAGTAAAATCAATCCAGTTTGATCGATCTTTACCATTAGCTATAGCCTACCTTGGTACGCCCACTTGTGTGTACCCTAGTACACCCGGCAACGTCGTGACTATCATAGCTTAACAGGTATTTTCTAACAATAGAACTCAGTCGTTGAAGATTTCCATCGCTGGTAGAATATTCTTACTTCAACGACACACTCTACTTTTGATTTGTAAGATTTAGGACAAGACATCATAAAACCCAATAGCAATGCATAAGGTATTTGATAGAACGTTATTTTAGAAAATAATACAGTCAAATTACAAAGAAGCAGTTTGATCGCTAGTGTTGTGGTTTAACACGCTTACAGTTGATATATAACAGCCTCAGCCACTTGATAGATCGATTTTCCCCAAGCTCTCTGATTTTTTTTTCCACTAAAAAGTGGCATGACAAATGATATTCATAGACTAAAAATGATAAGCTCAAAACCACCAAAGCAAACATAAAGACAGCGTAATGAAGTTATGACACTCTTGTTTCCGGAGGAACGATTTTTGTTGAAATGTTTTTTTCCAGAAAAAAACGACCAATATAGGTTTGGACATCCTCAATACTCCAGGGCTTCCGATCACTTACAATCTCTACAACTCTTGACTATCTCATAGTAAAACTGAAGGCAGCTCAGAGGGAAAAAAACCTGAACCAATCACAGGCCGGCAAAAATTTCCCTTTAGGACTTCAGAGAGAGCGACGCCCAACTTCAAAACCACACAGTCAATCACAGTGTACCGTTATACAGTTCTTTTGATGTGCCTCAGAGGACTAAATCACCTGTTTTGCTCAGTTGTCTCCAGTTTAAATCAGGGGTATAGAGATCGTAATTGATTGTTATCCCTGGAGTTTCGAGGATGGTCTAATCATTGCATAATGACTTGGTATCGTAGAGTACAAGGCGGGCGACTGCCCCGATAGTTTTATTCAGTTGTCGAACAGTGAACGGATCGTCAGTTATTTTATAATAATTACCCGTTCTGTTATGTCCAGGGGTGTACAGATAGTTTAGTGATAAAAGTTACGGCCCATATAAATACTTGTAGTATTCATAGGTTTTTGTTCTAAATATTATTTTAATGCAATTCAGTCATACACACAACACAATACTACGATCAGCTTTTAACAGTTTCAACTTTTTTTCGTTTGGATCAAACACATAATGTTAATATTTGAACAATGTCTTGCATAACGTCGGTTGACATTTCCGTACCACTCTGGCATTTGCATGTTATCGATTTATTCAAATCTATAGTGATATCTGCAATACCTAATTTACAATATTCATTTTAAAATCCATTTTACCAAAGTGTTTTATTAACGAAACAAAGAGCCTATGCCAATTTGTTCGTTGTTCTGATTTGGAAATCAACATCACAACGGGCTTATTTGCAATGCAAAAGTCCGTAATTTTCTTCACACATTGGGATAATTCTGTCTAAATCATAAATTAGATCCCTGATTGAATGTTAATTCTGTCTAAATCATAAATTAGATCCCTGATTGAATGTTAATTCTGTCTAAATCATAAATTAGATCCCTTATTGAATGTTAATTCTGTCTAAATCAAACATTAGATCCCTGATTGAATGTTAATTCTGTCTAAATCATAAATTAGATCCCTGATTGAATGTTAATTCTGTCTAAATCACATAAATTAGATCCCTGATTGAATGTTAATTCTGTCTAAATCATAAATTAATCCCTGATTGAATGTTAATTCTGTCTAAATCATAAATATAAATCAATCAAAATTAGATCCCTGATTGAATGTTAATTCTGTCTAAATCATAAATTAGATCCCTGATTGAATGTTAATTCTGTCTAAATCATAAATTAGATCCCTGATTGAATGTTAATTCTGTCTAAATCATAAATTATGATCCCTATTGAATGTTAATTCTGTCTAAATCATAAATTAATCTTTATGATCCAAATATCCTATGAATGTTAATTCTGTCTATAATCTAAATGCAATCATTAGATCCCTGATTGAATGTTAATTCTGTCTAAATCATAAATTAGATCCCTGATTGAATGTTAATTCTGTCTAAATCATAAATTAGATCCCTGATTGAATGTTAATTCTGTCTAAATCATAAATTAGATCCCTGATTGAATGTTAATTCTGTCTAAATCATAAAATTAGATCCCTGATTGAATGTTAATTCTGTCTAAATCATAAATTAGATCCCTGATTGAATGTTAATTCTGTCTAAATCATAAATTAGATCCCTGATTGAATGTTAATTCTGTTATTGAATGTTAATCTAAATCATAAATTAGATCCCTGATTGAATGTTAATTCTGTCTAAATCATAAATTAGATCCCTGATTGAATGTTAATTCTGTCTAAATCATAAATTAGATCCCTGATTGAATGTTAATTCTGTCTAAATCAAACATTAGATCCCTGATTGAATGTTAATTCTGTCTAAATCAAACATTAGATCCCTGATTGAATGTTAATTCTGTCTAAATCATAAATTAGATCCCTTATTGAATGTTAATTCTGTCTAAATCATAAATTAGATCCCTGATTGAATGTTAATTCTGTCTAAATCATAAATTAGATCCCTGATTGAATGTTAATTCTGTCTAAATCATAAATTAATCCCTATTGAATGTTAATTCTGTCTAAATCATAAATTAGATCCCTTATTGAATGTTAATTCTGTCTAAATCATAAATTAGATCCCTTATTGAATGTTAATTCTGTCTAAATCATAAATTATATCCCTTATTGATTATCTGCTATCAAAATTAATCCTAATGTTATTCTGTCTAAATCATAAATTATGATCCCTTATTGAATGTTAATTCTGTCTAAATCATAAATTATATCCCTTATTGAATGTTAATTCTGTCTAAATCATAAATTAGATCCCTTATTGAATGTTAATTCTGTCTAAATCATAAATTAGATCCCTGATTGAATGTTAATTCTGTCTAAATCATAAATTATATCCCTTATTGAATGTTAATTCTGTCTAAATCATAAATTATATCCCTTATTGAATGTTAATTCTGTCTAAATCATAAATTAGATCCCTGATTGAATGTTAATTCTGTCTAAATCATAAACATATATCCCTTATTGAATGTTAATTCTGTCTAAATCATAAATTATATCCCTATTGAATGTTAATTCTGTCTAAATCAAAATTATATCCCTGATTGAATGTTAATTCTGTCTAAATCATAAATTATATCCCTTATTGAATGTTAATTCTGTCTAAATCATAAATTAGATCCCTGATTGAATGTTAATTCTGTCTAAATCATAAATTAGATATCCCTTATTGAATGTTAATTCTGTCTAAATCAAACATTAGATCCCTATATTGAATGTTAATTCTGTCTAAATCATAAATTATATCCCTATTGAATGTTATTCTGTCTAAATCATAAATTATATCCCTGATTGAATGTTAATTCTGTCTAAATCATAAATTATATCCCTTATTGAATGTTAATTTTGTCTAAATCATAAATTATATCCCTTATTGAATGTTAATTCTGTTCATATTTTCCCACAATGCACTTCAAAAGATAGTCCAAACCCGAGTGGATAATGATTCTTTGTAGTTGTCAAAAAGCACAAAAAGTGATAGCCTTTATATCGATCGCGGGTTTGAAAAATGTACTTCTCTTATTTACTTTATAGAAACAATTCCGATGGCCAGGTTCTCAAATATCACATGTCAGTTACAAATGATAGACGTAATAAATGGATGGTACGGTGACCCATTTTACAGTCATCTACTTACACGGCTAGTTGTAAAACACAAAGGTATGCACGCTTAAATGGAAAGGAGTGGGCAAAAGGTTACAGAGAGAACGTTAAGTTTATAATGGTAGTTAAGACAATGTCATTGATTCATCAGTCTGTAATTAACCCTATTATATTTCAAAAAAACGAAAACTATAGACCAATTTTGTATACCACTCACTCATCCGAGAAATGACAGAGATTGTTTTGTATTTCCTCGATATTTCAGATTATTTTTGTGAAAATGATATTTTCGGTTAACCCCAAACTTTAAACATATTCGCGAAAATTTGAGCCATTGAATGATATAGGATTCAGTAAATTATTGAAATCAATAAAAGTAGAGCTAGAGACTTTCCAACGACTGCAGTAACAATGCGCTATTCTGTATTTGCATATTACAGAGTTAGCTGCCCTTGCGTACTGGTATTGATTGTGATGTCATGTGTTTGAGAGCATAATGTCATACTTTTTGAAGATAACGACGTGAAATTGCACTCACAAAATAATGACGTAACAATCGATTCCTACTCGCAAGGGAGCTCACTCTGTAATATGCAAAGACCAATCTTTCCCAGAGTTAATTGCGGTCCCCACATTCACCTCGGTCTACGGCTCACTAACTGGCCGTCTGTTGATCTCGGGTCACATAATATTACTTCATGACGATTGTTTAATATATTGCGTCCCTTTATATATGACGTCAAAGTGATTGTTTTGAAACGGCGGACATCGTATGCAAATCGTGACTTTTTACTAACAAGTAAATTTAGTGTACCGCAAAAGAATCCATTATTGTTTGGTTTGATATTGAATGATCAAATTATATTATGTCAGAACTGATATTCGTTTACAGGAAAATGATACAAAAGGAAACTTACAATATGTATAAAAGAATTTAGTATAAGTCCGAAATACGTATTTCAAGAATCTTGAAATTTTGCTCAGCCCTTTAAAGAGGTTAAATTTTAGGGTATATCCTGATCACAAAAACCACATAAAAGTCATATGTCACCGGGTTAATTTTTCTTCCATGGTTGCTTAAAGATTTAAGGATTTTTAAATAAATAATATTCTCTCCCTGTAACATCCCTTAACATATAAAGAATATGCCTGTAACATGTTCATACCTTCAGTAGGTGAAATAGAATTCATAACTCTATCAAATTAGCTGGGTTTTCCACAATTAAACGAAATATCTTTATTTACTGAAAAATTGCATCAAAATTCTCAGGTTTTCTTTTTTTGTGAAATAATGATCTCAAGAAAACTAGTTTTTTTTATAATTTCCATGAAGATGGACTTATTTGCAATAAGAAAACCAATAAAAAGTATACCTCACCGTATTATTTTTCTAAATATGACCGATTTGCTTTCTAATACCCCTAAATTTTGGCTTGAAAAACTTAGAATAGGCAAATCCGTAGCACTGTTCAATGTTTTATGCTATTCATTTACCCTTGTTAATTTTCTATATTTAATATATGATTGGAGAATACAAGATAACACAATAATTAGATATCTTAGTGATTTTATTTATTTATTATATAAAATATAACAAACCAGTTTGCAAGCTACATGTAGGCCTGACCTCAAACTTCCAAAAAGAGTCTAATTCAGCAGAAAATACATCAGTTTTTTCTGAGACGAATATTTGCTCTGTGTGATACCGTATTAAAATGGACTATTTGTATTTGTAATATGTAAATATTTTCATAAAATAAAATGAAAATATCTTCCCGCAATTTTATTTCCGTATTTTTTTGTCCGTTTCCGGACTAAAGTTAGTATACCGGTATCTTACGCAGAGTGCCTATCGAAGCTCGAATGTTTCCATTCATTACACCACTAACTTCCTTAGGCATCCATCTACTGTGTAAATTTATTTCTATTCTGCAAAGAGATAGGTATAAAATTATAGCGATAACGGTAATTTTTTTGTTACTATTTTCATTTTGGCTCCCCGTAAATCCATGTGTATTCCATCTGACAGTTTAGTGATTCTTGGATTTAACTTCATGCACGAATCTTCAAAATTATACAATATTTACCGATTGCCACACCTTTAGATTGATACACTTCAAGTAAACACACAGAAAGGTTCCAGACGAAGTATTTGCTCCAATGCCGATGTCAGAAGCGAGTTAAAATAGATGGGTACAGAGAAATAAAAATACGTTTGCCGGGATCCGGATAGCGACGTTACAGACGTATGACGTGCTGTTAGACCGGAGTGACGTCACAATGGGGTATAACAAAACAGTTATCGACTGGGCTTTTTGGGAAATAGATGATCTGTTGCGCTCAACCCCAGTCAACAACTGTATATTGCTACATACCATCATAGATAGTACAATGTATAGCAGCGGACTGACCTACATTTGATTATCTTCAAACTCATCACCCACATATATGTGGAAATATCGATGAAAGACAAAAAAATTTAGAAATGTAAAAATATGGGTTTGCTCTCTTTACAACGGTTGGATGCAGCCCTGTCCGCTGGCTTATTTTGTACGCATTTGAAATCCAACAATATAAAGAAGGCTATCGTAACAGGTGATCGCTCGGTTAATGATCACTAGTATATATGAGACGACACAAAAAGTTCCGATCGAACGTTGTGGTTGACTGTACCTTAAACTTAAAGAAATTTAGCTATTGTGAGAAGATGATCGATGATCATGCGCACCATGCAAACAACAATGGCGTGATATGATAAAGCCCGGATTTATCTTATCGATCTCTAGATGATTATTTCTGATTGTTTGTGAACATATTGTTCGTACGTCAATGATGGTTGGTCTAAATAGTGATGTCGTCATTTCATATATCAAAAACACCACTGTCATAATTACTGTGGTTTACGTGAAAACAAATCTGTTGTGATGAACAGAATACTAATCCGCAAATCTACATCCCGTCCGATATATTGTTCTTGGATAACAATTGATATTGTTTAGAAATTGAGATAGATATTGTTTGTGGATAGAGATAGATATTGTTTATGGATAGAGAAAACAGGAAAGAGTGTTTTGGTACGCTGCGCACCTGTTTTGACTTTTTTTTTCGCATTTATATTCTCATCCTGTTTATGTAGTTTTGACAGCCATTCGAACGCCCTGCTGAATGAAACTAGCAGTATGAATATGTAAAACCGTTGTACTGATAAGTCTAATGTAAATTCGACCGTTGAATTGGAAACACTTTCGCATTCATCTGCTTTAACCCTATGTTCTCTTCCAAACACAACATTTTTTCAAAGTAAGTTATCCTGTCAAAGCAAAATCGCTGAGTGCATATGTGACCCGAATTTTGGTCCTATTCTTGCTGCAAAATGCGGGTCGCAAATTCACTCAACAATTTTACTTTGACAGGATACCGGTATTTTTCTTAAAAAAATGATATGTTTTCGTGAAGTGTGCGCCTTTATGACACTTTTGAAAACCATTCGATTAACTACACCCGTTTGTATATTGCAGTATTTGAGAGATTATGGATCAGAAAATCGCTCTGAGGGAACTTCAAGATGAACGCACGTTTAAAAAGGGTATGTGTTTTTTTTAGTAAAAGTATTTTATTTATTCATTATCGAAGAACATGGTACATAACGTAGTATGACTAGTATAGATAAGAAAAATGAGTTTGACTCTTGATATACTAGACCATATATAGATTACATGACGATATGATAACGTGAAGCATCTGGCCTCAAGATCATGAAACATCACTAAGAAAAGACAAAGTATGACATCATGTTTGATTAGTTAAGTCCAAACTTGATCCTGAAGTTAGATCTTATTTTGATATCATCCTTCCATGAAAACATCAATTTTGTTCAACAGTTGCCCTCCTGTAACTGATAGTGTGAACATGGTCTAAATGGCTGCTCTGGTTTCATTTTGATATTATCAGGAAAAGTCAAATTTAATTACTAAAGAGACAAGTGAAAGTAAATGTGCAGTGCTCTTTTATTTCATGAGATTTTTTTTATTTAAAAAAGGTGGCGATATGTGACACTAAATTTTGCATTTTGTGACAGGGCAGCCAGTTGTCGATTTAACTCTCATGAGAGAAACCTGATATTTTAATCTTGTCAAACTAACGTCACCACTTTGATGACCATCTCTGTTGGGAATCCCTTAGTTTTCCAGCAAGTTGATAAGTGTGTTTTGAAGACTTTGATTATAACATTCTATGAGAGTCATTTATATATCATATTAATCATTGCGTGCTAATACCTATTTTCTTTTAAGTGATGAAGAAATTATTCCGCCAACTGGACACAAACGGAAATGGAAGTCTGGGTGTAAATGAAGTTATGACAGCTGCACGCATGCTCAAAATGAAGCCAACGCGTGAGGAAGCAATGGCCATGATAAGAAAAGTTGACAAAGACAGTAAGTTATTTAAAAAAAATCTACGATATACAGTGCATTTCCTTTGTATAAGTTATTATACTGCATTACCTTATTAGATGTAATACATTTCAGGATCTAGTATTTTATCAACTGTGAGATCCTAATTAAAACAGTCAAATAATAGAAATAACATTTTGGTTAATGCGTTAAAAGTTATTCTTTTCCCAGGAAACGGTTGTATTAGTTACCGAGAATTTGAGACGATGATGGAGGATTACGTGGCACTGCTAGACTTCCAGGACCGAGAACTCCGACAAGCCTTCTGTACATTTGACAGGGACGGTAACGGGTATCTGGACAAATCCGAACTCAAACAGGTGCTCAAAGGTATGGGCGAGAAAATGTCGGACCAGGAGGCAGAGGAGGTCTTCAGACTCGTAGATGTAAACAGAGACGGTAAAATCTCTATAGAAGGTAAGCTATACAACTGAACTCAAATCAATATATATTGAACTAGTTTCTAAACCCAAATCACACCAACAGTTATTGAAACCATATTTTTATTTAAATTTACATGGTTATGTTTTCTATAACTTAATTTATTAGGTTATAGAAAAAAGTATTTATAAATATATTTTTAGGTTATATTGCAATATCAGACAAATAATAAACAGAAACAACATGTACACACACTCATCATGCAAAATGTCCTGAAATTGATCAGAAATTGATTAGATTTCCTGGTTAAAAATCTGGTCTGAAATTAACCTACATCGAGCAGAATAGTCATTTTCAGGTTACAAAATAAACCGATTTTCACTTAGAATTCGCTGAGGTCAATTTCTGATAAAATTAATGTGAAATTCTGGTTAATTTTAGGATAGAGATATCTTGACCTGACATTGACCTGAAATCCACCCGAATTTAACATTAAATTTGACATGAATTTCAGGTCAAGAAATCTTCAACTGAAATTGACCAGATATTGACTAGAATTTCAGGTCAAAATTTCTTTACCGAATCGATCTGTAATTGATAAGAATTTCTGGTCAATTTCAGGTGAAATTCGGGTTAGAAAATAATGCCTGTGTAGCAAACTATTTACCGGTAGCACTGAGACGTTTTATCAACATAAATCATGTTGATAAATTAATTACTGACTGCTCTCTTGTTTTTCAGAGTTCGTGCGTGCACTGTCAGCCGAGCCACACATATGATACATCCAGTGACAATCATGTAATTTCCAAATACAGAATATGTGATAAATTTGGCCTAAATGATACGGTATGGAAACTATTGCAATTTAAACAATAAAATGTGGAAACTAAATTTTAGCCATAAAAAAAATTGCGATCAGACTGAAATTTTTTCTATGATTCACCTATTCCTTTTTACTCGCGGATTACAATTTCGAGACAACAACTATGTTCTATTATTTTGCAAAACATTATCAGTTTTACACTTTTTTTCATAACTTAACTTTTTGATAATAGAAATATCAACAGAGTATCGACCTACTTATTGACCTACTTTGTCATGAACATCTGTCTCTTGCTTGTTATATTTATTATAGGTTTTATTGAAATTTCCTCTTTAATTCTTCTTTATTTATACCATTTAACTTTTGATTTCGACATGAGAGTTTAGAAATTGGCGCTTTGGCCCTTGAAAACAACGTTTTTAAATATATCTATTTTTGAAAATACAAACAGCATCGGGTAATGGTTATTTCACCTCATTGACGCCAGATCCCATTATATATAAATATATATCTATACATGTTTAGAATAAGCAATACAAACTGTACAAACTAACATGCATGTTATTGTAATTCTTTAAAAACATTTTGCTCATTAAATTCTATGACTGCATTTTATAAAATTATACACACATCCAAACAGATTATATCTTTTAACACTTTAGTGCCTTCTTTTTTGATATAATGATTAGTTCAATGCATTTTAAATCGCAAGAAAGTTAAATATTGGTCGGTAATCACTGCTAATATTTCTGGCCCCCGTCATATACTTAAATGATACTTATTGTATCACGGAATATCAATGGATTATACTTATAAGTAAAAGGGACAATACTCTTACATACATTGTACCAATCCATCCCAGAGCTCATTGCGGTATCCTGGGACATTGGCATATGTGTATATATCAAACAACAAGGTTTGCAATGTGTTTATAGGATATGTAACTGAAATTTATTCTAACTTATATAGGTCAATATCTTGTGTAGCTCTACGAATATTTCACCCGAATTCAGAATATCAATTGAAAATTGAAAAAAGTATAATAAAATTAACAATGGCTAGCATCTTATTACAGGACACTTCATTTATCATCATTTAAAAGGATTTGATTTTCAAACACTTTTATTTGTAAAAACTAGTAAACGAATATGTAAATGTCAACCAATATTCAATGCCGCCACATTATGAACAATCGTTTGTATCAAATCAGCTCCGATTTCTCGAAACAAAAGTTCAGACATTGTCTTTGATTAAGTCAGTTTTTGTTTCGAGAATTCGAGCTTGTTCTAATTGCAGTGTGAACTATTAACCATGGGTGATAGTTGTATGATGTATATACACTTTCGTTTGATATGTGCACTACATACTCAAAATTGGGATGAGATCTCTTTGACGTGATATATAGTTAAACAAGTCGATTGTTGAAAGAATATGTAACCTTTAATACATGTGTGATTTATACAATTTGTGAGTTAATATCATATTAACTTGTTTAATGAAATAAATGTGTTCTTATTACTTTTTTTTTCGTTTTTATTTTAAAATAATTAATTTCTATTTGTTTTCATAATCAATCCAACTCTCTGATTGGCAGATTCTTTTTCTTCACATACGACGAAGAAAAAATCTGAGAATGGCGCGAAAATCCGTTATCATGACGTCACAATAGAGACGTCGACGTTGCGTATTGATTAAGAAAACATAACCCATTAAAAATAAATAGAATGGAACGTTTTTAGTAGTCTGAAAAATTAATTATAATCATTGAGGTAACCATTTTTTAACTTCATAGGGTTATGAAATAAATTTTGTTTCCAAACTTTTGTGAGAATCCGCTACGCGGATTCACTGTTTGCAAATAAAATTTCTTTCATATCCCTATGAAATTAAAAAAATTGTAACACCAATGCTTAAGTAATTTAACAACTTTGCTAGACATATGGTGGCATATTCAATAGAATAACAGGCTAATTCTATACGCGTTCTCTCCTTTGGTTTTTATCCCATTATACATATAGAATCCAATAATTCCAGTACCCCTTGGACTTTGAAATCGTGTCCCGCGGGGAAAGTCTCGCGCCTCCATGCAGGCAGCCATGTTTTAATTCTCGTTATCAGCACGACCATGACACGTGTGTGAGCATATAGATTCCAATACACTCCAGTACCCCTTGGACTTTGAAATTGTGTCCCGCGGGAAAAGTCTCGCGCCTCCATGTAGGCAGCCATGTTTTAATTCTCGTTATCAGCACGACGAGATTTGAAATTTCTGTACTAGACTAAATGTGTTATCAGTATACGCTTTAAGATTACTGTAAGTAGTTTTAATTTACACATGTACAAGAACAACGCAATAAATGTAGTTGTCCAATATGTACTGTGTATGTTCTCAAGCGCACGACACCGTCAGCAGTGACGTCACAAAACCTGACGTCAAAGATGACGGCACAGATTCGCGCGTATTTTTGATAGCATGGCATGTTGCCAAGTTTTCTTGGTCTGATAAAAACAAGATTGAAGTACGTGTATATTGAACTATTCCATTTGGATTGTTTTGAATTCTTTCTAACTATCGATAGTATTTGCATGTCAGTGAAATATTTTATTGTTAATCTCATAGAAAAATATAGACAATATAAAGTTATGATGTTATAATCTTTTACATGTAGCTGCGCTCTTCTGAGGCTTCACTGTTTGCAAAGAAAATTTCTTTCATATCCCTATGAAATTAAAAAAAAAATAGTAACACCAATGCTTAAGTAATTTAACAACTTTGCTAGACATATGGTGGCATATTCATTAGAATAACAGGCTAATTCTATACGTTATATAAAAACGTCACGCGGTGAAACGGTTAGATGATATATAATTCTTTCACGTAACAATTTAAATAAGGAAAGCATGTTAAGATAAAAGTCATTTGCAGCATTTTCAAGGCACGGATAATTGTTATCATAGATAATGGCATAATGTGATTCGTAGTTCTGAATGCTGAGATAATAGTTCAGCCAAATACAGACTGCTTATCTAGAAATCGTGACACAGATTAGAACTAACCTAAATTTCAGATATATCTGTATTGTCGTGCACGAAGATAACTTTGTTTTGAAAGATAGTGGTATACTTTCCCTTACCTTAGTGTCATATTAAACATTGTAGACTGACCACTGATTTGTTAATTCTAATTAGAATTATAATACGGTCAGACCTGCCTTAGCGACCAACCTCTTTATCAAGGCCATCTTCTGAATAAGAACACTTACTCGCGGTTCCAAATGGACCGTTTCTATACAATTTAACATTTGGTTTATATAGACATTTTTTTCTGGTTTTTATAAACAGGTTTGACTTAACTGAACATTGGCTAGATACAAATGTTCGCGTAATTCAGCATGGGATCTTTAATGCGAATTCAAATAAATATATAAAAATGATTACGAACTTTAAATATACATATTGTATGTATCAACCCTTGATCGAGAATTAATATATTCATGAATATGAAAATTAAATATGAAAATATGAAAATGAAAATAATGAAGATGCTAATTAAATGTTGATTACATACAAGAAACAAAGCCTTTTTACCGTGCGTTCCATTTGTGGGTTCGTACATGTAATCTGCAGTATCTGTAATGACACTTGATGTTCCAGCCTAACCGAACCGGTACAAGTGGTTCCTTTCTTGGAGCGTACCAGATAGAGTCAAGATGGGCGACTTGATGTATTATATTTCTCATACAAATACACTATTTTGTTGAAAATAAGACGCAATAGATTTATATTAAATTCGTTCAAGATTTATTATGTATTTCAATGCATTTTGAAACCTTTTAAGCATTGCTTTATATTTATTTTGCTGTTTGATGTAAGATAATTAGTTTTTTTTTTTGTATTCGGAGCGTATCATTAATATGGGTGCCGTCATACTGGACAAATCCACACGTGTTTCATTGAGGATGCTGTAATAATTAAGTACAACTCTCTCGAACCCGCAAAAGGAACGCAAAAATTATGATCCTTTTAAACCTTTAGATAGTGATTACCTGTATATGAATAATGCCGTTTGTTTTATCTATTTGATGTTTGGTTTCAAAGACAAAAAAAAGATAAATGCTGTTGACAAGGTAACTTTAGGTGTGATGTGTTGTTATAAAATCGCCTAATAAAGATCGAGGTAAGATGATACCTATCGCTCGACAGAGTAAGACTATAGGTCACATGATGTATTATTAAAGATTCTTAACGTAGCGATATTGGCAATTTAACAGCCTCTCGGGAGAAAAAATAGATTCTGAAACTTTTCTGTACACGTCTTAGATGTAATATTGAATATACAAATATGTAAGGATTTGTCTTCATCTTAAAAAAGTTCGAGATGAGCAGAGATGAAATAACAAAATTTTTATATGTAGCATTTTATTGAATCCTTATGAGTTAGTCATGAATAAAAATGCTTCAATTATTCATGAATATTTTCATACCATTCATGAAAAATTTAGGGGGAAAAATCATGAATATTCATGAATCCTTTCATGCATGAAATCATGAAAATTCATGAACAACTCATTCATGAAAAGTCATAAAAAGTTCATGAATAATTTAAAGATATTCATGAACTTAAAACCATCATGAACGACCATGATCGTTTATTCGTGATATGTCATGAGTTACTCGCAGCAGTATGCACAAAAATTCCTGAATATTCATGAAAATTCACGAACTGGAACAATAAATGAGTTTTCATGAACTTGAGTCGTGTTTATGAAGTGTAAGGAGTGCAAGTGGGAGCCAACGGCATCTGGATTTCATGAACTCTACTGGGGGTCCAGGATTGAAATTTTATATCAAACCAATTGCAATTCTATTGTAATCAATGAACATGAAATCACCAACAGTTTCATGCTGCCATAGATGAGTGCTAACAAAATCTGTTGTCAGGGATATGTAGCAATCAATTTCATAAAAGTTTCTAAGTCAATTGTTCAAAATAAACCTATAGTTGTAAAGCATAATTGTTTATATGAATAATTCAATTCAATAACATCTGACAAAATCTAACAAACCAATATCTATGCATAATCGTGGATCGTGACTATTTTGGCGGGAAATATATATAGAAGTTATGTGACTCATCTGGTTAGGTGACATCAGTGAATAGGTATTCATTGAAGTTAATGAAAATGAATAGAATAGCATGTCAAGAATCATTCATGAAGCTTTATGCATAACTGATATTCATTAAAACTAAATTAATAATTTTCATTCATTTTAAATAAATTTGAATAAATATTAGTCATGCATAAAACTTCATGAATAATTCTTGGACACATTGATCATGAAAATCCATCAATGTTTCATGGATTCATTTGACGAATATTCATGAACTGTTTTTCATGAACCACAATCCTCTAATATTCTTGAAAGTTCATGAATCATTCATGAATATTCATGATGTCATAAATACCATCTCGCAGGGGATGCCTTGTCAATATACACATAATTTTGACAGTAGTTTCACACAAAAACGTTGTCAGCAACCACAAAAGCAGTTTTTTGTCAAATGTTGTACAATATACTTTTTCGTCATATTTCGTCAACGCTGCGTTGGACCGTACACGCCTGTCACTTTTCTAACGTTGCTTTGTAGTAATTAACATTCCTTCTTGATAACACTCGGCAGTCCGATGGGACACCGGTGGCATTAAACGCTAAGCAGGTAACCTCCTTTTCTTTGCCACTAATACCCTCTCCCCTATAATTGATAAACATAAATAATATTTAATGCTTTGAGCGTCTTCAGTTGGTTCATATCAGTTAAAAGACATTTTCTCGTTTCTCAGACTTTGTGCGGTCAACAAAAATGTGAGTATTTCTGTAAAATGACTGATATTCTTTCAAACATTGACATTTGATAGGATTTTACTACATGTTTAAGAGTGTACACCAAAAGGTCGACTTACGATGTCCAGGTAGAACATCAGTCGGTTGCTATGAAGAAGGAATGTAAATTACTCCAAACCAACGTTAGAATATTGACAAGCATATTATACGGGCCAACGCAGCGTAGAAGAAATCAACTAAAAACAAAACAGAATTTGACAAAAACGTGTATTGTACAACGCTTGAAAAAGAAATCCACTGGAAAATCACACGTATTTTATGTTATCAACTAGCCTGAAAAATTAATTATAAGCATTGATGTTACTATCTTTAACTTATAAGCATTGATGTTACTATCTTTAACTTCATAGAGGTATGAAAAAAAATTTGTTTGCAAACTGTGTGTATCCGCGTAGCGGATTCTCACAAAAGTTTGTAAACAAAATTTATTTCATAACCCTATGAAGTTAAAGAAGTTACATCAATAATTAATTTTTCAGGCTAGTTGATAACATAAAATACGCGTGATTTTCCAGTGGATTTCTTTTTCTAAAGCCATACGCATTGTTGACATTTCTATTGTGACGTCATGATTCCGTCGCATTTTCGCGCCATTCTAGGATTTTTCTTCGTAGTTTATGAAGAAAAAGAATCTGCCAATCAGAGAGTTGGATTTAGTATGAAAACAGATAAGAAATAATCATAACGCCATGAGAAACGTTCGGGCTGTTAAGGAAGTGCAGTTCATAGACCAAATGACATAGAGATAAACATTCGTAAAAATAAAATTCTAGTCGTCTGATTTGCATATACATGTAATACACGAATTGAAATCAACGTGAAGATGACCTTGATAGTTGTAACAGGGTGATTTTTAATACATTTAAACATTGTTTCTGTCAGAGATCAAACCTCTGGATTTGTACTAGTCTGACGCTCAACCGATCGAGTTAAAGAGAAGTTCTCTCTGGCCGAGCGGTATATATTTTGCGACCGAAATTTCTCGGTTGTGATCTTTTTCCTGGCGTCTTTACACTATTATCAGTGTGAACAATTTCACCATTTGTTTACACATTATTAATCTATATTCAATTTATATTAGTTTTGTCAACCGGTATGCAATTAGTATTTCTGTAATTAACCTTATCTACGTGTAAAGTTCGAGCTTTCAGTGAAGTACTATGAGTCCGTGTCTTACTTCGATTTAAAGCTTTGCATGTTCGTTTTCCAAATTCTTGGTCTTTGGTACTTTGCGATTCCCACTAACCACAGCAATAGCGACATTAAATCGGATGCAAAACTAAGTGGATTATTAAATATTGACCTTTTAAATGGATTTTTTCCCTAATGGATTCCAGTTAAAAAATGACAACAAAATATTTCCGTGCAACAAGCAGACTAAAACAATTCAGAAAAACAAAAATACGATTTAAGAAACAGGTAGTACAGTCATTGGACGTGTCCGCTGTCCACGCATTGTCCTATATCAGTGACAATGTGTTACATAATAGTCGGTAATATATAAAGTGCTGACCGGAGCCGAGGTTATAGATAAAGTACTGGTCATATCTACCGCTTCACTACAGACCACTCTCTACACGACATCATGAAGTTCTTAGTGTTCACTGCCTGCATTGTTGCGTTTGTTGGTAAATATCACAAATCTTAACTTAATTCATTTTCAGAATTTTAATTTTAATATCATCTATTTTACCACGAGCTTTATTGAAGAGATAAACACATTTTGTATAATTAGTTATTGCTAATTTCAAGTTATTATAATAATTTTTCAGTTGTACAGTTTAGCATTTCGAACATCACTTGTTTCATTGTAGAAAAAATAACGTCGTCATTTCACTGAATATGACAATAGAACTACAATATAACGGATTCATATGACATTGCATTGAAAACCGTCTGTGTAATATAAATTCAACAAAAATTGCCCACGATCCATTTTTTTCAACTCGAAGTATTACTATTTTTTCCCTTCTAAAACAGCACCACTGGTTCTGTATATGATTTTAAAAAGGCCTGAAGAGCATGTAATCTCCGTGTACATATTCATCA
This sequence comes from Argopecten irradians, assembly GCF_041381155.1. Lineage (NCBI taxonomy): Eukaryota > Metazoa > Mollusca > Bivalvia > Pectinida > Pectinidae > Argopecten > Argopecten irradians. The sequence goes on from NC_091148.1 coordinate 34,862,804, forward strand.
AAACAATCTGCCCAAACATGCTAAATAGGACAATCGTTGATAAAAATTTTACATCTCTTATTAATCATCATTTGACCAGATTGCATACTTTATGAACCATTACATTTATTCATTTAGAATTTTAATAGACAAACATCGTTTCAAGCCCTTCATCGCTTTTCAAAAAATGAAAAAGAGAAAACACATATGAAGTAGTGATGTACCTAGACTTTAACATTGCATACCTAGAGAGAAACCGAGCATAAGCGGAGTTTGTAACTAATTTTTAATGTTTCTTATTTAGAGAAAGTCACAAAATGTTTGACCTGTAGAAGCAACTATTCTATAATTTGATTCGATTCATAAATAATTTGACTAAGCCGTATCCTTTATGTATGAGTCATTTCAATTGTTAACGGGCTGGTTCTTTCATGTAAGTTAAATGTTTATCCTACAGCATATGTATTAAGTGAGCAATGCCACAAAGATGACGATGTTAACGTCGTATGTACACTAACTGCATGCCCTGCCAACAACACCATCCTTATCTGTGCGCATGACGAATGCACGTGCGCAGTGGACCCAAATGTTCGTAAGTAATAAGAACAATACATTTGTTATTTTCTTGATGGAGTGGATACTATTTTCATACATGTATTTGATTATTTACTTTTAAACATAAACTTACACCACTCTCATTTAATACAGATAAGTGAAGTTATATATACTGTAACCAAACTAAATTTTGCTGCTAATTGTTTTCGCGTTTTCATGATTTCACGATTGTGTTTAGGGATTTTGTTCACTCTCCAGACTAGCCAGAGATACTCAGGCCCTGACACTCCAGACTTAGACAATAAGACAGATAGATGTCTGGTGTATGGCAAGAACAATCTGCAACATGAAAATGAGGAACTAGCAAACACAGTTTGTTATCGGGCCAGGTCATCTGCGATTCAGACTTGCCACCGAGGAGTTTCACTTGCCTTGGTCTTTTCAATGAATGGATAATTTATCTACCCATACTAGAAAATGGTGACAACGAGGAGTAAAATGAAAGAAAACTACTGCTTTGACAAAAAAAAAAAAAAAAAAAAAAAAAAAAAACCATGCAAACGTGGTAAAATGGATTATAAATTATTCGTTCGTTGAAAAGACTAAGGTAAGTGACGCTTTCATTTTTTTCCACCTTTTCATGTACAAGTGCGCTTTGGCCCTACACTAGATATATATCCGTCATAATGTATACCTAAGTCTAGTGTTAGGGCCAGAGTGTCTCGGGCTATCTTTAGACATATTATGTTCTACTTTACTTGGATTTAAAATGTTTTAGCGATGACTTATTGTCGCTATCTTTTATCACCGTTCACGAAATACGCAAAAATTCATCGCATGCGATTATTAGTTGGCCGACCGTAAGATGCTTATTTTTATATCAAATCTTTTTTTGAATAGTTTAATATACGTTATCGCAAAGACAAATTGTTTAACGAAATTATCATGGATACCAGTGTTTTGACGAATCATTTAATAGAACTCAACTATCATTATCAGTTCTGGGCCGAACTAAGGAAGACTTTTCATTGGTTATTTCCCCTTGGTATTCCGGCTTTTATCAGTACAAGGCTTTTGGTCCTTTCTTACTCCTTCGGACTCCTCCCAAGCCTGGCACTTACTGTTAATTAAGCATTAAATCGCCTTCTTGGGGAATTTATGGTCCTATAATTCTCCCAGGACTGCAGACAAATTGAGTAACGGGCATTATGATTAATTCGCCTTCTTGGGATATTTATGGTTCTATAATTCTCCCAGGATTGGAGACAAATTGGGTAGCGGGCCTTATGATTAATTCGCCTTCTTCGGGAATTTTTGGTTCTATAATTCTCCCAGTACTACAGACAAATTGAGTAACGGGCATTATGATTAATTCGCCTTCTTGGGATATTAATAGTTCTATAATTCTCCCAGTACTACAGACAAATTGAGTAACGGGCATTATGATTAATTCGCCTTCTTCGGGAATTTTTGGTTCTATAATTCTCCCAGGATTGGAGACAAATTGAGTAAGGGGCATTATGATTAATTCACCTTCTTGAGGAATTTATGTTTCTAGAATTCTCCCAGGATTGCAGACAATTTGAAACCGCGCATTAACGCGTTTTAATTAATTTATATTTGCCATTTGTTTTCTGTTATTTTTAAGTCAACATGTAATGTACACTATTATCGCTATTACAAAATCAAATTCTCCGCTGAACCCGTCAGTGAACCCTCTTCTTCTGACGTCAAAGTGCCTCCGACGTCATAAAACGCTGAAGTCATTCGCGGTAAAAAAAAACCAAGTCCATGGAAATAAACATGAAATCATCAGTAACCTTCCAAAATTTTAATCAATATGTTCCATCTTTTGGATATTCAACATTTTAAGACCATAACTAAAATTATCATATGACTTTCGTGCTTTCTCATTAAATAAAGCCATTTCTTAAATATGATGTATTACACATGTGTAATATAACCTATCTGCATTGTGATTGGTTCATTCTGATGAATGGTACGTATTTCTACGCTTGGGAAACGATCTTCTTTTTTACTCGATATGTTACTACTAAATGCTGAATTGAACGACGACACCACACTATTCTTTAGATTCATAGCGGTAACGAAATCAGTATCAAACTTGATAATCGATAAAAACATCTTTCATATCTCCTAAATCAAACAGTAAAAGTCCAAAGCGGTGTAAAAATGGCGTCTTGCAGTCCTGCATAACGACATGTATTTTCGCAACAAATGTCAATCTGTGACATGATGAAAACGTCACAATATAAATGCCGCTTGTTATATTGTGCTCTCTGATATATACTACAAAAGTGATAGATTTCAACACTTGTCTTTGTATTCAATTCGTTGCTTAAGTTATAAATCATATAATGGTTTGATAATGAAGTGCATAACAAAACTAGATTAAAGCTTTAAATCAACTGGCTATTTTTCCCACTAGTTATTACGGCGCATTGGTACTTAACTGACTTTTGTGTTCTAGTGATACGGTCCGAATCTCAACTAATCGATTGATTGATCATCTGTTAAAAAAATCAAAAGGGAAAAACAAAGGCAATTATTAGTCATTTGATAAATATAATCTATCATTTGTTTCCCTTCATATTAGATTTATGGTACTCGTTTCGATTTTGTCATTTTTTGCGAGCTTTTGGTGAGCAAAAAATGAAAAATTCTAAACTCGTATCATAAATCGAATATGAAGGAAAACTCATGACAGATCCTCTATTTAGCAATAAAGGTTTTTCATTCAGATAACATGCAAGCACACACAAAACAATACGTCATATGTGTCATGACGTTGTTCAGAACGACGTCACAATACACGTCAAACATATTACAACACCAATGGGAATAATAGGAGAATTCTGATCACATAAATTGCTTTTTTGAGCCAATGGAAAAATAAGGATATTTAACAAAACAAACAAAATAAACTAATCAATTATCACGACAATTGTAGTGTTCACAAGTTGTCATCATCGAGCACTTGCGCTTCAAATAATCTACCATTCTATTAAATATCTTTAAGGCATGATGTACAGAGAGGAAGGTTTTGTTAAACTCTCTGTAGTCGTTAATCAAAGCACCATTCACATGACACCAGGATTTTTGAAAAAAATATAGGTTCTATTCGATTCTACAGAGGTACAGTATTTAGTTATGCACGAATCTATAAATGGACAAGTCGACATATCTATCACTAAAATTCGACTTAATTAGCACGGCAAATCGACTTGTGATAATGTTGGCAAGATCATTATCTCGCTAAACATTAAGTCTTGGCAGGAATATGCCTCCATGGAACCAAATTTGTTTTAATCGTCTTGTGTATTTTTTCTTTGTGAACAGCCTGCCAGATGAAATCCGACTGTGAAGCTGTTTCTGGCAATTGTGAACACGAACACCACGGACCTGCCCACAAGAGGGCGCCACATCACGGTCCAGCAAAGGAATGGCATTGTCTGGATAATCTCTGTAAATGTTTCTAAATTAGCCTTAATCTATTAAATCAGGGTGCCCCGATGCTCGTGTACTTGTTGTGTCTATTATGACAGTAATGATGTTATTATGGGATGTCCTACCGTATGATGGCTTTAGGTATTGTTCATTCGCCGAGATATATCATAGTTTGTGGTAGTTTTTGCTCCTGTGTTAAACGTTCAGCATTACGGAGTGGGAAGACTTGTATTAACTTAATAGTCTAGACGCTACAGGTAAAACCCAAAACTTTCTAATAATTTTTGTTTTCTTACATATAACATATGGGACGTTAAATCAATAAAACCCAATCTCTACCTTAAGTAGTTTGAACTAATCAAAATGGCGTCCAAGATGGTCGCTGAATAAGGACATTTTAACAGTTGCTTCAAAAATTACATAAAACCAATATGACGTCATGTTATTGTGGGAACTTCAGTTTTTAAACCTTAGTGTCTCCATCTATCACATTGCAGTGGTTGGTAGAGAAATCTTTCCTGGCAAAAACCAGGGACAAATCTGGGAATGGTGAGAGAATCCACAGTCTCCCAAAACACACATGTACCAAACACATTCGTCCCACCACCTCACACAATAGGACAATGTATTTAATTACCACATACTAATATAACGGCAGTGGTAGCATCTCTAGGGGTATCGCGGATGTACTTTGCTTAATATATGACCTAATAATCCCGTTTCCACAAACTGGTGTACGGTAAACAGACGTATTGTGAATACATTTCTCATAATAAATCGTTGCAAAAATGCTTCTAACACAAGGAAAGGAGAGCCAAAAAGTTATCCATCACAAAGATAAATCGACTGGAAAAAGTTGTGTCCACGAAACTTCGAAATTAAGTGTTTGCGAAGTAAGTTGCTTTACAGTAGTATACACAATAAGTAGAACGTTGGATAAGGGAGATATTCCTCTGATGATGCATTGATTTTCTATTCATGACTTCATTCTGACCGATGGCTCTATATGGAAATATACGAAACATGGCCTATCCTACCAAGTATCTTAAGGTATTACATATACTACATCCAACTACATTTTTTTTGCAATATAATTTTCATTTTTGAATTTAAGAATCCTTTTATTAACGAAAAAGGTTCCATGTCTTATACCTGGTAAGATTGTGACCTTTGCCCGGAAGCTGCCGATTTAAGCGAGAAGTTGTCCCCGTTTGTTCATTGTATTATGATACTTGTGTAATAGCGCGTCCCCACTCCCGGGACCAGCGTCGAGGGGACGTCAGTTCCCAAAAGGTGTGATCGTATAGTTTTGATTTACAATCCCCACGACACCGGTCAGCAGACGAATCCCGAGAGTAGAGCCACGCACACTTTACAATCCCCACGACACCGGTCAGCAGACGAATCCCGAGAGTAGAGCCACGCACACACGGTGAGCTGATTACAGACAGCTCAATATCAAGTTCATAAGGATGTAGCGGAGCAATTTAATTACATGGCAATAAACACATTGTATAAGGTTAAATGGGCATTTATTATACTAAGTAATAGATAATATACAGGTAAACAATAACAAAGTAATAATAGAGAACAGAAGTATTTACAGAGAGTACCTAACGATAACACTAGCCCCCTCAAGTTCCTACCGAGAGCCTAGCTGATGACCAACACCCCTTCCTCCTCCCAGCTAACTCCACAACAGCCCCACTCCCAAATCTACGTTTAACACCCTAAGTGTCCTAACGCAAGTACGAACATAGGTACGTGTGCTGTTATCAGCACTGTGTAGCAACTGTTGTCAGCGCCTGGTAGGGGAGGTGTCTCCCCCTCGGTGTTGGCCGGTTATCCGGCCATGAAAGTCGTCCATTTTAGCTGTGCAGCCCGTGTTATAACCCCCTTCCCATGGTCCCATTTGCGATGTCGCACACCCATTCTGATTGGTCTAATCTATAGCATATGCGCAGTGAGCGCGGAACCTCATCCGGCAACTCACCGATATCCTGTAGTCTCGAGGGTAAACACCAAGTTAACCTAGACTGCTCAAGGATACAAACGAAAGCCGCTATCACAATACACAATCGGAAACGCACGTGGAATGTTTATATACATAGCCCTACCCTACCGGTGTCATATCAAACAGATAAAAACAAGGGAAGGGACCACAGCAATTATGGCACACACACTAAAATAATTAACATCATATATAAGGCGAGTGACCTATATTCCCACATTTGTATTGGTTTAATCGTATTGATCAAGAACAATAACAAACTTGGACCTATTCGACATTAATAGCAATCCAGCATTTCCCTTTTGAGTTGAACTTTACCAAACATTCACATGTAGAAATAATTCATGGTTCCGATATGTAAATGAGTATGGATTTATTGGCCAATGAGATAACAGCTAGGATTTTGCCCGGTATTGGCTTCAGCAGTCGCCATCTTTATTAGTAATGGAATGCGGTCAAATCGTTATCTGGGGGAGCGAGGAGCGTGGCGTAACTGGAAATTCTCGGATATATGCATTGAGATATCTGCAAGATGAGTATTTTTCAAGATGAAAAGGTCAAATTCAATGTTACGTCGTATTTGACGAATATAAAAAATGACGTCAGTATACAAGGATTGTAGTGTCAACATGCCAAAGTAACCGATTTCCTTTAATATGTTTGATAAATCGTTGCATTCTATGAACCTGCAGGGACATTCATTGGACCTATAATCCTTCGGTAATACTCGGATGTTTTGTCTTCATTGGTTATTATATCAGGAATTTTTATCAATGAGAATATAATTTATATTCCATAAAAAAGATATTTTATTGATAAGGTTGATAAGGTTGATTGTGATGTCTATTAATCTAAGTAAAATTAAGTAAAAATTTCTAAGAGATTTCTACAAAGCGTAAGCTAATAGCAATTTTGAAATATCAAAATACTGCCACAAAGAATGGGAGTGAGCTATTATATATATATACCAGCCTTTATTTCCACTTTGCATAAAAGAACCCACCAAAACTTCAGGTCGAAGGCCGCATCGACGACCCTTTTATTGTTTATTCTTGAATAAATATATATGTATATAAATTCGTAACATCCTATTAGTACTTCAGACGGTAAGGTCGTTCCGATAGTGCAGACTAGATGATAGGTGTTAGAAAGTGATAAGCGAGCCAGTAAAATAAAGTAGTCTCCATTCTGAAATCATTACGAAGACGAAACAGAAAATAGATACATTTCCGAAGATTATAGTTCTGTTTCTGCAATTCTCTCTATCCGAGGGCCGGTACAAATGGATTTAATGTATCTATTTATCTATATGTGCTATCAACAACAAGCATACAACATCCGACAGAACCTGACGTGCAAATCCAGCAATGTCATCTACATCCTCTCGTGTAGGAAATGCACAATGCAATACGTTGGGGAAATAGGCGGTCCACTCAACGTCAGAATCAACAATCACCGCTGGTCTATCAAACAGAACAAATCTGTCTATCCGGTTGCCAGACATTTCAGCTTACCCAGCCATAGTTGGAAAGACATGCAGGTGATTGCAATTGAGCACTGTTCCTAGTGGACTCAAACCAAGCGTCGATCAAGAGAGAGATTCGCGATCCAAGGGGCATTAACGAACGTTAAACATATATCACTCGCTTTTCAATTGCTAATATCTACTTCCAGCATTATTTTCTACGTTTTTTTGTCCTTTGCATGCGCATCCTATAATATTAAAATTTCGCCAGACATTTCACGCCTCACGTGACACGCTCTCCAGCCACCGCTCATATTGTAGCTATAGCGTTCGGCCGAACAGCATATGGCTACTTTTAGATTTTGGTAGATCCGGATTTCGGCTGCCACTTGCCGAAGGGTTAATTGCGCTGTTAAATATTTGTCTTCTTTCAAAGAAAAGTGCGCATGACAGGGAGGCAGGTTGGTGGTCCGACAGAAATTAACAAGTATGCGTTCATATTGATTTTTTTCCTGAATTTATTTCGTCGCATCGGTCAAGTACAAGGTATGTGTGAAAACAGCGTAATTTTCATCTACGAACAATATGGGGAAAAGTCAAAAAAAGAAGAAGAGGTAAAAACTCAGGTGATACCCCACCGAATAAAAATCAGCTCACCACACGTGTGACCTCTAGTGATACGACACAGGTAAAAATCAGCTCACTACACATGTGACCTCTAGTGATACATGTACGACACAGGTAAAAATCAGCTCACTACACATGTGACCTCTAGTGATACATGTACGACACAGGTAAAAATCAGCTCACCACACGTGTGACCTCTAGTGATACATGTACGACACAGGTAAAAATCAGCTCACCACACGTGTGACCTCTAGTGATACATGTACGACACAGGTAAAAAATCAGCTCACCCTACGTGTGACCTCTAGTGATACATGTACGACACAGGTAAAAAATCAACTCACCACACGTGTGACCTCTAGTGATACATGTACGACACGTGTGACCTCTAGTGATACATGTACGACACAGGTAAAAATCAACTCATCACACGTGTGACCTCTAGTGATACATGTACGACACGTGTGACCTCTAGTGATACATGTACGACACAGGTAAAAATCAACTCACCACACGTGTGACCTCTAGTGATACATGTACGACACGTGTGACCTCTAGTGATACATGTACGACACAGGTAAAAATCAGCTTACCACACGTGTGACCTCTAGTGATACATGTACGACACGTGTGACCTCTAGTGATACATGTACGACACGTGTGACCTCTAGTGATACATGTACGACACGTGTGACCTCTAGTGATACATGTACGACACGTGTGACCTCTAGTGATACATGTCCAACACAGGTAAAAATCAGCTCACCACACGTGTGACCTCTAGTGATACATGTACGACACGTGTGACCTCTAGTGATACATGTACGACACAGGTAAAAATCAGCTCACCACACGTGTGACCTCTAGTGATACATGTACGACACAGGTAAAAATCAGCTCACCACACGTGTGACCTCTAGTGATACATGTACGACACGTGTGACCTCTAGTGATACATGTACGACACAGGTAAAAAAAATCAGCTCACCACACGTGTGACCTCTAGTGATACATGTACGACACAGGTAAAAATCAGCTCACCACACGTGTGACCTCTAGTGATACATGTACGACACGTGTGACCTCTAGTGATACATGTACGACACAGGTAAAAATCAGCTCACCACACGTGTGACCTCTAGTGATACATGTACGACACAGGTAAAAATCAGCTCACCACACGTGTGACCTCTAGTGATACATGTACGACACGTGTGACCTCTAGTGATACATGTACGACACAGGTAAAAATCAGCTCACCACACGTATGACCTCTAGTGATACATGTACGACACAGGTAAAAATCAGCTCACCACACGTGTGACCTCTAGTGATACATGTACGACACAGGTAAAAATCAGCTCACCACACGTGTGACCTCTAGTGATACATGTACGACACAGGTAAAAATCAGCTCACCACACGTGTGACCTCTAGTGATACATGTACGACACAGGTAAAAATCAGCTCACCACACGTGTGACCTCTAGTGATACATGTACGACACAGGTGAATACTACTTGTACAAGCACAGGTACGTAAATGCAAACCTCACTGGTAATTACAAATGCACACGGATCACTGTTTGGAGACAACTTTGGAATTATGCCTATTTCTCCTGGGTGTACAACTTTTGACCAGAACTTTTCCAATATGTATAGTTATCAAAATACGCCATCAATCACAGGTGTACCTGGTCAACCTGTCACACAGGTAAGCGCGCGCGAGACATCACGTGCATTACATCATAGTACTCCAAATGGAATGTGTGGCCCGCCACCAGTACCAGGGATTATGATACCGGGGCTCCTCGCTCTACCACCTTTCCCGTCTCCACCCCTCCACAGTCGGCTTTAGCGGCGGTAACTGCTTCTCCCATCCCAGTTCAAATCCCAAACATGGCTTTTCAGATGATGAGTACACATATAAATATTCTAAGTGACAAAATTTCCAAAATGGATTCATTTATAGGAGAAAAATTACCAAAGCTTGGTCTTTTGGAGTCCATAAACGACATTTGCGAATTTTGAAAGAAAAATCGAAATTATTATATATGAAGTGGAATTGATAAAAGAAACTGTAAAAAAATGGGGGTTTATTGGAAAAGGAAGAAAGTCATCATTATGAAATTGAAAATAGATTTGCTACCATGGAACATAGAAACAGAGAACTACTGGAAGAGAATGGTCAGTTGAAGGAAGACTTCCTTAATTGAAAACGCAATCGATGAAGTATAATTTGATTTTTAATGGAATCGCGTGCAATGGCCCATATGCAAATACATGTTTAATAGCCTCTGTGTTTTGGTTTCGTGTTGACTATATATGTCTTCTACCAACTTATAGCGAACCTCATATATACTAGCCTCATGATAAAATAATGCAGCTACAATATCGTATGATGGTGCATGTAGATTTACAATTATATATACACCTACTGCATGATTGTGAACAGAAGCAAAACCGCTAATGTGGATTCCGTCTCTTTAAATTTTAATTTTAACAGTTTTAAAAACTAATGCTCTGAATACATAAGATCAATATCAGCTGACCAGCGCTTCATAATGTACAATGTAGTAGGTCTACAACTGTTGTTTGATCATCCTCGATACTCCAGGGGTTCCGATCACTTACGATATATGTAGAGATCGTAAGTGATCGAACCCCTGGAGTATAGAGGATGATTTTTGATCTACGAGATCATGAGTATATGTCATAGAATTGTCATTATACATGTAGCTAAGGATTATACGTGTAGCTTCATTATGCAAGATTTTAGTCTTTATCAAAAATGTAAGTGATGAAGTGATGTTAAGGACAAATCGATGTAGGAAAAATAAAATCACCCTAAGATTATGAAAGTTATCAATATGTAGTCACTCGTTTGTAAATACAACATACTATGTATGAAAAAGTATAATTCATTGGACAGGAACCGATTATACAAATAAAATGGAATTAAACTTTACTTTTGAAAATGACAAATATATGGTGCAACTTCAAAGACCATGTAAATGCACATAATTAAGAAAAAAGGTGGATTTTGTAATAAGATCAAACGTATGTATAACACATGTTTTGATACGTCCGTTTAACATGCGTTTACGTTTTACGTCTGTTCACCATGCGTATTACGCATGTTTAACACACGTATTACATAACGTTTCGTACGTACGTTTTACATGCGTGGTCCTCAACTTGCGTTTAACATGCGTTTTATAACGTACGTTGAAACGTGTATGCACTTTTTCCTGTGTAGAAGATGCAGGAACAATTCCACTTCAAAACGTGCACAGGTTGAGGAGGAGAAACGACGGTAAACCTCCGGGAATCATCGCCAGGTTTGCCAAGTATTCCGATCGCGAACGCTGAGGGCCGTACCTGAGAAACTCCGCGACAAACGACATCTCTCGGTGTTTCAACAATTCCCCCCTGAGATAGTCCAGAGACGAACCGCGTTGACTCCACAGCTAAGGGAAGCCAAACGTAGGGGTGGAAACGCTAGACTGGTCTACAAGACGCTATCTATAAACAATGTCCCCTACTACGCGCCTCGTCCTTACCACGAACCCCGACCCCTAGTAAATCGTGAATAGGACAGTCACTCAGACACTGCTCTAAATGGACTAACTAACGGAAAACAATTAAGCTAATGGTTCTTAAATGTGTGTGGCTTAAAATCAAAATTGATTAATCCAGACTTTTACAACTTAATTACTGAATATTAATTCTATGTGTTGAATCTAAAACTGACCTATTAGATGATATTAACTTACCAGAGGGTTACACGTTCCATGGTAAACACAGACAGAAATGTAAGAAAAAGTCAGGTGGTATTGTTATATTGTACAAATCCAGTTTGTCAAATATTTTACAATTTCATTGATCTAATTCTGAATGTGTTCAATGGGTTGAATGTCAGATAACAAACGCTGGCTCAAACATTGTAATTGGTTGTACATACATTCCCCCGGAAAATACTGTTTATTCATCAGAAAATGCTTATTTATGGTAACAGAATAAATAATGTAATGTTGATTGGAGATTTCAATGCTAGAACTTCCACAACTCCTGATTATATGTTGTAACGAAGCTGCGGTGCGCTTCGTTGCTATATTTTCCGGAAATTATATCAACCGAGACTTTGGCGGGAATTTGCTGGGCACGAGATCTCGGGACTGCGCCGAGACTTTCAGTTTTTCTACCGGGCCTTGAGAGGTGAGGGTTGTGGTTTTGAATCCTATGTAACTTTTATATATTTGTCGTCCATCCTTTCCCTAATTTGCTGTTATCGTATAGTATGGAAATGCATTAACATTACTGTGTGTGTATTTTTCGCTGTCAGTCGATATTTTTGCTATATTTTTGAGTTTTAAATACTTGTGAAATTGTGCAATGTCGGACTTGACATGTCTCGCTTTTAGACGGGTTTCGATAGTAATTAAAAGTCTTCACTCTTGTGTTGAGAGCCGTTGGTAGGCTGGAAAACAGTGTGAGCCTCCTGTGTTGAGTTTCGGAGTTAACCGTTAAGGAGACATCTTGAGAAATCGAATCTTCGCTAGAGACCGGTGTTTGTGAAATTGGAGGTTAAACTATCGATAATCGGCCCGGTGTGTAGCGCCACGTGCTCGGTCTTTCATTGATGGGTAGGAGTTAATTCTGATAGCGAAAACGTGAGAATATTAGCAGCAAAACTGTCCATTACACAGTACTTCCCACTGAGCGCGGGTATTTTCTTGTTGTCGCCTTTACACATGTTAAATATTAATAAACTGTTAAATGAATTTCATGTCGTCCATTGTCCATACTCACTAGTACCTTTGAATATTGTAGCGAGACATAGGAATCTGCAAGCTAACGCGGCAGTCGAACCCAGGGCAAAACAAATTAATTGTATCATTCTTACTCTATGCTAATGACTGCGGTCGTAGCGAAACAAGTCGTTACAATATTACCCGATGAAAGATTATTTGATATCTTGAATGTGGTGAAAAGTTATGATGATGTAGAAAATATGTACTCTGTACATGAATTGATTTAACAGAATATTCCATTACAAAGATATAGTGAAGACAAGGCCAGGCCAAATATATATGGTAATCTCTTACTTGAACTCTGTAAAAGATCTTCTCTGTATATAGCTAATGGTCGAATAAGTAAAGATAAACAAGTTGGCCGAGTGACATGTAAAGGCATTAGTGTAGTAGATTATCTCATATTAAGTAGTCAAGCTTTCAGACTAGTCTCTGAATTTGAAATATGTGACTTTAATCCTTTATTTTCAGATGTTCAAAACCAAATCCATTGTGTTTTGAATATGTCAAACTTAACCAATACCGTAGTAAATGATACTGATATGTATACTGTTAATGGGATTCTTCTAAAAAGGACGAATTTGTAGAAGCCTTAAATCTGATCGAAAATATTAATTTGCGTGCAGTTCGAAACTCTTTAGACCAGCTGGTCGGTAATGATGAGGTTGATATTGACCAAAGCATCGATGAAGTCACAGGCATTTGGCAAGTTCTTAAAGGGGCGGCCAACAAAGTATTTGTGTCTCAGACGGTAAGACATAAACAAAAAACAAACAAGAGTAAACCATGGTTTGATAAAGAATGTGGTTTAACACGAAATGCTTTTAACAAAAGTAGGATTAAATACAAGTTTAACAAAACAGTCCTTAATAAAACTGATATGAATAAAAAAGCTAGCGAGTACAAAAACAGCTTCGAATAAGCTATAGGAAGTTCCAAGAAAAGTGTTGTAAGAAACTTCGATCTTTGTCAAAAAACAACTCTAAAGAATTTTGGAAAACTATCAATAAATTTTCGTCAGTGGAAAAAGACAGTTCATATACCACTAGATTCACTGTACCAGTATTTCAAGACCTTGAATGATGATGATGATGATGATGATAACGACGATGATGACGATGTATCGAATGATGGCGACGATGAAGAGGTATTGACCGATGATGATGATGATGATGATGATGATGATAAAGATGAATTGAAAGATGACGATGATGATGTTTTATTGAAATATGATGATGATGATGATGATGATGATGATGATGATGATTGATGATGATGATGATGATATATTAAACGATGATGATGATGCCGATGACGATGATGATGATGATGATGATGATAATTTGAACGATTATGAGGATGAAGATGATGATATATTGAATAATGAAATAACGGAAGATGAAGTTAAAAAAGCGATCGGGCAGTTAAAAAATGGTAAAGCCCCTGGTTATGATAAAATATTGAATGAATATTTAAAACATTCACCTCCAGAAATGGTAACTATTTATTGTAAACTTTTTAATATTGTTCTTAACTCTGGTATCATACCAGAAGATTGGACAATTGGAGTAATTAATCCTATATATAAAAATAAAGGAGACCCACAGGATCCCGATAACTACAGGGCAATCACCCTTATAAGCTGTTTAGGAAAGCTTTTTACATCTATAATAGATAATCGCCTAAATCTTTATGTAAAGCAAAAGCAATTCTTTCTATTAATCAAGCATGATTCCGTAAAGATCATTCAACAGTCGATAATATTTTTATTTTACAGATGTTGATATCTTTTTATCTGAATAGTGGAAAAAAACTCTACTGTACATTCATAGATTTTAGAAAAGCTTTCGATACGGTTTGGCGAGCTGGATTATGGATGAAACTCCAAAAATCACATATCAAAGGCAAATGCTTAAATGTTATTAAGAATATGTATAATAATATCAAGTCATGTGTTAAACATAATGGAAAAGTATCAGATTTATTCCCGTGTTTAACTGGTGTAAGACGAGGTGAAAATCTTTCCCCTATACTATTTTCATTATTCTTAAATGATTTAGAAACTTTTTTAAGTCTATGAAAAGCGTTCCTCTCGCAAAGATAACTGAAGATATATCATCTGAGTTACAGCTTTTTATTGAAATATTCGTCTTGTTATATGCCGACGATACACTTCTGTTTGCAGAAACTCCCGAAGGACTTCAAAAAGCGTTAGATATTTTCCAACATTATTGTGATATTTGGAAACTGAAGGTAAATGTTGACAAAACTAAAGTTATGATTTTCTGTAAGCGGAAGTCAACACAAAATCTTGAGTTTTATTTGCGAGATGCAACACTTGAAAATGTTGATAATTTTCTATATCTTGGTGTAATATTTAATTACAATGGAAACTTTTTAAAAGCAAAAGTTCGACTTATGGATCAAGCGCAAAAATCCCTTTTTGCATTATATAAAAAAATCGTAACCAGGCTATTCCAATTGACTTACAATTAAAGATTTTTGATTCGGTAGTTGAGCCAATTCTCTTGTACTGCTGGGAAGTCTGGGGGTTTGAAAACTTAAAGAAACTAGAACAATTGCATTTGAAATTTTGTAAAGGGATATTGAGAGTGAGATGTAGCACTCCTAATTTCATGGTATATGGAGAACTTGGTCGGTTTCCATTGAAATTAAATATCAAACTTCGAATGGCTCGTTTTTGGAATAAATTGTTAAGTAATGATAAAAAATAAAGTAGTATTTTAATGAGATTAGCTCTTTGTCTACAAGAAAATGGAACTCATTCCTTCAAGTAGATTAGCAAAATTAAGAGTATGTTTGATGAAACTGGTTTTTCATATGTATTTGATAATAAAATTATCATTCCTAAGATGTTTTTTCAAACACTATTTAAAACAAAGGCTCCAAGACCAGTTCATCCAAAACTAGTTTTCTGATGCCCATAACTCATCGAGAGGACAATTCTATTTAATTTTTAAAACTGAATTAAAATTTGAGAAGTATTTGACACTATTGTCCGAAAATAACAGATTGCAAATAACCAAAATGCGTACCTGTAACTTAAAGTTCCCCATTGAAACAGGCAGATGGCGAAATATTCCTAAAGAAGATAGACTTTGTAATATGTGCTTGGAACATGTTGGAAATGAGTTTCATTATTTGTTTGTTTGTAATAATGCTGTTGTCCAAAATTTGCAAAGAAAGTATATTCCAAACTACTTCCGAATTAACTCAAATGATAATAAGATGAAAGGTTTGATATCAGTTTGTAATAAGAGTGTCCTAAATGGACTCTCCCTTCTTTTCAAAAAACTTAATCCTCTACTATTATCGTCATAATGACGCTACTATAAAATCAAAATATTCTACATTTATCATTTAGGTTGTTTTTTTCTTTTTTTTTTCTTAATGAACCATGAATGAAATATTTATACTTTGTTTTTCGTACATGTGAAATGTAAAAATGTTGAGAGTAATTGCTATATAATAATGTCTTAATGTTATGTACATATACTTGTCCATCCTGTCATGCCTATACATTTGTATTTGTTTTATCCTTCATGTTCCACCGTATAATGTGTCTGGGTGTAAAATAAAATCGTTGAATCGTTGAATCATTCATAGTCCCGTTTTGCTTTTCGTATCCTATTATGTAATCGTGTTCGTTTTGTATGTCTTGATAAAGGGGCAGATCGCCTTGAAAATTATTTTTGTCCACATGGTTAGAATTACTTCTTTGTCCGTTATTTATCTATATTTATTTAATTATTTATTTAATTATCTATTTATTTTTTATTTATTTATTCAATATTTTGTATATATTTTTATATCAGAGGATCGTTATTATATTGTTATTACTGGATTCAATCTGAAAACTAGTCTCCAAGTCTGTTTGTGGAACAGCATTGAGCAGATTAAAATCTAACATATAAATATAATCCTCATATAGAAAAGGTCATTCCGCCGTCGAATAAGTAGGTCAAAACAAAACAGGAGACAAGAAAACAAAAACAAACTATTCGCCAAACCTCGACCGATTCCGATACTCTCAATTTAGACATTTCCAATAGTCAGCGTGAACGTACTACGCGCGCGGACTCTGACGCGTACTAGGCGATTTCTGGGGGTCGTCTCAAAAAAAAAGGTTCTATTCAATCTGCATTTGCATTGAAAGTAATTCTAAACAGGGCTCTGTATTCATTAATTATTTTTTGTATCTTTTTTATTTTTAGAAACAACACATTGTACATAATCATTTTGAAATACTAGTACGTAATCATTCATATGACCAATACATTTTCCTAATATACATTTTTTTCAGTTTCAATTTTGAGACGACCCCTCAGAAATCTCCTAGTTCACGCCTAGTCCGCGCGCGAAGCACGTTCACGCTTACTATTGGAAATGTCTAATATAGGATAATAGAATCGAGATTTGCCGAATGAGACATAATCGGTACACTAGTACTGTCCTTAATCTAATTCAGTTATAACGTTTCGTTTTGTTAGTACTGGTTTCCATCACGAAAGGAGCAACCTCTGATAGATAAGGCCGGGGTTATATAAGGTACTGTACTTATCTATTGTTCTACTTCAGAGTCCACAAAACATAATGAGGTACCACGTTGTCACTGCCTGTCTAGCGGCATTTATTGGTAAATATTATCATTTAAGATATGTAAATCTAGCGGCATTTATTTGGTAAATATTATCATTTAAGATATGTAAATCTAGCGGCATTTATTGGTAAATATTATCATTTAGATTCTGTAAATCTTGCGGCATTTATTGGTAAATATTATCATTTCAGATATGTTAATCTAGCGGCATTTATTGGTAAATATTATCATTTAAGATATGTTAATCTAGCGGCATTTATTGGTAATTATTAATCATTTAAGATATGTAAATCTAGCGGCATTTATTGGTAAATATTATCATTTAGATTCTGTAAATCTAGCGGCATTTATTGGTAAATATTATCATTTCAGATATGTAAATCTAGCGGCATTTTTGGTAAATATTATCATTTAAGATATGCAAATCTAGCGGCATTTATTGGTAAATATTATCATTTAAGATATGTAAATCTAGCGGAATTTATTGGTAAATATTAGCAGTTTAAATTCTCTTAATCTAGCGGCATTTATTGGTAAATATTATCATTTATATTCTATCAATCTATCGGCATTTATTGGTAAATATCATCATTTATATTCTATCAATCTATCGGCATTTATTGGTAAATATTATCATTTATATTCTATCAATCAATCGGCATTTATTTGTAAATATTATCATTTAAAATCTGTAAATCTAGCGGTATTTATTGGTAAATATCATTTAAATTCTGTAAATCTAGCGGCATTTATTGGTAAATATTATCATTTATAGTCTATCAATTTATCCGCATTTATTGGTAAACATTAACAGTTAAATTCTGTAAATCTAGCGTCATTTATTGGTAAATATTCTCATTTATAGTCTATCACTCTATCGGCATTTTTTGGCGAATATTATCATTTATATTCCATCAAACTATCGGCATTTATTAGGAAATATTCTCATTTAAATTATTTAGAAAAAAACTATAATTATTCTGTTTTACAATTCACGATATCAGTGAACATTTAGAAAAAAAAACTATAATTATTCTGTTTTACAATTCACGATATCAGTGAACATTTAGAAAAAAAACTATAATCATTCTGTTTTACAATTCACGATATCAATGAACATTTAGAAAAAAAACTATAATTATTCTGTTTTACAATTCACGATATCAATGAACATTTAGAAAAAAACTATAATTATTCTGTTTTACAATTCACGATATCAATGAACATTTAGAAAAAGACTATAATTATTCTGTGTTACAGTTTACGTTGTCAGTGAATCTTGCCACAAGGGAGATGATGTTGCCAGCGTATGTCGATTAACGACATGTCCACTAAACTACACCGTCCTCATTTGTGAGAAAGATGAATGTACTTGTGCTTTGGCCCCAAACATTCGTAAGTATCGGGATGTACTTTATCAAGTGAGAAACAGAAATTGTAAATACTTGATTTTGCGATTTCCTACATAACAACATTTTTTCTGCGATTTGACGTCGCAAATTAGAATAAATGTATTATGGTTATAATTTGTCAGCGTTTGAAACATTTTCGCTGATTTTTGTTTCGCAATTTCTTATTCGCGAAATAATTTTGAATAATAACAATTCATTAAAATGTTAAAGATTATGATATTTTTCTATCATTACTATTTTATATAGAGGGTTTTGTCTCTAGTTGTCAAAGATTTTTTTTTTCTACCCCTCCCCCCACACCCCCCCCCCCCCCCAAAAAAAAAAAAAAAAAACAAGAGAATTAAAAGAGAAAAGGGAGAATATAAAAACTATCTATCTATAGAAGCGAAGGTTCTTTTAACTATCTTTTGTTGTGATCTCTGGTTTTGAATTAGTTGTTATGGATAATACTGTCGCGTTTCTAACAGCATGTACGGCGAAGGGTGATTGTGTGACTCTGCTAGGTGAAAGCTGTGCTGAGGAACATCACGGCCCCGGACATCACAAGAGGGCCCCCGGGCACCATGAAAGCAACCCGATTTGGCATTGTCTAGATCAACTCTGTCACTGTTTTTAGAGGCACACACGTGCTTCATGCATTAAATGGTATTCTCATGTATCTTGTGTCGTGTTTCATCACTTGGTCACATAGATAATATAATCTATAATATAATCTGCCGGATATCCTGTGATTTTGCCCGTTTAATATTTTTTATTGATATGTCACTAGTGTAATACATCCTGGATCCATTTTTATTGGTTGGAAATGACGTCACGTTTTCGGGGACGGCGAGGTAAAATGGCGGCCAACGCTGGGTTTTCCCAATATATTTTGAAATGAGATTCTTCGAAATGCAGGTTGATGTAGTTATATGATCAAATGTATTTTAAATTTGTGTTCATTTCTTAGGAGATTTTATGAAACTCGTGTCGAAGTTTTAATTATTGTTCGCCAACGCTAGCAAAACAAAAATCCCACTCGTTTCATAAAATCTCATATAAAATGATCACTCATTGAATATCCTATATATATTATACCGTGTAACCGGTTGTTTTCGTGGGGACGACATATTCCGATGTCGCGGAACATTACGCGAAACTGTGTTCCGAGTACTATTGAGAAACGATTGAATTACATACACATATCAAGTCAGATCGTGATAACTTAAAACTATTAAAAATTATTTTTCTAATTTTAAGTTAAAGTTGTAGAATGTTTGATCCGCGTGTAATACCTGCTATAGGATATATGATCTGAATTTTCACTATTTCCATTAGATCACATGGAGGTAAATATTGTCCATATGAACCCAAACTGTTTCTACATGGACTTTAAACTATACGTGATTTGCATTATACATAACATTAAATGAACCCTAATTTATGTTCAACTAGCAACATTTGTTTGTACTTATCATCAGCTACATTCTTTAAAACTAGCGGCGTTTATTGGTAAATATTATCGTTTAAACTCTGTAAATCTAGCGACATTTGTTTGTTAACGAAAATAATATTCAATTATTGTAAATACTGACCAACAGACGGTGGTTTCTAACTGCGTATTCCTGCTTTCCTCCGACATCTAAACCTGGCATGACCTTAAATAACCATGGTTGTAAATAAATCTTTGAACTAATCATGAATGTGTTACCTTTATGTGATTATTGGTAAGTTATAAAGTTTTATTTATTACCCTCCAAAGTTACTAGATTGACTGAGCTTACAAAAACACACCGCAACTCATTTATAGCAGTAGACCAATATTGATATCGAGACCATTCCTAGAATTAAGGAGAACAACAGGTAACTCAGATAAACGTTCATTTAGCCTATTAAAACAGGAGTCAGTTTCATGAACAATGATCCCGAAGCACACATTTATATTAACAAACAATTTTATTTGTGAACACTGAATTCCCGAACAGCTGTGTTATTTTCCCACATAGGGGACGAAACGCGTGATTTTGTAGATCTGGTTATAATGTTACAGACATGATTTTACCGTAATCCAACCCCGAGATCATACAGATAACGTTACAGAAATTGACATCATTTTTGATTGGATAGTCACAAACTTAAGTGAAAGGCTACATGTGTCATGATTCTGGGGATAGGTGAAAATAACAAAACTTTATATAGTATATGTAGCATTTTTATAGCATGTTATCAGTATAGTTAGAGTGACATTGTGAATTTGTTATGGTTACGTTACACCTTAAAACGTAACCTTCATCAATTTCACAAATATTTATTTTTACAAATGAAATGATTGCCAGAACTCTTAACAATGCTTTTTTGGAGGGGGTCAGCTTAGTTAAAGTCTGGAATTGGATCAGATACCTTTTTTGATATTATGAATTAAATGTCAGTACTTCTAGAAAGTTGTATTTTGGAAATAATAAACATATAGAACCAGAATTTGATATCGAGACCATTCCTAGATTTTTTTGTAGATTTATTTCATATAAGGATTTTGAGAAAACATTCATTTTAAGGCATTTTTTCTTCTAGCGTTTTGGGTAATACAATTTTTCACCATTTCTAACTTTACTGTTTATTGCCTTACTAATCATAGCTTACGTTGAAATGTAATGTGAACACCCCGAATGTTTATTCACAAATATTAAAAAAGTAATCACACGCAGAGAACCAATTCCTTTGAAAACAAATAGGTAAATTATGAGTGATTATCTTTTAATAGAAATAATTTATCATATTTTTGAACAATTTCATTTGTTTAATTATTTCTAATTTTTGTTTATTTATATTCCTTCTTGATATAAATCAGTTTACATCATCCATCACTTAATGTTCTTCCTTATTTCTGGTTAGAATATGGGTTGAATCGTTGATGCCCACCATTGTTTACAACACAAAGATTGCACTGCCATAAGATGATTTGTCCACGTGTTTCTATATCTGAATAGTAATGTAGTAGATGTAGCGATAATCTACCTATCTGTACCTACAGAGCATACCTATATATAGCCCCAAGGGTTGTCAAAGTTTCTCATCGGTAAGGATGCACCTTCCTTGAACCTCGGTTTGGATTCTAAGAAACCGACATATCGTTCAGCATGACTGATTTTGTGAGTGACGCTCGCCGACACGATCATTGACAAGCGTACCCGGACGGTTAACTTTATAGACGTATTTACGTGTAATATTTAAAAAAAGCTGTCGGTAGTTGTGGTCAGTTTGATGTGAGGCTTTGACCAGTGAACATGTGTGTCCGATTTGTGATACTGGTGATGGCAATGTCCGTTCTGGGACGGACGAACGGACAGTTTCAGAGAATGTTCAAGGAACCTTCTATATTGGATGAACCTGCCGGTACTGGGAAGATCCTTATACAGTCGGAACTTAAAATTGATACTGTGGTGAGTTAGGGACCTAATTTAATACGTTTCCAAAAAAAAATAAAAAAATAATAAGTTAATTAAAAAACAATTACAACGTTAGAGCATTTCTATCGATCACATCAGGTAGAGTAACAACACAAAACAAGTAAGTTACGACTGAACAATACCTATCAATCTTGTTTTACAATGACATCTTCAAGGATAAAATCCATTTCAATTTTTGGCACCCATTTTAGAAAGGACTTAATTTTGCTGTAACTATATATTGATTCCATTTTGATTTGTCATGGGTGTCTCAGGACCGGATCCGGAAACTCATTCTGAGGTTGAAATGATATTTCCTCGGTTCATTAGGATTGGTATATAGTCATGAGATTATGACGAAATATTATTTCGGTACAGTTTCGGGTCTACCATGTGAATGGTTGATAAAAAGACATGAATATTTAATACAACAATAAGAAACTGCATGATAAATCGTTTGAGACTAGATGGGTATCTACCCAATGAAACAAAATTAGTGCGCTTATCAATGTGGCTGTCAGTGGCCATAATACAGCTAGCAAGTGATTTTATACTATATATTCTTAATAATTTTGCCTATTTAAACATTTCTCAACAGAACTCAATTGCAAACGTAAACACTTCGAAGTTGTCATCATAAAAAGCTAGTTATCTAGCGCTTATTTTGAAATAATGTTATTTCATTTGAGTACTGTATTATGACCACTGATTGTATATAGCTAGATGGCATTTCTTTAAAAAAAACCTATTGGTTTACGATTATATAATATAAATACACTAATATTTAGTGTGAAAACAAACCAGTTTCGTTTTAATTTCAATGGTCACTTTATTAAAACTATATACAGATTCCATGTAAAATAATGCTCTAGGTATCCTAACTTTCTGTAAGTTTATACTCTGTTAGTTTTTACCTTGATACTTTTGGTATCATATTTCATGCTTTGTTGTTTAAATTTATAAACGTTTATGCTTCAAACAAACAATACCTCATACTATCATAAAACAAAGTGAGCAATACCAAATGTATAAAACTAAATCGCAAACTTAAAGTTAACTCTTTATGTCGAACATCGTTGCATCGATTTTCATTATAGGAATGTCATTTTATAACATAACAACAGATCAAATTAATTTAAAAAATTTCAAGATTTTATGATAGTATTGTTCAATCATTTTCAATGTTATTTAAATTATTATTTTATCCACGTATGCTTTATTTTCATTTTTCTTTTTCTTTACTATTATTAATAAAAAGACATTTACAGATATCTGAAATATGATTGATTTGAACAACAGTTTAACTGTCAATATAATCCGACTATTGATTTGTTATCAATATAAATCAGTCTGTCACCTCTTCTCTGTTGTCAACCTTAAGTGTCTACTTACATTGATACTTCCACCCCGGGTCATGTACATACGGGTTATAGCTAGGGGCTAACCACGTGACAAACACACTTCCGGGTCTCACCATTAATCACCACATGCCTTATACTATATTTCAAGTGATAAAGATAAGATCTCCAAATATATAAATATGTGATTAATATAAATCTGACTCCGGGGTTACAAGTATCCGTCTTTTTAGAACACTGTCGATGGTGTGTGTTATAAACAAGAGATCACTTTAGTGTTTGTAGTGAATAATGATAATACCGATCCGTAAATATGCAGGTATCCTAAAGTGCAAAATCTTTCATTCAATAATATTGAAATACTTCCAGGAATCAAATTAACATATACGGAACAAACCATATATACCAAGTAACCATCAAAATAAGAGTTTGAGAATAAAAACAGGCAACAGTCCTTCAGTTTGATACAACGTAACTAATAGTAGGAAAGTGGAAATGGATGGGATAGCCAAAGATACAAACAAATGTATATTACATTGTATGTGTCTATCACAAGAATGATGCTAGAAGAAAACGAAATAGAATTTTACAAATTGAAACAAACTATAATAGGTAATGAGTGGTCGACATTGTTTTGTCAACTGTAATATATCTAGCACACGTCGTATTTAAATGATGTATTGTACAATACAAAGTATTTACCCTGAAAAAAAACCTAGAAAAAAAACCAAACAAAACATTTCTCCTAAATATTGACCTTATGTAAATCGGGTCATACTAATAACATTGCAATGATCAAGGAGTTGTTTTTATTTATCTTGTTGATGTCTAATTACTTATGTTAATTCATTATCTCCACAGCACATGCCAGATGCCTGCAAAGTACAGGCCAAAGCCGGCGATACAGTAGTGTTTGATTTTGACGTAAGTTACCTTGGATACTGACGATACCGTTGGTGGATTTTCACACCTGTCATGCTTTGTAATCTTTGAAATAATATGCATATACGTATAATCATTCAATATATATTATCGGAAATAATGACACCCGTCGAAAAACAAATGATTTTGTTCATATTTTGAATATATGTTTCTATGAGTTCAGTATAGATTAATATATTTTCGGTATATTTACCTCATTAAAGTAATACCTGCCTTAACAGCCTCGGTATTAAGAATAACTGCGTACTAAGATCCCTTTCATAGGGTCCCCAATGATAAAATTCAACACAATTTGTCCTGTGCGTAAAGTAAACACAACTTTGCTATGAAGACCGGTTTATTTAGTCCATTTGGTGGTCTTTATTGACAGGTTTGATCGTAGTGTAAACTTATAATTAAGTCTTCAATATCATTAACTAAAATGTACATAGCGACTTGTTTAAAGTGTATCGGAAGTACTCAGTTTACATGATTGTTTATTATAAAGTGTATCGAAGTATCATTAACTAAAATTTACATGATTGTTTATTATAAAGTGTATCGGAAGTACTCAGTTTACATGATTGTTTATTATAAAGTGTATCGGAAGTACTCAGTTTACATGATTGTTTATTATAAAGTGTATCGGAAGTACTCAGTTTACATGATTGTTTATTATAAAGTGTATCGGAAGTACTCAGTTTACATGATTGTTTATTATAAAGTGTATCGGAAGTACTCAGTTTACATGATTGTTTATTATAAAGTGTATCGGAAGTACTCAGTTTACATGATTGTTTATTATAAAGTGTATCGGAAGTACTCAGTTTACATGATTGTTTATTATAAAGTGTATCGGAAGTACTCAGTTTACATGATTGTTTATTATAAAGTGTATCGGAAGTACTCAGTTTACATGATTGTTTAGTTATAAAGTGTATCGGAAGTACTCAGTTTACATGATTGTTTATTATAAAGTGTATCGGAAGTACTCAGTTTACATGATTGTTTATTATAAAGTGTATCGGAAGTACTCAGTTTACATGATTGTTTATTATAAAGTGTATCGGAAGTACTCAGTTTACATGATTGTTTATTATAAAGTGTATCGGAAGTACTCAGTTTACATGATTGTTTATTATAAAGTGTATCGGAAGTACTCAGTTTACATGATTGTTTATTATAAAGTGTATCGGAAGTACTCAGTTTACATGATTGTTTATTATAAAGTGTATCGGAAGTACTCAGTTTACATGATTGTTTATTATAAAGTGTATCGGAAGTATCTCAGTTTACATGATTGTTGTTTATTATAAAGTGTATCGGAAGTACTCAGTTTACATGATTGTTTATTATAAAGTGTATCGGAAGTACTCAGTTTACATGATTGTTTATTATAAAGTGTATCGGAAGTACTCAGTTTACATGATTGTTTATTATAAAGTGTATCGGAAGTACTCAGTTTACATGAGTTATTATAAAGTGTATCGGAAGTACTCAGTTTACATGATTGTTTATTATAAAGTGTATCGGAAGTACTATTTACTGTTGTTTTTAAAGGATCGAAGTACTCAGTTTACATGATTGTTTATTATAAAGTGTATCGGAAGTACTCAGTTTACATGATTGTTTATTATAAAGTGTATCGGAAGTACTCAGTTTACATGATTGTTTATTATAAAGTGTATCGGAAGTACTCAGTTTACATGATTGTTTATTATAAAGTGTATCGGAAGTACTCAGTTTACATGATTGTTTATTATAAAGTGTATCGGAAGTACTCAGTTTACATGATTGTTTATTATAAAGTGTATCGGAAGTACTCAGTTTACATGATTGTTTATTATAAAGTGTATCGGAAGTACTCAGTTTACATGATTGTTTATTATAAAGTGTATCGGAAGTACTCAGTTTACATGATTGTTTTATTATAAAGTGTATCGGAAGTACTCAGTTTACATGATTGTTTATTATAAAGTGTATGTACTCATTTACATGATTGTTTATTATAAAGTGTATCGGAAGTACTCAGTTTACATGATTGTTTATTATAAAGTGTATCGGAAGTACTCAGTTTACATGATTGTTTATTATAAAGATGTATCGGAAGTACTCAGTTTACATGATTGTTTATTATAAAGTGTATCGGAAGTACTCAGTTTACATGATTGTTTATTATAAAGTGTATCGGAAGTACTCAGTTTACATGATTGTTTATTATAAAGTGTATCGGAAGTACTCAGTTTACATGATTGTTTATTATAAAGTGTATCGGAAGTACTCAGTTTACATGATTGTTTATTATAAAGTGTATCGGAAGTACTCAGTTTACATGATTGTTTATTATAAAGTGTATCGGAAGTACTCAGTTTACATGATTGTTTATTATAAAGTGTATCGGAAGTACTCAGTTTACATGATTGTTTATTATAAAGTGTATCGGAAGTACTCAGTTTACATGATTGTTTATTATAAAGTGTATCGGAAGTACTCAGTTTACATGATTTGTTTATTATAAAGTGTATCGGAAGTACTCAGTTTACATGATTGTTTATTATAAAGTGTATCGGAAGTACTCAGTTTACATGATTGTTTATTATAAAGTGTATCGGAAGTACTCAGTTTACATGATTGTTTATTATAAAGTGTATCGGAAGTACTCAGTTTACATGATTGTTTATTAAAAAGTGTATCGGAAGTACTCAGTTTACATGATTGTTTATTATAAAGTGTATCGGAAGTACTCAGTTTACATGATTGTTTATTATAAAGTGTATCGGAAGTACTCAGTTTACATGATTGTTTATTATAAAGTGTATCGGAAGTACTCAGTTTACATGATTGTTTATTATAAAGTGTATCGGAAGACAGTTTACTCTAAGTATTACATCAGTTTGATTGTTTATTATAAAGTGTATCGGAAGTACTCAGTTTACATGATTGTTTATTATAAAGTGTATCGGAAGTACTCAGTTTACATGATTGTTTATTATAAAGTGTATCGGAAGATACTCAGTTTACATGATTGTTTATTATAAAGTGTATCGGAAGTACTCAGTTTACATGATTGTTTATTATAAAGTGTATCGAAGTACTCAGTTTACATGATTGTTTATTATAAAGTGTATCGGAAGTACTCAGTTTTACATGATTGTTTATTATATGTGTTTGTTTGTTTGTTGTTTTTTATTTATTTTTTCATTTCTTTTTGTTCAAGTGTGTTTAAAGGTAAATAAACAAATCAAAGACTAATTTTGTATCGAAATTAAGATAAAATGGTACTATTTCAATAATACATTTTTAAATAAGTTTGCTCAACGATTAATTAATTAATCTTAAAATATACAGTTATGACTGCCACTTGTTTATATATATCTCTGATAGAAAAAGCATGATTATACTAACTGTAGCATGTTCGTTAAAAGATTTTTTTCTGACTGAAATGTTTACTTTTTCATATTTTGTCTTTTAGGTGTAGAAGCCGGTATTACAAATATTTGCATAGGGTAAGTAAAATATTTCAATGTCCACATTATCAGTTTTGACAACCACACTTAAAATCAAATGTAAATATCCAGTATTGTTTAAAATACTCGTTACACAATTAATACCTTATACAGGCCATACTATTATTCGAAACAATAATTTTCATTTAATAAATGAAAATAAGAGCTGAAAATTAGATTTGTCCTTAAATAAAGCTCAGGTTATTTGTCTGTAGAATACTTTATCAAATAAGTTCTCTCCTTATTAATAAGTATCAGTAATCATTATGAATACATTGATGAGAAACAGTAGACAAATCGTTAATGTTTTGTGAAATCGTTAATGTTTTGTGTAACAGAGAGAAGAGAAGGTTGACTATCCCACCTCACCTGGCCTGGGGAGAGAAAGGCATTCCCGAGGTCATCCCAGGTAGGTTCGAACTAATTGATATTAGAGCAATGTCTTGATTACTTGGTTGTTCAGAATGCTCTAATATCCCCTGCAAATCAGGAGAGTGTTTAAAATGTTTAAAACTGTTACACTGATCTAAGAAAGCAATAACAATTTTTTATGAAGTAAAGGTTTGTAATACATGCAATTTAGTAACAGTATGGATATCCGTGTATACAAGGCGTTTTAGAAACATGTCGCGACTTTAAACTGTTATAAGTTCTTAATAAAAAAAATGTTGTTTTCAATTGTAAAATTTGAAACATAAATTTGATATGATTAACATAACACAATGCTTTGCCTAAAACGGAGCAAATAGGACATATCTTTTCAATAAATGACATAATTTACTCTATTTCAGAAAACGCGTATGTGACCTTTGATCTGGAACTTGTAGAGATTGTCCCAAAGACCTGGGGCCAGTGGTACATAGATATGGTACAGATGGTGTGTACGATAGGGTTTGCTATAGGAACCTTCTATCTTCTTATTCAACAAGTGCGCGCAAGCCGGAAGTCGCGCAGGGATGCTGCCCGAAGGGAACGAAAGAGGCTGAAGCTTCGTGCTCAGATGGAAGAAGATGAGGAGGACGATGAATATGAGGATGACGAGG
This sequence comes from Argopecten irradians, assembly GCF_041381155.1. Taxonomy (NCBI): domain Eukaryota; kingdom Metazoa; phylum Mollusca; class Bivalvia; order Pectinida; family Pectinidae; genus Argopecten; species Argopecten irradians. The sequence continues at coordinate 34,892,008 of NC_091148.1, forward strand.
ACGATGACGAGGAGGAGGAGGAGGAAAATGAAGAAGAAGAGGAGGAAGTGAATGAAAACGAGGACAATACTGACAAACAAAATACAGAATGGACAAATTTCCAGAAACATGCCAAAGCAGAGTAAAAGCAGTATAGAAAACGTGTTTAAAAGTTTATTTTCACCCGGAAAAACTTTGTCGTGACTAAATGACTACATAGTAGTGATATCTGCCGTCACTCTCACTGTTTCAACGACATTAGAAAGATTTACAATCTAGCGATGCAAACATCAAATAAAAAACCTGTTTAATGAACATCTGGGGATAACTTAACTAAAAGCATTTCAGCCGAAACTGAACAGAACAATATATAATGCGTATTATGTCCTCATCTGGCTTTCAATAAGTGGAAAAGCTTATTTGGAAGCTACGTCATCTGTGTTGTGCAATGTGATCTATAAGACAATGTGGAGTATATTTATTTTTAGTGTTGATTGTCATTACCATTGTCCATTGTATTTATCATTATTTATTTGTAGTTGTATGCAATGTTTAATAAATTAAACACAAAACATAATTGCTTTTATGTCGTCTACACATAGAATATCTAGCTTATCTTTACATTATAAAAACAATTAATGTTTTTTTTGATGATATATAACGTTCATTTTAAAATACTCTTACAATTTTGCAATATTTTATCTCCGGTTAAAGATGTTCCACTGCTCACAAATGATTTATCAAAAACAGGAGAAGAAAAAATAGTGTTTATCTTCAGTTACAAAAGTTAGTTTCTTTAAATCATTACCACCTTGCTTGAATTTCTAAAATTTTATTTCAAATTAAAATAAAATATTTATAATAAATAATTGCGTCCGGAAATATCCATGGCTCTATGTCCTATATGGAGTAAAGTAATCATTGCGGAGGCACCAAAAGCATAACAAGTTATTTTTATACAGAGTGTATTATGTTTTGTGTTAATTAGACATCTAAATACACAACTAAACACCAATTAATGGTCAAATGATGAGTATCGTTTATGCTCTGTCGGCGGTGGAGCATCTTTAAAACAATACATTGACTGACATTAAAATGTTATAATTGCTTTATCATTTTCGAATTTCGAAAGACGAAGACGCAATATTTACAAATTTCATTTCTAATATCGTAACACACGTGGTAAAGGTGGCTCTGTAATTACAACATTAATCTACCCCATCTCAGTAATGTTTGGTGAATAAACCGAGGGAACGTGAAGCGCATACACTATAAATAGTTCATTTTGTAATGTGATTTAACTAGGGAGTTCAGTTGGAAAACAGAGAATACTGAATGTAACTGGGGAGTTCAGTTGAAAAAGTTGATGAATTTTATACTAAGGGAGAAAACTCGCAAAGTACCATGAGATGGACAATATTTAAGCATTAAACTGTCTTCCTATGACATCTATGGTCTTTATAGATGCCAGAGCTTTGCAGACAATCTTCATAATGCGCGCTAGCGCCTAATGAAATGATTGTCTGCAAAGCTCTGGCATCTATATAGACCATAGATACCATAGGAAGATAGTTTAATGTTTATATTTACATTATCAACTCATTTTAGGGTTTCTGCATTTACATAGTTTAAGCTAGACCAGGAAAACCGTTTGTCAACGACGATTTAATCAACGAGTTGGAACAGCCATTTTGACGGTGATCAGTTGACGTCACCACGTCAACAATAGTGACGTCATAATGGTCACGTTTGGGGTGTCAGTTATATACCGTCATATCCTTCACTTTGCCTTGGTTAGTTTATAAAGTAGAAGTGACAAGCAAATGTAAATATAGTTCTATATTTCACAGCAGCTATGTTTTACACACCATCACATAACCACACATTGATAGATTCACAAATTTAGTTTATAGAAGTTACGTCCATCATTGTTTTTTTTCAATATACATACTACTAAAAACATTGAAGGTCATCTCAAAGTTGCAAATATAGTAATGAAGTCGTTATGAATGCACATATGTCAAATGTTAATTAATAATATTATTCACCATGATGGTTAAACTGTAACACTTCTGGTCGAGTGGTCGTAACGAGATGAATTTCAATCTGTAGACAAAGATATAAATCATATTATATTTATGACGGCCTGCGAATAACCCAATGTCAGTGTTCCGTACACAAATGTGTTCCTGAAAATGTAACATTGTCAAAGACAGATACTTTGTTGTTTAAAAGTATTATCATAAGGATTTATTTCTATTCTACTTTCGGTTTCCCGTTTAATCAATGATAAACCAGACTGGAAGCTATGAACTCCCATCTGGTCAAGCGTATGAATATTTAACGTTTCCGTGGCGTCACTTACAATATATACAATGTACACATACGCCAATACATAACGGTCAAATTATTTATAAAAGTGGTATTACAGTTTTACGGTCTTTACATTCCAATAGTATTATCGTGTATTGTCGCATAGTTCTCATTTACTCGCTTGTATCAACCCGTTTTTGTGGGAATTATATTCAGAAGCTGATGCTATGGCTGTTCCGTTTGAACTTGGTGACTTCAACACTAGCGCTAGCGGGATATTAAAAAAGATGTACACGTATAGTTTTGATTCTATTTATCTTTCTTCCGGATGTCCAATCTGGTAACAGTTTATTGCATAAATATATGTAGCGTTCATAGATAAAGCATACATAGAGATCTTGTGCAACACACCAGGATAAGATCTCTTACAATGTCAAACTTGAAAAGAAAACAAAACTTTAAATATCGATTCTTTAGTTTTTACTCTTTATTATATATATCTCTCTAATTATGCATAACTTTGTTGTTCATTATGATCAACTTATGGCAATATTGACAATTTTATTAACAGTAATGATTCACTAATGATTTCAAATAGAAGAAATAGAACATAAATATCGCAGATAACATCACTAAATGAAGGGGATATAATCAAATAACATAACATAATAGTGTATGGATCAGACGCTTGGCGATCAGAAAGCTGTTACTAAATGAAGGTGATATAATTATATACCATCACATGATAGTGTATGGATCAGAGGCTTGGCGATCAGAAAGCTGTTACTAAATGAAGGTGATATAATTATATACCATCACATAATAGTGTATGGATCAGAGGCTTGGCGATCAGAAAGCTGTTACTAAATGAAGGTGATATAATTATATACCATCACATGATAGTGTATGGATCAGAGGCTTGGCGATCAGAAAGCTGTTACTAAATGAAGGTGATATAATTATATACCATCACATGATAGTTTATGGATCAGACGCTTGGCGATCAGAAAGCCGTTACTAAATGAAGGTGATATAATTATGTACCATCACATAATAGTGTATGGATCAGAGGCTTGGCGATCAGAAAGCCGTTACTAAATGAAGGTGATATAATTATATACCATCACATGATAGTTTATGGATCAGACGCTTGTCGATCAGAAAGCCGTTACTAAATGAAGGTGATATAATTATATACCATCACATGATAGTGTATGGATCAGACGATTGTCGATCAGAAAGCCGTTACTAAATGAAGGTGATATAATTATATACCATCACATGATAGTTTATGGATCAGAGGCTTGGCGATCAGAAAGCTGTTACTAAATGAAGGTGATATAATTATGTACCATCACATAATAGTGTATGGATCAGAGGCTTGGCGATCAGAAAGCCGTTACTAAATGAAGGTGATATAATTATATACCATCACATGATAGTTTATGGATCAGACGCTTGTCGATCAGAAAGCCGTTACTAAATGAAGGTGATATAATTATATACCATCACATGATAGTGTATGGATCAGACGATTGTCGATCAGAAAGCCGTTACTAAATGAAGGTGATATAATTATATACCATCACATGATAGTTTATGGATCAGACGCTTGTCGATCAGAAAGCCGTTACTAAATGAAGGTGATATAATTATATACCATCACATGATAGTGTATGGATCAGACGATTGTCGATCAGAAAGCCGTTACTAAATGAAGGTGATATAATTATATACCATCACATGATAGTGTATGGATCAGACGATTGTCGATCAGAAAGCCGTTACTAAATGAAGGTGATATAATTATATACCATCACATGATAGTTTATGGATCAGACGCTTGTCGATCAGAAAGCCGTTACTAAATGAAGGTGATATAATTATATACCATCACATGATAGTGTATGGATCAGACGATTGTCGATCAGAAAGCCGTTACTAAATGAAGGTGATATAATTATATACCATCACATGATAGTGTATGGATCAGACGATTGTCGATCAGAAAGCTGTTACTAAATGAAGGTGATATAATTATATACCATCACATGATAGTGTATGGATCAGAGGCTTGGCGATCAGAAAGCTGTTACTAAATGAAGGTGATATAATTATATACCATCACATGATAGTGTATGGATCAGAGGCTTGGCGATCAGAAAGCTGTTACTAAATGAAGGTGATATAATTATATACCATCACATAATGGTGTATGAATCAGACGATTGTCGAACAGAAAGCTGTTACTAAATGAAGGTGATATAATTATATACCATCACATGATAGTGTATGGATCAGACGATTGTCGATCAGAAAGCCGTTACTAAATGAAGGTGATATAATTATATACCATCACATGATAGTGTATGGATCAGACGCTTGTCGATCAGAAAGCCGTTACTAAATGAAGGTGATATAATTATATACCATCACATAATAGTGTATGGATCAGAGGCTTGGCGATCAGAAAGCTGTTACTAAATGAAGGTGATATAATTATATACCATCACATAATAGTGTATGGATCAGAGGCTTGGCGATCAGAAAGCTGTTACTAAATGAAGGTGATATAATTATGTACCATCACATGATAGTTTATGGATCAGACGCTTGTCGATCAGAAAGCCGTTACTAAATGAAGGTGATATAATTATGTACCATCACATAATAGTGTATGGATCAGAGGCTTGGCGATCAGAAAGCTGTTACTAAATGAAGGTGATATAATTATATACCATCACATGATAGTGTATGGATCAGAGGCTTGGCGATCAGAAAGCTGTTACTAAATGAAGGTGATATAATTATATACCATCACATGATAGTTTATGGATCAGACGCTTGTCGATCAGAAAGCTGTTACTAAATGAAGGTGATATAAGTATATACCATCACATGATAGTTTATGGATCAGACGATTGTCGATCAGAAAGCTGTTACTAAATGAAGGTGATATAAATATATACCATCACATGATAGTTTATGGATCAGAGGCTTGGCGATCAGAAAGCTGTTACTAAATGAAGGTGATATAAGTATATACCATCACATGATAGTTTATGGATCAGAGGCTTGGCGATCAGAAAGCTGTTACTAAATGAAGGTGATATAATTATATACCATCACATGATAGTGTATGGATCAGAGGCTTGGCGATCAGAAAGCTGTTACTAAATGAAGGTGATATAATTATATACCATCACATAATAGTGTATGGATCAGAGGCTTGGCGAACAGAAAGCTGTTACTAAATGAAGGTGATATAATTATATACCATCACATAATAGTGTATGGATCAGAGGCTTGGCGAACAGAAAGCTGTTACTAAATGAAGGTGATATAATTATATACCATCACATGATAGTTTATGGATCAGACGCTTGTCGATCAGAAAGCCGTTCATTTGGGAATGACATAATTTATCAGCTAATGAATGCTAGAAAATGCTCAACAATAAATTAAAATAAAGTTCGCAATAAATTTTAAAAATCAATTTCCACAAACTTAGATTACAACACACTTAATAAGGGTAGCTTATAAGTGTTCCAAATTGACAATGCGTGAATATTTCTATCGCAAATTTGTGTCAAAAAAATTTTGTTTACCGCAGTAAATGATACATTATTCAACAAAATCATGCATATAATGAACAATTCGATGTAAGCAATTCTGACAGTCTAACGAAAATGCCTTTGTTTGTAACAAACATTACGTAACGTTACTTCAATTGATTTTCATTAATGTGTGAAAAAAAAAATGAAGAAAAAGTGACTATGTTTTGAAATTATAATTTAAAAAATAAACTTTTGTTTGTTTCTTTTAATTTGTGATGATAACTTTAATTTCCACGACCATTATCAATGTGAACAATATCATAAATATAATTGGTCAAAATATTATAATGCTGAGGTAAGGTGATATATACTGTGTGATAATCACTATTAGTTTCTGAATGATAATGATGAAAGGACATCGAAATATTAATGGGACCTTTTTAACACAGTATAATTAATTAATCACTTATCAAACCGTTTTGATGGTTCAAACTAAAGCTATATCATCTTTGAATAATACAGAGTTACCTCCCTTGTGGGTAGGTAGCCATAATGACTTCATTATTTCGTGAGCAAAACTCACAGCGTTTTCTCTGAATTACGCTCGCAAAAGCATGGCTTCACAAGCAATATCTACCAGCCAGGACAGATAACTCTGTCATATGTAAATAGGGAGTAGTAATACCAAAATTAATGACAAGATTTGGGACAGGAATAGCATGCAATATATAATATCAGCGATGATTATAATATGGACATAATAAAAGAGCGCACTGTCTTATTTACAATTAAGCTCTACGTTACGTCATATAAATTGTATTTAATCATATCTAACTTATTGCATTATGCAAAATGTTCTCATATCATAGTAATTGATTGTACATTGTTACGACATTGTGGGTTCTAATTATTTTTCTCGCTCTGTCGTACCGTATTTCATACGATGTATTGAATTATACGTAATTGCATTATTGTGACGTCACAGGTAATTATGACGCAATACCCAATATATGATGTCGCACAAATTATTGTTCTTGTAGACGGCAAAGTGACATTCGAAGCAAATTACGCCTGACTTGTATAGAAACGAAATGAAACGTTTAGCATACATTTCCATAAACATTTGATGTAGATAAAACATAATCTTGTGGCTATGTAACACAAACTGAAGTATTTTTAAAAAAAACATGCTACTTTACCAACTTTTAATGGACAGATCGCGGAGCCGTATCTCGTCATTTCAATAAATGGTGAAATCAGTTTTAGTCATGGTTTTGCGTTAAAAATGATAAGTAACAAGTAAAGAATACTAACATTTGGCGTGATGTCTTAATGTAGGGTATTAAAAGGACAATGGTAGATGTATGATGCATAATGTACTTTCATGTGTCGATAGGAAGACTAAAAATAGTTCATCCTCTTGATCACACAATGTAGTAAAACGCGGGTTTAACCACATTTTGAGACCCTTGGGCACAGAATCCCTAGCATTCATATCTTTATAGGGAACATTGTCATAATGTAAGATGAAGACATAGTGAATTTAGCAAGATCGATCGTCACAAGTATTGTGCCGAATCATAAGTAAACTTGCACATGTTTTCATAAAAATACATAAGAATGCAATGAATTAGCATGTTTATGATAATTTTAAAAATATTAACTTTAATACTCTTTGTTCAATCACTGTTGTTTTGGTTTTTCACTATAGGACAGATGTGATAAAAATACCCTGCATGGAATAGTGGAATGGATATTCATTTGAGATAAATACATCAGCACGTTTTCATTCATCAGATATAATGTCTCCATGTGTAGATGATACATTTGTAAGACTCAACAGTTTGACAATATATTAGTTCCAATGACACATCAACATTGTCAACAGGGTAATCGAGTACACGTTATCTTATCTGAATAGTTATTAGTACCTTGTGTGCTTTCTATATTTCTACAAACTAGATGGAAAAATTGCAAAAATGACACAGACATCATCGACTTAAAGGAGTATATAACAAAAAATGTCTATCTCTACTGTGAAAGTGTATGTGTTATAGGTGATTCACATTCATATGTTTAAAGAAAAAAACATAACACAAATGATAGCGACATAAGCTTCATATAAGGGAACTGGTATAATAACTGGACGGTACAATGCCTTAATCATTATTTCAATCATCATTAGTATATATAAACGATTCATTACTGTACACCGACTTTTTTCACGTGTTTCGTAACTGATCATAATTCGGAAAATGTTGCCGCGTACATCAATGAACTACAAGTATAAAAGAGCGTTTTATCCGTCGCAATATATACCTATTACATATCTATTTACTTGGAATTATGGATATGAGTGAACATATCAACCGGATGATGGCAGGTTGGCGTAAGCCTTTGATTCGGTACCCTGATTGGACGAGAATAGTCACATGATCACCTTCAAAATTGTTTAGGCTGTTTGATAGTTTCTCCACCTTTCTCTCACAGAAAGGCTTCTCAATTGTAATCAGGTGAACCAGATATTACTTAAAAAGAGCGTTGGAATTAAATAAACTGCGATAGTTTGTATTCGTAAATAACAACATTTTTATACAATAATGATCATGACGTGAACCGTATAATCTGTTTTTGTTCGTGGTGATAATTTCATTTCTTTGGCGCCATAATAAACGCAATCCGTAAGCTGTTAATGTCTTGCTTTTTTGATTGTTGCAATTTGTTATATAAAATATGGAATAAAGTTGTATAGAAGTAGTTAAGAAATCAGAACTGCAATCATTACTTTTCTTATGTTTTACAAATTTACACATGCAAAACTAAAACAACCACGTTATATAGAAAAGCCGTAAAAATGAAGGACACCTCTACAGTACAGGTAATATCCATTTTACACTCACAAGAAAACAATAGCATTAGACATATCTTAATGGATAATACAAATCATATTTTTGACACTAGATTTATTATTTTATTCTAGACTATTCAATTATGCATGGGAATTATGCATTTATGTTCAAGAAATACATAATTATATATTGTATACTTTGATATTTTGCAAAATATATTATATTAAACATATACAAAGCAGAACAAGTCATGGCTAACATTTATAAAAACACACATAAAAACTATTATCTATTATACATATTGAACTGGATACCTTAATTGTAAAGACAAGTACAGTTAAACTATCACAGTAATCAATTACATGTCAGGGTAAGATCAAGCACCAACAAAGGAAATTATCTTAATACTATGTGTTATAAAGGGTTGAGTTATAGCACTATACTTCAACAACAGTCAATAACAAGGAAATATCACGTCTTCGAAATACCGCCAATGAAAATTATAGGGTTTGCAGGTAGGTATCCTTTGAGACGTCATTATTTTGTGAACGAAATTTATCTGTTTCTCTCACAACTATAACGTAAACATATGACGTCACAATCAATACTTATCCACAAGAGCAGATGATGCAAATACGGAATATGAATACCGCGTCTTCGCAATATAGACAATCACACAAAGAATAGAAAGTTCAATGTCTTTTAGGATATAAAGGTCAAGGCAGTCAAAAAGAAAATAATGGGCCATGTCAAGTGATTAGTAAAGAAAAGTCAAGGTCGAATGATAATTTTCAAAATATGAGATTACAAAGTTAATGAACAAGCCTATGGGATCGGCATTTCATTTGTCTATTTTAAAGATGAAACAAAAAAATAATTACATTGTTCATTCCAGATCCTGCTTGCATATATGTTATAAGGTATAATGTCAGGATTCATTCTTTAGCTATATCAGCGTTTAACTCCTCGACCATTTAATTGTCTGGATTCACATATATTACATTATCTGCCTTCACAAAATGAAAACATAAACATTATATAGATGTGCTGTCATTGATTGTGCAATATTTCACTTCTCCTTGCGAAAATGTGTTACATTGATATAAGGCGATTCTTCATTGGTTGATAACGGCCTAAAATTTTCATACTCATCTTGTGGTTCATCGTCTGGGACATTAACTTTAGAAGTGTTAACGAAATTTTCATAGTCATCTTGCGGCTCCATGTCTGCTATATTAACGTTTGACACTGCACCAAAATTTTCATATTCCTCCTGTGGCTCATCTGATGGGATGGTTGCATTATTTTGAAATGGTTCGTATGCTTCCTGTGGTCCATCGTCTTGTCTTTGGTTCAACTGAACGTAGTCCTCTTGCTCCTCCTCCTCTTTATGATTACCAGTCATATCTACATAGTCCTGACCCGAATCACCAGACTGGGGGTCCTCGAAAACGGGATTTTGCGAACCGGATATGTCATTAGAGTTAGCTCCCTTATTTTTTGACTTCCTGCTAACATTTTTTACCGACTGTTTAAACTTGCTGAAGACGCCTCGTTTTGACTTTGTATTTCCGGCCTCTCCAGTCAGCTGACGCTGGAGTTGGATGGTGTCTGCGTTTGCATACAAACCAGATTCACGCCTGTCTGGCTGATCCTGATATGGAGAATAAGAAGGATCAGAATTAAAACTATCCTTTTATGTACAGCAAGTCAAATGATGAACCACAAAAGCAGATAATTTTTATTTTACAGATAATTTTATACTTTTTATACTAGCAAGGACAATATAATAAAGAACGATTACATTGTACATGTAATTGATTCAGAAAAAGAATATACAATGTATATGACTATTACCTCAAGTGATTTCCCTCTGGGAAGCGTCGGATCCTTGGCATATCTCGTCATTTTGTCTTGTGTATCCTGCGCTTGCGCCGACACAGCGCCTCCAAGTACGGTGACATTTTCATATTTGCCCGGTTTTTTCCCTTTAGCCTTAGTTGGCAGTTGAATACCCGTCTCTTCTTCCTCCTGCTGCTTTAAGTCATCTCTGCTCTCCTACAGTGAAAAAAGAAATTTCCATTTCATTCATTCACTCATTGTCACTCTCAGTCGGTAACCCTCTCCCACCATATTCCCTTCACTCTGCCTCCCACTCTCCCTCCCTTCTTTCCTTTAGAAATGATATTCAGTACTCAATTTGTGTTTAACTGATTAATTCCGTGGGGATGATATTTTTGCGATTTTGCGTACATGACTCTGATTGCGAAAACAAATCATTCGTATATTATTATGACATGATTGCATCCTTTAAACCCTTTAAACCAGATAGCGAAATTAAAAAACCGCCGAAATTTAGTGTTTCGTTCTTAGTTAAAATTGCGAAAAGTAAGCATGCGGCTATACAGTTTACGGAACCGGTTTATACTTACAATGATGGTGCTCATGCGAGTCTTTTTATTTACTTTGCGACGTCGACAACATTTCAAAACGATCACTATAACGACAATGATGACGATGACTGCAACTCCACCTCCAACAGCTGCGGCGATGATTATAGTGTTATTACTTTCGTCATCTCCCCCATCATCGCATTCTGTCAAGTTTGATTGGCAGGACTCGTAGCACGTGCCATTGAATTCAAACTTACAAACGCAGGTGTCACTATCACGACCTGATCCATTACAGCTTTTACACGCGTCATCACATCTTACACAGTTACCATTGTCATTGTAAGATCCTGTATGACACCTGGTCACACATCTCCCATTGTCCCTCACCGTACAGGTACAGTTGTCAGTGATCCCGGGACCACTGCAACTATCACATACCTCCTCACATTTTGTACAAAACTCTCCCTCCCTATAATACGTCACAGGACATGTGTCCAAACAGACGACAACAAAGTCACGTGACGTCTCCTCAGAGGATGTGGAATTGACGTCATTTGAATTTACACACGTAGGGAAATCCTGTGTAAAGTTAAGAGTTAGCTGCCCTTCCGGACATGTGCTATTGCAGGTGGCGTTAAAACAGGGGAGACAACAATCGGAGGTGACGTTCGCTGTCAAGTCGCAGAAAAGCAATGGATCGTCTAATATAACCTAAAATAAATAAAAATGAAATTTATGTATAACATAAAACCACATTTAGATCAGTTTAATGAGATCCTGCATGTGTCACCATATATTTATACATGTAAAAGAAAACCACGTCATGGACAATCAACAACAGATCCATTCCCACATACAAAGAGAAAGTACGCTCTACAGTGAATAGAAATAAAAAATTAAGTTTATCTGTTGGTTCTCGTTTTCATTTTCAGAGATACATATAATAACGTGTTAGCACATCAACATTTCGTATTCCTTTACATACTATTGCAAGTCTTTTTTTATGTTGGCATGTGACGCCAAATCTTGCCAAATCAAGACCAGCAAGGAATCACATCAGTATTGTCAAACAAGAAATCCAACAATGGTTGTAATAGCTAGAACCGAACCTTGTAACCATATCAATATTCCCAAACAAAGAACCCAGCGCGAAATGACCTAAAGATTGTAACCAAATAAACATTTCTGACGAGGCAAGTAATAAAAAATCATTGACATTTGATTTTTCATGTTTTATATATATATGTATAGATACTATTCTTACTGTTGTCTTACTTGTCCTGATTGGTCAACCGTGCACAATATCAAGTGCAACTCCTGTCTTCAACAGGAAAAAGTGAATATTGTTTATCGACGTTCCCGATGTTCAATATTGTTTAACAATGTTCCTCATGTTCAATATTGTTTAACAAGGTTCTCGATGTTCAATATTGTTTAACAATGTTCCTCATGTTCAATATTGTTTAACAAGGTTCTCGATGTTCAATATTGTTTAACAATGTTCCTCATGTTCAATATTGTTTAACAATGTTCCCCTCATGTTTAATAGCGTTTAACAACGTTCCTCATGTTTTATATTGTTTATAATGTTCCTGATGTTCATCATGTGTTTCGATCTTTGAGTGCATGTCGATCACTTTTGCGAGTTTATTTTCAACTTGAATTTCCTTAAAACAGATACGACCTACTTTACTTCATAATACATTAAGGAGTCACTTTGATCACTTAAACATGTTTTATACTATCGCAAGATTTGTAATCATAGAAAACACAGTTCACAAAACTATATTATGTTGCTAATACTATTCTTTATGAATATAAATATTCCTACAGATTATTTACAATCCTTATTTGCCATTTAATATCAATAAACAATAGACATTACATAAAACCATGCTCGTGGACAGACTTTATTTTGCAAACGAATGATATAAAAACTTAAAGAAGAGAGGCGGGTGGGGAATGTTAGATAAGGGTTCAACATTTAAGATCAATGATTAATTGATGCACACCATGCATCTTACAACCAAAAACCGCAATATGTAGATGCCAACATGAGATTTATATATTCAGAATATCATATATCTGTCTATTGTTTCCTTTCGCGTGTATAAAGGTGCAGTACTGAAGTAAAACCACCTTTAGCACGCTCTGCAATAAGGTAAACACTCTTGATATAATATACAATATGTATAAAACAGCACTTGTTTATTTTAGACTTCGGCTGCATTACGCATGTACATACCATCTACCCTATATACCTGATAAGAACAGGTGTGCATTGATAACACCAGTAAAACAGGTTCCATGCTACTATAAATATAGTTTAGATACGCATTAGCAACAGGGAAGTGATTTTTAACAAAGGGAAAGAGGAAATTACATACGGAGAAGAAAGTGTCGATTTAAGAATTACATATGTGTATAAATACGTTCTACATTAACACATACAGTATTATAGAACTTCCTAGAATATTAAACTTAAAAAATATCGCTAAACCACATGTACAATAAATAACTGTACATATCATGTTATTGGTTTGATGATATCTAACTTTTAACAAGGGGGAGGAGAAATTAAATTACATACGGAGAAGAAAGTGTCGATTTATGCAGGACATATGTGTATGAATACGTTCTCCATTAACAAATACATTTTGCTACTTATTATAGAACTGCTTAGAATATCAAACTTTAAAAAAAATCGCTAAACCACATGTACAATAAATAACTGTACATATCACGTTATTGGTTTGATGAGATTTGAATGTTTCAACTTATCAAAAAAGTTTCAAATCCTTTATATTCTCTAGGTGTATCTTACAATGACTGGAAAACACTGAATGTGTGGTCATGATTTCGGCTCCGGTTATAGCTATTTTAAGCGATGTGTCTTTAGAAATCAATTTCTTAGACACAAAGACCATTTAAATTTTTAAGACGAGTTAATTATTTTATTATTATGCTGACCGACTTTAAATCACACCCTTGATCAATCTACCCGGATGAAGTTATACAATACACGAATTCTACCCTAACCTTGCATCACACTGGGTCTTTTATTCACCGACTACACCCATCCACACATGTTTTACGATCACAATCAGTATGAGCATGTAATAAAATAACACAAAGCAAATACGCTCTTTGTAAAAAAAGATATATGACAGAAAAAGCGTGATTGAAATGATTTCGTATGCACCAGGACATGCGAAAGTTTATGGATCAAATTAAGACACGTGTCATGTAATGTGTTTGGTGACTCTGTGTGTGAAGTATTGTGTAATCTCCATACATTCTGTGATGTTTTGGGGTGACTGAGTGATTAAAGATGCTCCACCACCGACAGAGTATAAACAATATTTATCACTTGGACAATAATTGATGTTAAATCGTATATATATATATGTCTATAACACCAAAATACATATGATAATTTATTTTGCCTTTGTTGTCTGAGCAATCAGTACCTCACACCATATAGAGCATAGTGTCAAGGAATATTTTCGGGATGCAATTTATTATTTTTAAATACTTTTATATTGACGTCAAATAAGAAGCTAAAACTTGTCAATTATAGTAATAGTGTAATGTAAGTAAACTCTATTACTGAAGAAACATAATAATTCGTCTGTTCCTGTTTTTAATAGATACAAATATCGTTCGTCGGTGGTATTCTGACAAAATATCACTGACCCTCCACCTCCGTGTAGCGCTTTCGAATCCCAGATGGAGCAGTTGCCATGTACTGACCCTATATCGGTGATTTTACTTCGGGGTTTGGGTGTTTCTATACCATTTATATCTGACACGTCCTGAATTCACCATGGTGGTTAAAGGTCTTGATATTAAACAAAATAATCCCAGTCTAGAATGTGTCATCGGAGGCATCAACAAGCAATGATCTATAAAACCTAAGTCTTCTGCGATTGTACATTTACTTTAACGCAAAATTGAATTTAATTCATACTTATAAAGAGACTAGTTCATATCGCCAAAAAGCATTTGCAATGTAACAGTCAAGCTTGCATTATGTTACAAATAAAAATAAAGATCAGTATTGAGAAAATGTACAATCCCTTGTTTTGTAGAGTAGAGCATCCACTCGTTTAGAAAAAAAAAAAAAAAAAAAAACATCTTGAAAGAAAATCGTATATAGTTATGGACAGTGTTATGATTAAAGTTATAATATTACCCCATCTTTCTAAAAATATGTATCTTTCATGACTTAGCAGGCTTTCTGCAGATTTATGATAATTTATACACGAAAATAGTTATGTTATCAACGTGAGAGTTTACTGATAGCACAAAGTCACTATTTACTCTATAAAATAATCAAAACAAGTAAATCTATCCGGAAGATTAAGATAATGTCACCAACAGTGTGTCAACTATTCTGTCATCTAAATAAACATACTAGGACTGACTGGATGGTTTCAGCCTTATCTAGACACCTTTTTCTGCCATACAAACCTATTGGTCGGGTATGGTCTATCTAATCAGAACACCTAAACATCAGTATCTAGACCAGGAAGTGTTCCCGATTGACCTCTTGAACATACACTACAATCTACGGGGAACAAAGAGTTCTATATCACGGGCATGTCGGTGTTATTATTTAGTAATCAGAGTCTAGTTCTATATCACGGGTATATCGGTGTTATTATTTAGTAGTCAGAGTCTAGTTGTATATCACGGGTATATCGGTGTTATTATTTAGTAGTCAGAGTCTAGTTGTATATCACGGGTATATCGGTGTTATTATTTAGTAGTCAGAGTCTAGTTCTGTATCATGGGTATATCGGTGTTATTATTTAGTAGTCAGAGTCTAGTTGTATATCACGTGTATATCGGTGTTATTATTTAGTAGTCAGAGTCTAGTTCTGTATCACGGGTATATCGGTGTTATTATTTAGTAGTCAGAGTCTAATTGTATTTCACGGGTATATCGGTGTTATTATTTAGCAGTCAGAGTCTAGTTGTATATCACGGGTATATCGGTGTTATTATTTAGTAGTCAGAGTCTAGTTGTATATCACGGGTATATCGGTGTTATTATTTAGTAGTCAGAGTCTATTCCTATATCACGGGTATATCGGTGTTATTATTTAGTAGTCAGAGTCTAGTTGTATATCACGGGTATATCGGTGTTATTATTTAGTAGTCAGAGTCTAGTTGTATATCACGGGTATATCGGTGTTATTATTTAGTAGTCAGAGTCTAGTTCTATATCACGGGTATATCGGTGTTATTATTTAGTAGTCAGAGTCTAGTTGTATATCACGGGTATATAGGTGTTATTATTTAGTGGTCAGAGTCTAGTTCTGTATCACGGGTATATCGGTGTTATTATTTAGTAGTCAGAGTCTAGTTGTATATCACGGGTATATCGGTGTTATTATTTAGTAGTCAGAGTCTATTCCTATATCACGGGTATATCGGTGTTATTATTTAGTAGTCAGAGTCTAGTTGTATATCACGGGTATATTGGTGTTATTATTTAGTAGTCAGAGTCTATTCCTATATCACGGGTATATCGGTGTTATTATTTAGTAGTCAGAGTCTAGTTCTATATCACGGGTATATCAGTGTTATTATTTAGTAGTCAGAGTCTAGTTCTGTATCACGGGTATATCGGTGTCATTATTTAGTAGTCAGAGTCTATTACTATATCACGGGTATATCGGTGTTATTATTTAGTAGTCAGAGTCTAGTTGTTCAGATGTGTATTATTTAGTAGTCAGAGTCTAGTTCTATATCACGGGTATGTCGGTGTTATTATCTAGTAGTCAGAGTCTAGTTCTATATCACGGGTATATCGGTGTTATTATTTAGTGGTCAGAGTCTAGTTGTATATCACGGGTATATCAGTGTTATTATTTAGTAGTCAGAGTCTAGTTGTATATCACGGGTATATTGGTGTTATTATTTAGTAGTCAGAGTCTAGTTGTATATCACGGGTATATCGGTGTTATTATTTAGTAGTCAGAGTCTAGTTCTATATCACGGGTATATCGGTGTTATTATTTAGTAGTCAGAGTCTAGTTGTTCAGATGTGTATTATTTAGTAGTCAGAGTCTATTCCTATATCACGGGTATATCGGTGTTATTATTTAGTAGTCAGAGTCTAGTTGTTCAAATGTGTATTATTTAGTAGTCAGAGTCTAGTTCTATATCACGGGTATATTGGTGTTATTATTTAGTAGTCAGAGTCTATCCTATATCACGGGTATATCGGTGTTATTATTTAGTAGTCAGAGTCTAGTTCTATATCACGGGTATATCGGTGTTATTATTTAGTAGTCAGAGTCTAGTTGTTAAGATGTGTATTATTTAGTAGTCAGAGTCTAGTTCTATATCACGGGTATATCGGTGTTATTATTTAGTAGTCAGAGTCTAGTTCTATATCACGGGTATGTCGGTGTTATTATTTAATAGTCAGAGTCTAGTTGTTCAGATGTGTATTATTTAGTAGTCAGAGTCTAGTTCTATATCACGGGTATATCGGTGTTATTATTTAGTAGTCAGAGTCTGGTTGTATATCACGGGTATATCAGTGTTATTATTTAGTAGTCAGAGTCTAGTTCTATATCACGGGTATATCGGTGTTATTATTTAGAAGTCATAGTCTATTCCTATATCACGGGTATATCGGTGTTATTATTTAGTAGTCAGAGTCTAGTTCTATATCACGGGTATATCGGTGTTATTATTTAGTAGTCATAGTCTAGTTCTATATCATGGGTATATCGGTGTTATTATTTAGTAGTCAGAGTCTAGTTGTTCAGACGTGATTAGGCTAATCACTGTTTTACGACAATTTTCAAATCAATATTAAACAATTTCTGATTATACTAATTGTACAAAATTTTATGAAGTTCTTAAAAACTTCATTCTTTACCTGCATCCTGATTTTGGTGAAGATATAATGGCAAATATTGCAGCAAATGAGAAATGAGAATCTCTCTAATCATTGATTAAGCTAATCATCAATGAATAACTGGGCCCTAGTGTTTGTCTATGAGGCAGTGAAAGCAAATCAATAGGCAGTAAACCAATTTTCCTTTGCAGCTACTAAATTCTGTGATTTCAGATTCAAATCAAGTTCGCGGATATTACTTTTCATAGATTAGAAAAATGAATAAAAATCTATTTTAATATTGATATTTGTAAATTTCTTTATTTATCCACTAATTTGATATGTACTAGCCCGAAGATATGTCACATACCATAACATGTGAAGTATTTAATGAATGTGGAGCGTGGTTAATCATGGCGATAGCTTAATTAGCTGAATTGGCCAGAGTGGCCAACACAAAGCTGAAGTATTGTTATGATTAATTGGACAACCCGGATGCTGAAGTTCCCTGTTATATTTCTTCCTTTTACTTTACATTTGATCAACATTTCTTTTTAATATTGTAGTAAAACTTTATCAGTCTCGGCTCCTCTTAACCTCTATTGTTTTGAGAAACATATTAGGCATTTACTTATAACGAATTATCTTTCGATACGAGCCGATTTCGTAGTCCGGTCAAGAAAAGATTATTTTTGCTCTGTAAGAAACTTTTCTTGATGTTCTATTTTCTCAAATTGCCTTGACTGTTGACTTTAGCCTTGTTTTAAAGTGGAATTGGGGCCAAAAAAGAATTAAATTGTCAGAAAAATCAAATACAATCACACAAGTATACAATTATTTGTCGATAATGGAAAATCTACTTAAAGATGCTCCACCGCCGACAGAACATAAATGATATTCATCACTTGAACAGTAATTGGTATTTAATCGTGTATATATATGTATAATTAGCACAAAAAATGTAATAAAATAATTTATTTTGCCTTTGGTGCATAAGCAATCAGTATTTCATTTCATATAGAATATAGTGACATGGATTTTTTTCGGGATGCAATTAATTATTTTTTATATTTTTAACTTAAAGTAAAATTAGAAGCTCAAACTTTTCAATGGTGGTAATGGTGTAAAGTAAGTAACTTTTTTAACTGAAGAAAAATACTACATCATCTGCTCATGTTTTTGATAGTGAAAAAATAACGTTTGTCAGCGGTGGAGCATCTTTAAGAAGACACTTTCCAACTTTGGAATTTGTGAGTTAGCTTAGAAACTATGTATATTCGAGGTGCAATAAGTCTATGACTTTAACTAATTTATTGTTTCCACTGAAACGGAATAATGGCACGACCCCGAAACAATTACATCCTTCTTCGCATTTTTCATCTAAATTGTTACTCTCAGTATTTTAATGTTAACGAATGACATATTCTATCGGATGGTTTTTCCAACACCCCGTGGGTAATCACGCTCGCATATTTAAAATAAAGGGTAAATTTATGACGATACTGGTTATAGATAATGGCAGATATTATTTCCTATCGGTGCCTGGATGAAACTGTACATGTATAATTTAAACAGATCGCTGTAAACCTCCTTAAGGAGAATGACACTGCCGGATCTTATCAAAGATAACAGGACTCCGTTGGTTATGTTTATTGATGTAGTACATATGTTGTGTTATAACTCTGAAGAATAAAATATTTACAAGTATATAGTCTATACAACTTTTAAATTTGTTTAATTTTTCTTTATCTTTTTTTAAAGTTTTCTTTAAGTACATCTTTGTATAACATGTAAGTATTGACTTACAAAAACTTACATTCCCGGGACAGATTGTACAATTTACCAGTACATTTTGTGACTTTTTAAGACTAGAGAGATGGTGTTGTAACCAAGCAATGGTTCGTGTCATAATACATTGAGCGATATCACACGTGTTAACTTAACGAAAACACTATGTGCTGTTTATATCAATAAGCGACTTATACATCGACCTCCAGACTTAACTATGCTTGTTTTCAAAAAAGGTAAGTATTTATCGATCCACAATATCTACCCATTGGTATTTTACTGTCGGGTTACAGCCGTTGGCACAGAACACCTGTATCGTGCATTGAGCCGTGTTTGTGTTGTATAATTTTGTCATTGAACAAAGTTGTATAAAACTGTTGAGCAAATCAAATAACCTCGTTTCACGATATCAACATTTCTGAGATAACAAAAGTATTAGGCGCTGAAGACGTGACAGAGATATACATAGATAATACCAACTCGATATATAGCCTCCGTTTTCGGGGGTCGTGCCAAAATTACGTCTAAGTAGTGGATCAATGGTAACCGAGAATTATAAACAGGTATACATAAACTTAAAAAAACGGAATTTTAAATCGATTTTAACAAAGTTGATATGACTACAGACATAGCATAAATAGACCTATATTTGGTAATAATACAATTATCGAAAGGTGTACTCCAGTTAATCCAATTTAAAAAGGCATTTTTTAAAACGTCAGGAGTTGAAATAAACATTTATAGGTATTATAAACATGCCATCGATTAGCTTCATTAATGTTCCGACATGTTACCACAAGTTCTCCAACCCCGGTGTTAAATGACATTGGCTGTTAACAGGACGTAAAACTAAAACAAACCAAACATCATAAAGCAAAATGTATTGTTTTGCATCACGCTATGACCTAATAAGGATACTTAATTTACTACTTGGCAACGGAAATGATGATTTTATTATTATCTTTTATTCAAATTATTTGGGCATCCCACTTAACCCTCCCCCTTTCTCTCTTCCAAGGGAGAGATTTTGTATTTTTTTTGTATATATGTATTTAATAGAATGTCACCTTGTTTATGTAATGTAATGTTAATTTATATGTGGAGACAGATAAAATAAATTCGACCACTTGTGTATTTCAGATACATTATGACTCAATCGAACTACCTGCAATGGAGAACGAAAATCTGCTTTGAATAGTACAATGCCGCTGAAATGATCATACACCAATACCCTGTTGTTTAGTCATGTTAGATCATCACAGGATATCGGATATATAACCGCCGATAGACCATCATATGACAGGATATCGGATACATTACCGCCGAATTATACATTTTATACTTGTGTCCATAACATGCTTCCGTTGATAACAAAGCACAGATAAAATATTTATTGATTGAGTAATTGTTTCATTCTCTTTGACAATATTTCAAAACTGTTTTCATCTAATAACTCTGTAAAGCTAGAAAATCATATGAACAAAAGTTATGTTCTGTTCCTGATAGATTGCTATAAACTATTTCAGTAACTTCGTTCGATAGGTATTCAAATTATTTATATGTATAATCAATATAATCTTTTCTTTTTTCCTCATAGCTTATATCGTATTCAGTATGACTTTCGTACATATTTATTGTTTTGTATTAACATTTGTCTTTTTGGGTTTGTTTTACTATAAATCTTTTTCCATATCTTGATGTATGCTTTCTTGTTAAAAAGGTAGGCAAAACAACGTTACGATAACAGGTTCTATAAATGTGTCCACATACAACATGACGCAATGTCCACGAGAGGTTTTAACATTTATTTTATATCGTGAACTGATGTTAAGGATTACTAAGCTTTTAAGTTAATGTTTAATGTAGGAATTATGGCGTGTCCAAAACTTCCTTGATGTAACTGGTATAGTGTAAATATTGATCAATATGTTTTATCTGTTTGACATCTCCAATCATTACAAATACCATTCGTACTCATGATATCAGCCGAAGATTAGTTTTACCGGTTGAAGCTTTCGCGATTTTCAGTAGCATAATAAGAAATGATATTGTTTATCAATCCAAATTTCCTTTTCTGGCCCCATGATCATGAAACAGATAAGACGTAGCCAATCACAGAAGATGTTACAAGAAGTTGTGTTATATTTGCTTGGCTGAACACAAACTTCAGTATAAGATTGTTTCATGATCCTGGGGCTAAGTGTCAGAAGTATTGATAATTAACATACGTCATTAAATGGATAAGATTTTCTGGAGAAAGAACGAATTGAATTAAAGTGTTTTGCGAATAATTATAACAAATGTAAATATGACTCTACTTTTAACGAAAAGTGAAAATATTGGAGACGACAATGAAATGGGTTACAATGCCTTGAATGTCAGTCTACTGGGCTAAAAATTTAAAAAAAATAGAGCGAAAACATTCCAGTCAATACAAGTAATGAATAATATATTACGAAGTAAATAATATTTTGCATTAATAGTTTGTGATAATTATAAAAATATCTTTGTGGGCTAAAAAAGGGGCATACTTTTTCATCCTGATAAAACTGTATCTCTTCTTTTCTCAAGGCGAGTTGAATCCCAAATATTAATTCCTGATTTATTTTTCAGCAATACAAAAATTAATAATGTTACCAATCATAAGCACTTAGGAGTATATTTCAATCCAATGGCAAATTGGTCTACCCATATAAATCATATATATGAGAAAGTATACAAAAGAATAAACATACTCAGAATACTAAAATTCAAACTCGATAGAAAATCATTTCAAACTATTTATACTTCCTTTATTCGACTCATTCTCGAGTATTCTAATATAGTTGGGTCTAATTGCAACCAATCTGAGTGTGATATTTTGGAGTCAATTCAGCTTGAAGCAGCACGCATTATAACTGGTTTAAGAAGGGGAACAAGTCACGCTATAATTTATAAAGAATCTGGCCTAGTACCACTTATTAAACGAAGACATCTACATCGAAATATAACTTTTTTTCAGTATATTTAATAACAACTGCCATCTAATATTTATGAATTATTACAACCCTCTCTAAATATTAGTGATAATTACAATTTCCTACATAACAGATTATTTAATGTTCCTGCAGCTAGAACCCAGTTATATAAAAACAGCTTTTCCCGTCTATTATGACCGAGTGGAACGAACCGTCCTGTCCATTTCCTACAATGTCATCTGTTAGATCCATCAAAAGTTTTACAGTAAATACATATATCTTTGATAATAGAGCTCAATGTTCCGATATTTCCAAATATAATGGTGATCGTATGTCAAATATTTTATTATGTCAGTTGAGAAATTTTGCTAGTAACCTTAATACGGATCTCTTTAATTCTCATTTCAGTGACAGTCCAGCCTGTCTGTGTGGATTTCAAAACGAAGATCGTGAACACTATTTTCTATACTGTCCTTTACACGTCAACCCTAGACGGCTCCTTTTTAACTCTCTCTTGGAACTTGACAATGATATACCACTGACAACACAAACATTTTTGCAGGGCTCTGAAAGACACGATATAAACATTAATAAAGCTATATTGGATAAAGTTCAGTGCTTTATCAGAGATTCCAATAGATTTCGCTGATTTTGTTGAAAAAGATTTCGTTGAATTCGTTGAATATCTTGTAAAATCATTTTTTTTCTATTTGTAATTATATGAAGTAGGAGACATTTTGTATATGATGTTTATCAATATCTAGCTTGATGTTTTAGGAAATCATCATCATTAAATAAATATAGCAATTCAGATTATTTATGTATATATCAATATTAATTTGTATCTACTGTTAATATGTAAGGAGAGGGCGTGTATAGGCATGTTGCCTGTTGCCCAATTCCGATTGTATGTAACATCTGACAATAAAATATTCTGAAATGAAAAATAGTTTGTGGTAATTCAAGTGCATCCAAGAGTGCAAATCAGTAACCGGACGTCAACAACAACTTGTGACTTTCATTATGATTTGCGGTTTCAAGTGTGACAGTTAACGGAGAGGAAAGCCAAATTTAAAAACAACAATGTAAATTATCTATAAACCTTTCATGAATATACCACAGCATAGTAAAACAGGAAACCCCGCTTTTATATAACTGTAATTTTAACCTTAGGTTTTCCATATGAAATACAGAACACTTGTTCAGGACAAATGTTCCGACTTAAAACACTTTATAACTGTATATATATTGATCTTTTGTGGAAATACCAGATGTAAATAGAATGCAAATTCCACTGAAAGATCATCAAACCGAATTACAAACCACGGAATTTCTAGGGAAGACTCAATGAAATCAATAAGAGCTAAATACTAGAAAGTCTAAAAGTAAGTATATGTATAGACATCTCCAAATAACAACTCATATCTATTGCCAGCAATACTACTACTTCATTGTTGATTTGGTTTGCTTTGACCAGAGTAACAGCCAAGGTCCGTTTCAGGTTTAGGTGGTGAAGAGAAGCCGAGGGGGGGGGGGGGGGGTACCACCTAACAGTGGTCAGTACCTGGTTATCTGCCCCATATGACCGAACTTGCGACCCAGAGGTGGAGGGCTTGTGGTTGGGATATCTTAACTACTCGCCTTCGCCCATAAACTCAAAAAATCAAAAGACCAACTATTTGAATGATTCCTTAGTTATATAAGGTAGGACTCAATTCGTTACTTCAATAACATTAATATACTCAATTATTCTAATGCTGTCTTCTTTGGATGATATAGTGCTGTTTGACATTGTTAATGATAAATAATAATAAATATTTATTCTTATTTATATAAGAAAACGAAGTAAACAACAAAAGTTATGGCATACATTGTTACATGGCCCTGTTTTACAAAGTATGACATTATTTACGTTGGGTCCAGGGCTACCAAAATGAAAAAATAAATGTACAGTGTGTTTAAACGGGATAATATTATGGTTTCCATATCGAAGTCCTTGATGAGGAGTTTAGAAATAAGCTCAAATTACATTGAACTGTTTCATGGTCAAACCACAGCTATATGTTTAAAATGTTTATCAGAATAAAACAGTGTTATAACGATTACTAAATATAGCATAAATCAGACACATCTATACCATGATATTTCTCATTTTGGGCATTAACAATATTATGTTATCAACAACTGAAGCCATATCTATCTTGTTCAACACTTTGTGAATAGTTATTTAATGAAACATGTATGTAAATAACTGATATCACTCATTGTAAAGACTAGTTTTACAAGACTACTAGGTATATATTCATCAATCTTATATCGTTAATATATGCACGAGGCTGTGTGACCTCGTCGACCTCACCAGTGAATCACGAAAGTGTGACGGAGGGAAAAACCAGGCTCGTTCCACATGAGTGAACAATAAGGATTTCCATTTTGAGATATTCAAGCAGTCATAGCGAGAATGTTAGAGGTCAAAATCAAGTCACATGGAAATATCAATTGATAGTCAACACGAAATACTATCCGTTCAAAGAGGAGAGCGTACATATCCATGTACTGTTTGTTAGTAATTTAACGTTTTAAATATAGATATACTTATCTTATAGCTTGACGTTTGCAGTTTTCTAGATAAACGTGGATTAATATCATTGTCGTTATATTTACTGTGGATATAGCATTACTATCATTGTCGTTATATTTACTGTGGATATAACATTACTATCATTGTCGTTATATTTACTGTGGATATAACACTACTATCATTGTCGTTATATTTACTGTGGATATAACATTACTATCATTGTCGTTATATTTACTGTGGATACACATTACTATCATTGTCGTTATATTTACTGTGGTACACATTACTATCATTGTCGTTATATTTACTGTGGATATAACATTACTATCATTGTCGTTATATTTACTGTGGATATAACATTACTATCATTGTCGTTATATTTACTGTGGATATAACATTACTATCATTGTCGTTATATTTACTGTGGATATAACATTACTATCATTGTCGTTATATTTACTGTGGATATTACATTACTATCATTGTCGTTATATTTACTGTGGATATAACATTACTATCATTGTCGTTATATTTACTGTGGATATAACATTACTATCATTGTCGTTATATTTACTGTGGATATAACATTACTATCATTGTCGTTATATTTACTGTGGATACACATTAGCATAACTATCATTGTCGTTATATTTACTGTGGATACACATTACTATCATTGTCGTTATATTTACTGTGGATATAACATTACTATCATTGTCGTTATATTTACTGTGGATATAACATTACTATCATTGTCGTTATATTTACTGTGGATATAACATTACTATCATTGTCGTTATATTTACTGTGGATATAACATTACTATCATTGTCGTTATATTTACTGTGGATATAACATTACTATCATTGTCGTTATATTTACTGTGGATATAACATTACTATCATTGTCGTTATATTTTTACTGTGGATATAACATTACTATCATTGTCGTTATATTTACTGTGGATATAACATTACTATCATTGTCGTTATATTTACTGTGGATATAACATTACTATCATTGTCGTTATATTTACTGTGGATATAACATTACTATCATTGTCGTTATATTTACTGTGGATATAACATTACTATCATTGTCGTTATATTTACTGTGGATATAACATTACTATCATTGTCGTTATATTTACTGTGGATATAACATTACTATCATTGTCGTTATATTTACTGTGGATATAACATTACTATCATTGTCGTTATATTTACTGTGGATATAACATTACTATCATTGTCGTTATATTTACTGTGGATATAACATTACTATCATTGTCGTTATATTTACTGTGGATATAACATTACTATCATTGTCGTTATATTTACTGTGGATATAACATTACTATCATTGTCGTTATATTTACTGTGGATATAACATTACTATCATTGTCGTTATATTTACTGTGGATATAACATTACTATCATTGTCGTTATATTTTGTGTATACATTACTATCATTGTCGTTATATTTACTGTGGATATAACATACTATCATTGTCGTTATATTTACTGTGGATATAACATTACTATCATTGTCGTTATATTTACTGTGGTACACATTACTATCATTGTCGTTATATTTACTGTGGATATAACATTACTATCATTGTCGTTATATTTACTGTGGATATAACATTACTATCATTGTCGTTATATTTACTGTGGATATAACATTACTATCATTGTCGTTATATTTACTGTGGATATAACATTACTATCATTGTCGTTATATTTACTGTGGATATTACATTACTATCATTGTCGTTATATTTACTGTGGATATAACATTACTATCATTGTCGTATATTTATATTTATCATGTCGGATATTACTGTGGATATAACATTACTATCATTGTCGTTATATTACTATCATTGTCGTTATATTTACTGTGGATATAACATTACTATCATTGTCGTTATATTCACTGTGGATATAACATTACTATCATTGTCGTTATATTTACTGTGGATATAACATTACTATCATTGTCGTTATATTTACTGTGGATATAACATTACTATCATTGTCGTTATATTTACTGTGGATATTACATTACTATCATTGTCGTTATATTTACTGTGGATATAACATTACTATCATTGTCGTTATATTTACTGTGGATATAACATTACTATCATTGTCGTTATATTTACTGTGGATATAACATTACTATCATTGTCGTTATATTTACTGTGGATATAACATTACTATCATTGTCGTTATATTTACTGTGGATATTACATTACTATCATTGTCGTTATATTTACTGTGGATATAACATTACTATCATTGTCGTTATATTTACTGTGGATATAACATTACTATCATTGTCGTTATATTTACTGTGGATATAACATTACTATCATTGTCGTATCATTGTATATTTACTGTGGATATAACATTACTATCATTGTCGTTATATTTACTGTGGATATAACATTACTATCATTGTCGTTATATTTACTGTGGATATAACATTACTATCATTGTCGTTATATTTTTACTGTGGATATAACATTACTATCATTGTCGTTATATTTACTGTGGATATAACAATTACTATCATTGTCGTTATATTTACTGTGGATATAACATTACTATCATTGTCGTTATATTTACTGTGGATATAACACATTACTATCATTGTCGTTATATTTACTGTGGATATAACATTACTATCATTGTCGTTATATTTACTGTGGATATAACATTACTATCATTGTCGTTATATTTACTGTGGATATAACATTACTATCATTGTCGTTATATTTACTGTGGATATAACATTACTATCATTGTCGTTATATTTACTGTGGATATAACATTACTATCATTGTCGTTATATTTACTGTGGATATATACATTACTATCATTGTCGTTATATTTACTGTGGATATAACATTACTATCATTGTCGTTATATTTACTGTGGATATAACATTACTATCATTGTCGTTATATTTACTGTGGATATAACATTACTATCATTGTCGTTATATTTACTGTGGATATAACATTACTATCATTGTCGTTATATTTACTGTGGATATAACATTACTATCATTGTCGTTATATTACTATCATTGTCGTTATATTTACTGTGGATATAACATTACTATCATTGTCGTTATATTTACTGTGGATATAACATTACTATCATTGTCGTTATATTTACTGTGGATATAACATTACTATCATTGTCGTTATATTTACTGTGGATATAACATTACTATCATTGTCGTTATATTCACTGTGGATATAACATTACTATCATTGTCGTTATATTTACTGTGGATATAACATTACTATCATTGTCGTTATATTTACTGTGGATATAACATACATTACTATCATTGTCGTTATATTTACTGTGGATATAACATTACTACTATCATTGTCGTTATATTTACTGTGGATATAACATTACTATCATTGTCGTTATATTTACTGTGGATATAACATTACTATCATTGTCGTTATATTTACTGTGGATATAACATTACTATCATTGTCGTTATATTTACTGTGGATATAACATTACTATCATTGTCGTTATATTTACTGTGGATATAACATTACTATCATTGTCGTTATATTTACTGTGGATATAACATTACTATCATTGTCGTTATATTTACTGTGGATATAACATTACTATCATTGTCGTTATATTTACTGTGGTACACATTACTATCATTGTCGTTATATTTACTGTGGATATAACATTACTATCATTGTCGTTATATTTACTGTGGATATACATTACTATCATTGTCGTTATATTTACTGTGGATATAACATTACTATCATTGTCGTTATATTTACTGTGGATATAACATTACTATCATTGTCGTTATATTTACTGTGGATATTACATTACTATCATTGTCGTTATATTTACTGTGGATATAACATTACTATCATTGTCGTTATATTTACTGTGGATATAACATTACTATCATTGTCGTTATATTTACTGTGGATATAACATTACTATCATTGTCGTTATATTTACTGTGGATATAACATTACTATCATTGTCGTTATATTTACTGTGGATATAACATTACTATCATTGTCGTTATATTTACTGTGGATATAACATTACTATCATTGTCGTTATATTTACTGTGGATATAACATTACTATCATTGTCGTTATATTTACTGTGGATATAACATACTATCATTGTCGTTATATTTACTGTGGATATAACATTACTATCATTGTCGTTATATTTACTGTGGATATAACATTACTATCATTGTCGTTATATTTACTGTGGATATAACATTACTATCATTGTCGTTATATTTACTGTGGATATAACATTACTATCATTTGTCGATATTACATTACTATATTGTCGTTATTTTACTGTGGATATAACATTACTATCATTGTCGTTATATTTACTGTGGATATAACATTACTATCATTGTCGTTATATTTACTGTGGATATAACATTACTATCATTGTCGTTATATTTACTGTGGATATAACAAATTACTATCATTTGTCGTTATATTTACTGTGGATATAACATTACTATCATTGTCGTTATATTTACTGTGGATATAACATTACTATCATTGTCGTTATATTTACTGTGGATATAACATTACTATCATTGTCGTTATATTTACTGTGGATATAACATTACTATCATTGTCGTTATATTTACTGTGGATATAACATTACTATCATTGTCGTTATATTTACTGTGGATATTTACATTTACTGTGGATATAACATTACTATCATTGTCGTTATATTTACTGTGGTACACATTAC
This sequence comes from Argopecten irradians, assembly GCF_041381155.1. Taxonomy (NCBI): domain Eukaryota; kingdom Metazoa; phylum Mollusca; class Bivalvia; order Pectinida; family Pectinidae; genus Argopecten; species Argopecten irradians. The sequence continues at coordinate 34,922,095 of NC_091148.1, forward strand.
TATCATTGTCGTTATATTTACTGTGGATATAACATTACTATCATTGTCGTTATATTTACTGTGGTACACATTACTATCATTGTCGTTATATTTACTGTGGATATAACATTACTTATCATTGTCGTTATATTTACTGTGGATATACATTACTATCATTGTCGTTATATTTACTGTGGATATAACATTACTATCATTGTCGTTTATATTTTACTGTGGATATAACATTACTATCATTGTCGTTATATTTAACTGTGGATATAACATTACTATCATTGTCGTTATATTTACTGTGGATATAACATTACTATCATTGTCGTTATATTTACTGTGGATATAACATTACTATCATTGTCGTTATATTTACTGTGGATATAACATTACTATCATTGTCGTTATATTTACTGTGGATATAACATTACTATCATTGTCGTTATATTTACTGTGGATATATAACATTATAACATTCATTGTCGTTATATTTACTGTGGATATTACATTACTATCATTGTCGTTATATTTACTGTGGATATAACATTACTATCATTGTCGTTATATTTACTGTGGATATAACATTACTATCATTGTCGTTATATTTTACTGTGGATATAACATTACTATCATTGTCGTTATATTTACTGTGGATATAACATTACTATCATTGTCGTTATATTTACTGTGGATATAACATTACTATCATTGTCGTTATATTATATTACTGTGGATTATAACATTACTATCATGTCGTTATATTTACTGTGGATATAACATTACTATCATTGTCGTTATATTTACTGTGGATATAACATTACTATCATTGTCGTTATATTTACTGTGGTTTTATTTCTACTTCACTGTGTTATATTAACATTAACTATCATTGTCGTTATATTTACTGTGGATATAACATTACTATCATTGTCGTTATATTTACTGTGGATATAACATTACTATCATCGTTATATTTACTGTGGATATAACATTACTATCATTGTCGTTATATTTACTGTGGATATAACATTACTATCATTGTCGTTATATTTACTGTGGATATAACATTACTATCTGTGTTATATTTTGTCGTATATTTCTGTGTGATATAACATTACTATCATTGTCGTTATATTTACTGTGGATATTACATTACTATCATTGTCGTTATATTTACTGTGGATATAACATTACTATCATTGTCGTTATATTTACTGTGGTACACATTACTATCATTGTCGTTATATTTACTGTGGATATAACATTACTATCATTGTCGTTATATTTACTGTGGATATAACATTACTATCATTGTCGTTATATTTACTGTGGATATAACATTACTATCATTGTCGTTATATTTACTGTGGATATAACATTACTATCATTGTCGTTATATTTACTGTGGATATAACATTACTATCATTGTCGTTATATTTACTGTGGATATAACATTACTATCATTGTCGTTATATTTACTGTGTCGTTATATTTACTGTGGATATAACATTACTATCATTGTCGTTATATTTACTGTGGATATTACATTACTATCATTGTCGTTATATTTACTGTGGATATTACATTACTATCATTGTCGTTATATTTACTGTGGATATAACATTACTATCATTGTCGTTATATTTACTGTGGTACACATTACTATCATTGTCGTTATATTTACTGTGGATATAACATTACTATCATTGTCGTTATATTTACTGTGGATATTACATTACTATCATTGTCGTTATATTTACTGTGGATATAACATTACTATCATTGTCGTTATATTTACTGTGGATATAACATTACTATCATTGTCGTTATATTTACTGTGGATATAACATTACTATCATTGTCGTTATATTTACTGTGGATATAACATTACTATCATTGTCGTTATATTTACTGTGGATATTACATAATTACTATCATTGTCGTTATATTTACTGTGGATATAACATTACTATCATTGTCGTTATATTTACTGTGGATATAACATTACTATCATTGTCGTTATATTTACTGTGGATATAACATTACTATCATTGTCGTTATATTTACTGTGGATATAACATTACTATCATTGTCGTTATATTCACTGTGGATATAACATTACTATCATTGTCGTTATATTTACTGTGGTACACATTACTATCATTGTCGTTATATTTACTGTGGATATAACATTACTATCATTGTCGTTATATTTACTGTGGATATAACATTACTATCATTGTCGTTATATTTACTGTGGATATAACATTACTATCATTGTCGTTATATTCACTGTGGATATAACATTACTATCATTGTCGTTATATTTACTGTGGATATAACATTACTATCATTGTCGTTATATTACTGTGGATATAACATTACTATCATTGTCGTTATATTTACTGTGGATATAACATTACTATCATTGTCGTTATATTTACTGTGGATATAACATTACTATCATTGTCGTTATTTACTGTGGATATAACATTACTATCATTGTCGTTATATTTACTGTGGATATAACATTACTATCATTGTCGTTATATTTACTGTGGATATAACATTACTATCATTGTCGTTATATTTACTGTGGATATAACATTACTATCATTGTCGTTATATTTACTGTGGATATAACATTACTATCCATTGTCGTTAAAATCATTACATGTGGATATAAACATTACTATCATTGTCGTTATATTTACTGTGGATATAACATTACTATCATTGTCGTTATATTTACTGTGGATATAACATTACTATCATTGTCGTTATATTTACTGTGGACATTACTATCATTGTCGTTATATTTACTGTGGATATGACATTACTATCATTGTCGTTTATCCTCCACATTACTATCAAATATTGTCTCTCATGTTACAAATATAGTAAGATTACTGAAGATAACATACTATCATGACTTTGTCCACATATTCACTGTGGATACCAAATAATTGATAACGGATCAGGTGTCGTTATGACAAGTTTCTCCACCTCTTATGGAGTAACATTTATCTATCATTGAAAGAAATGAAAAGCGTAATGTGGAGTTATTGAGTCTGGAGGGGAACTGTTGTAAAACTAGTGTCTAGAAGACAAATGTATAAGGCAGGTTTGATATAGTTTGTTTTGTTTGTTTGTTTGATTTATTAACGTCCTATTAACAGCTATGGTCATGTAAGGACGGCCTCCCATGTATGCGGTGTGTTGCGTGTATGTTGTGCGAGGTGAGTGTACTGGGAGACTGCGGTATGTTCGTGTTGTGTATCTTCTTGTATAGTGGAACTTTTGCCCTTTTTATTAGTGCCATATCACTGGAGCATGCCGCCGAAGACACCAAGCAACACACCCCACCCGGTCACATTATACTGACAACGGGCGAACCAGTCGTCCCCCTCCCTGTATGCTGAACGTTAAGCAGGAGCATAAACTACCACTTTTATAGACTTTGGTGTGTCTCGGCCAGGGGACAGAACCCAGAGCCTTCCTCACAGGGGCGAACGCTCAACTCAAGCCAAAAAGTGAGGCGGTGCCAAGGGAGGCATTAGGAAAGATAAAGTCAGTTAGGAAGAAGAGAAAAGATAAGATTCCTAAATTTAGTCGCCTTTTACGATCATGCAATAGGGGCAGCAGGTACAATTCTAATGCCCTACCTGCAGGTGTGATATATGACCGGGAGACAGTCAAGGTCCATGAACAATTGATGGATTAGAAAAACAATGTTGTCTGTGATCAGACTGACACCATAAACCTATGATAACATATAATGTTGGTGCGTGGTACAGTAACATATATCACTGACACTTCTATGGCTATATGTGGTGAGGATTTCCACACAAACAACCACGCTTAAGTACTGAACATTGCTGAATTAATGCATGAAGTGCACTGTTTCTTATTCCTGGTCAGGAATAGCTAGGAATGATAAGTCTACATCTACACAATACAGCGCGACACAGATGTAAACAACATATAATACAACAACATTAGAGGACCATGCCTTTCGTTTCGGAAAGGTGAGCGGTTTAGGGAAAATATGTCTGTCTAATAATTGGTCTACGGGATTCATCCCTACTGTTTGGTCTCAAAAATAATTTATTTAAAATCAAAAGTTAGCATATACCTGTTTCGAACACCTAAATAATTTCTGGCTTAGCCACATCTTTTAGAAGTGGTACTGGAGTTTAACATGTTTGACGATGAAGGAAGCATATTTCTGTCCAATAATAATTTCCATTTGTTCTTTGGCATTTTGGTTATATCATCACTGTTAATCGTTAATGCGTCCGTGTTAATTTTTAATCTACGTTGCTAGACACTGTTCTTTGTTGATCCCCATACACCTCTGGGTGGCGTGGTGTTTTAAACCAATCAATGCAGATGCCAGTATCTGGCCGAAGGTCGATGGTTTTCCCTCTGGATCTTATGACTTTTGAAACATGGCGCATTTTCCCGTCTTTGTACATTACAGAGTTACCTTCCTTGTGGGTAGGTACATGTATCAATTATATCAGTATTTTGTGTGTGCAATTAACGTCGTTTTCTCTGAAAAGTATGACGTTACGCTCGCAAACACATGACGTCACAATCAATACCTAAGCACGAAGGCAGATAATTTGTTTTATGAAAATTTTCATTATAGAAAGTGCAACAAATTTAAACAAAACAATCCGAAGTTATGAAGTGTAAAATGATCTAGGGTTGGGTATGAACCTTGACCGCCAGACACAGCCTCTCCGACACTTACAGCTATAAAGGACGTGAATTATATTACTGGTCATGAATGAAAGTGGGCATTCCGGAAATCTACACTTAGGAGACTCCCTCGTGGACTGTCATCATACACTAACGTCTAAAACGACATAATGCTGCAGTAACTGTTTGTCATATATTGTTCTGGTTTTAAAAGGAAGAACTTGGGGATAGTGATGTCATGAATTGTATCAGCCTTTTCCGTGAAATGAGGAAAGGTATCTCATTCACAGAAGAGGTCATTTCTGTTCCTGATTACCGACGCAATTGTTTTGGTAATTTACACAATTCCTACCATGTACTTTCTATGAAAGTATAAACTTTACGTTTAGCTGGAGATACACTTAGCACTACTATACACCGACACAAGACAATTGGAGGATTAATAATTGATTATATGGAAAAAACATGAATAACATAAATAACGTACACTCCTTTTTGAAGTTTTTTTTAATTTGTTGCTTGGTGGGTGAAAGGACATGAAAGTAATCATTTCAGTTTGCATGTCAGTTATGTTAACAGATACGTTATGATAGCTTATGTATCGTCATATACTTAATCATAGAATAAATTATATTCTAAACATGTGTGAGAGACATTTTGGTGCATGATAATGCTTCTTAAACACTTAATTCACAGAAAAAGGATACACTGGGGTTAATTCAGACAGAAAAGATTCGTGTTAAAGAACTGAAGTAATAGTCGTGCAGATAAACATGGTACCAGGCACAACTCCAATGTATGATGATTGTTTCAGCTTAACACCATTTAACCGCCACTTTCATTCAAGGCTGGCTTCTCTAGTATGCGATGTGTTGTGCGTGTAAAGTGTATGCTTATTTTAGGAGGCTGTGGTACACAAGGTTAGGGTCTACTACAGTAATAGAAGCTCTTGTCTATGTTACAGTGTTGTCTCGCTGTAACATACCGCCAGAAACACCGGGCAACACAACCATGTTTTTTTGTTTTTTTTTTAAATTCAGAACTACTAACTATATATATATATAAACTTGCCTTAGCGAGTCAAGCCTATGTAAGCAATCTACCAATGCCAACACAATTTAACCCATGTATAAGGATCACTCGGCTTAATACCCATATTGTCTTCGTCTCTTAAGTGGTCTTATAGACAGGTATAACTTCAATTCAATTAAATCCCAATCTCTGATATTGATTTGTTTACACCGTGTGCACAATGTGTAACCTTTAGCTACTTACCATGTGTAGATACCTTTATTTAGTCTTTTTAGACACATCTGTAAGATACTTGACAGATGGGCAATGTTTTGTGAGATGTGTCATGTCTTTGTTTGTGCGGGGGTGTTGGTTCACGATTAGGATTTTACCGTTCATTGTGTCGTATATGTTTGTGCGGGGGTGTTGGTTCACGATTAGGATTTTACCGTTCATTGTGTCGTATACGTTTATAATTTCATGAAGCCTATTGACGACCCGGTGTCATCTATCAATCGTATATAAGTATTACTTTGGTCAGGTGTCAGTAAATTTAACGGACATCACGACATTCTATACGAATGACTGGGTCACTCTGTCTGGTTTTAGGGGGTCAAGCTTGACCGCGCGCTTTGACGTCAAACAGTTGGCCGAGATAATCTTAAAGTGATGTAATTGATGTTGGGTGAAAAATCTGAGAAGTAACTGGAAATAAGCTATCATATGTTTAAATAATCACGATAATAAAAAAACCCAAGAAAACCGCAATCGTCCTTACCTTCCCTACATTCGTCAAACTTAAATACATAGAGTAGTAAAACAAATTGATCACTGTAACGGCGATAACATACACTAATCAATTGTACAAATCCATATAATTATTCCAAATAAAATAACACAACTGCTTACATTAAAATATTTCCTTTATATATTTGTATTTCCTTCCTTTATATTGTATGAACGTATGATTTTGCCATAACAAATCTATATATCACTGTCCATGGCATTCTATGGTTATTCTGTACTTGTTTAATTATTTCCACTAGACTCCTATACGAGACTTTCTTATGAGTAGTTACACTTGTACATATCTGTGTTTCTCTATATATGTAGAGTATCACTTGAGTTGTCAGTGAATACTAATCACACTTGTATAAACTGTCAAAGTTACACAATCTCGTGTAGCCTACAGGTAGGTCAATTACCTACTCAGAGTGACGTCATCAGTCCAGTTGCACATCTTTCAGTTATCAGTCATACGGCTATTTTAATCTCATAATTCATATAAAAATAGCTTACTTTCAATAGGAATTCTAAATTAATTTCACATTTTTCGTTAAATTTACTTATTGGTACTACAGCCAAATCGAAACTATAATGGTATTGATTTCGGAGAACTGTTTTATTTTAATTTAGTTTGCCTGTTGACAATATAATGCAACCGGGAGGGGTGTGTTGTTCAGTGTCTTCGGCGGGATGCTTCAGTGAGATAGCACTATAAAATGGACAAGAGTTCCGCTATCACAAGGAGACACAACACGAATATACTACAGATTCACAAAACACCGAGTGGGGTGTCCTGTTTGTGTCTTTGACATAAAACTACAAATTAGACAGATAGTTCCACTATTATGAGAAAACCCAACACGAACATACGATTATTTGTTTTACGCCAACACCAGGAATCCGTAAGAAGCCACCAAAAGAACATTCCACAGTCTCCCAAATCACGCATGCACCCACTGCACACAATACCCTGTGTACAATGGATGATGTCAGAGATGACTTGAATGACTGATAGGAACATTAACAAAATTATTCTCAAATCCTGAAAACAGTCTGCCGTCCATAAAGACTATACCCATAGGTTGACGTTATATTAAACAGAATGTAACCCTCCTAGAGCTTGTATTAAACTCCAGAAAATGATCTGACACATAGAGATATTATGGGGTATGTGATGGTATACACATTACAGAAACCTAAATCGATTTGGTTTATAAACGAAAGTTTACCTCGACTTTTATCAACACTAAGGTATACCGTTACAGCCTTGTTTAAACATACGGTGCTTAACTTTCTTGCATACATGTAGATCGATAACAACAGTTGTGCTCCCGTTCCGTTGCGTCATTGCTGGCCACCGAACACAATCCCACCTCATTATTGATGACGCAGTCATCTTAACTCATTATTGATGACGTAGTTATGCGACCCAAGGAGAGGAAGTTGGCGGCCTTCAGACGAACATCGCAAGGCAAACTCGATTAATCCTCTTGAATTTATTTTAATATAATTTCCGGTTACTCGGTTTGAAGCTCTTCTGCATATGGAAGGTACTTGAGCTCTTCCGTCTGAATACCGGAAGACATTCTGGATAGATTTCTCCAAGAAGAGCGCAAATCGAGTTGACATTCGGGAAGGAAAATGAGAGTCTAAAAGAGTGGTAGGGCCATCATGAGACACAATCTGAACTCATACGAAGCCAATAACACGTAATAACCCAAACTATATTTGTAATGAGATTCATGAACAATACAAGGAGTGAGAAACCATGTGCTCCTTCTGGCTCATGAAAAGCACAGGTAACCATGTGTTTCTCAAGAGTAATGTAAGTTCTATGGGAACATTTACAACCAGTAATGCCATTATAATATGATATTGACGAAGAATAGTTTATAAAGGACTCTTAATAATCAAACCACTTCTGCTTGCAACCAAATTCGTACCGACTACGAATTATCCGGACAACCTAGATAATTCTGCCAATTTAGTCATTTCATCTACATGTATATCTACCAGTCAAATCCTATACAGTTTAAAGCAAGGTTCATACTTGATTCAGTCCAAAAATAAAAACATTTCTTCATATTTCAGGTTACTAATTCGGTATTTGTTTTTTGCTGATTTCTTCTAAAATCAGAACTGTACGATCATGTGTGACCCAGTTTTGTAAGAATGGTTACAAAAGACAGATTGGCTAGCTTAAATCTTCTGTTGAACGACTGAGCAATTCAAATTCACATAAAGTTGATTTTACCCGTATGAAATTTCTCGGAAGTAGTGTAACCCCGAGTGACTTCCTTGTCGATGTATTGTGTCGGGTCTATTTTTAACTTCACTGGATACTAATCCTATTACCCTAGACCCGGGCTGTATTCATACACTTTCCTCTGGAATTGAAATCGAATCATTAACCGAAAAAAACAACATATCATTGATTCGTTCCATCATAACTATGACTCTAATTATCAGATCAATGGGTTTTTTCGATTCAAACACTTAATCACGAGAAATCAGAGGATATAATTATATTGTACAGACGTAATGACAGGTGGGGTATGTTTAGTCAATCGTACACGATTACTAACATAGGTAGAATGTTAATGGTAGAATATCGGGCACCTTAACCACTAACTTCCACTAATATTAATCCATCGTCCCTTGATACACTTGCATTCATTTAATCGGTGTCCGAATAGTAAAGGTTTGAGTTCGAATACCACATGTGACAGATATCAGATACTGATTGTTAGTCGGTCATTTTTCTCCAAGGACTACGATTTTTATCGACCTTCATTGAACATGGCATGTCTTTATGAACCTGGCGGTTAATAGGTCATAAACCCAAAAAATACAAGCAAACAAATCCTAATTTGGGAGGACAAATATGGGATTGATTTGGTTCTGGTCGTCGTTATTATACTGTACATTTATAAATGTTATTATATTGCCTTTATAAATGTCCTTTATGTATATTGAATACATTATTTCGTTTTGCTGAAGACTTTACTGTTATTTGATCAGTAAACAACTTAAACGAGTTCGATATGATTAGTGTAAACACGCAAACTTAAGATACACTATATGAGTTGGTCGTGGATCTCTATATACAGGTAGTCTGTAGAGGTTTAATCCATAGCTACAAATGTATACCCTCTATCCAGTCACTACTACCACACACACTCCACCTCTCGATACCCAATACAGTAAATCACGACATGTTACAGCCCTAAATACATCCCCTTTCCATGACCTCTATGTTTCTAACCTCACATATACCCCGCACACACCGCTCTTCCACGCCCTCCCCAACCCTTAGGTATACTTTAACTATACATACATGTACATGTATCGGCTTCCATCAGTTTATTCCTCATCCTCATAATTTTAACCCTCATTACATGCTTTTATGTCTCCTAATAACAGCCCCCTCCCCCCCCCTCACAAACACAGCATCACACATCCATTACATCCATTACACCCCTCCTTTACCTTCTCTTTAATAAAGAACCATTTTAGTCCGTCGAAACATCTACCCACCACCACCACCGGTCCCCTCTACCCACATCTCACACCTCAGTATTCCATGTACATTAACCATTCCGCAGCTTTTGTCATTTTATTTCTCTTACTTCTGGAACATCACCCACCTCCACCCCACATCCTACCCAGTCTCTTCCTCATTACAACACACTTCGTTGAAATATTTCATTGTTATGATCATCCTTCATCACCCTTAGAACCCCCCCCCCCCCCTCCCCATCCCTCCCCAGTCTCTCCATTCTCCATCATTTACCGACGTCATACAATCTTCCCCCTCCCTAACAACACACATTTGAAGTTAGTTACAGTTTTGATTATATGTAAAACGCCGATGCTTGAAGTAAGCTAACCAGCCTTCATTGTTTAGTCTGTTTGAAGTTAATTAAAACTAAGATGATATGCAGAGCTGATAATGGCTGAAGAAAGCTAACCAGCCTTCACAATTTTAGTCTGGCTATATTACATCATATACGTAGCTCCCCGTGATAAACGGTACAGATAAAACCAGTATTCAAGTATATAAATCTACCTCAAAATCATCTGAATACATATATCCAATTAAAGTCACATATATAATTAACCAATATATTACCTGTGATGACGTCATTAAACTCAGCACGTGCACAACCACCGCAAATCCAGCTTTACTAAGCCACGAATGACTTGCCATTGTTACAGACAGCCACGTCCCACTGTTTTAACCATCCAACACTGTAGTACAGAATATCCTAAGTCCATTAAAACGTACTTCCACAGGTGTCAAATAAAATTTAAATGATAAAACTCGGTGACTTCAGGTAGCAGTAGAATCTTAGCGATGTCCTGTGTCCCCGGGGCCGCTTAAAGACCTACGGGTCATGATTAAGTCCTGTATATGACAGACAAACTAGTATACTTGGAGTACACACAAATGACATATTTCCCGTCTAAAGTTTAAAACAACCCTATTAGCAGGCTAGCTCATCGCTATAAGTGATTGTACGCACTTGGGGACAAACCCGGAAGTTTTGGATAAAGTTTGTGGGCCGTACGTGTGTGTGTGTTCTCGATACACAGGTACACACGGTCAACCGTTACGGTTCGTTGAATCGTTAGAGTCACATGTCGGTTATTCATATTAACGTATTACGGATAGTTAATGAATCAAAGTCCGAGTTGTTTCTTCGTTTTTGTAATTACTCGTGTCACAAATATTTGTGACGTCATTCTCCAATATCTAGATACCCTTATATACTGTACACGCACGTATGTCCTCGAGACAAGTCCCTAGACTACGATGGCCGATAGCGGCCGCCACATAACAGCATCAAAGTAACAATTTTGTGTACATGTACAGTTTTTGAAAAATGTACATGTACAGTACAACTACTTAATATTGCAAAATGTGTACATGTACAGTTTTTGAAAATTGTACATGTACACATTTTGCATTTACTTCGAATTAGCATTCCAAGCTTAATCGTTTGACCTTAAGGTCAAAATGAAGCAGAAAACAAGAATGTAGCGGGAAATGTAATGCGAGTGGTTTGATAAGAAACCTAAATACAAATGCGAGAAGACGTACGCGTTTGTATTGTGAGCAGAATGAGTGCAGATTTTGTTATCATCATCATCATCATCATCACCATCATCATCATTCTTTATTCCTCAAAAGTTGAGAGTACAGGGAAATGAAAAAAAAGAGATATACAGACTTATTTACACTGAAAGTTCAGGTCGAAGTTCAGTTAGCGATAACATCGCGCGACTACATGCATATTACTTTACACGCTAGTTAATACAGCTCATGTCACAACAACGCGAAAGTAGAATTTTTGAGGAGATACGCGCAATCCTTTGTAAATTCATCTGACAGTTCATCATATTCAAATTCGGAACTTTTGCTTTGAATATTGTCTGAAGCAAAAGTTCTTCGGAAAGGTTAGACATAGTTACATATGGCTGGATACCATGATAATCAATCACTTTCGTCATAAAAGTATCTCTCAGTAGGAATGTTCTTTGTATGTACAGCTTGTTACAAAATGTCTTATAATGTCGTATAGTGGCCTATCACATAAATTACATGCGATGCGTTGTTCTCCATATATAACACTATTTTATTGTCAATATCCGGTGTTTGCAGTATGTGATATGGTTTATCATATGTGGAGTGAACATATTTAAATCTCACGAAATCACTATCGTTGTCCATTCTCTCATGAAGCGACCGATCATCATGTATAGCTATAACTCCTTTTACAACAAGCTTCCATTGGATCTTTGACGGAAAAGGAGTAGATATGATAGGACCAGTATTTGGCCTTAATTTTTCAGGCCGAGAAATATTAACTCTGATCCACATCAATTTCACATCAATAAATACTCTCATACTTGCCATTCATCAAAACATAACTTTCTATAACCATGTACACGATGTGCTCCACCTATGACGTCATCAAATTGATGATTTTCCTCTTCTCGCCAAATTTTGCTAGAAATTCACCATCTTTAGGTTAGAAAAGGCTTGAAATGGATTAAGCCGCCACTTGGAGCAACTTTATATTTTGCATGGATATGCTTAAATACATGTTACATAACGTGTGAAAATCTCTTTCTGCTCCACGAAGGCGGCCACGTTCATTTTCAGAGAAAACCACTCAAAAAGTATGATTTTTCAAGGATTTTTGTGAAAAATGACCGGAAACTGCATGTTGATGACGTCATAGTGAACATAATTGGCACATGCGGGATATTTTCGGGATGTAATGTGTTAGTAAATGTATTCAACTGTTATATGGCAAAATATGTTGTTCTTTACTGGAGAATTAATTTTGCGGCCATATTCGAGTCTTAACGTACCTTCTCCTTTGCGGACTGGATATAGCACTGTATGAAGTCTAATAGATTGTACTTGGCTAAAATAGACACAATATCGGGGATGAAACCCATTTGCTTTACTTTTTAAAAAGAAAAGCCGGTATACCATGTTTCATTCCAAATAAATCACGCTGATGGTTCTCGGCTTTAGATTGACCATAAGGTCACGCGATAATACTTGGAATGTTAATAGGAAGTAAATATAAAATATGTACATGTACAATTTTCAAAAAATGTACATGTACACATTTTGCAATATTAAGTATTTGTACTGTACATGTACATTTTTCAAAAAATGTACATGTACACATTTTGCAATATTAAGTAGTTGTACTGTACATGTACATTTTTCAAAAAATGTACATGTACACATTTTGCAATATTAAGTAGTTGTACTGTACATGTACATTTTTCAAAAAATGTACATGTACACAAAATAGTTATTTTGATACTGTTATGTGGCGGCCGCTATCGGCCATCGTACTAGACCCAGAGGAATGGCTTAGCTTATCAAACATAATATTATTCATCTACATAATTATAAAATATACTTTTCAAGAAAGATATTTCCATTTTCTTTATATTTGCTAGAATTTTGACCGTAAAAGGCAGACTACACCACAATTGTTTTTGTCTGTTAAACTGATATATTGTATTTTGTGAAATCTTTTTTATATTACAGAGTTTATAAAATATAATAAATGTTCATAACAATCGCCACAATTGTTATAGATAATAATATAAAGACATGTAGATTTGTTTTATACCTACTAGCATTTATACGGTATAATTGGTTTTATCTTATTCACACTAATAACTGATATATTGTACTATGTACTATATATTGTACTATGTGATATTGTATTAAATCTCAAAGTTTATAATTAAAATAGCATAAACATGGTCGTTATATTTTTTTTTGTAAATTACCAGTCGCCATATTTGCTATAAATAATGCAGATGTAATAATCGTTATGATAATGTTGATGAAAACGTGTATTAACAATCATCATGATACATCTGATTAGATATAAAGTTCACAATTCATTAACATTTGTTAGAGAGTTTATATATCATACACACTGCACTCCGTATACATGAGGCGTCTGTCCGTATACATGACCATGGCTGTTAATAGGACGTATGATAAATAAACTAAACGAAAACAAATATTATAAGACTCTTTCATATGTGGATATGAAGGATATGGATATTCTACCCGAGGGTCACAAAATGTAGTAAAACCCGAGGATTGCCGAGGGTTTTGCAACATTTTGTGATCCCGAGGGTAGAATATCCCTATCCTTCATATCCACTTATGAAAGAGTATTTTTCTTTCATACCTCGACGTTTTATTGCAATTTTACAATATAATATCCCGCCATTTTGAAATAAATTCGAAGAAATCCACGGCTGAAAGTCAATTTTTCATACATGAAAAATACGTGATATTTTCAACAAAAATTCCGTTGTTTGCATCTTTTATTGTAAAACCAGTTAAACTTGTGAAAAAAAATGTTAAAATTTTACCGAGGAAATAGAAATTTTGTTGATGCCGTGACGTCACGAGGCTTTATTGCATGGGTAGCCATGCAATACAGCATCAGGCGGCATGAGTGTATTGCCCTAGACCAGCCAGTATTACACCCGTAGGTATGAAAGAATAATTTCATACATATCTATCAATCTAATTTGTCACTATATCATACCCGTTAACTCGATCAGCGGAGCCATATTGGAAGGTCGAGTTATCTGAGTGTAAGGGTTCGAATAAGTAGTGAAAAGATATTATCTCATACCTACACGTATAATACTGGCTGGTCTAGGGCAATACGCTTATGTCGCCTGAAACTGTATGGCATGGCTACCCATGCAATAAAGCCTCGTGACGTCACAGCGTTAACAAAATTACTATTTTCTCAGTACCATTTCAACACTTTTTTCAGAAACTAGGCTGGAGTTATTTTAAAAGTTACAAGCAATGGGTTGCGTTGAAAATATCACGCAATTGTCACGTTTGATATATGAAAGAGTCATATAATAATATTGAATAAGCAAAATACTTCCATTATGCACCTATGGAGTTTAAATAGTTCGATTGAGTAAATATTTAAAGTTATAAGATGTTTTCGTAATATATTTAACCGAAAAAAAACCACCAAATTTCGTCAAATGATAGAGTTGATATCCTGATGGCGATATTTCTTAATTAAAAATGTCGTAGTTAATCAGGATTGTGGCAATGATGGGGATTCCGTTATTATGCTCTGTTGGTGCCACAGTCCACATCGCACATGAGAACCACTATGGGAACCACATATAAAAAAATTAAGTAAAGATATTGAATAGACTTTTTATATTCATTACGCCGTCATCTCAGCCAATCAGAAGCAACTTTACAAACGGCGACACCATTTGTTTCCTTTATGGGCTGATAAAGAAATTTTTTAAGCCAATGAAAATGCTCGTAACAAGCAAAATTGAATTATATTCATAAGGATCATCGATGTTTAGTTCGTTGAGCATCCATAAAAACATGAAGGGACTTTAAGTTTCACATATACAAAGTTCACAAAATTATCCGTTATAATTTATAAAAAAAAAAGTTAAAATAAAATACCAAAATCAACAACAAGTACTGACGGAAAACAAATACAAATAGGATTATGTTGCCTTTAAATAAGTCGTGAAGTTTATACAATGTAAAATGTGATATGTCCAATACTAATAATATTACAAACAATAAAGGTACTAATATGGCGCCTTGAGAAACGCCAGACTTAAAAGTGCTGTAATCTGAAAACTGTCCATTAATAACAACTCGTTATTTTCTACTAGAGATACTACTAGAGATACTACTAGAGATAACCACCCCAGAATGATTCCCGTAATGCCTGCATTGTTTATATAGTAATCCCTTGTGTCAGACATGATCAAACGCTTTAATTATATCTAGAAAAATAATTTGTACTTCCTTTCCTAATGCTCTTCCGATGTCGTTAGTGATATTTTTTACAGCTGAATTACAGCAGAATCACCAATTCTAAACCCTAATTGGTGCTCAGTGAAAAAGAAAGAAACCAGAATCAACAGAAAATCATAAACATGTCTAAAAATGCACTTTTCCATAACTTCACCTGTTATACATTTTGTACCTTGAGATCTGTACACGTTTAACAATTATACATTTTGTAATCTCGAGATCTGTACACCGTTTATACATTTTGTACCTCAAGATCTGTACACCGTTTATACATTTTGTACCTCGAGATCTGTACACCGTTTATACATTTTGTACCTCGAGATCTGTACACCGTTTAACAATTATACATTTTGTATCTCGAGATCTGTACACCGTTTTACAATTATACTTTTTGTACCTCGAGATCTGTACACCGTTTTACAACTATACATTTTGTATCTCGAGATCTGTACACCGTTTAACAATTATACATTTTGTACCTCGAGAACTGTACACCGTTTTACAATTATACATTTTGTACCTCGAGATCTGTACACCGTTTAACAATTATACATGTTGTACCTCGAGATCTGTACACCGTTTAACAATTATACATTTTGTATCTCGAGATCTGTACACCGTTTTACAATTATACTTTTTGTACCTCGAGATCTGTACACCGTTTTACAACTATACATTTTGTATCTCGAGATCTGTACACCGTTTAACAATTATACATTTTGTACCTCGAGATCTGTACACCGTTTTACAATAATACATTTTGACATTTTGTACCTCGAGATCTGTACACCGTTTAACAATTATACATGTTGTACCTCGAGATCTGTACACCGTTTAACAATTATACATTTTGTATCTCGAGATCTGTACACCGTTTAACAATTATACTTTTGTACCTCGAGATCTGTACACCGTTTATACATTTTGTATCTCGAGATCTGTACACCGTTTTACAATTATACTTTTTGTACCTCGAGATCTGTACACCGTTTTACAACTATACATTTTGTATCTCGAGATCTGTACACCGTTTAACAATTATACATTTTGTACCTCGAGATCTGTACACCGTTTTACAATAATACATTTTGACATTTTGTACCTCGAGATCTGTACACCGTTTAACAATTATACATGTTGTACCTCGAGATCTGTACACCGTTTAACAATTATACATTTTGTATCTCGAGATCTGTACACCGTTTAACAATTATACTTTTGTACCTCGAGATCTGTACACCGTTTATACATTTTGTACCTCGAGATCTGTGCACCGTTTAACAATTATACTTTTGTACCTCGAGATCTGTACACCGTTTATACATTTTGTACCTCGAGAACTGTACACCGTTTAACAATTATACATTTTGTATCTCGAGATCTGTACACCGTTTAACAATTATACTTTTTGTACCTCGAGATCTGTACACCGTTTATACATTTTGTACCTCGAGATCTGTACACCGTTTAACAATTATACTTTTGTACCTCGAGATCTGTACACCGTTTATACATTTTGTACCTCGAGATCTGTACACCGTTTAATAATTATACTTTTGTACCTCGAGATCTGTACACCGTTTTACAATTATACTTTTCCGAACGTCTATCTTGTCTGCTATTATAAAATAGCAGGATAAAAATTGTTTAATAGTGCAGAAAAATTGAATTCTATCATGCAAAATACCGAACCTTATCAGTTGGCATCGAAATTGTTCAATATGTACAAGCAAAAAACATTTATTTATTGTCTGTCATGTTGCTTGTTTTTATATACCGTTAGCCTATGTACATATATTATGGTCTCCAATACAACATAATTAATAATGTGAAATGAATTGATAGATGTCACTGACATATAACAAATTGATTTTATTTAACAATAACATAATTCTTATATTCAGACTTCTATTATCGTACACATATAATTTTGCTTTGACCTTATCTATGGTGAAGTTATCCATGCCTGATATTACAATAACTTGTGTTACTCTGTAGGAGACAGTATTAGAGATTCTGTTGTATATTTATTATAATATATGTACAGTATATAAACCCATCACTAGTATATGTGCCGTATCTTGTATAAGCCAAGAGAGATAATCCCTCCGTGAATTCACTCTCCTGCTCTGATAAGGTTAGTTGTATTTTATTCATCTGTGATACATGCATAATTAAGTAGCTAGTAAAGACGATGGTGTATATATGATAATACGTATGTAAATTGGAAGTTTATGCTCACATTTTCCACCATTCTCATTGGCTAATACACTGTCAAGTAGAGTATTTAGCAAATTGACTCGATGTTTCGATCTTTAGAAAGCATATTGACTCAATGTTTCCATTTTTATAAACACCGAGTCAATATTCCTATTATGACTTCACTCCCAAGTTGATATTCCTACTATGACGTCACAATACCCCGACGTTGAGCTCTTCAGGAAGATGTCTCCATGCATTTCTATATTAGTTAACACGAAGCAAACATTTTAAAATACTTACCATATCAAATAAAAAAAATTAAAAGCCTTTGTTTCGGTCCATAAATATCGTGTTATTACACCCTGGAAGAATATCAAATAATGACATCGGGCTACGCCCTCGGTCATTACTATATTCTACCTGGGCGTTATAACACCATATCGACCTCAGCAAAGGTCCATCATTAATATATATTGCACCCTTGGAAACCCAGTGTCTAAACTCCACCAAAACGCATTCTTCATTCTGAATTGTCGAAATTTCAAAAGAGGCATTCTTTGGGAAAACGACGCAACTCGTATTAGGTAATCGACGGTATCAGATAACAACTTAGTTTTAGGCTGATTACGCGGGTAACCGTCGATGCATGTATTAGTTGAGTATCATACCATACCAATGTTAAGAGTATAACTATTTTGTTTAAAAGTTCTAAAAACGTTATATCTAGTATGAAACCCACCCTGTTGTGCAACACATTTTGTACTTAAGGTAAAAAGAGGATGAGGGTGTAGGTGAAAATTGTCTTTAAAATACTTTACTAAATCATATCTATTGAGGAAAAAGCTCAGAAAATTAAAAAGAAAAAAATGGCATTAGAAACACTGTCTTAACCAAATGGACAAAATCTTCTATCATATATTTATGTATAGCAAAAATTGGGGAACGATTTAAGTTCATACTGTAAATCAACACACTCATTTAAATTGTATGATATTGTTATCTGTTTCTTCCTAAAATGTCGATCATGCTAGCGGTGACTTCTCACTAAGACGTTCATATACAAATAGAAATAATAATAAAAAAACATGAACAAAACGTATTCTATCATACCACTGATTATGATCTATGATCACTTTGCAACATGAATAAAAATCTGTAAATGGATTAAATCATGTATTTCCTTGTATACTTACCCGAATTTCCTTACCCGAATTTGACCAGAAATGAAAGGTTAGCTATAGCGCTGGATACCATCTTATAGCGTCACCAAAAGTCCAGCACAAACATTATCAGGTATTACGTGGATCGTGGTTTAGTCTCATTCTAGTGTTCTATGTCAAATGAAAACAATTCATAAAACACATTAAACTAAATCTGTAGAAATCAATTGATATCCAGTCACTGTTGGCTTATGAGACATTTATTTTTAAAAAGTTTTAAAGGCTTGAATGAACCTATATTTACCCTGAGTGTATTTCTTATAATTAATTGATATGTAACATAATCTCAAATACTTTCGACTACAGCGTATGCTTTACAACACACGGTAGGCCAAAGAAAATATGTCTGTTTAGTGTTAACCGGCCGACCCTGATTGTTTTACCTTCGACCCAAATTTTTTGTCTCCACTTTTCTATGAAAACAATTAAAAGTCGGGATTTCGATCTCAAACTCTGGTTCCGGGCATTGCTTTAAAGTGAAAGACACTGAAAAAAAATCGCGACCGCCCGACCCTATTTTTATTGCCAATGAACCCTAAACAGACATTGTTTTTGGGCTTATTGAAATACCAGCCATGAATTACTTCACCATGGATAAGCAAAATTACAGGTATACAAAATAATGTTATAGAAGTGGGAATAGAACAATTCTGTTATTGCTAAGTAAAATCAATTTGTTATATGTCAGTGATATCTATAAATTCAATTCAAGTTATTTATTATGCTGTATGTATAGGAGAAACACCGAAAACTGTAGATTAGTCAAGATAATGGACAATGAGAGGCCAGAAGGGCCGAGCATTCTTCATTATCTTGACTAATCTACAGTTTGAGGTGTTTCTCTTACTTAAAACATGGCACTCGGATGTACAGGGCTAGCTCTGACTATTGTGTAACTAATCTACAGCTACAGGTAAGGCATTCAACCACCTTTGACAACATTTCAAAACAATTGTATAATGTCTACTCTGGTCATGCATGCATTGCATGAAATTTTCATGAAATTCCATACCAATGTTTTTACCAGAGAATTTGGTTGTGAGTTTGAATTCTCTTCATTCTGAGTGGAGCTGTACAAGAGGCAACATGGCAGACAGTGCAGATCAGATCTTTATGAAGTCAAACTATCTAAATTGATTATAAAATATCCATTAAGGAATTTAATTTTGTGATATGTTAATTTAACTGCTGTTTATGTCAAAAGCAGACAATTCACTTGGATATAACTTCTTGGAAATTCACATTGTAATGAGGATTACCATGAAAACGAAATAATTGTGAATATACCGCTCTACGTTATGAAATGAAGCAATAACAACAGTTAAAGAATATGATTTGTCCTTTTAAAAACCACAATATCAAGATTGAGTGAATTCTAAGGAAACTGCAATGGATTTAAGTGAAAACTGCAAAGTGATAAAAAAAAACTAAAGCTTATTTTTTTCAAGTTTGTTCAGTAGGCTTTGTGTAAATCTTGGATAAGGAATCACACAATCAATCACTGAAAGTGTTCTATTTCGGGAAACGTGGATTTATGTGTTATGTGTATGCATTCAAGAAATGAAGTAATTTAAAAACAGTGAATTATTGGGACAAGAAATTTAATGAAAACATTCAATTTTGAAAGAAAGAAAGTGCATGTTTCTACTAAAATCAAAATATCATTTTAGGAATGCCTGTACTATCAAAATACATGTACTAAGGAGTTTGGACTTTCAATACAAGGAGTATTTTTTAGCGTTGTGGTTGATATAATTGGATTTAAGCCGATGTCCATGAATCAATGTATTAAACAGAAAATATGTAATAATATGTTTTATTGAAGTCTTGTATTACATTTATATTGAATTTAATTTGATTTATTTGTTATTTATCTGTCTTTTCACAATGCTGCATGTAGTTTTGCTCTCTACCTTTCACTGTACATTAGTTTACCTGGACCTGTAGATTAGTTGAAACTAATCTACAGCTACAGGTAAACTAATGTACAGTGAAAGGCGTACTTATCTACAGACAGAACAAGTACTTGAACAATAGTCTAACTAAAGCACGGGTGACAACAAAAGATGACATCATAGCCATGTTTTAATTAAAACTATAATATATGTACATAGGCCAATGGTAAAAATAAACATAGCAAAATGGCAGATCAAATAAGAGAGTTTGTATTTCGCTTAAAGCGAATAGTCGGGCAAGTGACTGTAAAATCGGTAAAAATGGTATTAATATATCGGTTATAATTTCTTACGAATTAGAAAAATACAACTTTCCGTCAAAATCGCTGTACATGCGAAGAAAATAATAATATCTATGGGAATCCTAAAAGTCCTCCCGACCGGCTATGAGTGCAGTTCAACCTTAACGCATGCGCAACACCCACCACTCTCCGTGTAATAGGAGTGTAGTCACGTTCGTCTGACGCTACGAATACTAGTGATACTACTGTGTGTAATGTTACGTTGTACCCAGGTTCAATGTCGTTCAACCCGGGGTTCCGTAGAAATATAGCGTGGTCAGAGAGTAAACAACACAGAACTGTGGTACAGGGTATTTTATTGCACCCGCAGATGCTTAAATATCAACAATCAACATGTAAACAACAACAAAGTATACATATGAACATAGGAGGACCCTACCGCTGGTTTCAGCTTACGGAACTATATACTACACAACTACGTATACTAACTTTATAAAGGGACACAGATCCCCCAACCCCACAGATAACAATAAAGAGACAGACACGAGAGAAGGAGAGCAGAGAGTGAGCCTACCAGCAGGTCAGTGCTAATGCAGACTGAAGTTACACGGACTACAGCGGGTTTATATAGCGATTACACAATGGGACATATTTAGCCAATAAGATACCGTGTTACAAATTGAATGAAAGTAAAGGAAGTAACCAAATTGAGATACCCGGATGACAACAGGAAACCAGCGGTAATAAACAATACGGAAATATAACATCAGCAATTAAGCATTACATAACAAGATGACATAATAATATTTATTATATATTATACAAACCCACTTTCACACACGACCGGCCGGTCATACAATTTACAAATATCAATCCTTTCACACTCCTCCCCCCCCCCCCCCCCCCCTATGAAAAATAGACAAATGTTAAAACAAAACACAACATTTGTCTGCAGCAAAAATATAAATGAAAGCGAGAGCAAAAAAAAAAATACAAATTCCGCACCGGAAGTAATACTAACAACAACTATATTATGCACAGATAACAATATATATATACATGGTGCCTCATTAACGCACATAAATCCAAGTCTATAAACAAATATGTTTGTTTGTTTGTTTGTTTGATTAATTAACGTCCAATTAACAGCTATGGTCATGTAAGGACGGCCTCCCATGTATGCGGTGTGTTGCGTGTATGTTGTGCGAGGTGCGTGTTTTGGGAGACTGCGGTGTATTCATGTTGTGTCTTCTTGTATAGTGGAACTGTTGCCCTTTTTATAGTGCTATATCACTGAAGCATGCCGCCGAAGACACCAAACAACACACCCCACCCGGTCACATTATACTGACAACGGGCGAACCAGTCGTCCCCCTCCCTGTATGCTGAGCGTTAAGCAGGAGCAGAAACTACCACTATTATAGAATTATAGACTGTGGTGTGTCTCGGCCAGGGGACAGAACCCAAAGCCTTCCTCACAGGGGCGAACGCTCAACTCAAGGCCAAAAGTGAGGCGGTGCCAAGGGAGGCATTAGGAAAGATAAAGTCAGTAAGAAAGAAGAGAAAAGATAAGATCCTAAATTTAGTCGCCTTTTACGATCATGCAATAGGGGCAGCAGGTACAATTCTAACGCCCTACCTGCTGGGACAAATATAAATATACTGTATCCCAAAAATATATTGAAAATACAAACAAATTGGGAACTATAGTACAAAAATATATATACGAAACAATTATACCCAATTTGCAAAACAAAAGTACACACATACATAACACAAAAAAAATATCACCCAAAATAAGGGAGGCGAGTGCAAGGGAGCATCTCATTCTCCTACAGCTATCCCTTGCACTAAGAAAATAAATACAAAAAAAATATTAAAATATAGATCATTCAAAATGTAACACACAATAACAATAACGAGTAGATAAATAATTAAATAATGAAATGAGTGTCACTGTCACACCCAGTATATATTTGTTCCAGAGGCGAAAAATTTGCTTTGTGTCCAGCCACACATACAAACTGTATATAAACAAAGTATACCCTAAATTATTGTACCAGGTTTTTTTTCCATATATATATATTAAATACGTAACACAAACACATGCGACTGGATCACAATTATTCCATCATACACACAACCAAAATATTGTCTTGTAACAATTTTCATCTTAATTTTCAGGAAAACATTTTTATTTTGATCGGTATTCCCGCGTAGGGTCTCACTGCACCCTCCCACAGGGCATGCCATACGTATACCCTGTGGCTGTCACACAGGACGGAGGTCCTCATCTAACTCCTGCACATTTAGATCCAGAACATCCATTTCTGCTAAGAAAAATATACAAATGTTGGAATGAGTAAACGGTTTAATAAGCACAAAACCTGGTGATCAAATAACTAACGTTAATCATTTACTACAAAAAAACTTTGCTTGTAGAATAAAGTTAAAATTTCCATTACACTAGGGAGTTATCTCCCTTACACTAGTCACTGTTAATTTAAAGAGATATTACTCATTATATTTATAGACTTTTTTCAGTTTGTGACCAATATTTCCAAATACAGATAATTTGACATATTTATTTTATTGTATTATACTTTTAACTGTATAGCAGACAATTTACTCAAGTGACAGTATGTATAGACAGGACAAAGACAAGAAATGACAGAAACAGGTCTGTGGAGTTGGGGGTTATGGTGAGTAGATCTCCCTTGGTTTAACTAGAACCCAGACCAGGTATCCCACTGGAAACGGAAATATCTGACCATATCAATTATCCAGTATCCAGCCAATCACTAAACCCCAAATCTCCAGAATCTACTACCTGGTTAACCCCTACAGATATATCAATATCTTTCTGGGGATCACAAGGGTTCGCTAAGCTACACCCCATTGACTGGACCTGAATGTGAAGGTTGTCAGAATTTCCGTCACGATTCACCCCTACAGATGGACAATCTTTCTGGGGTTTTCCTACAGGGTTTTCTAATGATGACAACATACTAGAATGGGTAAGATTCAGAACAGATAATGTGAATTTCTTCCTTTTCCGAGGAGAGATAAGTGTCCTGGCTAACAGTAAGCCCTGATTAGCTAACAACTGAGCAGGCTCAACTAAACCTAGGTCTCGCTCAACATCACCATCTAAATAACCAGCGAAATAACAACCTGAGTTACTGGGAATGGAAATTGTTTCTGACATTACAATATGTGCACACTTAGGATCTACCTTTGACCCTTGACTCAACTGCACTACTCTATTGCCCAAACTTAAGGTCTTCTTACTAAAATTCAACTTTCCCTCGTGACTAGTAAGGAAATCAATACCGATTATACCTTGAAGACCCTCAAGCTTAGCCACAATAGCTACATGTCTGAACTTTGATTTGCCCGAAGCAGTCAACAGTTTAATGTTTGAAACTGATAACGGTGGTTTCCTATCTCCTAACATCTCTTGATACATATTTACACCAGCTATGGTGACAGAGGAACCAGAGTCTATCAAAAATTTAACATCAGACTATGCAACTGTAACAGTAGCAAACAGACTTGGTTGAACCATATTTACAACAACTGTAGGCCCTACTTCCTGAAATATCTCCTCAGAAACAGGGGCTGAAACTCTGGGCCCGAGTTCAGCCCGATCTATTTTCCCTGGACCTGATTCTCATTATCGTGTGAACTGGTTTTCTTGGGACATGAATAACTCATATGGCCCATCTCCCCACAACTATAGCATTTTCTCAGGGACATAGTTCTTACTAAAACCCTTGAGTTGAGTTATCTGTTTATTTAACTGCTCAAATTGCTCTAAAATGAGACTAGCTAAGTCCTTGTCAATAGTATTGCCTGTTGATTGTTTAGCACTATTTCCACTATTCACTGCGTGAACAAAAGCAGGTGCCTCTGGGTTTAATACATGAGGTTTTCTCCCCTGTGTATGCCTATTGGCAATAGCCTCAAATTCTATTGCTGCACTTACAGCCTGGTCTAGAGTAGTAGGATGACTAAACTGTACATGTTTCCCTAACTCAAAGTTATGTACACCATCTACAAACTGATCTATTGTATCAACCTCTAACTATGCTGTATCCTTAGAAGGAAAAGCTTTCCTAGCTAAAACCCGTAATCTCTCTCCATAATCTACGAGTGACTCCCCATCCCCTCTAGTTCTGTCCCTGAATTCAGATTCGTAAGCAGATTCCCTACCAGGTGGGTCAAATCTCCTAAACAGAACATTCTTTACAGCTATATAACTGGACATTTGACTAACTGTCAGTTCTGATAATATGCGTTGGGCGGGACCCCTTAAACACATAATTAGCTGCTGGGCCTTCTCCAAATCATATCCCACCCATTCCAGATAGAGATATGCTCAAACTGAATAATAAAGTCCTGAAAACTGTATTTTCCATCAAAGGTTTGAGGTTTTTTTTCTTTCCGTTTACATGTAGCCTGAGAAGGGCTAGGGCCTATGTGTGTACTGATACTATGAACACCTGTGTTTAACACCCCCTGTCCCTCATAAGTAGGGTTAACAGAACCACCTAAGTTTCTGGGTATCTCTGTAGACAAGCTGTTATAGGTGTGTGTGTTAGGAAAAGGAATATATTGTCCCTCTGACCTTACCCCTATAGGCGTACTTGTACCTAGGTCTCCTGACTGCACATTAAATGAAACAGCTTTACTGTTCAACGTCCCATCCAGCCACGTGTCGGTTAGCGTGTTAGTGTTTACATTAGAACCTCTAATATGCTCTATCGGGGCCCTTGGAGTGGCTGGGGTCATTGGGGTCAAAAGTGAAGTAAGTCCACCCGGTAAACCCGCACGTGCGTCCGTTCCATTATCGTCACCTAGCTGGATAAGATTATAAACTTGCGTATTTCTGTTTGTGTTAACCCCTACGCTACCGCCAAAAGGTCTTAAATTACCAGCAGTAGATGAAATATGCCGTGGACCTATGTGAGATAAATAAGTGTTTGTGACAGTGGACACAGTTTGTGTACAAGGTATAACCGGAGACGGCAGTCTAGGACCAGACAAACTTGTCGGAGCTGTGAATGTACCCCCAAACATATTGGAAATAATTAATTAATAACTAGCGCTATATTAAAACGGATTACCCGGGGTTCCGTAGAAATATAGCGTGGTCAGAGAGTAAACAACACAGATTGTATTTTGTTACACCCGCAGATGCTTAAATATCAACAATCAACATGTGAACAACAACAAAGTATACATATGAACATTGGAGGACCCTACCGCTGGTTTAAACTTATGGAACTATATACTACACAACTATGTATACTAACTTTATAAAGGGACACAGATCCCCCAACGCCCCACAGACAAAATCGGCTAAAATTATGACATAAAAGCAATGCATCTTCAAACCTATCGCGCGTCAAAGACAGTGTCATTGTTATAGAGACTCTGTGAAATTATTAGATGTCGTCAAACTAGCTCAGATTATGCAAACACCTCGACACAATATTTTTTGACAGCAGGGATATCGGTCACATTATATTCACTAAAACGTTATAAATTGCAAATAAATAAATTTTGCTACCACAAAACTGTCCCGTTTACTATATGGCTGTTGGAAGAAAATATTTCATTCATATTATCTGCTAGTGGAGAATCATATACAGTGCTTAATTAAAGTTATAAAAGTGATATCGGTCACACTTTGAACTTTAGGGATGACGGTCACATCCAAAGTTACGAAAATTGTGGATAAGACGCCAAAATACTTTTATTGAATTTATCTGATCTTGAAAGACGACTTTTGAACCCCATATCAACAAATGGTTAACGAGCTATTGAAATCGCTTTTCGTCTATTGCTCATCATCCGTGTCTTTTTTTTCACAGCGTGGCTATTGGTCACATTTTATTCACCGAAAATATGTCAAGTGTAATTTTTTTTAACTTTACTGTTATTTATTGATATAAAATACCTTATTTTTCAATTATTAGCTATAGCTCATTTTATCCGCTACAAAAGTGACAATACATGTATAACCTAGTTGGCGTTTTTAAAAAAGGATGTCGTTCACAGGGTAACGGTCACATCCAAATATTTTGAAATGCTTTGTCGCTTCGTAAAGATTGCTGAAATATTGCAGCGTTGTTTTCCCTAACTAATCATTCAGGTAAAGAGGAAATACTACCGACGATACATGATACATCATGAACTATTATCGTAACTATTTTTGCTGAATACTTTGGTTATTCGTACACCACATATATTGTTTAGTTTTTGTCTATACATGTATTTGTACACCACCCTTTGTTCTTGCATTGTCTTGCGTATAATTTAAAAAACTTCGCAGTTGACAATATAGAAGACACTACATAAAACTTAAAGATGTAAAAGGCATCCGATGTCAACAAAAGGAAAACCACACTGATCTATAAGCTACAGAAATACGTGAATACATGATAGACAGGATCACTGAGGGTTTTTAGCTGATTAGCGTTAGTACAGATTTCTACATGTCAGTTCACTAATAAATTCTCCCACGATTTAACACCACACAATAACGATTGAAAAGGTAACGTTAGAATATTTCTTAACAACAAATAGCACAAATGATCATATGCAAACAAATTATGAAAGCAAATCAGTTGTCTAACGAGAGGGCCAAGAGGATATCGTGACGTTTACCATTGGATTTTACAAATCGGTCAATTTAACATGTTGGTTCCAATATCTTTAGCGCTTCATCTTCAATTAACAGACGTCCAGTTTTGGCATTCATACTCCCCTAATTGTCAACTGAATGCAATTTAATGAATATATTTTCATTTGATAACACTTGTATGATAACATCCCAAGATATTTGTATCTATAATGAAAAAAAAATCAATATCGTCAAGGACGAAACAGCCATTTTCTTGTGATCGATTGGCACAAAAATTATGACATCACATAAAAATAAGCTAATAGCAGATCATGCACCCCTGAATGTCAAATGCGTCTGGTAGGTATACATATTAGGGTTGCAGTGAAAAAGTAAATATATGTATATGAATGCTATAAAGCACGTGGTAGTCAAATAATTTCAAGATAGCCAAATATTCATTATTTTGTAATCTTATCTGTCTCAAAAATGAGCATTAATAAATACAATCTGGGGTGGGGGGGGGGGGGATGGGGTGGGAGGGGGGGTGTTTGGGGTGGGTTGGGGTGTAAAATGATTATCAAAATACTTCTATATCGATGACAAAATTTTGATAATTGTAATGTCTAACATGGTAACGAACCTTCAAGTTGTCGATTACCGCGTTTTCCCTTTGGTGCATTATGCACAACAAGAGTAAAGAGAGAGAATACATGTAGTACTTATAAAAATTCCAGAAGGTTCATTAAGTATTAAGCTCACATGTTGAATTTGAACCATAGCAACAAATCCATTCTAGTAGAATCAAGAAAGATGACTTTTCTAAAACATGAAATTAAAAAAGATCCTGAATACTCTCTGGTAAATACATGTAGCGGTATCGAAATAAATCGATTTCAGTAATATTCAGAGAAATAACAGAAATTAAAGACGGACGGATGACGAGCAATGGGGGAAGGCTATTTTCATAGCTCGCCAACCATTTGCTGATGGTGGGTTTTAAAAAGATCAATTCAATAAAAGTATTTTGACGGGGTATCCACTGGAGTTGCATGAATGCGTAAATAACGACTACATGTACAATGCTGTGTAATATTCAGTTTTCGTAACTTTGGATGTGACCGTTACGCCCTAATAGTTCTAAGTGTGACCGATATCACTTTCATAATTTCTTGATTAAGCACCGTCAATGTTTCTCCACTAGCAGATAGATGAAAAGGAAATATTTTCTTTCGACAGTCATATATTACATATTAGAAAACCGGGACGGTTTTGTGTGACAGCAACATTTATTTATTTACAACTTTTAAACAGCTGAAAAAAATTGCGATAGACTGTCGAAAAATAAGCATTATCTGACTAGTTTGACGATATTTAATAGCTTCATAGAATCTCTAACTACAGTCTTTGACGCGTTTTTTATGCAGCTGTTTATGTCATAATTTCAGCCGATTTTCATCTTGAAGCGGGCGTTTTTTCATTGTTTTTGTGTGTCCCGATATATCACTTCCGATGACTGTAGGTTGTCCCCATTGGCTATTTGAAGCACAATATAGCGATTACACAATGGGACAAATTTTAGCCAAATAAGATACCGTGTTACAAATTGAATGAAAGTAAAGGAAGTAACCAAATTGAGATACCCGGATGATAACAGGAAACCAGCGGTAATAAACAATACGGAAATATAACATCAGCAATTAAGCATTACATAACAAGATGACATAATAATATTTATTATATATTATACAAACCCACTTTCACACACGACCGGCCGGTCATACAATTTACAAATATCAATCCTTTCACATCCGTAGTAAACAAAACATGGCTACCGTAGTTTTGAACCAAAATGTTTCCGCCAAAACAACCAACTGACTCACCTAAAATGCGAAAGGAAAGGCAATGGGAGCAGCGACAATCCCAACAACTGACTCGGTAAACATTACAACGCATGGACAGTGTTAATACAACTTGTTATAGTGAAGAAACAGTTCAAACGAGCACGCGGCTCCGGACCGCTACTGTACGTACCTAGGCCTACTACCCGGTACTCGTACCCTGCGTCAGCTGATTATTGAGTGAGTCTTCGGTATTTGATCATTATGTAAATAGTCCCTAGCAGTAATTTTTTCATAAATGAAGTGGTCACACATGGGTCACATGTTTCATATACCTGTTCCCCAATCGCGTAAAAACGAAACCCTGGGTAAATAGTCGGTTTCTTTAGTGGGGCCTCTTTAGGGGTAATGAATGCCCTGTATATTTAATAAAATGTACCGTTGTAAATGCAATTGAATAGTTTAGGAATGTAACCGCTATGTGCATTATCAAGCTAAGATATGTTTCAATTAATCTATAATATTAATGCTACCAGGTCAATTCATAACAGTTTCTGGATGTATATATTTATAGAATTTTTAATTTGTAAAATTTTTGTTGCTTTACATGTTCTGTATTTGATATTTATACACATACATTGTATAAATGATATACATTGTAGTTAATTTGTTAAAAATTGTATTGTATATGTGTCTGATATACACATATACATATGTACATGTAGGTTTTAGCTTGTTCTTTAGATATCATATATTTGGAGGACACATACAGTATTATTTCTGGTCATAATAATAAATTATCATTTATAATTATTCTGAATTTTTGTTGGAACTATATAGATAATGAATTTTGTATCTTTTTTGAAACAATATTTGATTCTATCAAATGCATCAGTGACACATTCACAACTTATAAAATGTTTTCTCTAAAATGAAAAAAAACTGTAGAATGAACCTACATTTATTCATTTATATATATTTGAAATTGATCATTTCAATTTTTGTCACATTCAACAGATATAAAAAATTGTTGGTTCTTTTTTTTCAGGCACCATGCATGCATAGTGACATGAATACAGAAAGTTCATCCCTTGGACCTGTATACAAGTGTATGTATACATATACATACAATTAGCATCATATGAAGACTGAAGAATGTTGATTTGAGTGCTCTTGAAAGTAAACTTTTCCAATATGGACCTAGAAGATCATGAACAGAACATTTAAACAGTATTAATTTATTAAATGTTCCTTTCAACTGTAATCATTAAATAAAATTATGATGCAATACTTTTTTCATTGTTTAACTTTGTAGAAATATTTGTTTATATTAGTCCTCTAGATCCAGTGATTATAATTCTTGCATCCATATGCCTGCCCATTTGTTTGTCAGGGCTTGTGAGATAGCTTTTAAATTACTTTTAAAATATAAGGATTTTTTTTACATATAGCAATATAGATACCATTGTTTTAGGATTTCTAAATTCTACTTTACAAGAGAGTAGAACTAGCAAGTTATCTGAAATGTTAAAAATCTTTTTGTCTGAACCAAATTTCACATTTATTGTCTATGTGTAACTTGTACATAGACCATTTATGTATTAATACTGTAGTAACAGTGATTACAAACACATAGACTAAAATGTAGTATGTAGTACTATGTACATCTGTCTTTGATTTGAGTTCTAAACAAAAAAGTGGTACCTATTGGGAAGTTGTGACTTGGGCGAAGGGTGAAATACAGAAGAAATAGCTACACATGGAAAAAAGAAAGATATACAGTACCATATGGATTCAAAGTTGCTCCAAAATCAATGAGACTAAATAACCAAAAAAAAGCCATGTAAACCCCAAATATGCAATGACCAGACCAATGATAAAGCACCCTTCCACTTCCAGTTATCTGTAGCTATTCTATATTTCAACCCCCCACTCGAGTTACAACTTCCCAACCTCATGATTCTTCTGTCTTTTACCCCCCCCCCCCCCCCCATACCCCATACACATACCTGATTGATTGTCATGTTATTTCAGGTTCCTATTCAGGTATTATTCCTAAAAACTAAAAAGGGTATACACACTGTGTACTCTCAAAGGAGGGGAACCACTTCATTCAAAAATGGAATTTACAATTTCATCTTAATTTTGAAATTTTCAATTTAATTATTAATTACTGGACTATTAAAACAGTATAGAACCCCTCGGCTACAGACAAATTACTGTGGTACACATTTCTCTTAATTAATTACTTTTCTTCAACTCAATCATCTTTTTCTCCAGAGCACAAAAAAGAACAGGAAACAACAGAAAAGGAAAGTAACATACATGTAGGCCTATATGTTTTCTGGAAATATATATGATGTGTTAATTCTCACAGCATAGGCCTACATGAATGTGAAGAATTAAATATTATCAATGTTTGAGAGAATTTCCTAGTTGTAATTCTATAGCAGCTACATGGAATGTACGTTTACATATATACATTGTACGATACATATATACATCATAAAAGTTTCTTTCCTTCCAGCTGGACATTCATGTCATCTCTTTCCAGAACTCAAATATTGTTTACAAAAAAAAAAAAAAAAAAAAAACAACCAGAGACATAGATAATTTAATTAAATCTCTGCAAAAAACTACACGAATAATTGAACACATATATTGTACTTGTAAAATATCTATGTATGAGCAGAGATTTATATAATTACTATTTAAATCTCTGGTATGAGCTAATTTATTTTCACATCTTTGACAGCTACATGCATGGACGTTCTATGGAACGTTTTCGTGTGGTTTTAAATGGGAAATTATGTTACGATTATTTGTATTTAACCTTCATGATTCGGTTGATGTAAAATACGACGAATGCGATGCTGCAATAATTGCCCCTTGCCGGGGCCCCATCTCTGCATCGGCAGAATATTTGTGTCGATTTCCATGTACAAGATGCTTTTATCGAAAAATGATTACAAAGCATTGTCATTAATGTAAGAATACTTCATTTGCATCAAATGTATCATCTCAAAACAACAATTTGCATACCGCATTAGTGGTTTATCACACGAAACGAAACCGACACGACTGAGAAACACATGTCCATGTTGACATTTCCACGCAGCCTCGTTTTCAAAGAGTTCGGCGAATTTATATTTAGAACTGTGCTAAATTTACACGGGGCTTCCCCAAAATTTCAATGGTCAAAACTGGACACCGTAAGCAGAACTTGACCATCATTATGGTATACAATGACTTTTGGAAGGCCAAAGAACGCATTTAGACTGGTTTCCTTTGCCCGACTATTCACTTTAATATACACATTACAAATTGTCGAAGCCCATGAAAAAGTTTGGTATTTTGCATAATAAAATTCAATTTTTGTGCACTATAAAAATGAAAAGAATACAATATTATTTTCAAAAGGACTTTTCACAAAAAAAGATTCCTCCTTACATCTGAGTAAAATTGCAATCATTTAAAAATGTCATCCACCCCTTTGTATTTCAATATGTACAAACAGCAAAGACAACGTCAACAAAAAGACATAAGATAACCATAATAGTTACTGATGTCAGTGATGTAAAGGCTTACAAAACTAATACTGGACGTTAAGAAGCACTCCCATGGGTCGTATCCTGTGTAGGCCAAGAGAGGTAACCCATGCATTCCCACTCCTGCTCTGATTTGGTCAGGTTTATTTTATTCATCTCTGATACATGCACAACTATATATGTACCTTGTAATACGGGGGTTTTGAGAAACCGAAAGACGTGGATAAAGCACGATTTACTGTCGATTAGTCCCATATTGCAGTGAGTGCTATGTCATCTTTTGGCGTGAATTTTGTAATGTCATAATCACCAGAAGATGGGACTGACCCACTGACGGTAAATCGATCTTTATCTACGTCGTTTTGTCGTTTAAGGATCATTCTTCGATACAGCGATAGAAATTGAAGATACGACTAATCCTACAAAGTTTGAACTTGTAGTAGGGATGGAGTCAATATGGAAAGATTAATTCTAAATACAAATAACAGATACCCAGGAAAGGACAGCTTTATTAACATCCAAACTGGAAGATTAATTGAAAATGGAAAATGGTGTGAGAGCTCTTCTGCGAAAAGGAAATGCATTGCTATTTTATATTTTAAAGAACAAAAACAATAAATTGAATGCACAAATTTATTAAAATGTCAATGACCAACAATGTTGATAATCATTCCAGTATCTTTCAAGTATTTTTATATAAAGACCTGTGTTTTATATAAAGGCCCTTTTCGTCCCTGTTGAAATATATTTCTCATCAATTCAGTTATTTTTGTTTTTAATCACATTCCCCCTCAACCTACTATTAATAAGCTAAGATTATAAATCCTATTATATATATAAAGAGAGAGAGAGAGAGAGAGAGAGAGAGAGAGAGAGAGAGAGAGAGAGAGAGAGAGAGAGATCGCAGAGAGAGAGAGAGAGAGAGAGAGAGAGAGAGAGAGAGATCGCAGACCTGTTTTATTTTTTTTTTCAAATATTTAAATTCCATCACAAGGATAATTTATATTTATTTATTCTAGATATATATGATACATGTTAAGGACATTTCCAATGCTTGAAGACATATAATATCACGATTAATTTCTAGTTTTATTTTATGTTCACTGTGACGCTTTATAGTTAGAAGTAAAGACTTCAAGTCATGATCGTACGATTTTGTTTTGTTTTGATATGTTTCTAATGTATGGCACACATGTGATATCCTAATATTGTGTGTTGTTATGGAAACAGAGCCGCGTCTCCAATAAATATCCGGGTCAAATCATTAATCAGTCAATCTTGTGATGATCATTCTATTTTTAGAAGTTGAGTTAATTGATTATAAAGTTACTATAATACTTTCTGTATATGTCACGGAAACTTTTGTAGAGTTCGCTGGTAATCAATTCATCATAAACACATGCTATAAAATATTCTTTGGTGCTAACTCAAACATCACCCGCTTTTTATGTTTTATACTCCCCTTTAAACGTTGGGTGAGGTACAAAGGTTTTAATATCACGACATTTGAATATATAGATACGCTGGATTGAGTCAAATGGATGAAAAAATAGAAGTGCGTCACCGGATCTAAATCCATGTATGCTTCATTGCCTTTCCACTAATCGAGGAAATACAGATATAAATGTACTTCTATATAGGTTGTGTGTATATATAGAAGTCAAGGGATCCTAATATTGTGTGCATTTTAACACCAATACCTCCACAGTGGTCGAAGATACTCCGGAGGACCGTGTTCTTATCACATATTCAACAGATTGGGCCATGAATGTAAAGATACACATTTTATCAGTGGTTCGAATGTCTGGATCAAATGGAAGATGTTGCAGATGAAATAGTGGTGAAAACACTCGGTTTTTAAATAGATAATTGTTACATTGTCTTAAATCTACAATACAACGTTCCTCAAAATCGAGTGGCTCTAGTTTAGAAAGAATTACTATAGCTGTGATATCTTACGCGATTTTAGCTGTGGAACTGACGACAAAGCTTAAGACTATTATAAGTTCCATACAAATGGGTTGTTATGGCAACTGAGATATTTGACAAAAAACGCACTTGAGAGACAGTCCAAGGATGGCGTGTATTGGCAACAACTCCAAATTAGCATGTGTTGCACTCATTGTCATCATTATCAGTTTCGTCTGCGCAAGCGTGGCTATCTTCACGCCGTTTTGGCAGCAGCAGGAGAATAACGGGAACATCACGTACTCGGGACTGCTAACCACGTGTCAGAATAGTATCAGTGACTGTTTTACCATCGACAATATTCTCAGTACCTACCAAGGCACAGGTAAGAAGTCACATACACCGAGGTTCTGATTTGAATACTTGAAGTTCTGTTCTGAACGCTTTAGAACGTTCAATACTTTCAATTGTCAATGACACTGATATTCTCGTAATATTAATACAAATGTTATCTATGAGAAAGGATGGAGACGCAGACATATTAGACTATTTGATAATGGCGTGAAACTTTCGGTAATAGATCGGCAACTCTTTATATATTGTGTCTGTAACTTAAAATATGATATATATGGACTGCAAATTGGATGGTCGGATGGTCATGTTTGATTTTATATTGCTATCGCCTATTTCTTAAATGCATAGGAGATGCACTTCAAAGTGTATCTTTATGTCAGGTGTTAAAACAGACAGACGAACGGGCGAGTCGTGAATAGGTTCGAATTAGATAGTTTGTACTATCAGCTATTAATAAAATTTCACCATGGAGACTTGTAAACATCGTGATGACAGAATTAAAGTGCACGAACATGAATTAAAATCCACAAACATGCCTGGTTTCTTATTAGTGAGAAATATTCAGGGCGATAAGGATCTTTTAGCAAATAAACGAGGTTGGTTTTTAAATAAAAGAACATTTAGTTTAGAATTTACATAAATTAATTTTGAATGGGAATGAAGATTTACATTGAACAAACTGGACACATCTTAATTTCACATATATCAATACACTAATCAACTTGTTAAAGGAGTTGTTAATTAGAATTTAACGTACGTGATGCATTACGATGAACATTAAGTAAATTGTATGATTAAATGACTCACGGATTGCCATCATTTGATAGAGAAATTAATAATGGATAGATGAATGTTAAGTAAATATCAAGAATTATCAAACATGGATTGAACTCTGCTATTGTTTGATTACCGTTGTATTGTTCTTTTAACCCTTTCTGCCAACAAACTGTTACCTGTGTAAACAGAAATATTAAATGAATCTATTGTGCTGGACGTAATTGCACAACTTAAACTATTGAAATATTGCATTTTATCATAAAATGTAACATGTATCAAACTTCTTAATTACAGACATGTTTTTAGTTTAAACATGTTTTATTGTCAATACAAAAGATAAAAAGATCAGGTTATTATAACTTATAAAAGCCTTCTCCTAACATACAGTGTCGAAACAAGAGACAATGGACCTAGACAATATTAATAACAAAATAAAATTTACATTTTTATAAAATCAAAATCTTTACCTGGGCTTTTACATATCCTACATATTATTTTGCATTATTTTTGCTGCTGCCGGGTATCTTTCATTATGCATAAGAAGATATTCAGTACAATTTGCAGTATTTGTATACGCCTGATAAAACTTGTCGGTTGTTGTACCACCATGCAGTCTGAAGTGGCATTTAGTAGTCTCCTTCCGGTTCACATTACGAAACCAATAATACAGGATAATAAAATTACCACTTATAATACCGGATATAAACAATACATACATATCTGTGCTGAATATATATACTACAGCGAAAATAACACGTCTTTTTAGGACAAATCGACATACTTTAACTTGCCACACAAGATAAAACGTTCTCCTGTTCTTAATTACTAATCCAGGTCAGTTGCAATCCAGAAGCGACAATTTTAGCATTCAAATACACCTAAAATGGCTGAGTTTGTGTTGAATATTACGAGAGAGAAGACCATACAAAACAATGACGTTTGTAAACGATGCCTAATGTACATCATTTCTACATTTTATAGATCAGTATGACGATTTCCTCGTCAACCTTTCACTCCAGATGTTTGGGTTTCTACTCATCATCGTCTCCATGGTCGTTCTCTCTCTCTACTGTTGTTGTACATTCAAGGCCATCGGCATTGTGGCGGCTGTCACCAGTATATTAGCAGGTAAGTTATCTCCCCTGACCTCTCTTACCGGAAATCGAGCTGGTAAGTTGTCTCTCCTGACCTCTCTTACTAGAATTCGAGCTGGTAAGTTGTCGCCCCTGAACGTTCTTACCGGGATTAGATGTTGTAAATGATCCCCCTTTTTTAGCAGTATGCTAGCTGTTGTAACCAGTATCTGGAAAAGAAATTAAGTTGCCTCCCTTGACCTATATCACTACTATTCATCTTTTATATGTATCCTATAGATTATAGACAATGACATCGTTTACATTATATTAACAATCCATCCTAGACGTAATTCATGATTTTGTATGTAATGTTTACATGATTAAAATATGAATTTATATAATAAGAATAATGTTCTTCTGTTTTTTACATAGGCTGTACCATTATAGCAGGCCTGATTGTGTACGGGGTGAACTTCAATTCCGTTGTCAACTCCATAATGTCATGGTCGTTTGGACTGGATGTAGCGGCTGCCGTTCTGGCTCTGACGGCCGGAGTCCTGTGTATTATCAACAGTTGTTTGCCGTGATGTTGTCATAGTAACCCTGACGGCCGTAGTCCTGCGTATCATTAACAATTGTTTAACGTAGTGTTGTCATGGTTACCCTAACGGCCGGAGTCCCGTGTATCACCAACAGTTGTTTAACGTAGTGTTGTCATAGTAACCCTGACGGCCGGAGTACCGTGTATCATCAACAGTTGTTTAACGTAATGTTGTCATAGAAACCCTGACGGCCGGAGTACTGTGTATCATCAACAGTTGTTTAACGTAATGTTGTCATAGAAACCCTGACGGCCGGAGTACTGTGTATCATCAACAGTTGTTTAACGTAATGTTGTCATAGAAACCCTGACGGCCGGAGTACTGTGTATCATCAACACTTGTTTAACGTAATGTTGTCATAGAAATCCTGACGGCCGGAGTTCCGTGTATCATCAGCAGTTGTTTAACGTAATGTTGTCAAAGAAATCCTGACGGCCGGAGTTCCGTGTATCATCAGCAGTTGTTTAACGTAATGTTGTCATAGAAACCCTGACGGCCGGAGTACTGTGTATCATCAACAGTTGTTTAACGTAATGTTGTCATAGAAACCCTGACGGCCGGAGTACTGTGTATCATCAACAGTTGTTTAACGTAATGTTGTCATAGAAACCCTGACGGCCGGAGTCCTGTGTATCATCAACAGTTGTTTAACGTAATGTTGTCATAGAAACCCTGACAGCCGGAGTACTGTGTATCATCAAGAGTTGTTTAACGTAATGTTGTCATAGTAACCCTGACGGCCGGAGTGCTGTTTATCATCAACAGTTGTTTAACGTAATGTTGTCATAGAAACCCTGACGGCCGGAGTACTGTGTATCATCAACAGTTGTTTAACGTAATGTTGTCATAGTAACCCTGACGGCCGTAGTACTGTTTATCATCAACAGTTGTTTAACGTAATGTTGTCATAGTAACCCTGACGGCCGTAGTCCTGTTTATCATCAACAGTTGTTTAACGTAATGTTGTCATAGTAACCCTGACGGCCGGAGTCCTGTGTATCATCAACAGTTGTTTACCGTAATGTTGTCATAGTAACCCAGAGTCCTGTGTATCATCAACAGTTGTTTAACGTAATGTTGTCATAGAAACCCTGACGGCCGGAGTCCTGTGTATCATCAACAGTTGTTTAACGTAATGTTGTCATAGTAACCCTGACGGCCGGAGTACTGTGTATCATCAACAGTTGTTTAACGTAATGTTGTCATAGAAACCCTGACGGCCGGAGTACTGTGTATTATTAACAGTTGTTTGCCGTGATGTTGTCATAGTCACCATGGCGGCTCGATTCCTGTGTTGGGAACACCATAGCTTTCTCGTATGGTATTTGTATTTTCAATATATTATATGGTTTGATCATTATATGATTTGATTTTATCAATATATGGTATCATTTAATCAATATTGCATTTGATTTGACCAAAATATCATTTGCTTCTACCATAATTTTATTTACATTTGCCAAGGTTTTCATCATTATTTGATTTGCTGACATATATATTTGATATACATCTATCTTTGTTTCATTTGATGTTATCATTTTCGTTTATCGTAAAATTTTTTGATTTCATCTTTATTCCCTTTTACCAATTTATGATTCTACTTTACATTGTTCACAAACATCATTATTTTGTTGCATAAATCCTTTATATGGTTATAATTTTCCATTTTCCATTACTGTGACTGTATACCACAACTTTGATTAGCGTACGATTTCAGTTGATTAAATTTCAGGATGCCTTGACAATAGGAATCATTAGATTGTATGTGATTTCAAGCTACTTTTTCAAAAGCATTATATTTTTGACATACATTGTTGCGTAGCATGCATTGGGTGCTTTAGCATGTCCAATGATAGACGATGTCATCTAAAAAATATGACAACCAATGCTTTCTTTACATCTAAATTCTTATTCCCGTTAAGAAAAGAACATATGTATCTAATAAAAGATAAAAATAAAAATTATGTTTTGATAGAACAGCCTATGACTTATCGAGAAGAAGTGGGTCCCGGTTGTTGCCATGGACAACCAACTAAACAGTAACAGTATATCATATGCAATGCAGTCCCATCGATAGTCCAGATGTACAAGGATGAATAGAACAATTCAATTTATTTCTATTATTTTCATTACAAAATCACTTCCATGAACCCAGTCTGTTCGTGACCTCCTGAAAGTATTAATACGCAAGAGTCTAACTGTCTGCCAATGTAAATGCTGGAAATTATCATATATCGGGTTCATTAGTAACATATTACTGAGGTAAATATGACATTTTGAACCACACCAAGTGCTACAGGTCCCAGATGATTTGTCTCCACTTCATATCTATATATAGTCCAAACTATTCTGCCATTCTATCGTTCTTTCTTATTGGTCTTGAGCCCGATGAATATAATGTATAAAAGATAATTTATACTGTAACTGCTGTACACAATGACCAATAACTACTGGCGGATAAAGTTTAATCTATCAAAAAGAAATGTTTTGTTGGTCAACACAATTCACGTGACTTTGTTCTATATCTAACAGAACTGCTTCCGTTTGAAGGAGTTATACTCTCTAGCACAACAGCGCCGCCTGTGGGGCAAATTTGTGCGGTGGACATCCATGTCAAGTAACTACCGGTAGTTTAGTTTCGTTTTGAGTGTCGTATATAAGGCAATGATTGCAAGATAAACAGGATATACGATTAGTATCTACGGTACAGAGTTTATTTTGGTGCTCGACACGGAAAGTCGGTATTCTTAATTATCACACAAAACTTCAACTTGTATTATAAGATACTAACCGTATATTCTCTATACCGACATAACTAGTCTTTGTATTGAATTGTCATTTGCAATGATATAAGCGTAATTATCAGGTGTAGATATATAATATCCCATTCGATAACACGAACTGTGGTTAACGTCTCGGTGAGCCTCCAGTTTTACCACATTTCTTGGCCCCTCGGGTAGTATATATTCATACCTTCGTATCAACATTAATAACTAACTATGTTGATTTTATTATATACATAGGGTGGATTCAGGAGACGCGATAAGAAATTTGCGTCACCAAAATGATTTGATGAAGAGATGGAGTGCAGTTAAGTTTAAGATGTTCTCCATATACATCAAGTGTAACATATATGTTTTGAGAATTGGATTTCTTGATGAAAGTCATACATATTTCTCCTTGTGTATTAAATAATTAAATGGTCAATGTATTCAAATTTTAAAGCATTTTCTATGGAATTCCTAGCAAATCGATTGCAATCCGCTGTAGTTTTAGATGGAAATAAGACAATAAAAGCAATTTCTTACATTCTTTTAAAATGACTTATTACTGTTGTTTGTTACAGGAAACATAGTTATCGCACAAGTATTATGATTTATTTATTCAAGATTATGTTTCTTTAACAAACATACATGTTTGAAACACTTCTGCCTAGGTACTTGAAGATGGTTCAATAGGTTTTTAAACGAATAATTCGAATCTACTAAAGTTACTACCCTTCGTATTACTCTGTCACAAAGTGAAACAACTCTTGTTAATTAGAATGCAATGAGGACAGCAAGGCGACAACAGAACTTGAATTCATTAATTTTCAAAAAGGTTGAATTTGGTAGGAATAAAGATGTAATTGGTAGTCATTTTCACAGGGGTTGGGCATTGACATACGAGGGAAGTATTACAATATTACAGTATATTACAATTATATAATACTACATTAATGTATTATTGAAATAAGATCCCCCTCTTATTTCAGTCCCCTGTTGTGAAGCGGCTTTACCCATAAAACGGGTTAGTAATATATGGATAAATATATCTTCATTGCATATGCATTTCGTATTTTCCTAAAAGCTTATATTTATTATCCATGCAAAGTCGCTGTCAATTTTTCAACATCGTCATTATTATAGCAAAAATCTCAACTAATGCTCTGCTTTGAGTAAAGAAGGGTAAATTTAGATGACATCACTATTTCCATATTCCATCCACCATATATCATCGACCATGTGCCATCGATCACGCCTGACAGTCAGGTAAACGGTACCACGGTAGTGATAACATACACTGGTAATATGGCCAGGTTAAAACCAACCCGTTTGGCGCTACTTATCATTGGTGGAATTATCGTATGGAATGTCTACAAAGCCAACGTTTACATTGTCAGCAATGAGCAACGTATACTTCAAGGTAAAATTATATTAATGGATCTATAATTTCATGTGTACAATAGTATAAAGACTAATGGGAAATGTACAAGGATTAACGGGATTATCACTTGATGTGTAAACTTGTTCAAAGCTTAATGGATTTTTTATTTGATGAGTTTGTAGTTTCAAGGTTTATAAAGTTTAAAATAGTGCAAAAATTATTAATATATATCGGTGTGTATGTAATGTTCTGCCTTTACATGAAAGTATAATTGTACTATAATTTATGGAGTTGTTTTCCGGATTATCTGTAATGTGTTTTATATAACATAAATATATCAAAGAACATACGTGAGGGAAGTAACTTTGTAATATCGACAATTTCACACAATCTATCTAAAGGTATGGTGATATGTATTACACCATCTATCTAAAGGTATGGTGATGTAGTTTCACACCATCTATCTAAAGGTATGGTGATATGTATTACACCATCTATCTAAAGGTATGGTGATGTAGTATCACACCATCTATCTAAAGGTATGGTGATGTGGTATCACACCATCTATCTAAAGGTATGGTGATGTAGTATCACACCATCTATCTAAAGGTATGGTGATGTAGTATTACACCATCTATCTAAAGGTAAGGTGATGTAGTATCACACCATCTATCTAAAGGTATGGTGATGTAGTATCACACCATCTATCTAAAGGTATGGTGATGTAGTATCACACCATCTATCTAAAGGTATGGTGATGTAGTATCACACAATCTATATAAAGGTATGGTGATGTAGTATCACACCATCTATTTAAAGGTATGGTGATGTAGTATCACACCATCTATCTAAAGGTATGGTGATGTAGTATCACACAATCTATATAAAGGTATGGTGATGTAGTATCACACAATCTATAAAGGTATGGTGATGTAGTATCACACCATCTATCTAAAGGTAAGGTGATGTAGTATCACACAATCTATATAAAGGTATGGTGATGTAGTATCACACAATCTATATAAAGGTATGGTGATGTAGTATCACACAATCTATATAAAGGTATGGTGATGTAGTATCACACAATCTATATAAAGGTATGGTGATGTAGTATCACACACCATCTATATAAAGGTATGGTGATGTAGTATCACACAATCTATATAAAGGTATGGTGATGTAGTATCACACAATCTATATAAAGGTATGGTGATGTAGTATCACACCATCTATCTAAAGGTAAGGTGATGTAGTATCACACCATCTATCTAAAGGTATGGTGATGTAGTATCACACCATCTATCTAAAGGTATGGTGATGTAGTATCACACCATCTATCTAAAGGTAAGGTGATGTAGTATCACACCATCTATCTAAAGGTATGGTGATGTAGTATCACACCATCTATCTAAAGGTAGGTGATGTAGTATTACACCATCTATCTAAAGGTAAGGTGATGTAGTATCACACCATCTATCTAAAGGTAAGGTGATGTAGTATCACACCATCTATCTAAAGGTAAGGTGATGTAGTATACACCATCTATCTAAAGGTAAGGTGATGTAGTATCACACCATCTATCTAAAGGTATGGTGATGTAGTATCACACCATCTATCTAAAGGTATGGTGATGTAGTATCACACCATCTATCTAAAGGTAAGGTGATGTAGTATCACACCATCTATCTAAAGGTATGGTGATGTAGTATCACACCATCTATCTAAAGGTATGG
Source organism: Argopecten irradians (assembly GCF_041381155.1). NCBI lineage: Eukaryota > Metazoa > Mollusca > Bivalvia > Pectinida > Pectinidae > Argopecten > Argopecten irradians. The sequence continues at coordinate 34,966,204 of NC_091148.1, forward strand.
TGATGTAGTATCACACCATCTATCTAAAGGTATGGTGATGTAGTATCACACCATCTATCTAAAGGTATGGTGATGTAGTATTACACCATCTATCTAAAGGTATGGTGATGTAGTATTACACCATCTATCTAAAGGTATGGTGATGTAGTATTACACCATCTATCTAAAGGTAAGGTGATGTAGTATCACACCATCTATCTAAAGGTAAGGTGATGTAGTGTCACACCATCTATCTAAAGGTAAGGTGATGTAGTATTCACACCATCTATCTAAAGGTATGGTGATGTAGTATCACACCATCTATCTAAAGGTATGGTGATGTAGTATCACACCATCTATCTAAAGGTAAGGTGATGTAGTATCACACCATCTATCTAAAGGTATGGTGATGTAGTATCACACCATCTATCTAAAGGTAAGGTGATGTAGTATCACACCATCTATCTAAAGGTATGGTGATGTAGTATCACACCATCTATCTAAAGGTATGGTGATGTAGTATCACACCATCTATCTAAAGGTATGGTGATGTAGTATCACACCATTTATCTAAAGGTATGGTGATGTAGTATCACACCATCTATCTAAAGGTATGGTGATGTAGTATCACACCATCTATCTAAAGGTATGGTGATGTAGTATCACACCATCTATCTAAAGGTATGGTGATGTAGTATCACACCATCTATCTAAAGGTATGGTGATGTAGTATCACACCATCTATCTAAAGGTAAGATGATGTAGTATCACACCATCTATCTAAAGGTATGGTGATGAAGTATCACACCATCTATCTAAAGGTATGGTGATGTAAAGGTATGGTGATGAAGTATCACACCATCTATCTAAAGGTATGGTGATGTAGTATCACACCATCTATCTAAAGGTATGGTGATGTAGTATCACACCATCTATCTAAAGGTAAGATGATGTAGTATCACACCATCTATCTAAAGGTAAGGTGATGTAGTATCACACCATCTATCTAAAGGTATGGTGATGTAGTATCACACCATCTATCTAAAGGTATGGTGATGTAGTATCACACCATCTATCTAAAGGTAAGGTGATGTAGTATCACACCATCTATCTAAAGGTATGGATGATGTAGTATCACACCATCTATCTAAAGGTATGGTGATGTAGTATCACACCATCTATCTAAAGGTATGGTGATGTAGTATCACACCATCTATCTAAAGGTATGGTGATGTAGTATCACACCATCTATCTAAAGGTATGCTGATGTAGTATCACACCATCTATTAAAGGTATGGTGTGATGTAGTATCACACCATCTATCTAAAGGTAAGATGATGAAGTATCACACCATCTATCTAAAGGTATGGTGATGTGGTATCACACCATCTATCTAAAGGTATGGTGATGTAGTATCACACCATCTATCTAAAGGTAAGGTGATGTAGTATCACACCATCTATCTAAAGGTAAGGTGATGTAGTATCACACCATCTATCTAAAGGTATGGTGATGTAGTATCACACCATCTATCTAAAGGTATGGTGATGTAGTATCACACCATCTATCTAAAGGTATGGTGATGTAGTATCACACCATCTATCTAAAGGTATGGTGATGTAGTATCACACCATCTATCTAAAGGTAAGGTGATGTAGTATCACACCATCTATCTAAAGGTAAGGTGATGTAGTATCACACCATCTATCTAAAGGTATGGTGATGTAGTATCACACCATCTATCTAAAGGTAAGGTGATGTAGTATTACACCATCTATCTAAAGGTAAGATGATGTAGTATCACACCATCTATCTAAAGGTATGGTGATGTAGTATCACACCATCTATCTAAAGGTATGGTGATGTAGTATCACACCATCTATCTAAAGGTATGGTGATGTAGTATCACACCATCTATCTAAAGGTATGGTGATGTAGTATCACACCATCTATTTAAAGGTATGGTGATGTAGTATCACACCATCTATCTAAAGGTAAGATGATGAAGTATCACACCATCTATCTAAAGGTATGGTGATGTGGTATTACACCATCTATCTAAAGGTATGGTGATGTAGTATCACAACATCTATCTAAAGGTATGGTGATGTAGTATCACACCATCTATCTAAAGGTAAGGTGATGTAGTATCACACCATCTATCTAAAGGTATGGTGATGTAGTATCACACCATCTATCTAAAGGTATGGTGATGTAGTATCACACCATCTATCTAAAGGTATGGTGATGTAGTATCACACCATCTATCTAAAGGTATGGTGATGTAGTATCACACCATCTATCTAAAGGTATGGTGATGTAGTATCACACCATCTATCTAAAGGTATGGTGATGTAGTATCACACCATCTATCTAAAGGTATGGTGATGTAGTATCACACCAGCTATCTAAAGGTATGGTGATGTAGTATCACACCATCTATTTAAAGGTATGGTGATGTAGTATCACACCATCTATCTAAAGGTATGGTGATGTAGTATCACACCATCTATCTAAAGGTATGGTGATGTAGTATCACACCATCTATCTAAAGGTATGGTGATGTAGTATCACACCATCTATATAAAGGTATGGTGATGTAGTATCACACCATCTATCTAAAGGTATGGTGATGTAGTATCACACCATCTATCTAAAGGTATGGTGATGTAGTATCACACCATCTATCTAAAGGTATGGTGATGTAGTATCACACCATCTATCTAAAGGTATGGTGATGTAGTATCACACAATCTATATAAAGGTAAGGTGATGTAGTATCACACAATCTATATAAAGGTAAGGTGATGTAGTATCACACAATCTATCTAAAGGTATGGTGATGTAGTATCACACAATCTATATAAAGGTAAGGTGATGTAGTATCACACAATCTATATAAAGGTATGGTGATGTAGTATCACACAATCTATATAAAGGTAAGGTGATGTAGTATCACACCATCTATATAAAGGTATGGTGATGTAGTATCACACAATCTATATAAAGGTATGGTGATGTAGTATCACACCATCTCTATGAATATTGGCGATTGCATCCTTATGCAGAGAAAAAGAAATTGAATTGAGTACAATTGTTTTGCAATATATGAAAACTGCAGTCGTGGTAGCTGGTCTTGCGATTTCCACGACACATATAGAAATGTTTGAAAATATTATATCTTATGAAAATTATTTCTGTTTATCTTTTCAGAATACATTCGCTTTGAGGCAAACAGATCACAGATAATGAATTGCCCACCATCAATTAATATCAACCAATCAGAGACAAACAGTACGTTTATGCATTCTCAGCTTTTCGTCCATTGTAACCATAGCAACGCCTATCTGTATACGTCCTTGACATCCAAAATGGTGGTTCCATCAGTAACATCTGGTAGCCGTTGTTTTTTCAATGCTGTACTTAAACACTGCCCGACAAGTCCCGAATTTAGAGTACCCAATATACTACACTCCGTGTGGTTCAACCAGGAGACACTAACATTTTATAAAATGCTTGGTTTTCTCAGCGTTCACAAGTTCCAGAATCCTTGTCTAATAATGCTTCACGGTGACGTCATTCCATCTGGTCCCTATTGGAATTATTTGATACGGAACGTGCCAAATATCATTCACGTACGAATGGATCAGCCAGAGAGGACAAAGAACAATAACACGTTGGTGACAATAGAACACAGGTCGGACTTAGCCAGACTTATCGCGTTAAAGGGTAGGCTCTTTTTGTAGTATTTCCATTTACAATGTGTAGTTTTTTTTTGTATCCGTCTACATGAATTTTACTTATAATGAAAGGGTATACAATGCAGGCCACGTGGACAAAGGTAAGGAAAGCGCTATCTTAATGCACATGTATTAATTAGTTAGTGTGTAACCCTGAGTGGTGTTGTGATTGATTGTGAATACTTTCAGACATACGGTCAATGACTACTTATCTTTATATCTATCGGTTATGCAATTGACATGATAACAAAAATATACCGAGTATTGACATTATATATAACCTTACCAAACAAAGGAATTTATGAGATCATAATTCTCTTATAAAATAATTCTCCTATAACTCCCGTTGGCGTAGTGATATGTAGAACATATTTCGTGACGTCGTTCTGACCATCGTCATAACGTAATAACGTCATAAAGAAATTAGCGCCCGATGTCTACTATGAAATGGCGGAGTTTTCATGAGAAACCCTTTCTAATGTCTGCAAAATATTGCCAGCTAAAATTAATCATAACACGAGTTATTCAATATGTCTGCAAGCCTGTGAGAATTATAGGACGATAAATCCCACAAGAAGGCAGTTTAATAAATAAACCAAGTGTCATCACGTAAAGTGGATGGATGGTAAATACATTTATTACTTCAACATAGAGAAAACAACGAATATATAAAGCTTTGTTTGGTTTCTTTCGCACACAATAAAGTACATTTAGTCATATTATTACTTTCTCTCTTTAACGGATATTACTATTTTTGTTTAATTTCAGAGTATGGCGGGATATACTTAGATATGGACACTATCCTTCTTCGTTCCCTTGATCCGTTAATGAAGTACCCGGCAACTATGAGTTTGGAATACGTCACCAACCTGTCGAACGGTCTTATAATGGCAGAGAGAAGCTCCGTCTTCATTGTACAATGGCTAAAACAATTCCAGACTAACTATGTTCACGACTCAAACAGGTACTTTGAGTACTCACTATTCCTACCTACACGAATCGCTAGAGCGCATCCGTCCTGGATACATGTAGAAAACATGACATTCTGCTCGCCTCCGGGGAACATGTTACATCAGCTCTTCGATGAGAATTTCGACTGGAAGGACAACTACGCCATACATCTTTATCTACGTTATTATACAATAACTGACGATCCGTTCACTGTTCGACAACTGAATAAAACTATCGGGGCAGTCGCCCGCCTTGTACTCTACGATACCAAGTCATTATGCAATGATTAGACCATCCTCGAAACTCCAGGGGTTACAATCATTTACGATCTCTATACCCCTGAACTAAACTGGAGACAACTGAACAAAACAGGTGATTTAGTCATTTAACGTACATCAAAAAAGTCTGTGATTGTGTGACTTTCAAGTAGAATGTCGCTCTCTCTGTAGTCCTCTTATTTTTGCAGGCATGTTATTGGTTCAGATAATTTCCCCTAAACTGCCTTCAGTTATATTATGAGATTATCCTGGGGTGTAGAGATTGAAAGTGGTCGAAACCTATGAGTATCGAGAATGTGATTAGACAAGAAAAGGAATACATTTCTGATGGCTACTCGGCAAATAATATGGGGCTTTAAGTCAATATACAATGAATTATTCAATTGTCATTACATAATTGGCAAATACTCTACGGGTTCAGGTCATCGTGTAATGATTCGACAATGCATATATATTCTGATTTTTTCTTATACATTCTGATTCCTAATATGTATATAACATATTGTAGTATATAAAGGTGATGGTTCATTGGAAAATGCTGCATGAGATCAAGTCTGTTTGTAATGTTTTACATTTTTCTTTTCCCCAGTTTTGTCAAATCTGGTTGTGTTTTAGCCTAGTTACTACGGCGACCGTAGTTACCAGTTTTATTTTGTCAAAAACCAAACCAGGAATGTAAATATCAGGTTTTATCTTCATTATGCCATCATAAGTATTAACGTAGTTGGCAAAACACATGCTATGGAGCGCGTTTTGATTGCGTATAAGATCGTATATGAACGCAGATGGCAAAGAACATATTCTAGCGCGTTAGAGAATATTTTTTGGTAACAGAGTTCGTACTGCCGTATACGTAGTCAAATGAACATTGATCCTGAAATTAATTCTTTGTTATGATTACCAGTTGAACATTTTATTACATTTTAAGTCATTGTGTTATGTAAAATAAAAAACATCCAATTGGTACCAAATCAAAATGAAATAAATACACAGAAACGGAAACAAATACGTTTTCATGTTGATTTGTAGCAGTAAAAAAATACATTTCATTTTCGTGCGATACAATTTTTTTGCTTAATTTCATATTTTTCTCATAAATGTAGAATAGCATTACAAAAGGTAAAGATAGTACACCGGTGATGAATGATTTTTGTTCTTTATAAAAAAAAAAAAAAAAAAAAAAAAAAAACGAATTAGTATTTTTCTTCACTTTTAAAAGTTACTTGCTTTACCACCACTGAAAATAATGAGCATTTTATTTTACTTCAAGATAAAAATATTAACATAATAAATTGCGTCCCGAAAAAACTCCATTGCACTATGCCCGCTATGAATGACGTACTGATTGTGCATCCGCTAAAGCAAAACAAGTTATTTTGTATTATTTTGTTTGTGTTAATTCCACATACATTTACATGCGTTGACACCAATCAAATGAATTCACGTATTTGAGAAAATGTTGAAGATAACGAAGAAGTTGTATATTTAAACATAAAGTGATGTATAGTAGGTTAGTGACGAAGTATGATGTCCTGCTTTGTTACGTATTGTTACATGAACGAATAGCAGAAATGAGAAACCAGCAGCTAAATTCAAAACACAATTTAATTATATATATAATATTATACAGAGATGGTTTACAATATCTAAAGTAATTGGTGGTGGTACAAGAGTAATACGATGATTTAAAGTGTTACTTTATCTGCCTTATACTTATACTTTATACTTATCTGTATGTGAATGTCCTGGTATAATCCTTGATCCTTCCAGGTTTCAAATTAATAACAATCACAAATCCACAAGGAAAATGAATGTCCACAGATGATTTGTAAAGTTCCAGGCAATATGAATAAATCCACATAAAGAGTTGTAATAATCCACAGATAAAGTCACAATAGCTCTCCCAATAGAATCTTATATGGCACTGTACAATTCTTGATATGTCTCATTACAGGTCTCATTACAGTTCTGATTAGCCTTGGACAGTTGGAGTATATATAGCTAAACCCTAATTCAAGAATATTGGAGAACCTTCTACTTCTAGAAATATCTAACTAAAAACAGTAAACCAATAAACACACAGAACTTTCTGGAAATAGATCATTCTAGATCTCTACTTATAATCAACATGTTTACAAACATATTTGTTTATACATGATAATATTCTAGAAAGTTCTATAACGTAGATTAATGATATGACCTTTATAGGATGTATTGATAATAAAGCTATAGGAGTTATCTTCCTTATCTCATAACTACATGTATTTAGTGTCATACATAACACACCCCTCCTTAAGGAAAAGAAAGTTTTCTTGAAAAGGAAACTTTCTTGACATATTAAGTCATATTTAAACCCTTGATAAAGCATCAGCCAGAATATTGTCTTTCCCTTTGATATGTTTGATGTCAAGATTGTACTCTTGCAAAGTCAAACTCCACCTGAGAATTCTTTGGTTTTTGTTTTTCATTTTTCCAATGAATGTCAAAAGGTTGTGGTCGGTGAAGACCAACACAGGCACAACTGTAGTGCAGAGATACACATCAAATTGGTTCAAGGCCAAAATCAACGCTAAACATTCTTTCTCAATAATGGAATAATTTCTCTGGTGTTTGTCAAACTTTTTCGAGAAATAACAAATTGGATGGTCAATTTGTTCAGAACCTTCTTGCATCAAAACAGCACCAACACCTACATCGCTGGCGTCATTAAACAGTTTAAACTGTTTATTAAAATCTGGAGCAGTCAGAACTGGTGAGTTTGATAGTATGGCTTTCAATTTCTCAAAGGCAGACTTACATTCATCTGACCAGACAAATTTGACATTTTTTCTTTACCAAAGCAGTAAGTGGAGCTGCTATAACAGAGAAATTTTGACAAAAATTTTCTGTAATATCCAGCCATACCAAGAAATCTCATCAGCTCTCTCTTGCTTCCAGGAGTTGGAATATCTATAATTGATTCTACTTTGGCCTGAACAGGTTTAACCTGCCCCTGTCCTACAACATGACCTAAAATTCAACAGTTGCATGACAAAATTCACATTTCAATAAGTTTACAGTCAATTTCATGGTAGTGAGTCTTTCGAAGAATTCACGAATCCCGCGTAGATGGTCTTCCCACGTGTCGTGATAGTTGATGACGTCATCGATGTATCCATCACAGCCTTCCAGGTCTGATATCACGCTGTTAAGAAGACGTTGAAATGTTGCCGGGGCATTCTTCATACCAAACGGCATAACTTTGTACTGGTACAAACCTTGTGAGGTTACAAATGCCGACACTTCTTTAGCTCTTTCTGTTAATGGCACCTGCCAATATCCTTTCAACAGGTCAAACTTGCTTACGTACTTGGCTTTGCCAACTTTGTCAATACATGAGTCAATCCTTGGAATTGGATAAGAGTCTGTTTTTACTGACAGAGTTTACTTTTTTGAAGTCAGTACAGAATCGGTATGTCTTGTCTGGCTTTGGTACCAGAACACATGGAGAGCTCCATTCACTTTTGCTTGGTTCAATAATATCATTGTCCAACATGTATTGAATTTCTTCCTTTAAATGTTCTTCTTTCAAAGGATTGACACGGTAAGGATGTTGCTTGACAGGTGGCGCATCGCCCACATCCACGTCGTGATAGATAGCATCTGTTTTGCCTGGTGTATCCGGAAACAAATGTTTAAACTGAAGTATCAAATCTTTCAGTTCATTGCGTTCCTCTTCTGATAGATGACACAGTTTCTTGTCCAAGTTCGCGAGCACATCTGAGTTCCGTAACTTAACACCACAGTCTAAACCTACATCTTGTACACCACCATCTAAGTCTAATTCACAAATATCAGCTGTACTTTCACTTTGTGATGGTACAGAGGCCAAAGTAGCAATAGGTTGAGAGGTCTTGCTCTCTTCTCTATCTACATATTTCTTAAGCATATTAACATGACATAATTGAGTTTTCTTGCGCCTCCCTGGAGTTTGTACAATGTAGTTAACATCATCGACCTTTTTCTCAACAACATAAGGTCCAAAATATCTAGCTTGCAAAGGCTGACTCGGTATTGGTAATAGAGCCAAAATTTTGTCACCTGGATGAAAACTTCTTGTACGGGTATCTTTATCATACCATGCTTTCATTTTGGTTTGAGCAACGGCCAAATTTTCTTTTGCCAGTTCACATGCCCTTGTCAACCTTTGCTTAAAATTACACACATACTCTAAGACATTCACTTTAGAATCATCGTCCAAAATTTTGTCTTTCAAAATTTTCAAAGGACCACGTATAGTGTGTCCAAACACAAGTTCAAAAGGACTGAAGCCAAGAGATTCTTGTACAGATTCTCTAACGCCAAACAACAACATGTGTATACCTTCGTCCCAATCTCTTGTGTTTTCAAAACAATAAGTTCTCATCATATTCTTCAATGTCTGATGAAAACGTTCTAAAGCACCCTGAGACTCTGGATGATAAGCACTAGACTTATACTGCTTGATCTGGAGCTGGTACATGACTTGTTGAAAAATACCAGACATGAAATTTGAACCTTGGTCCGACTGGACAGCTTTTGGAAGACCAACCAATGTAAAGAATTTAACAAAAGCCTTGACTATGTTAGGGGCCTTAATATGTCTGAGTGGAATGGCTTCAGGAAAGCGTATGGAAGCACACATAATAGTTAAAAGATACTCATTCCCAGACTTAGTTTTGGGTAGAGGACCTACACAGTCTATAATGACTCTACTAAATGGTTCCTCAAATGCTGGAATGGGGTGCAAAGGTGCCACAGGGATTTTCTGATTAGGTTTCCCTACCACCTGACAAGTATGACAAGACCTACAAAAATCAGCCACATCCCGTTTCAACTTGGACCAAAAGATGTGATCTAGGATTCTGTTATAAGTCTTGGTCACACCTAAATGTCCTACCATAGGTACGTCATGAGACAAACTCAGAATATCTTGCCTATACCTCGGTGGGACAACTATTTAATTGACAACCTTCCAGTCTTCTTCGGGAGTCACATCAGGGGGGGGCGCCACTTGCACATCAACACATCTGACTTACGGAAGTAACAAACTGGGACTTTCTCAGCCTCTTCCTCACTCAAAGCACGATTACACAATAAGGAGATTTCAGGATCTTTTTCCTGTTCTACTATAAGCTCCTCTCAAGACAAAGATGATTTACTCATCATGTCAGACAAAGAAGTACCCTTGTTAGGAACAACTCCATCACTATCAAAATCTACAGGATTGCTCAAAAGATCACACTTGCTCCCGATATCCTCTATATCATGAGCCAAGAAAGTGTCACCTAACCCTGGACTATAATGATCCTCTACTACTGCAACATCAGAAACCTTCTTACTCATTGAACGAGTTACAGCACAAGAAGGGAAAATACCAGGAAATTCCTGTTGAATAGTCTCAGCATCACCTGTTTTATCTGGAATACTGGACACTAAGGGATCTACCCTAACTTTCTCTCCAGCCAAGTCATTGCCTAAAATGAGCGACACGCCCTCTATGGAAAGTTCCGGTCTAACACCAATGGTGACAGGCCCAGTAACCAAGTCTGACTTTAAATAAACACAATGGAGAGGCACATTAACAAAACCTAATTCTACACCTTGAAGCAAAACACTACTACCAGATGAGGTCTCCTCAAACAAAGGCACTACACCATCCAATATTAAAGAATGAGAAGCCCCAGTATCTCTCAAAATCTTCACATGTTTCAAGTTGGTGATATCACTAGTAAGTGAAACAAAACCTTCAGAAATGAAGGGAGAGTACTTCTCCAAGACACTATCAGACTCTGAGCTCTTAATCTCAACAGACACTTTAGAATCTTCCACAATATCACTAAGTTTCTGACTAGGCTTTGACATAGCTAACACAGAAGGAACTGACTGTTTACGCCTTTGCTCCTTACGCTGGAGAGAATAACATTCAGACAAAGTATGCCCTACTTTCTTGCAGTAATTACAAACAGGACCAGAAGGAGACCCCACACCTGCCCTATGATCTGATTTAGAATCAGACTTAGTCTTATCACCTAATTTAGGTTTGCCGTTAGAAGGGCCACTAAAGGTTGGGTTCCTAGGCTGACCAAATTTACTAGTACCTGTGGTACTGTTTTTGTCTTGAGAACTGTTTTTAACAAATGAGCCTTTGTGGGTGAGAGCGTAATCATCAGCCATTGTAGCTGCTTCACTGAGTGTTTCAACTTTTCTCTCATCTAAATGAGTTTTTTATGTTTATGTGGACACAACGTTTAAACTCCTCTATTAACAATAATTGCCTCAAGTTACCGAAATCCTCATCAATTTCTTTAGAATCACACCACCTATCAAATAATTGTTCTTTTTCTCTGGCAAATTCTACATGAGTTTGTTCATCTCTCTTTCTCGAGTTTCGAAATTTCTGGCGGTAAGCTTCAGAAACTAACTCATAAGCTTTCAAAATAGCTTTCTTGCCTACGTGGTGATTTGAAATGTCATCTACAGATAAAGAAGAATAAATTTCTCTAGCTTTACCAATCAAGACACTTTGAAGAAGCATTGTAAGCTTATCTTCAGGCCATTTCATACTATCAGCTATTTTCTCAAAATGCAGAAAATACTTGTCAACTTCTTTCTCTTGAAAAGGAGGAACTAACCTAATGTTTCTACTGACATCAAAACCTCTGTTTACTTGTAAACCCCTAAAAGTTGGATTACTTGAACTGTCCTGAGAAGCTAGTTCTAATTCTTTAATTCTAAGCTCTGTTTCAGCTTGAATTTTCTGCTTCTCTAGTTCTAACATCCGATCTCTCTCAATCTCTTTTTCTTTTAATTCTCTTTCAATTTCTTTTTCTCTTAACTCTCTTTCTTTATCTATTTCTTTTTCCTCTTAACTGTTTTTCTATTTCCATTTGTCTTAGTTTCATTTCATGTTCAAGTTCCATTCGTCTAATTTGAATTTCTGAGCTGACTGTTTCCTCTATACTATCTAATGCACTAGAGTCAAATTTGCCATTGTCAACAAAATATCTTATAATTACATTCCTAATTTCAGCTTTCCTCAAATTAGTTTTGATAGTAAGGCCTAAATGTTTACCCAATAACAGTGAATCCTTCTTACTAACTTGCAAAAGAACATCCAGGGATGGCGCTTTAACAAACTATTCTACCTGCATAGTAGTCATGTTTATCTAGCTGTTGGTTTCAAATGTAAACTCCAAGTTTAAACACAAATTTTGAAAATTTCTTAATTAATTTTTCAAAGTTAGATTTCACAAATTAAAATATCGATCTCGGACACGAGACCCCAATTCCTGTTACATGAACGAATAACAGAAATGATAAACCAGCAGCTAAATTCAAAACACAATTTAATTATATATACAATATTATACAGAGATGGTTTACAATATCTAAAGTAATTGGTGATGGTACAAGAGTAATACGATGATTTAAAGTGTTCCTTATCTGTATGTGAATGTCCTGGTATAATCCTTGATCCTTCCAGGTTTCAAATTAATAATAATCACAAATCCACAAGGAAAATGAATGTCCACAGATGATTTGTAAAGTTCCAGGCAATATGAATAAATCCACACAAAGTGTTGTAATAATCCACAGATAACAATAGCTCTCCCAATAGAATCTTATATGGCACTGTACAATTCTTGACATGTCTCATTACAGGTCTCATTACAGTTCTGATTAGCCTTGGACAGTTGGAGTATATATAGCTAAACCGTAATTCAAGAATATTGGAGAACCTTCTACTTCTAGAAATATCTAACTAAAAACAGTAAACCAATAACACACAGAACTTTCTGGAAATAGATCATTCTAGATCTCTACTTATAATCAACATGTTTACAAACATATTTGTTTATACATGATAATATTCTAGAAAGTTCTATAACCTAGATTAATGATATGACCGTTATAGGATGTATTGATAATAAAGCTATAGGAGTTATCTCCCTTATCTCATAACTACATGTATTTAGTGTCATACATAACAGTATCAAGTCAATGAGTAATACGTAAACACACATTAACATAAGTTGTCATGGTGACCATTGGTATACAGTAGGTTAGTGACGAAGTATGATGTCCTGCCATGTTACGTATCAAGTCAATGAGTAATACATAGGCACACATTAACATAAGGTTACCAATGTAATACAGACCATCGTTAAAATAAGGTACTGACCGTGCTGTATTGTCCCATGTTAATGATCATATTGTTATGGTAACGAGTCATACTTTGTTTTCAAGAAAATTGCATTTTATAAATACATGTGTGAACACATTGAATCCTTTCTTAATTATCTCCTCCTGCAGCTAGTATCTTCTACAAACCAGTACAATCTCAGAAACTCTGACAATTATTCCATACCTCATTATCGTCTTCAATCCACTTTAAAATCCTTTATGCCCTCTACTCTAAAATAATGGAATGACATCGATTTTAACATTAAAGCGTCAGTAGCTTATTGTGTTTTTAAAGATAATTTAATAAAAAAAATGAAATAGTAAATATACCCGTCTATTTTTTAACTGGTGATCACAAAAACAGATATTTTACTTACAAAACTCCGTAACAAATGTAGATCCCTAAATATTGACCTTTTCAATGTCAATTTATTGATTCTCCGTCTTGTGCGTGTGGATTCCCACGTGAAAATGTGGAACACTACTTTTTTACATTAAAGAGATTTATTAACTAGATACTGTTTGTATTTAGAAACCTCATAAATGTTCCCTAAACATGATACTTTTGGATCAGGAATTTAGCTCGAATGAGTGGAAATGAACTGATTTATTTTCTTCATTTTATCTGTATATCATTGAATGTGTCAGACCTTAGGACAGATTTTTATATGGGAGCATTGAATGTATGGAGAAAGCCAACTTAACCACGAGATCTGACGAACATTTAGGAAAGTTGAAAGTTTTGGATTGTATTTTAAGTGTTGACTGTACTGGATGCCACAAAGTTTCTTTGAATTATACTGTACAAAATATGCCCCAATGATTGTAAATCCACTCTTGTTCCTCTCTCTTTATCTATCTATCTCTTTCTTCTCTCTTATCTGTCCTCTTTCAGAATTTTTTTAAGCTATAATATCTGTAATATAAAGCCATCTTATGATGTATATATCATTTGTTGTAAATTGCAATGGAGAGGGCGTTTGTAAGAATTTGTTTAAACTATACGGGTATATCTGATGCTGTATCAAATAATTAAATCATTAGCAGAACAAGATTGAGTATTCTTGAATCCATCTATTCAACATGATGGAGTGTTGTTTTAATCGACCAAGTTAAGAACATGTTTCGAATCTGCCTGTACATATACACACAAATTATCACCTGTATTTCTACGATGTACGTTTCTGATTTATCAATATACATGTACATTGATTCTTGAACGTATCCATGCCTTCCAAACTTTCTGTTACACATACATGTTTTGTAAATGCCTTCCAAACTTTCTGTTACACATACATGTTTTATAAATGCCTTCCAAACTTTCTGTTACACATACATGTTTTATAAATGCCTTCCAAACTTTCTGTTACACATACATGATTTATAAATACCTTTCAAACTTTCTGGTACACATACATGTTTTTTATAAATGCCTTCCAAACTTTCTGTTACACATACATGTTTTATAAATGCCTTCCAAACTTTCTGTTACACATACATGTTTTATAAATGCCTTCCAAACTTTCTGTTACACATACATGTTTTATAAATGCCTTCCAAACTTTCTGTTACACATACATGTTTTATAAATGCCTTCCAAACTTTCTGTTACACATACATGTTTTATAAATGCCTTCCAAACTTTCTGTTACACATACATGTTTTGTAAATGCCTTCCAAACTTTCTGTTACACATACATGTTTTATAAATGCCTTCCAAACTTTCTGTTACACATACATGTTTTATAAATGCCTTCCAAACTTTCTGTTACACATACATGTTTTATACCTTCCAAACTTTCTGTTACACATACATGTTTTATAAATGCCTTCCAAACTTTCTGTTACACATACATGTTTTATAAATGCCTTCCAAACTTTCTGTTACACATACATGTTTTATACCTTCCAAACTTTCTGTTACACATACATGTTTTATAAATGCCTTCCAAACTTTCTGTTACACATACATGTTTTATACCTTCCAAACTTTCTGTTACACATACATGTATTATACCTTCCAAACTTTCTGTTACACATACATGTTTTATAAATGCCTTCCAAACTTTCTGTTACACATACATGTTTTATAAATGCCTTCCAAACTTTCTGTTACACATACATGTTTTATAAATGCCTTCCAAACTTTCTGTTACACATACATATTTTATAAATGCCTTCCAAACTTTCTGTTACACATACATGTTATATAAATACTCATAGAGAACAAATATATGTAACTAAAGTTATCACCAGTATATAATATTTGTCAACTTGTTTAACTTCTCCACCATTAATTGTTTTCCAATATAGGTTTACCTGAGACAGTGAACTTTAACAAATGTAATTTTTGGAGGTCAGTGTACGTTGTTGGTGTAGATTCTGGAATGTAGTCATCTACTAATTATAAATATATGTTACTTTGCAGTGCGAGTTATCCTTCTTTAATCCTATTCGATGTCACATAAATATAATTTCACAGCTAATATTTCCTAACAGAAACGTTTCTCTGTCTTTTACCGGGTAGAGAAAAGACAGCTCACACGCGCTATTGCGTCACAATCGACGCACTTTAAGTGTAGTGACCTTTGACCCGATGCACTTCAAACGGAAACGATTGCGTCACTGCTTTTAACACACATGTACACATGCATTTAGGGTAAACGAACCCCACTCTATACGATAGCGACAGTTCGACATTTCCTATTCAATGTTTAAAGTTCAATTAATCTGAATCTGCGAAGAGGGCGAAGCAGACGATGATTTCGGTCTTCTCGATTTTGACATTGGAAAACACTTTCAAGAAATTACTCAAGCAGAAACACAGGCTTTATTGAATGATATTGTTAATCCCGTTGGCCCCATGAATCCCATACACATACACATACCTCCCCGACCCCCAGGCAACACCTACAGAACCCGGGAGTTTTGTGACCATGAAAGACGACGACATTAAACAATTCATTGGTGAAAATGAAAATGCAAACACTAAAAAGAAAACTCAATATATTACATAGTTTAAACTATTCGAAATTTTTTTAAGGCGTGAAAATGACTTCAGACAAATTCAACAAATACCAGCCAATTAATTGTACAAACTGATGACAAAGTTTTTATTGTGTGAACGTCAAAGAGACGGCAGCGAATATCAGCCGAGCTATCACCGAGGAATGCTCGGTTCTTTCGAAAGGTACTTAAAACGACATAAATACGGTTCGAGTTTGATGTCACATTTCGAGTTTTCGGGTGTGAAAGAACCATTAAAAACAAACAAAAAGATTTTAAAAAGAAATTATTGGGAAATAGACCCCTAGCGTTTGATGTGATTACAGATTCAGAAATAAATAAATTGTATGACTGTAAACAACTGGGAAATGAAACACCTGAGGCCTTACTAAATACTGTTTGGTTTGATAACACGCTACACTTTGGGATGAGGGGAGGGGATGAACACAGATAATTATGCTGAGGAGATATCCAGCTGGGATATGATCATGAACTTGAACGAGAGTTTTTACAATTTGATAAACGGCAAACTAAAACTAGAACCTACCGGTGTCGCCACAAAAATACAGGAAGTACAAAATCTGCTATGTACGCTGAACCCGACAGTGACAGGTGTCCCGTAGATTCATATAAAGAGAAAAGACCAGCTGACTTCTGTGACGATGGTCATCCCTTCTACATGGGCACGGTAACACATACTAAGACACCACACCGGAATGATCAATGGTTTATGAGAGCACCTGTTGGTCGAAACAAACTATATAAACTAATGTAAACTATGGTAACAATAGGTGGCATTCTGTCTAATGATTCAAAAAACACCTTTGTTGAGAAACGGATAACTAACTCCAGTGTGAGAAAGCATTTGGATGATAACGTGCCAGACACACAAGCGATATCAGTGTCCGACATATTCAATCATTAATCAACTATAGAACTGTAAACAACAAACAGAAACAAACAATGTCATTTATTCTTTCATCAACTGGTCGCCCCGTCAAATCAAAGCAAGTTGAAACTAGCACTCGAGCACCTACCTCGAAAAGCCAAGTAAACATGATTACACATGTGTCCTCGCGATCGGAGCACAACATATTTTCCTTGTGCACATCTTGCTCAACAGCAACGGAATGTGAAATGCCAAACATATTTCAAGGCGCAACAATAACTGGTGGAACATTTAACATAACAATAAACAACAACCATCCGATTCAGGCTCCCAAAGCGAAGCCACCGAGAATCTTGTATTTCGACTCGGATTGAACTTTTCACAAGATTACCATGACCTTGAGGCCTGCATATGTGCACAAAAACGTAGTTCGTTCTGTTAGCGATGTAATTGACGTGTTCACTCGTTCCTTCTGTTGTTGATATATGTATATCAAACTTACATATGGTAAAATAACTTCATTGTGTATTAAACTCACTTTTCAATTTTACGTTGAATCTTATATATATATATATATTTTTTTATACCGCGGAATGACATACACACATACTCACACACAGCGTTTTTACTATAGATTCATACGCCATTGATCACGACGATGCACTTTGTTGACATTTTGTGATATTGGCGGGCTGATTTATGGGAGGAAAATAATCGTTCAACCCTGTGTTTAGTAGACAGGAAAATCTCAACCCCCGGGATATTTTTTTAAAGTGTATTGCACTCGGCCAACCTGTGCTATAAACTTTAAAAATTGTACCCCCGGGTTGAGATATCCCTGTCTACTAAACACAGGGGTGAACGATTATATTAATCGTACTGCTTTTTATCACAGTATCTAACGGAAAAGCGCTAATGTTGGATATTCTCGGTATTTTAGGGTTTATTATCATCACCGTCGTTATATCAAACGAAAGTGATAGTAACCCCTCTAATACTGAGGATGGATTTTTAGGCGTGAAATGTATAAATTATCATGAATTTGATAAATGCATGCATATTTGAATGGGTGACTGTGACGGTGTTTCCGATATGTCCCCCTTTGTCGACAAAACGATATGCAAACATGTAAATGTTAGTTTTTGTGTCTCGTATGATTAACCTCCCCATATAGATTTTTTTCTAACACACAATATGTACATCTACCCATCCTCGATACCCCAAGGGTACCAATCACTAGACCCCTTGACTATATCGTAGGAAAACTGAAGGCAGTTTAGAGGGACAAAGCTGAACCAACCAAAGGCCGCAAAAATTCCTTTGAAGACTACAGAGAGAGCGACGCCTAACTTCAAAGCCACACAGTCAACCACAGTGTACCGTTATACGGTTCTTTTGATGTGCATCAAATGACTAAATAACCTGTTCTGTTCTGTTGCCTCCAGTTTTTTAATGTGACAGTTCAGGTGTGTAAATATCGCTAGTGATCGGAACCCCTGCAGTATTGAGGACGACACCGCCCTGCTTTTCTGATTAGATTTAACATTATGTGACATGATTCGAGAATGCTGTTATAGTGCTATCTTAAGAATCACGTAAAATACATTTAATTATATAGTTTATAAGAAAGTACTATGTAACTTTCATGAGAAGAATGGATATAATTTCATAGGTAATAACAAAACTATGGAAGCCATTTGATTGTGACATAGTCATACGCGTCAAAAAAACGTTCACAGAAAAATAACGCACACCAGAAATGTAACTATTAAAAATATGGTTTTGTTAAGAAGGAAAAAAATATCTCAAACTTCGTCCTTAGTTGATTGTTATTCTCAGGTTAATTAAAAGATTATTACTGTAACCTTATGGGAATAGTATATCTCAGGTTAATTAAAAGATGTATTACTGTAACCTTATGGGAATAGTATATCTCAGGTTAATTAAAAGATGTATTACTGTAACCTTATGGGAATAGTATATCTCAGGTTAATTAAAAGATGTATTACTGTAACCTTATGGGAATAGTATATCTCAGGTTAATTAAAAGATGTATTACTGTAACCTTATGGGAATAGTATATCTCAGGTTAATTAAAAGATGTATTATTGTAACCTTATGGGAATAGTATATCTCAGGTTAATTAAAAGATGTATTACTGTAACCTTATGGGAATAGTATATCTCAGGTTAATTAAAAGATGTATTACTGTAACCTTATGGGAATAGTATATCTCATGTTAATTAAAAGATGTATTAATGTAACCTTATGGGAATAGTATAACTGTGCATAACATTACAAATAAATTGTATATACACTTGAAAACACGAATACATGGCCATATACGCATATCTTGATTTTTTTTATGTTTAGGACTCCACCTCCATGAAAGCTTTATTTAGGCAATAGAACATGCATTGCTTGTTTTGTATAGATATGAGAATAATTTGAAACAGAACTTTGGTCCTATAGGTCATGCAGATCTGCATACCTTAGGTGCTACGTGTCTTATCTTTATAGCCCCTGGAGACCACGTGCACGCTATCCAAACATTGGTACTCGAAAGGTAAGACCTGGAGATCAGAGATAGGCTGTCCGGCAAAGTTCTCATACAAATCGATTATATATTGCATTGTTAGCTTAATTCACATAGTTGTAGAAATGTGATGATTATTTATGTATATAGTAATAAGGCAAACTGATACCCGAATTAGGAGATGTTTGTTGAATCATCATATGTTTCAATCGAGTAGAATTTCTTTCTGATAGTACGCAATGTCATTAAATATCTGAAAGTAAAGAAGCAAATCACTTCTTAATATAGCCCTTCGTATATATTTAGACACATTGATTTATTATTACTGTTCAACTGAATTATTTAATGTGTCAGTGCTGAGCGATATCTACGACGAGTGAAACAGATGTTTTACCAATGGTATTTACTATGTTCCGATTTCACGGCATTAGCTGGGTTATGAGTAGATATAAATAAATGTAATGTAAAATGTATTCAACACCTTTGAAACGAATTCAAATAGTTGCTTTAATGCAAGAATTTCTTTTCGATTTACCTCATTATTTCTGTCAACATAATTTTTGAAATCTAATGTCAAAGGTATTCAACACCTTTGATGATGCCCTTTCGTTTTCTGTACAGTGTCTAATTTAATTAAGTAATCCCTTTGTAATGTGCCCTCAAGTTGACAAGTCTGTACCAAAGGGTTAAACGTTATCTTATCTTTGTCGAGTATTAACAAATAATGAACCGCTATTACTATCATGTAAGGTCTGCAAATTGTAAATAACTTGATTTCATCAAACAAAAAAACTTCCCGTGGATAGATAGATAGATAGATAATTTTTCATTTCCTCATTTTTATGAGATTACAACAGCAAGAAACATAGAAAAAAATGCAGTGTAGAATCAGTTCATGTGAAATACTTGGACGTTGATATTTACAAGTTCGAGCAACGTTGATACGTTATGTCTAGTTTACTGATTGTTCATATTCTAGTTGTTTCCTAGATTCATCACTGTCATTTTTAAATATTCATCAATTTTTGCATACAGTTTTGTATCAATTTTGAGATATATTTCATCATTTCTGTCCAGTTGTCGTCTTACAAATCGATATCTTGTGATCGTCTGTCAAGGATAAATATTGTTTGATCAGTTTCACCCATGTTCGTAAATGTAACATAGTCATTAACACGAAGAAAATTAACAATGATTTCCATGATTAGATCCCTCTCAGCAAACAGAATATGGCATTCGATCAGAAAATGTACTACTATATCAGTTACCGTTTTACCACATAATTTGCAAATAACAGGAACAGCTTTCCAGACAAAGATTAGGTGTATAAGGTCACTCATCTGCCATGTATCCTTCACAATTAATTCAAATATCTTCCACAGTGGATGTGTAACCAGCTTAGTATGTATGCTAACAAAAATGTGTAGACTTTCTTTAACAGCCAAAGATTCTCTCCATTTTTCCTTCTCGCGATTTTGTACTATCCGTTTTATGAACTGTTTTCATCGTCCCTTTAAGGAATATCGTCGTCAGGGTTGTTCAATCCAAAGAAAATCTCGATATTGTATTTTTTTTTATTTAGCTTTTTTTTTTGTTACATTCATTTTCCATATTACATCCATATAACACATTAAGAAAAACAAATAGCATACATGTACTGAAAGTTCAAGAAGGTTCAATTACAAATACATACATAAACTATGTAAATTTAATTAGTATCTTTTCTTCCGCTAATCTCCAAAAAAATCGGCAACAAAAATCCACCTTTGCTTTATTTTGTTTTTTTCTCTCTCTGAATATGAAATTAAATCCAAATTTTCAATTTCTTTGTAAAATAAAGTATAAGCTTTCCACTCTCCAACAGAAGGAGTTTTTTTTTATTTTAATTTACAATAGTGTATATAATATTTCAGCAATTATATCAAAAAATTCAATTCATAGCTAAAAACATTGTCTACAATACCAAAAACCATTATCTTTTGGTCTCTGCCCAGCTCAATTTCATAGTTTGATTTTAATAAATTCAAAAAGGATGTCCAAAAAGATTGAACATGTCAACATTCCCAAAAGAGGTGCATTAGTGTTTCTCGACCATCTTTGCAAAAAGAACATCTTTCTGTTTCACTCATTTTACATTGCATTAATTTGCAATTGGTATATACTGTTTTATGGAGAAATTTAAATAGAAAGTTTTGCAGTTTTATATCATCTGTAACATTATAAGGTATGATAAAAATCTTATTCCAAACCTCTCTTGGGATGTTGACATGAATTTTGACTTTTAAATGGATATCCAATAATAGGTTTTAACATAAGATGGTAAAAGTATTTTTTAATCTTATCATATTTCTGAAGATATTGAATAAATTTGTTTTGATTCAAATTAATTAAGTCATTTTCCTGTTGAAGCTATATACTCTTCCATTGCCTCAGAATTGAATTCATTACACTATAAAATTAAAGAAAATTAATTGTCGGGTTATATTTATCACAAAACCTTTCATAAGTTAAAAGTACATTGTTTTCTATCAAATCATTAATAAAAAAATATTTGTTTCACACCAATGTTTGTAGATAAAAGTTTTGTTATTAATCTTAATGAAATTATTCAACCATAATGGTTGTGAGGCAACTAAAACTGGGGTTGTGGGGAGCTCCTCTCTACTTAGCTCAGCCCATATCTTAAAAATTTCTTTCCAAAAAGTATTTAAAGATCTACTTATTTCCAAGATCCTTTCTTTTCTTAGCCTTAAGACCTTGTCCCCTCCATATGCTTCAATATCATTTAAAAGAAGTGACTTCCATGGAGAACAATTTGATGGGTCTATTAGTTTTTTTATCCAACACATTTTCAAAGCATGACAAAAAGTTAAAATATGCGGAACCCGTAGTCCACTTTCTTCATAATCCCCATACATTACTTTTCGTTTTCCTTTATCTATTTTATCGTTCCAAATAAATTAAAAAAAAAAACCACTTCTGGAGTTCTTGCACAATTTGAGGAGGTGGATCAGGTAAAACTGTCATTGATTGGATAAAAGTAGGTAGAGCTGGATTTTTTATTACAGTTACTTTACCAATGTATGTAAGATTACCAAAGGACCAGTCATTTAGAAGTCTTTTAACAGAAGTTAATTTTTGAATAAAATTATCATAAAATATATTTTCTGATTGGAGATGGTATGAAATGCCAATTAATTTAAATTTCCCTTGATGATTCCAGCTTAAATTTCTTTCTGGAAGTATTTCTTCACTACAACCCCTTTTTGCCCCAATCCATATTGCCAGGGTTTTTTCAATATTTATCTTAAGACCTGATATATGGCCAAAATCCTGTAAAATATCAAGAACAATATTCATAGAGTGTGGATCATCTGATAATGTGAAAGAAGTGTCATCAGCAAATTGATTAATTAGATATTCAGAGAGATTTATTGTGATACCTTGTATATCAGGATGGAACTTCATTGTTGCGCTTAAAATTTCAACACAAAGAATGAAAATATATGGACTGATGGGGTCACCCTGCTTAACTCCACGAGAAATTAAAAAAAAATCAGAACAATGACCATTATTTGTCACACAACATGAACTATCATTATAAAAAGTTTTTATCCAATTTAAAAAAGAGGGACCAAAACCATAAAAAGAGAAAGTTTTCAAAATAAAATAGAATTCTAAAGAATCGAAAGCTTTTTCAAAATCAATGAGCAAATGCAAACCTTGGATATTCTCTTTTTCTGTTTTAAATATCAAATCATTAATTATTCTACTCTACTCACCAATATATCTACCTTTTAAAAACCCCTTTTGAGTTTCAATAATGATACTATTTAACACTATTAATCTATTAGAAATAATTTATGATACAATCTTATAGTCCACATTTAATAGAGTAATAGGTCTCCAATTTTTTAGATATAATTTGACTTACCTTCTTTCGGGATACAAGTTATCATTCCCTGACGTTGAGTAATTGAGACCATACCAAGTTCATGTGCTTGATTAAAAGAATTTATCAAAAAATTATAAGTATCATCCCAGAAAAAAATATAAAATTCCACAGTAAACCCATCCAAACCTGATGACTTATTATTATTCATATTTTTTAATGATTTAAGACATTCGTCATAATTAATTTCACCTTCTAGAATATTTTTCTGCTCAACAGAGAGTTTGGTTATAAAATGATTATCATTGTTAAAAAATAAATAATCCATATTTGCTTTTTTATTGTCATCAGTGGTACAAGAATAGAGACATTCATAATAATGTTTTTGTTCATTTAAAATATCTTTTAGATCTGTTACTTCATCACCAGTATCTTTTAAAAGCTTTGGTATATTTTTTTCTTGGTAGTGCCTTTTCTAGATTACAAAAAAACTTTGAACTTCGCTCACCTTCAACTTTCCATTGGGATTTGGTTCTCATTGTGATACCTTTTATTTTACTTTCTCTAATAAGTATCAATTAATTTTCAACCTCCTCAATGACTTTAGCATTTCTTTCCTTTTCTTGATTTAAACTTTCAAGTTTTTGCTCAAGGCTTTTTTTCTATTTTCTCTCTTTCTCTCTTTTCTTTTTTTAAATAAAGAATAAGCAATTATTTTTCCTCTAATCATTAATTTCATAGTTTCACACAATAATTGATGGCTTATTGTATGATTAATTAAATTTTAGTCATCTTCTTCTGGATTAATAGCATAAATGTTTATAGTATCTCTAATACAATTTTTAACAATATTTACATATTTTAGGTCACCCAGCAGACTTTTATTAAACTTCCATGTTCCTCGCCCTTTTGGTTGATTTACAAATTTTAAATTCAAAAATATGGGTGAATGGTCAGAACGATAGCTTGAACCAATTTTAGAACTACAAACACAGGGAGATAAATCTGAAGGTATTAAAAAATAATCTAACCTGGCTTGTTTTCTATGAGGACCATGCCAAGTGAATAAATGTTTATCAGTATTTGTTTTTTTCCAGATATCCAAAAGATCAAATAGTTGCATTAATGCAAGAATTTCTTTTCGATTTACCTCATTATTTCTGTAAACATAATTTTTGGTATCTAATGTCAAAGGTATTCAACACCTTTGAGAGAGCAACCAACTAAATAATTTTACATAGACCACAGTGTTAAACTTTGTTAAAGTTTTGTACTGTATTATTAAAACAAAGGAATATTAGTTAGCTATTGTGTTCTATAATTAAAGTCTAGGGTCTCATATAACACTAAATAGAAAAAAAGTTTGGGTCCTTCTGCTCAAACTCCAACCAGGGTAGCTTTACTGAAATCAGGCGCATTTTGCACTAAAAAATCCTGAAATTCTAATGCTTTTACCTATTCATTATCAAAGTTGATATTTTGCACCTAAATCTCAATATGAATTTCCAAATTCATATCATGGTTATCTAGGAATAATTACCTGTCAGAAAACATTTTTACTTTTGAAATTCATAATTAGCCAGCCAATCAGCGGCCGGGTTAAAATTTTATCCTGGGCTCAATCTTGTATACACAGGGGCCATTTCGAAGGTCTTTTTTATTTAGTTGGTTGTTCCCTTTGATGATGTCCTTTCGTTTTATGTACAGAGTCTAATTTAATTAAGTAGTCCCTTTGTAATTTGCCCTCAAGTTGACCAGTCTGTACCAAAGGGTTAAACGTTATCTTATCTTTGTCGAGTATTGTCAAATAATGGACCGCTATTACTATCATTTAAGGTCTGCAAATTGTAAATAACTTGATTTCATCAAACAAAAAAACTTCCCGTGGATAGATAGATAGATAGATAGATAGATAGATAGATAGATAGATAGATATTTTTTATTTCCTCATTTTTGATGAGATTCCAACAGCAAGAAACATAGAAAAAAATGCAGTGTAGAATCAGTTCATGTGAAATACTTGAACGTTAATATTTACATGTTCGAGCAATGTTGCTAGTTATGTCTGGTTTACTAATTGTTCATATTCTAGTTGTTTCTTAGATTCGTCACTGTCATTTATAAATGATCATCAATTTTTGGTATCAATTTTGAGATATATTTCATCATTTCTGTCCAGTTTTCGTCTGACAAATCTGTCAAGGATAAATATTGTTTGATCAGTTTCACTCATGTTCGTATATGTAACATAATCATTAACATAAAGAAAATTTCAGGATTAGATCCCTCTCAGGAAACAGCATATGGCATTTTATCAGAAAATAGCTTCCCAGACAAAAAATAGGTGGATAGATCATTCATCTGCCATGTATCCTTCACACTTAATTTAGAGATCTTCCATAGTGGATGTATGTATGCTAGCAAAAATGTGTAGACTTTCTTTAGCAGCCAATGATTCTCTCCATTTCTCCTCCTTGCGATTTTGTACTATCCGTTGTATGAACTGTTTCCATCGTCCCTTTGAAGGAAAATCGTCGTCAGGGTTATTCAATCCAAAGAAAATCTCGATATTGTAATTTTTCATGACATTATGCACGTCCGGTATAAATCCCAAGGAATTGATGCTGTTTGTGGTATATGTTTTCAGTCTGACATCAAATAATTGTTTCCAAAGAAAGACGTCATCCCCTGTATAAAGCTTATTCCAGAAAAAGAGCTTTTTCTTCTGAATTTCTGCATTTATCTCGCTAGGGCCTAATGATGACATAGTTATAGCTTTCGGGGAGCAGGTGTCGAATCCGTGTATTCTGCGCGCGTCTTGACGCTGAAATATTTCCATATCGTTTAATGTGGTGTTAGAAAAATTACTCCACAGTTCACATCCGAATAAGAGAGATGGTAATATAACTTTTTTCCATATTGAAACACTTGAGATAGGGTTCATTCCATGTTTGTGAACTCCTATCGAAATGAAGCTGTTCAATTTCCTCCTATTCTTGGCAGTCGACTCCTGCAAACCGAGGTTGCTTTTGAGGTTTTCGTTGAAAGTAATGCCAGCGTTTATTTTTGATCTTTCCATAGGAAGTTGTTCACCAAGTGATACTTTACATTTTCCTAAATCGACTCTTCTTCTCTCTGTACGAAATAAGACTGCTGCACTTTTAGTAGAATTGTAGTTGAGCCTCCATTTCCGTGAGTAATTGTATACGATATCGAGGAGTCGTTGCAGTGTGGTATTGCTTCCAGATATGACACAAGTATCGTCCGCTAGAAGTATACATAGAATATGTATATTTTACATATAATATTCCATTTCGAGAGACGTCCAATTCATGTGCTAAGCTGTCAAGCATGACAGATATGATGCGGCCATGACCGACGCCTTGTTTGACGTAGTAGGTTTCCGACATTTTACCGCCATATAGTACCATAGCTTTTATATTTTGAAAGAAATTATACAAAAGTCTCCATCTTTTTGAGTTGACTCCGAGCTGGAAGAGTTTGTAGAAGATGCCTGCTATCCAAACACTGTTAAAGGCTTTTTGATTGTCTAAAAATGCTACACATACAGGAGATGACGTTTCCATATAGCTAGATATACTTTCATTTAGAATGAATCCTGCCGTAATACTACCACATCCCCGGCGAAATCCTTGTTGGAATTTAGAGGGAAAATTGTTATTCTCCGAAAATATAAGTAAACGTCTGTAAATTATTTTCTCGAAAAGCTTTTGAATTTCCGACATTAAGGTTATATCCCTATAACAGTTGACGTCAAGTCTGTCTTTATTGTTTCTAAACAACAAAATTGTTGCTAAACAGAGTAAGTATCACATGTATTATTTTTTGTATTTTTGCAGAATATCAGGTATGTATATAGTTCACACTTTAGTTTAGTGATAAACTTCTTATCACATACTCCGCTGATATTCAATGATAAAGCATTTTGCCGTATATTAGGAGTGTAAATAGAACATGGATCTATAAAATCCATTATGACACCAGCACGTCTTATTGACGTCAAAGGGATTGAATAACAGGCGAAGTCTATAGATATGCTTTTCTTAGGTGGATAAAGTGATAATATTTACACATATTTTAAATTTGATAATAATATAAAAACAAAACATGATGCCAAATCATAAAACATAGTTTAATACTTTATGTATAATATACATTATTAACTCATTTTGGGGGTCTCTGCATTAACATTTCTTAAGTTAGACCAGATGTAATCCTTGTCAATAATAGCCGCAATATATCGATCGGTTAGAGATAACTTCTTTGTACCTCGATCGGTTGAAAAACACCGTTTATTAACGACGATTTAATCCACGAGATGGAAAAGCCACTTTGACGGTGATCAGTAGCGACATTAGCGACGTCATAATGGTTAGTTGTGTTTTTTTATACATGTACCATCATAGACTTCACTTTGCGTTGGTTAGTTTACATAGTAAAAGTGAATGTAAATGCATGCGATTTTATGAAACTAGTCTAAAAAGGTTCACAAATTAAAACTGCCTATAGTTAACCAATACATAACTCACTCAACCTGCATTTTAAAGAATTTCAACGTCAAAATGTATCGCAAGAAATACAGCGGAGGCCGCCATTTTGTCACCAACGTCAAAATGTATCGCAAGAAATACAGCGGAGGCCACCATTTTGTCACCAACGTCAAAATGTATCGCAAGAAATACAGCGGAGGCCGCCATTTTGTCACCAACGCCAAATGTATCGCAAGAAATACAGCGGAGGCCGCCATTTTGTCACCAACCTCAAAATGTATCGCAAGAAATACAGCGGAGGCCGCCATTTTGTCACCAACGTCCTCGGATACTGACGTCAAGTCATTGGTTACTGAAATCAAGCCATGGCGTCACAATGAAATTTCAATGAAAAGCGCTTCAGGTTATATTACACTAGTGACATTATACAAACATTGACTTTGTGTAGGTTAATACAAGGAATTGTTTCACCTGAGAACGGTGATACTACCCGAGGCCGAAGGCCGAGGGAAATATCACCTTTCAAAAGTTATCTTTTAAATGGAATCTTTAACAATTCCTCGTATTAACCTACAAAAAGTCAATAATTGCATTGTTTTATGAAATGATGCCTCTTTAAAAACAAATTTGTTACATGCAATATTAAATATCAATGTCAAGCTTTCAAATAGTTGAAAATCTATTTTTTTCAGCAATATTATTAAAGTTAAATGCTAAAATAGAACAATTGCTTAACTATGTCACTCGGACCTACTTATTCATTTTTTCAACAGTTTCCTGAACTGAATTTCACAAATCCATGATTGCTGACAACAAAAACTGCTAAAAATAACATTTATATTCTTATATGCAATAAATTAGGCCTTAAACAATGAAAATATGATTTTTCACCCTTGGACCTTTGACCTCTGATATAAACATGAGCAAAAAAAAAAAAAAAAAAAAATCGGATATTCTGAATAGTATACAATATGCAGCTGACCCTAAAACGGTCCAAAGTGATACCTTTGTATCATCCCTTGTTACAATTGTCTGCATTTACATTCCAAACTAATATTCACACATTTATATAATACAATAGATCATTGAGAGCCCCCGGGCCATTCGTTCATCATAACCTAGATAAATAAACGCCTGTCTATCCAGGTAACTTAGATCAATACGGCCAGCTATTCGCAAACTAATTTCAGATCCCGCCAAATAAGGAAACGACCGCGTTTGTTGACCAAAGGATTGAGATAAAATAGAAATTTCAGTGAGATATATCATAAAGCGACAAGTCTGCCAGGTCATACGTGCTGTCCCCGCCCACGGCCTCCAACACACAACAACAACTACGTGCAGAAGGATGTTAGTGGACACGGCTGAGTGGACACGTGAAATCTAGCTAAAAGTGTATACGGACAGTGAAGGTAGTAAGAGTTATCCTCGGAATATACAACAACGCCCTTTGTTGAACTCTTAATAATTCAAAATGGGATTAGGTGATGCTCCGCTGTTGTTTAAGATAGCCTTAGGATGTGGACTAGCCGGACTTTTATTTCACCTGATTGGACTTGCGACGCCTTATTGGACATCGCTGACACTGTTTGAAAACACTATATTTGAGAGCTCCTATCACGCGGGTTTGTGGAGGGGCTGTTCTGGATCTATATGCGGCAAAGTTTCCAACGCTGCCAGTGAGTTGACACATTGTTTTTCCTTCTGTTAAATTTGTATACATATACCTTAGATGCTGTTATTTATCTAGTGAAGTGCGCTACCATTTGGCCAAGTTTAAAGCTATGCCTTGGGACAAACGTAAGCTTAACATAAAGGGAATCGCTGTGAATGTGTACCTAATGGGGATGTTAGCTGTTGTTGTCGTTCGCAATCTTGTTTTCGGGGTATGATTCAAACATTTCTCAATATATCGAGGATAATATTAAATTATCGAAAATATCCCCTTAACAATAAATCTACGGTATGACAGCTTTAATAGACTTTAACAAATATCATGTTGATATATATGCTGTTGTTTATGACACCTATATATATCTTAATATTCGTGTGGTGATCGATAAATTTGCTATGACAGGTGTTGATGACGTTGTAAATATTCGTGTTCATGTTGCTCGTGTTGTTTAGGTATACTTCAAGTGTTCTTGTTTGAGTTCCGAGGTCGTGGGTTCGAATCCCAATCTAGCTGCAATGTATGTTCATTGATTAGTAGGCCGGGTACGATTTATAAAGTTCGTTATACGGTAGTGTTTGTCCTTGTCTAGCAAATCCTGTCAAAGTAGCAAGGTTGCCCATCTTTTATTGGAATTAGAAAAAGAGACAGAAGCAGAACAAATGTTTATCAGTGACTCGGTACCTTATTTGGTAAAGCCCGTAGCTGCTGCTCCTGTCATCACTGTTCCAATCGTCTATCTTCTTGTTGTTTATTGCGCGCTTTTTAAGGTAATTTGGAAAAAGAAACAAATCATAACTGGCCTGTCCAGCCTTTTCATATGATCATCTCATAAATATAGTAAGACAACCGTTCACTAACACTATTGTGATGTCACCTGTAATAACATTGCCATAATCAAAATATGACTTCACTCATGATCAGTTGCTTCGTTGGACGGAAACATCAACTTTAAGACTGATTCCACTACTCGTATATAGAACTGAAATTAAAATTTTTGTCTATATTTCTATAAATACTAGTTATATGATAAATAGTATCTTACATTCGTGCAACGAAATGATAATTTTATGTAACTCGTTAAATAATTAGATATGCCACGAACCTTTGTCATATCAAACAATTTAATTCGTTTGATAAACCTCATATTCCATCACCACTCACATCAGATCTATTATACGTATACGTTAACATGAGCTCGTTCGATGGGTTTTTGCCTGAGGAGGTAACAGACCAGCCAGTGTCTTATTTTATGGACAATGTCCAAATTTACCTACGGAAAGACATTTTAACCCTTCTATTTTAAATTCAGGAAGAGTTTATAATGAATTTCCAGGGGTGGACAGGTTAAGTCTAGTACTGCTTTAGCTACCTACAATCAATGATACAGTGTATCGGGTCTGCAATAAAAACAACTTCGCAAGGGCAGTTAAATATCCCGTTTCTCCTAGTATTAAAATCCAGTCATGCCGACCCTGTCTCTTGCTTATGTTTGAATCCATGCTACCTTCTTTCACACGGGGATTTATCTTATGTACATACAACAACAGTAAGAATAACAGAAATATTGTTTATCAAAGAGTCATCAATCACATCTTAAGTATATGCGAGATACAAGGACAAACAAATAACAAAATATATAATGTTTACAACACGTATCTGGGACCAACATGTGTATTGGACTTGTAATGATAACAAAGTGTTGAATTAAAATTAATATTCGTGGACTTTTAGAAGTAAAGCAAACAAACATTTTTTTCAACAATATGGCGGAAGTTGAGTTTTCCAACAGTTTCCATACGTGTTCCTCTATCTGAGGTCTGTTCAACATATGACGTTATATCTTCAAAAACAATAATACGGAAGATATATATATTAATGTCGTGGTAAACAGTCATTTTACTACCTAATAGCAAACAAACAGGAAGAGAGCCCTTAGAGGATTTAAACTTTAACCCCTCTCTGAGCTTTGTGTCTCAGGGGATTGTGAAGCAATGAGTTGGCTGTTTAATGATCGAAGCTTTCTTAAAAAGTAGAATTTAAGTTTGTCGGCAACAAAACCCTACAACAAAAATATGTTGGCGGTGTTTAATTTGCGACAAAAGATAATATTTTCTATTTGTTTTTATTCGGCACAATATGCTTCAGAAAATTATCATAAATATTTATCAAACTTTGACCCACAATTAGTTTATATATTATGTTCACTAGTTTTTGATATCAGTAGAGTGGATATGCCCTACATATTTTAACGAGGGACACACCTTCTGACGACATCGCCTACCTATACTGTATCCCAAAATTGTGTCGCCCGCACTATCACACCTGAGGTTATCAACTGATATGTTAGACTTGTTGACAGAAACAACCTAATTTCAGGAAAATGTGACCGTCAACAAAGCAATTCAACTATGTGTCAATATGAATGTACCCATACCTGTGTAAGCAAACACAGCCTCTATAGTAGCCTAGGGGTTTTAAATACCATACCACTATAACACACACGGAATGGAACATACCATACCACTATTACACACACGGGAATGGAACATACAATACCACTATAACACACACGGGAATGGAACATTCCATACCACTATCACACACACGGGAATGGAACATACAATACCACTATCACACACACGGGAATGGAACATACAATACCACTATAACACACACGGGAATGGAACATTCCATACCACTATCACACACACGGGAATGGAACATACAATACCACTATAACACACACGGGAATGGAACATACCATACCACTATAACACACACGGGAATGGAACATACCATACCACTACAACACACACGGGAATGGAACAACACCATACCACTATAACACATACGGAAATGGAACACACCATACCACTATAACACACACGGGAATGGAACATACCAAACCACTATAACACACACGGGAATGGATCATACAATACCACTATAACACACATGGAAATGGAAAAAACACCATACCACTATAACACACACGGGAAATGGAACAAAACACCATACCACTATAACACACACGGGAATGGAACATACCATACCACTATAACACACACGGGAATGGAACATACCATACCACTATAACACACACGGGAATGGAACAATACCATACCACTATAACACACACGGGAATGGAACACACCATACCACTATAACACACACGGGAATGGAACATACCACACCACTATAACACACACGGGAATGCAACATACCATACCACTTTAACACACACGGAAATGGAACAATACACCATACCACTATAACACACACGGGAATAGAACAACAGACCATACCAATATAACACTTACAGGAATGGAACATACCATACCACTATAACACACACGTGAATGGAACAACATATCATACCACTATTATACACACGGGAATGGAACAACACACCATACCACTATAACACACACGGAAATCGAACAACATACCATACCACTATAACATACACGGGAATGAACACACCATACCACTATAACACACACGGGAATGGAACATACCATACCACTATAACACACACGGGAATGAAACAATAACCATACCACTATAACACACACGGGAATGGAACAATACCATACCACTATAACACACACGGGAATGGAACAATAACCATACCACTATAACACACACGGGAATGGAACAATAACCATACCACTATAACACACACGGGAATGGAACATACCATACCACTTTAACACACACGGGAATGGAACAACACACCATACCACTACAACACACACGGGAATGGAACAATAACCATACCACTATAACACACACGGGAATGGAACAATAACCATACCACTATAACACACACGGGAATGGGACAATAACCATACCACTATAACACACACGGGAATGGAACATACCATACCACTTTAACACACACGGGAATGGAACAATACCATACCACTATAACACACACGGGAATGGAACAATAACCATACCACTATAACACACACGGGAATGGAACAATAACCATACCACTATAACACACACGGGAATGGAACAAATAACCATACCACTATAAACACACACGGGAATGGAACATACCATACCACTTTAACACACACGGGAATGGAACAACACACCATACCACTACAACACACACGGGAATGGAACAATAACCATACCACTATAACACACACGGGAATGGAACAATAACCATACCACTATAACACACACGGGAATGGAACAATAACCATACCACTATAACACACACGGGAATGGAACATACCATACCACTTTAACACACACGGGAATGGAACAACAACCATACCACTATAACACACACGGGAATGGAACAATAACCATACCACTATAACACACACGGGAATGGAACAATAACCATACCACTATAACACACACGGGAATGGAACAATAACCATACCACTATAACACACACGGGAATGGAACAATAACCATACCACTATAACACACACGGGAATGGAACATACCATACCACTTTAACACACACGGGAATGGAACAACACACCATACCACTACAACACACACGGGAATGGAACAATAACCATACCACTATAACACACACGGGAATGGAACAATAACCATACCACTATAACACACACGGGAATGGAACAATAACCATACCACTATAACACACACGGGAATGGAACATACCATACCACTATAACACACACGGGAATGGAACATACCATACCACTATAACACACACGGGAATGGAACAATAACCATACCACTATAACACACACGGGAATGGAACAATAACCATACCACTATAACACACATGGGAATGGAACAACCAAATACTGTCAGTATGTGAGATTATCACCGGGTAGGATAGGGAAAAATCGACTACAATATTTCTTATAATATCTTTTTTTTAAACTTTTAATATACCTCATCTTTATAACAGTAGAGTGGATATGCCCTTGTTTAACCACAGTAGCAAATCCGAATTTTCGGTATTATAAAGAATTTATGTCCTCGATGGCAGTGTGTTATGGAGGTCTATTTAACCTCAAATGTAATACCTTCGGGTAAATAAACCTCCATATCAAACTGCCTTTGGGGCCTTAAATGCATAATGATATTTTGTATATATGTGTATGATCCACAACCGCCATTTGCATGACAAGCTTAACCATATTCTGAAAAGATATTCAGAGAATATTTGAAGTATGAACATAAGTGTAAATCATTCAGTCACCATTGCCTTAACTTTTCTTTATTTACAAAAAGTTTAATGGTTCGCCCATTCATCGATTATTATGAATTATTAATGAATCTATGATCGGATTGGTTGAAGTAAATCTAGAGGATAATCGATTGTTTACTGATCTTCAGTACAACATGCAACACGAGGTAAATCCCTTAGTGCATCGAGTCCATTATTCGATCAAATGAATTTTCACGAAGCGACATATATTCTGAACAATCGGGCGTTCTTAAGTCTGACCTTCCGGGTAAAATTTAAATGGAAAGATAAGGTTTTAAATGGGGTGATATGACTGTTCCTCCAGCCCATATGCATCGCGTCTCAAATGCCAAAAGACAACAACTAAACTACAGTATGACAGTAGATATGTTCACTAATGTATGGACTAACTCTTTCATAGTAATCGGATGCTTTCTGTAGGGCCATTCTAAGTAGTATGGTTCAGTGAGATCGTGCTACAATAATAGTGTAGGGACAGACCGGTAATATGGTAATAATAGATATGACTTTGTTCTTAATATACTACTTGTTACTTACCGAACTACACGTGGTTTTTTAAAAATAAAACCGGAAGCGAAGTTGATTGGCTACTGCTTGCTCTACTAAATGTGTATACGGCGGCCATTACAAATGTGTGAAATAGAAGGGTCTCGGAAGTATTCCATTGTGCAGAGTTGTTAAATTTCATAAATGGGATGTAACATGGGGGCAGTGGAGTACATAAGATCCCAATGAATAGGTATGTGTACGTTTTCCCGGCATTGCATGAACGATATATTAGAAATATACCGCTGACGTAGCGTAGGCCAAATCTGGCCTACGATTTCACATTTTTAAGAGGTACCGCGAGCTGACTATATATTAGGCAAAAAAATAAATAAAAAAAAAGCCTAATAATATAGGCAGGTTTAGCGGACTAGAATGCTCGGGGACTGGTTTGCCCATGGTGTCTGTAGTGTCATCAGTAGTATTTAGATAAACATTATCGGAAACCTTGAAGTTACCACGAATGCTCGGGGACTGGTTTGCCCATGGTGTCTGTAGTGTCATCAGTAGTATTTAGATAAACATTATCGGAAACATTGAAGTTACCACGAATGCTCTCGGACTAGTTTGTCCATGGTGTCTGTAGTGTCATCAGTAGTATTTAGATAAACATTATCGGAAACCTTGAAGTTACCACGAATACTCGGGGACTAGTTTGTCCATGGTGTCTGTAGTGTCATCAGTAGTAATTAGATAAACATTATTGGAAACATTGAAGTTACCACGAATGCTCGGGGACTGGTTTGTCCATGGTGTCTGTAGTGTCATCAGTAGTATTTAGATAAACATTATCGGAAACCTTGAAGTTACCACGAATGCTCGGGGACTGGTTTGTCCATGGTGTCTGTAGTGTCATCAGTAGTATTTAGAAAAACATTATCGGAAACCTTGAAGTTACAACGAATGCTCGGGGACTGGTTTGTCCATGGTGTCTGTAGTGTCATCAGTAGTATTTAGATAAACATTATCGGAAACCTTGAAGTTACCACGAATGCTCGGGGACTGGTTTGTCCATGGTGTCTGTAGTGTCATCAGTAGTATTTAGAAAAACATTATCGGAAACCTTGAAGTTACAACGAATGCTCGGGGACTAGTTTGTCCATGGTGTCTGTATTGTCATCAGTAGTATTTAGATAAACATTATTGGAAACCTTGAAGTTACCACGAATGCTCGGGGACTGGTTTGCCCATGGTGTCTGTATTGTCATCAGTAGTATTTAGATAAACATTATCGGAAACCTTGAAGTTACCACGAATGCTCGGGGACTGTTTTGTCCATGGTGTCTGTAGTGTCATCAGTAGTATTAAGAAAAACATTATCGGAAAACTTGAAGTTACAACGAATGCTCGGGTACTGGTTTGTCCATGGTGTCTGTAGTGTCATCAGTAGTATTTAGAAAAACATTATCGGAAACCTTGAAGTTACAACGAATGCTCTGGGACTGGTTTGCCCATGGTGTCTGTAGTGTCATCAGTAGTATTTAGAAAAAAACATTATCGGAAACCTTGAAGTTACCACGAATGCTCGGGGACTGTTTAGTCATTGTCTGTAGATGGTTATCTGTAGTATTTAGATAAACAATATTGGTAAACATTGAAGTTACCTCGATTGATCTCGGGGACTAGGTTGTATATGGTGTTGTCCGTAGTTGTCTCAGTATTATATTTCAGTGAGACAGCCCTATAATTTCATCACAAGGTGACTGTTCATAGTAAGGGGACCATGCTTGATGCGTCTATTAGATATGTAGTTTATCCGTGGTTTTCATATCAATAGTATGTTTATATACATTGCATGTGTGTATGCATATTTCTTTATTCAAATAAGTTATATAACTTCGAACAAGGATTTATAAGTCATCCTTGCTTAGGAGAAAATGTCAAATTTCGTTCCCAGTCCTATTATAATCTAAAGTTCAAATA
Source organism: Argopecten irradians (assembly GCF_041381155.1). Taxonomy (NCBI): domain Eukaryota; kingdom Metazoa; phylum Mollusca; class Bivalvia; order Pectinida; family Pectinidae; genus Argopecten; species Argopecten irradians. Next base: position 35,003,550 of record NC_091148.1, read on the forward strand.
AAATATGTACAGGTAGGAAAAAATCTAGAGGATTTTAATTAGCTATGCGAGATGTAATTTTACATGTATGCTTATACTTGTTCAGCCGTTCGTGCTACACCTAATATGTCTTACGGTATGGTAATTTCTATTTTGTATAAACACATGCGGGAATGGCTACAGTATAAATATATCATAGGCTCTATACAGTACTATATTAACATACATTCCAGAACAATTGTTCTATCAATCATTCACCTGAAAAAGTTGTGTTCTAGGTAGTCGTTATTTAACTAGACAGTATCATTCACGTTTAACTTGGCGTATGGGCGTTCAAAATTGCCTCAAGCAAAGTGTGTGAGATATTCTCGCATAGAGCCTGAGGCAGATTGTGTAACATTCTATCTATAATAATGATCTTTACAGCTGCCAGTGTATGAAATCAGCATAGAAGAATATCTATAGCTTAATTATACCGTTATTTGATTTACAGACTATCATTGACCCAAAATCGGAATTTTAACTTAGGCCCAATAATTGTATAGTATGTGCTTCAGGTTATATAACTTTACAAATAAACATACCTCAGTAAGAATTATTTAGAGATGAAGGCAGGAGGAAACGTAATTAAAAATGCTAGAATTGAAGGAACCTGTATCGAGACTAATTCCAGTTGTTGGTGTATTTTCAACATATTTTGTTTTTGCAAAGAATGAATATAAAGATTAATAAACTTTCATGGCTGCTTGTGACAAAGAGTCTTCTTGGCCCCTCCATTATGATTAAATGTCATTATTATCTTTATTTAGGTATTAAGCAAGTGTATATATTACAGTATCAAAGTTTGAAACTTTCAATAACTACTGCAACCCAAGAACTGCCAATGTCTTTTCTCTCACTCTCTCAATAATGTGGTAAGAGGGGTAAAAACTAGGATAGGCGAGGTTACCTGAGACATGCATTCTTAGTAAAAGCGCGGCTTATACATATTTGTACAGTTATTGAAGATAAAACACCCCATCTATCACGACACCGCCAGTTGTCAAACATTTGTCTTTGTATTGCACCCGATCTATTTGTTTGGACATAATCGCACCACAATTCCTCGTCGTATTCAACTAACGATAGTTTAACAAATAGTTGTTTTGGATTTTTCTTGTTAGATTTATGGATTTCTCAGCTTTTTAGAGTATTTTAAAGCGGATTTTGTATTTATTTAACGATGTATATGAAATAAGTCATTATCTTTCCGTCATATTAAAAAGTTACCTCCCTTGTGGATAGGTAGGATTTAAAAACGAGCGTTGTTAAGGCGATAGAAAACAGTTGGAGTATCTGAAGAAAATCCATGGGACCTACCATCAATATCTGGGAAATGTCCTTAAATGTGCTTCGGACTGGCTACCCAAAGGGTTAAATTAAACTTTCGTGGTAATATGTCAGAACAGTATGCGCTAGATACAGAACGTGGCCGGTATGACGACTACTAACCCCGAGACAATGACACCAAGTTTTAAATCTAAGATAGTCTGAATTTAGATGCAGCCAATCACACATGCCGTTACAAAAAGCTACATCATTGTTGATTTGCTAAGCGAAAATCTTAAATAGATTGTCTCATGATCCTGGAGAATACTGCTTAGTCACATTAATAGTGTAAGGTTATGTAGCTATTGGTATCACAGTGTTACGAAGATTCGGGTTTAATCATTGGATCAGTATTTTTAAAGTTCCTGTGACGTCACCCATGGTGTACAACATATGTAAAGCTATCCAATGATGGTCAGTTGGATAGTTAACTAGCTAACAGTATTACCATTGGATGGTCAAATATCCAACAGTTCCGATCTAGTGATAAGTATGCGTGGTTTTTAAGCACTGAGAATAATAAAAGACTATGAAACAAAGGTTTAGTTTACTGTGGTAGACATATAAGCAAAATATAAAATAATTGTACATGGACGTATAGATATTGTGTAGGAAAAAGAAAACCCAAAAATAACTTTTGCAAAATCAATTAATTAACTATTGCAAAATCAATTAATTAACTAACAATTAATAAATATTTCCGTCATCTTGTACATGTGTTTTAAATAACTCTTCAAGCACAATGAACACTTAGTGCAAATCAAAAATATTTTTGTTTGGAGTATCAATGATTTCAATATAATGTCACGTTGGTTTCCATTAAGAATAATCCAGGTTTTAGAATCCTTACACAATTTCCTTTGTGTCTACATGACACATCATGTCTCTACACGAGGGCTGTAAAGGTGTCGAATAAGATCTATATCCAAGTTTAGGGTTACGTTTTAGAATCCTTACACAATTTCCTTTGTGTCTACATGACAGATCATGTCTCTACGTTTTAGAATCCTTACACAATTTCCTTTGTGTCTACATGACAGATCATGTCTCTACACGAGGGCTGTAAAGGTGTCGAATAAGATCTACAGTGACGTGCCAAAAGTCTTTCACATTTTTATGACGTCGCATCGTCTTGTGATTTGGAATATTGCAACTTTAGAAAACCATAACTCAGAAACCATGAAACACACCTACCTGATATTTTAGTATTTTGTTGCGTGACCCTTTGCCTTAATTACTGCTTGGACTCGTCTTGGTAAAGTTGCATATAGCGCAGCAATATACCCCGGAGTAAATGAAGTCCAAATCAGAGTTACAGCATCAATAAGTTCTTGGCGACTTTTAATAGTATGCTGCACTCTCTGTAGACGAATCTTAATCATTCTCCATACATTTTCAATAATGTTTATATCTGGAGACTGAGAAGGCCAGGTTAAAAGGTTAAACAATTAATATTGTTTTCTGTTTTCCACTGCTGGGCCCTTCCCGACATGTGTGCAGGACAGTTATCATCTTGGAATATCCAAAGCTTATCAGGAAAATGTTTCAAGACAACAGGCCATAAATTTTGATCTAATAGTTCAATGTACTTATCTGTATTTAAATTTCCTTCTATTGGTCTCAGCACACCTACTCCGGAGGCACAAACACACCCCCAAAACGACACTGACACTCGGGAACTACCGTGACGTACAGTCCTGATCCCCAAACACTCGGGACGCCATTTCTCGTCGGCTTTTCTCCACACATACACTTTTTGATCAGTACCTAAAACTACTTGTGTCTCATCAGAGAATATTACAGTGTTCCAATTTTCAGAAATTGTCCAATTTTTATGTCCACGGCACCACTCAACTCGTTTTTTCCTGTTAACTGCCGATATCGTCAACGTCTTACATACAGACCGCCTGGAATAACCCTCAAAATGTAATCTTCTCTGTACAGTACGTTTTGAAACTTTAACAGGAGTAAATGAATTAAATTGTGTAGATAAATCTGTCAATGTTTGCCGACGATCATGTTTTACTAGGCGAAAAAGTTGTCGATCCCCCTGTTCACTTGTTAATCTGGGCCGCCCGCTTCGCTGCTTATTTTCAATATTTTCTCTTTCTTTGAAATTCTTAAAAAATTTACTGATGGTTGAATGGGAAAATCCTACAATTTTGGCAATATCTACAACTTTTCTACCACCTTCTTTCAATCGTACCACTTGTTCCTTTTCAGCCAACGTCAATTCCCGGCGAACCATCCTTCATGATTGTTGACGTCTGCTACAAAACTAAAAATAGCCCCACGCGAATTTGACAGATATGGGAGATAACCCCCGCACTTCATCTTGCACAACACAAAAGAGTTCCGATTCTAGTACTAATTTTTGGATCGCGAGGAAAGAAATTCTAATTACTTCCGGGTATTGACCGACGACGCGTCATAAAATGTGAAAGACTTTTGGCACGACACTGTATATCCAAGTTTAGGGTTACGTTTTAGAATCCTTACACAATTTCCTTTGTGTCTACATGACACATCATGTCTCTACACGAGGGCTGTAAAGGTGTCGAATAAGATCTATATCCAAGTTTAGGGTTACGTTTTAGAATCCTTACACAATTTCCTTTGTGTTTACACATCATGTCTCTACACGAGGGCTGTAAAGGTGTCGAATAAGATCTATATCAAAGTTTAGGGTTACGTTTTAGAATCCTTACACAATTTCCTTTGTGTCTACATGACACATCATGTCTCTACACGAGGGCTGTAAAGGTGTCGAATAAGATCTATATCCAAGTTTAGGGTTACGTTTTAGAATCCTTACACAATTTCCTTTGTGTCTACATGACACATCATGTCTCTACACGAGGGCTGTAAAGGTGTCGAATAAGATCTATATCCAAGTTTAGGGTTACGTTTTAGAATCCTTACACAATTTCCTTTGTGTCTACATAACACATCATGTCTCTACACGAGGGCTGTAAAGGTGTCGAATAAGATCTATATCCAAGTTTAGGGTTACGTTTTAGAATCCTTACACAATTTCCTTTGTGTCTACATGACACATCATGTCTCTACACGAGGGCTGTAAAGGTGTCGAATAAGATCTATATCCAAGTTTAGGGTTACGTTTTAGAATCCTTACACAATTTCCTTTGTGTCTACATGACACATCATGTCTCTACACGAGGGCTACACGAGGGCTGTAAAGGTGTCGAATAAGATCTATATCCAAGTTTAGGGTTACGTTTTAGAATCCTTACACAATTTCCTTTGTGTCTACATACACATCATGTCTCTACACGAGGGCTGTAAAGGTGTCGAATAAGATCTATATCCAAGTTTAGGGTTACCTTTTGCAACTCTTCTTTAAAGGTGTATTTCGCTCTCAATTATGAATTGGATTCCAAGAACACTTCTGCTCCTTTGGAATTTATAATTGCCTCATCATAAATATCACTGAAAATATTGTATTTCTATGTTAAAATCTTAATTTTACGGAAACTTTCTGGGATTGTTGTGTGTAACTAATAATTGATTATCACTATAACTGTATGTTAAATCCATTCTGATTCCATGACCATATAACTGTGATATGGCAAATTGAATGCAGGTGTAGCTATATATAAACCTTTCCAGTATGTGTTCATCAGACCATATACTAAACATGATTTACCTGTTAACTAATTAAGTTTTATTCAACTATCCAACAGTTTGATAGTTGAATTGTTGCAATGTTTGCTGGGGTTCAAAAAGGGATGAGAATTGTTAAGGTGGGTAAACCACTCGTTCGTGTAGAATAGGCAAGAGAAACACACCTATCGAGGGCCGAATATTCTACACCAGATTTGTCCTATACTTAACTTTTAAGAAGTCCTTAATAATTATGCTATCTGATTTGTACACTCACTGACGTAAGAGAGAGGTCATAGGATGGTCCAACATCCTTTTGACCTGTCAATTATTTCCGTTTAAACATAATATGAAGTGTTTATGCGGTTTCTCACATATTTGGTACGTGACATTCGACTGTCATGGAGATAACAGTCGTTTTCAAGTGTAAAATACAAAATGTACGTCCAAGTTTATCACATCAGTTTGTATTAAATACTTTCAAATGAGTTTAAAATCAAGGTTTATATTTTCCTATTCTCTCCATAGCACGATCAATAAATGCTAGATCGGGCGGCAACAGCTTGTTACTGAATTTAAAGGGACACTTAAGTGGGGCTAATTCTGTTACATACATAAACATTGACAACAACGTACCTATCTACATTTCCTCAAACATATAAACAAACAATATGTGTAAGATTCCATGACATTGTGAAGTATTTAAATTGAATACACGTTGAAAATTCCCAAATCGTATAGCAATACCATTCAGCATGTACAATATGTACGCTGTACTCATACCCGAGCCAATGTCACGTAAAGTTAAGCACTTTAAAGTATGTTAGTAGGTATAAGTTACAGTAACTGTTGCCCAATACTTCTGTCTTGTGTTTGTATGTTAGTAGGTATAAGTTACAGCAACTGTTGCCCAATACTTCTGTCTTGTGTTTGTATGTTAGTAGGTATTAGTTACAGAACTGTTGCCAATACTTCTGTCTTGTGTTTGTATGTTAGTAGGTATTAGTTACAGTAACTGTTGCCCAATACTTCTTCTTGTTTGTATGTTAGTAGGTTTACAGTAACTGTTGCCCAATACTTCTGTCTTGTGTTTGTATGTTAGTAGGTATTAGTTACAGTAACTGTTGCCCAATACTTCCCTGTGTTTGTTGTTAGTAGGTATTAGTTACAGTAACTGTTGCCCAATACTTCTGTCTTGTGTTTGTATGTTAGTAGGTATTAGTTACAGTAACTGTTGCCCAATACTTCTGTCTTGTGTTTGTATGTTAGTAGGTATTAGTTACAGTAACTGTTGCCCAATACTTCTGTCTGTGTTTGTATGTAGAGGTATAGTTACATTAACTGTTGCCAATACTTCTGTCTGTGTTTGTATGTTAGTAGGTATTAAGTTACAGTAACTGTTGCCCAATACTTCTGTCTTGTGTTTGTATGTTAGTAGGTATTAGTTACAGTAACTGTTGCCCAATACTTCTGTCTTGTGTTTGTATGTTAGTAGGTATTAGTTACAGTAACTGTTGCCCAATACTTCTGTCTTGTGTTTGTTTGTTAGTAGGTATAGTTTAGCAACTGTTGCCCAATACTTCTGTCTTGTGTTTGTATGTTGTAGGTATAGTTACAGTAACTGTTGCCCAATACTTCTGTCTTGTGTTTGTATGTTAGTAGGTATTAGTTACAGTAACTGTTGCCCAATACTTCTGTCTGTGTTTGTATGTTAGTAGGTATAGTTACAGTAACTGTTGCCCAATACTTCTGTCTTGTGTTTGTATGTTAGTAGGTATTAGTTACAGTAACTGTTGCCCAATACTTCTGTCTTGTGTTTGTATGTTAGTAGGTATAAGTTACAGCAACTGTTGCCCAATACTTCTGTCTTGTGTTTGTATGTTAGTAGGTATTAGTTACAGTAACTGTTGCCCAATACTTCTGTCTTGTGTTTGTATGTTAGTAGGTATTAGTTACAGTAACTGTTGCCCAATACTTCTGTCTTGTGTTTGTATGTTAGTAGGTATTAGTTACAGTAACTGTTGCCCAATACTTCTGTCTTGTGTTTGTATGTTAGTAGGTATAAGTTACAGTAACTGTTGCCCAATACTTCTGTCTTGTGTTTGTATGTTAGTAGGTAATTAGTTACAGTAACTGTTGCCCAATACTTCTGTCTTGTGTTTGTATGTTAGTAGGTATTAGTTACAGTAACTGTTGCCCAATACTTCTGTCTTGTGTTTGTATGTTAGTAGGTATTAGTTACAGTAACTGTTGCCCAATACTTCTGTCTTGTGTTTGTATGTTAGTAGGTATTAGTTACAGTAACTGTTGCCCAATACTTCTGTCTTGTGTTTGTATGTTAGTAGGTATTAGTTACAGCAACTGTTGCCCAATACTTCTGTCTTGTGTTTGTATGTTAGTAGGTATTAGTTACAGTAACTGTTGCCCAATACTTCTGTCTTGTGTTTGTATGTTAGTAGGTATAAGTTACAGTAACTGTTGCCCAATACTTCTGTCTTGTGTTTGTATGTTAGTAGGTATTAGTTACAGTAACTGTTGCCCAATACTTCTGTCTTGTGTTTGTATGTTAGTAGGTATTAGTTACAGCAACTGTTGCCCAATACTTCTGTCTTGTGTTTGTATGTTAGTAGGTATTAGTTACAGTAACTGTTGCCCAATACTTCTGTCTTGTGTTTGTATGTTAGTAGGTATTAGTTACAGTAACTGTTGCCCAATACTTCTGTCTTGTGTTTGTATGTTAGTAGGTATTAGTTACAGTAACTGTTGCCCAATACTTCTGTCTTGTGTTTGTATGTTAGTAGGTATAAGTTACAGTAACTGTTGCCCAATACTTCTGTCTTGTGTTTGTATGTTAGTAGGTATTAGTTACAGTAACTGTTGCCCAATACTTCTGTCTTGTGTTTGTATGTTAGTAGGTATTAGTTACAGTAACTGTTGCCCAATACTTCTGTCTTGTGTTTGTATGTTAGTAGGTATTAGTTACAGCAACTGTTGCCCAATACTTCTGTCTTGTGTTTGTATGTTAGTAGGTATTAGTTACAGTAACTGTTGCCCAATACTTCTGTCTTGTGTTTGTATGTTAGTAGGTATTAGTTACAGTAACTGTTGCCCAATACTTCTGTCTTGTGTTTGTATGTTAGTAGGTATTAGTTACAGTAACTGTTGCCCAATACTTCTGTCTTGTGTTTGTATGTTAGTAGGTATAAGTTACAGTAACTGTTGCCCAATACTTCTGTCTTGTGTTTGTATGTTAGTAGGTATAAGTTACAGTAACTGTTGCCCAATACTTCTGTCTTGTGTTTGTATGTTAGTAGGTATTAGTTACAGTAACTGTTGCCCAATACTTCTGTCTGGTGTTTGTATGTTAGTAGGTATTAGTGACAGTAACTGTTGCCAAATACTTCTGTCTTGTGTTTGTATGTTAGTAGGTATTAGTTACAGTAACTGTTGCCCAATACTTCTGTCTTGTGTTTGTATGTTAGTAGGTATAAGTTACAGCAACTGTTGCCCAATACTTCTGTCTTGTGTTTGTATGTTAGTAGGTATAAGTTACAGTAACTGTTGCCCAATACTTCTGTCTTGTGTTTGTATGTTAGTAGGTATAAGTTACAGTAACTGTTGCCCAATACTTCTGTCTTGTGTTTGTATGTTAGTAGGTATTAGTTACAGTAACTGTTGCCCAATACTTCTGTCTTGTGTTTGTATGTTAGTAGGTATTAGTTACAGTAACTGTTGCCCAATACTTCTGTCTTGTGTTTGTATGTTAGTAGGTATAAGTTACAGTAACTGTTGCCCAATACTTCTGTCTTGTGTTTGTATGTTAGTAGGTATTAGTTACAGTAACTGTTGCCCAATACTTCTGTCTTGTGTTTGTATGTTAGTAGGTATTAGTTACAGTAACTGTTGCCCAATACTTCTGTCTTGTGTTTGTATGTTAGTAGGTATTAGTTACAGTAACTGTTGCCCAATACTTCTGTCTTGTGTTTGTATGTTAGTAGGTATAAGTTACAGTAACTGTTGCCCAATACTTCTGTCTTGTGTTTGTATGTTAGTAGGTATAAGTTACAGTAACTGTTGCCCAATACTTCTGTCTTGTGTTTGTATGTTAGTAGTAGGTATAGTTACAGTAACTGTTGCCCAATACTTCTGTCTTGTGTTTGTATGTTAGTAGGTATTAGTTACAGCAACTGTTGCCCAATACTTCTGTCATGTGTTTGTATGTTAGTAGGTATTAGTTACAGTAACTGTTGCCCAATACTTCTGTCTTGTGTTTGTATGTTAGTAGGTATTAGTTACAGTAACTGTTGCCCAATACTTCTGTCTTGTGTTTGTATGTTAGTAGGTATTAGTTACAGTAACTGTTGCCCAATACTTCTGTCTTGTGTTTGTATGTTAGTAGGTATAAGTTACAGTAACTGTTGCCCAATACTTCTGTCTTGTGTTTGTATGTTAGTAGGTATAAGTTACAGTAACTGTTGCCCAATACTTCTGTCTTGTGTTTGTATGTTAGTAGGTATAAGTTACAGTAACTGTTGCCCAATACTTCTGTCTTGTGTTTGTATGTTAGTAGGTATTAGTTACAGTAACTGTTGCCCAATACTTCTGTCTTGTGTTTGTATGTTAGTAGGTATTTGTTACAGTAACTGTTGCCAAATACTTCTGTCTTGTGTTTGTATGTTAGTAGGTATTAGTTACAGTAACTGTTGCCCAATACTTCTGTCTTGTGTTTGTATGTTAGTAGGTATTAAGTTACAGTAACTGTTGCCCAATACTTCTGTCTTGTGTTTGTATGTTAGTAGGTATTAGTTACAGTAACTGTTGCCCAATACTTCTGTCTTGTGTTTGTATGTTAGTAGGTATTAGTTACAGTAACTGTTGCCCAATACTTCTGTCTTGTGTTTGTATGTTAGTAGGTATTAGTTACAGTAACTGTTGCCCAATACTTCTGTCTTGTGTTTGTATGTTAGTAGGTATTAGTTACAGTAACTGTTGCCCAATACTTCTGTCTTGTGTTTGTATGTTAGTAGGTATTAGTTACAGTAACTGTTGCCCAATACTTCTGTCTTGTGTTTGTATGTTAGTAGGTATTAGTTACAGTAACTGTTGCCCAATACTTCTGTATTGTGTTTGTATGTTAGTAGGTATTAGTTACAGTAACTGTTGCCCAATACTTCTGTCTTGTGTTTGTATGTTAGTAGGTATAAGTTACAGTAACTGTTGCCCAATACTTCTGTCTTGTGTTTGTATGTTACTAGGTATTAGTTACAGTAACTGTTGCCCAATACTTCTGTCTTGTGTTTGTATGTTAGTAGGTATTAGTTACAGTAACTGTTGCCCAATACTTCTGTCTTGTGTTTGTATGTTAGTAGGTATATGTTACAGTAACTATTGCCCAATACTTCTGTCTTGTGTTTGTATGTTAGTAGGTATTAGTTACAGTAACTGTTGCCCAATACTTCTGTCTTGTGTTTGTATGTTAGTAGGTATTAGTTACAGTAACTGTTGCCCAATACTTCTGTCTTGTGTTTGTATGTTAGTAGGTATAAGTTACAGCAACTGTTGCCCAATACTTCTGTCTTGTGTTTGTATGTTAGTAGGTATTAGTTACAGTAACTGTTGCCCAATACTTCTGTCTTGTGTTTGTATGTTAGTAGGTATTAGTTACAGTAACTGTTGCCCAATACTTCTGTCTTGTGTTTGTATGTTAGTAGGTATTAGTTACAGTAACTATTGCCCAATACTTCTGTCCTGTGTTTGTTTGTTAGTAGGTATTAGTTACAGCAACTGTTGCCCAATACTTCTGGTCTTGTGTTTGTATGTTAGTAGGTATTAGTTACAGTAACTGTTGCCCAATACTTCTGTCTTGTGTTTGTATGTTAGTAGGTATTAGTTACAGTAACTGTTGCCCAATACTTCTGTCTTGTGTTTGTATGTTAGTAGGTATTAGTTACAGTAACTGTTGCCCAATACTTCTGTCTTGTGTTTGTATGTTAGTAGGTATTAGTTACAGTAACTGTTGCCCAATACTTCTGTCTTGTGTTTGTATGTTAGTAGGTATAAGTTACAGTAACTGTTGCCCAATACTTCTGTCTGTGTTTGTATGTTAGTAGGTATTAGTTACAGCAACTGTTGCCCAATACTTCTGTCTTGTGTTTGTATGTTAGTAGGTATAAGTTACAGTAACTGTTGCCCAATACTTCTGTCTTGTGTTTGTATGTTAGTAGGTATTAGTTACAGTAACTGTTGCCCAATACTTCTGTCTTGTGTTTGTATGTTAGTAGGTATTAGTTACAGTAACTGTTGCCCAATACTTCTGTCTTGTGTTTGTATGTTAGTAGGTATTAGTTACAGTAACTGTTGCCCAATACTTCTGTCTTGTGTTTGTATGTTAGTAGGTATAAGTTACAGTAACTGTTGCCCAATACTTCTGTCCTGTGTTTGTATGTTAGTAGGTATTAGTTACAGTAACTGTTGCCCAATACTTCTGTCTTGTGTTTGTATGTTAGTAGGTATAAGTTACAGTAACTGTTGCCCAATACTTCTGTCTTGTGTTTGTATGTTAGTAGGTATAAGTTACAGTAACTATTGCCCAATACTTCTGTCCTGTGTTTGTTTGTTAGTAGGTATTAGTTACAGCAACTGTTGCCCAATACTTCTGTCTTGTGTTTGTATGTTAGTAGGTATAAGTGACAGTAACTGTTGCCCAATACTTCTGTCTTGTGTTTGTATGTTAGTAGGTATTAGTTACAGTAACTGTTGCCCAATACTTCTGTCTTGTGTTTGTATGTTAGTAGGTATAAGTTACAGTAACTGTTGCCCAATACTTCTGTCTTGTGTTTGTATGTTAGTAGGTATTAGTTACAGTAACTGTTGCCCAATACTTCTGTCTTGTGTTTGTATGTTAGTAGGTATTAGTTACAGTAACTGTTGCCCAATACTTCTGTCTTGTGTTTGTATGTTAGTAGGTATTAGTTACAGTAACTGTTGCCCAATACTTCTGTCTGTGTTTGTATGTTAGTAGGTATTAGTTACAGCAACTGTTGCCCAATACTTCTGTCCTGTGTTTGTATTTTAGTAGGTATTAGTTACAGTAACTGTTGCCCAATACTTCTGTCTTGTGTTTGTATGTTAGTAGGTATTAGTTACAGTAACTGTTGCCCAATACTTCTGTCTTGTGTTTGTATGTTAGTAGGTATTAGTTACAGTAACTGTTGCCCAATACTTCTGTCTTGTGTTTGTATGTTAGTAGGTATTAGTTACAGTAACTGTTGCCCAATACTTCTGTCTTGTGTTTGTATGTTAGTAGGTATAGTTACAGTAACTGTTGCCCAATACTTCTGTCTTGTGTTTGTATGTTAGTAGGTATAAGTTACAGTAACTGTTGCCCAATACTTCTGTCTTGTGTTTGTATGTTAGTAGGTATAAGTTACAGTAACTGTTGCCCAATACTTCTGTCTTGTGTTTGTATGTTAGTAGGTATTAGTTACAGTAACTGTTGCCCAATACTTCTGTCTTGTGTTTGTATGTTAGTAGGTATTAGTTACAGTAACTGTTGCCCAATACTTCTGTCTTGTGTTTGTATGTTAGTAGGTATTAGTTACAGTAACTGTTGCCCAATACTTCTGTCTTGTGTTTGTATGTTAGTAGGTATAAGTTACAGTAACTGTTGCCCAATACTTCTGTCTTGTGTTTGTATGTTAGTAGGTATAAGTTACAGTAACTGTTGCCCAATATTCTGTCTGGTGTTTGTATGTTAGTAGGTATTAGTTACAGTAACTGTTGCCCAATACTTCTGTCTTGTGTTTGTATGTTAGTAGGTATAAGTTACAGTAACTGTTGCCCAATACTTCTGTCTTGTGTTTGTATGTTAGTAGGTATAAGTTACAGTAACTGTTGCCCAATACTTCTGTCTTGTGTTTGTATGTTAGTAGGTATAAGTTACAGTAACTGTTGCCCAATACTTCTGTCTTGTGTTTGTATGTTAGTAGGTATAAGTTACAGTAACTGTTGCCCAATACTTCTGTCTTGTGTTTGTATGTTAGTAGGTATAAGTTACAGTAACTGTTGCCCAATACTTCTGTCTTGTGTTTGTATGTTAGTAGGTATTAGTTACAGTAACTGTTGCCCAATACTTCTGTCTTGTGTTTGTATGTTAGTAGGTATAAGTTACAGCAACTGTTGCCCAATACTTCTGTCTTGTGTTTGTATGTTAGTAGGTATAAGATACAGCAACTGTTGCCCAACACTTCTGTCTGGTGTTTGTATATATGTTAGTAGGTATAAGTGACAGTAATTGTTGCCCAATACTTCTGTCTTGTGTTTGTATGTTAGTAGGTATAAGTTACAGTAACTGTTGCCCAATACTTCTGTCTTGTGTGTTTGTATGTTAGTAGGTATAAGTTACAGTAACTGTTGCCCAATACTTCTGTCTTGTGTTTGTATGTTAGTAGGTATAAGTTAACAGTAACTGTTGCCCAATACTTCTGTCTTGTGTTTGTATGTTAGTAGGTATAAGTTACAGTAACTGTTGCCCAATACTTCTGTCTTGTGTTTGTATGTTAGTAGGTATTAGTTACAGTAACTGTTGCCCAATACTTCTGTCTTGTGTTTGTATGTTAGTAGGTATTAAGTTACAGTAACTGTTGCCCAATACTTCTGTCTTGTGTTTTGATGTTAGTAGGTATAAGTTACAGTAACTGTTGCCCAATACTTCTGTCTTGTGTTTGTATGTTAGTAGGTATTAGTTACAGTAACTGTTGCCCAATACTTCTGTCTTGTGTTTGTATGTTAGTAGGTATTAGTTACAGTAACTGTTGCCCAATACTTTTGTCTTGTGTTTGTATGTTAGTAGGTATAAGTTACAGTAACTGTTGCCCAATACTTCTGTCTTGTGTTTGTATGTTAGTAGGTATAAGTTACAGTAACTGTTGCCCAATACTTCTGTCTTGTGTTTGTATGTTAGTAGGTATTAGTTACAGTAACTGTTGCCCAATACTTCTGTCTTGTGTTTGTATGTTAGTAGGTATTAGTTACAGTAACTGTTGCCCAATACTTCTGTCTTGTGTTTGTATGTTAGTAGGTATAAGTTACAGTAACTGTTGCCCAATACTTCTGTCTTGTGTTTGTATGTTAGTAGGTATTAGTTACAGTAACTGTTGCCCAATACTTCTGTCTTGTGTTTGTATGTTAGTAGGTACATTGTATAAGTTACAGCAACTATTGCCCAATACTTCTGTCCTGTGTTTGTATGTTAGTAGGTATTAGTTACAGTAACTGTTGCCCAATACTTCTGTCTTGTGTTTGTATGTTAGTAGGTATTAGTTACAGTAACTGTTGCCCAATACTTCTGTCTTGTGTTTGTATGTTAGTAGGTATTAGTTACAGTAACTGTTGCCCAATACTTCTGTCTTGTGTTTGTATGTTAGTAGGTATTAGTTACAGTAACTGTTGCCCAATACTTCTGTCTTGTGTTTGTATGTTAGTAGGTATAGTTACAGTCAACTGTTGCCCAATACTTCTGTCTTGTGTTTGTATGTTAGTAGGTATAGTTACAGTAACTGTTGCCCAATACTTCTGTCTTGTGTTTGTATGTTAGTAGGTATAAGTTACAGTAACTGTTGCCCAATACTTCTGTCTTGTGTTTGTATGTTAGTAGGTATTAAGTTACAGTAACTGTTGCCCAATACTTCTGTCTTGTGTTTGTATGTTAGTAGGTATAAGTTACAGTAACTGTTGCCCAATACTTCTGTCTTGTGTTTGTATGTTAGTAGGTATAAGTTACAGTAACTGTTGCCCAATACTTCTGTCTTGTGTTTGTATGTTAGTAGGTATAGTTACAGTAACTGTTGCCCAATACTTCTGTCTTGTGTTTGTATGTTAGTAGGTATAAGTTACAGTAACTGTTGCCCAATACTTCTGTCTTGTGTTTGTATGTTAGTAGGTATAGTTACAGTAACTGTTGCCCAATACTTCTGTCTTGTGTTTGTATGTTAGTAGGTATAAGTTACAGTAACTGTTGCCCAATACTTCTGTCTTGTGTTTGTATGTTAGTAGGTATTAGTTACAGTAACTGTTGCCCAATACTTCTGTCTTGTGTTTGTATGTTAGTAGGTATAAGTTACAGTAACTGTTGCCCAATACTTCTGTCTTGTGTTTGTATGTTAGTAGGTATTAGTTACAGTAACTGTTGCCCAATACTTCTGTCTTGTGTTTGTATGTTAGTAGGTATAAGTTACAGTAACTGTTGCCCAATACTTCTGTCTTGTGTTTGTATGTTAGTAGGTATAAGTTACAGTAACTGTTGCCCAATACTTCTGTCTTGTGTTTGTATGTTAGTAGGTATTAGTTACAGTAACTGTTGCCCAATACTTCTGTCTTGTGTTTGTATGTTAGTAGGTATTAGTTACAGTAACTGTTGCCCAATACTTCTGTCTTGTGTTTGTATGTTAGTAGGTATATGTTACAGTAACTGTTGCCCAATACTTCTGTCTTGTGTTTGTATGTTAGTAGGTATTAGTTACAGTAACTGTTGCCCAATACTTCTGTCTTGTGTTTGTATGTTAGTAGGTATAAGTTACAGTAACTGTTGCCCAATACTTCTGTCCTGTGTTTGTATGTTAGTAGGTATTAGTTACAGTAAATGTTGCCCAATACTTCTGTCTTGTGTTTGTATGTTAGTAGGTATTAGTTACAGTAACTGTTGCCCAATACTTCTGTCTTGTGTTTGTATGTTAGTAGGTATAAGTTACAGTAACTGTTGCCCAATACTTCTGTCTTGTGTTTGTATGTTAGTAGGTATTAGTTACAGTAACTGTTGCCCAATACTTCTGTCTTGTGTTTGTATGTTAGTAGGTATAAGTTACAGTAACTGTTGCCCAATACTTCTGTCTTGTGTTTGTATGTTAGTAGGTATTAGTTACAGTAACTGTTGCCCAATACTTCTGTCTTGTGTTTGTATGTTAGTAGGTATTAGTTACAGTAACTGTTGCCCAATACTTCTGTCTTGTGTTTGTATGTTAGTAGGTATAAGTTACAGTAACTGTTGCCCAATACTTCTGTCTTGTGTTTGTATGTTAGTAGGTATAAGTTACAGTAACTGTTGCCCAATACTTCTGTCTTGTGTTTGTATGTTAGTAGGTATTAGTTACAGTAACTGTTGCCCAATACTTCTGTCTGTGTTTGTTGTTTGTATGTTAGTGTGTATTAGTAGGTATAGTTACAGTAACTGTTGCCCAATACTTCTGTCTTGTGTTTGTATGTTAGTAGGTATTAGTTACAGTAACTGTTGCCCAATACTTCTGTCTTGTGTTTGTATGTTAGTAGGTATAAGTTACAGCAACTGTTGCCCAATACTTCTGTCTTGTGTTTGTATGTTAGTAGGTATAAGTTACAGTAACTGTTGCCCAATACTTCTGTCTTGTGTTTGTATGTTAGTAGGTATTAGTTACAGTAACTGTTGCCCAATACTTCTGTCTTGTGTTTGTATGTTAGTAGGTATTAGTTACAGTAACTGTTGCCCAATACTTCTGTCTTGTGTTTGTATGTTAGTAGGTATAAGTTACAGCAACTATTGCCCAATACTTCTGTCCTGTGTTTGTATGTTAGTAGGTATTAGTGACAGTAACTGTTGCCCAATACCTTTGTCTTGTGTTTGTATGTTAGTAGGTATAAGTTACAGTAACTGTTGCCCAATACTTCTGTCTTGTGTTTGTATGTTAGTAGGTATAAGTTACAGTAACTGTTGCCCAATACTTCTGTCTTGTGTTTGTATGTTAGTAGGTATTAGTTACAGTAACTGTTGCCCAATACTTCTGTCTTGTGTTTGTATGTTAGTAGGTATAAGTTACAGTAACTGTTGCCCAATACTTCTGTCTTGTGTTTGTATGTTAGTAGGTATAAGTTACAGTAACTGTTGCCCAATACTTCTGTCTTGTGTTTGTATGTTAGTAGGTATTAGTTACAGTAACTGTTGCCCAATACTTCTGTCTTGTGTTTGTATGTTAGTAGGTATAAGTTACAGTAACTGTTGCCCAATACTTCTGTCTTGTGTTTGTATGTTAGTAGGTATTAGTTACAGTAACTGTTGCCCAATACTTCTGTCTTGTGTTTGTATGTTAGTAGGTATTAAGTTACAGTAACTGTTGCCCAATACTTCTGTCTTGTGTTTGTATGTTAGTAGGTATAAGTTACAGTAACTGTTGCCCAATACTTCTGTCTTGTGTTTGTATGTTAGTAGGTATAAGTTACAGTAACTGTTGCCCAATACTTCTGTCTTGTGTTTGTATGTTAGTAGGTATTAGTTACAGTAACTGTTGCCCAATACTTCTGTCTTGTGTTTGTATGTTAGTAGGTATTAGTTACAGTAACTGTTGCCCAATACTTCTGTCTTGTGTTTGTATGTTAGTAGGTATTAGTTACAGTAACTGTTGCCCAATACTTCTGTCTTGTGTTTGTATGTTAGTAGGTATAAGTTACAGTAACTGTTGCCCAATACTTCTGTCTTGTGTTTGTATGTTAGTAGGTATAAGTTACAGTAACTGTTGCCCAATACTTCTGTCTTGTGTTTGTATGTTAGTAGTTATTAAGTTACAGTAACTGTTGCCCAATATATTCTGTCTTGTGTTTGTATGTTAGTAGGTATAGTTACAGTAACTGTTGCCCAAATACTTCTGTCTTGTGTTTGTATGTTAGTAGGTATTAGTTACAGTAACTGTTGCCCAATACTTCTGTCTTGTGTTTGTATGTTAGTAGGTATTAGTTACAGTAACTGTTGCCCAATACTTCTGTCTTGTGTTTGTATGTTAGTAGGTATAAGTTACAGCAACTGTTGCCCAATACTTCTGTCTTGTGTTTGTATGTTAGTAGGTATTAGTTACAGTAACTGTTGCCCAATACTTCTGTCTTGTGTTTGTATGTTAGTAGGTATTAGTTACAGTAACTGTTGCCCAATACTTCTGTCTTGTGTTTGTATGTTAGTAGGTACATTGTATAAGTTACAGCAACTGTTGCCCAATACTTCTGTCTTGTGTTTGTATGTTAGTAGGTATTAGTTACAGTAACTGTTGCCCAATACTTCTGTCTTGTGTTTGTATGTTAGTAGGTATTAATTACAGTAACTGTTGCCCAATACTTCTGTCTTGTGTTTGTATGTTAGTAGGTATAAGTTACAGTAACTATTGCCCAATACTTCTGTCTTGTGTTTGTATGTTAGTAGGTATAAGTTACAGTAACTGTTGCCCAATACTTCTGTCTTGTGTTTGTATGTTAGTAGGTATAAGTTACAGTAACTGTTGCCCAATACTTCTGTCTTGTGTTTGTATGTTAGTAGGTATAAGTTACAGTAACTGTTGCCCAATACTTCTGTCTTGTGTTTGTATGTTAGTAGGTATAAGTTACAGTAACTGTTGCCCAATACTTCTGTCTTGTGTTTGTATGTTAGTAGGTATAAGTTACAGTAACTGTTGCCCAATACTTCTGTCTTGTGTTTGTATGTTAGTAGGTATAAGTTACAGTAACTGTTGCCCAATACTTCTGTCTTGTGTTTGTATGTTAGTAGGTATTAGTTACAGTAACTGTTGCCCAATACTTCTGTCTTGTGTTTGTATGTTAGTAGGTATAAGTTACAGTAACTGTTGCCCAATACTTCTGTCTTGTGTTTGTATGTTAGTAGGTATAAGTTACAGTAACTGTTGCCCAATACTTCTGTCTTGTGTTTGTATGTTAGTAGGTATAAGTTACAGTAACTGTTGCCCAATACTTCTGTCTTGTGTTTGTATGTTAGTAGGTATTAGTTACAGTAACTGTTGCCCAATACCTTTGTCTTGTGTTTGTATGTTAGTAGGTATAAGTTACAGTAACTGTCACCCAATACTTAAGTCACTTGTTTGTATGTTAGTAGGTATAAGTTACAGCAAATGTTGCCCAATACTTCTGTCTTGTGTTTGTATGTTAGTAGGTATAAGTTACAGTAACTGTTGCCCAATACTTCTGTCTTGTGTTTGTATGTTAGTAGGTATAAGTTACAGTAACTGTTGCCCAATACTTCTGTCTTGTGTTTGTATGTTAGTAGGTATAAGTTACAGTAACTGTTGCCCAATACTTCTGTCTTGTGTTTGTATGTTAGTAGGTATAAGTTACAGTAACTGTTGCCCAATACTTCTGTCTGTGTGTTTGTATGTTAGTAGGTATAAGTTACAGTAACTGTTGCCCAATACTTCTGTCTTGTGTTTGTATGTTAGTAGGTATAAGTTACAGTAACTGTTGCCCAATACTTCTGTCTGGTGTTTGTATGTTAGTAGGTATAAGTTACAGTAACTGTTGCCCAATACTTCTGTCTTGTGTTTGTATGTTAGTAGGTATAAGTTACAGTAACTGTTGCCCAATACTTCTGTCTTGTGTTTGTATGTTAGTAGGTATTAGTTACAGTAACTGTTGCCCAATACTTCTGTCTTGTGTTTGTATGTTAGTAGGTATTAGTTACAGTAACTGTTGCCCAATACTTCTGTCTTGTGTTTGTATGTTAGTAGGTATTAGTTACAGTAACTGTTGCCCAATACTTCTGTCTTGTGTTTGTATGTTAGTAGGTATAAGTTACAGTAACTGTTGCCCAATACTTCTGTCTTGTGTTTGTATGTTAGTAGGTATAAGTTACAGTAACTGTTGCCCAATACTTCTGTCTTGTGTTTGTATGTTAGTAGGTATAAGTTACAGTAACTGTTGCCCAATACTTCTGTCTTGTGTTTGTATGTTAGTAGGTATAAGTTACAGTAACTGTTGCCCAATACTTCTGTCTTGTGTTTGTATGTTAGTAGGTATAAGTTACAGTAACTGTTGCCCAATACTTCTGTCTGGTGTTTGTATGTTAGTAGGTATAAGTTACAGTAACTGTTGCCCAATACTTCTGTCTTGTGTTTGTATGTTAGTAGGTATAAGTTACAGCAACTGTTGCCCAATACTTCTGTCTTGTGTTTGTATGTTAGTAGGTATAAGTTACAGTAACTGTTGCCCAATACTTCTGTCTTGTGTTTGTATGTTAGTAGGTATTGTTACAGTAACTGTTGCCCAATACTTCTGTCTTGTGTTTGTATGTTAGTAGGTATAAGTTACAGTAACTGTTGCCCAATACTTCTGTCTTGTGTTTGTATGTTAGTAGGTATAAGTTACAGTAACTGTTGCCCAATACTTCTGTCTTGTGTTTGTATGTTAGTAGGTATAAGTTACAGTAACTGTCACCCAATACTTCTGTCTTGTGTTTGTATGTTAGTAGGTATAAGTTACAGTAACTGTTGCCCAATACTTCTGTCTTGTGTTTGTATGTTAGTAGGTATAAGTTACAGTAACTGTTGCCCAATACTTCTGTCTTGTGTTTGTATGTTAGTAGGTATAAGTTACAGTAACTGTTGCCCAATACTTCTGTCTTGTGTTTGTATGTTAGTAGGTATTAGTTACAGTAACTGTTGCCCAATACTTCTGTCTTGTGTTTGTATGTTAGTAGGTATAAGTTACAGTAACTGTTGCCCAATACTTCTGTCTTGTGTTTGTATGTTAGTAGGTATTAGTTACAGTAACTGTTGCCCAATACTTCTGTCTTGTGTTTGTATGTTAGTAGGTATTAGTTACAGTAACTGTTGCCCAATACTTCTGTCTTGTGTTTGTATGTTAGTAGGTATAGTTACAGTAACTGTATATGTTACAGTAACTGTTGCCAATACTTCTGTCTTGTGTTTGTATGTTAGTAGGTATTAGTTACAGTAACTGTTGCCCAATACTTCTGTCTTGTGTTTGTATGTTAGTAGGTATAAGTTACAGTAACTGTTGCCCAATACTTCTGTCTGGTGTTTGTATGTTAGTAGGTATAAGTTACAGTAACTGTTGCCCAATACTTCTGTCTTGTGTTTGTATGTTAGTAGGTATAAGTTACAGTAACTGTTGCCCAATACTTCTGTCTTGTGTTTGTATGTTTAGTAGGTATAAGTTACAGTAACTGTTGCCCAATACTTCTGTCTGGTGTTTGTATGTTAGTAGGTATAAGTTACAGTAACTGTTGCCCAATACTTCTGTCTTGTGTTTGTATGTTAGTAGGTATTAGTTACAGTAACTGTTGCCCAATACTTCTGTCTTGTGTTTGTATGTTAGTAGGTATTAGTTACAGCAACTGTTGCCCAATACTTCTGTCTGGTGTTTGTATGTTAGTAGGTATAGTTACAGTAACTGTCCAATACTTCTGTCTTGTGTTTGTATGTTAGTAGGTATAAGTTACAGTAACTGTTGCCCAATACTTCTGTCTTGTGTTTGTATGTTAGTAGGTATAAGTTACAGTAACTGTTGCCCAATACTTCTGTCTTGTGTTTGTATGTTAGTAGGTATAAGTTACAGTAACTGTTGCCCAATACTTCTGTCTTGTGTTTGTATGTTAGTAGGTATAAGTTACAGTAACTGTTGCCCAATACTTCTGTCTGTGTTTGTTGTTGTATGTTGCCATATGTAGTATGTAAGGTATAAGTTACAGTAACTGTTGCCCAAACTTCTGTCTTGTGTTTGTATGTTAGTAGGTATAAGTTACAGTAACTGTTGCCCAATACTTCTGTCTGGTGTTTGTATGTTAGTAGGTATCAGTTACAGTAACTGTTGCCCAATACTTCTGTCTGGTGTTTGTATGTTAGTAGGTATTAGTTACAGTAACTGTTGCCCAATACTTCTGTCTTGTGTTTGTATGTTAGTAGGTATCAGTTACAGTAACTGTTGCCCAATACTTCTGTCTTGTGTTTGTATGTTAGTAGGTATAAGTTACAGTAACTGTTGCCCAATACTTCTGTCTGGTGTTTGTATGTTAGTAGGTATAAGTTACAGTAACTGTTGCCCAATACTTCTGTCTGGTGTTTGTATGTTAGTAGGTATAAGTTACAGTAACTGTTGCCCAATACTTCTGTCTGGTGTTTGTATGTTAGTAGGTATAAGTTACAGTAACTGTTGCCCAATACTTCTGTCTTGTGTTTATATGTTAGTAGGTATAAGTTACAGTAACTGTTGCCCAATACTTCTGTCTGGTGTTTGTATGTTAGTAGGTATAATTTACAGCAACTGTTGCCCAATACTTCTGTCTGGTGTTTGTATGTTAGTAGGTATAATTTACAGCAACTGTTGCCCAATACGTTTGAGTTTGCTTGAGACATGCTTAATTTTAAACTTAATAGTCGCAATGTGTACAGAACCTGAGAGATATAACAATACTTGATATATGCACACACACTCAGACACATATTTACTTCTTATTTAAATATGGTGTATGAATATGTGACAATTCTGAATATTCATATCTTGTATAGTGTTGCATTTCAAATAAATACACAAAATTAATGCAAATGTTACACGATTACATGCACTTCTTGCAGATTACTTAACCTACTTTGTCTTATTGTGTATATATCTAAGGTATCATAAACTGTAATGGGGGAGGGCATTACTTGCCTTTCACAATATATTTCAATATAATAAGGTATACTAAACCTAAATTTTGAATATTAATTCAAAATTACCTTCCGCGCTTATATGAAATGTTCAAGCAATCAAATAGGTGATCTGTTTTAAGTCCAATATTTTTCTTTGTTTTTACAAGGTTGGTTGGAAGCAGTGCAAGCGTTCGCTATACTTGGATTCCTTGCTGGGGTTGCTGGGATAGTGCTGGCCTTTTTGTACATGTTTGTGGAACAGTTGAAGAAGGACGTTGTTTATATCGTGGCAGCTATAGGTAACCTAGCAGCAGGTAAGCGTGGTATCAATAACTATTTTATACATTGTGGCTGATTTGTGCCATTTATCTGTAAAAACACGAAATTAAAACACTTCAGTTTGATAGGCTGCAGTTTATGAAAACCTATTTAGCTCACATACAAACATATTGCTTTTTTAAGATTTTCGCCAAATGTTCCTGTGTGAGACTAGTATGTTTCCGTAGCATTGAAAACAAGTTTTTGGTTGTAATCTCGATATTCAATTTAAACTTAAAATGCTATCTTATCAAAACTATCCTTTAATGGTCCTTACAACCGTACCCTGACAAACGACTAGATATTGGTCCACATTGAACATGATACATTGACTGCTGAAATGCTTGAGTAACCCTTTAGTAAACTAGATTCAGCATGCATCATCAGTGTCTGTTATCACTGACTTTCTTTACACATGTTTAAGCCTTTCACTGCATTCTTTTTTCATTTTCACTGGGATATGAAAGAATATCATTCGCTAAATATTGCAAACACTTCTTTGTTTTAGCCTGATGACATTAAAAAATGAAATCAATGCTTAAAGTAAAAAGATGGTCAACCTGAAAGTCAGATTTGATATGAAAGCAATGAATAATGAATCACACTTGAATAAGTTATTTGTTAAGGGTAAATGATATTATAAACAGTCTATACAGATATTAGTCCCCTGTCAGTGAAACTAGAGGGAATTATAGTGGTAGTATTATTCTGTTTGTCCGTCCGTCCGTCCGACTGTATGTGTGAATGTCTGTCCGGATGTTTGTTTCCAGACGATAACTTGAGAACGGATAGGATAAATATTGTTTATCATACAATGGTACATATAGCTTATGAGGCAACACAGATTTGGATTGACATTGGGGTCAAAAGGTCAACTGAAAAGGTCACTATTAATAAAAATATATTGTTTCGGCAAATGTTGGTTTCCAGACGATAACTTCTCATGTTCATGAAACTTCATAAAATAGTAACTTATGAGGTGTCACAGCTTTGGAATGATTTTTGGTTCAACTACAAAGATTACTGAAAACAGTCCTAAAGTCAATATGATTGCTCGTAGGGCCCCAGGATTCAGTGCATTGCTTCAATGACACTCTCAGAATGCTTGTTTTTTTTCACGAATCCTTTACAAAGACACACAAGACAAACATGCTGCAATCTCCCAAAATGCATTATCTAAAAATATATTGTTTTTAATTTTCCCAGTCCAGAAAGTCCACAGGTCCTTTCGAAATTTAATGATAACATGACTTTGGACACGCATGCTAACACTGTTGCATCGAACGCAATGTAGTATTACACTAATATTGTATTACATGTAGTTTATTGATAAAAATATACCAGTTGTTTCGATATAGCTACCATAGACCAATAATCATAGATTTTCTAAGGGTTTCCATCGTGTAGTCTAGCATTTATCCCTGCAGTACCACAATAAGTGACTTTACATGGGATGTTTACCAAACACTGAAACACAGGGACATTGCGTCTTGTTGATGTTCAACCCTTCAACATTTCTTTTACACATGTATGTGACAGATTAACAATATAGGTGGCCAATCGATACGGTAGTCATAGACATGCGCTTTATCTTCCTTTGGTTTCCATGGTAACACTAAAGAGAGATAGCTAATGTAAAGGTCATTGTAAACCATTGATCTCATGTGATATAATTTGTTTGTGTTTATCTGTCCGCCGCATCAAAGATAAATTCTCAGTTGATTATAGCGTCATTTTCATTACAATGTTATGCCTCTGGGGAAATCAGTCACGCTGAATAATCGATGGGAAATCTTCGACATTTTCCGTAAACGAGAAAATACTATTTCGTTTACGTAAACTACCGAAGGTTCCCAATTGGCTGAAAGATATGCATACCTGATAATCACATCTGTATTTGTATATTACAGAGTTATTTGCCCTTGTGGAAGGTTATGTGTTTGCTAGCGTAACGTCATACTTTAAGAAGAAAATAACGTGAGTTAAGCTCATGACGTCAACAAGATACCTGCCCAAGGAATATAACACTGTAATATGCAGGAATGTCATATACATTTTCATTTATCACTCTTTTTCTATTACCGACAGCTGGATGTATCTTCCTGTCCATTGTGATTTACGGATCCAAGGTTGAGAATGGTCTGTCCTGGTCATTCGGACTGTCCATAGTCGGCATGATTTTCTTTGGAGTAGCCGGAGTCTTGATGGGTGTAAACAAATTCCAGAATAAATCGTAGACACAAATGTAATCTCAATCTTATTAAACATAGACCCATACTCTTAATTCGTTTCCTAGAGGATCTTACAGCATCCAGTTTGGGGTCATCTTCTCATGATCTTAGCTTTGCTTCAGTTCAAATGCATTATATATACTTAAAAGACATTTCGCCACAGTATGTATATACATGTAACTATGCTGTGCTTTTTGGACGAAATAACTACATACACGAAACCATTTCGTCCTCTATGAAACAGAGTCGGAATAAAGATCTGTATTTTAATCTAATTGATCTGTCTATATACATAAACTATACTCTCAGTATCTAGTAATAAAGATCTGACATTGTTTATAATGATCATGGCAATGCATTATAGTAAAACCTATCAAACTTTAATCATCACTTATTACGGGGGAAATGACCTTTGTTGTCAAATGTGCATAAATACCGATCAAATTGTGTTGAAAGTGACCATTTGTGACCCCAAGAAAATATGTTTTGGTCGTTTTACAGAGATGGTCGGTAATATTTTATTAAGCAGGTAGGTGGTCGTTTAACAGAGAGGACGTCTAAGACAGGTTCTACTGTATTGAATTATTCCTTGTCAATATCTTCTATGTATATTATTGCTGCTGCTTGATTAGATAATTACCCTACATTAACCTTTAGAAAATTATTCAATTATTTTTAAAAAGTTGAATATTTTACTTTTGATTTTTACATTTTACACCGTTATTTGTTGTTTGTTTGAATCGATTAGTCTTGCCAATTTAGTAAAATACTTTTCTTGTTAATTAATGCACTGTGGTTCGGCATGTTTTTTTCAGTTATAACTAGACGATTGTAATTATTGATCTATAATGACATTTGTTGTTTTCAATGCGCAATCGAAAAGCAGCAACTTATAATATTATTTTTATTCAATTTTACGATTTTATCATTTTCGACAGCTTAATTCTATAACAATTGTTTTTTATTGATTAGGTCAAGTGACACTTTTAAAGCCTTTCCATCAGTTTTAATGTCTGTATGTTTAAGTACTTGATATTATTACCAATAGAAAACAATGATTAGAATTAGAAAGAAATTCTACTAGAAAAAGCTAGAAATTTTGTAGTTTCCTTAAATTTGTGTTTATCCATTTCCAACACCTCTAATATATCAAGGAAAATTATAACAACAAATTTTGTTTGTTGTTGCAAAAACAAAGAGTCATTTTGAATAAAATGCAAGCTTTCAACTTGCTTTGCACTTTTTTTTATGTCCAAAAGCCCTTGCCAACTTAGATATCTTTATGCTACCGCATGTTTTCTTAGACTGTAATTCAATATGTATCCTTGTAATTTTATAACTACTGAAAATTTACTAAACAAAAGAGTGAAAGTGTGAGTAGAACGCGTAAGTGTTTGTCATTCGGGAGCTATCGGGTATGATGGGCGATTGAACACAAATTCCCGATAAATTCCGCATAGTACTGTCAACCACTATATTTCAGTGTATACAATATTTCGCGTGTGTGACATTTTAAAATTATTTACCAATACATAAATTCGCGAAACATTTGAATTCGCGTTCCAGTTTTTTTGCGAATAATAAAGTGGGTCACAGTACACGAAATAATAAAGTGGTTTACAGTACACGGTATAAAACTAATAGAAACATTTATATATGTAAATCTGTGAACTCCAGTGTCTTATAGTGGTGCTTGTCTGAAAAAAATAAAGAAATCAAAAATCTGTTTTGTTATTCATATTGTTTTGTTTATAATTTAATCTTTGTTGTTACGACAGCGTAATTAGTTCAAAGATAAAAGAGTCCATCAAATGTAATTACAGATAAAAAATGGATTATAAGGATTACCTTGAATAGGTTTTGCGTTATGTAGATATAACACAAATATCCGAGCGTACTTTCATCATAAACCGTTTCACAGTTTATCGTTTATGTTATATCTCCATATTATAAACATATTCAAGTTGATCCTTAAAAAATGAATATCTGCGTGACCTCTGTCGGTTTATGTTTTAAAGTGTAGACAAAATAACTTAATTAGGAAGAACGGATATTGTAGTGTTGCATTCCATCTAACTATTGACCATTAATCATATCTAAAGTAAATGTGAGATGAATGGGCATAAACATAACAAGAAAAGTGTCTAAATACGTATCTGGCACTAATATGTGCAATGAAACTGTATTAAAAACAATGTTTTGAATTAAGATTAATTTCCCTGGACCTTTATCAGTAAAACAAAATTAAAACATGCTCTCAACAGTTTTTCATAAAAAAATAAAAACATGATGTATTTTCTATTATGAATAAGAAAACTAACGTAAAGAATGTCAAACAATGTTCATAGTTGGTGATAATTGTTTTGTGGACTTCCCAGCGGCATTGGCCATATTTATCGAGGGCCCAACCTCTTGGGGCCTATCTTGAGCCTGACATTCTGGGTGAAAATTGAACAATATAAGGTTTTTTATTCGTGTGATATGACTGTTCCTCCAGCCCATATATATTTTGACTCAAATGCGAAAAGGAAACGAAAACTAAACTATTCTAGGCCTGACAGACGAAAGGTTCACTCATCTATAGTAATATAAGGTCTCACATCGTAATCGAATGCTTTCTACAGGACTAGTCTTGGTAGTATGGTAAAGCGAGATTCCGATATAATTTCAGACGTACACCGGATCCAAGTAGTGTAGGTACGGACCGGTAGTATGGTTATCATAGATATGAATTTATTCTCAATTAATACACTACTTTATTTACCTGACTCAAGTTGAATGCAAGGCATGTTCAATATATTAATGTAAATTAAGTCCAAATTAATCTTTATTTTCAAGCCATGCATCTACAATCTGATAAATATGCTACGCACTTTTGTGCATCAGAGTGATCGTATACTGTCTATTTCAGTAAGATAGCACTATAGTTTCATCACAAGGCTTAGGAGGCTATGAGTGATGCGTCAATTAAATATGTAGTTTATCCGGGGTTTTCATACTATTTGTATGATTAATTCGTATGATTAATGATTATATGTATAATTCTTTATTCTAATAATTGTTTAACAAGGATTTATCACTCATCTACGTCATGACTTAGAAGAAAATGACATATTTCGTTCGTAATCCTATTAAAGTTTAAATAAAACATGTAAAAGTAGGAATAAATCTAGATGTTTAATCACCTATACTAGGATTCAACCAGTAGTCGTGATTGGACAGTAGTCATCAATGTGTGCATATTCTACTGTATTTTCAGATGTTCGAGTGTATGGAGCAGCTGACGAATATTTCATGATGGTGTTGTTTTATTTACCTGTTTCATAAGATGTAGACGATTATTTTTCCCAAATCACAACTACTGTTCCTATAATTATGTTGTAATGTTACATGTATGCTTATACTTGTTCAGCCGTTCGTTCTACACCTATGTCTTACGGTGTGGTAATTTCTGTTTTGTATAAACACATTCGGGGATGGCTACTGTATATATATATCATAGGCTCTATACTATATTAGCATACATTCCAGTACAATTGTTCTATCAATCATTCACCTGAAAATGTTGTGTTCTAGATAGTCGTTATCTCACATTTACTTTTCACGTTTACCGTGGCGTATGGGCGTTCAAAAAAGCCCCAGGCAAAGTGTGTAGGATATTCTTCCGTAGAGCCTCATTCATATTAGCTTTCACGGCTGCTTACATTTTATGTATGGCAAAGAGTCATCTTAGCCTTATCATTATGATTAACTGCTATTATGATTTTTAATTTGGTATTTAGCAAAATGTTATATATAAAAATATCAAAGTTTGAAGCTAACAATAACAACTACCAGTGTCTTTTCTCTCACTCTCTAAAGAGTATGATAAGAGAGGTCAAGCTAGGATAGGCGAGGTTACATAAGACATGCATACAGTGTATGTGCGTGGGTTATACATATTTGTACAGCTTCCTACAAGCTTATTACGTGTCTTTTTCAACTACAATAGCAGAACTAATTCTTTCAATAAATTTAGCAGCTTTTTCTGTGAAGTTTGAAGCGGATTTTGTATTTATTTAAAGATGTATGAAATATATCTTTAATCTTTCCGTCTTTGCATATTAACCCAAAGTTAAAGGCTTAAATTAAACCTTGATGTTTATATGTCCGAATAGTATGCACTGTATATATAGAGAGCTGTCGGTTTGGTGACCACTGACCCCGAGATCATGAAAAGAGTCTTTAAGATAGTTTGACTTTAGACCAATCACACATGACGTTACAAAAAACCACATCATTGTTGATTGGCTAAGCGAAAATCTGAAATCTAAGATTGTCTCATGATCCTGGAGACTGCTGCTAAGTTACATTAAAAGTGTTAATACAATGACTATTGTGTAGCTATCACAGTGTTACGAGGATTCAGTTTTAAGCATTGAAACAGTATTTAAATTGTAAGAAGCCTTAAATAATTATGTTATCTGATTTGTACACAAACCTGGATACATCTCAAACACTCTCGCTGATTTTTCACTCTCATATACTTTTATTTATATATGATGAAATATAAAATCAGAGAAAACGAAAACAAATATGATCAGAACAATTGTAATACTCGGACACCATGTCAATCCGGAACGCTTACTGACGTGAGAGGTCTAAGGACGGTTTATCATCCTTCCGACCTGTCATTTAGACGATTTCCGTTTAAACATAATATGAAGGGTTTATGCGGTTTCTCACATATTTGGTACGTGACATTCGACTGTCATGGAAATAGCTGGTTTAAAGTGTTAAATATAAAATGTGCGTTCAAGTTTATCCCATTACTTTGTATTGAATACTTTAAGTTTATCCCATTACTTTGTATTGAATACTTTAAGTTTATCCCATTACTTTGTATTGAATACTTTAAGTTTATCCCATTACTTTGTATTGAATACTTTAAGTTTATCCCATTACTTTGTATTGAAAACTTTAAGTTTATCCCATTACTTTGTATTGAATACTTTAAGTTTATCCCATTACTTTGTATTGAATACTTTAAGTTTATCCCATTACTTTGTATTGAATACTTTAAGTTTATCCCATTACTTTGTATTGAATACTTTAAGTTTATCCCATTACTTTGTATTGAATACTTTAAGTTTATCCCATTACTTTGTATTGAATACTTTAAGTTTATCCCATTACTTTGTATTGAATACTTTAAAATGAGTTTAATGTCATATATTCCAGATTAATATTTCTCTGCTCTCCCCATAGCATGATCAATACATGTTAGATGGTAACAGCTCGTGTAAGATATTTAAAAGTATTGTTAGTTTGAATTCAAATGTAATTTAACGTTATATGTGACATAACTGTGTAATTTTTTTTAAATGGTGCTTTTACCCTAAGATTTGATAAACTGAGCTGTGGAAATCATTCAAATGAAAAGACAGCATGTATAATGCCTTGTAAACATTATTTACAAAGTTAACGCTGAATTTATGCACTGCAAAAAATCTTGTTTTTTAATTCCATACATATGTTAAGATAGAAACCGTCTGCAGAAATCACTTTGCAATATTACGAACAACAATGTAAAGTATGAAATGAAATGATAGAATTTCTAACGACATACAACAAGATACCACATATACGGGAGGTCGTCCTGAAATGACCCTGACTGTTCATAAGGACGTAAATACTACCAACAATTTGTTCACTAGGACTACATCAGTCAAGAACATGTTCTGATGGAATCAAATATTCACCACGAACTTGATATCTTACGACAAGTAACCAATTTACCCTTTGTTTGGCAATCGACATCCACGGAATTATGAACAAACTAAAGAGACGTCAACTACTTAACATAATCATGAGATAATCTTTTGAAAGGATCACTGGAAAATATACAACTTGTAGCCTGCACATTACAACAAACCATAGCTTAATATCGTGCACATTACAACAAAACATAGGTTCATAGCGTGTACATTGCAACAAAACATAGGTTCATAGCGTCACATTACAACAAAACATAGGTTCATAGCATCACGTGACAACCAAGCATAGGTTCATAGCGTGCACATTGCATCAAAACATAGCTTCATATCGTGCACATTGCATCAAAACATAGCTTCATATCGTGCACATTACAACTAAACATAGCTTCATAGCGTCACATTACAACAAAAAATAGCTTCATAGCCTGCGCGTTACAACAAAAAATAGCTTCATATCGTGCACATTACATCAAAACATAGCTTCATAGCGTGCACATTACAACAAAACATAGCTTCATAGCGCTCAAATCACAACACAACATAGGTTCATAGCATCACGTGACAACCAAGAATAGGTTCATAGCGTGCACATTGCATCAAAACATAGCTTCATATCGTGCACATTACATCAAAACATAGCTTCATATCGTGCACATTACAACAAAACATAGCTTCATAGCGTGCACATAACAACAAAATAGAGCTTTTAGTGTGCACATTACAAAAAACATAGCTTCATATCGTGCACATTACATCAAAACATAGCTTCATATCGTGCACATTACATCAAAACATAGCTTCATAGCGTGCACAGTACAACAAACCATAGCTACATAGCCTGCACATTACAACAAAAAAATAGCTTCATAGCCTGCACATTACAACAAAAAATAGCTTCATATCGTGCACATTGCAACAAAACATAGGTTCATAGCGTCACATTACAACAAAACATAGGTTCATAGCATCACGTGACAACCAAGCATAGGTTCATACCGTACACATTACAACAAAACCTCGCTTCATAGCGTGCACATTACAACAATAAATAGCTTCATATCGTGCACATTACAACAAATCAAAGCTTCATAGCGTTCACGTCACAACAAAACATAGCTTCATAGCGTTCACGTCACAACAAAACATAGCTTCATAGCGTTCACGTCACAACAAAACAAAGCTTCATAGCCTGCACGTTACAACAAAAACATAGCTTCATATCGTGCACGTTACAACAAAACATAGC
Organism: Argopecten irradians; assembly: GCF_041381155.1. NCBI lineage: Eukaryota > Metazoa > Mollusca > Bivalvia > Pectinida > Pectinidae > Argopecten > Argopecten irradians. Next base: position 35,035,519 of record NC_091148.1, read on the forward strand.
TTCATAGCCTGCACGTTACAACAAAACATAGCTTCATATCGTGCACGTTACAACAAAACATAGCTTCATAGCGTGCACATTACAACAAAACATAGCTTCATAGCGTGCACGTTACAACAAAACATAGCTTCATAGCGTGCACATTACAACAAATCATAGCTTCATAGCATGCACATTACAACAAAACAAAGCTTCATAGCGTGCACGTCACAACAAAACATAGGTTCATAGCGTACACATTACAACAAACCATAGCTTCATAGCGTGCACATTACAACAAAACATAGCTTCATAGCATGCACATTACAACAAAACAAAGCTTCATATCCTGCACGTCACAACAAAACATAGGTTCATAGCGTACACATTACAACAAACCATAGCTTCATAGCGTGCACATTACAACAAATCATAGCTTCATAGCATGCACATTACAACAAAACAAAGCTTCATATCGTGCACGTCACAACAAAACATAGCTACATAGCGTGCACATTACAACAAAAAATGGTTCATAGCGTGCACATTACAACAAATCATAGCTTCATAGCGTGCAGCGTGGACATTACAACAAAACATAGCTTCATAGCGTGCACATTACAACAAAACATAGCTTCATAGCGTCACATTACAACAAAACATAGGTTCATAGCATCACGTGACAACCAAGCATAGGTTCATACTGTACACATTACAACAAAACATCGCTTCATAGTGTGCACATTCCAATAAACCATAGCTTCATAGCGTGCACATTACAACAAAACATAGCTTCATAGCGTTCACGTCACAACAAAACATCGCTTCATAGCGTGCACATTCCAACAAAACATAGCTTCATAGCGTCACATTACAACAAAACATAGGTTCATAGCATCACGTGACAACCAAGCATAGGTTCATACCGTACACATTACAACAAAACCTCGCTTCATAGCGTGCACATTACAACAAAACATAGCTTCATAGCGTGATCATTACATCAAAACATAGGTTCATAGCGTTCACGTCACAACAAAACATAGCTTCATATCGTGCACATTACAACAAATCATAGCTTCATAGCGTACACATTACAACAAAATATAGCTTCATAGCGTGCACGTCACAACAAGACATAGCTACATAGCGTACATATTACATCAAAATATAGCTTCATAACGTGCACATTACAACACAATTTAGGTTTATAGGGTGCATATTACAACAAGATATAGGTTTATAGCGTGCACAACACAACAAAACATAGCTTCATAGCGTGGGCATTACAACAAAACAGTACCTAATGTTTTCTCGGACACTAATTACAATAACTAATGTATAACCGTATATAATGTTTTCACGGAAACTAACTACAATACCTAATGTATAACAGTAGTTAATGTTTTCTCGGAAACTAACTACAATACCTTATGTATAACAGTACCTAATGCTTTCTTCAAAACTAACTACATACCTAATGTATTACAGTACCTAATGTTTTCTCGGAAACTAACTACATACCTAATGTATTACAGTACCTAATGTTTTCTCGGTAACTAACTACATACCTAATTTATAACAGTACCTAATGTTTTCTCGGACACTAACTACAATACCTAATGTATAACAGTATATAACGTTTTAACGGAAACTAACTACATACCTAATGTATAACAGTACCTAATGTTTTCTCGGACACTAACTACATACCAAATGTATAACACTACCTAATGTTTTCTCGGAAACTAACTACATACCTAGTGTATTACAGTACCTAATGTTTTCTCGGAAACTAACTACATACCTAATGTATAACAGTACCTAATGTTTTCTCGGAAACTAACTACAATACCTAATGTATACCACTACCTAATGATTTCTCGAAAACAAACCACAATACCTGATGTATAACACTATGTAATGTTTTCTTGGAAACTAACTACATACCTAATGCATTACAGTACCTAATGTTTTCTCGGAAACTAACTACAATACCTTGTGTATAAAAGTATCTAATGTTTTCTTGGAAACTACCTACATAACTTATGTATTACAGTATCTAATGTTTTCTTGGAAACTACCTACATAACTTATATATTACAGTACCTAATGTTTTCTCGGAAACTAACTACATACCTAATGCATTACCGTACCTAATGTTTTCTCGGAATCTAACTACATACCTAATGCATTACAGTACCTAATGTTTTCTTGAAAACTAACTACAATATCCTGTGTATAAAAGTATCTAATGTTTTCTTGGAAACTAACTACATAACTTATGTATTAGAGTACCGAATGTTTTCTCGGAAACTAACTACATACCTAATGTATAACAGTACCTAATGTTTTCTCGGAAACTAACTACATACCTAATGTATAGCAGTACCTAATGTTTTCTCGGAAACTAACTACATACCTAATGTATTACAGTACCTAATGTTTTCTCGGAAACTAACTACATACCTAATGTATAACAGTACCTAATGTTTTCTTGGAAACTAACTACATACCTAATATATTACAGTACCTAATGTTTTCTCGGAAACTAACTACATACCTAATGTATAACAGTACCTAATGTTTTCTCGGAAACTAACTACATACCTAATGTATAACAGTACCTAATGTTTTCTCGGAAACTAACTACATACCTAATGTATAACAGTACCTAATGTTTTCTCGGAAACTAACTACATACCTAATGTATAACAGTACCTAATGTTTTCTCGGAAACTAACTACATACCTAATGTATTACAGTACCTAATGTTTTTTTCGGAAACTAACTACATACCTAATGTTTTAAAGTACCTAATGTTTTTTCGGAAACTAACTACATACCTTATGTATTACAGTACCTAATGTTTTCTCGGAAACTAACTACAATACCTAATGTATAACAGTACCTAATGGTTTCTCGGAAACTAACTACAATACTTATTGTAAAACAGTACCTAATGTTTTCTTGGAAACTAACTACAATACTTATTGTAAAACAGTACCTAATGTTTTCTTGGAAACTAACTGCATACCTTATTTATTATAGTACCTAATATTTTCTCGGAAACTAACTGCATACCTAATGTATTACAGTACCTAATGTTTTCTCGGAAACTAACTACATACCTAATGTATAACAGTACCTAATGTTTTCTCGGAAACTAACTACATACCTAATGTATAACAGTACCTAATGTTTTCTCGGAAACTAACTACAATACCTAATGTATAACAGTACCTAATGTTTTCTCGGAAACTTACTACATACCTAATGTATAACAGTACCTAATGTTTTCTCGGACACTAACTACATACCAAATGTATAACACTACCTAATGTTTTCTCGGAAACTAACTACATACCTAGTGTATAACAGTACCTAATGTATTCTCGGAAACTAACTACATACCTAATGTATTACAGTACCTAATGTTTTCTCGGAAACTAACTACATACCTTATGTATTACAGTACCTAATGTTTTCTCGGAAACTAACTACAATACCTTATGTATAACAGTACCTAATGTTTTCTCGGAAACTAACTACAAACCTAATGTATAACAGTACCTAATGTTTTCTCGGAAACTAACTACAATACCTAATGTATAACGGTACCTAATGTTTTCTCGGAAACTAACTACATACCTAATGTATTACAGTACCTAATGTTTTCTCGGAAACTAACTACATACCTAATGTATAACAGTACCTAATGTTTTCTCGGAAACTAACTACAATACCTAATGTATAACAGTACCTAATGTTTTCTCGGAAACTAACTACAATACTTATTGTAAAACAGTACCTAATGTTTTCTTGGAAACTAACTACAATACTTATTGTAAAACAGTACCTAATGTTTTCTTGGAAACTAACTGCATACCTTATTTATTATAGTACCTAATATTTTCTCGGAAACTAACTGCATACCTAATGTATTACAGTACCTAGTGTTTTCTCGGAAACTAACTACATACCTAATTTATAACAGTACCTAATGTTTTCTCGGAAACTAACTACATACCTAATTTATAACAGTACCTAATGTTTTCTCGGACACTAACTACATACCTAATGTATTACAGTACCTAATGTTTTCTCGGAAACTAACTACATACCTAATTTATAACAGTACCTAATGTTTTCTCGAAAACTAACTACATACCTAATGTATTACAGTACCTAATGTTTTCTCGGAAACTAACTGCATACCTAATGTATTACAGTACCTAATGTTTTCTCGGAAACTAACTACATACCTAATGTATAACAATACCTAATGTTTTCTCGGACACTAACTACAATACCTAATGTATAACAGTACCTAATGTTTTCTCGGAAACTAACTACAATACTTATTGTAAAACAGTACCTAATGTTTTCTTGGAAACTAACTGCATACCGTATTTATTACAGTACCTAATGTTTTCTCGGAAACTAACTACAATACCTTATGTATAACAATACCTAATGTTTTCTCGGAAACTAACTACATACCTAATGTATAACAGTACCTAATGTTTTCTCGGAAACTAACTACAATACCTAATGTATTACAGTACCTAATGTTTTCTCGGAAACTAACTACATACCTAATGTATAACAGTACCTCATGTTTTCTCGGAAACTAACTACAATACTTATTGTAAAACAGTACCTAATGTTTTCTTGGAAACTAACTACAATACTTATTGTAAAACAGTACCTAATGTTTTCTTGGAAACTAACTGCATACCTTATTTATTATAGTACCTAATATTTTCTCGGAAACTAACTGCATACCGAATGTATAACAGTACCTAATGTTTTCTCGGAAACTAACTACATACCTAATGTATTACAGTACCTAATGTTTTCTCGGAAACTAACTACATACCTAATGTATAACAGTACCTAATGTTTTCTCGGAAACTAACTACAATAATTTTTGTAAAACAGTACCTTATGTTTTCTTGGAAACTAACTACAATACTTATTGTAAAACAGTACCTAATGTTTTCTTGGAAACTAACTGCATACCTTATTTATTATAGTACCTAATATTTTCTCGGAAACTAACTGCATACCTAATGTATTACAGTACCTAATGTTTTCTCGGAAACTAACTACATACCTTATTTATAACAGTACCTAATGTTTTCTCGGAAACTAACTACATACCTAATGTATTACAGTACCTAATGTTTTCTCGGTAACTAACTACATACCTAATTTATAACAGTACCTAATGTTTTCTCGGACACTAACTACAATACCTAATGTATAACAGTACCTAATGTTTTCTCGGAAACTAACTACAATACCTAATGTATAACAGTACCTAATGTTTTCTCGGAAACTTACTTCAATACTTATTGTAAAACAGTACCTAATGTTTTCTTGGAAACTAACTACAATACATATTGTAAAACAGTACCTAATGTTTTCTTGGAAACTAACTGCATACCTTATTTATTAAAGTACCTAATATTTTCTCGGAAACTAACTGCATACCCAATGTATTACAGTACCTAATGTTTTCTCGGAAACTAACTACATACCTAATGTATTACAGTATCTAATGTTTTCTCGGACACTAACTACAATACCTAATGTATAACAGTACCTAATGTTTTCTCGGAAACTAACTTCAATACTTATTGTAAAACATTACCTAATGTTTTCTTGGAAACTAACTACAATACTTATTGTAAAACAGTACCTAATGTTTTCTTGGAAACTAACTGCATACCTTATTTATTAAAGTACCTAATATTTTCTCGGAAACTAACTGCATACCCAATGTATTACAGTACCTAAGGTTTTATCGGAAACTAACTACAATACCTTATGTATAACAGTATCTAATGTATTCTCGGAAACTAACTACATATATACCCAATGTATTTATTACTTTCCTCGGAAACTTACTACAGTACGTAATGTATTTATTTTATCTGGTTTTTAAAGATTAACCTTAAATTCTATGGGTCATTTTTTAACTTTTTCTTTGAATTTTTAATCCAGTAGCATCTCCACGTTCTGTTACTGTGTACACTTACAAAATTTTGCATTTGCAAACTGCACAATAAGTAATGATCGATCTATGGCGATTTTCAATATTTTCATGAAAAATTGCCTAAAATTTTGCCGAATTTTTTTTTTAATTAATTTGAATGATTTATTTTTTAATTTTTTTATTTATGAAATTTTTTTTTTTAAATTTTTTTTTTTAATTTTGAAGTTAGTTTTTTAATTTTTTTATTTTTAATAGATTTTTAAAGCTGTTAATGGGGTTTTATAAAAAATTTGCGAAAATTTCAAAAATGGCCGATTTTTTTTGAAAATGAATACTTTTTCAAAAAAATTTTTTTGTTTACCTAAAATTTTTGTTTTTTTTTTTTAAATTAAATTTTTTGATAATCGAAAAATGGTTATAAAATACAAAATGCAACTTCCACCAAGTCCGATTTTGGGTTTTTTTTTTGGATAAATTTAAGTATTTTGGCAAACACATTTAAAAAAAATTTTTTTTTTTGCACAACTTTTTTTTTTTTTTTGCAAATTTTTTTAATTTGGGGTTTTTTTTTTTTTTTTTTTACGGCGGCTTCCTGTTTCAAGGGGTTTTAATATATCACTCTGATGTTTTGCATATTTGTAGTCGGTATAAAAGTCTACAACACTGCCAATTTTCAGGGGCATATCTTTCAAAATGGCTGAGTATTTTCCCGCCAAAAATGACAGAATCTTAATAAGTCGGTTTTGCCGCTTAAAAAGGTTTCCGACTTCCGGTACAAAGCGGTTTAAAGTTATGGTTATAATTTTTTGTACATTTATTGTCCGTAATATGATCTACAAAATGGCGGATTTTCAGGTGCGAAGTATTCAAAATGGCAAAGTAAATGCCCGCGAAAGTTTAAAACGATTTAATTTACAACACAACTTTGACCGTCTAATTTCAGACGATTTATCCATGTTGTTTTGAAATATTGATACGATTTTTTGCACAACCGTACACACGTGCATGTACTACATAATGGTGGTTTTATAGATGCACATAACTGTAAATTAACCTAAGTTTTTACCCGCCAAAAGTTTGACACGGTAAGATTTGAACATTTTTTGCGTTCAACTTTGGCCACTTCCGGTACAAAGTGGTTTTTATATATCGCTTTGATTTTTCAATCGCGAAAAGTCTGGAAAATGCCTGACAATATGGCGTTTTTATGAAGTGGGAACCTCCCATAATGGCCGAGATTTTGCCCGCCAAATTTGACACGATTTATCAAGTTCCGTGTTAGGGCTATTTTTTCGGTAAATCTTGTTGTGAGCTAGAGCGCTAATATTTTTTGTACAAAGATAGACAATTGCAAGCTGCACCACGAATCCTAGTCACATTTGCGAAAATTTCAAAAATGGCCGATATTTTGACCGACAAAGATTTTTGTGAAAAATGCTTTTGTGAGCTAGAGCGCTAATTTTTTGTACAACGATAGATGGTAAAAAATGATGACAATTCCACAAAGTCCGGGTTGCATAACTTTAAAAATGGCCAAAATATGGCTCCTTAAAGTTCGTCACGTATGAGACGCGTCTCTGCACATCACTTTGCCGGCTTCCTGTTTCAAGGGGTTTTAATATATCACTCTGATGTTTTGCATATTTGTATAA